>NC_090839.1:45932400-47132400 GCF_028021215.1 Eschrichtius robustus
TTGTTGGTGGGGATGTAGGATGTGAGGTCGCAGCGGGAATCAGCCAGGCAGGTCCCTGAAATGTTAAACATAGAGCTGCCGTAGGACCATGATTCCACTCCCATGCATATGCCCAAGAGAAATGCAAACAGGTGTACACACACACACATACACGTGCTCACAACAGCATTATTCACAGGAGCCAAAAAGTAGAAACAAACCAAATGTTCTTCAGCTGATGAATGGATAAGTACATGTGGTCTATCCATACGTGGGAAAGTTATTTGGCATAAAAAGGAATAAAGTGTTGATACATTCTTCAATATGAATGAACTTTGGAAACATTGTGGTTAGAAAAAGGAGGCAGTCCCCAAACATACTGTGTGAATTCTTTGGTAGGAAAGCTCTAGAATAGGCAGATCTAGAGAGATGTAAAGTAGGTTACGACTGCCTAGGACTGTGGGGTGAGGAGGAAGTAGAGAATGAATCCCAAACATTACTTAGTTTCTCTTTGGAGTGATGGAAACGTCTTCAAGCTGACTGTTGTGGTTGAATAATTCTACAACTATATCAAAATTTACTGAGGTGTACATTTGTGTCGGTGAATTGTATGGTATATGAGTTATATCTCAATAAAGCTGTTAAAAATAAAAGTTAAATATACACCTATCTTATGACCCAGCAAGTCTACTGGGTCTCCTGGTTATTCTCCAAGACAAAAAAAAATGATATTTATAATAAAATTTGTATAAGAATGTTGAAAGAAGTTTGACTCATAATAGTCAAAAACTGGAAAAAACCCAAACGTCCATCAAAATTGTGGTAAGTCCACACAATGTAATTCTAGTTATCAATAAAAGAGAGTGAACTAATGATACACACAACAACAAAGATGAATTTCAGTATCATTATGTTGAGTCAAAGAAGCTTGGCCTGAAAGGCTACATGCTGTAGAGTGTAACTCCATCTAAACGGAGTCCCGACACAGAGTGGGGTGCCTGGGGCCGGGTGCTCGGGGACAAGCTGCAAAGGTACACACAAGAATTTTCTGAAGTAATGACAATTTAAAAAAATTAAAAATATGAAGCAAAAATAACCAAGAATATCATATGAAAATAAAATAGTGTGTGTGTTCGAGCTGGTATTAAAACATATTATAAAGATACAATGATTAAAATATTTGCACAACAAGACATACAAATCAGTGGAACAAATAAAATCTCAGAAAAAGAATCTAGGGTTTATTTTCTTTTATTTTTGGCTGTGCTGTGCAGCATGCAGGATCCCAGTTCCCTGAGCAGCGATCGAAACTTTGCCCCCTGCATTGGAAGCATGGAGTCTTAACCACTGGACCACCAGGGAAGTCCCAGAATCTAGCATTTATATGTGATAAAGGTAGCGTTTCAAATGATCACACTGTTCAACAGCAATCTCTAGGACAACTGCTTAACTTTGGAAAACATTATAACTGCCCTTGCAAGTCACCAAAAGAAATTCCAAATGATGACATCAATGTGTCTTTAAGGATGTTGATTAGAACATTATTTATGTGAGAAAATATAACAAACACCCAAGGGCTCAATAATACACTTTATTTAAAAAATCACAGCAGAGCCATCAACGGATCAAAGTTCGTGTTCTGTGGGACCATAGGAGAGTATTTACGGGTTGTGATCAAAAAGTGTGACTTTTTTGAGCGTCACTAGGGTGGTAATTTTGGAAGGTGTCTGAGATGTGACCCGGCCAATGCCTCCATTTCACAGAGGAGGGCACGGTGGCTCAAAGACACTAAGTCTCTGGTCCTAGTTTACAGCTAATTAGAAACAGATTCGGAAACAGGACAAAAATTTTAAATTCCATTCTCAGTATGTTTTACAATAATCACATTGAAAAGGAAGTGTTAGCTGTATGAAAAAATTTGCCATGACCTTCTTTTACATATGTGCTCCTCTAGAACATTTAAAAGAGGATTTATTTGTAACCTAATTGAGGGGAAACATCGCAGGAACACAGCTGCCTGGGCACATTCTTTCTACAGAAATTACACCTACTCTCAGCAGCATGCAAGTACTTTCCTTTCTAGCCTTTCCAATAAAATCACCAAGAAATCTGCTGAAACACGTAATTATGTAGCATTTTTAACTTTACTATAAAGTGAGGGTCTTGTAAGTAAGAAGTAACGTCGGCCAGTTGTCTCCAGCATGAGAAGCCTGGTTATTTTGTAAATAAATTGGAAAGCCTGCAATCAAGGGGACTTCGGTTTGAGTCCTTCCAGGAGACCTTGCCGGTGCCCATCCAAGTCTCAAGGTCATTGCTGGGACTGAGGCTGTGTTGGGCATAGCTGCCTCACTCCACCTCCCAGCAGGATGGCAGGCTCCTCCCTGGTGGGCGCTGAGTCGCACATGTGTTGCCCTCTCCCTGCTGAGAATGCGGTGGGGGCCTCTCTGGACTCTGGACCGCTTACCTGTAAGGCAGAGATCCTGCCCGCGGGCTCCTCATGGGTTGAATAGATAAAGCACAGGTGAACTTTTAGGACAGTGAAACTATTTTGTTTGAAACAGTAATGGTGGATACATCACCCTGTGCATCCGTCAAAATCCACAGAGTTTTACAACACAAAGAGTGAAACAATGTGTGAAAATTAAAAAAAAAAAAAAAGTATTTAGGCGGTTGGGAGAATCCTAGGATGGAATGCAGATGTGACAAAAAATCTAAGTGTGACAAATGTATGAAGGGGGTGGTGGGAACAGACACTAAGTCCCTTTGGAAGTGAGTGGTCTCTAAGAGCACAGGTGAAGGGACTACTCTAGTGGGTAAAGGTATTTCCCATGGGAGCAGAGTTGGCGTTCTGATGCTGCCATACACGTGCCCTGGAACTGAACAATTAGGTGAACAGACACTGGGTGGGGGGAGCCAGTTTCTCCCTGTTGGAGGGGAGCTTACAGAGAAGCCAGAGGAGGAGACAAGAGTGGTCCACGGGGTGATGGATTCAGAGGCAGACATCACTGTGAACTCATGATTATCTTAGTACGCACACAGGTGGTCACATATACAACGTTCCTAGAACGTGAACATGTGTGGTTAGTACACACACATGTTCTCTGTTCTGTCAGAGCCAAGGTCATCCTCCCTCTCAGAAGTCGAGTAGGAGCCACCATTCGCAAGTCTATACATGTCCTGATCCCGTCCTGAAGGCTGTCTTTTGAAAGGGGCAGAGGAGACCAAGGGTTCGCAGTGGAATCCTGACGGGTGGAGGACCTGCCACCCCAGGCACGTCTGGCTCTGCAGTGGTGCTTCTCCTGCTGTTTTGCAATTCTGCAAATGGAAGTGGGCTTGTGGAGGGCAGATGGTGGGGCAGGTGTTTTCTGTCCATTGTGATGCAAATGGTTCCTTTTCAGAGCAATGCAAATGTTTTTCCTTGGTGGAAATGGAATTGATTTCCAGCCTGAATAAAGGATGATCTAAACATTCTACATTTTTTTTTCAAACTTTATATTTTAGTGCCTGAAATATGACACAGTTTTGCATTTCTGAGTGAATTCTTCTCAGCAACCTATCACATTTCTGTTCTTTAGATGCTACTTTGAACCAGTTTTTGTACCTTACATCATTAATTAATGAATTAAATAAAATGATTAACGCATTTTTACATTTGTGTTAAAGTCATGATTTTACCTTTTTGAATATTACCCTTTAAGAGTTTCTACTCATCACCAACTAGAACCCAGATATTGCAAGGCTTAAGTTTTATCAAGGAGGTTCACAAATGTTCCACTGGATTCTCTCAGAAAATGTTGGCAGGATTCATTAGTGTGCCCATTTTGCAGATGTTGGAAATGAGGCTCAGATGTCCTGAGCTACTGGGGTTTACACTTGGGTTTTCTGAACAAGCCTGCAGTCGTGCCTCTGGAGAGTGTGATTCCCAGACCAACAGGGAACTCTCAGCCCCAGCCCAGCCCTGCTCGGTCAGAACCTGGGGCTGGGAGGGAGGGCAGCGGTCCTGGTGATGCTGGTGCACACACTCAGGGCTTAAAACCACTGCCAGGGGCAGCACAGGGAAGCACCAAGGAGCTTTAAAGAAAGCACGGATGCCTGGGTCCCCCGCTAGATGTTCTGATTTAATTGGTCTGGAGCGTGGCCTGGGCATCTGGATTTTAAAAAGCTCCCTGGGTAGTTCTAAAGTGCAGTCAGGGTTGCAAACTGTGGCCCTTTAGAGTGATAACCCCAACTCAGAAATATATCTACACTTTTGAAGCATTTCCAACTCACGGTCTACAAAGTTAGATGGAAACTTGACAGATACCTAATTAAATAGGACAGTTACAAATGCATCCCACGAAGAGATGTGATTTCCCTCTGCACCTATCATAAGGACCCTAGCTATGAAGGGATAGGGCCCGCCCCTCTCACTGAAGAGAAGTAAATGGAATGTTCTTTGGGTTGGAGAAAATAAATAAAAAGAACGGCATTTGGATTGGCCCCTATGGTTCAGTTACTTCTCAATGTTAGCACAAATTCCCTGAAAAGCTTTTTCAGAAGGAGTTTGCGAATTAGCAGCTCAGCGTCCTACTGGGGAAGTCATTATGTAGCAAGCTCCAAGCTGAGACCATCAAATAATAACTGACGATTTATAATTTCCAAAGTCATATTCTTAAATATGGGATTGTGGAAAGGAACGTTTGCCAACAGCACTACTGCAGTGGAGAGGATTAGTTTTTAAGGTGACAAAGTGCCTCCTTCTTTGGGGCCATCTGCCCTGGCCTTTGAGGTATTTGGGCAGTGAGCTCTGGTCAAGGCAGCGGGCTCTGGTCCAGGCAGTGGGCTCTGGTCCAGGTCACTCCTCCTTGGTGTGTGTGACGCACGGCTTTGGGGACACAGTGGCGATGATTTATTTACTCAATTGGTGATGAAAACTAGGATACAGGTGTGGGGATGTGTAGGACTGTCTCATGTTTGAGACATAGGCATCTCAGGAGGATGTGTGTTTTGGGCAGAATTAACACAGTGATTGACCATCACTTCATTCATCACAGTGATTTTCTAAAGAGGTTCTAAGCCAAAGGATCTTGTAACAAACCCCAAAATGCAATCTTGGGATTTGCTCAGGACCCCAAATTCCCATTACTTGCTGAGTAAGATTTTAAGGTTTGTGGTTCAAGATATAAGATTTTTTTCACATCAAAATTGACTGTCAGGCTATCCAATAGACTGTAACTGGGTGTTAAGAACTTTTTTTCTGTTGAGGGAAACTCCCCTCACTGTCAACCATATCATCCATTATGTTTGCCGTGCTGTTCATTTCACAATAAGTTCTCCTTTTTATAACCAATATATCCTCATACCATCAGATTTAAATACATCTGTGGAATCCACTAATCTATGCATATTCTTAATTCCTAATAAGACTGTAGGTCCCCTGATAACAGGGCAGGGCAAGGACAATGACTTAGAGTTTCAAATCCATCATCGGGTCTTGGATACATAGGAGGTACCTCATGCATACGGAGGCTCTGATGAGGGCATCTGTGTGGATTCACCAAATGTGATCACACATGCCCTCACTGCTGGGACAACTTACCTTCAAAACCTGCCTCTGCTACAAACTACCCACATATCTTGGGCAAATTGCATGGCTTACGACTCAGTTTCCCCACCTGTAAAATGGGGATAATAATTGTGCCCACCCCATAAATTTGTCTTGGGAAGATTAAGTTCTTTTACTTGGAAAATCCTTAGAACAGAGGTGAAGGTATGTGAGAGTCACTACTGCTACCTAATGCCAGTGGCAGGGTGGCCACTCTCATGGGAGAGCAGGGGAAAGTGCCCAGCGGGGAAACAGGCCAGGTGTCAGATGCTGGGAGGCGGGAGGGCAGAGAGGAAGGCGGGATGCTGGCCCCCGTTAGGTTCCTCACGTTCACACGTCAAGTGTGAGAACAATCAAATGCATCAGTGAAATAACTGATTAAATAGTAATTAAGTAGGATGAGAACACCAAATGCACCACATGCAAACACTCCAACACCAGGAGATCAGAATCCTAGCAGCGAACGATGTGAAGTCATATTCAAGTTAGGGTTGCTTGAGGAGAGGCCGTTAAAGGGAACATTTACAAAACTGCAGGCTCAGGAAGTGTCTGGCTGTCTGTCCTCCATCCCATTAGAGTCCCTCCCGCTGAGATCAGTTCGAGGATGCACTGTCCACCCTCTCAAGGGACGAGGACATCTGCTTCACTTTCCTCCACTTGACATTTGGATAATTCAGGAAAGGAAGCCTGGGGTGGGCCTTGTGTTTTCTGATGACAGTTCTTTGATACTGGCCTGATGTCTCAGTAAACTGTCTTTGACTGACGTTTATTTCTATCAAGGACCATTTGAGCCACTAATGCATGCATCTGCTCATCTGCTCACCACTATATTCAACTTGCATTTTAAGTGCTTATTACATTTCTAGGAATGTGGGAGAAACAAAAGAAATGAGACTTTTTCCTCATCCTCAAGAATTTGCAATCTCATTGAGAAGGCGTGAAACAAAACAGTTATTTACAGAAGCAAAGCTTTGTGCTCCAGCGGGAAGAAGGTTGAGCTGGGGACAGAAGCTCTTCTTCTTTATCCTGTTTGAGATCCGTTTACCTGGATGAGGGCAGTGGCCAGGGGATGGACGGGTGGGGGCAGGGAGGGCATCTTGGAGGGGCTGTCAGTAGCTTCAAGGAGAAGCAGAAGGGCAATGTGGAGGGCTGTCAACTCCAAGACCCATCAGCCCTGGTAAATGAATCTCGGGAAGGCTGTTTCCCCGACTGCAAAGTGGGAGAAATACTAGCTGCTTTCCGAGGTTGCCGTAAAGCTTAGATGTAGCACAGATCAGCAACTGGCCACGTGGCACGTTCCATAAAGGCAGTGGCTCTATTTCCTTTTTCTAATCACTGTGTACTCAGCACCTCGGGGTGGGGTCTCAGGAAGATGGGAATTTGGTAAACAGGGCTTGAATTTACTAAACTCGCAAAGTGTCTGGCACATAGTAGACACTTAAAAATAGCGACCATTTTTTCCCCTCTCCCACCCCACTCCTCCTTGGCAACCACCAGTCTGTTCTCTATGTCCACAATTCTGTTTCTGTTTCACAGATAGGTTCATTTGTGTCATATTTTAGATTCCACATATAAGTGATATCGTATGGTATTTGTCTCTTTTTGACTTACTTCACTTAGTATGATAATCTCTAGTTGCATCCATGTTGCTGTAAATGGCATTATTTCATTCTTTTTTACGGCTGAGTAGTATTCCATTGTATATATATATGTACCACATCTTTATCAATTCATCTGTCAATGGACATTTAGGTTGTTTCCATGTCTTGGCTATTGTGAATAGTGCTGCTATGGACATAGGGGTGCATGCATCTTTTTTAAAATTTACTTTTATTATTTATTTATTTTTGGCTGCACTGGGTCTTCATTGCTGCGTGCGGGCTTTCTCTAGTTGCGGTGAGCGGGGGTTACTCTTTGTTGTGGTGTGCGGACTTCTCATTGCTGTGGCTCCTCTTGTTGTGGAGCACAGGCTCTAGACGCATGAGCTTCAGTAGTTGTGGCATATGGGCTCAGTAGTTGTGATGCACGGGCTTAGTTGCTCCACGGCATGTGGGATCTTCTCAGACCAGGGCTCGAACCCGTTTTCCCCTGCATTGGCAGGCGGATTCTTAACCACTGCACCACCAGGGAAGTCCCTGGTCTCTGAATTATAGTTTTGTCTGGATATATGCCCAGGAGTGGGATTGCTGGGTCATATGGTAATTCTATTTTTAGTTTTCTGAAAAAATAGTAGATATTTTATTGTTTTATTATTATTTATCTCGCTTCCAGCTCTGAAATGATGTGACGCATTGATAACATTCAGATGAAAATTAACAATGAAGAGAACGTCACCTTCACTTGCTGAGGCCTGTCCGTCCTCTGCTGGGCCAGATGAGGCTCTGGAGAGAAACGCTTGTCTCTCCACGAGGCAAAGGCAGAGGGATGGGATGAGGGAGAGGAGGAGAAATGCAGGTCTTAGAAGAGCCTGAGAAATGGGCCCTGTTGGGGCAGCAGTCCTAGGATTATGGGTCCTAGGGAGAGTCGGGAGAAGGATTCTCCCAGCTGAGGATCCAGCTGTGAGGATGCATTAAGCTCCCAGGAGAAACTGGTGAGTAATAAGGCAGGAAAGGGAAGGGGTGCAGTTTCCATTGGAGATCCAGCCTCAGCCTGCAGCGTGAATTACACTCAGCATTTATCTGTCTTGTTTGCGAGGGTTGGGATTGCGTGCTTCTGCTCCAGTCATTGGCAGAGAAACCCCCCTGGGGTGGGGAGGGGCAGGGACTGTAAACTGGTGAGGGGAGCAGAACCCCTGTGAAGGGAGAAAGCTGCGACGGAGCGAAACGGTACCTCCAGCAGGGTGTTGGGGGCAGGATGCCAGGGCAGCCCATACGATTGCAAAGCGTACAGCCTTTCACTTTGGCCAAAGAGCACCTTGAAGTTCTAAGGCGCTTGTTATGGACAAAGTTAATCCCTGAAGAGACAGTTTAAACTTAAAAAAACAAAAACGAGCTTCAAATATCAACATGCGTTTCAATTTTGAGGCAATTTCTGGTAGCAAAGGTAGAAAGACAGCCCAAATTCTGACACGAGTAGACATTTTTGGTGAGGGTTGAATGGGGGATGGCAGTAGATTAGAGTAGGGGGTCCCTACTCAGCGGCCAGAAAATCCTGCATTTCTCTGGGGCCACTTGCTCACCTCATGTGAGAGCTGGTAGCCTCCCAGGTCACAACACGTGGCGTGGTGACAAGCAGGAGGCAGGTGTTTGGGACGTGTCCTCCGTGTATTAACAGCATCTTGGGCTCTGTCTGACGTTTTTATCTCGGTCTCCTTTTCCCGTCATTTGTTTTCCGGCCTCAACCCTTTCTGGAATAATTATTTCTTCTAATTATAAACCATTAATATAATTTAGCCAGGATGTTCTAAAGGGCATATAATTTAGCCAGGATGTTCAAGGGCAGCAAATGAACCCCTGTTTCAGCCCTTTGTCACTTGCGACATATGTCTATTAGCGCATTTATTATTTTGGTGTAAATAGAATAAATATGCATTTCATCAATGGCAAAATCACAGCAAAAGCCAGTGATGTTGTCTGTTTATGAATTAAGACAACACACATGCACCCTTCCATTCTTAGAAAGGGGAGAGGGACAGACGTGAACAGACATAGAAATACAGCAGGAAGAAAAAACCAAAATGTTAACTGTGGTTATCACTAGGTTCAAGAATTATAGATGGATCTCATGTTCACGACCGCTCAATAATATCCAACATTTTTAACAATTAAAATGCCAGAGATACAGTGAAATATCCCCTCAAAAGATATGCAGATAAAAATAAAACAATCCTTTAAAAATAAGAAGAGGAGGAGACATGTTGCAAAGGCATATTTCCTTTGGGAAAGATATGTATCTGTACTGTGAATATTGTTGCCTGGTTGCCCAACAGTAATTGAATATATGTTCTCACCAGAAATACATGCAGTATATTCAATTTTTACATTAGTCATTAAAGATTTAGTTGTAGAGTCTCACTCTTGACAGACCCATCTAATACCAAAGTATTAAATTTTACTTTTCAGTTTAAATTATTCTCTTCTCCTTCCCCAATTTAAGTCACTTATTTGCAACAAAACAAGTGAAATGTAACCATTTGAATGAATAAACACGAACTCCAGAGAATGCAGCCCTCATGCTGTGCTTGTAATGAAATCTATTTCTCTTTGATGATCTCAATTAAAAGAAGTTAAGAATTGAAAGTGTGACTTTATTTCTTGATGTATCTGCTTTTTGCCAGGCAGGCACGGTGAGCAATAGCTTCTGTCAGGGTTTCCCAGGAATGTCCTTGGCATCAGGCTCCTGGCATGAATGGGCAAGTATATTTCAGGTAGGAGGACCTGGTACTAATCTCAGAAAGGAAGGGTGGAAGCCCTTTTTTCCTGTTAGCCATTGTTTTACAACAAATGAACCCAAAACATAGAGACAAGACAATTGCTTTGTTTTGCTCACAATCAGTGGGTCAGGACTGCCGGCTGGGCTCAGCTGGGTGATTCTTCAGCACCGTATGGTGTTGACCAGGGTTACTTGGTGGTGCTCAGCTGGCAGCTGGTCTGGTCTGGAGGGCCAAGGCGGCTTTCCAGCCTCTGGTACTTTGGTGCAGATGGCTGGAAGGCTGGGCTTAACGTCCCCCTCCATCTGCATGTCATGTCCAGATGTCTCTGCAGGAGTAGAGATGGGCTTTTTTACAAGAGCTCAGGGCTCCAAGAGCAAGTGTTCAAAGCGTTGGGAAATGGAGGCTGACAGTTTCTTAAGGTCTGGTCTCAGAACCTGGTTCAGGGTCATGGCTGCATTGTCTCTTAACCAAGCATCCACCGATTCAGAGAGGGGCACAGGCTCCACCTCTTGATTGAAGGAGTCGTCAAAGAGTATGTGGGTGTCTTTAATCCAACATGTTCTCCCATAACAGCATTTCTCCTATAAATGGGTGGCCCACTCTTACTGTCTCTCAGCCGACACATCAAAAATCCTGGTCCTTTCCAGAGGATGGCCAGGTCGAGTTAATCCACATTTGCATGGGGCTTGTAGAAAACAAGAAGTGTTAGAGTGAAGGTTTGATATTTGCTCCTGTTTGTTCCAGGGATGCTCTTTAAAATCCTTAATTTAAAAAAATTGATTAGATCCTACATATCAAGGTCTATGATACAAATATATTGCCTGGATCTATGTTTAAATTTAAGCAAAACTGAATGACTGTCCCCTTATTTGAGATAATTCATCATATGTTCTGGAGAAAAGTTCTACCCAGTTTATCTTGAGAGGGAACAATGACAGGTTGTTGGGTTATCTCAATATTTGTCTAATATATACTGGGTGAATCTTTTTTTTTATGTGCCAAGCATTGTCCTAATTTCTGGAGATCTACTGTCGAATCAGATTTTTCAAATTGCTGCCTTCATATAGCTTACATTCTAATGAGAGACAGATAACAAGTAAATAAATACATAGACATGTAGTTTCAGGTACAGTAAAGTACAGTGAAGAAAAATAACAAGGTCATGGGCAGCAAATGATTGTGGGGGGCAGGAGGAGGCATTTATGTGTAGACGGTGAAGGGGGCTCTCCTGGGATTTGACACTAGAACAGGTACATTAACAAAGTGAGGGAGTTAATGATATGGCAGTGCCAGAAGAAAACATTTTCTTTGGTTTGGAAACAAGAAGCACAAAGTTCCTGAGGCAGAAAGAAGCTTTCACTGAGCAGCACGGAGTGGTTGAAACAGCGTCAGAAAATTAGGCAACTCTCAGTTACTAAATGCCACCTAACAAATCAGCCCAAAACTCAGTGGCTTGAAACAATAACAATAATTTATTATCGCTCATGAATTCTGTCGGTCGAGAGTGTAGGTGAGGCCTGGCTGCATGGCTCTGGCTCGGAGTCTCCCACAAGGCTGCAGTCAGAGGTCAGGCAGGGCCTCCGTCATCTGAAGGTCGACGGGGCTGGAACGTCCACTGCCAAGGTGGCTACTCGCAGGGGTGGCAAGATTGTCCTGACTGTTGGCTGGGGCCTCCGTCCTCACAACATGGTGGGTGAGTTCTAAAGGTGAGAAGGGAGAGAGAGACAGAGACAGAGAGAGAGACAGAGATAGGTCCTTCACAGGACAGCCTCGGAGCTCTCCTGCAACGTCAGTTCTATTCCACTCTGTTGGTCAAAGCCCAGATTCAAGGAACGGGAGGAGAGTCAAGAAGGGGACAAACATGGGGGTCTGGCCATCTTTGGAAAATACAACCTGCTCCAGGTAGCTAGATAACATAAGGCCTCTGGGCCACAGTGAGGGGTCAGGATTTTAGTGCAAGAGAAACAAGAACCCTTGAAGGTTCGGATGGGAAGGTGACATGGTCAGATTTACACTTTTAGAAGTTTACTTCAGGGACTTCCCTGGTGCTCCAGTGGCTAAGGCTCCACGCTCCCAATGCAGGGAAACCTGGTCAGGGAACTAGTTCCCACATGCTGCAACTAAGGGTTCGCACGCCGCAACTAAAAATCCTGCATGCCGCAACTAAGACCCAGCGTAGCCAAATAAATAAATATTAAAAAAAAAAAGTTTACTTCAGATGACGTGTGAAAAATTGTAGAGCAGAAAAATAAGAGGTTACAGACAGTGTCCAGGAAAGAAAAGATGGTGAATCAGCCTGTGGATGTGACAAGAAATTTCAAATTTGGGAAATGTTTCAAAGTTTGAGCCAATAAGACTCACTGTTGGATTGGATGTGGGATTTGAGAGAGGATGAAAGACTCTTCAAGCATCTGGGCTGGAGCAAATGGGTGGAGGGTGCATCCTTTATTGAAATGGAGAAGCCTGGATGAGGAGCTGATTTAGGGGTGGTGTGGGGACTCAGATTTCCATGTGGGCGGTTTGGCACTTGTTGATAGAACTATGACAAGGAATTCCAGGAGTAGGAAATGCAGTGGGCAGGGGAGGGGTCTTTGGTGACCCTGACAAAGTCCTGAAGAAACGTGGCTGGAATAGGTTGGAGAGAGAATAAATAAAGAAGGGGAGACAAAATTAGGGATACATCTCTTTAAAAACAAGACTTTATTGAGGAAACTATAGAGTTTTATTGAAGACCAAAAATATTGAAGGAATAAAAAGATGCAATCAACATGACACACCTTGAATCCAAGGGGCAAATCAACAATTTTCTAAGCAACTTGATACTGACTCACCTACATGAACGGTCCATCCACAGTCTACACAGCGCAAAAGTCATAACATTCCGTGCTAATGAAGAGGATTCCAGGTTGGAGGGGCCTGTTACTTCAGTCAGGAAAAGTCAGAGGAAGTGTTATGAACCAGATTCTGCTTTGCCATCTCCCAATTTGAAATCCTAAGGGTGCATGTGTATACACACACACACACACGAATCATGTTCACTGGTGTTTTATACAAGATTATTTTGAGTATAAGATTATCACTGTAAGGTCGTGTCCGGGTGTCAGGAAGCTGGGACGGTCTAGCATGTTCATTTATCTTCAACTTTTTAATGAAGCTCAGAAGGCCCCCTCCCCAGGGTTCCCTACTTCTTAACTGTATGGTGGTTACAGTTATCATTTAATTTATTGTTATTCTTGACCTAAGTTTATAATGGACGCGGACCCCACCCCCATCTGTTGATGCACCCAGCTCGCATTTACTGAGCACTTCCTGTGTGCCAGGCGCTACTGATCGTGTCCAAGAGGAAGGAGGATGTGCCTCAAGGTGGAAGAGACCGCAGCCCAGGATTGATGACAGGATTCAACGGAGGGTCTGGTCAATGTACAGATGTTTGCATCTTCCAGTCAGTGTGATCGGGCCTGACTTGAGTGGGGAGAGTCTGACTGGCCCAGGGGGACCTGAATGTCCAGAAGTTGCCCATAGACACCAACTGGGAGTTGGGGAGAAGAGCGTCAGGCAGACATGTATGTACCAGATAACTGGTGCCTCTCTGGGGGCCTGACCCCTTCAGATGGGAAGTTCTTCTCCTGCCCCTGACTCTCTGCTAAAAGTACAGAGGGTTGGTCAAACACAGCAGGCGCACATGCTCCAGGCACCAGGTTCCAGGAGACAGTGTCCCCAGGTCTGATCCATGCTGACTCACAGCTGCAGCCCTTGGCAGGAATGCCTGAGCTGGAGCCTCACGCCGGCTCGTCTGTCTCACTCAGGCTCCACGTTAATTGCACGAGAGCAGATCCGGCCCCGTCGGTTCGTCACTCTCGTCTCTGAGCTCTTCATCACCATCCGGGCTCCATAAAGCCTGCGTTTCTGCAGGGGCTGCAGCATCTGTAAAGGTTTATCTACTGAACAAGAATTCAATCTGAGGGAAGACGAGCCCTGCCCCCGTTTACTTTAGAATAACATTGACATTTTAGAAGTGGATAACTACTGAAACCAAACTTTTTGTTACTAATGAAATTGGATTACTTTTCAATTTTTTTTATTGAAGTATAATTGATTTACAATGTTGTGCCAGTCTCTGCTATACAGGGAACTATGTTCAATATCCTGTGATAAACCATAACGGAAAAGAATATATAAGAAAGAATGTCTATATGTGTATAACACCAATTACTTTGATAGATGCTAATTCAAGTGCCTTGAGACAGATGGTGGAAGTAAAGCCCAGGGCACTGAGAAGCTTCTTGGTCTCTCTTCTCACTGAAGCCCATCTTCGCAGTAAATATTCTATGAATATCAGCCAGCAGGGGCTGTGTTGGGCTGTGTTGTAGCAGTACCATTCGCAGGCTGCCCTCCTTCCTGGAAGAATGAGTCTTAGCAGAAGCATCTTTAGATGTTTTGCACCTGAGACCTTCGAGGAAGGCCCCCTCCACCAGTCCGCCTCTGTCTGCTGTCTCCAGTGAAGGCCTGTGTTGGGTCCAGACGACTATCTGCGTTTTTGGATTTCATCCAGAATATAGACTATGTTTATGGCTGAGTCATGCTGGGATCTCCTCTAAAGATGATTTTGTAAGAATTCAGGACTACCATGCTACTTGTGTTGGCGAAAAATGAGACTATGAATTACTGATGACCATAGATTCTCTGACGCTTCTCCCACTGTAGTTGGAGCCCCTGCCCCCTCCCCCAATTTGGTGACTGCTGCTTCAGTGACTTGCTTGACCCCTGGATCCTTGCAGGTGATGGAAGAGCTGTACTGGGAGGCCGATGGCTAGGTTGTGAGAAGCCTGGCAGCTCGCGGGTCTGCTGGCATGCTGAGTTTCTGTGGTAGAAGTCCACCCTCTCCACTGGAGAGAGTGGAAGAGGCCATGGGGTGACCCCCGAGAGGGTGAGCTGGGCTTGGCCTTCCAGACACGAGTGCCGAGGCAGCAGGCAAGTAAACAAACCATCTTGGGCCCTCAGACGAGCCAGTCCACCAGCTGAGCACCCGAGTACCCGGGCCACTTCACTCGGAGCAAAAGGATTTCAGCTGAGCCCTGCCCGAATGCCTACCCACAAAGCTGTGAGACACAATAAAATGTTTGTTATGAGCCATAAGTTGCTGAGCAGAGCATGGCGCCGATTCATTTAGGTTGAGGTCTTCGAGTCTCAGCCGTTTGGCTGGGATTTACGAATGCACCTGGAAATGATGCACAAGCTCAGAAGGTCCTGTCATTAACTCCGCGCACTAAAGCTTTGGGGTTTACACCTATCGTTATGCTATGTCATCAGCTTGCTGTTCAAGAGGAGTGAGCGGACAGGAGGTTCCTGATTTCTGGGTCTAGCAGTGACCCTCCACTCAAATCAGGTGCTTTTGCCTTAGTTAAGGATGTCCTTACAGACATGAAGACTTTCCACATCAACGCTACAGGAATACAAGTGAAGCCACACTGGCTTATGTATGCTTTGATATTGTTTTTATCTTTGAAGGAGAAATAAAACAAGAACAACTTTTATGATTTCGTTTCATTTTGGTATTTCTCTTGGAGTCAGGTACTTGTTCAATTGAGCCATTGCAATGACTGTTCCCTTGTAGTTTTATCATAAAATATTCTCCAAGAAAATGGGAGGAGCTCTGTGGTTCAGGAATGTCTCCAACTGTCTTACAGTCTCATTAGCAATGATATATTTCAGTCTAGGAGGTTTTCTTTCTTTTTGAATTTATGTGAATGTTATGGAAATAGAATCTGTAGATTCAGGATTTATTTATACTTACAGTCCTTCAAATGGAAGATTTTTCATTAGAAGTAAATTTTGGGGCTCTCAAAAGATCTCTGCTAGGTCAGAGCAGTTCTTAATTCAGCTAAACGCCCCATTTCCCATCTTTCATACAGAGGTTTCTCAGGTTAGTGGAGAAATATGAGGTCCCATCTCTGTGCTGTAGGGAAACCCAGCACTTTTTTTTTAACTTTTTTATTTTACATTGGAGTATAGTATAGGTGATTAACAATGTTGTATTAGTTTCAGGTGTACAGCAAAGTGATTCAGTTGTACACATACATGTATCTATTCTTTTTCAAATTCTTTTCCCATTTAAGTTGTTACATAATATTAAGCAGAGTTCAAGCCAGCACTTTCTTAAAAGCTAAGTAACGAACCATTTTCTCAGCAGGTTTAAATTTTATGAAGTGTTCAAAGTCAATAAAATTTATGGCTGTAAGTAGCCTAGGAGAATCTTGAAAGAATTTATCCTCTGGCCATTCTGAAAGCCGTGGTCCAATAACAGATTTGTGTCAGTGGCTTCAAGTCCCAGGAAGGACTACAGGACCCTCACCAGATGGTTGGCATTGACAAAGGAAACTGAGTTTGCAAATAGTACAAGGAGAGGCCCTTTGAGTTACAATTTCTTTGCAAACTAATTTCATGTCTTCAAGTGAAGAACCACAGAACTATTAAAATGAAAGTCTCAAAAAGTAAAACTACATGTACTTTAAACAAAAAGGGAGGAAAACCTTGTCTGATTCAGTGAAAAAATCCGATTTTTAGGGTATTTTTGAACATTAACATTTTCAGAAAGAGTAGAATACTCATTATAAACCAACATGAAACTTGATTGCAGGACCTCTTCTTCCAGGGATATGGAGCGGATGAATTTGGCCTTATTCCTCCCAATCAGCATGACTAACACCCTGACATTATATATGAAACGAACATGAGAAGACTTACAAAGGCGGAAAGAAGACAGACTGAGGGCCTGGGCCCCGAGGAATGACGTGATGCTAATTTCTCTGGGTTTTCTTTCCGCCTCGTATATTCCAGACTTGGAGCTGAAGAGGTTAGAAACCCAGAAATGCCGATCAGTGCAGATGAGAAAAACTCCAACAAAAGACTGCACTCTGTCCATTGACAGGTGAAGGATAAAAAATCAAAAATGTGGTAAATACGTACAATGGAATATTATTGAGCCTTAAAGGGAAAGAAATTCTAACACGTCCAACAACACGGCTGAATCTGGAGGGCATTGTGCTGAGTGATTAAGCTGGGTACAAAAAGACAAAGACTGTGTGATTCTACTTATGTGAGGTACCTGGAGTAATCAAACCCACAGAGACAGAAAGTAGGGCGCAGGGGGAAGCGGGATGAAAATTGTTGTCCAATGGATATAAAGCTTCAGTTTTGCAAGATGAAAGAGGCTTGGAGATTGGTTGCACAGCAATGTGACCATGTGAACATACTTAACATTACTGAACTGAACAGACAGGCGAGGGAAACGTAGCTCGGCAGCTTGACTGGGAAAGGCGGAGGGGCCAGAGGCCTCAGAGCAGCAGGTTCATGACAGTGGATGAAGGCTTGACCTCTGCCTCTTGCCCCACTTTCTGCAGACAAAGGCTCCTTCGTTCTGGTGCTCCTGGACGCGGCCCATTTATTTTCCTTCACTTCTGAGAAAGGAAGGAAGCTGCCTGACAGGGTGTCCTGCGATGGGAAAGGAAGAGTGACTGGGGCAGGAGCAGGGGGCATCTGGGCGACCGTTCGATGCAGAGCAAAGCTGCGGGCTTCCCCCGGCTCTGCCTCCCAGGAGGACAGATCCTTAAGGCCACCAGCCTTGGAGCAAGGGTCGGAGGGAAGAGGCACAGTCCCCAGAGGACCCGGGGCCCAGGGCAAGGACAGTGGGTTCCAGGCAGGCTTGATGGGGGGCAGTCCTGTGCGGATGCAGAACACAGTTGGGAAGCTTCCAAAGACAGACTTTGCATTTCTGCTCAGTCCAGGCACAAACAGCTTATGATTCTTGCAGCCAGAAAGCACAGCCAAGAGTTTCCTAATGAACTCTCGTTCTTTCGTTTTGTAAATGTTGGTGTGGAGGTCGGGTGGTGCGGAATCCTGGTTATCCTATCAGTGAGTTAAGTGATACACATTTGCATGCATTATTACCCGCAGTGGTCCAACAGGACAGACAGAACCCCACCTCCTGCAGCTTCCCCCCCCTTCCCCTTCTTGCATTTGAGTCTCGGGGCCGGGCCCAGGTAGAGGCAGCTCCATACTCTGCTGATTCCAAACAGCTCCGAGCTACTGGAGAAACACCCAAGACCATGCTTAACTTTCCAGTGATCTTCCAAACCAAGGCCCCAGATCCATTTGATCAGCACTTCCACGAGGAAACACCCAATGTGTGGGCACTTACCTCTTTATAAATAATGGCCATGAACTCCTGTACACAGCATACTTCGTACTGGGGCACTTATAAAGCACATTACAATAGAATATTTAAAAGCTTGGGATAAAAATATCAACAGAGGTTCTATTATTTTTGTGCACCCAGAGGGTCAGCTTGGGTATACGACCTTGAGACCCTATTCTAAGCACCCAGCCCACTGGGCCTCCAGGCTCTGCCTCGTAGGCGGGGTGGAGGTGGGTTGGGGGAGGCATCCGGGTGCCAGAAACAGGTCTCTGCTGCAGGTATAGTGGGGATCTTATCTCTGGAGCCTGAACTGATTAATTGCCTTTCTTCCTTTCTTCTTCTTTTTTTGGTTCATTTCTTTTGTTTGTTTTTCACTCTGGCAAGCTCTGAAATAAAACAGTACCAGGCCAGGGAAATATCCTAAGGATATGTCAACATGAAAAATGCTCTCCTCTCAAGCTTTTATGTTTCAGCAAAATAAGCTCCCTTATTCTGAAACCTCCCTCCTTTTTCCACCTCCAACTTCCTGCCCGAGTGCCCAAGTCCAGCTTCTCATCCGTGGCGTCTCCTGTAGGAGATTTATCAACTGTCCCCCAGGTCTGCTTTGGGCAGAGATGAGTGACTGTGCTCTTCCCCTGGTGCCTAAGAAAGCTCTCGGACCCCCACCCATGCCACCCCTCAGGCCTCTGTCCCCAGGAGACAGGAGATGAAGCAGGAAAGCCCGGTGTCTTATTTCCTTCCATCCTGACAGCTGCCTCTCCACTTTTAGGATCTGAGTGTTCGTCTGAAGCTGTGAGTGTTGACATATGTAGCAAGCTTTGTGCAGAGTTGAACCTCCCTGCGTTTGCAAATAATGATGTATCTTTATACATTAATTTTCCTGAAACTCAAGGAGAATGAAAACATCAGAAACCAAAACGCTCATATGAACTGCATGGTCTGCAGTCTTCTGATTGGAGCAGAATGAATCTCGAGTCTAGATCCAAACTGGGGTTGCTGCTGGGGGTCCAGGCGGGGCCCCTTTTAAGAGTAGTTTCCAGCCGGTCTCCCTGTGCTGCTTTGTGCAAACTCCTGCTGACCCACTGAGTACACACATTTCTCACTGAAAATACTTTTGTTTTCTGTCTTCATATTGTCTTGTATTTATTTGTGAAACACTGAAAAACAAAAATTAAAAGACAGTCATAATCCCTGCCTCCCCACCCCGGGCGAAGCACATTCTGGAGGCATGCAGCCTCTCAGGAGTGCACTCCTTTCCTTTTCCTGCGGCCTCCAGCATCATGAAGAGAGGGTGAAGTCTTAACCGTGCCATCAAGAAGGAAAGGCCCTCCGCATCCCCATGGCAGGGGCACCAGAGCAGCAGTGCTTCATCCCGAGGCCCATCAACCAGGGGGCGCGTAAGGGGAGGGCCGCCCGCCCATCTCTAGCGGATCAGGGCCAGGCTCTCCGACGTGGGTGGACCAGGCGGCCTCCTCACGCCCCGTCCAGGTTGCAGAGTCCATGAAGCCACTTCCTTCAACACAGGCCATGATGGAAACTCTGCTGGTGGCTTTAACGGCACCTCACCCCCGGTGGGGGGCTGAGGAGCTGGCCGAGATCACTGCCGAGATCCCTTTGTCCACACACACCTGGAAACACAGGGGGAGGCACAGAATCTCTTCATTAGCATCAGGCCTGTTCTTGCATTTATTATGATCAGACATGCTAATCCATGACTTGCTACATCACCAGCAATTTATCTCCCTTCTCTGGGATCCAATTGCAACTTGAGAGAAAATTGAAATAAAGTTAGAGAACTTCCAAACTTTCATTTCGAGCAGCGGAAACTTTCTTCAGTACGAGGCCCCCAATCGGGATGCGCAATATTTAATGTGGATGGCAGCGGAGCGGACTTGCTGGACAACATCCCTGGCCCCCGGGAGGCAGCTCCTTGGAAAGGGGTTTGAACCCCACTGACCCGGATCGTACCAAATGCCCTTCCACTGTCTTCCGGTCAGCGGAGCTGTGGGGCAGAGCTGGGACAGCACACGGGGACCAGAGCAGTGTCAGTGACCCCCGTGTCCTGCGAGGCCCCTACCTCCCCCAGGCCACCTGCACGCCGTTTTTCTGATGAGTGACCACAGCTTGCGGCTTTGCCTGCCAGGCTGGAGTCTCTCCTCCCGCCACCATGGCCCCCCACGTCCTTGCTCCTTGACCATGTCACGGCCGCGGCACTCAGGGCCTCACCAAGCATTTCCTGGCAGTGGTCCTGCTGACGTCACTTCCTGGGAACCCTGGCTGGGTTGACGCTGAACTGCGTGATGGGCTCCCGTAAAGTAAACACGTCAGCTTTGGAGAACCCCTGTGACAATAGAAATGTTTTGGTTAAGGATGAATTTACAGGCTTAAATATTAATTAGTGTGTGACCATGAAATATTGATGGGCCTGCCTTCCAATATCAAAGGGCAGCACTTTCTGGGGACACTGCGCTTTTGTTCTGCTCTGAACCAGCACCCCCTTTCAAAACTCGTGCCCACTCTTTTTTTTTTTTAATTTTATTTATTTATTTTTGGTTGCATTGGGTCTTCGTTGCTGTGCACGGGCTTTCTCTAGTTGCGGTGAGAGGGGGCTACTCTTCGTTGTGGTGCGTGGGCTTCTCATTGCAGTGGCTTCTCTCGTTGCGGAGCACCGGCTCTAGGCGCACGGGCTTCAGGAGTTGTGGCACGCGGGCTTCAGTAGTTGTGGCACGCGGGCTGCAGTAGTTGTGGCACACAGGCTTCAGTAGTTGTGGCACGCAGGCTTCAGTAGTTGTGGCTCGCGGGCTCTAGGGTGCAGGCTCGGTAGTTATGGTGCACGGGCTTAGTTGCTCTGCAGCATGTGGGGTCTTCCCAGACCAGGGTTTGAACCCGTGTCCCCTGCATTGGCAGGCGGATTCTTAACCACTGCACTACCAGAGAAGCCCGAAACTTGTGCGCACTCTTACCTCTGGGACACGGTAGGGGGACAGCAGCCAGATGCTCCCAGGCTCCTCAGGGGCGTCAGCTGGGTCTTAGGTGTGTGATGGGAGACACGTGTGGAAGCGTTTCTCGTCCTGAGATGCCAGGTGCGTGGATCTGTGGCCAATGACCCGTTCCTATGTCCTTTCCCTACTGAGCACCAGACCTGCCCACACTGCTTTGTGAACACAAGTTTGTTTCAAGATCTGTCTCTTCCTCCACGGTCAGCCTCGTGCCTGGATGGGTGACAGACCACAAGCATGTGTGGCAAGAAGGGCCCCGAGATGGTGTAATCCTGTCCTTACAGACGGAGACGCTGGCTACAGGGGAAGCGACCTGACCAAGGTGACAAGCTGGAGGAAGCAGCACCGCCTTGGCCAGGCAAAGGGGCTCTGCCCTGGGCTCCGAGGTTCCCAGAGTCCATGCCCCTGAGGGACCTGCCCACCTGGAGCCTGCGCCCACCTTCCAGGAACCGGAGCCCAGGAGCCCTGCTCGACAGCCTGTATCCCATGCTTGTCTGCACCTCTGGGTCAAGGTGTGGCCCACTTATGGCTGTTTGCAGCAGGTGTGAATGTCCGCAGTGTCTGTGTGTGTACACGTCCCCTCAATTGTGGGACCGGGCTCCAGCCAGCGTGGGAAAGGGGCGGGGGCTTGAGTCAGGGCCCGGAGGCCAGAGCCAGCTTTCCCACACCACCCCCTGCCATGGAAGTCCAAGGGGTCGAGAATTCCAACTAAAACCTGGCTTCCAGTTCCCTGTACAGATGAGATGATAGGACGTATTTTATTAGGAAGCTGTTGGTTTGGTTTATCATTTTAAATATTCGGCCACGTGGCCCGTGAGCCTCGTTTGTGCTCTTGGTGGGTGCTGCCCGTGGCGGGGTCGGGCGGGATGGGGACCCAGCTCCCAGGGACCGAGCCACGGAGCAGCCCAGCCCAGGAGTCAATGTGGACATAGTGGAGGATTGAAAACAGAACTCAACTCATGAGAGGACTTGAGTCTGAACCCTGTTCCCTCTCTGCCTGTCCGACCAGGCGGGTCACGGACCTAAACCAACGGCCTCTTTCCTGATCGCACAAAGGGATGGCCCCCAATAACCTGGGATGGGTTCCCAGCAGCAGAGCCTGCGATGGGGGCTCATGGGCCATAATTTACGAGGGAAGACCCAGGAAGAACCTACAGGGGTGTGAGAGGAGCAGGACACAGATGAGGGAGGAGCTGGCAGCTCTCAGCTGAACTTAGATTTTATTTAAATGCATTGGTGTCCTGGAGCTCATTCTCCAGTCCTGGGACTTCGCCTTGCTTTTCCCGAGACTCCCCATCACAAATTAGAAGAGCTGATACCCCATAAGAGTTTGCTTCTCTCAGTGTGAACCGTGATCGGAGGACAAGGTGATGGGCCCATGGGGGACAGGCTCGGGGCACAAGGCAAGCGACAGGTGTGCTGGTGGCCGAAGCCCGTGCTGGCTGGTGGCCAGGCGGTCTCACCTTGCTCTCGGAAAAAGAATCTCAATTCTACGATTACCACGTTATACCGGCATTTCTAGGTGAAAACCCTGCATAGAGACATCAGCGATGAGAAGGGCACACGGAATGGACCCATCTGAGACCAACTCGATGGCAGTTGCTGTTCAGTAAGTGAGGGCACGTGTCTGTCCCAGGGCGGCTCCCACCCATCACCACCTCAGACCATGGGGCAGACAAGCAGTGTCCTGGTGGCCGGAACCCCCAGGAAGATGTGGGGCTCCGGGTGGGACATGTCACCTGAAATCACCAGGAGTGTGTCCACGGGGCGACTTGGAGGAGACAGAGCTGAGTCCCAGGAAACAGAGCAGCAATCAGCACTTAAGCTGCCTGGAACCTAATAAGGTTAGAAATGGAAAGGATCATGAAACAAAAGTTTTTTCTTCAAATGAGAAAGCAAATCCTCAGGGGGATGAAGTACTGTCCCCAAGGTCACACCCCCAGTTAAGGACGAAATCGAAAGATGGACCTACATTCCTGACCTAATCCCTCCTCTTTCCATCTTGTTGTGAGAAACCGAGCACAGGGTTATTTCTGGAGGGAGAGAGGAGGATTCAGGTTCAAAGGATTTGTGAGTCACCTCTTTGCCCGTTGCCAACAGCCGTGCACAGCATCCCCAAGCAGCCCCGCGGTGCCCTCCCCTCTCCGTGGCATAATCACAGGATCTGGAGGCTGGCAGCGTCTGATGTGATTCCTGTTATTTCATAGATGAGAAAACCCTGATGGTCCGAGGGGAGCCCGAGGGCAGGTGACTAGGAGAAGCCCTCAGACAGTAAATGGCCATTTCGTCCCAGTTACCCCAGCGAGGTCCTGACACCCCCAGACTCTGACAGAGCTCGAGGATGTTGCCCATTAGGTGTCCCTGATGTGGACACAAGGGGGAAATACCTCGCATTAGGAAAGGATCTGCCCGGCCGGACGCAGAAATCATGTTATCAGGGAAAATGTGTTAAATTCAGTTCCAACCCTGTATCAGAATGTGACTTTGCTTCCTGAGGGAGAAAATAATCTGAAGGTGAGTAAGGGCTGCAAGAAGTGCAAAGAGGTGGGTGTGTGGTGGAAGTGGTGGCGTCAGGGGTCCTGCAGTGTGCATAGGGGGGTGTATCTTTCTCCCTTCCTGTACCCACACTGGAGGTGACCCTGGGTCCCGAGTGAATTTAAGGGAGAGTATGATACTAGCTGTCCCAGCCTCCATCTGACTCTTCCCTCTCAAACATCACACACACCATCAGGCCCCTTGGAGCACTCACTCTAAACCTCCTATGGTGTGTTCCAGAAAAAAAATTTATATGTCTCCAGGAAAGAACAATTCTTGACTCAGCTTGAACTCAACATGGGTGACGTATCTTGGGGGTGGTCCTGTATTATTGTCAATGAAAGTAAGTTTCTATTGGGTGCCTATTCCTTGCCAGGTACTTAATTTTGAAGGGCCACCTCTCTTCTGTACAGCAGCCCTACACGCAGGACCAGATCATCCTCTTACCTGTGCGATGAGACAGACTGAGGCTGGAGAGAGGCCACCTTGCCATGTGGACCCAGGCGGGCTTGATGCCAAAACCACTGGCATCGTGGAAGGAGTGGGGCAGACCTGAGATCAAACCCTGATTCCTCAGGGTCAACTCCTTGATGTAAGGCTCTCAGAAATGTGTCAGGACCTTCTCTGAGCTCCAAACTCACACCTGAGAACCTGGGTCTGAACAAACCAGTTCTGGGGTCCCCTGTTTTGAGGTGTAACAGAATCAGCTGTGGCATCTCACACCCAAGAACCTCAGGCCTCCCTGACAGGAGAAGCAGGACGGGTGGGGCCGGAATCCCTGCACAGATAAGCTGGCAAGGCAGCAAAGGTCGAGGCCGGCCAGCCATGTCACCAGTCTCCGGGGCTGAGTGCCGACCCCAGACTCTCCAGCAGGGGGGGCCGGCGGTGGGGTGGGAATCTACCCTTCTGACAGGTTCCAGGTGACGCTGACACTGCTAGACAGGGACCACGCTGTATTGTGAGGAACACCTGGAAAGGGCAAGTCAGGTGCTAGTGCAGGGTCTGGGGGACTGGGGCCCGTCCTGGGATTGGGGGGTGCTCTCCCTGCACAAACTTAGATGTGCTGTTGGCTCAGGATGGGCGGGATCCAGTCGGAGCCCCATGTTTTACTCCATGTTAAAGAGAGAATGTCAAGCCTTTGATTAATTCCGAAGATTCATGGATATTTCAGGTTGTAGAACAGTCCTGCTCAAAAGGACAGTTTTTTTGAGTTACCTTGTTTAACAAATAAGTCACTAGAGGCTCCAAAAAATAAAGTGACCAGATGACAAGCAGATAGCGGGTTAGCTACGGCCCAGCACGGACTAGAGTCCAGTCCTCCTGGTGTCCAGTTCTCTAGGGGCCTGAGACCCTCCTGGTTGGAACCTCAGTAGCGACAGCACCTGGACGTGCCAGCAGACTGTGCCAAGGGCTCTGCCATCCCAGGGGCCATCGACATCCTTGGGGATGGATATACCTCCCGACCCTCAGAGGAGGGGACGTGTGGGGCCCTGGACCACAAGGGCGATTCTAGGAGTCGGAGGCTCAGGTGCCCTGGTCCACCCGCGCCTGCTGGTACTCTCTTCCTTCACGGGATCCTGGAGGCAAGGGACTTGCAGTCAGACGTCTGTGACACTGTCTGTCTTGAATCCGCCTAACTCCCCCTTCTCCGCCCAGGTGTCCCTGAGCGGGTCTCTCCATCTCTACTCCGATCATCTTCACCCACGTTTAAATTACGCCAACCTGAGATGTCTCATCTTGGGCTCTCTGGACAATTTGCCGGTGATTATTCTGCTACTAATGGCCTCTCGGACGGAAAATCACTAGTTTGATTAGAAGGCGAGAGAGAGGCACAGACCCAAACCTTTGGGAAGAGACGTCAGGCACGCACAGAACACCCTGGAGGTGACGCGGGCCCAGGACAGGACACGGCGGGGAGGGTGGGGAGGATGTCAGCTCTGCCTTGCCCTGAAAGAGCAAACGGACGGAGCCGCCGGTGCTCCCTGGAGGAACTGCTAGCGGACACTGGCCTCGTGCACGCTCACTGGGTCGCGCCTTCCTAGACGGTCTCCGCTCAGCCCCCCAGGTGGCTCCTGCCCTAGAGCCTGGGCTCCTGGGGACAGGGAGGCCTTGAGGGCACATCCTCAGGGGTGTGTCACTCAGGCCTGCACTTGCCCAGGGCCCCGCTGAGCCTCAGTTTCCCCATCTGTGCAAGGAGGCTGGTGACCTGCTGACTTGCTGGCTCCGGCCCTGTTGAGCTCCTCTTGAGGGTGAGGAGACCCCTGGGGGAGGGGAAGGAAGGAGAGGGGAAGGAGAGGGTCAGACGGGGTCTGCATGCAGCCTCAGTCCCCTCGCTCTCGTCTGGAAAAGAGACCAAGACCACCATTGGTTCACAGCCATGAAGACCTGAGCACTGGCCTTTGACCCTCCCATCACTCCTGCAGAGCTGGGCCATCGAGGTCTTGGGAGCCAAGGCTCTGAAGCAGGAAGTTAGTCCTGTGCTCAGGATATCAGCGGAGGGGCAGGCTGGGCCTCACCTGTCTGCACAGGTGGACGAGGTCTCTTGGCCCCTGGGCTCAGAGAGCGTCCTGGCTCTGGTGGACTCCTCAGCAGAGCACAGGGAGGCCAGCCCCTCCTCCCCCTCCCCGGGGGTAACACCCAGTACAGAGAGGGGTTGGAAGGATGCTGTGGGCATCTCCCACACGTGCCCCCTGCAGAGCGTGAGTGTGGACAGGACCCCCGGATGGAGGTTGGGGTCCCCGGCACCGTGGGCTGTGCCAGCAGGCTCGCTCTGTGGTTTCTGTTGGGACACCTGTGAACGGCTCTTGGGGGTCTCTTACCCTTCCACACACCTGGTAAATCAGCTTGTGAGACCCGTGAAGAACCCTGGTGAAGTTTTGTTGGAATTGTATTATATTGAGAGATCAATCTGGGGACACTTGACAGCTCTAGAACATTGAGAATTCCTGCCCATAAACATATGTCTCTCCACTTATTTATGACTTTTGTAACGGCTTTTAATAAAGCATCAAACATTTTCACGTTAAGGTCTTACATTTTTTTTTTTCACACACACACACACTGGATTTTATTTTTACAAGAGATAAATAGACTGACACCAAGCATTGTACATGGATGACCACAACAAAAGCAACAATGATTGCAATTACCAAACATGAAACACACTCATACTATGTCATAATATTGACATTCAGTCCAGTAATCCTCCACTGTAACAGCTCCTTTACTTTGCAGTGAAAATTGATTTGTATATTCTTTGCCTCTGAGTCCTTGTGGGATTTTTTTTTTTTTTAATTCAGACAGAAAGTCACAAAAATTATACTCATCCTCATCAGTTCACTCAGTCCCATGTAATTAATTTTTTTTTATCTTGATCTTTTGTTAGCACTTTTATGAGTTCATCAGTTTTTCATTAGAGTTCTGAAAATGCTTATTCATTCAGTTCAGCAGTACAGTCAGTTACCAGAAACCTGTACTTGTCAGAGTCTTTTCCATGAATTTCTTGAAGATGAAACCCTTTTATAGGAACATATTTGCAAAATCATCAGAGTACACCCAGAACTGTCTGTAAATGACAAAAGACTTAAAAATGACCACGGTTAAAGATTTGATGAAAGTTCATAATAATGCAGTTGACAAGAAAATTAGTTATTTCTGAGATATACATTTTAAAGTAATAACTAGGATTATTACTTATAACATTATACCAGAACATATAAGATTTTTAGAAATTTCATGTAATGTCTGAAACATTTATATTAACATATTTCCATACACATACAAATATAAGATTTTTAGAAATTTCACGTAATGTCTGAAACATTTATATTAACATATTTCCATACAAATAACCCAATGAAAGTTTAGTATTAGTTGTTTTGTTTGTTTTTTTATACTGCAGGTTCTTTTTTTTTTTTTTTTTTAAGATTTTTAGAAATTTCATGTAATGTCTGAAACATTTATATTAACATATTTCCATACAAATACAAATATAAGATTTTTAGAAATTTCATGTAATGTCTGAAACATTTATATTAACATATTTCCATACAAATAACCCAATGAAAGTTTAGTATTAGTTGTTTTGTTTGTTTTTTTATACTGCAGGTTCTTACTAGGCATCAATTTTATACACATCAGTGTATACATGTCAATCCCAATCGCCCAATTCAGCACACCACTATCCCCACCTCACCGCAGTTTTCCCCCCTTGGTGTCCATATGTCCATTCTCTACATCTGTGTCTCAACTTCTGCCCTGCAAACTGGCTCATCTGTACCATTTTTCTAGGTTCCACATACATGCATTAATATACGATATTTGTTTTTCTCTTTCTGACTTACTTCACTCTGTATGACAGTCTCTAGATCCATCCACGTCTCAACAAATGACTCAATTTCGTTCCTTTTTATGGCTGAGTAATATTCCATTGTATATATGTACCACGTCTTCTTTATCCATTCGTCTGTTGATGGGCATTTAGGTTGCTTCCATGACCTGGCTATTGTAAATAGTGCTGCAATGAACATTCGGGTGCATGTGTCTTTTTGAATTACGGTTTTCTCTGGGTATATGCCCAGTAGTGGGATTGCTGGGTCATATGGTAATTCTATTTTTAGTTTTTTAAGGAACCTCCATATTGTTCTCCATAGTGGCTGTATCAATTTACATTCCCACCAACAGTGCAAGAGGGTTCCCTTTTCTCCACACCCTCTCCAGCATTTGTTGTTTGTAGATTTTCTGATGATGCCCATTTTAACTCGTGTAAGGTGATACCTCATTGTAGTTTCCATTTGCATTTCTCTAATAATTAGTGATGTTGAGCATCTTTTCATGTGCTTCGTGGCCCTCTGTGTGTCTTCTTTGGAGAAATGTCTATTTAGGTCTTCTGCCCATTTTTGGATTGGGGTGTTTGTTTCTTTAATATTGAGCTGAATGAGCTGTTTATATATTTTGGAGATTAATCCTTTGTCCGTTGATTCATTTGCAAATATTTTCTCCCATTCTGAGGGTTGTCTTTTCGTCTTGTTTATGGTTTCCTTTGCTGTGCAAAAGCTTTGAAGTTTCATTAGGTCCTACTTGTTTATTTTTGTTTTTATTTCCATTACTCTAGGAGGTGGATCAAAAAAGATCTTGCTGTGATTTATGTCAAAGAGTGTTCTTCCTATGTTTTCCTCTAAGAGTTTTATAGTGTCCAGTCTTATATTTAGGTCTCTAATCCATTTTGAGTTTATTTTTGTGTATGGTGTTAGGGAGTATTCTAATTTCATTCTTTTACATGTAGCTGTCCAGTTTTCCCAGCACCACTTATTGAAGACACTGTCTTTTCTCCATTGTATATCTTTGCCTCCTTTGTCATAGATTAGTTGACCATAGGTGCGTGGGTTAATCTCTGGGCTTTCTATCTTGTTCCATTGATCTATATTTCTGTTTTTGTGCCAGTACCATATTGTCTTGATTACTGTAGCTTTGTAGTATAGTCTGAAGTCAGGGAGTCTGATTCCTCCAGCTCCATTTTTTTCCCTCAAGACTGCTTTGGCTATTCGGGGTCTTTTGTGTCTCCATACAAATTTTAAGATGATTTGTTCTAGCTCCGTAAAAAATGCCATTGGTAATTTGATAGGGATTGCATTGAATCTGTAGATTGCTTTGGGTAGTATACTCATTTTCACAATGTTGATTCTTCCAATCCAAGAACATGGTATATCTCTCCATCTGTTGGTATCATCTTTAATTTCTTTCATCAGTGTCTTATAGTTTTCTGCATACAGGTCTTTTGTCTCCCTAGGTAGGTTTATTCCTAGGTATTTTATTCTTTTTGTTGCAATGGTAAATGGGAGTGTTTCCATAATTTCTCTTTCAGATTTTTCATCATTAGTGTATAGGAATGCAAGAGATTTCTGTGCATTAATTTTGTATCCTGCAACTTTACCATATTCATTAATTAGCTCTAGCAGTTTTCTGGTGGCAGTTTTAGGATTCTCTATGTATAGTATCATGTCATCCGCAAACAGTGACAGTTTTACTTCTTCTTTTCCAATTTGTATTCCTTTTATTTCTTTTTCTTCTCTGATTGCCGTGGCTAGGACTTCCAGAACTATGTTGAATAATAGTGGTGAGAGTGGACATCCTTGTCTCGTTCCTGATCTTAGAGGAAATGCTTTCAGTTTTTCACCACTGAGAATGATGTTTGCTGTGGGTTTGTCATATATGGCCTTTATTATGTTGAGGTAGGTTCCCTCTATGCCCACTTTCTGGAGAGTTTTTATCAGAAATGGGTGTTGAATTTTGTCAAAAGCTTTTTCTGCATCTATTGAGATGATCATATGGTTTTTCTTCTTCAATTTGTTAATATGGTGTATCACATTGATTGATTTGCGTATATTGAAGAATCCTTGCATCCCTGGGATAAATCCCACTTGATCGTGGTGTATGATCCTTTTAATGTGTTGTTGGATTCTGTTTGCTAGTATTTTGTTGAGGATTTTTGCATCTATATTCATCAGTGATATTGGTCTGTAATTTTCTTTTTTTGTAGTGTCTTTGTCTGGTTTTGGTATCAGGGTGATGGTGGCCTCATAGAATGAGTTTGGGAGTGTTCCTTCCTCTGCAATTTTTTGGAAGAGTTTGAGAAGGATGGGTGTTAGCTCTTCTCTAAATGTTTGATAGAATTCACCTGTGAAGCCATCTGGTCCTGGACTTTTGTTTGTTGGAAGCTTTTTAATCACAGTTTCAATTTCATTATTTGTGATTGGTCTGTTCATATTTTCTGTTTCTTCGTGGTTCAGTCTTGGAAGGTTATACCTTTCTAAGAATTTGTCCATTTCTTCCAGGTTGTCCATTTTATTGGCATAAAGTTGCTTGTAGTAGTCTCTTAGGATGCTTTGTATTTCTGCGGTGTCTGTTGTAACTTCTCCTTTTTCATTTCTGATTTTATTGATTTGAGTCCTCTCCCTCTTTTTCTTGATGAGTCTGGCTAATGGCTTATCAATTTTGTTTATCTTCTCAAAGAACCAACTTTTAGTTTTATTGATCTTTGCTATTGTTTTCTTTGTTTCTATTTCATTTATTTCTGCTCTGATCTTTATGATTTCTTTCCTTCTGCTAACTTTGGGTTTTGTTTGTTCTTCTTTCTCTAGTTTCTTTAGGTGTAAGGTTAGATTGTTTATTTGAGATATTTCTTGTTTCTTGAGGTAGGCTTGTATAGCTATAAACTTCCCTCTTAGAACTGCTTTTGCTGCATCCCATAGGTTTTGGGTCATCGTGTTTTCATTGTCATTTGTCTCTAGGTATTTTTTTATTTCCTCTTTGATTTCTTCAGTGATCTCTTGGTTATTTAGTAACGTATTGTTTAGCCTCCATGTGTTTGTCCTTTTTACGTTTTTTTCCCTGTAATTCATTTCTAATCTCATAGCGTTGTGGTCAGAAAAGATGCTTGATATGATTTCAATTTTCTTAAATTTACTGAGGCTTGATTTGTGACCCAAGATGTGATCTATCCTGGAGAATGTTCCGTGCGCACTTGAGAAGAACGTGTAATCTGCTGTTTTTGGATGGAATGTCCTATATATATCAATTAAATCTATCTGGTCTATTGTGTCATTTAAAGCTTCTGTTTCCTTATTTATTTTCATTTTGGATGATCTGTCCATTGGTGTAAGTGAGGTGTTAAAGTCCCCCACTATTACTGTGTTACTGTCGATTTCCTCTTTTATAGCTGTTAGCAGTTGCCTTATGTATTGAGGTGCTCCTATGTTGGGTGCATATATATTTATAATTGTTATATCTTCTTCTTGGATTGATCCCTGGATCATTATGTAGTGTCCTTCCTTGTCTCTTGTAACATTCTTTATTTTAAAGTCTATTTTTTCTGATATGAGTATAGCTACTCCAGCTTTCTTTTGATTTCCATTTGCATGGAATATCTTTTTCCATCCCCTCACTTTCAGTCTGTATGTGTCCCTAGGTCTAAAGTGGGTCCCTTGTAGACAGCATATATATGGGTCTTGTTTTTGTATCCATTCAGCCAGTCTATGTCTTTTGGTTGGGGCATTTAATCCATTCACGTTTAAGGTAATTATCGATATGTATGTTCCTATGACCATTTTCTTAATTGTTTTGGGTTTGTTTTTGTAGGTCCTTTTCTTCTCTTGTGTTTCCCACTTAGAGAAGTTCCTTTAGCATTTGTTGTAGAGCTGGTTTGGTGGTGCTGTATTCTCTTAGCTTTTGCTTGTCTGTAAAGCTTTTGATTTCTCCATCAAATCTAAATGAGATCCTTGCCGGGTAGAGTAATCTTGGTTGTAGGTTCTTCCCTTTCATCACTTTAAGTATATCATGCCACTCTCTTCTGGCTTACAGAGTTTCTGCTGAGAAATCAGCTGTTAACCTTATGGGAGTTCCCTTGTATGTTATTTGTCGTTTTTCCCTTGCTGCTTTCAATAATTTTTCTTTGTCTTTAATTTTTGCCACTTTGATTACTATGTGTCTCGGCGTGTTTCTCCTTGGGTTTATCCTGTATGGGACTCTCTGCGCTTCCTGGACTTGGGTGGCTATTTCCTTTCCCATGTTAGGGAAGTTTTCGACTATAATCTCTTCAAATATTTTCTCTGGTCCTTTCTCTCTCTCTTCTCCTTCTGGGACCCCTATAATGCGAATGTTGTTGCATTTAATGTTGTCCCAGAGGTCTCTTAGGCTGTCTTCATTTCTTTTCATTCTTTTTTCTTTAGTCTGTTCCACAGCAGTGAATTCCACCATTCTGTCTTCCAGGTCACTTATCCGTTCTTCTGCCTCAGTTATTCTGCTATTGATTCCTTCTAGTGTAGTTTTCATTTCAGTTATTGTATTGGTCATCTCTGTTTGTTTGTTCTTTAATTCTTCTAGGTCTCTGTTAATCATTTCTTGCATCTTCTCAATCTTTGCCTCCATTCTTATTCCGAGGTCCTGGATCATCTTCACTATCATTATTCTGAATTCTTTTTCTGGAAGGTTGCCTATCTCCACTTCATTTAGTTGTTTTTCTGGGGTTTTTTCTTGTTCCTTCATCTGGTACATAGCCCTCTGCCTTTTCATCTTGTCTATCTTTCTGTAACTGTGGTTTTTGGTCCACAGGCTGCAGGATTGTAGTTTTTCTTGCTTCTGCTGTCTGCCCTCTGGTGGTTGAGGCTATCTAAGAGGCTTGATGGGAGGCTCTGGTGGTGGGTAGAGCTGACTGTTGCTTTGGCGGTCAGAGCTCAGTAAAACCTTAATCCACCTGACTGTTGATGGGTGGGGCTGGGTTCCCTCCCTGTTGCTGTGGCGGTCAGAGCTCAGTAAAACCTTAATCTACTTGACTGTTGATGGGTGGGGCTGGGTTCCCTCCCTGTTGGTTGTTTTGCCTGAGGCAACCCAACACTGGAGCCGACCCGTGCTCTTTGGTGGGGTTAATGGCAGACTCTGGGAGGGCTCACGCCAAGGAGAACTTCCCGGAACCTCTGCTGCCAGTGTCCTTATCCCCACGGTGAAACAGAGCCACCACCCGCCTCTGCAGGAAACCCCCCAACACCAGCAGGTAGGTCTGGTTCAGTCTCCCCCAGGGTCACTGCTCCTTCCCCTGGGTCCCGATGCATACATTACTTTGTGTGTGCCCTCCAAGAGTGGGGTCTCTGTTTCCCCCAGTCCTGTCAAAGTCCTGCAATCAATTCCCACTAGGCTTCAAAGTCTGATTCTCTAGGAATTCCTCCTCCCGTAGCCGGACCCCCAGGTTGGGAAGCCTGACGTGGGGCTCAGAACCTTCACTCCAGTGGGTGGACTTCTGTGGTATGTGTTCACCAGTCTGTGAGTCACCCACCCAGCAGTTATGGGGTTTGATTTTACTCTGATTGCGCCCCTCCTACCGTCTCACTGTGGCTTCTCCTCTGTCCTTGGACGTGGGGTATCCTCCTTGGTGAAGTCCAGGGTCTTCCTGTCAATGATTGTCCAGCAGCCAGTTGTGATTCTGGTGCTCTCGCAAGAGGGAGTGAGAGCACGTCCTTCTACTCCGCCATCTTGGTTAATCCTCAAGGTCTTACATTTTAAACATTTATTTTTAGGTTCCTTATATTTGTGCCATTCTCCACAAAATCTTTCAATTGGACTTTCTAACAGTTGTTTGAGAACAAAATAACATAAACTTTAGTATACAGTCCACATTTTAAACAACAGCACTAGGTTCTGTTATTATTTCTCATAATCTGCCTGTAGGATCTTTTGTTTTCTGTGTGGTAACATCTGAATAATGGCTGTTTCCTTCTTCCCAGGTGCGTCCGCTGTTGGTCTCACTGCTCTGACTGGAGAGTCCTGCCAGGATGCATGCAAGTGCAGGTGGTAGTCATCCTGTCTTGTTCCTAGTTTTTTTTTTTTCTTGTTCCTATTTTTTTTTCTTGCTCCTGTTTTGAAGCGGAAAGCTTCTGACATTTCACACTTAGGTAGGATTTTTTTTCATACCTATCAGGCAGATATCTTTTATCAAACTAAGAAATTTTCTTATTGATTTCTAGTTTGCTAAGAATTTTTGCCATGAATTTTTATGAAATGTATCAAAAGACTTTTTTCTGCTTTCATTGAGCTAACTATATTGTCGTTTTCTTTTAATTATTACAGTGGTGAATTACATTATTTGATTTTCTAATGTTGAGACAATATTGCCTTCTGTAGTAATTTCAACGTACTCATGAGCATTGTCTTTTTAATCTAATGCAGAATTTTGTTTAAACATTTTGCATCTATGATCCCGCTGGAGGTTGGTCTGATTTTCCTTTCCTATATCTGGTTTTGGCATCGGCATTCGGCCAGCTCAGTGAAGGGGTCTCCTTCTCCGGGAGGGTTTGTGTAGGGTGGGGACTGTATGCTCCTGAGGGAGCATCCGTGCGTCCAGGGCATGTGGCTTGTGTTTTCTGTACACACCGATGGTCTGGGTTCAAATCCTGGCTCTGCTCCCTGTGACCCCGGGCAGGTCTCAACACCTCCCCAGGCCCCAGTTAACTCACTCTCAGGTCTGAACAGCACACACCCCTCAAGGGGGTCATTGGGACAGTGTTAATACACACAAGTCCCTGAGAGTAACGCCTGGCATGTGACGGACATGCTTTCAGCAAGTCCAGAAAGCGCTGCCCGGGAGCTGAGTGCAGACTCACCTGTGGGCGACTTTCCAATGCTCACTTGGTGTGTTTGATCACAAGGGGATCGGGCTTGGTCCAGTGCCCTTTCCTCTCCATTCAGTTTGATCACTTACAGTTCTCTAAGAAAGTGTCAATTTTACCTAATTTTCAAATTCATAATTTCCGTTATTGAAAGTGTTAATTCTCTGCTACATCTGTAATTATACACGACTTTTCGTTCTGAATCTTATGTCGTTTCTCTGCTTTCCTCCATCAATTTTTCAATTTTACTGGTCTTTTCAGCAGCAAGCTTTTGAATATGTTGATTTTCTCTATTTCATTAATTGCTTCATTTGTCTTTATTTCTCCTTCCCGCTGTTTTCATTGGGCTTAGATTGTGGATTCTCTTCTAGCACCTCAAGTTCTGTGGTTCCCATTTTCAGCGTTTCTTCTCTTCTGATACAGTCACGTAAAACGTACACCACCCCCGCTGTCTGTCTCAGGATCAGGATTTTATTTATGTATTTGAGTTGTAGCCATTCTTGAGTTTCCATTTTCGCTTATTCTTTGCCTCATGTGTTACTTATACATTTTTTAAATGCTTATTTCTGGTTGTGCTGGAGGCTGTCAGCCCTGGCGGTATCATTGATTTATAGGTGAGTCTTGTCTCATTGACCACTGGGTGAGGCTAGGTCCTGATCCTGCCTGCGGTGCCTGGGATGACAGGATCCCAAGTCACAAAGTGTGAATCCTGTTCCCACCCCTCAGCCTGTCACAGGCTTCCAGGGGCGCCGTGATCCCGTTGGGATCTGTCACCTTGGATGAGGACGATTGAACACAAACCTCTGTTGTCAGCTCCCCGGCACCTACTCCAGGAAGCTAAGCTATCAGAACCGGGGGCCTTTGCAATGCCAGAGGGACCCCACTCCTGCCGGTAGGGAGATGATGTCCCTGTTACTCAAATCCTGTGCTGTGTCAGAGGAGAATGGCTGAGGTGCTATACACCTGTGGAGTAGAGACAGGGAGCAGGGTCTGGGCTGTTTGGGCTCCTCTTCTGACTACACCGATGTTTTAGTGCTAGAGGGGAGCATGGCAGAGCTGGAACCTTGGGATTCCAGAGGCTGCGGTCCCCTCCTCATTCTCAGATCCTGCCCTGGGGATAACGCAGGCCTGTAGGGATGCAGGTGCAGATGCAAGGCTAAGGTCCCACCTCCGAGATAGCGGGGCTTCCTCCCCTTCTGTAGACTGTGCTTTCTCACATGACACCCGCTGGGGCAACTCAATCTTTGCACCTGGAAATTGACATCACGGTGCCACCTGCCATCAGAATCCAAAGGATAAAAGGACACCATCTGCTTTGAAAAGTTCCCCACCATGATATCAGCCTGACCTTTTTATCTTGAAATGTGCGCCATCTTGCAAGAAACTATGTTAGAGGAAGGGGCTGAATCTTTATTCCAGGGATGTGCCTTTCCCTGCTGCGTTCGTTAGGATGGGCTGGCCTTGGACAACATTAAATAAGATGCTATTTCTAGTCTGAAATGACATCATCACGGGAGGCACCTCTGGCCTCCAGTTCTGGTGAAGAACATAACATATTCTCTGAGAGGTCATTTTTCTCCCTGGGCAAATCTATATTTTGTGATGTCATTTCATCATGGCCCAAAGAATGTTCATTTCAGCCAGAGTTTCCTTCCTACATGTCATCAGAAGATGCATTAAAGAGGAGATAGTTGTGTTGTTTTTTAAATTTATTTTTATTAATTTATTTTTGGCTGTGTTTGGTCTTTGTTGCTGCACAGGGGCTTTCTCCAGTTGCGGCGAGTGAGGGCTACTCTTCATTGCAGAGTGCGGGCTTCTCATGGTGGTGGCTTCTCATTGCGGAGGACAGGCTCTAGGCATGTGGGCTTCAGTAGTTGTGGCACGCAGGCTCAGTAGTTGTGGCTCTCAGGCTCTAGAGCACAGGCTCAGTAGTTGTGGCACACGGGCTTAGTTGCTCCGTGGCATGTGAGATCTTCCCAGACCAGGGATCGAACCGGTGTCCCCTGCACTGGCAGGCGGATTCTTAACCACTGAGCCACCAGGGAAGTCCTAAAGAGAAGATAGTTTTATCTAGTGTTTAAGTAACAGATTTCAGAGAGTATCTTATGATCATTGAATGGGTATTTTCGGAGATCATTGCTGTGGTGATGCAGATACCACGTTCTGTCCTATTAAAGTTCTTTCTGCCATTTGGCAAAACATGACAACACAGAATAACACTCTCTGTGGCTCATCTCTGGAAAACACAGTTCAACAGACATCATTTCTATCGACTTTGGGAAAAAACCATCCCTGTCTTTGAGTTGAAAAAGAGAAAAATGCTAATGGCATTTCCTTGTCAGGAACAAGATCTTCTGGGGACTGAGCAGAAATGAACTTGGCAATGATCAATATTTCAACTCGGAAGGAGACTGAGTTTGATTCAACCTCTGGAGAATTATTTGATCATTGTTGGCATCTAGCCGAGAAGCCCTAATCCCATTATCAAAGTGCTTTCTGCCCCGAGAGGAACAGGAAGCAGAGCTGACATGCAAACAGGGACCTTGTGTCCGACAAGGCCAGCATGAGCAGCCCTCACTTGCCCCGGCTGAGCAGAGCCTGGCAGGCAGGGGCTCAGGTCTTAATATGTTTGCTTCACAAATAATATGACTATTGAGTACATTTTAGGGAGGCTCTAAAAAACAAACTTCATTGAGGCAAAAGGTACACACTATAGAGTGCATCTGTTTTAAGTACAGTGTTTGATGGGTTTTGACAAATGTATGTACTGTGTAATCACAGTTGTAGTCAAGTGTCCAATATTTCCATCACCCCAAATCCCCTCCTGCTCCTTTGTGATCAATACCTCCCAAAGCCCAGACCCAGGCTGTCACAATAGTTTAGATTTGCCTTTCCTGGAGTTCTGTACGAGTGGAATCATGCAGTATGTATGCTTTTGCGTCTGGCTTATTTTGCTCAGCATCATGTTCTCGGGATCCATCCATGCCGTACGTGTAACAACAGTCACCCATTTCTATTGACAGTAGATACTTGGTTTTCCCCCAGCTCTTGGCTCTCACGAATAAAGTTGCTATGAACATTAGTAGACAACTTTCTGTGTGGGCCTGTGTTCATACTCTGGTGGTAAGTGTATGTTTCATTTTATAAGAAACCTCCAGGGGCTTCCCTGCTGGCGCAGTGGTTAAGAATCTGCCTGCCAATGCAGGGGACACGGTTTCGAGCCCTGGTCTGGGAGGATCCCACATGCCGCGGAGCAACTAAGCCCGTGAGCCACAACTACTGAGCCTGCGCGTCTGGAGCCTGTGCTTCGCAACGGGAGAGGCCGCGACAGTGAGAGGCCCACGCACCGCGATGAAGAGTGGCCCCCGCTCGCCGCAAATGGAGAAAGCCCTTGCACAGAAACGAAGACCCAACACAGACAAAAATAAATAAATAAATTAATTAATTAATAATAAAAAAGATCTCCAGATGGTTCAAATACACATTACATTTAAAAAAAAAAGAAACCTCCAAACAAGAAACCTCCAAACTGTTTTCCAAAATGTCTGAGTCCCAGTTCTTCCAAATTCTAGCCAACATTCAGCATTGTCGGTCCATTTAAAAATTTCAGCCATTCTGGTGTGTGTGGTGGTGGTATCTTGTGCCTGTAATTTGTGTTTCCCTAATGAATAATGAACATTTTTTTCATGTGTGTATCAGTCATTCACGTGTCTTGTTTATGGTGTCCGTTTAAATCAGAGTTTTAACAGAGCATTACTAAAACTCAAAGAATTAAGATCCCCTCAGCAAATGAATCAGATAGCTAGTGGTATCTTCTTATAAGTTGAGTCACATAGGCTATGGTATAAAGTGTATTCTTAATCTCTTATGTGTATTATTAATACATCATGTGGCTGAAGCTCTAACTGTAATCAATGCCTCTGTATCAACCCTGCTCAGTGGCTAATTTCCCAAATAAAGTGGTGAGATCACCAAACGACGGTCTGCCCTGTTGATCCTGGCAAACCCAAGGCCTGTCAAGGGACCATTGTCTCAGCACCAGGATGCTGTTGACGAGTGGGCTGTGGTCTAGGTGGGCTGTGACAGGTGAGCAGGGGCAAAACTGTCCCCCAGGCCAATGCACGGGCCCAGGGCCCCCTTGAAAACAGTCCCGTGGGGCCACTTGTAGTGACAGGGTGGTTGGAGGCCTGGTGGGGAGGACAGTGCTGGTGGGCGGACCTTCCTGCTGCTGCCTCCACGTTAGGGAAATGAGGCTCCCCTGGCCCCTTGTCAGGCCTTGGGTTTGCTGGGATTTCAAGTGGGCATGGGATTCCCAGGATGAACCTGCTGCGTGTTTGTTGACGTAAACAGCTGACTCTCCAAGTCCAAGTTCGTATTTCTACCAGTCTGTGGGCACCACATTGATGTCACCATGTAAAATGAAGAACTGGTCTTCGAATCCCACAGCCTTTCTATGGGACATCCTAGTCTTTCCCCATGGGTCCCGCTCCAGCCAGAGGGGAGCAGCTCACAGCCTCCGTCCCCCGTCTCCCGGTCCAGCAACATGACGTCATCAGTGTCTCAGAGGAAGCCAGCCTGACCCACACACAAGAAACACAAACACCCTGCAGCCAGGAAGGCTCCTGACTCCACAACCACCAAAACCACGCAATGGTGGGCTATGAGCCTCAGGTTTCCTGGGACTTCTAAAATCTAGAAGGCTGGGCTTCCCTGGTGGCACAGTGGTTAAGAATCAGCCTGCTAATGCAGGGGACACGGGTTTGAGCCCTGGTCCGGGAAGATCCCACATGCTGCGGAGCAACTAACCTGGCAAGCCACAACTACTGAGCTCGCGTGCCACAACTACTGAAGCCCGCGCACCTAGAGCCCGTGCTCTGCAACAAGAGAGGCCACCGCAATGAGAAGCCCGCACACCTCCACAAAGAGTAGCCCCCGCTCGCCGCAACTAGAGAAAGCCCGCGCGCAGCAACGAAGACCCAACGCAGCCAAAAATAAATAAATAAATAAATATTTTAAAAAATGTTTCTCTTTGCCCAGGAAATGGTCAAAGACCCGAAGATAACTGAAAAAAATAAAATAAAATCTAGAAGGCTTTTTTTTAAATGCTTGATGTGTTAAGACATACTTGTTATCTGCTCATCACTCCCAATTTTACAGACTGGGTGAGCTCGTAGAGATGGGCTGGAGCACGCGGCGGTCAGCGGGACAGGATACGGGCAGTGGTCTGGAAGCCTCCCTCCCACGGCCTGGGTCAGGGATGCAGCCGGGGGCACAGTCGTGGCTTCTCCACCAGCAGATGCCACAGCCTGGCTCTGCCCGGCCTCGCTCATTCTGGCTCTAACCTTCCCTTCATGGTTCTCCCCTCTGCCAGCCCTTCCCCCGGGACTGTTTCAGCAACAGGTTCCAAGTCTAACCCAGTCTCCTCTGATGGGCACGCGTGGTGTGTACTCAGGCCCGAGGCCCTGCTGCCAGGGCAATGGGAGGCTTCTGTCTGGACCCACCACTTTAGTCCAGTTCCGTTACTGTCGCAGTGGCTGTGGATGCTGTGAATCTCTGTGATTCATCTCAGGCCCAAGCGGGCGCAGCTCTCGGTCAGGGAACTCCCCATATTGGTCTAGTCTGTGCTATGGCAGACTGTCTCACCCAGGCGTCCCTTTACGATGCAATGCTGCTTCTCCGCCTGTCAAGAGCCTCTTCCTCCTGGACATGGGTGCCCCCGAACATAGGCGATCCCTGGAGCCGGGCACTTCCTGGACCCTGCTCTGACAGATGAGTGTGGGATGTGACGCTGTGCAGGTTCCAGAGCCCAGAGGTCCTCAGCTCCCACCTTCGCCACCCCTGAAGCCCTGGGCCTACTGGTTGTGAAGAGGCCTGGGCTGGCCTCTTAGATGGCGAGAGGCCACTTAGAGGACCCGGAGGTGCACAAGCCAACAGCCCATGCCACCTGCTGGCCCTCATGAACCCCTAGCCCCAGGGAGGCCCTCAGAGACTGCAGCACACATGTGAGCCTAGGGGACCAACAGAAGACCCCCTGGTGGCCAGCCCCCAGATTTCGAGAAGCAGATTATTGTGAGATACAGACACTGTGTATTGAGGGTTGTTAACTATCCTTTGATGCACAGAGTTTTCAAGATGCCTTCGTCACTCTGGACTTCCGATCCACTCAGGAAGGATCTAGGCTGGGAGTCCAGCCCCACGGTCCTGGAGACATTACCAGGAGGGCATTTGAGATGTTTCATGTCATCAGTAGGTGAAAGCGGGACTCGGCTAAGCCAGTGTTGCCACCTCGTCTATGACAAAATAAGTCAAAAGTCCCAGTTTCTGCACATGCTGAGAAGCAGGTGGTCATGAACTTGAGCCCATCTAATAAGATGAAGAAATCTGGAACATTCGGCTAAAAGCAGAAGAGGAATTCGGCTCTTATTTTATTTCTGTTATTCCTAATTGGGAAAATGCATCTCAAAACTTCTATGCACAGAGATGCCTTAACATAGAAGCGTCCATCTGTCTGTACCTACCCCCTTCCTTTGCCTACACCTTCCTTTGCTCTGATTTCTATTCCGTTCTAAATCCCAGAGAAAGTCCTAACAGGACAGGAAAACTGAATTTTCAGTACTGAAATAATAAAGACATTCCTTTCAGGGACTCTGTTTATTCATTCATTTTAACATGCACTTTTCCAGTGCATTTTAGTCTAAGTAGAGTGGTAGAGTCTATAGAAAGTTCTGAATCAGATCTGCTCCTGGTCCTCGAGAATCCGACAGTCTAGTTGGGGAAACAGATTAGACAGCCTGAGAACTGTTGTGATAAAGGATATTTATGCTATTAAAGGTGCAATGGAAATGCTTAACAAAGGCAAGAGCAAGGCCTTCAGGGAGGTCAGGCAAGGGTTTCCTGAGGAATTACACATAAATGCGGTCATTGAGTCCTAAAAGAATAGTTTAGGGTAAAGGCAAGGCAGGTAGAAAGATTATCACAAGAAAGAACTAAAAAGGGGGAAGGAGAGAAAAAGAGATTGAGGGAGAGTTTAGAGGTGGCTCTTCATCCAGAATCTAGGGTTTCAGGTGCTTCTGGGCCAGAGGGGGAGTCAGGGGCTGGAGGGGGTCAGACAGAAACTACCTCTGATGCTCTGATGGCAAGTTTACAACATATTCTGAAAGCAGTTTAAAGGGCCTGGAAGCCTGATCTGCCGTGTAGCCTCGCCCAACACGTGTATCAGGAGGCTGGCTTAGCACAGCGCATGTGGCAGCAGGTGAGACGGGCTGATGGGTGGCTGAGACCTGGCCAAGTCCTGAACTCGCATGCGGCCCTGGGGACAGGCACGAGGGACCCCGCCAGAGACGTGCTGGACCCAGACTGCCCAGGACCTGGAGGCTGGAAGGAGGATTCCAGGAGCTCAGCCCTCCTGGTCAGGCGTGGCGAAGCGCCCCCGTCTGAGACGTCCACCCTCAGGGACAGGGATGCCTGCCCAGCCACGTGCTCACCTCGTGACAGCAGAGGCGGTGGCCTTGCTTCCTTCACTGGGGTCTTGTCTTAGGATCTCTGCCCACATGGGCAGGTCCCGCAGACACGGCTGATGGTGGGTTCGGAGAGTCACAGACAGTTCCCCTATTTTTGTTAATTCAGATATTTTCCCCAGGGCTTGCATTGCCACAACATGAATTGGATGTCATGAGGTTCCTCAGTTAGATAACAGGATTTGCTCAGACTTGACTGAGATTGGCTCTAACCTGATTGGGATCTGGGACCAAAGCTGAACGAGAGCGAAGAAAGGCACTTCCTGGGCTTCTGTTCGCCCTTGAGATGCCCTTGTTGTTCTTTGTTGTCACCCTTCCAGGATTGCTGGCGTCACATCTCACGATTCCCAAGATGACAGAAGACTCTGAATAGCTGTGGCATATGGATTTAAGGACAAAGGAGGAAACTTTTAGATTGGTTTCAGCTGTAGATAAACCAATTTCTAAATTTCAATTTGCAATAGCCAAGCACACAGGTATAAAGCTCCTTATTGTTGAAATTCCTGCAGGAATGCATCTTTGCTACCTTAGGAACTTTAGTCCCTAAACCTGTTTTCCCTTTGAAATATTTGTTGTGATAGACTATCTTTTGGTAATACAAGGACACTTAGTGATACAATAATGCCACTGTTGCCAGGCCTTCCCAATGGCCCCTACAATGAGGCTGGACCAGCAGAGCTGATTTTCTTCCAACTGTCCTGTTGAACCACTTTTTACCTTCTCAGCTCCCTACATGTCTACCCAGTAACCCCACTGGAAGATAGAAGAAGGATTTAAATGTAAGTCCTTTGTCCAGTCTCCTCCACAAAATCAGATATGATGTAGAATTAAGTCATACTCCTGGACCCAGGTCAAGGTTTCAGAGACCCCCAAGCCCCAAGTCTCCTTTACAGCTGACCAACCCCAGAGAGGATATGTCCCAATTATCCTTGGAGCTTCCACGACCCAGAGCGGCTGGAACCCCCAGAGGCTGATGCTGCCTGCTTGTGCCTGCTTGTTGCTGACTGACTTCACCTCCTGGCTTTCCAGGCCTGGTCTTCCTCTTGAACAACCAGAACCCTGCAGTAAAATCAAGTCCATTTCAACGGGGCTCTGACACCAGGCCTCTTCCTTACTCTGAGCAGGTTCCTGGGAGTTGTGCAGTGTGTAACACGCACAACCGTTCCCGGAGGCCCTGCTTACTTCCGCCAATCCACTTTCCAAAACAGACTCTGATCAGTGCCCCCAGTTTCACAGAAGGAGCTTCTCCTTGCCTGACACTTGGGTGCTTGACTGGTCTGGTTTCCTGCTCTTTGCTCTGGGAGCTTGATTAGGGACTCTGATTCATGTAACATCTGGGAATGAAGAGTGTTCTGCTCCCTCAGCCCCTGGGCTGGGCACTCAGCTCCCTTCACAGACTCACCCCAAGCCTGGCACATGGACGGTGCCAACATGCAACCACGGACCACTGGTTTGTCCAACAAGTGCCCCCAGCACCTCTTCCACGCAGCTCCCGGTTTCCCAGCCTCAGACCAGTGCCGAGCTCGAGTGAGACTTCGCTCACACAATTGTCCTGAGTGACTGTGTCCACATCTCACTACCTGTTGGAGTTTTAACTCATGTCAAGTGGATTGGCAACTACTCAGCATTTTGCTTACAAAGTTAACGTTAATTTTGCTTAATTGACCAATCTATTTAAAAGGTCACAATGGCTTTCCATGGAAAACTCCTCAGCAATAAAAAGAACCAACAAGTGATACATTTGGATGAATCTCAAGGAAATTACGCTGAGTGGAAAAAAGCTAATATCAGAAGAGCACACACTGCATGATTCCATTTATGTAACGTCCATGAAATAACATAATTTTAGAGATAGAGGATGGGTTGGTGATTGCCAAGGGTGAGGGGAGGGATGGGATGGGGACGGTGGGTGTGGTGATGAAGCAGCAGCAAGAAGGGCCCTGTGGTGAGTCTCCTCGTGTGGTGTTTACACTTGTGATGAATTTGCACAGAGCTACCCCTCACCTCCCACAACAAGTACACACAAATGAACGCATGGAGAACTCTTGGCATCTGAATAGTCCCGTGGGTGGTACCAATGTCCGTATCCTGGAGACACCTCTTGGCATCTCTCTGTGCCTCCACTTCCTCGTGGGGATGAAGATAAGGGTGCCAGTCTGTGGAGTTCTTGGAGGGATTAAATGATACAGTGGAGACAAGGCAGTCAGCACGGTGAATGGCACATCACATTCATGATCTATTGAGTTTTCCATCCATCCATCCATCCATCCATCCATCCATCCATCCATCCATCCCTCCATATGTCTGTTCTTCCACCCATTCATCCATCCATCCATCCCCTTGATGGGGCGGGTTGGGGGGCAGGTGGTGGTGATTACCAAAATTATAACACGAGCTGGCAAAGACAGCAAGGAATTCAAAGCAACACTGACCTGGTTACTGTATGTATAGTTTTGTTTTTTCCTTCCTTTTTCTGCCATAAAAGTTCTGCCCTCTTCTCTGAATTCCCCAGAGCTTATGTTTACCTTCTGAACCCCACTGTACAAGACCTAAGAATAAACAGAAAACTATTCAGTCGTATCCCCAGAACTTCTGATACATCAGCCCTGGTACGTGTGTTTTCATTTATTCCCAACAATCCCTCCAGCCAATGATGGAGACATCCAAAAGTTCATGCTAATCTGCATTTGAATCCCTTGGGAAGGACCTGAGAGGCCCCAGAAAAGTGTGTTGATGCATCTAAAGGAGATAAATTATTCAACAAATTATTGAGCAAAATACTGTCACAAAACTTAATCAAAGAAGTTACTGGTGATATAACTTCTTTAAAGAAGTTTAACTGCTTAACTTTAAAATCCATTTTTTCCTCAATACCTTCATTTCATAAAAGGAGATCCCAAAAGTCAGTCAAAATCAGGGGTTGGGGAAGAGGGGGGTCAGAGTAAAGAGCCAGTAGTAGCAGCCAGGCCACTGGCAACAACAGAAAGTCCATATGCAGTGTTGGTTCCCAACTCGAGCGAACATGAAAGGTCATCCTGTGATGGGAGGTACCAGCCAGGTAGGCTTGCTGTCTGCCCCTGATTTCCTTACCCGCCCCCCCACTAAGCACTTCTACTCTGCAAAGCTCCTTGCCCTTTTATTCATTATAATCTGTGAAATACTGTCTCAGAAATATTTTCTATTTTATTGAACAACATGAATTTGGCCTAGCTCTTCCTGAAGGCCAACAACGTGCCCGGCACACGTCTCAGCGTGTTACAGGTGTGATCTCACCAGGTGCTCACGGTGGAGGGATGTTCTCCCTACGGGGGGACAACTGAGGCACAGAGCTGGTTTGAGGGACTTGCTGCCTGTCACCTGGATATCCCCATGGCCTCTCTGGCCCCTTGCGTAACTCCCAAGGGGTACAGACCCAGGAAAGGAGCCACCTCTGTGGCTGGCGTGGCCACTTCTCCACTCACACACACCGGCACCCTCAGGCTGCGGCTCCTGCCCCATCACTCTAAGACCCCCAGTGCGGCTTGGTCCCAGCCAGCTGTGAGCAGACCTCTCAGCATCTTCATTACAGCCCTGGTGGATTTGCTTTTATTTCAATCACCTGTGCTCCTTCAGGTCCTTGGCAGCCTGCATGAACTTTGAGGATTCTTACTGTGAGTGACCAGCTCCCTTCCAGAGAGGTGGCACCTTTGAGGTGCAAATTCTATCAATCCTGACCCCACTTTTCACCAGGGGCTGCATTTTCAATCTGAACTGCAATTTCTTTTTAAATGACAGCACATTAAAAAAAAAAACTGATTTAAAAAGTAAAACAGGGGCTGGGAAGGGTGGAGAGGGGCAAAGCGGGAAGACATTCAATGGAAATGACTGTGACAGCTGACTTTTCAAAGGTGGTAATAGGTTGTGTTCCCTCCTGAGAGGCGATTTGGGGTCCTTTGTCTCCTTAAGCAAAGGCACAGAAGTTTACCCCACACGCTCAGATAGTGCATTTTGATGAGTCACCAGGCTTCCTATCTCAGCCTGATGCAGAGAACAACAACAGCGAGGCAACAGGCCAACTGATTATCGCTTATAAATTAGGAAGAAACTTTGAGTAGCCATCAGCTGTCACAGCCTGTCTTGAAGGCACACTTATTTCAGCAGAATCAATGGAAAGTGGAAGGCATTTCAGTCCAAACTGATAAAGTCACTGCCTTGTGGAATGTCCGGGCTGAAAGGAAACTCAATCACCGTTTTTCTATCCTGTTCGAGAATTTTCTCTTTAATATCCTCACCAAGGGTTTAAATGATGGATATCCTCACCAAGTTACAAGGCTTTGAAATAACTTGCCACAAAATGTGCAATAATTTTAAAACCAAAAGGTAGGTAAGTACCAGTTGACAGAGGAAGCAGAATTGGGGCTGGTGTCCGTTTGGGGTTTCTGTTACAGCCAAGGGGTGAGGAAGAGTGTCTGTTACAGAGAGGGGACTGGCCCTTCCTGGGGGAGGTGTCATCTCACTGAGTCTTACAGCCTTTGCTCCCTGCCCATCTTCTCAGGAGGACAGAGGATGACTCAGTAGGGTCTGCCTTCCGAGGCCCATGTCTGGGTTTGCCTTGGAAAAAACCGAGGGCAGAGCACGGAAGCACAGCTCAGTGAAGGAAACTTGACAAGGGCAGAAGAGAGAGTCTGATGACCCAACACAATTCAAATTGGGGCTTAGAATACTGGAGAAATAGACGAATTGGGTAGTTTTTAAAGTGTCCTCCAAAAATGGCCTTTCAGTCAGGCTCTGTATGTATACCATCCATCAGTAATTTGAAGGTGATCTCTAGGGAAAAGGACTTGTTTTGAGAACTGGGACCTGATTCACCTGCTTAGGAAACAGGAGACAAGATGGGAAGCCTCAGTTCATTCATGAGAGGTGCTGCTCTGGGTGGAGATTTTATGTGACCTCACAAAGGTAGGGTGTCACAGTAAAGAGACTGCTTCCTCAAAAAGTTGTTTTCTGCCTTATTCAACTGCTGCATGGCACCATCAATTAAGACTCCATGCAGTGTGAATGTGATTACTATGGCCTGGGAAATTTTCAAGGTAGATATTTCCATGTGGCAGTTCAGAAAATCTGAACTGTGCATCTCCTGAGGGTTTAATTTTGAGAGACGTCACTTCCTGCTGGAATGAATTCATGGCCGAACACGTACATGCAACCCAATTAGCCTGCATTTTGGAGCCAGTGAACAAGGACCAATTTGATTTTGGAGGACAATTCTGCTTCTGGTTTGGAATTGCTGGCCTTGGCATCCTTTGTGTCATGTGTTAGATCGCAGACCCTCTTAATGATAAGAAGCCCCTATGCAAACCCAAATTGCCCAGTGATCTTTGGGAGGGTCATCCAGGTATTGTTCCAGATCTTTAAGATATTTGTTATGAAAAGAAGAGAGGGGTCCCGACCCCTCTGTCTGCCTCAGAGTGAAAGGGACCCACCATCTGCTTGGTGGCTGTCATAGCAGACTTGCAGGCTGCCCGGAATCTTGAGTCAGAGCTTTGTAGGAGCAGCAATAACCAGGAGCCTCTAATTGTTCAGTTTAACCCAGACTCAGAATCAAAGGACACAGGAGGGTCAAGTAAAGCTACAAAAACTGTGTTCTCAGTTGTAACAGATTTTACAGGAAGATGTTGGGGAATCTGACATCCACTGAACTTGGCAGGACTCCACTGGGTCTCACACCCGACATCGGCCCATTGTGTACAACTGAACTGAGAGAACATTCAGTGGGACGAATGCCACTAAGTGTAGAAGAGGAGTCAGTCCCTCTGGGAAAAGGGAAGGCTCAGGAAGTTTGGGTTTTGGACACCCCGAGATTAGGAGAGGTGCTAAGATCATAATGATGAGGGAGGTGGAAATAACCCTGTAGCTTAAACGAACTTGATTTGGGATGAGGCCGTGCACTGATGACGACGTAGCGTTGTCATGACAGTGACCCGTAGCATCCTAATTCTGATTGGCCCCTGGGCGTAAGGAATCTCACTGGACACCTGAGGAAAGGGAGACCCGTCTTGTGATGATCCCCTGCAGGAAAAGTGTTCCAAGGCCCAAAGCAGCCAGGAACTTGGGGTGCAGCACAGGGGCCATCGGAGGGGCTGAAGCTCGGTGAGAAGGATGGGGGGAGGGGAGGCAGGCAGATCCGGGACCTCAGAGGCCGGTGAGGATGTCCTCTCCTCTAAGGACAGTGGGAACATTTGGTGGGTTTCAAATGGACAAACGATTGTTCTCACATTTTTAAAAGAGCATCTTACTGCTGGTGAAGAATGGATAAGGTGGTGGCCAGGTCTTCAGGGAGTGTTTGGTTTGAGCTGGGTTTTTTTTTTCCCAAACAAATTACATAGGAGTTGAGAGGTACTTAGGGTTTTTATAAAATTCAAGGCTGCTTTATTAAGATGAAAATGGGAGAAGTATCGCAGGGGTCACTCAGGGATAAGAATATACCAGAGTCATCATATCAGTGAGTTTCTTTGCAAGTACTTTCTCCCTCTGGACCAGTAGGCCCCTTTCTGGGGTTCAGCTGGATGCTGAGGGCTGAGCCACGTTCACTGGAAAGGAGAGGGAGGCTGGCAGCCAGAGTGGATAAGTGACCACCAAACCCACTGGGGCTGTGGGTGGAGGAGGAGCGGTGCTATTGGGCCAAACACCTGGGGGGAAAGTTTGTTATCACACAGCGTGGACGGGTCCCTGCCAGGTACTTACTCCCAGCTGGAGACAGAGGGCACCCCCAACCCTGCAGAACCCCAGGCGAGAGCATAAACAAGGCACCTCACTCCACATGCCAAAACGTTTAAGGTTCATAAATCAAAATAGCAAACTGCTAAATAAGCTATATTCTCACCTCCAGCCTCATTAGACGCATCTTCATCACTAGGATAAAGAAAATCCCACCCCGCTCCAGATGGCACTCAAACACCCAAATCCGCCTCCCCCCCCGAGAAAATGCAGATGCACTTCCTTGGAGAAGTTTGTTTATAAATAGGACATATTTGCCGATAACAAACAATCGGAGGACAGTTCCTCCAGCTCATCCAGCCACATATTGATTATATTGATGGATTGGCTCCTCTTAAAGAGTTTTCAGGCAAGAAAGTAAACTACTTCCCCACAGTTGTGATGCTTTCCAATATTTCTCCTTGTTTCTAGCAAAACAACTATGATCACCAAGGTCTTCGCCCCTGGAGCCGGAAGACGGAGATTTGTGTGGTGTGGGTGGGACGTACCCACAAGGCGCCCTGGCCCCACGTTCTCCCTGCTGAAGCCAGGACTCACCCCATCAACTGTCATGACACAACGTGAAGTCACTCCTTGCCAGCCTCGTATTTTGAAAATAAATACTTGACAGTGGGATGTATTTATTGAACAAACACTGATATAGAACATTCCCTAGCCAAGCTGCTCTAATCATTTTATAAAAATTATTTGTTGCTTCCAATAACCTTCTGAGGTTCAGAGAGGCTAATAACTCACCTGAGGTCACAGCTGCTGGAGAGAGCAGCCCTGAGTCTGTGCCCTCCCACATCATGCTGTGTGTCACCAGTGCTGTGTGTCACCAGGGCTCTATATCACTGATGCTCTGTTATCAGTGCTCTGTATCATCAATGCTCTGTGTCACCAGCTCTCTATGTCACCAGTTCTCTATGTCACCAGTGCTCTATGTCATCAATGTTATCATTTCCTAGATAATGATAAAATGTTCTCTGGAGCAAGGAGTCACAGTAAGAAGCATCAATATTTCTGCAGGTGTCTCTTCTCTCAGAGGAGCTGGGTCACCTGCCCCTGCGGGGCCACCTGGGCACATCCACCACCTGCCCATTCGATCAGCCGTAGTGATGCACCGACTTCACGCATGTACCTGGATGTACCACCTCGGGGTGGGGACTTAACAAAGATGGAAAAGAATATTAAAAAAAAAGAATGTATATATAGATAGATAGATAGATATAGATATATATGTATAACTGAATCACTTTGCTGTACAGTGGAAATTAACAAAACATTGTAAATCAACTATACTTCAATTAAAAAAATATTGATTAAAAAAAAAAAAAGAAGCAGATTCATGGGTAAGTGTGTCACCGACGGGGTGCTGTGCTGGATGGGACCCACCGTGGACCAGCACAGCCTGGTTCTCCAAGGAGTGAGAAGCCCAGTGAGGGGGGGGGAATGGAAAGAAAACAGACCACAATTCAGCGTAGTCCCCCACCACCCCGGCCAAGGCGGGGACTTCGGGAAACAGACACAACCCACATCCAGGGGAAATTTCAGGGAAATATGGAGAACAACGTAAGCTGCTGCGGAGTAAGTAGCATTTGGAGTCGACTGCTCAGTTCTGCTCTGAGGCAGGAGGGAGTTTAATGCCGGGCTGGGCACACGGGCCCCACCAGATGCCCACCCGTGAAGGCCGTGGCCTGCTTCTGGGAGCGCTGGCCGTAGACAGCCTTCGGGGTCCGCCCTTCAGGGAGGGTCTGGCCTGCCCGGGGTCACAGCCAATGATGAGGGCCTGGCCACTCAGCCCCAACTCCGCACAACCTTGAAGGGCCTTTCTGGCTCCGGGGCCCCTGTAGGGTCAGCCTGCATCACAGCTGTGCCTCTCCCCTGCCCAGTTGGTCTCTCTTCCAGCCTTTCCATAGCGGTCGACCCTAAGGGTCCATCCCAGAGTCTGCCCACCTGCAAACCCCATCTGCAGCAAAGTCAGTGGGGAGGGGGTGGGGTAGAACGCTTGGTCTCCCCCATCAGGTCCGTTGTTGGCGTAACTCGGGGAGGTCTCAGTGATGCTGTGACCTGCTGTGACCGCAAGTCTCTCTCTTCTTTCCAGCATAACTGTCACCCGGTTTGCCAGGCGCTGTCCTGAGACTCACTCTTCTACCCCGAGGGCAAACCTCCACAACAAGCAAATCATGCCCTGTCGTTTCTCTTGATTTGGGTGCTGCCCTGTTTTCTCACCCGGCATCCTGAGAGCCAGCTGTTTTCCAAAGCTGCAGTCCTCACGGCCAACTCTGTTGTTTCTAGCACTTTCATAAGGTGATTTCCTCCTACTGTTCAGAACATTCTCGGCGAGGCACAGCTCGAGCTGCACTGGAAATGCCAGCGACGAAAACCCATCTGATGCAGCAGCTCAAAGGGTGTGGTCTTCGCTGGGGTCTGATGCCTCCGTGCAGATTCGAGTCCTGCACTTGCTGGCTGATTGCAAACTTTTCTTGGAGTTTTAATAACCTGTTATTTGGTTGATTGAACTACCCCTGCCATCAGTCTCAACAGATTTCTCTGGACAAATGTAGTTTTTTTTTTTATTGCAGAGCAAATTAAAATTAATCTTGACCTAACATGTGTACAATACTCCCTTAGAGAAATTAGCATAGCCTCTGTTTCCTGAACCCAGGATTGAAAATTGTTGGTGAAGACCCCATTTATCAGGAAATATGCTGCATCTGGGGGTGTTAGCCTCCTTGCCTCCCTCTCCTCTGAAAAAGGCTCTCTTTCTCACCAACTTAGGTCTGGCCCCTCAGAGCCTTTTTCTCGGCCAGGTCCCCACCTTGGCCTGCCATCCTGCCCTTGGCCTGATGAATCCAGTTTCATCAAAGAATCCTGCGAAAGCAGCCTATGGCTTCTCTCCCCAACTCTGATATCTAATCAAGATCCTCTTAGTAATTTTCCATCCACTGACACCTTCCCTCTGCTCAATGGCTATAAATCTCCAGCTATCTCTGACCTTCAGTCTCCCCCTATTGCAATGGTTGGAATAAAGCCTTCCTCGCCATTTTTAACATGTGTCCACTGATCGACTCCTTTTAATACCTCTTTCCTTAAGCCAGTAGCTCTCAAGCTCCTGGAGGTGAAGACCACATACAGAGGCATGGGCTTTCTTTGGAGGCTTGCAGGTTCGTAGGTGCATGTGGGGGCCCAGGGTTTCCCCAGAGATGTTGTTTTAATCACATCATTCCCATACCAGCAGCGGCTCCATCCACGTATTTAAGAATTAGAGAAACGCAAATCCAATCCTCAAGGGACATGCACCAGAGGCTGAGAAGCACTGGAGATGGATCGAGAGTCTGGGCGCCACTCCATCCCCCAAACTTGAGTTCTGATTTACCACTGACCAGCTGTGACACCTCAAGCACTTCCCTAACCTCTCTGTGCTTCAGTTTCCTTACCTGCCATAAAGGACATCAAGAGCCTTTGCCTTGAGATAAGTAAGTGGGACAATGCATTGCGGGCATTTAGAGCTGTGCCTGGCCCATAAGTGCTACAACCAGAGGGTGGAAAGCTTGAAGTGGAACCACACACACATATACACACACCCCGCTGGGCTGCAGTGGGAAAAGTATCTCGTGAGGTTAACATGGGCAGAGATAGAGAAACACAGTTCAAGAAGAGAATTATGGAAAGTCCAGATGCCAAGAGCTGTAAGTCAAATTGTCCACACAGGAGAGGAGGTGGGCAGCCCCTCCTTGCTGCTCTGGAAGTGGGCAGATTAGTTTAGAGAGGAAAGAATTCAATAGCGTTAGCTTTCTCCTAACTCCTAATCTCAGGGGACATGACAATGCGACAGTCATTGGAGACTCCATTGTCATAAGTGTCAGTCCATTGGCACCCGCCTCCACCCCTGTGTCCCCCATCTCTTGTTTGTAGAAAAGCTTTAGGGTCCTAAGTCTTCCCTGAGTTCCAAAAAGCAAATTAATCAGACAAGCGAGAAAATTCAGAAACAAAGGAAAACAGTCAAGCAAGACAAAATAATTAACAAAGTCAAGGATTTTAAACAAGTCCATTAAACAAAGTCAAGGACTTTTAGTTCCTCCTCAAGGGCTATAGATACTATTCTGAGCCATATCCTTGAGCTGTTCTGCAGATACTGAAACCCCCACCAGGTGGAAGAAGTTAACTACTTGCTGACCACCAGCATGTAGACCCCAGACCTATTAGAACCAGAAAGTTGATGATTGAGATTCCCTAAACATCACCCTGTACCTCCCCCCCAACCAATTAGAAGGATATACATGAGCTGATCACACACCCTGTGACACTCTCCCTCACACTGTCTTTAAAAACTCTTCTCTGAAAGCCATCGGGGAATTTGGATCTTTTGAGCATGAGCTGCCTGTTCTCCTCACTTGGCCCTGCAATAAATGCTGCACTTTCCTTCACCATAACTCGGCGTCAGTTGATGGGCTTTGCTGCCTGTGGGACGAGTGGACCCAAGTTTGGTTTGATGACACTACTGTGATTTGAGGTCAGAACATCACCACCCTTGGGAAGAGTGAGCAGTGATAAAGACACTCTTGATTTTGACCCTAAACTGGATTGATTACTTTATCAAAATTTAAGGTTCCCCTGCTGCATCACACCCCGGAGAAGCCAGCAACACACTGACATGATTCCCCTTGGGGTCCAGTTTGTGCATCTGTTTCTAACAAACTGCAGAAAGGCAAGAGGTTCATTTCTCTCAACTGCCAGGACCCCAAAGCGAGAAAAAGTAGGGATTTGCTTTCAGTTACATGCCACAGGGTAGCTTTTAAAAACACTCCTGCCATGTTTGGGTATCACCCCATCCCTGAGAGGTATACAGACATGGGCTTACTCTTATTTTGTTCATAATCATTGGTAACATCTCAGTTTGTAAATGAAGAAAGCAGTCTTGGAAAGGTTAAGTAACTGCCCCCATCCAGAACATTGGAGAGGAGCCAGGCAGAGCCTGACCACTTGCTGCACTGTTATTACTATTTCCCCTGTCATCTCAATCCACATAAATCCACCTGATACCCTGAGTCAACCTTATCCTCTGCTCCTGACTCCGCCTCCATGGCCAGGCCTGGCCCAGCTTCCTCTGCTTGGAGTATAGAAGCTTGGTTCTACTCAGTGGATCCACAATACACATGGCCTGTATTCTGCTCTGTAATTCATGAACCCTAAGCTTTCCCCTCATTTAATCTAAAAGTTAATTATGATAAGGTCTATCTTTGGAGGCTCTGGCACTTTTGATGCCCCTCTCTTGTCTAGTTTTTTATTGTGGTAAAATAACATAAAAGTTACCATTTTAATCCTTTTTAAATATACATTTCAATAGAATTAAATACATTCACATTATTGGGCAGTCATCACCGCCATCAATCTTCAGAACTTTTTCATCTTCCCAAACTGAAACCATGGTCCCACTAAACACTAACTTCCCGTCCCCTCCCCCAGCCTCTGGTAGCCTCTACTCTACTTTCTGTCTCTATGGATTTGATTTCTCTAGGTCCTTCATGTTGGTGGAATCACAAAGTATTTGTCCCTTTGGGACTGGCTTATTTCACACAGCATAATATCATCAAGGTTCATCCATGTTGTAGCATGTGTCAGAATTCCCTTCCTTATTAAGGCATCATAATATTCCATTGTATGCATACACCACATTCTGTTTATCCATTCACTTGTTGATAGACATTTGAGTTGTTACCATCTTTTGGCTACATCTTTTGGGAATAATGCTGCTATGAACAGTGGTGTACACATAATCTGTTCAAGTCCTTGCTTTCATTTCTTTTGGGTATATTCCCAGAATGGCATTCCTGGATCATGTGGCAACTCTATGTTTAATTTTTTGAGGAACAGCCATACTGTTTTCCACAGCAGCTACACCATTTAACAGTCCTACCAACAGTGCACAAGAGTTCAAATTTCTCCACATCCTTGCTAACACTTACTATTTATTTTCTGATTTTTAAAATAATGGCAGTTCTGATGAAGTAGTATTTCATTGTGTTTTTAACTTGCATTTTCCTAATGAAGAGCAATGTTGAACATCTTTTCATGTGCTTATTGGTCATTTATACATATTCCTTGGAGAAATATCTATTCAAATCCTTTGACCATTTTTAATTGGGTTGTTTGGTTTTCTCTTTTTGAGTTCTCTATATATTCTGGATATATTAATCCTTTATTAGATATGTTATTTGCAAATATTTCCTCCCATTCTGTGGATTGTCTTTTTAATCTCTTATAGTGTCCTTTGATGCATAAAAGTTCTTAATTATGATGAAGTCCAATTTATTTGTTTTCTCTTGTTGTCTGTGTTTTGCAGTCATATCCAAGAAATCACGGTCAAGTCCGATGTCATGAAGCTTTTTTCCTATGCTTCTTCTAAGAGTTTTATAGTTTTAGCTCTTACATTTAGGTCTTTGAGTTAATTTTATACATGGTGTAAGGCAATGGTCCAATTTCATTCTTTTGAACTTGGATATCCAGTTTTCCCAGCACCATTGGTTGAAAAGACTATTCTTTCCCAATTGAATGGTCTTCACACCCTTGTCAAAAGTTATTTGACCATACCTGTGCGGTTTTGTTTCTCCATTCCAGGTCAACGTGTCTGTCTTTATGCCAGTAATACACAGTTGTGATCTTTGCAATTTTATAGGAAGTTTTGAAATCAAGAAGTGTAAGACTTCCAACTTTGTTCTTTTTAAAGATTTTTTTTTTTTTTAGCTATTTGAGGTGTCCATTTTTTAAACCCAAATAGATCGTAGTTTATACACTATCATGTAACTACTTTCTCTCACCTGACAGTGTGTCATGGGCACACAGAGTGAGTGGCTCTAGAGGTCACCATTTCTACATAATTATTTTATTGAAGTGGATCATGTCATACATGCTAGGTTTCTAAAGTGCAATCTTTTGTGTTTATTTTTCCCTTTTAGTCTGCATCCCTTTTTTTCTCCCCCTTATTCACAACCGCACCCCAATTCCACATGGCTCTTGTAAATTTCCCCATGCTCACTGCAGACACACACTCACAAAGTCACACAAACTATGCAGCTGTGTCCCTGCATCTGTGGTCGTCCACGCAGAGAGGCTTGGTCCTCAGCTGTCACCTGATACCTGCTGCTTTGCATTTTGGTCCCTCTCTCAATAATACCTCATGGAGACCCCTCTGTGTGGACAGAACTGCTCTATGTTTTTTGTTTTATTTTCACAACTCCATAATTTTGCAATGTGATAAAGCATAATTCATTCTGTTGTGACCCCAATATTGAGAATATTGTTTCATTTCCAATTTTTATCACTAAACACAAAGCCACAATAATACATCCTTAAACCTAAAACACCTCCATAACCTGGTAGCATCATTTCTATGGTGTGGATTCTCAGAGGTGCAATTTCAGGGACATTAATTTTTTATAAGTTAAAAGACACCAAAAACAACTTAACAATCTTGCTTCCACCAGGTGTAGAGGAGGTTCCCTTCCCCCACATCCTCCCAGCAATAGATTTCATCACAACTTGAACAACACATAAAGTAATAGAAATTTTGATCTAAAGCTCTAGAAAAGTAATAAGAAAAAAACCCAGGGGATTTTTTCCAGAATGATTTTCCCTCACTAGGAGACGGGGATGGTACTTTAATTCTTCTCGTGGTTCATGAGAACTTGCAGAAGATGACACATCTCCTTGTAGACGTGGAATGTGGTTTTATTGTCCAGTAGGATTCCCTTGGGAAATTACTCATCATGGTGCTGCAATGGCCTTAAACAGAGGTCCTGAGGAGCTCTAGAAATATCAGGAGCTCCTGACAGCTAGGATAGTCAGAGGAGACGCGTTGGAGGCAGGGTTTCCAGGCCAGACTAGGAGACACACTTGCTCTATTAAATCAGCAAATATTACGCCTCGGATACATGACCAATTCTTTTCTTCGATGGCTTGTTCACTCAGTAAATAATTATTGAACTCTCATTAGTCAGGGGAGCATTTGGAGATGTGACAGCATAAGGAAGGGATGATGTGGGTGTCCCCTGCCCCATGGCAGGTATTACCGATCAGCCACGTCACACCTCCCCACTGAGCTCCTGCAGTCCTCTCTCCCACTGCCCCCCATCACCACACCCAGGCCGATCTCCTGAAAGAGCCATCACTCTGTTCCAGAGCCCCCAAAGTGTCATTGCAGGCTGCCACTGTCCGCACCCCCAGCCAAAGACCACCAGCACACGCCTGGAGTCAGAGTCATGTTTATTACCTGTTGTGGCTCCAGAGACCAAGGCCATAGAGAGCCTGCACATCCCAGGAGGAGGGTGCTGGGAGAAGCTGGGGGTGGGGTCCGGGCTGGGGAATGTGGGGAGGGTCAAGGAAGCAGGAGTTTGTCTGGAGAAACTGTCAGAGAAACTGACTCCAAGATTAGCAGATAAAGGATTGAAATGATCTAAGACAGATGTCTTTTTTCTCTTCTCATATGTATATATACATATATAATGTATATACATATGTACATTTTCCAAACATACCCTAAGTGTTTGATGCTCTCATTAAATGGCATGGCCATGTGTATTCTACAGGGGAAAATAGACAAGTGAGTCTCCTTTGTTGAGAAGTTTTATTGTCATAAAGAGTGATATTAATCAGCCACTCACTTTTCTTTCTAATGCTGTCAGAGAGAACGACCTCAGATCAATTGTACTAAAATTAAATCAATGATTTTGAAACATGACTCTCAAAATTTACTTTATAATCAATAATAACATAGAAAGGCAATTTCTTTAGTTACTTTGAATACAGTTTACAAGTAACGCATCCTGGCATTTCACCAGAAAGCCACATGGTTCAAAACAAGGCCACCTGGAGGATTTTAAAACATTGAGAATTTTTGTTGGCCAGTATAAGGGACTGGAATGGCTGCTTTGAAGTATTTCCTAATCCTAACCATTTCAGGCACACTCTATGCTTATGAATTAACTTCTCATTTGTTCATATGATGAATTTGCCAGATTAAAATATTTGCAGCATTGCGTAGAGGAGTTTCCCAAAACTGCCGTGCAGAGTTGAGAGAAACATGGCTTGGAAGAGTTTCAGTTGGGTTCTTCATTTTCCACAAGAAGAACACAGCCCCAGCATGATGTGTTTCACCTTAAAAACCACAGAGCTCTTCCTGCAGCCCAGAGCCCCGCCCTCTGTTCCAGCAGGTGCAGAGGTCAGGACCCCACAGGTGACGTCTTGCAGGGATGCTGTGCAAGATGCTGGTGAAACGACATGGAGGGTATGTTTTTGGGAGAAAGATGAGAAACATCACCTCATTCTGAAGGTGAGAAGTGTCTCTGTCTGCCAGCCCCCAATTGCTGGGCTGAGTCGACCCACGACGGAGTGGGACTCGAAGTGCTGTTTTAACACTGAATTCGTAGTTCCCTTGCTCTGAGTGATGCATGGCCCTGCCCAGAGCAAAAATCCCCAGAGCCCTCCTCTCTTCCATCTGTCAGAGGTGGGAAGGATGAGGACTTTCCTCCTAAAGATGCCCTGTTGTCCTCGAAGCTGAGGCTCTGGGGCCCAGACCCAAGTGAGTGGCTCCCAGGCCAGAAGGAGCAAGTGACCTGTCACAGCCCTTCCTGCTCGATGCCCACTCTCTCCAAGGGAAAAAGATCACCCTTGGCATTTGCTAGAACCAAAGGTTCTAGAGCACTCATTCTTTTTCAAACCAGCCCCCAAAGGAGGCTCAAAACAGAAAGGCAAAGTTGGGAACACGTATGTCCAACCTCTGACACACGTCCTATTGTGTTCAGTACCAAGGCCAGCACCCCTCCTGCCTTGCCATGGCAACGGGACCAGGGCCAACATCCTCCAGAAACAAGAGTGAGTCAGAATCAGTCCCTGTGCCTTGGCAGGGTCCAGACGTGGGGGCAGCAGCCTCCTGGGTCTCACATGGGCCTGGACAAGCACACAGACCCTGCACTTCATGGGAAGCGATGATCTCTTTATTGGGGGATTTTAAATGCCATGAAAGAAGGAAGGAAGATCTTGAGGATTTCCCAAAGAGGCTCGGTTGAGTTTAAAGAGCTTTGATAAACATGAGTTTACAGTTGAGCTGGCCTGAGAATTTTCCAATCTCCTCTTTTCACCAGAAGTGTGGCATGATTTTCTCAAGGTCACATTCTCGTGACGGACGAGGTGGCAGTTCCATTCCTGAATTTTTTGACGTTGTACCAAGCAGTTCTGCTTTATCACTAGATGTTTTCTTTGGTTGTAATTTCTCCTTTTGCCAAAAGATTTTAAAGAACTGACTTTATAACTTCCTGTTTGAATAATGCCCATTGGTAAGCGTTGTTTGGATAACTCATGAATTACACAGACTTTCTAAATAATTAAAATATTTCAACCTCAGAATGAATTTGACCCAGATTGAGGATTCATAAATGTGAAATAAAACCTCTAGGAACACGCAGAATAACCAGGCTTCATGGACCTGCATTGAATGTGATTATAGGGCTGTCCATTCGAGGGACAATGGAACTCAACGTGCCAGATACCAAATCGTGGCAGAATCATGTGTCTAGATTAGTAGAGTTTAGCAAACTAGGATTTACCTTCCCTGAATTTTTTAAGGGTCACCAAATTCTTGCTTGAGCAACCTCAGAACCGCGTCATCACACACGGCTCGAGAGGACAGGGGGCATGCTCCCGGGAGAGAGGAAAGCAGCCGCTGACAGCGGCCTCTGCTCACGTGGAAATCATCTAATCTGTCTCCCTTTTTAAGAAAGACACTATCATCACTGTAATCTAATATCGCTCGTTTCAGGGGAGAGGAAAATATAGAATGTAAATGCATGATAGTCCATGCAAGAAAAAAGGCATATAAGTGAACTCATGAATCCTGCCTCAGCCAACAGGGAGAGAGATGGAGAGACAGACAGAGATGGGGAGACAGAAAGACAGAGAGACAGAGACAGAAAGAGAGACAGAGGCAGAGACAGAGAGAGAGAGAGACAGAGACACAGAAGAGGGAGAGGGAGGGATTGAGAAAGAAATTCTCTCTGTTTAAGAAAGACCTGGAACCTCTTGTCCACTCTGGTGGACACTCTGTTTCCCATGAAATTCACGCAGGTCCCTCCACACCCCAGACCATTTCTCGTCACTGAATGGCACGCAGGCTGTTCTGTCAGGGACTTGAAGTTGACCCACGGCCGTCCACACGGATGCATAAAGCCCATGTGCTCCATCCCTTCCGCCCGAACTCGGTGGGGTCCTGTCCTGTCGGGAACTGCTGCCCCAGGCCGGGGCCGTGAGCAGGTGCTGACAGGCATGAGTGCAGGCAGTGAGCCTGGATGCACTTACGGGTGAGGCAAGGAGTCAGGATGAGACATGTGCACACAGAGTGGGGCCCTGGGAGACAGTGTGGACTTCCACGTCACCCCAGCTGAAGATCAGGAGAAGTGACATCTTTATCTGTTAAGCTGCGGGTTGAGGGCTGTTCCCAGGGGCACTGGCTCCTTGCCATGCTGGCCCGTCCCCGCCAGGGCCAGGTGACCTGCACCTGCCCTCAGGACAATAGTAGTGGGATGGGAAGAGCGAGTGCCAGAGGCAGATGGGTTGGGGGGGGCCACCAAGAGAGTCTGCGACAGGGAATCTGTCCGGGTGGCGCCTGCGGTATTTCCCTGGTGCATAGGACAATGTTTTGGAAACCTAGCTGGAGTTCACAGAGCATCCATCAGCCAGGCTTTAACAGGCTCTATGAAAACGATGTTCTGTTGGCTGCATTTTCATCCGGCTAATATCTGTTGTTTAATAGGACTCCACCTACTAACAACCAGGTATAGGGTCAAGGAGGGAAAACACCAGAAAAACCTGGGCTGGCAAAGGTGATGGGGCCAAGCTGCTCTGGCTCGGGGAGCTGTGACTTTGGGCAAGCTGAAGCGTTCACGTGCTCATCTAAGAGTCACACACACTTTACAGGGTTATTCTGATGGTTAAACAAGGCACCACATGTAACCGGTGCTGCACAGGTTACCTCCCACTAGACATCAGAGGCATCCTCTCCAGAGCATCCGTGGAAACAGAGAGGAGGGCAGCAGACCGTGCAAAGAACTGACTGTCTACAGGGAAGTTTCCTCCATCCCGAGGTCCCTGGTGGATGTTACAGAGCCCCTGCGGCACTGCCCAGAGCTGAGGGGTGTGTGGGGGGCAGGACCCCGGGACTGAGACAATGTTCCCCTCGGGTACCCAGCCGGAGGTGACCCTTGGGCCTTGGACAGTGACGCCTGGGTGTCATCATCCAGGGTGGAGAGCACGACATTCAGGAGGGTTTCAGGAAGGGTTTACAGAAGATGAGAAGGGTGTGGATTGAAATCTCAGAATGTGACTTTGCTCAAAACTCCTCTCTCCTCAACACCTTAAAGTCAACAAAGAGTGTGCGTGTGTGTGTGTGTGTGCGTGTGTGTGTGTATGTGTGTGCGTGCGTGTGTGTGTGCTTGTGTTTGCATGTCTGTGCGTGTCCATGCATGACAGCCCAGGGAACAGGAGTATCCCTGGGTGAACGACACTGGAGGAAATGCTTGATGTCGTCAGTAAGTGGTTACACCTGGGAGGAGATTCCTTTCAAGGAAAAGGGTCGACCAACCTCTCACTTTCCAATCACAGTGACAGTGACGATGCAAGTAGCAATGGGGCCGTCAGAGGCAGGGGGGTAGGGTGGGGTGGGGGGGTGGAGGGAGAAGGCAACGGTACTGGAGAAGCCGCTTTTAAATGGAGCTGAAACTGGCAGAATCAAGTCAATCCAGAGACTCCTCGAGATCATATTACAAAGGGCATCCCTGAGTGTAGCCCTAGAGGAGCATCCAGGGCCCTAGCAAGTGTAGCTCTAGCCCCACACAAATCTTGAGTTGCTGCCCGACACCAGGGATCGCAGGTCGTAGGGGTCCCCAGCGTGGTTCCAACACAAAGTGCACGTCTGCCGGTCCCGCCTTACTGGGATCGTTGCCTTGAGGTATTGAGTTGTTTTATTTCTCAATCTGCTCAGTGTTTACAGCGCTTCAGAGAGAGAAGCTACCGTGTGTAAATGTTTAAATTGCTTGGAAATCTGTTCCAAAATAAAACCTAAAATCCTCAGGCTAAGTTAGAAACAGAGGGCAAACAAAGCACCGATTTCAGTGGGAAAACAGAGCCTATAAAAGTGATGTGAGAAATCCATTTGGTTCCATGTTTGTGGGTCTGTGAAGGACATGCACCCACAGGGGCTGGGACAGAGAACTGGTGCTCATGCTGCCATCCTGACGGGAGGGGAGCACCTTCCAGGAGCTGGGGTGCAGGGTGCAGGGTAGAGTCACGTGAGAGACAGCCCCAAACGGTCTGTGAAACACACACTTCTCACGACGGGGCCGAGGATGAGGCGTGGATGGCAGCAGGACCAGACAGCTGCTGAGCTCCTGATGGAATATTTTGCAGGGTTCTTGGTTTTTCCAGAACTTCCGAGACAGTGTTCCTAAGGGTCTAGTGTTCAAACTGCGGGATCTGAATCACTGGGGTGTTGTCATGGAGGATAATTTTGGAGAAAAACCTCTTGACATAAATAAATATTTAATGAAACTGAGGATTATGAATGGTTTAGGTAAGAGGTGAAAGCTGTGGGGACCCAGTAGGAAACTGCTTTACTTTCCTCTAACTTCCACCTTTGAGCATGCTTCGTCAGATTCCTTTTCTTACTCCCAGATTAAAATTCAAGAAGTTTCCATGGTTTTCCTGTTATTTTCAGTTACTGCCTCAGACTCATTTTTAGGTACAAAAAAGTCCAGCCCAAGCCAGCTCAAAACTACAGTCTCTCATCCATCCAAAGCCTCCTCTCCCCAGCTCGAGATGCGAGGGGGGCACGCCAACCCCCGCAGAGGGCTTGTGGTCCATCCTTCCCCCCAGCACCTGGGACAGTTGAAGCCTGCCCATCCCACAAGCGCCTGGCACTGATGGGCTTCTGTCGCCGAAAAGAACAGCACAGCCAGCTCGACGGCCAGCTGGCTCTCAGCCGTGGGCTCCGGGCAGATTCAACATACGCCTCCCACCCCTTCCAGGTGGAGGCAGTGATCTGAGTATGAGTCAGAAAGAAGCTACTTACTCTTTTTTTTTTTTTTTTTTAAATTTTTATTTTATATTGTAGTAGAGTTGATTAACCATGTTGTGTTAGTTTCATGTGTGCAGCCAAGTGATTCAGTTATACATACATATGTATTCTTTTTCAAATTCTTTTCCCATTAGGTTATTACAGAATATTGAGCAGAGTTCCCTGTGCTTCACAGTAGGTCCTTGTTGATTATTTATTTTAAATATAGCAGTGTGCACATGTCAATCCCAAACTCCCAGTCTATCCCTCCTCCCCACCCTTCCCTCCGGTAACCATAAGTTCGTTCTCTAAGTCTGTGAATCTATTTCCGTTTTGTAAGTAAGTCTCTTCAAGAGAACTCACCGTACAGAGAGGCACTGTGAAATGAATATTTGAAAAAATTTCATTGTCACATCATTATATTATGAAGAACGATGGAAGTGTATCACTTCAATGTCACTCTTATCTGCACATTATTCAATTTAAAAAAAAATCTTCCAAATGAAAAGACTCTGTGGGTTATGAAGTCATTCTTTAGAATCAATATAGAGGAGGGAAATTTACAGCAAAATAAACACCTTTACATAATAGGTAGGTGGCACCAAAAATGAATTTTAGGATTTAGAGTGCGTAAGCAAAGTTTTATACCTGTAAGATAGTTTTGTCTGCTCTGACAGCCTTTGAAACCAAATATCAAAATAAATCAATGTAAAATATACTCTCAAACTGCTATATTACAGAAGGTGAAAAAATTTTTTTCAAAATTTTCGAAGCATACTTGATCCTCTCTCGCTAAAATATTATCATCATTACTAAAAGATTTTGTATTGCTGGTAAAAAAAATGTTTAAAATGTCCTTCATGTCATATTCATCACCTATTCCTGCATGTTTTAAAAGTAGATGTTAGTAAAATGTACATATACACACGTGCACATGACATGTAAATACATATATAAACACACACGCACATATTTACTACTGTTATCTGTAGGGTTACCTGATCAGACAAGTTCAGAGACACTAGAATTCTCAAACTGAATATCAGGCTTGCACACTTATCGGTTTTATCGTGACCCTGGAGTCAGGATGCCTGCCGTGTGAATCTGCGTCTGGTCCAGACTTGCAGATGGTTTCAGACACAGCAGAGCGGCAAGGCTCCTGGCCTCCGCACCCTCTACCAGATGCTGCATCCAAGGCTTCACGGAAAAGAGACAGGACGCTGGGATTAAGACTGTTCTTTGGGAGGTTGGCTTAGTTAAAGTGAAGCAGAAAAGATGACCCTGCGTTTTGAGTAAAAATGGGGATTCCACTCCTGCAGTTAATTGTCTGCTCCCCTCCTGTCTGAGGTCAGGTTCCCCCGGAGCAGACACTGAGCAGTGATTTGTTAGTGTCTGACGTGATGTATTTATTAGGGAAGAGCCCTGAGAATTGAGGTGGGGTGGGCGGAGCAGGATGGAGGCAGGAGCGTGCTGTTCGCAAGGCTGGGCCGAGTCTCAGGCTCAGCATGACCCCCAGGGAGCTCTGAGCACCAATCTTCTCCTGGGTAAAGGGGCTGGGATGTCACACTTCCGCACAGCCAGGCAGGGCCACTGCCACACGGGGAATGAACCCCAAGGCGCTTCCACCCTGCACCCTGGGGATGCTGTCACCCGCTGGCCGTCCTGGAAGGAAGCTGTGGGTGCAGCTGTCAGAGGCCAGGCCGCGCAAGGGGCACAGGAACAGGTCAGAGGGATCAGGAGATCTGAGGGGACACGGCCACTGAGCCACTGTGCTCGACTAGAGAACCATTACTCTCCCTCCTCACGGCCGCCCCTGGACCTATGTCCTCAGTGTTGGGGCAAGTCCAGCATCCCAGGCCCACCCTTCAGGGAGCTCACTTCAGCCACAGTTGGACTGAAGGATGAAAACCTGGTGTCTTCAGCCCAGTTTTTGTTGTTTTAATAATGAAACTGAAGGAAGAAAAATTACATTCAACATCAGCAAGGAATTAAATGTTCTAGATGATATAAACTTATTTTAATGCCAAAATTGCATTTAAACATTTGCCCAAAAATCTTTCTAAAATATGTAAGTCTGTTATCTGCCTACTCAGCTGAGGGTCTCTGAGTACAATCAGTGTTTTCCTAACACATCCAGCAGCAGGTGTTATTCAGGGCCGTCACACAGCACATATGATGGGCAGGAGGCGACACTGCATCTCACACTCAGAGGCCCTTTATTACTGCGCGTTTGGGTCCTCAGAGCAGTTCCTGGCGCTTCTGTCCTCTGCACACTCTGTGCTCTGTTGGCGCATCCCTTTGCCTGCAGCTTCTGGCTTGGGCTCTAAGAACGGGGATAAATGGGCCTCTTAGCTCCATCTCTGAACCAGAAGCTACCCCGCCCTGAGTTAGGGCCTGAGGAACTCTTCTGAGCGTAAAGTACAGAAGCATCGGTTATGAGATCCAGGCACCTTCTTACCTCTGCAAAGACCCTCGATGTCCTTGCTCTGGCCACTGCTTCACATTTTGAGAAGTGAGAGTAAAAGAGGACCTTTCACACAGAGACCTCATCTGCCTCGGTACCCCAGATCTCCCCAAGGCACCCGGGTGTCACCCTGTTCTTCTCAGGACCATACATTGGGAAAAAACAGAAGCGCCTTGATTCTATCACATGATGGACACAGAAGAGATGTGAAGCCACGTCAGGCAGAGATCGATGTCCTAGAAACAGGGCTCCTCCGTTAACGCTAAAAACGGCATCTGTAAGGGTTTCTGGCGCTTCAGGTAAACTTCCTGTATTTTCTGTGGCTGAGTGAAAATCCCATCAGCTCAAGACCAAAAAATTTAAAAAGTCAGAAAGAATCTGCTTACTTTGAAAAGTCAGCTCGTGGGTTCAGTTCATAAAACAGCTGTCCTGCAGCCAGTGCAAGTCCTGCTCCCAAATGGAAGTGGATCCCCTTCCTTGGCTCTGAGGGTCTCCTCATTCACAGGTGAAGGACATACGCTGGCCCTGGTCAGTGCCCACCTCGAGCTGTCAGGGATCTACACCCAGAGGGGGTGCTCCCAGTGCCTTCCAGGGGCCTCCAAGTCCTCAGCCCCGGGGGCTGTGGAAATGGGGCCAGAGACTGTTTTCAGGGACTCGGACATTTTCACAACACAGAACAAGAACTGGAAGAAGGGTTTCCATTGTTAAGCCATCACAGTGACCCACAGGGAAGGTGAGGACATGGAAATGGGGTGGGCTGGGGGAATGCCGGTCAGTTTTATTTAGTATCTGTAGAGCTTTTCTCACACACTCTTCAAAACAGGGGACAACCCAGATATCACCAGACCCAGAATTATTTCTAAGTAAAAATAAAGTCTCTTTGACCCTTATGTTTCTCCCTCCCTCTCCCTTTCTCACACATACACACTTTGGATAAAATACTGTTGAAAAACCTAAATGAAGCATAAAAATCGAAGGATACAGATCGTACACTCCAGCTAGGTTACAACTAGAGATTCTAGTAATGTCCACCCTGTGTTATTTCCTGTAGCTGCTATAACAGATTAGCACAGACTTAGTAGTTTAAAACAACAAAAATGAATTAATGTACAGCTCTAGAGGTCAGGAGTCTGGCATGGGTCTCGTTGGGCAGCATCGAGGTGCCGGCCGGGCTGGTTCCCTCTGGAAGCTCCAGGAGAGGACCTGGTCCTTGACTTTTCCAGCTTCCAGAGGTGCCTGCATTCCTTGGCTCATGGCTACATCACCCCAACCTCTGTTTCTGTTGTCACATCTGCCTCTGACGTTCCCACCTCCCTCCTATAAGGAGCTTGTGATGACGTCAGGCCATCTGCATAGTCCAGAGTCACCTCCAATATCAAGACCCTTAACTTAACCACGTCTGCAAGGTCCCTCTGCTGTGGAAGGTGACATATTCACAGGTGCAGGATTAGGACACGGGCATCTGTAGAGACACTATTCTTCCCCCAGCACTCATCTCTAACTCCCCCCTCCTCTGCCGTGGTAGGCTGTGGTCAGAAAGAAACCACCCTGTCTCCTCGTGACCCCCACTCCTTGGCCACTGCTGATGGGATTGGAGGTGGGCATGTCTCCAGCTCAGCCAGGTGAGCTCCCCTGTGAGGTGCGAGAGGGGACAGAGGTGCCATTGTTTGTGCAGAGCTAAGCCAAACACTCACTTGACTCAGGTTGTGAACACTGGGGTCACAGGAAAGCACTGACCCATGGAGGGGGCAGTCTGCAGAAAGAAGTAAAGCAGGCATGTAGAGATGGGCGGGGGTGGCCAAGGACGCCAGGCAGAGGCGATGGGTGACCTCCTGCTCCCACCAGCCCTGTGTGCTTCTTGCCTGCTGCATCCGGGATGGTGTCTCAGGTCGATAGAATGAATCCGCTGAACGTTTAGATCCTTAAGAGGGTCTCCGTTATGCACCCTAACAGCACACGAGTTTGTATGATTAGACCACAGCCCTTGTCTTGTCTCTCAGTCCTGTACAGCATCTGTCCGTCTTCACACCCTTTGCAAAACCACGTGACTTGAGACCATTTACAAGCTGTGTCTGTGGTCAGTAGAACTTCTGCATCGGTAGAAAAACTTTGGTCTGTGGAAAGGAGGGAATGAAATTACATTAGAGCTAAATTTTAACAGGGCTGAGATCATCTCTCCTAGAGCAGGAGTAGGAAAATCAGGGGCCTTTTATACGTTCAGAAGGAAGAAAGTTCTTTGTGTTATTGCTTTTCACATTTGTCGAGTGTGGGGAGACTGAGCTGGATACATAAAACGAAAATCTCATCAAGGCGTCGTCAACAACTCCACAAAATAATGCTCCAAACACTACAGCTTCAGACTCCCCATCTCTAGGGAAATTTAATGGAATTAAGTCTCTTCTGTTCCCACTTAGAAGTTCATACATAATCATAGCAGGTTATTACACAGACAGAAAGTACAGGACTGCAAAGACAGAGCTGGAATATAATGCAATTTATTTCTGCCACTGATAAATCTCTCCCTTGGTTATGGGAGAACGATCTGACTACAGAGACCAAGGGAAAGTGAGGTCCATTCTCATGACACTGCGGCAGCTACACCCTCCTTGAGGGCTTTTGAAAACTGACAACACTGCCGGGGTCTCATTTCTCCACAAGGTGAGTTCGCCAGCCTCTGCTGATGTAAAGACCATCTGCCGAACTGGCCCGTGGACATACGTTTCTGGAAAGTTACTAACTTTTTATCGGCCTAAGCAGGACTTTATACCAGATTTTATTTGTAATAATCATAGATGTGATAGAAAATTTTCAGCCAAGACAATGTCAGTTCATAAACCTGAAGGAAGTCAGGCAAAGCTTCTGAATTCAACTAGCAAACTCATCATAATTTATTGGGCGAGTTCTGGCTTGCAGTCAGAGTGGCCTGCTCCAATTCCTGCTCTGTCACTTTGCCCCTGTGTGAGCTCTGAGGGTTTGCTCAGCACACTTGTATCTTGATTTTGTGGAAAACCTAACGTACTTGAGAGGAGTTTAGCGGGAATAGACTGAGGTACCGCAGGCATCACAGCCAACTGGGCATCAGACACTACAGAGCAAGGACCTGATGTCTTGTCCTCTTCCCGCCCCCTCTTCTTCCTGTGCTTTGCTTTTATGGGACTGGATATTGAGTCTAACTCTGTAAAACTCTGTTGTAAAGGGTCTTCCAATTGCAGACGGTGGCCTGAGCCCAAGCAAGTCCATCCCTTTGTTCAAAAAGATTATGATAATTTAGAGACATAAAAAGACAAATAAATGAATATCTTGTAGCCCACAATGAGTAGGAAGACTCCATACCATAAAGATGTCAATTCTCTTCACATGCAATTATAAGCAAAACCTCAAAGGGCTTTTTGTTGTGAACGAGATTTTAGGTTTCTGAAACTTATTGGATGAGTTTAGCAAGATTGGACAAGACACTCCTGAAGGAGTAAAAGAACGTGGAGTTCCCTCGACCAGGTGGTACTGAGCTGCCATAAGTGTGGAGGAGGAGGATGGACAAAACGACAACAGAGCAGAAGGGCCACACAATCCTGGGTGCATCTCGGGTCCCTGGGGGAAGAAAGGACAGTTTAGTGAGTGGAGATGACTATCAAGTTACCCGTGTAGAAAATAAATTGGATTAACACATCATAACAAAAATCATTTCAAGCTGGAAATAAAAAGAAAGAAAGGCATACTGGGTTATTCTGTGAAAGAACCCCGGATCTCATTGATTCGACACACAGTTTGTTTCTTGTTCACACCAGGCTTGCTGTAGCTCCAGAACCCCAGGCTGTCCCCACGCTTCCCTATCCCCCCAGGGCACTCTGACCTGTGACCGCCCCAGTGGCAGCAGCGGTGGACGCCTGTACAGAGAATCATGCACTGGCTCTTAAATGACTCCACTGGAATCACACAGGCCCCTTGTACTCACGTTTCTTTGGGCAGAGCAACTCACAAGACCCTGCCTCTCCAAAAATGAACTACTGTTACATACAACGAGGATGAGCCATGGAAACAAGATGTTAATGGAAGAAAAACACAGGTCCCTGAAGAAATGTATATTTTGATAGCATTTTTATAAAATTTTAAAAAACAAAAAGACATACTGTAGTATTTAAACATATATTCATATTCATAAACCGATGTATTTTTAAAAGGGAATGGGTTGCACCAAAATTCTGAGTGATGGTCACCTCTGTGACGGAGTAGAAGGGGTAGGGGAGATGCACACAAGCAGATGTGAGTAGTTTCCACTGTGAAGCGCTAGCCTGCCGTCACCAGGCCTTGGAGGAAAGTCAGTGTTCCGAGGGAAATAACCAAAGTCGACAATAACTCATTCCACAGGAAATTGGGATAATTCAGAGGAGACAATTTTCAAAAGTCCAAACTATCTTCAGACATTCGAGAAACTTCATCCGTAAGACAAGGATAGGCTGCCAGGAAAGGATCAAAGAATAAGAAAATATTCTTGGTAGTTAAAAGGATTATTTCTGAAGTTAAAATAAAGTCATTAGTGAGGTTAAAAGATAAACATCTCCTAGGGACTTCCCTGGCAGTCCAGTGGTTAAGACTCCACACTTCTACTGCGAGGGATGCAGCTTCGATCCCTGGTGGGGAACTAAGATCCTGCAAGCTGCGGGGCACGGCCAAAAAAAAAAAGATAAACATCTCCTAGACTATAAAGCAGAAAGTTAAGGTGATGGAAGACGGAGAACTGCTTGTAAACCCCAACCCAAAATGTTCAAGAACCTCATACAATCAAGTACAGAGCCAGGGAACAGAAGTGCTCCTGGGGTTAAGAAGGGCATTCCCTGTACTTTTCCCAGAGTACGTAGATTTCCTGGGATGTGAGGTGCCCTCTAAGCTGTAGACCCAGTTCTGAATTTCAGGGTAACTTTGTTTTGTTACATTTTGGGGGAACGTGTTTCTGTTCTATTTGTTCTGTTCCCATCTTCATGGATCCGAAGCACTGCACGTTGGCGTCTCTCTCTGATACTGTTTAATATCGTGTATGAATTCCTGTTTCTTTTTAACTCTTTGTGGACGACGATGTTGTCTGTTATTTTTGGATTCTCTGGGGAACTGTGTTCAGACTCAGCCTCCTTTGGTTAATTTCTCTTCTGATATATGCTTTTTATTTCATTTTTTCCCTCCTTCTTCATTGGTATTTATGTACAGATCATTTCTACTGTTTTCTCACTGCTGAACCAGGACGCAGTGGGTGGGAGGGGGCAGAAGAGTGAGCCTGGAACTCACTCTACTTGGCCCTTTTGGTTCAGGTATCAAAAGACACGCAGATATGCCTCCCTGTGGTTTAGCAGCCCCATTAACAATTTACCCAAATCAGGTCTCTCCCCCTGTCCCAGTGGGTGCAGCTCTCCTCAGTTTGCCAGTAGAGATGTTGATAAGGTTCCAGTTTGGTCCTTTGATATTAGGTCCCTCTTTCCGCTCACACACCTCCCTGTGCTGGGCGGTCAAGTCTATCTCAACAGCAGGGGCATCCATTCTACATTAGTTATTCCTCTTTGCTGCTCTTCTGTGTAAAACTGGGTCCTCCAAAATTTATGTCCTGCCTTTCCCATGGCCCTGCAAGCCCCTACATCATGTCCTTGGACATGTGTTAGGACCTCTGGATGTGTGTCAGGACAGGGACTCCCACGTTTGGGGAAGTGTGGATCCTGATTGAGATTCAGGAAACAAAGGCACATAGAAACTCCAGGAAAAGCAAAAAGCCTTCTAGAAATGCATGGTTTAAATGGGAATCCAACTAAAATGAGGTCTGATGAGCAGTGGAGGGATGTAACTCGCCTTTCACCCTAGAAATATTCTGCTCTGTGAGCCCAAAGTCATAATACTGGGCTTGGAGAAAAGAATATAACTCAACCACATGACTTGACTCTGGATAAATAACATTTACTTTATCATAGTTTTGTTAAGGAAATGTATTGGTTGTGAACTCTTAAGTCAACCCACAGTCAAAGTGCACAAAACGTAATTATGGTACAGAATATAAAATAAATGTTATCTCCCCTAACAAAGGTCCAGTTAACAGTGGTTGGAGAGTGAGTGTAGAAATGGAGATGACAAGAAATACAAATCTGATTTTAAACATGTGCACTTAATTACATGACTTTTATTTACACTGTAACTGACAGAAGTACTGTCTGAAATTGGGAAGAAGCCAGAGAGAAGAGAGGGAGGTGGTTCAGGTGACCTAAATTTTAAAATTTAAATCAAAGGATTACTAGAAACTGTCTGAAAATTATTTTAAGATGAATGAAACAGCAGAAGAGGCTATGAGGGACTTCCCTGGTGGCACAGTGGTTAAGAATCTGCCTGCCAATGCAGGGGACATGGCTTCGATCCCTGGTCCGGGAAGATCCCACATGCCACGGAGCAACTAAGCCCATGTGCCACAACTACTGAGCCTGCGCTCTAGAGCCTGCGAGCCACAACTACTGAGCCTGAGTGCCACAACTACTGATGCCCTCAAGCCTAGAGCCCGTGCTCCACAATAAGAGAAGCCACCACAATGAGAAGTCCGTGCACCACAATGAAGAGTAGCTCCCGCTCGCCACAACTGGAGAAAGCCTGTGTGCAACAATGAAGACCCAACACAGACAAAAAAAATAAATTAATACATATATTAATTTAAAAAAAGAAAGAAAACATCCCAGAATAGGGTATGAGTGTTTGGGTGGTAACCACCAGAACTCATAACGGGAAGAGTTGAAGGGTTGGGGAGGGAACTGAGGTGTGCAGGGACTTGTGCCTCTCCCTGTGCACTCATGTACCTTCGTATTTCTCTTTGCTGTATGTGTATTACTTTGCTAGATATTAAAACTTTATGAAAAATGAATCTCAACCTAAAAAAATTACAAAATGTATATTAGCTCTTATATAAAAATAGTTGTATCTCTACTCTATTCACATTTCTCAACACCTGAGCTCGCCGATCCCACACACGATATAATCATGTTGCTGTTGGCACCATGTGGGCTCCTTCCGTGGCAATAATTCCAAATTTTCTTGACCTCTAATCACTTTCTAGCTGAAAACAGGCATGTTGACCTCTTGGATCCTGCAAGGAAGGTGACAACCACCACCTGTCTGAATCCTTGTAGGGATTAACACTCTCTGCTCATATGACGGATTCCCAAAATGATTAGTGACAGCAAGAGCCACTATACTGCTGCCCGTTTGGAGTCAAGAGCCGACTCCACTGTTGGGTTAATAATGAAGTTATTTTGCTTTACTTTGGTGCAGACCAGAGTCCCTGCGGCTGAAGGATGTATTCTAAGTGTCTCATGATCATTAAAACCATTTTCACAGACCACTCATGTACTAAAAATAATCAATTATAGCAGCATCGCCAAGGTTGTGGCTGAGTGTTTACCTGCCGCAACTCGAGTCAGAGCAATTTCCAAGCCGCTGTCAAGCCGGTCAGATCTCCCGGAAGCCAAGTCAAATTCAAAACCAGAACTTGCTACCCTCAATTATCTAAATAGACACAAGAGGAGACAAAACACAGTTCATTGACTGGAATTAATTTACACCATTAAAGAAGTCTGATCCTCCAGATGAAGAGACAGGTATGAATCTAGATGTGTTTGGAGGCAGCGTTATGTCCTTTATTTGAAAGTAGAAGTAGATTTGAGCTAAAGAGGCTCAGCCTGGGATGAATGTGATAGCAGCTGGTGAGCACGGGAGGGGTGATTTGGGGGACAGTGATTACTCTTCCCTCTGTGCCCCCGAGGGTAAAACTGGACTGGAGGGAAGGCAGCCTGAGAGTCGATAGGAAACTACACTTGTTAATAGTTAGAGGATTCATCACAGTCTTGGGGCTTCCTGAGTCACGGTGGCCTTGAGGGAGAGAGCAGAGGTGAGGCAGAGTCAGGGAAGGATGCGCTGGGAACCTGGACAGCTGCACCTGCCTCCCACCCCCCTCACTTGCTTGTGTTGGGGGAGGACCCGCCTGGAAGAGCAGATGTAGCAGAACTTGGAAGAACCTCACCTTTTCCTCTCGCTTTGGCTGCTCAGACTGAACCCTTGGCTGGGAGTTGCCTTTTTACCAACTCCTCCCCACCCCCATCTCAGCACACCAGGCACGCATGCAGAGATGCATGCTTACTTTATAGGATTAAGCTCAAATTGCACCTTCTCCAAGAAGCCTTTTCTGAAATGTTAATCGAGGAAAAATCTGCAATTCTCAGCACGCTTGCAGGTTTGTAGTTTTGGCTTCATTTGCCGGTCTGTGAGTCCCTTGAAGGCAGGAGCTATGTCTTATTTGTCTGTTTATTCTCAGTGCTACATCACACCAGGCACACACATGCCCAGTGGTTTCCTTGATGAAGAAGAACATGCGAAACATGCAGCTGGTTCTACAGAGGATGCACACGTCAAACTGTGGCTGCCTGGTGCTCACCAACGGCACTAAGGCAGGTGTGGAGGGCTGTACTCCTTGAGATCCAGGAAGCATTTGTAGGACTGAGAAGTGCCTGGGATCCCGGTCCTGGGATGCGGCTCGGCTGGGGTCGTCTCCCTTCAGTCACTTCACTGGGAAAGTCTCCTTAGTGATTATAAAACACAGCCCCACATGATTGGTGCTCCTGCTATTGGGAAGTGGGCTCTGGGGTTCCCCCTTGAATCTGTCATGAACAGAATGCACAGGAGGAAGGGCACGCAACTCACACCTGTTCTCTTGGGATGCCCTCACTGGGGGGCGCCAGAAGCCCCGTAACAAGTCAAACTGCCCCGAGTCTCCCTTGCTGGAGAGGCCACGAGGGGCGTCCACTTTGGGGATGAGCCCAGCTGAGCCCTCAGAGGACTGCAGGTCCAGCCGAGGTGATCGCAACAGCACACGCAACCCAAGCAGAATGGCGTAACCCAGTGCTTCCTGAGCACCTGATCCATGGCCCTGGGAGCAGGATTAGTGGCGTTCTAAGCTGCTGAGCTTGGAGCGATTTATTATGCATCACTCGTCACCAGGTACCTTCTGGCCCCAAAGAGAGTTACCTGGAGGTGTTCTCCTGTTCGTATTAGGGTGGACTCGACCCTTCATTTCTCACATCACCCAGCTTCCTGGGGGCCCAGAGTGTGGCTCTTTCTGTAACCCAAAACTGTAAGATACCATCACAAGTATGTCAGAGAAAATGAAGCACTATACAAAGTCAAGTCATCATTGTTACCATAATTATTGAATTTTTCAGAGAGCAAACTTAGAAAAATACTCTTAGTTTGATGCCAAATTAACAGTAAACCTGGTGGAGAGAGATGGGAAGCGGGCCTGTCGTGGGCAGCGTGGCAGAGCACAGGCTGTGTCCCTCCTCCCCCTCTTCCTCCCCTTCCGCCCTAAGTGACTGGGGGTTTGCACTCAATTTGCAGGCTCACTGCTTGCAATTCGTGTCTCAGAGCATCAAGCAGTGGAGGAACAATCAGGACTTAATTGCCTCAATGAAATCTGAAGGATAAGGAAGAAAGTGAAGGGAAAGCCAATCCCCTCATTATGTCAACCTTCCCTGCACTGCTCCCAATGACGCAGGAAGTCACCTCGTTTCATAGCTGCTGCCATGACGCCCATGTGGGTTTTGGAGTCACTTAATTTCAAGCTAGCTTTAAAATCAGGTCCTCTGAGAAACAGATATTTACTTTATGCTGCAGTGATTAAAGAAGCTAGTCTCCATTTCCAAGTACACAGGGTGTGTACAGGTGAACAGCTTTGCAGTGTTTGGCTTGTTGTTCAGTTTTAATAACCTGTGGGATAATCTAAGCATTTATATAAACTGGAAACCTCGCTCTTAACTGATTTTTTTTCATGCAATCGCTTTCTGTTAGGGGGATGCCTATCTCAAATCCTGCAAACGTGCAGATGCCTTTTGTTTGATCTGTTTATTCGGGGGCTATAAAAGGGAAATGCAGTAGAAAAGGTGCCTCTTGGGGCAGCCTTACGAGATGGAAATCCTGTGTTCGCCAAGCGCGCAGCTCCAACTATCCCGGTCCCCGTGCAGGTCTTGATGCCGGTTGCTTGACCTTGTGCAGACAACAGGCATGGGAATTCGTCTGCAGCAGTCTCTCTCAGTTTTCAAGTGGCCCCACTCCTCAGGCAGCCCTCCTGAAACTCTCCTTGCAAGAACGCGACATATAATGAGAGGGCCTAGAGCCCCGGGCGGAACGCAGCCTGGCTCCTTGCGACACCTGCTCATGACCGATGCCCAGGGCTCCACGCGTCCCGCGAGAGCGACGTCGCATCTGGGAAGACAACTCCTGCCGTGGTTCAATGGCTGCTGAAAGGTCTCCATCAGCTCTGTCTCTTTTAACAATTCGACCAGCGTGCAGCCAGGACACTCCCCGCAAAGAATCTCACCCTGGGTGGAAACAGAATTAACTCCCGGGAGCACTAACCACTGTGGGAAAGAAAGCACTGCAGACGGATGGAAATCTCAGGTCCTCTCTTATCAGATGCGTGACTTTGGGCAGGACGCTTGGCCTCTGTAAGGCTCAGCTCCCCATCCATGTAATGGGCATCTTAGTGGTGTCTGCCTTGTAGGGACGTGACTTTGCACAGTGGGCACATAGAACCTACTCAGTACATCTTAGCTTAAAAATAAATTCTGTTTCCATCTCATCCACCAGAGACAGACCACAAGGAAAGGATCTGAGAGCAAGGAGTTGGTTTGGGCGATGATGAGGGAGCAAGGACAGGGAGTGGTGTGTGCGGACCTGTGCCCGGAATTCCCTCGGGACAGGACTTGAGAGGATGGTGGTGCCGCAGCCTCCAGCTGCAGCCCCTCAGGACCTGCTCTGCTTGGACCTCGGCACACCCTTCCCAGCAGCCCCAGCCAATGACCCCAGTGACCACACAGTGGGCGGCTGGGGCCCACGGTGCCCGTCCAGGGGGATCTGATCTCAAAGAGAGCATCTCACAGAGTTGCCGAGGTGCCTCAGGCTGTGCCACAGCCGGTCCTGACCCCTTTCCCATCAGAGGTGTGGGGTCTGCATGGCGGAGTCCTTTCCCCACCCAACCGGCTTCTTCCCCCTTATTCCTTTTCACAGGCTTTGCCCCCAAGAAACTGCAGAAAGTGCTAACTCCTTCTCGGTGTCTGCTTCCTGGGGGACCCTGATGACATGTGGGAAACTGACATAGAGAAGGTCACCATCATGGACAGCTCATGTGCAATCCTGGGGGGTCCCAGAGATGAAGTGTCACTTGCCTCAGACTTGCCTAAAAGGGTGAGGGAAAGGATTTTATTCTCCACCGACCCTGCTGCCCCTCTTGGCTGAAGGATGCTGGGGTGTGAGCGCTGGGACTCCTGACCGTCCCGGCAGCGTGGGGAGCGAGCTCTCCGTGGAGCCGCAGGTGCGCAGAGCATGGCTAGCAGGAGGGTTTGAGGACTTCCAGGAGCGTGGGTGGGCCTTTGAGAGCATCTGCTACAAAGGTTTATCCTTTGGCCACTCATGTCCCGCTCAGTGTCAGAGCGGAAGAACAGCAAGACGGGGATAATGCCTGGTGAATACTGCCTCTGAGAGAGTGAAGGAGTTATACTGTTTCATGGATGCCGAGCACAGTTTGGGAAGATAAAAAAATTCCTATGTCATGACCTAGAGGGGTGGGATAGGGAGGGTGGGAGGGAGGCTCAAGAGGGAGGGGATATGGGGACATGTGTATGCATGTGGCTGATTCGCTTTGTTGTGCAACAGAAACTAACACGGTATTGTGAAACAATTATACTCCAATAAAGATCTATCAAAAAGAAAAAAAAAAATTCCTGAGATGGTTGCTGGGGGTTACACTACAATGTGAATGGACTTAATGCCACTGTACTATACACTTAGAAGTTGTTACAATGATAAATTGTATGTTGTATATTTTACCACAATAAACAAAAGAACCACTGTCTAAATCAGAAGAAGATTCCATGTTACATAAGAAAACGTTAACAGCCAGTTCAGGAGTGAAGGAAGAGGACCAGCCAGAGGGGTTGCTTCATGCACATAACAAAAGGCTCCAAAAAAACAGATGCCTGGAGAATGAGGCGCTTTCCCCACTCTCCCCATGTAAATGGGCCACTTTAGCTGTCACACTTGGGCAGGGAATGGATTTGATTTTAGTGGTTATGCTAATTTCTGTAAAATAAATCAGACGCCTGAAACAGCAAGCTTGGCTGCCCTTTACATGAGTTTAGAATATAAATGAAACCTATTTCTCTCCAAGATGATCTGAGTTAAAAAGAAATAACCCACAGGAAATACCTGAGCCATGCCATGAAAGGGCATTCTGAGGTCTAATACTCTAAAGGTATTAGCAGGACAGCCAGTCTGCATTTTAGTACCATCGTGATACTCAGTGATGGGCCGCAAGCAAGGCAAGTAGCCGTGGCTGGTGGTGCCTCTGTGGGAGAAGCAGGGAGCACGGTAGGCGGGAGGTGGGAGGATTTGGGAGTGCGGCCGACGAGAGCTAAGGGGCCTTTGGTAAATGAGGGCTCCTTGGGGTCTTTCCTGTCACACCAGCAAGCATCTTTGTATATTTAGAGGAGTCTGAAAAACAGAGCACGTATAAAGCATGAGAAGGTCCCTTCGCTTCGCTTGCCCCTGACCCTGGGAGTTGCAGCCTATTGGGAACATAGAACATTTTCTTCCCAAGCCCACAGCAAAGCCCATGGAGGAAGGTTCAGAGAAGAAGCCCACGATCGAGCCCAGAAAGCCTGGCCCTCTGTTCCCCAAGTGAGAAGGGACTGAATCGCTTTCTGCTATGCCCAGAGCAGTGACAGAGGAGTAAGCGGTGACCTTAATAAAATTCCGTTCAAGGAAATTTTGTTTGATGGGACCCAAAGGCAATGGTAATGAAGATGACATTCATTACTGGATTAATTTTAAATTCTGTGCATACGTAGGTTTTGTGAAGACAGGGGGTCTAGAAGTTTGTGGCTGGAGGGCAAAATGGTTTATCTACTTCAAACGGCTCACAATCTGAAAATGGATGACTTCCCCAAACTATTTTAAACCAAAGGAAGCAATTCACAACATCCCTCCACGATCTCAGAAAAAAAGGAGGCTCACAGCTCAGGGTGGGCTGTCGGCATTGTGGAGAGAGGTGGACAGCAGAGGGTCCGGCCTCCTGCCCACACCCCAGTGCTCCCCAGCACAGCCCTTCAGGAGCCCTGGGACGGGACATACAGCACGTGGCTACTCTGCCCTGGTGATCCCATGTGGGGAGGGCACTAAGATAAGGCGCTGGACCCACTCCTGCATCTTAGTACTGGAGCACCGGCTCAGACCCCAGCTGAGCCTGAGGAAGGCAGCTCCCTGGGACCGCCCCATCCTCATGCAGGAGATGTGTTATCACAACAGATTAGGGTATGATCCCTTTCTGCTCAGGTGGAGAGAACCTGGATGCTGTAGTTTAGCACCTGATTGAGGAAGCAGGACTCCGACCACATCCCCGCTCTGCTGGTCACTCTTGCCCAGGAGAACCCAGCCCTCTAGCATCTGAGCCCATCCCAGCTGACTCTGCCTTGTGGGCGGTGCTCCCACACAAAATCCAAAGAGAGCAGGAGCGGATTCTGCCAGCTCCTTAGAGTTAGTTTTAAGGCAAGTTTGCAGGTGCTCTGCAAGGTGGAAAAGCCCAAATGCTACTGGCCTGTCAGGCTACCTGTGCTCCGGCATCACTTCTGGAACAGTCTTTAGCTGACTGGATTCTCCAGCGGTGCCTCATAGATGTCTCTCATTCCCCACGCTCTCCTTACAACATGACTTGTCACCCCTTCCATGGAGAGACCAGGGCTGTGTGAACGCCACCCCGTCCACATACAGCACAGATGTTGAGGATGGGGTCTTCCAAGGTGACATCTGCTGTATGTACCTGCCGCCATGTACCAGTTATCCATTGCTGTATGACAAGCCCAGGCTAGCCCCTTGAACAGTGTGAGACACGTACCTAGCCCTCCAAGTTTTGGTCACTTAAAACAAGTATTTATCTAGCACATGACTATAGATTTGCAATTTTGGCTAAACTTACCTGGGTAGTTCTGTTTATCTCAGCTGGAGGATTGAGAGTTTGCTCAGTGGTCTGGGACAGCTCCCGTACATGCTTGTGAGCTGCCTGGCTGTGGGCTGGAGGGCTGAGCGTGTGTCTCCCACCATTCAAGAGGCTGGCCTGGGCTTGGTACACAGGAGCCTCAGGGGACCAGAAGAAGGATGAATAGGTACTTTTCAAGCCTTAGCTTACATCACATTTGCTAAGATCTCATTGGCCAAAGCAAGTCACATGGCCAACCCAGCTTCAGCAGTTAGAGAAACAGACTCCATCTCCAGACAGGAGACTTTTTAAGGTCATGATTCAATGGTGAGGATGCATGTAGGCAAGGACTCATGTCCATTTGGTCAACCTATCCTGACGACCTAATGAAGATTCTGGATTGCTTCTAGTTCAGCTAAAAAACTATTTTGATGTCATAAAGAACCTCAGCACTCTTGAAGTGAGAACCTCTCCAGGTAATAGAGAATAGTCACTATTTCCAGGAGTTCCCTGGATTTCACTACAAATTCTTCTCCACGTCTCTGAACTGAGAGCCCAGACATCAGGCCTCCAGAAGGAAATGAATGGGTTTCATTCAGTTCCTGGAGGCCAAGCTGAACATCCTGTGCTCTCACCTGGGTCAGGTAATGTTCACACCTGGCCAGATGAGATTAGTGCAGCTGGAGAGGTCGCTCCTTCCACGGCTCTCACAGGAGTAGTCTCCACAATACATACACTGTTTATTTTCTTTTAAGTACTTGCTCCCATTTCTGCCTTAGAATCTTGGAGGTACAACTTTGAAGGGGCCCAGCACCCAACGGCCTTGTAGTTGAACTACCAGAGTTTAGATCTTTTGTATTTTCTAAGCACTTCAAATTTTCATACTGTATAAGCTACACACTCAAAAACTCCAAGCAGGTGCTCTCACTTCTATGCCTGAGTACAGTGGCTGTGTTCTACCCCAGGACATTCTCTCCTAGAGATGACAGGGACATGAAAGTGAGACCTGCAGACACCTATCATGGGGACACCTTGAGAACCACCCAGGCTGGGCAGGGAGTGGGGGCAGAACGTCACAGCTGGGAAAGCCCACACTGGGGATCAAACATGGACCACAGTGTATCACTGCATATATGGTTTGGAGTTGTCCTGTGTCAAAATCGATATGGGGCATGAAGCTGACACCTGTCACCTGTTACCTGGCAGGTCATGGGACAGTGGCACATCCCCTTGTGACCCATGACTTCTAGGGTATGAATAAGTCCAGTGAAGTTGCTATTTTTTCACATTTGCTTTGCCCATGAGATCCACCTGGGTGATCAGTGTAGAACTTAAGTATCTTGAGTGTAGGAGGGGAGGGTGTTCAGTGTGGGAGGACTAACAGGGAGGAGGGGTCTCCCAGGAGGAACGCCAGCTCCACCAGTCAGTGCCCTGAGCTCCAGCAGCGTACCTGTTGAAAACTTACCAGTGGTCAGCAGCTCAGAGGAACCCACGGCAGAGAAGACTCCTCCATGTACACGAAAGAGAAGACCAGATCCTCAGCCACCACCCGTGGGCTAGCAAAGAATGCTCTTAAACTTCTCATGGCTCACTCTATTTTTTAAAATTTTATTGAAGTATAGTTGATTTACGATGTTGTTGATTTCTGCTGTACAGCAAGTTGATTCAGTCATACATACATACTGATATATTCTTTTTCATATTCTTTTCCATTATGGTTTATCTCAGGATATTGAATATAGTCCTCTGTGCTCTACAGTAGGACCTTGTTGTTTATCCATCCTATATATACTAGTTTGCATCTGCTAATCCCAACCTCCCAATCCTTCCCTCCCCCACTCCCCCGCTTCCTTGGCAACCACAAGTCTGCTCTCTGTGTCTGGAATCTGTTTCTGTTTCGTAGATATGCTCATGGCTTACTGTAAATCTTTCTGTATTACTTTTTTTACACCAATTCCTTTTGGCTGGTTGGTTGTTGGCTTGTTGTAGACTCTATTACTCACATATTGGGTATCCTGAAATTGTCCTCCACGTCTTTTATCTTTTCCCCCGTAGCTTCCGTACCCTGAGTGAGTGTGTGTGTGTGTGTGTGTGTGTGTGTGTGTGTATGTGTGTGTTCACTGTGCTGCAGGCTGTCTCCTCTGCTCGATCTCCAGGTCTGTAATTCAATTGTCAGCCATAATCATCTCTCTCTCTCTCTCTTCATCTGTTACACATTTTAATTGAAAACTCAATTGTTTCGCCTACTTTTAGTTCCTGAAAGTAATTTTGTCCCCTGACTACATCTCCTAAAGCTTCTCATTACTGTTTTCTATTAAATTTTCTTGTTGTTCTTCCACCAGTTCAATAGGAGCCGAGTATTATAAGTTATTCACTTTGGGCTTCCTCTCTCACAGCGTCGAATGTCCTGGGTGAGCTGAAATATTTTTCTACTTATTCTAGTGTGTCCCCTGGTCATCCAGGCCCATCAGGCTTTTGGATACTCTGGAGCAGGGATGCTCCCCAGCAAGGGAAAACACATCACTCCCTGCCCTCCGAGATGTGCAGGAAACAAGCTGGCAGATGGTTACCCGCATGGCGGGACGTGGAAAACAAGCTTCCCTTCTCCCAAGGGCAGACACAGTCTTCACCCAACTAGAGGGGCTGCATAGAGTCCAGCCTGACCTCAACTTCCCCTCTTCTCCTTGGTCATAAATGTTCAGGAGGGCCCCAAGGGCACACCTATGGCTCCTTTCTGGAGAGATTGACAGAGTTCCACTGGCCACACTCTGTTGGAGAATAAGTGACCTTCCCATCCCCCACAATGGCCGTGGTTGTAGGCTAGACGGGTATCTCTCGAGGAACCATGGCCTGAGGCTCACACCCTAGTGTGGTTCTCTCTGCTTAGGTCGGGGCTGACCCTGTGAAGCCTTATAATCAATAAAATCAGAGGAAGTGATGTTGTACCACTTCTAGGCTTAAGCTTCAAGAAGACAGCTTATGCTTTGGGGAGGCCTGAGCCACCACATAAGATGCTTGGGTACCTGCGTGGGGAGACCACATGGAGAGGCCATGACCTTGACACCAGTGGAGAGAGACAGAGGTCATCCCAGCATCCCAGCTGAGCCCAGCCCCCAGCAAGTCTGTCCGCTTGACCAGTGGCAAGACCAGGAGAACTGCCCAGCTGGCCCAGCCCAGACTGCAGAATCATAAACAAATCTCCGATGCCAGGGCCGAGGGGTTTTCCTCTGATTCTTGCCCAGGGAGCACACACATATGCTCACTACTATTATGGGATAACAACAATATTCCCGGTCTTTCCAGACCCAGGAGGTGAGTGATCATTCTACTTATCTCTCATTTCTTCAAAAGGACTTTTTTGGGCCAGGTTTGTCAGCTATAAATGGGCTTCATGACTCAATAATATCAACTCAAGTCATGAAATAGAATTCTTCTATTTTGCATTATATTGTTTGTTACAGGAGAAACGAAGATGATGACCCAGATTCCCTGCCTGGAACTGCTTACTCTTTGGAAAGGAGGGTTCAAATTATTACAACCCAAATAAAATAAGATGCATGTTATAAATTACAAGCCACACACTCTGGAATTTCCATAGAGAACTTCACTATGCATTTATGCCTGTATATAAGTCTGCTGTGCTTCTTAATATCACTTTAAATGATTCTCACACAGCCAGTTCTGATACATTTTTATGTATGCCCAAGTGATATCTTTCTATATACAAAATCCAATTTGAACCTGGGAAGGAAAAATTGAAACACCTTAATTACAGAGATTTATTATTTTTTAAACCTGAGAAAGATGAACTTTTTCTATTATTTATAATTTCACTCCCCTAGCAACCTCATTTACAAGCTGGATCCATGTTCATTTATGAAGCCTTGCTCAGTTTTACAACAGCATGAAAAAGCATCTGGGAAGAGAGTGTTAGCTTGGATAGAAATGTGTCTTCCATGCTGGGGTTCAGACTCAATCCTGTGATGAAAACGTTAGCTTTGTTCTTTAATTCTTAAAAGTAGAAATGAGCTGACTCTTGGTTGAGGTAGGGAAGAGTCCCATTTAATCCCAGGTTGACAGCAACCACAAAGAATTAATTCCCAACAGCCCCTGCTATAGATACACGAGGTCAATCTGGGTAAATATTCTAAAGAAGAATGGCTGCAAAGGAGAGGCAAGAACTGGGAACACCTACAGCAGGGTACCAATGCCCTAACGTGGCTACCAGGGGGCAGTATTGCTTGTGTTAATAATTCAGGAGGGACATTTCAGAACAATGAACAGTGGTTACTTTTTAATTACATTAACTTTCCCTTTAATATTACAAACAGGGAATGAAGTTCATTTCTCAGTGCTCGTGCCAGCTGAAAGTTCCAATTAAAATTAAAAGGGGAAATTGATTTTTCTTTGGATTCAATTAAATTTTTCATTTGGTTAGTCAGAGCCGACGCCAGAAAAATGGGTGCACCTAGAATTCTGTTGTCCAGGGGAGGTTTGGAGCCAGCTTCCAGCTGCTCCCAGGTTTTCAGGTCCTACCACCAAATTGATCTCTGGCTACAATGTGATTCTAGAAACGTTTCTGATGTCAGGAAGAGTCCAGCCTCAACCCAACAAATACCACCAGGCACACTTTCTCAACTAAGGTCCTTGTTATTTTATCTGGTCAATTTTTTGAAAAATATGATAATGAAAAGGAATTAATGAAATATCTCAAAAGAGACATGCATTATGCCGAATATTCAGAGATGAGAATAGTAAATGTGTGTGTCGGGCTTGCCGGGCCACAATGCAGGAGAAGTCCTCTGTGAGCTCCCTGCCCCCGCAGGACTCCCAGCACTGGCCCCTCCACCTGCTGCCGAGCCACTCTGCTGCCCCTGCCAAACAGCTCCTATTCCGAAAACATAGCCTGGTCACATCCTCCCCTACTTAGAATCATTCTCATCTCCCAGTTGCCTTCAGGACAGTTGAGAATCTTGGAACTCAGGGACCTCACCTCTCTATCCCAGCTCCCAGAGGCTCCTGCCATGTGGACACACATTCTGAACACGCTGCTCCCCATGCCCTCTCCGCCTCTTCTCCGTCTGATTAACTGCTCATCTGTCACTCAGGACCTCGGAGCTGTGGACGTGTGGGGCCAGATCATTCTTTGTCATGGGCTGTCACGTGCATTGTAGGGTAAGGCCTCCACCCACCGGCTGCCAATCGCACCTCTTCAGTCATGACAACCAATATGCCTCCAGATATTGCCAAATGTCCCAGAGTGAGGCTTAGGTGATACCTGCCTTGAAAACTTTCTCTTACCTCTCTACCTGTGCACCCTCTACCTGTAGTGCTGTGTTGTATTGTGCATCTACTCATCCTCCTCCCACAGGAGCACCCCCAGCAGAGCTCACAGCTACAGTAGATACACACTATGGTTGTTGGATGAATGGATGGGTGGGTGGACGAATGGAAGAATGGATGGATGAATGGATGGATGGGTGGGTGAATGGCTGAATGGATGGATGGGTGGATGAACGGATGGATGGATGGATGGATTGATGGATGGATGGATGGATGGATGAATGGATGAATGGATGGATTAATGTATGGATGGATGGGTGGGTGAATGGACTCAATTCTAGACAATTGGCCTAAATGTCTGCCCTTCTCTCAGGACCACCCTGTCTTGATTCTGTAGTTTTGTAGTAAGTTTCAAAACTGGGAAGTGTTAGTCCTCCAATTTTCCCCTTCTTTTTCAAAGATTGTTTTGGCTATTCTGGTTCCAGTAAGGTTTTTCATAGACTCAGATAAGCTTATTTTAAAATTTATATGGAATAGCACAGTCCCTTAGAATAACTAAGACGATCTTGACAGAAATAGTAAAGTGAGAGAAATCGCTCTACCCAATATTAAGGCCTAATTTATAGGTATGAAAGGCAGGTATTGGCTGAGGGATTGACTCATGGATCAATTGAATATGGTAGAGAACCCAGAAAGAGACCCACCAAATACGTCCAACTGATTTCCTTCAAAGTTGCAAAAGCAACTCAGTGGAGGAAAGAGACTTTTCAAAAGAGGATATATAGATGGCAAAAAAGCTCATGAAATATGTTCAACATTATTAATCATAGGAAAAGGTCAGTTAAAACCTCAATGAGATATTACAACACACCTATCAGAACAGCTAAAATAAAAAATAGTGACAGGACTTCCCTGGTGGCGCAGTGGTTAAGAATCCGCCTGCCAATGCAGGGAACACGGGTTCGAGCCCTGGCCCGGGAAGATCCCACATGCCGCGGAGCAACTAAGCCTGTGCACCACAACTACTGAGCCTGTGCTCTAGAGCCCACGAGCCACAACTACTGAGCCTGCATGCCACAACTACTGAAGCCCGTGCGCCTAGAGCCCGTGCTCCGCAACAAGAGAAGCCACTGCAAAGAGAAGCCCGCGAACCGCAATGAAGAGTAGCCCCCATTCACCGCAACTAGAGATATCCCACTCGCAGCAGTGAAGACCCAACGCAGCCAAAAAATTTTAAAAAAATAGTGACAGTATCAAGTGCTGACAAGGATGCATAAAAACGGGGTCCCTGAGGTATTGCTGCTGGAAATGTAAGTTGATAGGGCCACTCCAGAAAACAGTTTGGCACTTCCTTATGAAACCAAACATACAACATACATGTGATCCAACAATTGCACTCTTTTATCCCAGAAAGATGAAAGTTTATGTTCGCAGAAAAATCTGGGCAGGAATGTTGATAGCAGCCTCCCTTTATTCACAATACCCCAAACTGGAAACAACCTGATGTCAGTCATTCAACTACTGAGTGTTTACACAGACTGTGGTACCTCCACTCTGTGGATTCCTGCTCAGTAATAAAAAGGAGCAACTATTGATACAATCTGGATGAATTCTCAGGAGAATTATGCATCATGAGCCATGAGCAATGCATACTTGCTGATGCAATTTTGTTTTAATTCCCACAGTCCAGGAAAACCATCCATTTTACTGAGGCTGCAGTTTTTGACTAGATGTTTCATGACCCGTGTGTAACTGATTGGACAGGAAAATGCTCTGTTTTTCTGAGTAAACACTATGCTGCCTTCTGCTTTATTCAAATATGTATTTTAAGTTGTTCAAGTGGAAAATGAACTACATGAAAGCCAGGTGTGGAACTTGACATATTACAGGCGCTCGGTAAATATGAGTTGTTTTGGGGGAAAAAAAGAGAAATGTCCTATTGAGAAGAACATAGTAAACCCTGCTGGTGGCCTTCTACAGCGCAGCAGACAAGCATCCATGATTTGGGGCATCCACCACCAAGAGGGGGGAGTGGGTGGGGTGATCAGAACATGTGTTTTACTGATGGGAGGAGAGGAGTCCCACAGTCCCACATGGAAAGCTCGTTGTGGTGTGTTTACTTGCCTTTTCTGTTGCTTTTTTTCCCAATAAAATCCAGTGGCAGCAGCATCTCTTGGCAAGTGATTGAAAGGGTCAGATTAACAACAGCAACAATAGGGCAGGGGTTGATCAGGTCACACACACACACACACACACACACACCCCATACAACCATAGAGATACACACACACACAACCACACACACACACCCCCATAAAACCACACACATACACAACACACACAACCACACACACACCCCCATACAACCACACACACACCCCATACAACCACACACATACACAACACACACAACCACACACACACCCCATACAACCACACACATACACAATACACACAACCACACACACACATCCATACAACCACACACATACACAACACACACAACCACACACACACACCCATAAAACCACACACACACACACAATCACACACACACACACCCCATACAACCACACACACATACACACAACCACACACACACACCCCATACAACCACACACACACACACCCCCCATACAACCACACACACACACCCCATACAACCACACACACACACCCCCCATACAACCACACACACACACACCCCACACAACCACACACACACACACAATCACACACACACACACCCCATACAACCACACACACATACACACAACCACACACACACACCCCATACAACCACACACACACACACCCCCCATACAACCACACACACACACCCCATACAACCACACACACACACCCCCCATACAACCACACACACACACCCCACACAACCACACACACACACACACCCATACAACCACAGACATACACACACACAACCACACACACATACCCCCATACAACCACACACATACACAACACACACAACCACACACACACACCCCCATACAACCACACACATACACAACACACACAACCACACACACACACACCCATACAACCACACACATACACAACACACACAACCACACACACACACCCCCATACAACCACACACATACACAACACACACAACCACACACACACACCCCCATACAACCATACACAACACACACAACCACACACACACACACCCCACACAACCACACACACACACACACACACACACACACACACACCCATACAACCACACACATACACACACATACTCTCGCCCCTGGGGTTAAGATTCAGCGTGTCTGGATGGGGTCCAGGAACCCGTATGTTAAGTAGCCCCCTTGCGGTCTTCCTCAAGGTGTCTGCAGAGCACACTTTGAAGAAAGCTGCATATGATGATATTTATACATTCAAACACTGTGGGAGAATTAGACACAGAATCATAAAAGCAAGAATCAGATAGGCAGTGACCATTGGCAATTGAAGTCTGGAAAGATAAAGGTGCTATGGGGTATGTTTACACTTCTTAAAATTATTCTAAAAGTATGTATCGCAAAGCTTGTAAGGAGAGAGCTGTACTCACATTATTATTATCGTAATAGTTATGCACACATATATAAAAAACAAAATTGACCCCGTTTGTGAGGTCATCCCCACACACTCCTTATACCAGTCCCCCCGTGGGTCTGTACATCCAAAAAGCAGAAGTCAGGATTTGCCTGACGGGGACCACCTAACTATAGGCACATGACCCTAAATGGAAGAAATGGTCTCCTCATTTAGGACTGACCCAGAAGATCAAAACCCAAAGAGTAATCACGACATCGTAAGACCTACTTAGACCTCTGAACCCTAAACGTTCTGACCCATTTAGGCAGCTTCTTGGATGCATCCCTGGAGGAGTCACTCTCTCAGTGGGATGAAGAACCAAATTAAAGACAATTTCTGATGCTCAGTCACTCTACTTGTCCAACGTGTGAAAAACAGTGGAGTGATTTTTAGACTCCATTATCATTTAATTTATGTCCTCACTTTTATTGGCTCTAACTAGAATCATTCATTAAGTGAAACAGTTTAAAGTAAAAAGCCTCAGACTTTATCTAAAGAAGCACAACAGTTGATACTTTCCTCAGCGTCTCCAGAATGGATTCTGAAGGTTTGTACCAAGCACTGATTCTTCTCTTCCTGACACACCATCGCAGGAGAGGTAATGGTGTTTACAAAGTTGTGCATGAACCCTAACAAGAGGGAGAAACGCGTACCCTCGGTCACAACCCTTGAACTCGGTGACCTGACAGAGACTCTGAGTACGTGTCGTTCAGGTGGGTCAAAGCCCCTTTGAAGTCTGTTCATTTCTCTGGGAGAAGAGAAAAAAAAAGGTTAAAGTCAAACATCCCTCCCTTGAACAAATTAGATGTTGATTTTCAGGTCAGGGTGACCCTGGATTGAAGCCGTTGCTCAGCCCTGATACTTGTGATGGAGCCAATTTTTAATCAGATCCTACAGGTTGGAAATTGAAAACTCAAACATCTGAACTTGACCCTTTGTTGGGAAAGAAAAGAGCATCAAATGTGGTGCCTCCACCAGGACCCCCAGCTCAGGGAGACCCTCACGCCCCTGACCCCGACCTTTACCTGGACCTGACCCTCTCTTCTTCCATGACATCTTCACCCCTTCCGGCAACTTGGTTACCCTGTCCTGGTGATCTCAATTAATTAATTAATTATTAATTAATCTCAGTTAATTAATCCCACGATGGCTCAGGATGTCAGTCCTGGATTCCTGGCAGGAGTGGAAGATGGCGCTAGAGAGGAAGCCAGTGGGGGAGACCGTCGCCCAACTCTGCGTGAGGCCAGGAAGAGAGAGGGCTTGCTCAGACTGAAAGGTCATCTCCATGTCCTAACGCTCTCCAATCCTCTCGAACCCCAAAGTCACGTGAGATAAAGTGCTTGACTTCCGCAAGCAAAACCCGAATATGAACGATAATAACACCAGGCCCCTGTCCATCACCTCATCCACTCTTCTCTGTGGGGCGGGCGGCACCACTGTACCTGTTCCATGGACACAGAACCCAAGACTCAAGAAGGACGACTCAGCTGCCCAAGGGCACATGTGTGACACCAGTGTTCAGGGTCCAGGGCCTCACTCCCACCCCTCCAGCCTCACAAATCCCCTGACGCATAAGCCGTGATGGGAAGGCACGGTCGCTGACAATGTTTCTGCTATTATCCACAATCATATCACCACCAGCAGGGACACAGAATGAATCTCAACTTAATAGTATAGATTTTCTTTTCTGGAGAAGACATCGTAAAGTCTAAGCCTTTTCAGAGTGCCCAGTGGCCATTGCTGTTTCTCTTAGAATCGAGTCTGATTCCCCAATACCTCATCGGCTGCCTGGCAGTTAATAACTAATAATGGTCTTAAGAAGCTTGATGCTAAAATGTTACCCATTAGAACTGGCATCAGTTCTTCCCGGCTATGGAATGGAAAACATGTCAGCCTCTCTCCCTATTCTGTGCAGGGTTGGAATTTGCTTGATGAAAACTGGCCACGTACTGGGGTTTCTTATCTGCCCCAGGGTCCCAGAGAGGCAATCGTGTCCGGAGAGGAAGATCGAACCAGGCAAACGAGACCATGGGTACGGGGGTCTCGGGGGGCGGGGGGGGGGGTGTTGGGGAGGCAGCACTCGGTGCCACACGGGCTGTGTTTGGGACAAAAGGCCAGGGGGTGGTCAGCGTCCGTCTTGTGGTCATGCCACAGGCACTGAGCTGTCTCCTGGCCCTGCCAGGTCTTTGGAATAATGTAGGGGAGGAGCCCATCAGGTTGACCTTTTGGAAATATTATGCCTCTTCTAAGAATGCCTTTAGCAAAAATGATGTCACAAGTCAGTGGTAAAAGTTTAAAATTCAGGAGGTTAGAAATGCCCTCAGGTCAGTGGAGACACATTCCTGGCAGGGGAGGCATGAGCCCGTTGGAGGACTGGACACAGCAGGTGCCATTGTACCCTAGGTGGGGGAAAGGTGGGGGGACATGGGGCGTGAGGCCCAAGTTGGGCCGGGTGCTGCTGGCCCGAGGCCTGGACAGTTCAGTGGGCCGTCTTTATGAAAAATGCTACAGTATTACCAATGCCAAACTAAGCACAAAAGGTATTTTACTTAGAAGGAAAAAATAAATCATGGCATACTACAAATTCTAAAATGCTTTAATACCCTAACATCACAAAATCCAGAAAAATAACATATGTCATAGTGCAGTCAGCTCTCCAAAAACAAATCTGGAGCCAGGAGTCACCATTACTGGCTCACTGCAGCCAGGGAGCCGGGCAACCCACTAAGCAGAGGAAGAGAGCTATTGCAGGCTTTGGGGAAGGGGTTTTGAAGCCGTATTTTGATGGGCTCGGAGTGAAGCGGGGTCACAGGTACCGGAGTCACTGCAAAGTGGACCAGGGCCATCTGATTAGCAACCACGACGTGCAGCCAGATCTGGGACGTTCTTTCCAGAACCCCTTCTCCAAGTCTTCTCTGCGCCTCTGCGTGCAGGGTGCTTCTCTGGGTTGAAGTGACCTTGGTCCTCCGGGCAGTGAGGACTGTTTCTTCTCCTGATGAGCAAAGTCTCTGATAGTCCCTGAATCTAGAGAACAGGTGGCTCATTGAGTTCATCAAAAAAGACGGGCTCTGACCTTTCAAAGATGAGGATGGGAGAATTTTTTCCTGGTGAGCTTGTCACTGGTTTTGTCCTCATCATTCTTCCATCCTGTGGATGGAACAGCAGATTTTTTCTGCCTTGATCCATGTTATTTTTACTTTGTCACATACTATTTTCACTTCCTGACACAACTCTGTCATAATTTCTGTTCGTATTTTCATCCTCAGCTAATGAATGACAATTGGATTGCCTTAACATAGGACATTGATTTCATAACACCATTTTCTATAAACATAATGGAAAGATAAACCAGTCTCTCTACTAACAATGCTGATCTCTTTTTAAATTGATGGCATATAACATTTTCTTTCTGCTTCAAAACTCATAGTTGGGAATAGCATTCAAATAGCAAATTTTTCAAACTATTGTCAAATTTGGGCAAGTTTTGTCAGTTTTCTGTCATAGATGAGCTCTAAGATTTTAGTAATTCCTATATTTTCTTGATTTAAGATTGGTAAATCTGAAAGACTCTGTATTGACAACGCTCACCAAACACAGCATTTTTAAACTGTCGCTACATTGTCGAGCTTCAAAATTGTGTAGTCGTATAATTCTATACTACACTGATTAGCTCGTTGAATTTGCATAAGGATTTTGTACTGGAACTATGATTTCTTCAGGATATCTTACCGCCCAGGTCACAATTTTACTTCTACCTTGTCTGGAACTGCCAGACTTCACCAGGACCCCTACACATTGGATCTATGACGTGTCCTTGCTATGGGTAGTTACCCTACACTGTCTTGTGCCTACACATGAGGAAGGTTGAGAAATTCTGTTTGATCTCATTAATTACCATCCAAAATAAAAACAAATGCAAGGTGCATGGGTTATTGCGTATACCACATTAGTGAGTAAATTTCCAATAGGAGAAAACTTCCATTTTAGACTAGGTGTCAAAAAGGACCAAATCCTCCACTCATAATCTTACATATTTTCTGATGGGAAGAATTTTCCACAGACCACCTTCTGGTTTCATGGATTTCAAACCTCGTTTCCTGTCCGCTGGTCACACATTTCCCATGTGAGGTGCTGATCAAGACCCTGCTGCCCTGAGTCCAACCCCAGGTGGATGGAGGTGCTCCTGACACTGGGACGGCTGGAGACAACGTCACTGTACACGGGAGTGACCAGGAACCTCGGGGTGATAATCCACTAACCCTTAGTTCAGTGCATCCCCAACTCAACTCATAACCAGACACCGAAATGCCTGCGACCACCCAGAGGAGGAGAATGTGACGGAGATGCCGGGTGGAAAAGACAATGTTCTCAACTGACCACGGGTGTCAAGTCTCACCGTTTTAATTGTACAGAACAGGCGGGGGATTCCTGCTGCTCAGGGTCTGTGAGGAGCCCTGCACGTGAGCACCATTCACTCCAGACAAGCCTCTTCTGACCGTGATGTGAACAGACTTCCGTTTTGCAGGGGGAGGGGCGGGCAGGGAGGTGGGCAGCGGGGACCCGGGGAGGATGCATGTCCACCAGCCGCAGAGGCAGGAGGTGACCTGAGGAAGAGGCCAGGGCAGGAGGAAACCACACCGAAGGAAAGTTCTCAGGGCCAGGATGTGGAGCAGCTGTGGCTGCACAGGGGGAAGGTCTTTCCTGACTCACAGGCCGGGGCCGGGTCACAGGCCACCCCCCACGTCGTAGGGATTATTGCCAACTGTCAACAGAACGTGTGCATGAGGGCTGCGGGATTGTACGGGGATTGTAACTTGAGGTCACCACTGGGGCCAGGTTACATAAACCCTGGTGCTCGCACGTGATGGGAGGGTACGCGGCCACCAAGAAGAGGCAGACAGCGCCACACATGTTAAAATGGGAAGAATTTTATATATATTATTTTATTGAAAGGTGGGAGCGCACAGTGTGTTAATATAAGGCTCTTTCTGAAGACAGAACTATGCTTATGTGTGTGTACCACACACACACACCCCTCTGAGAGAATGGGGGGCAGGGAGCAGACCATCATCTGCCTTTTCCTGGAAGGAAGCAGAAGGAATTCTGAACAGTGGGTGTCTTTGATGAAAAGTGGAACGGGTAGGAGAATGGATTGTAAGCTTTTGATTTTTAAAAATTTTGCATCTTTTGGTCCTGTTTGAATATTACAGCAATGAGCATGTGTCAGCCTTGGGTGTTTGGGCAATGAGATTGTAGGTTATTCTTTGTCTTATTCTTTAGATGCCTAGATCATAGAAACTACCAAATGCTACAGCTAAATGTCTATTTGGCCTGGTTGGTGAGGCTGCATATGCTAATCTTGTATTGAGCTCACTGGGAATTAATCCACGAGTTGACTTTCATCTCGGGGTGTTTCCACACGCTCCCTGAATTGCGGCACCTGTTTAGCGGTCAATGCATCTCCCCGGTGTTGAGGCACTGATCGTGCCCGGGTGCATCCTCTCTGGCCCTGCCCGTGCCTGGCTGGGCAGGGGGTGTGTGGTGGCCACAGGCTGAGCGGGGGCAGGGGTCTCCTGCGGGGCTCCCTGTACTGGCTCCTTCCCTCCGTCCTGTAGTCTTACCCCCATTGACTGGCAGGAGGAAGACACTTGCTGCCGGCTCAGCTGAAGGTGAGGCTGCTGCATCTCCAGGGGACGCTCTTCGCTCAGTCTCAGCGTCAAGGCCTGCATCTTGCATTCGGAGCCGCTACCTGGGGGAGGAACTGTTTGTGGTCACTGATCCCGGGAGGAACCGTGGTCTCCAGGATCACGTGTGTTTACACACACATCCACACACAACATCCAGAGCCCTCAGAGTCCAGTGGAGTTTCTAGAAGCCCTCTGTGGAGTCTCCTATGGAGATGCTGTTCCCCACCCCCTTGTCCTGCCCGCTCCTCGTGCAAAGACCAAAAGCACCAGACGATGGAGCCTAGCGTTTCTCAGCCCCGGTCCAAGACCCTGTTCCAGCCAATGATGTGTAAGGGTCTGTGGGCTCTTCTAGGAAAGGATCTGCTCCGGATGAGACGAGAGACGCCCTGGGGGGTGGGTCTCCCCTCCCCTCTCTTCCCCTCCCCTCCCCTCCCCCACGGCCTCCCATGATCACCTCCTAACTCCCTGGCCTTTGGAAGCTGCAGTGTGGACAGGACGCCTAGGCCCATGTCACGAGCAAAGCCCCCGGGAACAGAGGCCCAGGAAAGACCGAGAAGCGGGAGCAGCGGCCTGGGCCTCTGACGGCGACGCTCCCCCTGCCCAGCTCTGGCTGCCTCTCCCCAGGCCTGCTGGGCAATGACCCATGTCCTCTGGGGAGGCCAGCGTCTCTCAGGGCTCTTGTGTCTCAGTCGCAGCCAGGACGTTCCTACGGGAGACGGAGGTGACACCCGCTAAGTTACCGTCCCAGGGCCGGGGACCCCACGGAGGCTTACTGTGCAGTAAGGGTGGGGATGGGGGATTAGCTGAAAATCACGGGACCTGGCTTCCTGTCCTCCGCCCGCCTCCCACCTACTTCCTCACAAGTAGAAGAGGTTCATGTGACCTGCCCAGCCTCCCGCGCTGTGTGGATCACAGGAGAATGGGTCAGTGAGAACGTTCACAGAGCCCGGTACGGACGGAAGCTTCGGTCACTGTCTCCCTGAGGACACAGGAGGGGAAACGTCCAGGCTGAGAAGAGACCTTTGCAAAGAGGCAGCTTCCTGGATGAGGCATTTTCCCTGGAGCAAGTCTCAGATCTGAGGACACTGGGTCACGCTGGACAAGAGCTGGCCTGTCCTCCAGCGTTCACAGACCTGTGGTCAACAGGGTTATGAGCCGCAGTTTGGGTCCCGACTCCACCACTCTCTTAGTTAGGGCTCCCTGGAGATACTCTGAGAGGGAGAGCCCCGTGCAGGAGGCTGAAAGAAGAGTTTGCTCCGGATGCGGGGATGCAGGGGTGCAGGGCGCAGGACTGGGTAGTGGGAGAAGCCGGGCTGGGATGCAGCTCTGCAGAGGCCTCAGCCAGCCCCAGGCAGAGCTCTGGAGCTGGGATGGTCCCCAGAGCTGTTGCACATTCAGGCGGAAGAGTCAGGCCTTCGTCCCCCATCCCCCCGTCGTGTAGACCATTCCTTGAGATGGGCGATCCCAGGGAAGGGGCACGGCCTGGCGCAAAGCAGCTTTCTTCAATCCAGAGCCAAGCCCACAGAAGGTTCAGCTGTGAGTGATGAGGGGCTGCGCTCCCAGCAGCGCAGAGAAGGAAGGCTGGTGAAGAAGGCTGTGCGGCTCAGGGACTGCTGGGCGAGCAGGTGATGAGGTCTCTCTGAGGCTCAGCTACCTCATCTGTATAATGGGGAGAATTACAACTATTACTGCATACGGTGGGTTAAGAAATAAACGGGAGGATATCTTTGAGAAGGGACTTTGAATACCGCAAGATATTATATAATTGTGGGTAATTACCATATGCACATGGCAGAGGAAATAAAATTGGCTTCACACGGCAGCGTTTCACATGTCCCAACGTGAGAGTCACTCCTGAGGGCTCATTAACCGACTCTTAGGTGCCTTGTGTGGTCTGAATGCTGGGAATGAAAAGTCACGTAAGACACGGCCTACTGCAAATGGCTGTTTAGACGGAACCCAGTTAGCTAAGAATATGGGAAGAGAAAAGACAAGAGGATCCTTGCTGGTAGATTTTTCTCTTCTGTCTAGAAATCTCAGAAGGACCAACTTAAATGTTATGAGAATCAATATAGGTGTTCAGCAACATGGCTGAATCCATGGCAGAAATCCCGATATCAATAGCTTTCCTAGATACTAGCAAAAACCAATTAGAATTTACAAAGGAAAAAAATCCCACTTCTAGCAGCTACAAAATGCTCAGCAATATCCTTAAAAAGCGCTGCACATTGTAGATCAGTGGTCACAGCAGCCAACAGGTGGAAGCAACCCACGCATCCGCAACAGATGAAGGGATATGCATGTGCTTATACATACATGGAATACCACTTGACCTTAAAAAGGATAGAAATTCTTGGGAATTCCCTGGCGGTCCAGTGGTTAGGACTCCTTGCTTCCACTGCAGGGGCCCTGGGTTCGATCCCTGGTCGGGGAACTAAGATTCCTCAAGCCTTGCAGCATGGAAAAAGAAAAAAAAAAGAAACAGCAGCCTTAAATGAAACATTAGATCAGATTAACTTAAAAGATTTATACAGAACATTCCATCCAAATGCAGCAGAATACACATTCTTCTCAAGGACACATGGAACATTCTCAAGGATAGACCATATGTTGTGACACAAAACATGTCTCAGTAAATTTAGGAAAATTGAAATCATATCAAGAATACTAAAAAAAAACCCAAAGGATGGAAATTCTGACACAGGCTACAACATGGATGATCCTTGAGTACATTATTCTAAGTGGCATTAAGGCAGGCACAAGAGTAGAAACACTGTATTGTTCCACTTCCACGAGGTTGCTGGAGCAGTCACGTTCACAGAGACAGAAAGTAGGAGGGTGGTGGCCAGGGTCTCTGAAGCGGGGGTGAGGGCGGGGGTGGGTGGGCTAGTGTTTAATGTGCATAGAGTTTCAGTTTGGGAAGATGAAAAATTTCTGGAAGTGGATGTGGTGATGGTTGCACAACAATATGAATGTACTTAATACCATTGAAACGTATACTTAAAAATGGCAAATTTTGGGCTTCCCTGGTGGCGCAGTGGTTGAGAATCTGCCTGCCAATGCAGGGGACACGGGTTCGAGCCCCGGTCTGGGAAGATCCCACATGCCACGGAGCAACTAGGCCCATGAGTCACAACTACTGAGGGTACGTGTCTGGAGCCTGTGCTCCACAACAAGAGAGGCCACGATAGTGAGAGGCCCGCGCACCGCGATGAAGAGTGGCCCCCGCTTGCCGCAACTAGAGAAAGCCCTCGCACAGAAACGAAGACCCAACACAGCCATAAATAAATAAATAAATAAATATTTTTTTAAAAAGGCAAATTTTATGTTATGCACATTTTTTACCATAATAAAACAATTTTTAAGAAACAAGCAAGTTCTTTATGAAGAATAAGAAAAATTTACGGAGACGAAAGATAAAAAGACCTAACTAGAGCTTTATTATTTTTTGTACGAGAAGGATAAATATGATAAAGATGTTAATTTGTTTCAAACTAATCTATAGATTTTGTTCCATTTGATGAATGTATTATTCAATTATTTTTAAGATGCTAAAAGTCATTTGGAAGAATAAACAGAAATACCTAAGAACATTTAGAAATTACCTGTTATACATTATATTAAATTATGTTATAGGGTTAAAACAATGTAGTAATGATACAAAATAAACACTGGACACAATCCTGTTTTTGTCCCATGTCCCGGCAGTCACTTCATACCCTTTATAAAGAAATCCTACCTGCAATGTTCCAGGCACGGCTCTGGGGAGGCTGAAGACACGGTAATCGTCATGAGGCTCTGGGCTGCTATGGTGTGGGGTACCCCAGGGGGCACCCATGTGCCAGCCCCGGAGGGCTGCCTGTAGGTGATTCCACCTGTGCTGTGATCACTGGCCAGGGGAAGTAATGAGGATGGAGCACAGGACCAGAAAGCAGGCTGGGAGAGCAGTGTCTTGGGACCTTCCTTTGTGGGAAGTGTTGGGCTGGAGGCCGGCAGTGCGTGGTGACAGCGGGGCCAAAAGCCACACTAGTGAGGTCATAGGTGGTGGCCATACACAGAGTTTAAGCAGAGAAACAAACAACTTAAAAATGTATAGAGGAGACAGTGCCGTGAGTAGTGGGGGAGAGGAGGGACAGGCAGCAGTGATCAGACTCAAAGACCTCCCTGCCTGCTCAGCTGCACCAGCCACTTCCCCTAGCGCTGTCACCACGGAAACATCAAAATTCAGTTTCTTGCTGTCATAGAAGGGGGTGGGGTTCATCCTCAGAAGAGCATCAGACACCCAAGAACCCATGGAGCCATGTGAATGTAGCCAGCCTGCTGGTGCCTGTACGTGGGACCAAAGTCCCCTTCTCCTTGCAGGAGACCCAGCCTCTGAAACATGACATTGGGGTTTATAAAGATGTCATCACAGGTGTGTGTGACAAACCCTCAGAGCTGACACAGATGTCTCTTCTGGAAGCACCTGGCAGTCCTGATGATGAATGTGGGTGGAGTCGGGGTGGTCCTCTGTGAGACCCTCTGTCTTTACCACAAGCTCACTTCCCCAGCTCACCATCACGGGGCAGAAATTGTTCTTCCGCATGTTATAGGTCATCCTGAGTTTGGAGGCGCTCTAAACCAGACGCATGCGGCCATTACAACCATTACAGGGAGATGGCTGACATTTCAAAGCGCTATAAGAAATTTTATTTCCGTTTGTAGCCGAAAGAATCCTTCAGAAAGAGGCTCCTAACAGATTTTCGCTGGCAATTTCATGCAAATATGACAAAACATCCATGCTCTGGAAATGCTTTTTATTCTACAGCTGAATTTACCTGGCAAATTATATCACAATATAAATTAGCATGGGCTGTCCTTACCTAATGAGTGGGGAGAGCCCCTTTCCTTTTTTTGTAACGAACAAAACAGGAGGACATTTCAAGGAAGAGACTTATGAGGATCCCATGCCTCTCCTTTGTCTCTTTGCCTCTTCTTCTTTGCGTTCTTCTTCCTCCTCCCCTGGTCTCGGTTAATACGGCTATCAGAGCAGAGCTCACAGCCCCTGGGACCGGTGCGTGCCCCACCCGGCATCCGGTCAGGGGTTTCTTGGTCCCCTGATGCTGCAGCAGTCAAGATGGCCTGGGATCTGCTGCAGAAACAAAGAAGCTGAACTTTGGCTACAACAGCAACACCACACCTGGCTGTGTGTCCTGCTTGTTCCAAGAGGCACTGAGAGCCCGAGGGGGGCTCTGCTCCACGCCGTGCTCACCCTGGGCCCTGGGCACAGAGGTCGCGAGCACCACTCCCTAAAGCGCCGCTGGGCGACACACATCATCTCCTCTTCTGCTCTGTTGGCCAAAGCCAGTCCGACGACTACACCTGCCACATGGGAAGGGGCCGCCCTCTGGTTCTCATGAGAAGATGCAGGAGAGTTCAGAGGGCAGTCCTAATGGCCAGTGTGATGCCCACCTAAACGCCCCTGGGGGTGTCCGCAGCCTCACAGGCAGCTCGATGCTGGATGGCAGGCAGGGCGGGAACCCAGAGCCACTTTGCCCTGATCACCCATCCCCCTTCCCTGGTCGACTTTGACATCAAAACCACATGATTGGGTGAACTCTACTCAATGCTCTGTGGTGACCTAAATGGGAAGGAAATCCAAAAAAGAGGGGATGTATGTATACGTATAGCTGATTCCATTTGCTGTACAGCAGAAACTAATACAACATTGTAAAGCAACTATACTCCAATCAAAATTAATTTAAAATAAATAAAAAATTTAAAAATGCAAAAAAGAAAAGAAAAGAAATGCTTGCTAAATCATAAAGTACTGTACTCAAATTGCACTTAACTATAGGAAGTAGACAATGAAAGTCCCCTTAAGTTTCTGTCTCTTCACAGACTCCTATAATTCCACTCCTCACATCTAGATAACCACTGTTAACACTTTAGTGTATTTCCTTCAAGGATATGTGTTATTGTGGTGGTTGTTTTTCTTTGCACACACTAAATATAGGTAGATGGTAAACAGGTCAATAGATTGATGGAACAATAGGTTGATGTCTGTAGACTAAAATTGCATCACCTCCTGTATTCTGTTTCATTATCTTCACCTTAATAACGTTGACACAGACATTCTCTTTCTAATTAATAAAGTTTGCATGGTATTCTTTGTTTAATATTTATTTATTTGGCCACGTCAGGTCTTAGTTGAGGCACGTGGGATCTTAGTTCCCTGACCAGGGATTGAACCCGTGTCCCCTGCATTGGAAGGCGGATTCTTAACCACTGGGCCACCAGGGAACTCCCAACATCGTATTCTATTTAAAAAAAAAACAACAAACACGTGATTGGGGTCTGATGCAATTTAGGATCCTAAAAATTCCTTAAAGTATAAAGAAAAGCATGCTTTTCCCCAGTTTTGTGATAATTGAGGACCACGTGGACAGAACACCCGGATGACCACTCACACTGTCCATCCAACTCAGCTGCCAGGTTCACCAGGAGGCCGAGAGGGCTGCCTTCCCTGAGTGCCACATGTAACGCAGCAAGGGGACCAGCCTTTCACTCTGTTGGAACTCTTGCCTGAATCCTTGTGTATTCAGAAGAGAATGGGTGCCCCACCACCTGTGAGTCATATTCATTTTTACCTGATTTTCCTTCTGGGCCTCCAGGCTGCTGATTACCTTTCCCTTCGCCTCCATTACCCTGTTATACATTTTAATTTTTCTGGGTGATTTTCTAAATGGCATGAAGCAATTTGCTTTTTGTTCCTCCAGCTTCTGTAAAATATTTCTCTCTTTTAATTATTCAAGCACATTCCTCCATAAATTAAAGTTTCTGAGTTTCTGAGTTTTCAGGCCTGTCGTAACAGGTCTGTGCCAGACACTTGATCAGGTGCTGGAGAAATCAATCAAGGAGAAGACCCTTCAGTTTCGACGGAAGGCAGGTGCTGGATGGACGAACAGAAATCGGAGGAAAGGTGGGTGCTGGTGAGCCGAGGGAGGGTGCCAAACCCACACAGAGGGCTGGGGGAGGGACGGGTACCACGCAGCAGTGGTCCCCCTACGTCAGTACCTGCCTGCTCACCTCCCAGCTGCCAGCACCCTTGACGGTTTGCCTCCGCTGGTGCCCAGGAGAGCGCTAGAGAACTAAAGCCCCGGTGGGACCACTCAGCACCGCCTGAGGCCCACCGTCCCCCATAAGTTCCCAGGCAGGAGCCCGACAGTCCACACTCCCTTCCCTTCTTTGCTGCTTCCCCACCCCCAAAAGTGTTTCCCGGGGTTGCGCCCCTAGAAACCACCTGCAATTGCTCATCTGCTTCTGAGCAGCCCAACCTGGACAGTCGCCTTCACGGACAAAGGAAAACTGCTGAATCACAAAAGGCGAGCAGGAGTCAGGGAGGCAGCTGAAGGGGAAGGGAGTTCGGAGCAGAAGGAGGGTCTGGGCCCAGACATACCGGTGCGGATCGGTGCCAAGTTCACGGTGAGGGGCAGTGACCCTGGAGTTGCAAAGGGCCCCATCTACTGAGCTTCAGCTCAAAAGCAGCTTAACTGTGGCCCAGTACAGAGTCTCTCAAATATCCAAAGGACTTGGAGACTACAGACAGCTCACTTCATGGCACCGGCATGGACTTGGATCCAGACTACGTGTGTTAAAATCCTGGTTCTGTCATTGACAAGCTGTGTGACCTTGAGATACTTTCCTCACCTCTCTGTGCCTCAGTTTCCTCATCTGTGAAACGGGGGTAGTAATAGTACCTACTAAATGGTTATTGTGAGGCTATAATGAATGACTGAGTGTTGTGTTCACGGTTGGCTGGTGGTGGTGGTGGTGGTGCTAACAGTAGCAGCCAGTTTCTGTTTGTGATTATTTCAGTGACATCTGAGGCAAATCACACAGGGAAGAAGGAGACTCAGTGCCTGCTCTCCAGGCGCTCATGGCCTGATGAGGCAGAAATATACATACAAGTAGGATGATGAGGCAGAAATATACATACAAGTATAGGTACAAGTATACAAGTAGGAAAGGCCCACGAGGAGGATGGGAAATGCACTAGTGGACTCAGAAGGGCTGTAGGACTTGAGTGAGAACGTTCACCTCCGGCTGGTGGAACAAGTGGACCCGAACTTGAAGGACAGCTCACTGACTGTCACTTGCTCCCTGAAGATCCCTGTCTCCCCGATGGTCAGTCCTGGGCGGCTCCCCTGCCTGGGGACGTCGGACCTCGCTGCAGGATGACGGGAGGCTGCTGCCATCTACTGGCATTTGCTCTGCTCAGTCCCACTGCCCGGCCCACCCCAGGTCCCGGTGGCCCAGCAAGCGCAGAGCCCAGGAGGCGGGCCTCCAGAAGCCCAGGCAGCATTCAGAGGGTTCAGCCTGCAAAGCTCACCCCCAGGTCGGATCCTCAGTCACCCTGGGGGCACCCTCAGAATGTTCAGCCCTTGGTGAGGCTGGAATAAGGAGCAGGAGGGGAAGGACAGATCATCTGCAGATGAAGGCTCCCCTCTGGTGGTCACCGTGGTCAAGTGGTGGATGCGGCCGGAGCCTCAGACTCTCTGCAAGCTCACGAGTCAGTGGGACTCACAGGGAAGGTGACCACAGCCCTGAGCCTGTGGCTAAGGTGCTGCCCTCCAAGGAGGGTCCTCTTCCTGGCGTCTCAGCACATTATCCTCTTCACTGTGGGTGGGGTTGCCCCCTCTGTGAGCCTCTTCCCTCCTTTGTGCCCCCCAGACACCCTCCCTCTCTCAGAGCCCTGGTGGTCCACCCTCCCTGACGCCCCTCCCTGAAGCCCCCAGTCCCCCTCAGGCTCCCTCCTCGCCATGGTTCTGTAATCAGTGCCTTTTTAAATGCACAGTTGCTAAGCCATCTCCTTTTGATGGTTGAAGCCAGCTAAGGATTAAGGATAAGTCCCACCAGCTTCCATACCCGTGATGGTCTCCTTGGCGCCGGGGGCGCTGGGGCCTGGGTGGTAGGGGGCTGTGACGGTAGAGGTGGTTGGGGGCAGAGGGCTGAGAAGGGAAGGGTCTCCTGCTTCTGCCAGACCCCATCCTGCACCTCCCTCTGCCAGGGGATGGGGTCCTTGCTGTTTCCCATCCCTGTTCTTCTGTCTCCTCCTGGGTTTTCACCACAAGATCCACACCCACACCCACCTGGGTTGTGGCTGATTTCTGGAGCACAGTAGCTTCACGGCCCAGGGTTGGCTGGAGGTGGGGCAGGAAGCGGGGTGAAGAACTTGGTATTTAATGAATCACAAAATTTAGGGATGGCAAGGACTTTCCTAGACCATGCCCTTTAATCTCTCCATTTTTGTAGAGAAGGAAGCTGGGGCCCTGGGAAGGGAAGCTGTTACCTAAGAGGACCCCGCTTAGGAGCCGTGGCTTCCCAGACATTCCGGGGTCGTGAAGAGGAGATGGAGAAAAGCAGCCTGTTAACAGAAGTTCAGCCACTGTCGACGTGGGGTCACAGCTTCATGGGAACACCGACACACCCGTTCTAGGGAGAGGTGTTTTTTCAATGCGGTGTGAAATAAAATTATACATCCACACCCTCTGCCCAGAGCTCTGCAGCACCTCCCTCTAGACAATGCAAAGGGCATGCAAAGAATCACTGAATGGTTATTTTTTTAGATAAGAAAACACGGAGGGGGGTGGTGGGATGAATTGGAAGATTGGGACTGACATATATACACTACTACGTATAAAATGATAACTAATGAGAACCTACTATATAGCACAGGGAACTCAGTGCTCTGTGGTGACCTACATGGGAAGGAAATCCAAAAAAGAGGGGACATATGTATATGTCTAGCTGATTCACTTTGCTGTACAGCAGAAACTAACACAGCATTGTAAAGCAACTATACTGCAATAATAATTTTACAAAAAAGAAAAAGAAGGACTTCCCTGGTGGTCCAGTGGCTAAGACTCCGTGCTGCCAATGCAGGGGGCCCGGGTTTGATCCCTGGTCAGGGAACTGTATCCCATTTGCCACGCAGCCAAATAAAAGAATAAATAAATATTTTTTAAAAAAAAAGAAACCACAGAATACTTTAGGAAGGTGGAATCCATTTTCAGGTTTACAGCATGGTGCAGAAAAGAAGCAGACAGGATTGGTGAGGTTCCCAGGTTGTTTCAGCCCGACTCTGCTGGATTTTCTAATCCATTGGGGCAGGAGTGGTTTGACCAGATCACGTGACGAGTAAGTGTGGAGACAGGCTACACTCAGCCTCCCTGCCTCCTGGCCTCCACTTCCTTCCTCTGTACCTCGACACCACGGTCAAGGATACCTAATCCTCTCTGTCCACCTATTGGGGGAAACCTTGTTTCACCCAAATAACAGTCTTTAAAACTGCAACCGGAAGGCTCTGAGTTACAACTCCTTCTCTGGATTTCACATAGGGTGGCAGGTTGGTGTGTTAATGGCCACCAAGGCATCAGGCCTGGGGGCGTCCACACCCGTGGAGCCCCTCCCACCCTGACTCTGGGCTTGGCCATGTGACCTTATTTGGCCAATGAGACATCAGTGTACATGTGCTCCCAGGGCTGGAGCCAGGCCCGTTCACTGGAGCTTGTGCTCTTACAACGTTCCTGATGCGGAGACAAACTGTCTGTCCTCCTTGAGGATGAGAGATGGGCCCAACTGTCCCCTCTGGGCCCACCTTCCATTCTACCCTCCAGTGAGCAGTCTCACCAATGAACCCAGGAGGGGTCGGCAGAAGGGCCGCCGCACAACTGCAGAAGCATGAGGAAAGCCTCATGCTGTTTTAGGCAGCTAAGCTGTGGGACGGCTCCTTAAGCAGCAACAGGTAACTGACACTCAGAAAGTCCTAAACATTCCCCACAGCAAAGACTTGCCCCACCCACACCGGGTCCAGAGAAGGCGAACCTCCTCGGCCCACAGGCTGCGAGCTTTCTTCTGGTGCCCATGATGGTCACACTGCACATGGACCCAACTCTTCCCTTCTGAGTCCAGCCTATGTCATGGCCCATCAGTCTCCTCCCTCTAGCTTTCATCCTCTTTCCAAAGCACTAGTGTATTCAGAACCCATCAAGACGAACCACCGGGAATCTGCCTCCCAAAGGACCCAAAAGAGATCCAGGACGGGTACACACAGGATCACAGCATGACGTCCAGGCGGAGTGTGGTCCAGACTCTCTCCCCAAAGGCCAGGCCAGGCCATTGCCCAGCAGCCTGCAGGATGCACCAGGGAGCAAGGCCACAGTGTTATATGTCATGTCATGAACTAATTAGAGGGTGGTTAGGAGCCATCGAGGGCTTTAAGAAAAGAATCGCAACCCGCTCTGCTGCAGTGGGTTGGAAGGCACAAGAGAGGAAGCCTGGAGTCCAATAGGGGTGCTTTAAAGGTAATTCAGTCAGGAGAACCCATGGGCTTCCTCATAGCTATGGCAGTAGGGGTGAGTGACACACTTAAAAGATACTTAAGAGAATTTTGCAAGTCTTCCATTTCTTTTTTTTTATTGGTTGTAGAAAGATGAAGAATAAAGTGGAAACATTATAGACAGGTAGGTAGGCAGGTTGATAGACAGACAGATGGATAGATAGATGATAAATAGACAGATAGGTAATAGAAAGAGAAAGAGAAAGGGAAGGAAGGAAGGGAGGGAGGGAGGGATGGAGGGAGCGGAGAGAAAGAAAGAAAGAAAGAAAGAAAGGAAGGAAGGAAGAAAGGAAGGAAGGAAGGAAGGAAGGAAGAAAGGAAGAAAGGAGTGCCAGGCACAGTTCTAAGCACTTTACAAATCTTATCCCACCTAATACTCCCAACACCCCCAGGAGGCAGGGCACTACACTACTGTGGCACATTAGATTATTGTTTAAAAATATTCACACACACACACCCCCACCCGCCCCATGGCGGCCTGTAGCTCTCCACCACTTCACTGTGGGCTGGGCTGTGTGACTGTGTGACTTGCTTTACATGATGTAATGTTAGCAGGTGCACCGTAACCAAAGGCTTAAAAAGCATTTGTGAATTTAGCATTTGTTACCAGTTTCCTCTTTCCCAATGTAACGAGAGTTCCAACACATATTTTCTTCATTTATTCTTGGTATTTGTTTTCTTAATGTCGTGGAGTAAATGACAAACAGCAGCAGGGACACAGCTCTTAGCCCCACATGCTCTCGGCAACCCTGGTGATTGAGGAATTTGGCTACACCCTGTCTTCGCCAAGGCCCACGTGATCTGCCTTCCTCGGGCAGAACCGTGGGCGCTCCTCACCCACCCCCGCCTCGTTTATGGTGGTCTTGGATCCGGGTATCTAGAGGCATAGTCTGGGATGGGATTCTAGGACACGGGTTTCCTGAAGGGGTGTTTCCAGGGGAAACTCGCAGAGTGAGGGGCAGGCAGGAAAGGCAGAGGAAGCTGTGAGCAGAGGTGGGTTTCAGGTGAGCTCCAGCCTCAGGGTGACCCCAGGGTCCCTGGAGCCTGAGTGGCACCACAGCGTTGTCCCCCTGGAGGCACGGGGTCCAGGCTCCAGATGGTCATTGGCCAAGGGCAGGGGGCCAGTCACCCAGGCCCTCAGCCAAGGACACCTGTCTGAAGCAGCATCCACAGGAGGAGGGGACGGGCACACCAGCCTGGAGGGGGCTGGGGGGGCAGCCTTGCTACAGGAGGTGTCCTTGGCTCCATGTGGAGACTTCAAGTGTGGGGCTGGGGACCTAGTGTCCTGAGCCTCGACACAAGATCCCAGGCAAGGCCTGAGGAGGGAGTGTGGATATGATGCTGGACAGTATCCCAAAGGCAACAGGAATGACCACCTGGACCGGCCGTGACACTACAGGACCTTGCGTCCCCTTAACCTGCAGGTACGTCACTGACAACGTGGGCAGGAGCTTCAAAACTTCTGACGGACCCGCCCACCCATGACCTTCTCCTCGAGCTCAGAGACGCGACCCGCCAGACAATAGTACCTTGTTCCCTAAACACCGTGCACTGTGTTCATCTCAGGAGAGGAAGCCCAGGGTTCCGCTCGTCTCCCGGTGCTAAGCCAAGTTCTGGCTCCTCCATCCATGTCGTCTGTGTAACCACGGGCGTGGCTGGCCCTCCAGCACACCCCCCCTGAAATGGCTCTACTATCACTCCTCCTCAGGTGAGCTGAGCATTCAGGAGAGAGAAGTAAAAGGAAAAGAAGGTGAGTTCAGAGAAATGAAACCCGGAATAAAATGTTACTTTTGCCGCAAGACTGAAGAGCGAGACTCGACAGCAGGACCGTGACAAACAGGTGTAAAGTCCCCGTTTCAAACCCCACGATGGGTAAGCATGTCACAGGTCACAGGACATGCCCAGGCCCGGCTCCGCCTGCAATCCTTCCTCTAGACCCCCGATTGCCGAGGTTCCTGGACCGGTCCCCTCGGCAACAACAGCTTGCTGGGATGAGGGAGGAGGTGGGTGGGTCGGGAGTCAATGTGGGGCTCATCTTCCCATGGTTTCAATACCCGACACACTCCCGCATCCCAGCCGAATCTGAAGGCCTGGGTTTTCGAACTACCTCTGCTTCTGCCCCTGGAGCTGTCTGTCTTCCTCGCTCACCTGAGTTAGGAGGGGCTGAGCCACGCCTTGGGGTCCAACCAGGCCGCACGAAGGGTCAAGTTCAGGGTTTGGGTTAGAACTTAGAGACAGTCGGCTACAGCCAGCCCTGAATTATAGAGACCCAGTGCAGCCCTTGCCCACCCAGCTCTTATCAGGGACAAATCTCAAGGCTTCCATAATTTTCCTAAGCCCCTATCTTGTTCAGTTTCTTCTGAAGCTAACAGAAGGTGCCAGGATTGCCCAAGCCTCAGGTTCACGATTCCTTGCAACCCAGGTGGGAGGCCAGATGCCAGGGAGGCAAAGTGGACGGGCCACATGGAAGAGGCCACGTAATGTTGCAAACCTCCCAGGTGGGGCACACTCCACACCGAGAAAGCCTAGCCCCGCCAGCACTGTGTGTGTGTGTGTGTGTGTGCTTGTGTGTGTGTGTTCATGTAACTTTCACTTGGTGCCCAATCAGCATTTCCTTCAATGCCCTCATCAAGCAAAGGAGGAATTCGGAGATGAATTCTGGCTTTAAAGGTGTAAGCCTCTTAACCTTCATTTTCACTCAAGTAAGTCCCATTAATGGAGATTAGCTGTTCACCTTCATGTTTGGAGAGATAACATGACTTTTTTGATTCAACAGTTCTGATTCAAGGTGGTTTGTCTTGGATTCCATGCGTGAAATGTCAAGAGAAGGGGATTTCCCCCTGTCCTCAGAGGAACCAGAGAGAGAAAAGAGAAGGCAAGCCTTCAACCTGACCTTCCCGTTTTGCCCAGGTTGCTTGTACTGTCACTGCCACCCTTGTACCAATGTGAGCAGCTGGAAATCGAAGATGTACAGTGATTCCCTCTCCCCTTTTGTTTGTCAGCGGTGAAATAAATCCCTGGGCATTTTCATGGCAGCTCTTTGAGGACGTCATTGCTAATTAAGTTTCACTGGAGGGTGGCTGATCACACATCAGGGAACATCGTAACAATTTGATGTAAAATGCCCGACACTGTCGGCCAGTGGAATTCTGAACGCCCAATGGCTAACTTGGGGAGTTTTATCTTCTCCTAGTTGGTGTTAGAAAGCAGCCCAAGTGGTGAAAGGACACTGGGGCTGCAGCTCGAGGACACTGGTGCTGGTCCCTCCACTGCCACTGTCTTGGACTTAGTGCATCTGGGTCCCAGCAGATGGAACCATGCCCTGAAAGATGCATGCCTCCAGAACATCAGCACTTAGTAGTTGGAGGAGATATTTATTAAATTACTTCATACACACTCACAAATCACAACCAATGACATGTAGCTGTGTTCTAATTTAGCTTAAAATGGCTACACTGTCATTTTACTGAGAAGTATGGGAAATCCCAGAAGATCCAGAATCAGCAGCTGGTGGTGGAAAAAGTGAGGAAATTCATCAGTATCATCTTTTACACCAATAAAGGGATTCTCTAGAGGAAAGGAGCACAGCGCCCTGCAAGGAACTGAAACCAAGTCTAACCAACTTCAGAGAAAAGGGCTCATCTGAAAGGAAATGAGGTGGTTCACAAAGGTGGGGAGGCTTGGAGAGCCCGGCTCAGAAACGAGCACAGACCGAGGGGCGTTGGGTGGCCTGATCACGGCCACGGCCACACCGGTCAGGGCTGAGCTCCCACCACTGCTCGGCAGTGGACCCCGCCATCAGTGCCGTGGCCCAAAGGGCAGTGTGCCGGCCACCGGCACTGCCATGGAGGATGTGGACGCTTCCTTGTACAGTGTTCCTGTCTCTCTGTATTCCTATTCCCAATTTAAAATCCAGAATGGGAGCGTCTGACTGGCGTCCATGTCCCACGGTCCAGGAGGCGGGAGAGGGGTCTGGCTTTCTCAGCTCGTGTAGACGAGGCTGGAGTTCTGACTCCCCGCCAGGACACACACAGGCGGGTGCCCCAGAGGGGAAGCCGGTTCAGACTCTCGACAGCCCCCCAAAATGAAACATTAAAGCGGCACATGTCCAGTACAGAAACCTGAAATCTTAGATTTGACTGAGGAGCTAAGTCATTAAGATAGCTTCAGCAGCATCAGTTAGCACAAGTTCCACAGGCCGCGCTGAAAGGGTTTTTTCCTCAAAGTGTTTCTGAGAGAGAACCAGGGTTGCTGGAGTTAAAGTGACGGCAGACTTCGGAGTCATAAGTAATTGAAGTCATGGCTTTTATGATGTGACGTGAAACGTATGCGCATGCGCTTCGTGCCGAGCGGCATCTGAACCGACCTCGCGGCTGCTTGTGAGGACACGGGCTCAATGCTGGACACGGCACGTTCACCTCCAGCCACGTGGGCCTGCGCACCTCGACCCCCAGTGCCAGGTTAGCCAAACAAGGGAGCCGGTAAATCATCCAACAGGAAGCAAGGACGGAGGCCAAGGGCTGACTGGACACCCCCAGAAGCACGCTTGCAGCTCAGCCCCGGGTCTGCACTCCCAGCCTGAGGCTCCCGGCACCCACATCTGCGGCATCAGCCTCGCCCTGGAACAGGACTGAAAGGCAGCGTCTCAGGCCCATCCCAGAACAGCCAGGTCAGAATCTGCGTTTCACGTGCACATGCAAGTTTGGGGAGCCCTGGTCTACAGCCCCAGACAGGGATGGTCTGCCTGGGCTGCGGCCAAAGTTTGTTGCCAAAGTTGCTGTCCCGTTGTTGGCAGGTGGACTCAGTCCAGGACTGCTTTCCCGCTGGGCTCCCTGTCTCAGTTCCACGTCCTGCGCGGCAGGTAGTCTCTGAGCTAGGACATCTGGACGCCTGTCACCTTGTGATGGTCAAGCCCAGTTTCCACCTGGGAGATGGTGAATATTAGGGCCTCACAGCATCCCCTCCTCTTCTCTCCCCGGAGGCACACGGGAGAACGGGAGAACGGCCCTGAAGTCAGAGCAGTGCCCGCCCCACTCTGGGCGAACTCCCCCACCTCCTTGGAGGTCTTTCTGGTGAGTTGCAGACCCCGTGCAGCTGCCCTCCCCCTCCACTCATCCACTTGGTAAACAAAGGGGGAGGGGAGCAGCCTCAGGTCAGTCCTTGGGAGGGAGCTTAGCTCAGAGCCGGAAGTGAAAGGGGGATGGAGAAGGACTGAGTTCCTCCTGTACAGTGGAGAGGTTTGGCCTTTTATTCCAGACCTTCTGGGAGGAAGTGAAAGAGGAGGTGGGAAGCAGGTCGCTGTCTGTGGCAGGAAGTGAGGGAGCTGAGGAAACCCCCTTCTTAGTGGGAGCCCCTGCCTCACGCCTCTGGACCCCTGGCAGAGAGAGGGCAGAGCCGTTGGGCAAACGTGTACACACAGTGAGTCCACACGAAACAGTGGACACACAAAGCCCTGTGTCCTGAAAACACTGTAGCCGAGGCTGTGTGTTTAGCTGGGTTCCAACTTCCCCGACACAGGAAGGCCCTTTCCAATGTGGTCCAGACACCGCTCCTGCCCCGTCCAGGAGAGTCCGGCCAGCCTGAGATTGCTGCCCCTCGTTGTGAGTGCAGAGCGTTGGCTGACAGTACAGTCCTTTATTCTACCCCCTCCATTCTCACAAGGAGAAATTCAAATTCTGGAAGGGACAAAGCTCGCATTTATCCAGGCCAGCTAATGAGGAATGCCGGACCAAATGCTGAGAATTCACACTGCTTAGGAAGTCAGCCTTGAACCCAAAGGATCCACAATTGAGCCAGGAAAGAGCCTTTTTTCCCATCAATCACTTCTTTGTTTTAACAAACCCCTTCAGCTCTGCATGCCCACCAGTGATTTCATCCTTAATAAACGTATTCTCTGCACTCACTACTTCCTTCTTCTTGAAGCTTCACCACCAAAACCCCGCGTGTGGCTGGTGATATATTTAGGTCTGCAGATCTTTGGGGCTGGGTTGCTGAATCTCACTAAGAAGCAAGTGTAAGCCTAGGTCACATAAGGACCGGGAGACTGCCCCGGTGCCGACCAATAACCAGCAGCCCTGTGGTGTTCAGGAAATCTGTGCCCAAGTTGGCAGAGAAACCCGGGCGCTCCCTCCCAGCTCCCACCCTGGGACCGTGCCTGTGGGGTGCCAGCCTCACCCTGTCACTCCCTTCTGGTCCCTGTTGGGCCCAATCCATCACCTTCCACACCCTGTTGTCTCACACCCAGCCCAGTTCCATACCCATGGAGAAGAAACACACTTGGTCCCCACCCCCTTTCTGACTGTGTGAATGTGAAGATGTGCTGACCACCAACTCTTTGTGGATTTCAATATCTACAAATCAGAGGTAATTCCTCTTGGACTGGCTGAAAGTAAGTGAGGAAGCACATAAAGAAGGACCTGGGACCACCTTCATTTCCCTGCCTCGTCCTCTGTTCCTGCCGCCTCCCCCTTTCCCACCCTTGCCCCCTCGAGGTCATCCCCACTTACCATCACCATCCTCAAAGCCTCGGGGTGAGAGGGAGTTACATTTCCTAAGCACCGTAGTGGGAATTTTAGGAAGAAACCCACATATGCGTAGGATGGCCCTTTCTGCCACAGATCCTTGGCCTCAAATCACCATACGGCCCCCGGACCGTTACCCAGAAGAGGGAATTGGGGTCACACCCGGAGGACCAGAATGTGGACCCCGACTCGTAATGTTACCTAGTCCAAGCTCGTACAACAGGGCAATCAATCGAGATCCGAGCTGCTGGGGAAGGAATAGCGACTTCATTCAGAAGCCAGCAGACCGAGAAGAGGGTAGACAAGTGTCCCAAAGAACCACCTTTCTGCGGTCTGGATGCTAGTTTCTTTTATAGAAGAAAGAAAGGGGCAGGTGAGGAGGTAAATAAAAAAGGCCATAAACTTATGGCCTTGCAAATATTACCTGGTCCGGCCAGACTCCAGAGAGGATGCCTTAATTTCTTCCTTCCTGCAGCCACTCACAGGTGGGCCTGGTCAGGAGGTTTCCTGGGAGCTAAACAACGATATTTTAGCTTAATATTCAGGCATGGGAGGCGAGGTTCCAGGAGACGGGCCATTATGTATACTTTAAGCTTTAGGCAGCATCCCTTTAGTCATTAACTTATAGCAAAAGCAATAGAAAACAAAGATTAAAGTGAAAGAAACAGATCCAATATGGAGTCAGATTTGTTCTTCCCTGTTACAGTAAATTATGAGTAATATTAGCTGAGCGCTTGGCTTCTCAGTGGAGACAGCAGCCACCCAGCACAGCGTTTGCCCCCATGTCAGAATCTGCTGGGCCCAGTCCAAGTCCCACGGCCACACCTCTGGGAAGTGGACTTGCAGCCAAGATTCAGTGAGCAGCGCTTTTTGTGAAAATAAAAATACATGGCAGGATGTGGGTGTATGCACTCGACGCATCAGCAAGGACTGCCTGTTCCGGAAACTTTGGTCAAGCTTGGTGTGGCACGTGGGTCCAAGCAGTGACTTCAGCTCCATCCTGCTCCAGCAGGACCCCGGGTCACCCACTGCGGCCCGAGGGCTTGGTGCCCTCCCAAGCGAAACCTCTGTCCACTGGGCAGGCGTCTAAGAGAAACAAAGCCAGACGTCCCTCGCATCCTTGACTGCTAAACACTTGGTGTTATTCTTAGACTGAGGGAGGACTAACTCCTGGCTCTGGGAGCACCTCTCTGACCTTCGGCCTGGCCTGGCCGCCCAGTGCTCGGGCTGCAATCACCCGAGGAGACTGAAAACTATGGACGCCTGGCAGCTACCCAGAAGCTCTGGGCGGGGGGGGGGGTGCCTGACCCCAAACAGCACCCCTGGGGCCCTGCTGTGTGACAGGGGAGAACCGCTGGCTGGACCCTGAGGGACCCTTCCCAGAGACCCGGCTCTCAGGGATGTCCCCTCAGGCGAGCTGGGTGCCACCTCCTTTGTCCTGCCCCCAGAGGAAGCCATGGGCCACAGGGTGGGTTCAGGGGGCAGCTCAGCCCACTCCTGCAGGGCATGGAGATCACAGATGACAGAGAACGGGGTGGGGTGGGCAGGGAGGGAGGGAAGGAGGAGGCCTAAGGTGGGGGGCGGTTGGGTGGTCAGCAGCGGGCAGGACCCAGCTGGACCTGGGTGCTAAATTGCCTGAATTTGATCATTATGTTGTGATTATGTATTTTTTTAAAAGTCATTTTCTTAGAGGTACTTCTTTTTCAAGGAGAAGTATTTAGGCATAAAAGGCCATAATACTGTAACTTACTCTCCAAAGCATCAGCAAGTAATTACAATTACAGTATATACATGTGTACTTATAATTGTATTTTCCAGATGCCATTCCTGGCTCTTATAACAAGCCTGCCTTTCAAAATGCACATTTTCTTTCAAGATATTGTTTCTAAGGGTTTATGAACTAGAAAACCAAAGAATGAGGTTTCTTTGAATTGTGTATAAAGTAAGAGTTCATCAGCTCTGAATAATCTGGTGAATAAAGTGATGAACCTCTTGCCATCTAACTGGCCTGCACACAACATGGATGGACCTAGAGATTGTCATACTGAGTGAAGTAAGTCAGACAGAGAAAGACAAATACCATATGATATCACTTATATGTGGAATCTAAAAAAAGGGTACAAATGAACTTGTCTACGAAACAGAAATAGAGTTACAGATGTAGAAAACAGACTTATGGTTACCAAGGGGGAAGGGATAAATTGGGAGATTGGGATTGACACATACACACTACCATATATAAAACTGATAACTAATAAGGACCTACTGTATAGCACAGGGAACTCTGCTCAATACTCTGTAATGGGCTATATGGGAAAAGAATCTAAAAAAGAATCCTACAGAGACTAGCTACAAATCTAGAAAAGTCACCTATACTCTAATATAAATTTTTAAAATTAATAATAATAATTGGCCTGCATAAAGTCATTCTACCTTACTCTTATTTTCTTGGGTGGAGTTTGCTGGAGCAGTAGTTTCTGGATAAAGTGTTGCAATTTTAAAATAATTTAGTAGTGATTAGAAAATTAAATGTTTTAAAACATTTCTTAGAAAATTTCAGATATTTTTTATGCAATTCAATTTTTGTAGTTTTATGCAATTCAATTTTTGTAGTCTGAGAGAAACTTGCAGTGATTCTTTGCACAAAGTATAGAAGACTTGAAAAACACATACTTGCTTTTCCACATGTTAACTTGCTTAGACAATCATGTTGGGTTTTAGTTTCTAAGTGTGCAGTTCAACCAAGCCTGGGAAGGTCAGGGAAGGACTCCATTTCTAGGAATAAGGCAGGACGGGGATCAGACCAACCTCCCACTAGAAACAACCAAAGTCACTGACTCAAAAATTTTTTTAAATTTCTTAAAAGTATCAAAGATTTGGCAAGATAACAAGAAACTGAAGTCCAAAATCAAAGGGGAGATGAGATCTCTGAAAGTTAAATGGTACCCTTAGAGTTGTTTTTGAACTAAGGGCATTTGCCAACTTGGGCAAACTTGAACTTTTAATTTTATACATGTGTGTTTATGTGTGGGTACGTATGGGAGTAGATCAAGCAAACGCTAGCAACTGGTACATATGTGTGTGTCAGTCAGGGCCCAGGCAGAGAAGCAGAACCAGAAGGAAATGCACGTGCAGAGGTTCAGGGTGAGGCACTGGCCTGCAGACAGGCAACAAGGCCACAGGGAGGGAGGCTGCTCGGGACGCCGGGCTGGAGCTGCGGGACAGGCAGGTCTCAGGCCTTTGGGCCTGATCTCAGGTGGCCTCGGCCTGCAGCGGCTTGAGGCAGGGTTTCAGTTCCCGGCCAGAGATTGGGGTCAGGCCGAGGCAGTGAGAGCGCTGAATCCTAGCTACTAGACCAATGACCAGTGACAAGGCCCTGGCCCTTTGGCTTTGCAGAAAAGAACTCCCACAAAGACAGAAAGTAGTGAAACAAGTAAAGTGTTTATTAGGAGGAAAAAGCATACAGTACGTGTGGAGAGACACACAGGCAGACTCAGAGAGAGAGTCGTGCCTTCGTGGTAGTTTAAATCACTTATATGGGGCATTTCTTCTGGGTTTCCTTTGGCCAATCATCTTGCTTTGCCTGGTTCTGTGTCCATATTTGGTTTATCTCAGGATCCTGCCACGTGTGCAGGCACCTCTCCTAGCCAAGATGGATGCCAGTGAAGAGGCCTATGGGTAGGTTGACATCACCTACTATGGGGTGGCACACTCTCCCTTTTTGACCTTCAAGGAGCTTTATAGTCCGGAAGGTCTCCTTGACTTCAAGAATGAGAAATATGTGGTCTCTTATCTTTTCTCTGGGCAGGGCCCAGCCTCCTTTATTATCCTGCTATTTCTGTCCACAGGGGAGAAACTCCAGCTGCTAAGCCTGGGGCCCATTATCTCCTGCCTCAAACCTGCCGCATGAAGCCCACTGGGTCATCCAGGACACCCTCCCCTCCCTCAAGCGAACCTACTAGGACTCTAATCACATCTACAAAATACCTTCACAACAACGTCTATATTAATGCTTGATTGAGTAACTGGGGACGAAAGGCTGCCCAGGTCACACAGAAAACCCACCATCTACTTTTACAACTTTTCCATAATTTTGAAATCTTTCTAAATAAAAAGTCTCACGTGCTGAGCTACGAGTTCCTTTCTCAGACCTGAAGGTCCGAAGGCCCGGGCTACCGGTCTGGCTGCACAATTCTGCCCCCATATCCCTCACAGCCACGCAAGGACCGGACCTTCCTCCGTTTAACCCCTGAGGAAATCAGCGCACGCCCTCCCAGACAGGGCGCCAGGCCTCAGCCCCGGTGCTTCTCGAAACTTGATGTGCGATGAATCACTTGTTCTTCAGGAGGAAGGAAAGCAGTGCAGGCCAGAAACTCCGATCCACCTAAAGAAAGGAAGCGAAGGAATAGCAGAAGGCAAAATAAACTCTTTCATTTTTCTTAAGTTATTTTATTTTTCTCTCACCTTCCACAAGCTAACCTGAACCGCAGGAACGCACTGGATGAACACGTGAGGATATAGTCTCCCAAAGTAAAACTCTGTGCTTTACTTTTATACTGCCTTTTTTTTTTTTTTGGCCCATATCCCAGCCTTCCCAAATAGCCCTGTTTTCTCTTTGTTTCTTCTCCACCTTGCAGGCTGACCTGAGTGTTTCACACGCAGGCACATGACCACAGTTGCCGTCGCTGTGAACGAGCTGGTGCCGCACTGTTGTGGCCCAGGGAGCTTGGAACCCCTGGTGACCCTCACGGCAGTCACGTCTGGCAGGGGACTCCGGCTAACACTCATTCCTCTTTGCAAAGACGCCCTCTTCTTGGACAAGCTGGACATAATCAATAGTTGCTGCCTGACCCTGGGAGCCAGGCGGGGGTGAGGGCGTGGGGGGGGACCCCCTCCGGTTCCCCTTCGCGTCACTGTCTCTGCCAGTTCTCATCTGCCTGTAGCCTCCGACTCCCGACTTTAGGGTGACCAAGAACAGCTCAGGGAGAAGCAGGTTTAGGCTCGTCAAGCCCCTCGGGTGCAGAAAACACGCTTCTCTGGAGGGCAAGTAAGAACCACAGGAGGTTGGAATTACGCTTTAACCGCCAGCTGTTTCCAAACGAGCGTGTCCAGACCTGACCTCCCCGGATAACTGGCAGCCTGCTGTGTGTCTCAGCCACAGAACCCTGACCTCTCAGTAGGTTTCATTTCCCAAAATTCCTGAGACATGAAAAACAACTGGTACCATGGACTGTTTTCTTTCTTTTTTTTTTTTTTTTTTGACTCTTTTCAATTGTACTTCTCTTTTTCCAAGTCCCTGGAGGGTTGTCCCTTCCCTGTCTTACTGAAAGAATTAACTCCAGTTCCATACGACTTAAGCTATAATGGGAGGAAATGGTGACATTTTCACAGAAACAACAAAAACCAGTTTAAGAATGCTAATCCAGTTCATTCATTAATTCAGGTAATACTTACCCATATTATTATGGTCATGGGCCAGGCAAGGGGAATGGCAGTGAACAAAACAGACAGAAGTACCAAGCTTGGGACTCCCCTGGTGGTGCAGTGGTTAAGAATCCGCCTGCCAATGCAGGGGACATGGGTTCGAGCCCTGGTCCGGGAAGATCCCACATGCCGCAGAGCAACTACGCCAGTGAGCCACGACTACTGAGCCTGCGCTCTAGAGCCCGCGAGCCGCAACTACTGAAGCCGGCATGCCTAGAGCCCGTGCTCTGCAACAAGGGAATCAAGCGCAATGGGAAGCCCATGCACCACAATGAAGAGTAGCCCCCGCTTGCTGCCACTAGATAAAACCTGCGCGCGGCAACGAAGACCCAACGCAGCCAAAAATAAATAAATAAATAAATTTATTTTTAAAAGAAAGAAAGAAATACCAAGTTTACATTCTGTGGGTAGAGATAGAGAAGAAAGAAATTATATATCCACATGTTCAGAAGGTGCAATGGGAAAAATAAACCAGGGAAGGAGGCTGGGGAGGTGGAGAAGGGGGCTCACGATTTTAAAAAGTGAGGTCGGGGAAGGTATCACTGAGGGGCTGACCCTGAAGTCACAGCCCCGACTGCAGTGGGGAACTCTGTGGGCACTGGAGGGGAGGGGCAAAGCCACATCCAGCTTAGGGATGGGCAGCATGGGGGGGTCTTCGGCCACCAAGTAGAAAGGCAATCAGATGGATTTGGAGGTAGGATTCTGGTACCAATTACTGATTCTGGTCACCAGTTCAGAAGTGTGAGCTTTCCCCACAGCTAGCAACGCTCTGACACCAGCTGAGTGCCCTATAATTCAACTCAGTCCTGACACTGTCTATGTGGAGATGATGTCAGACCCCACAGGATAAGGGCTCAGTCCCACCACTGACCCACCCACCCACTTCAGAAGCCAGTTGCAAGACTTATTCAGCCTCCAGCCCCTCTCCCCCAACCCCAGGGTCGGGGGTGGGCAAGACTGAAAATTCCCACCCTCTAATCACATGGTTAGACCCCCTGGAAACAAACCCCCAGCCTTGGGTAGGGGTCCAAAAGGCACCTCGTTACATAACGAACGACACCTTTATAGCTCTCATCTCTTAGGAAATTGCAAGAGTTTTAGGAGCACTGTGTCAGAAAAAGGGATGGAGACCAAATATATATTTCTTACTATAGCTTTCCCCCAATATCCAAAAATAGAGCGTTCCTAGGAAACCTTTCATAGACGAAACGTCATAGAGTGAAGAAGCTACTACATTAGGACACATCTTGCTGACAGACGCACAAAATAAATGGAGGTAAAGCCCAGATGCTCACAGACACAGCTCACAGCTCTGGTGGCCGATGCTGAGATACTGAGTGTGGTTCCAGGGAAGGAGCTGGCAGGGCCGCTCCCACTCCTGGGGTGCAAGTTACCCCTATAAAGACTCAATGGAAACACATGCTGAACGCAATTTTCACTTCTTGCCTTTTGTTGTAAAAGTGAAAATCCTCTTCAGATTTCCTTCCTTTAATGAAAACAGGTCTTTCGTAAAAGCGAGGTGGCGTAAAGGAAACTTTGGAAAGCGGGGATCCCCGTGTAAATCACACCATCTTGGGGGTAAGGTGGCAGTTTTGTGCTGGAGACACAGAGTGGGAGTCATGGGCGTGGAGGATATTACAGCCGTGAGTGGGTGCGCCTCGAGGGAAGGCAGTCTCAGAGGTGCTGGAGGTGCAGGGCTCCAGCTGAGCCTGGCGGGGAGGCTGGACCAGGGAATTCTTCACCCCTAGACCAGCAAAGATAGGCCACCCTCCAGGTTTCTTGGAGTTCACAGCGAATCAAGACCACACTGCTCCTTCTGCAGCCATGGCCAGGTGCTTGGTGAGAGGCCCAGGCAGAACCCGGAGCACGGGCCTCTGGGCCTTCCCGCACCTGTGACAGTTTGCATCATGCGGTGTTGAAATACCTGTTTACATGCCTTTCTCCTCAGACCAGGATGTCTGGAGGGCAGGAGCCGAGCTTTTCCATCTTTAAAGTCAGTCTCTGACATCCTGTGTTCCACGGATGTTCTCGAAGTTGATGAGTGAATAAATAGCATAGACACGGAACTGATAACATTTCTCAAGGAGGGTAAGTCCAAGGTGGAACCACCACGATGTGATCCAGGTAGAAAGGCTGCAGTCCTGGCACAGAGCTGCCTATCGCGTGGCACCACTGAGGGTCTCGGGTCCAGCAAAGTGGCACTGAGGTCACCTGCACTTGTAAATATTCCCAAACAAAATAAAGCACAAAATGCTGCTTCTGACCCTCCTTGACCACCACCGCTTTCTCTTTGCTCCTTGGACCTAACTGAGTCAGGCACAGCTTTCTGGAGAATTATTTGGCAATCTGTATCCAAAAAAATCTTTGTAGCCTCTGACCCAGTAATTCCAATTCCAGGAAGAAAACAATCCAAAATACACACCAAGACTTCATTCCTATAGTAGTGTGTATCACAGTATTACTCATCACAGAAAAAAAAAATGGGAACAATCTAAACATCTAGCATTAGAGAAAAAATTAAACTATGGAAAAACTAGTTGAATAGGGAGCAGAACAGAGCTTTCAAAGACGATTAACTTCATGAAAAACATTCACGACATAATGACAGTGAAAAACATGGCAGGAATTAGTCATCACATGACCTCCTGCACACATGTCCACAGAGGTACACGCACAGTCACATGTACACATGTAACTTATCTCCTTTACACTTTGTTTTTGTTTTTATAACAAACATATTGTACTAATTTGATTTTTAAAAAAAACAAGAACTTTTATTTTCAAATACAGGAAAGCATTGGGAACATCTGCTCTTTGTCTTTTAAAATCAGGTTTTCCTCTACTTTTTTCAAAAATTAAAACTAGCTTTGGGGATGGGGAGAGGAAGGGAAGGAAGGTGTGTGAGAGCAGACAGGGAGGAAAGGGGAAGGAAGTTGTTTCAGGTTGAAAAGAGAAGCTGAAGCAAACATTCTGTGTAACTGAGGCTTGCTGCCCTTGTCACTATAGCTGCGCCTGCAATCCGGGGCCCGAGACACTCCTGAGACTCTTCTGGAGGGGTTCCCATGGCAGTCAAAGGCTGACTTCTAAACATACAACTTAAACAGCAGGGATGATCTCAGAAACATCAAGCTGAGTGAAAAAAGCCACATACTGTAGAATTCCATTCAATGAACTTCCAGAATAGACAAAACTAATCTATATATTTTTTTAAAAATCAATGAAGCATTGTCTCTGGGGGTGGGGACCCAAAGTGACTGGGAAGGGGGGTGAGGGAACTTGCTGGGGTGATGGTCACATTCTGTAGCTGATAGGAGTTTGGGTTACATGCATCTGTCAAAATCAAGTGAATGGGGACTTCTCTGGTGGCACAGTGGTTAAAAATCCACCTGCCAATGCAGGGGACACAGGTTCGAGCCCTGGTCCGAGAAGATCCCACATGCCGCAGAACAACTAAGCCCGTGCACCACAACTACTGAGCCTGCGCTCTAGAGCCTGTGAGCCACAACCACTGAGCCCATGTGCCACAACTATTGAAGCTCGCGCGCCTAGAGCCCGTGCTCCGCAACAAGAGAAGCCACCGCAAAGAGAAGCCCGCGCACCACAACAAAGAGTAGTCCCGACTCGCCACAACTAGAGAAAGCCCACGGGAAGCAACGTAGACCCAACGCAGCCAAAAATAAATTAATTAATTAAATTAAAAAAAATCAAGTGACTGTTCACTTCAGATTTGTGCATTTCACTGTAGGTAAATTTTCCAACAAGTGAAAAAGCTGTAAATAAACATCAAGCTCCAGTTAATGCCCTGCAGGCATAAGTATTTGGGGGTGAAATGCACTGATGTCGACAACTCCCTTTGAAATGCACTTAAAAAGATAGATTGATGGCTGAAGAGAAAGAAGGACAGGTGGACAGACAACTGATAAAGTAAGGTGCAGTATTAGTGGTAGAATCTGGGTGGTGAGTAGTATATGGGTGTTTTCGATGAAATCCTTCTAACTTGGTTGCATGTTTGAAAATTTCCATAATAAAATGTCAGGGGAAATGCATCCCCCTCCTCCCCTGCACCCACCCCCCTTCTGCTTCTCTTTCCTCTGTTTTGGTTCTCCCCAGTCCCACAGGCCCAGACTTGGCAAGAGTATTTTCACCACGTTCCAGGCAAAACCTGGGGTCGGGCAGAGCACAGCCTGCCTGGCTTCTAGCGTGAAAGAAATATTACTCCAACACTTGTCCTCTGAGCCTGGCAGGAAGGGGGGCAGGGGACACCTTGGAGGGGACAGGGAGTGCCAGCTCCATCATCCAGGGTGCCAGCTTTCACGGGCTGCCCCACTGCAGATGGCTAAAGGAACGAGGCTGCACAAACACCCGGAGGGAAGTCAAGCGGTGACCACACCGAGGATTTGGAAAGGAAACGCTGACCACCCAGAGGTGCCAAGGGGATGCTAAACCCAGCTCAGAGCCACGCTGCTTTCCTCGCGGCTGGACTGAGGCCCAGAGAGACGGGGAGCATGGGAGACGACGCACAGGCGCCCGCCCTGGTCCCCAAATGCCCCTTCCCTCCCCCGACACCCCTGGCTGTGCTGCTTCCCCCCGCACGTGGGAGCTGCTCTGGTAAATGCGCCGCTTGAGAGGATAAATGGTAATTGACAGCACAAGGCGAGGAGGGCCCTTTCCACGTGGACCTGAGCACAAGCTTCCAGAGGATTCTCTGCTCCCCCCGTTAAGTGCAAAACAGCTACAGGCCGCTGCGCTCACTCTGGCCTCTTCTATGGGGGCTGCCAACAGCCTTTACCTTGAGCATCCCTGTGTACCATTGCCATGGCATCAATCCCTAGCAGAGCCCTAAATGCTTTGCCCACACTGGCACACGGTGTAGAAGCATCCCCATGTCTCCCCAAGTGGGGGTGGGAAAGGGGCACAGGGGGAAGGTGTGTGTAAGGGACCTCAGAGCTCAACCCCAGAGAACCCCATGCCTCCCATAAGAGAGGTTCCTAATCTTTCCATGTTAAGATGTCACAAAAACCCACGACTTGCTCAGTCTAAGCTACCATTGTGGACACCAAGTTTTAATTGCTCAAAGCCCTAGTGTTCAGAATCTCAACTCTTGGCCACTTGATGTGACCACTTACCACTTCGGGGGATGTTTTATATGCTTGGTCATTTATTTATTGAAGTATTACTTAATATCCACTTATTATTGTTTATTGATTTCAGAGAACTCCTGTCACTCCCTCACCTTAAATTCTCACTTTGCTAATTCAGATCACGAGATCAGCAGACACACACGCAGCCTTGTGGAAACATGGTTGGTTTGCTCTTCACCCGGCAGAAGGGAAACACACTCACATCCTGGGCAGAAGTGCCCCCTCCATGTTGCACTCGGTGGGTGGGTGCCGGAACCCCATGCCTCATCTTGAGTTCACTGTTTCTCTCTGGCTTCCTGCTAGCTTATCCCAGGAGCTGCAGGCCCCAGAAACCAGGGCTTGGGCTGCTCTGTCATTTTTCACCGTGCTTACACATCCCACCGAAGCCTGGCCATTTCTGTGTTTCCGACCCCCAGACCCTACAGTTAACAAAGTGGCCGGCCGGCGTCACCAGACTTGTGACATTTGCCGAGATCATCCACACAGCTGGATCAGAGGCCCAGCCTCGTCCTGGCCTTCCCCTCCTTATCAGACTGTCCTGCAGGCTGCTCCCGTGGCTCCCGTGGGCACCCTGGGCTAGGATTGGAGATGTCGCTGTACCAAGACGCCTACCACCAGTGTCATCAACCTCCAGCCGCACGTGTCACCGTTCAGGCCACCCCAACAGGCTCAAACCCACCACCGTGCTCCCATTCCCTGCTGACCCTCACCTCCTCCGTGATGACAGACGTGAGGACCCCGCCGGTCTCTGCACAGCACACCTTCTGAGGTTGCAGCCCCAGCTGCCCAGTGTGGTGGGAAACCCCAGTGGGGATCAGTCCCTGCCCTTCAGAGACAGTCATGCCACTCAGAAGTGCTGGCCGGGGTAGTCCACTCTGCCCTGCTCTGTGGACCTCCCCTCTCTTCTAGCTCACTGAGAAAGCACCTCTTCTCCCTCGTCGCACTGCAAAGGCATCCCTGCTGCACCTAGTGGGTGCCGTGACTTTTCTAGAGGCTCCTGAGTCAGAGCAGGGAGAGATGGGGGGGCAGGGAGAGTGCAGAAGATGCCACACCTAAATGTGCCACTTTGGCATGTGGAGTATTTTGAGCTGAAGGCAGTCAAGACGCAGCAGGCTCAGGAAAAACTTTTACTTCCTCCTAACTGCCTCAAGAAATTTAGATACCAGACAGAGAGACACTACCAGAGACATGTTTTTATCTGAAAGAGCCATTGGTGTGTTAGGGCTGCCATCTGATCCTCAAGTATCTCCTCGTCTCGTCTTCCTGTGAGTCCCACCGGCTCCATTTGAAGCCTCAGGCCCCCATTCCTTTCCTTAGATCAGGGCGGCTTATAAGCTTCAACTACCTGACTGCCTTTGTGTCGCATCTTTGTGGGGCTCCTAAATGTATACAGTTAAATTTATTTTTCTCCTGTTAATCTGTCTTATGGCAATTTAATTATTAGACCAGCCAAAGAACCTAGAAGGGTACAAGGAAAAATTTCTTGCCCCTACAGTTATAACTGGGCCTCAGGCAACAGGGTCTCAGAAACACTGAACGTGACTATTCATTACTGATATCATTCTGGATTCCATGCCTGGCTCCCTGCTGCTCCAGCCCCAAGGCCACAGCGGCTCTAGGATGATGCCTTGATGCCTTGACCACTCCCGGGAGAGTTCCTCTGGGTTTGCTCCAAGGGCCCAGAGGCCTCCTGGTGTTTCTGCCACCATCTCCATAGGTCATTGGTCACTGGGCCACCTTCAGGCACACAGGGTGCAGGTAAGAGAACAGCCTTCCCCTCCACTCCCAGGGCCATGCTCAGGCCCAGACCTGCATGGTCCTGGGCTGGAAGGTCTGGTAGCCCACAGAGTACCCAGCTGACCACGTCCTCCCAGTCCGGGGAGAAACAGAACCAATAATTAGGTTAACCCAACAATAGAGGAGGCTCAAAAAGGATGCTCAAAACCCAGATGCACACACTGCATGAGGCCCTTTGCAGAAAGTTCAAGAAGAGGCAAAGCCGTAGTCCAGAGACAGATGTGTGCATCACCCAGAGCCAGAGGCGTGCACAGGATTGACCGCAGAGAGGCAGGAGGAAATGTTCTAGAGCTTGGTGGGGCGGCACTACTGGTGTATGCACATGCTAAAATTCCTTAGTCTAGACACATAAAATGAGGCATTTATTGTATGGGCATCATACCTCATTCAAGTTGATTTTTAAAAATCAAGAAAGGTTTCCAAGAATGGACAGAAGACCAGAGCCAGACATGCACCTCCCTGAGGGGACAAGCGGAGCCCTCAGCAGCTGCCCCTCCCCCACCGGCCAGGTAAGGGTCATCCTCACCCCTCCACCTGCATCACCCCCCCCCCCACAGTAAGGTGCACACAGCTGCCAGGGTGAGATTCCAGGTCATACCCCTTCCCCGCTTAAACACCAGCCGCTTCGCTTCCTGCCCCTAGAGCAGGCCAGCCGAGCCCCACCACAGGGCCTTTGCACTGGCTGTTCCCTCTGCCTGACGCTCTCTTCCCTTGTGTCTGCAGGACTTCCTGCCCTTTAGGTAGGTTTCAGCCTAAATGTCTGTCGTCTCAGTGGCATCCCTGATCGGGGTCCACTGGCACCTATCTCTATTTCACCCTTCACTTCGCTTCTAACAGAGCCCCTGTAGCTCCCTGATCTTAATTACTGATCACTGCCCTCCCCCCCACACCCCCTAACGCTGGCCCGGGCAATGCCACAGCCACGCTTGGAGATGAGGCCGGTCCGCACTGACGCCTGCTCTAAGGGTAAAATGTACACACACAGAAGAGTGTAGGATATGTCATTCACAATTGCTTGTATATGCTGAAATAATATTTTGGATATATTGGGTTAAACAAAAAGTATTGTTTTTATAGGCTTGTTTCTTTTTGCTCTTTTTAATGTGTCTCCTAGCTAATGTAGTTACGCAAGTGTTCGCCTTATGTCTCCATCAGGTAGGGGCTCTACTACCTGGAGTCCCTGGCCCCCGGCTCCCCTGCCCACGCTCCATCTACAGGCCCCAGACCCTCTGGCCAGGGAGAAGCCCCAGAAAGGTGTGCCAGCTGAATAAATAAATGAGTTGTGAGAAAGAGAACCCGATGAGCTTTTCCTAAATAAAGGTTAATTCATTTATGTTTGGCAAAGAAGTTCCCCGAGGACGGGGCGCACACGAGGTCTTCCTTCGTCTGCCTCGGAAACTGCAGCCTTGTGAGCCGGGGGACTCCTAGACGGGGACAGCCGAGGGGGGGGCCGAGAGACGCCCCTTCCCCCTTTCAGACCAGGAGACAGAGCTCGGGGTTACAAGCATCGCCGGCCTCGAGGAGGTGACACCTTCTGCGAGACCGGGGTGAGTCGGGTTGAGGAGCGCGCGAGTGGGAAAACGGGACTCGGAGAAGAGGGCCGGGAGTGGGAAAGAGTGAGCCGCGTCGGGCGGGTGAGAAGCGAGAGGAGGGGCAGGATTGGGGGAGGGGCGGTACTAGGGCGGAGGACAGGGGCGGGCGGAGGGGAGGGGCGGAAGAGGAGGAGCCAGGCGGGCGGGGGCGGGACGATCCGGGGCGGCCCAGGGATAAAGACTCGGCAGCTGGCCGGGCTGTGCTCCTGTCATCGGATCGCTCTTCGGCTGCAGCTCCGTCCGCCTCCGAGAGATCATGGCCGGATCCCCGCGCACCCCGCTGCTTCTGCTGGCCGCCCTGGCCCTCGCCCTGGCCCTGGCCGTGAGCCCTGCGGCCGGGCAGGGCCCCAGAAAGAAAGGCATGGTGGGCGGCCTGATGGAGGCGGACGTCAACGAGAAGGGCGTACAGGAGGCGCTGTCCTTTGCCATCAGCGAGTACAACAAGCAAAGCAACGACGCCTACCAGAGCCGCGCGGTGCGCGTAGTGCGCGCCTTCAAGCAGGTGCGTCCCGTCTGGGAGGGGGCGCGGGGCCCGGGGTGCAGGGGCCGGGGAGGGAGCGCGGAGCCCCGGGTTCAGGGGCCGTGGGCGCCGGGCCAGGCTACAAGTCAGGGGCGCCGGGGCCGGGCGGCCCTGAATGCGGGAGGCCGGCCCCCGAGAGGGCGTGGCCTGCGCGGTCACCAGCCCCGCCCCCCAGCCCCACCAGCTCTCGGGAGGGCAGCCCCCAGCCCCCTGAGGCCCCGGGGATCGCGAAGGACGCGGACGGACTTCTCACCCTGGCGCAGTCCCCGGCCTTTTCCGGCGCCCGCAGCCCTTCGCGGGACCGGCCGGCCCTCTGGGTCGGCGCTGGGGTCAGGGCCCAGCCTCCTGGGACCCGGGGGCTTGGCGCAAGATGTCAACTAAATGACCACAGGCGAGGTAAAAACAGACCCACACCTGTCTGCCCTCCTGGCTCTGCCACTGAATGCCCTTAAGCACTTTTTCCTTTTAACTTTTTGTTTTGACATAATTTCAGACTTACAAAGCAGTAGCAAAAATAGCACATAGAATCACTGTAGATTCTTCACCCAGATTCTTCAAACGTTAAAAAGTTGCCATAGTTGCTTGATCCACCTGATCCCCACGTACATGTGTGTAGGGATGTATATATGCATTTGTTTTTCTGAACCCTTTGAAGGTAAACACTTTTGTGTATATTTCCTAAAAACAAGGGCGTTTTCTTCCATAACCGCAATACAGTTTTGAAAATCAGGACTCTTTAATACACAGGCCTTATTCAGATGCCACTGATCATCCCACTGTGTCCTTTATAGCCAAGGACACTCCCAGGCCACACGATGCAGCCACTGTCCTGCAGCCCCTTTTACTCTGGAGCAGCCCCTGGGCTGTCTCATGACCTTGGCGTTGTTTCTGAAGGGTCCAGCCAGTTGTGGCTCAGACTGTCGGTGGGTTTGGGCTGGCCTGATGTTTCCTCGAGATGAGCGAGCCTCGGGTCACACACAAGAGGCATGCTCCGCTCTGAGCCTCCTGTCAGCAGATGCCACTAAACGTACCTGGCCACCATGTTGTCGTGTAGTGGTGTTGGGGACAGACACTCTGAACTTCCTCCAGAGCACCCGGAGGTTATCAGCAAACAGACAAGTCCGTGAGTTGGCCCGTGGTGTCCAGTGTGTCCCAGAGCAGGGGGTCTGGCATAAGAATACAAAGCTTCCTGGACCGTCGCTTCCACCTGCAGATCACACCCATGCGAGCAGCCTCCGGGCTGTGACATCTCACTCCCACCCTGAGATGGGCACACGGTCGCCGACAGCCTGACCTCTGCCTCTGCCAGCCTGCCTGGGGTTCTGGTCAGATAAGGAGCCCATTGTCAGAGTTGAGAAGAGAGCAGGAGGGAGAGTTAGGACGGGCTACAGGGCCTTGCGCTGGTCCTTGAAGGAAGGCTAGAATTTAGACCATCCGGGCTGCGTCCCATTGGAGAGCAGGACGCAGCCACACAGCACCGAGAGTGTGGTCCTGCATGCCAGCCATAGGGCTCCCTGCCACCTTCTCTTGAAACTTCAGAAGATGGGTCAAGACCAGACCCATTTCTCCTCCTGCAGCAGTGGGCTGGTGCTGTCCCCTTTGGATAGGACCTGCTCTCCCCGCTCACCAGGTCCCCTCCAGCCTGCTCCTCTCCAGTGTGACACTAGTTCACTGGCCACATGGGGAAGCTGACAGCAGAAGGATCATGGTTCTACCAGGTGGGGTCTGGCGCCTGGTCCCTGGCCCCTCATTCCGTGTTTCTCCAGGTTCTAACGAGGCATGTCTGGGATGCCCGTGTGAAGCCAGAGTTCACTTCTATTCTGTAATCTCAAGTGTAAAAGGCACGCAATATATGACACACGAGAAATATTCCCGTCAAAAATCACACCTAAGAGGAAGGCATTCCAGGCAGTCTTTTATTGGCCTAAACGTCCGCGAACGTGAAGCTCTCATTTTCTCCTCTTCCGGGAGGGAATAAATAAACCTGGGCTACATGCAGGGAATGGGATGCTGTGGGCTCCACCCTGGGGACTGGAGTTCAGCATAAGCGTAATCACCAGGCAACAGCCTTCCTGCGGATGCAGTGTGGACTCTGAGACAGGGCCACCACCTTGCGCTCAGTCCCCTGCCTGGCTCTGGGCACTGGCCAGTTGCTTGCCTGTACCCTGGCTGGCTCCTCGGAGCTATGCCTTCTGTTCCTGGACCCAGTTAAGGTGTTGGTCCCTGGCTTCCCTCTCTGTTTCCCTGTGGGAGATGGCTTGTTGGAGCAGCTGGTAAGCAAGTTCTGGGGAGGGCCTGGGGCGCAGCGGCCGTCAGGAGGCGGCTGTGCTTCCTGGGTGTGGCTCTGGCAGCCTGTGAACGCGGGGAGTGTTGGGAAGAAGGTAACCACGTGTGTGCAGCCGGCAGGTGTTGTAAGCGTGTGTGCTCTCTGCATGTCCAGGTTGTGTCCGGGATGAACTACTTCTTGGATGTGGAGGTTGGCCGAACCACGTGTACAAAGTCCCAGGCCAACTTGGACAACTGTCCCTTCCATGACCAGCCACACCTGAAAAAGGTACGTGCCTGATGGGAGAAGGGGTTGGGGGTGCCCATGGGGGTGCGTCGCGGGTGCCTGCCGGGGCTGTGAGGGGAAGGGTATGTGTGTGCACGTGACTGCTCTGGATTTATGGGGTTTTAGCCGGGGAATTGGGGCACCGTCTGCTTTGGGGATTGTTGCCTGCGGGATGGAGGACCCAGCTGCGGGTGTTTGCTGGGAAGGGAGAAAGGGCCCTTTAATCCCAGCCTCGCGCCCCCATCCCCGGGCAGATTAGAGGGAATTGGAGGCCTGTAACCGGCCCACCATGCCACCTGCTCATCAAAGGCCAGATTCTCCTGGGGGCTTGGCTGGTTCTCAGGGGTCTCGGCCTCGGGCAGGGCTGCACTCCTTTGTCACCCCTCCCGGACCCCACCTCTGCAGGAGGTTTCCTGGACCTGGGTCCCAGCCCCTGGGTCCTCTCCTCTGGTTCTGTCTCAGTGCCAGCCCGCTGGGGGAGGGGGCTGGGGCCAGTGCACTTTCCTCTTTAACTGTAGCCCTGACCGACCATCCCTCTCTTCCTTTTCGCAGCAAAAGCTGTGTGCCTTCCAGGTTTACGTCGTCCCCTGGATGAACATCATCTCCCTGGAGAAGTTCAGCTGCCAGGATGAATAGGGGACTGGGCATCAGGCAGGCCGCTGACCGCCTCTCACTCACACCCCCCCAGAGCGCTCACACCTCCCTCTGATGGGTGACCTGCCTGGTGGATGTGCCCTCCATGTGCCATCCCAGCAGACACACACAGAAGGCTCCTTGGGCATTTTTTGAACTGCTGAGGAGTTCAACTCCTCATTTCTTAACTCATTTCTTTCTTCTAATTGCTTTCCAAGTGAACCAAATGCCCTTGCTCTGCTATTTTACTCAATAAAAAGGTAACAGCAGCTACTGCTTGAGTTGCTCACTGTCTCGGGTGGTGCAGCGGGAAAGATCTAGGCAGTTACTTTATGGAGGCACCCGTCTCGTCTCACTGGCTCTGAGGGCAGGCGATGGGGAGGGGCGGGGAGTGAGCATGGCAGGGGAGCTGGGCCTTCAGCTCTGGTACTCCTGATAACCGGACAGGGGAGAGGAGGGGGGACCTAAGCTGCTGACCCCAGAGACTCAGCTGCTGCGTTTGCAAATGAGTCAGACCGTGTGCTGGGGCTGGACAGGAGGCTGGGGAGGTGGTGGAGCCCGAGACCTGGGTCACCCTCCGAGGGGCTGCACGTGTGCTGAGCTGATCAGACTCCTGGGGTGACTCTCACTGGTCACGTTCCCTAGAAGCAAAATAATGATTTACGTCTACCTCTTTCCACAAACAACTTTGGGTACCTATGAAGAAACAAAGACCAAAAAGTATGTGTAACTGATGGAGCGAGGGAATACTGATCAGAATCAAGGTCAAACAAGGTCGGAATTGGAAATTCAATAGAACGAGAGCAGGCCTTCTCTGATACATTTCGGGAGCCGTGGAATATACAAGGATTTTACCGGTTTACATCCCTCCTGCTCTTCTCTGGGCTCCTAGATAAAACGGGTCTGAGCGCAGAACTCCACGTAAGGGGTGTAGAACTTAAGACACATAGTGGGCCTTCTTCTTTTCCTAAGGACTGTATAATTAATAGGCAATGTCACCTCTTAGTGTCACCATCGTTCTACAGCAGAGTGGATATTTAGTGCCCCAAGCTGGGAACAACCCCGCTCCCTGCACTGTCCTCACGTTGACCATTCGCTCCCGAGGGTGACGCTTCCTCTGTTCCCAGATGCCCACCACGCTCAGGTCAGCATTGCCCAGCCCTCCTGTTGTGCTGCAGTGACCACAGAAGGCGAAGTGACAAAGGGAACTCACCCAGATGACTCCAAGGCTGGCATCCCAGGTGCCACAACTGCACCTGCAAAGCTAGAACTGGGACGCCAGGAAGAGGGTGGGGACCGTCCCCTTCCACCTGCTGCCCCCTGACTCACTGGGCCCCGAGGGCTTCCCCCCACTCCCTGCCGCCCACCATCTCTGCCTTCACCGAACGCACAGCAGAGCCTTCGCACCCGAGACTTGACTTAACAGAAGGGCTTTGGGATTCAAGGAGTGAGGTGCTGTCTGCAGGCCTGGCACTGGCCAGGTTTGGACCTGGGGCTGGGCCCTGCAGGGGGTCCTGGGACTTGTGGACACAGAAGTGGTGGCCTGGGGCAAAGGCCTCCCTGCAGAGACTCTCCTCCTGGGTGCAAAATCTTGCCTTTCCACAAGCAGCCAGCAGCTAGGCTGATTTCCCATAAAGTCATCCTTTTGTGATGCTTCCAACGCCCTGTTCCTCGTGGAAGTCTGGGCAGCTGGGTCCGGGTGTGCTTTGCTTGGCTCACCTGCTTCTCCCACCACCCAGCCCCCACTTCCACAGCCCACACGGCAGGGTTCAGGTCGGTGCCACCCCAGGTGGGACAGTGGGTGGGACAGCGTGACTGGGAGGCCTCACTGACCAGGAGGTCACCCAGACCGGTGTGTCTCGGTAGGAAGCCCCTGAAACTTTCATCTGCACAGTTGTACTTTTATGCTTGTTTATTTTAAATGTAAATGTAAGTGTGGTTAAAAAGCAGAATTCAACTGAGTGAATTTGAAGGTCTTGGCTTTATCCAATGGCTCATGAATGTGGAAGCATCTCATGGAGGGACCTGAAGGGCACGCAGAGGAGCCCTAGAGCACGGAAGTTGCTATAGAAAGGAGGGTGGGTGAGGAAGTCAGCCAAAAAAAAGGGTTATTTGGGGCCTAGACATCTTTGGGAGGAAGAGGAGCAGGAGAGGCATGGGTTTTACTGTGCGGGCTGCCTCTTCTTCCTCTGGGGATGGGGAGGCCCCACGTGACAGGTGACCTCACTGTGCTGAGCAGAAAATCCCATGCTGTTAAGATGACATTTCTGGGGAAGGTCAAGACTGCACTTAGGTGAGGTGTTAAATCTAGGTTTTGTATCCTGGGCTTTAGCACATGTGACGCCACTGGGGGGGCTGTGTGACGCCACTGGGGGGCTGTGGGTTTTCTCTTTGTGTATAATTGAACTGAAACTATTCATATAAATAGATTTAGCACAGGGTGTGGCTCTGGATGAACTCTCATTGATCTAACTATATTTTATAGTGGTTTAAAACGTTGACACTCTTTGCACTGAGAGGTGGGGTCCGTAAGCTGCCTCTTCACTCTGGGTGGGCTTGTGACTCCTTCACCCGAAAACTGCAGAAGAAGTGGCCCTGTGACCTTCAAGCTGCAGAGAAAGCTTCCTTCCCCCAGCTCCCTCGGACACTTGCCCTGGGGGAAGCCATGTGGAGAGGCCCCTGGGGTGCCCACCGGACAGCCCCAGAGGAGCTCCCGGCCAAAGCCGGCATCACCGGCCGCCAGGTGAGTGGGCCACCATGGATGTCCAGCCCACCTGGACATCCAGCCCCGCTGTCACCTGATTGCAGTCACGTGACAGCCCCAAGCAAGAGAAAATGACTGTTGTACCGTACCTCCTAGTGTTCGAGGGATGTGTCACATGGCGTTGGGTCTGGGGCAGGTGCGTGTGGAGAGCACACAGGCACGGAAGGGGTGATGCCCAGGGAGGCTGGGTGAATGTCCCACTGGCCACGTGACCTCCAGCTCCCGCTGTGTTGAGCCTCAGGTGTCGTTCTGGGGTGGAGGGAGGGGCAGTAGAGCTCTTTCCTCATGGGGTCACGGGAATCCCGTGTGTTCATGTCTGTAAACACCTAGAACAGCACACAACACATGAAGCCCCTGAAGTTTGTCACATAAGTGCATCTCATATCTCCAGTAAGAATGTCAACAGACTTCAGTTTTAGGTAGTGTCTTACAAGAGTCTAATGTCATTTTTTCAAATGAGGTGATTAGCCTTTTTTCTTCCAGTGAATTTTCCAAGAACTGCTTCAAAAGATGAGGCTTTTCGTTCCCACAGCATAGGGGGTCACTTTCTGTATCTCAGTGCTAAATCTAGCTGGGTTCATTTTTCTGTGCCAACTACTCCATTTTAATACAATGTTTTCATATCCACTGGGTAAGAGCCATCCTCTTTATTCTTTTCTAAATTTTATTTCCAAATATATTTATTTATTTCTAAATATGTTATTTATTTTTTTTAAATTTTCTAACATGTTCTGATCCTCTCTTGTGACTCTGGGCAGCGGCCACAGCTCCCCGTCAGCTCGGTGAACATGAGGGTGAACAACCGACACACTTACAACCATTCTGGACCCAGACAACCACTCTGGTTTTCACTTTCAGTACCGTATTCAATAAATTACATGAGAGAGTCAACACTTCATTATAAAATAGGCTTTGTGTTAGATGGTTTTGCCCAACTGCAGGCTAATGTAAGTATTCTGAGCACAATTAAGGTGGGCCAGGCTAAACTCCAATGTTTGGTAGGTTAGGCGTATTAGATGCAGTTTTGACTTACGATATTTCAACTTACGATGAGTTTATCAGGCTGTAAGCCCATTGTAAGTTGAGAGGATCTGTATCCCCTTTTTGTGGATCATTTCTTGACTTATTTGATTCTGGCTGGTTTGGGTCATGGAGACTCTGCCTCAGGCGTGCTCTCCAAACCATGGGCATTGTTTTGTTTCTAATAATAATTATTGTCTCCCTAATACACTGCAATCTCTTGGAAGTTTTAAATGCATGTGGGCAGCCATGACCAGGTGATAGTCGGTCTCTCGCGGACTGAAAGACGAAAGAGAACAGAGGACATAACCGGCTCCAAGAATACGAGCTTGACATCCTCTCCTGTGAACACCACACTGAGACCCAAGGAGGCAATGGTAACTGAGTCACACTAAGGCCAGTGGTTTTGGTCAAACCTCTGGAGTGGCCAAGAGGATGACCAAGAGGGGGCGGACTATGGAAATAAATATCTAGGCCCAAGACGGGGCTGCTCCTGCTGAAAATGCCACAGCAGCAAACTGAACTTCAAGGTTCTTGTAAATGCTTCACTTGACCAGAAATGCAGAATATCCAGTCAGCCAATCCGCAAATGCCAAGCCAACTCTGGCTCCACGCTTATTTCCTTGTTCCTTGATCTTTCTAAACAAGATCAGATATGCAACCCCCGCCAATCATGCCCTGTCTCCACATTGCTGCTTCCGACACTCTATAAACTCGCTCTTGACCAAAATCCCTCGAGAAGAATGTGCCACTGTACTCCCCCAACCCATGAATTATTTTCCCTTGAATAAAGGGCATCAAACTCATTCCTAAATTGTTTTAATTTTGTCATTTGACAATCCTGTCAAGAAATAGGAAAGACAACCCACAGAATGGAAGAAAACATTTGGAAATCATATATCTGATACGGAACATGTATCCAGAATTCATAAAGAACTCTTACAACTCAATAAGAAGACAACTAACCCATCTTTAAATAAACAAATAAACCCCAATTTTAAAAATTAAAAAAATAACATGATGAAATTTTTAAAAAAACAAATAACTCAATTTAAAGATCCCAAAAGATCTGAACAGACATGTCTCCAAAGAAGACATGCAAATGGCCAATAAGCACATGAAAAATGCTCATCGTTAGCCACTAGGGAAACGCAAATCAAAATCAAACTGAGAGACCACTTCACACCCACTACATGGTTATAAGAAGAAAGACAAACAATAACAAATTAGAATCCTCATATATTGCTGGTGGAGACTAAAATGGTGCAACTGCAAAAGGTTAAATGTAGAGTTCCACATCACCCAGCAATTCTTCTCCTCTGTTGATACTGATATAAATGAAAACGTGACCATAAAAAACTTATACGTGAATTCTTATAGCAGCATTATTCATAGTTTCAAAAAATAGAAAAAAAAAACCCAAATGTCTGTCAATTGATGAACAAGTAAACAAAATGTAATATATCTACACAACAGAATATGTTGGGCAATAAAAAGAAGGATGTACTGCTCTATGCTACCACATGGATGAACCCTGAAAACATTATGCTATTTGAAAAAACTCAGCAACAAAAAGACCACATATTATATGATTCTGTTTATGTTAAATGGCCAAAAGAGGCAAATTTATGGAGACAGAGTGTAGACTAGTGGTTGCCCAGGGCTGGGGGTGGCAGAGGGGTGGGAAGTGACTGTTACGGGTAGGGGGTGGCTTTGGGGGATAATGAAAATGTTCTAAAATTAGACTGTGGAGATAGTTGCACAATTCTGTGAATATACTAAGAACCACTGAACACATTAAATGGTTGAATTGTGTGGTTTGTGAATTATATCTGAATAAAGTTGTTTTTAAAAAATTCATCCCACAGCTACAATTGACCCAAACCGAATGTTTTCTGCCTGTTCTCTTTCCCATCCCAAATAATTTCCGGCCACATTTCCAAGCCTCAACAAAATTAAATGAGTACAATCAAACAATTGTACTCTAATGACAAGCCAACATAGACATTTCCAGCCCACCTGACCCCTATTATCTCATTCCCAGGAAAAATCAAATTCAAGATTAACTCCTCTTGCAAGATGAAGTCCTAAGAAATTAAAGTCCAAAGGATTTAAAACCCCAAATAGAATGCTCTTGTTCTTGTGTGAGTTAAAAATCCAAAGTCTTAAGTTAAAGTTCACCAAGAATCCTCCCCAAATTTTTATTTGGCTCAGGCTCAGCCAGAATCTCAGCCACTGAGGCTCCTGGTCTTGGTGCCTGGGTGAAGTCCAATTTCCTGCAGCAACTAGAGCCCATTTCTCACTCTGATTGGGTGTCGGGGTTTTAAAGCAGCAATTCCCAAAATGTGGTCCTTGGACCAGTAGCAGTAGCAACGCCAGCCGGGAATTGGTTAGGAATAAACATTCTTGGGCTCCAGCCCAGCCCTGCTGAATCAGAGTCTGGGGTGGAGCCCAACAATCCATGTTAAGAAACTGTGGCAGGCAGCCCCCTGGCTGGTCCCCCTGATCACCATCTCCTAGGATTCATGCCCTTGTGTAATCCCTTTCCCCTGAGTATGGGCTGGACTCGGTGACTAGTTTTTAATGAAAGGACCACAGCAGATGTGATGAGGCATCACTGACCAACCTTTCCATAACATCTGTAGACTGTGGCTTCCGCCTCGGGCACTCGATGGCTCACTGTGACCACAGGACACTCAGGCAGCCCCTGGAGAGACTCACAGACGAGGAACCAAGACGTGCCAGCAGCCACATGGAGGGGCTTGGAATCAGCCCCCCCACAAGCCAAAGCAGTCAAGCCTCCACCTGAGACGCATCTATGCTGACGGCCTGATGTAACCTCATGGTACTTTGGGCTGGAGTCACCCAGTTTGGCTGCACCTGGATTCCTGGGGCACAGAAACTGTGAGACAATCAATGCTCACTGTTTGAAGTTGCTAATTTGTTGCACAGCAATGGGTAACTAATTCACCAGCCCTCAGGGGTTTCTGAAGCAGGCGAAAGTTGAGAACCACTGCTTCACTGAAGGAATGGTCAGAGACCAACTGAATCAGATTTCTTACTCCTCCCCTTGCCCTTCAGCAAGGATCAGGAAAGTTTTTGATGGTCTTCTGCCCTTTCATTAAGGAGTTCTTTGGTTGCTTGTGGTTTTTTGTTTGGTTGGTTGGGTTTTTTAGTGCCAGAATAAGTCAACACTGCTGTGAATTTAGTTTTTCCCGAAGCAATCTTGCAATCTCATGAGGTGCAAACTCTGAGGAGGGATGTCGGGAAAGAGGGAGGGGCACAAAGACGGGGTAGATGGGAAGCCTGAGGGCAAGGCAACCACCTTAGGATTTGACTGCAAGGGATTTGAGCTCTCTCCCGTGATTATCTTAGACCATTTAGACAGAAAGTCTAAAGGCAAGTGCCACAGATCACTCCCCAAGTGAGCCCTGGCTATTGCTGGCACCGTCCTCCTGCCCCGTCCCCATACCCACATCACTCTGTGGGGTCTCACAGCTTCTTTGCATTCACAGGGATGCAAAAAGCTGAGAACCATTCTTTTCTTTTCTTTTCTTTTTTCAAATTAATGTCAACACACGAGCAACCCCTTCACGCTCCAAGCCACCGTCCAGGCCCCAGGAGCAGGTCACTGTGTCCCAGTTTTCCCAGGGCCTCCCTGTGGCTGGTCTGGTCACGGGTTTACACCACTGCCCTGAACTGGCCAGTATCAGGCTACCTGTCTGATCTCTGACATGACAGGGGCAGCAGACACACGCAGGCATCGCCCCACCTCTGGTATCTGATGCTCCCGCTTCACTGCTGCTAGGGGTCACCTTTGGACTTGAACCACTGTGCGTGGATGCTGGACAGGTAGATCCAAGTCTAATTCTTTAGCCTGCGTTCACGTGGGTGGTGGGAGGCTTAAGAAAGAGGTTCCCTTAGTTGAGAACAGCTGACGGGCCTGAAAAAGTAAAGAAGGTGGAAAATGGATGGAATCAGTTTTTTGTTCCCCCAAAGGGAATGTTATCTCCGCACTGACTTTCCTGTGTGATGTTTCCAAAGTAAGTGCCAGTGCTGGGCATCTGTGGTTGATCCCTGAACAACACGAATTAAAGAAGTGGAAATTTGGCCGAGTTGACGGAACTGCCGCAGGAGACCCAAAACCGAGTCTGAATGGACTCGTTTCAAGGAAAAGCAGCTGGCGTCTCCGCCAGGGTAGCCGTGAAGGCAAAAAAGACACACTTGTCAGATTGGCAGCGTCTAAAGAGACCGTTTTAAAAAGAGCAGAGGTAAACACTGCCCAGAGCTGTCAAAATGAAAAGTCTGCAGGTTTCCGTACAGCGTGAGAAAGTGGCCCGGGCGGGACAGCCCCAAAGGCCCAGGCAGAGGGGCTCCTGCCACGAGGGAGGAAGGGAGGCGCTTGGCTGGCGGACGATCGCGCGGATCCTCTGCCTGATTTCATCCCAGGGTAGAACAAGAGCCCAGGGCTGCTGACTTGGGCGTGGGGCGGGGACGGCGGGGTTCCGGGAGCCCCAGTTCAGCGGGGCTGAAAGGCCACACACCACAGCTGCCTACGCCCGTCATGGGAACCTGACCCCAAGCCATGTGCAGGAAGAGGGGAGGGGCTGGGAAAGCTGAGTGCCTGCTGTGGGGTCAGAACACAGGGACTGTACCCTGAGCTCCCCAACACGTGGAATTGGAAGCTGGGAGGGCGAGTTTGGCTGTCAGAGCCTTTCAAAGAGGCAACCATCCTACTCGATTCTCCAGGATGAGTTTTCTTGAGCTCTGATCCCAGCATGAATCAGACCAAGGCCAAGTAGCAACGCCCGCCCCCGTACCTGCGTCCACCCCATCCCAGGGACCTGACAGGCAGTGATGGAGCCTGCAAAGCCCTCCTCTGCTGACCCTGTAACTGAGCAGGACCCCATGGGGTCTTCCCGGGGTGGGGGGGGGACAGACCCCTCCCCCATATCCTCTGCTTTAGCTCCTCTCTGAAGTACCTAGATAATAGTATTTGATGCAAATTCCCTGAGTTGTTTTGCAGATGTAACCCCCCCACCCCCGCAACAAATGGAAGATGTTCACTGCTTGATGTCCAAGAGCACATAGCCCCAGGCCTCCTGGAGCCTAAGGACTGAGAATGTTAACCCCTGTGACACCGCCCTGCTACCTCACCATCAGCCAATCAGAGAACTGTGCACAGGCTGATCACAGACCTGCAAGCCCCCTCCCTCACCTGGCTTTTAAAAGTGCTTTGCTGAAACCCTTCCCGGGAGCTCGAGGCTTTTTAGGGCATGAGCCACCTGGTGTCCTTGCCTGGCCCTGCAGTAAACCTTTCTCAGCTCCAAATTCCGACATTTCGGTTTGTTTGGCCTCACTGTGCGTAGGGCACACGAACGTGCGTTAACAACCCTACACCCCGTCGCACAGCCCAGAACCCCAGTGCTCACCGCTGGTGACGAGGGTGGTCAGGACCATGCCTGGCTCCCGAGGGACGCTTGTCCCATGACCAGGGAGAAGCATGGGTGGCACAGAATTGCTTGTCAGCGCCTGGCTCTGCCAGGGTCTCTGCGGTGCCATCCACACATTACCTCGTTCATCTCATAACCACCCTCCAGGCAGATGCTGGGTGATTCGAAATCTGTGGTCGTGGAAACAGAAGCTGACTTGAATCAGAAATGTGTCCCCCCGGGGCGGCGAGTAGGAAGAAGTGTAAATGAGGCCCCAGCTCAGAGGTGTCAGCCCCGAGGGCCTCCGTGGCCCTGCTTTGCCTCCCCCTGGTCCTGTGCATGGCCCCCACCTCCCCCTGCCGGCTGGACCAGTGGAGGAGGCCTCACAACCTTTGTGGTAACATTTATATTTTTCTTTTTCTTTGTGTCATTTTCAGATGCTGTTGTAGCTCTTCTTTTTCAGTTTAAATTTGCTGGAAGTCTAAATGGCATTCCTTAAGTGAACAAAACTCAAAGTCACGTGATACCTGCGCTAAGCAGGGCGGGGTGGGGCTGGGCCCGCGCAGAGGGGCTGTCCTGGCCCTCCTCCAGCTGATCCTGATACCGTCCAGGGTTCTTGGCCTTCCCCAATGAATAGAAATTGATCAGAGGCCAGACAAGACATTCAGGCACGGCTTTGTTGGGGCCCCCGCTGCAGCAGGGGGGAGTGAAGACAAACAGGTTCCCTTGCTTGCTCGCTCCCTGAGGGGGGGGAGGAGCTTGTTCCTTATATGGGGTGAAGGTAGGGGTGTGTCCAAGGGGTCGGGCTGGAGGTGTGGCTCAGGTGGTCTGCCCACCCCTTAGGTGGTGGTGTGTGCAGGGGGCATGCGCAGTACCTTGCTTGTGCTCCAGGATCTTCAAAAGTGGCAGTTGGGTCTTTTGGTCTCTTTGTATCTTTTGTCCCGAATTTGCCCCAACTTTGCATGCATGCAGTTATTTTCAGTCCCATACAGTTTCTTTGTATTTTGTTGCTGGAGGAGAGGTGTGTCCAGGTGCAAGCACTGCAGCAAAAGGTCTCAGGTCCCAGCCTGTCTCATTCCCCGCTGAGAGACTCTACACCCTTATTCTTAAGGGGTAACGGGCTAACAGTTTCTTCTTCTGAAACTTCTTCCTGCTGGACAAGGGCCGTAGACCCTAGCCTACCTAGAGGTGTAGAAGTCCCTTGCTGACTCTTCCAAGGACCTGTAGGGACCTGAGCCACTTTCCACTGGAATGGGCTGAACTCCTTGAGCCATCATGAGCCTTACTTCAAACTGCTGCAGCCTAGAAGACACAACTCAAACGAAAGGTTAAATAAGGGCCATAAAGGAGAAGAACAATAGCCATTAAAGGGCCTAGAAAGGGAAGGAACCAGGTTAAATCCGGGAGAGCTTCCTTAATTGCTGACCAGACAGGGGAGATGTCACCCCTGCCAAGAAGCCATTCTGCTTGGGTGTATGTTTTTGTTAATCTCAGGGTTAATGTTTAACATGTTTCTCTATTTTTAGAATGGAAGGTCTGGACCTGTTGATCCCAGCTCTCCTGCTTGGACTGAAACGTCTGAGTCACAGGTTTACAACAGTAGGGAAGACAACTGAGCACTAGACGAAATACAGCATAAATCAGTATGACTGAAAAGAAAAGGGTTATAAGAAAATGAAAATCTCCTGCCAGAAGGTTTTTTAAACCTTGTGGGATCCAAGAGAACAAACTAGAGAACCAGTTTTTAACTTCCCCACCCATATCGAATAACGAGGATTGGTGGTTGTCTGCTGAAGCCAAGTGGCTTGTTGTCGAATTTTCTCAGTGTTCGTTGCTACATGGTATGGGTATCAGGGCTGCTTTCTTTGCCTCCCGATCTGCCCTGTGGTTCCCTTGGGTAATTTGAGAATTTTCCTTTTGATGCCCGTGGCAGTGAATGACTGCTACTAGTTTTGGTTTCTTTGAGCCGCTTCTGTGAGATGTAAAATCTCAGCCCCATATTTTACAGGGGATTTTTTTGCATTTAAAAGTCCTCTTTCTTTCCAGATAGCGGCGTGGGCATGTAAAACAAGGAAGGCATATTTTGAGTCTGTATATATATTTATGTTTTCCTTCCCCTGAGGTTAAGCCTCGAGTTAGGGCTATTAGCTCAGCCTTCTGGGCTGAAGGGTTAGGTGGCAAAGGCTTTGCTTCTGTAACACTATAAGCACTCACAATAGCACACCCTGCCCTCCTGACTCCATCTTTAATGAAACTATTGCCATCAGTAAACCATTCTTCCTCAAGGTTTTCTATGGACTGGTCTGTTAGGTCAGGCCTACAGGTCAAGGGTTTCAAGGCAAGAATGTGTTAGCTCTGGGCTTTCCACAGGCATTAGTATAGCTGGGTTGAGGGTGTCACAAGTTTTGAGGGTTACCTCTGGGAAGTCAAGGAGTAAAGCCTGGTACTTAGTTAGGTGGCCTCCAGTTACCCAGTGGTGGCCTTTAATCTCCAGAATCCCTTGTACTTGAAGCGGGGTCTGGACTTCCAGCGGCTGTCCAAAGGTAAGCTTGCTAGCTTCTTCCACGAATAAAGCAGTGGCAGCTACCGCCGAGAGGCAGCCAGGCCAACCTCAGTCACAGAATCTAGTTGTTTGGAAAAATAGCCTATAAGCCAAGGAACTTCTAGCTTTTGCACAAGGATCCCCCAGAGCTGTCCCCTGTTTTTCAGCTACGTACAAGATAAACGTTTTTTTTTTTTTAAATTAGGGGCACCCAGAACAGGAGCTCTGGTGAGGGCCTGTTTGATATTATTAAAAGCTTTTCCTCATTCCCCAGTCCAAAGTAATGGTTCTGTATCTGGGCCTTTAGTGGCTTCATATAGAGGCTTAGCCATCAGTCCGAATCCTGGAATCCAAATTCTGCAAAATCCTGCCATGCCTAAGTACAAAGATTCTTTTTGTCTTTGGGGCGCTTAGGCATAATATAGCTTCTTTTCTAAGCTTCTTTTCTGTCTGGAGATAACTGTCTACTTCCAGGGTTTATAATAGATCCCAGATATTTAACTTGTTGTTTTGAGATTTGTGCTTTTTTCTGGGAGATTCTGTAGCCCCGGGGCCACAAGGAAATTAAGAACTTCAATGGTATTCTGATCTGAGGTCTCCACGGTGGGACTTCATGTTCATATGTCATCTACATACTACAGAATGGCCCCTTCTTTTAGGTGTATTTCCCTTAGTTCTTTTCCTAGGGCCTGGGAGAACAAGTATGGGCTGTCCCGAAACCCCTGAGGCAATAGTGTCCAGGTATATTGTTGCATTTGGCCTGAGTGGAGGTTAGTCCACTCGAAGGCAAACAGATACTGTGGTGGGGGATGAACTGGGGTGCAAAAGAAGGCATCCTTGAAGTCAAACACTGTAAACCATTCAGCAACTCCAGGAATCTGGACTAATATATTAAAAGGATTGGCCACAAGGGAGTGTATGGGGACCACTGCCTCATTTACTGCTCTAAGGTCTTGCACCCTTCAATATTTGGCTTAGCAATTTGGCTTAACAATTGGCAGAATAGGGGTATTGCATGGAGACTGACAGGGCATTAAGAGGCCATGTTTTAAGAATTTATCTATGAGGGGTTGCAAACCTTTTTGCTTCCAACTTTATGGGATATTGTCTCTTGTTAGGATAAGTGTCTTCTGGCTTAAGTCTAAATTTTACAGGTTGGGCATTTATAGCCTTCCCAGGGATTCCTTTGTCCTAAACTACAGGGTTTACTGCATGTAGAATATGGCTGGGAATAGGCCCTTGTTCTTCCAGCTGATTTGTCTCAGTCAGAGTCAAGAAAAGGGGCTGCTCGGGGCCTCCCAACCAGAGTATGGCTCTGAGGGAGCCCAGAAGGTCTCTTCCAGTGGTGGGGTAGGACACTCAGGCACAACTAAAAAGCCAAGTGAGATCAAATGCTGTTCAAATTGGCAAGTGAGAGGCCCAGTGAAGTAACCGGTGCAAGGCTTTCCGTCGGCACCAGTCACAGTAGAGCTTTTGAAGAGGCCCAGAATGAGAGATCAGGACAGAGTAAGTGGAGCCTGTATCAATTAAAAAATTGATTTCCTTACCTGCCATGTCAAGGACCACCTGGGGCTCCTCGATGAAGATGGACATCTCACTGTGGGCGAGCCGCCAGAATCCCTGGGCCACCTCAGGCGTCTATCATGGCCATCTCGGGAGTGGGAGCCCCCCTTCCCCTTTGGGACTGGGGACAGTCCCACTTCCGATGACCTGTTCTTTTGCAGACTAGGGATGGACCAGGAGGTTCTTTTTGGCACTTTTGGGCCCAGTGGCTGGTTGACTTACATCTGAAGCATTCCCCCTTGCTGGTTTTACCCCCAGGCAGATGGTTAAACTTCCTTGGCCCCCTTGGGTTGTCCTGCGGTTGTAAGACATGGCTGAAAGCTATGGCCATCAGTTTAGCTTGAGCCCTGGCCTGTCTGTTTTTACATCAGGTTCTCTCTTCCTCCTCAGCTTGATCTCGTTTATTAAATACCTCAAAGGCCACCTCTAGGAGTTGGGGCATGGGGTTTGTGGGCCTAATTGTAACTTTTGGAGTTTCTGCCTAATATCAGGGGTAAACTGGCTGATAAAATGTTTTCCCAGCAGGGAATGACCCTTAGGAGTAGATGGATCAATGTCAGTAAATTTTCTAAAAGGCTTCACAAGCCGTCCCTGAAAGAGGGCTGAATTTTCTTTTTCACTCCTTTAAACTTTTCATAGTTAACTGACTTTTTGATACACTTTCTCATCCCTTCTAATACACATTGGATCATGTGGTTCCTGGCTTCTGTTTCCTCCTGGGAATTATAATTCCAGTGGGGCTCCTGATTTGGGACTGCGTCTCCACCCATAACAAAATGTTCCTGTTGGTCCCTGGCAAGGTGGTCACTGTGCCCTTGGGCTGCTGCCCAAATTCTCTGTTTTTCCTCAGGGGTACAGCAAGTAGATAGGACAATTTGGACACCCTTCCAAGTTAAATCAAAGGCCAGAGTTAGGGCTGAAACCCTTCAGCAAGCTTACTAGCATCTTCAGAAAACCGGCACAGTCTCTATTTGCATTGGGCTAAATCAGTTAAAGAGAAGGACACATGCACTCTGTCCCTTCGCCATTTGCCACTTCCCTAAGAGGGCACACTTTTCCTGATCCTGGGTGACAGGAAGTTCCACTACGAGTTACCCGGGAGGGACAAATCTCTCCCTCCTGGGGTAATGGAGGGTATAAAGGGACATAGGGAGGCGGAGCGTGGGATTGGTCAGAGGGATCTGAAGAAGTAGGTGGTTCTGGAGAAGCAGGGAAAACTTGGCTTCCCCCCTGAGAATTGGGAAAGGTTAGAAGGGGATCATCTAAAATGATAAGAGTGCTTTCTGATTCCCCAGGCTTTTGATTACACGAGCTGCTTAGAGCGGGATTTTGGTAAAGGACCATGAACATACCCTTGAACATAGGGAACCTCAGTTCATTTTCTCATCTTGTGACAGTAAAGATCCAATTGCAAGATGGTATTGTAACTTAGAGACCCATTTTCAGGCCATTTTTCTCCATCATCCCAACTTATGTAAAGGCCAGGCAGTGTTATGGTAGAATTTAAGTTTTTCCCTTTTCAGCCTATTTTTAATTTCCAATTTTTAAGGATACATTCCAGAGGTGTCTCTTCTGGCTTAGAATAGGATCCTCCCATGTTGAGTAAACTGCAACCGAGAGTGCTCCTGGAGATAAAGTCCAGTGTCCCAGAGACACTTTACTAGGAGGCTTTTGTCGGAAGGGGATCGGAGTGGCCTCTGAATTCCCTTCTTACCTAATAGGATGTTGAGCATCCTCTACTCTCCCATCAATTCCTAACCAGACGTCTCTCTGGTAGACCCAGTCCCTCGTGCGAGGGGTCCCCAATAGGGGACATTTGAACCAATGCCAGTGCGTTGCCAGGGCTCTCCTTGAGGGGGATCTGTTGTCTATAAAGCTAATGTCCTATAACAATTTTCCCTATGTTGGGGTGTATTCCTCGAGATTGAGCATCTATAAAGCCTAGGATGTGGGCTGCTTGGACCAGCCCAGTAGGGAGTCTGTAACAGTGTATGGGCTGCCAAGGCCTGGAGTGAAGGAGGTCCTAGAGGTGCAAAAAGGAACTCCTAGAGGAATTGGAGTTGGGCACAATGGAAAATGCCACGGGGTGTCAGGACCTGAGGGCCTAGAGGTGGGAGTATTCCCACAGGGGATTTTTTTGGACATAGAGTAAGGTGCGAGACTAGACAGCAGGAGAACCCAAAACCGTTTCCCCTATCTGTTTAGCGGCTGTGATAAAATTGGGGAGAGCCTGATGATTCCACCTGACATAGGCAACAGCGAGTTTGGACAATGTTTCCCATGTAATTTAACATACCAAATGGACCCAATTAGTTTAGGATCTCTCTCTCTCTCTATTTTAAAATATTTACTTATTTATTTATTTTGGCTGCACTGGGTCTTAGTTGTGGCACACAGGATCTTTGTTGCGGCATGCGGACTGCTTAGTTGTAGCTTGCTGACGCTTAGTTGCAGCATGTGAACTTCTTAGTCGTGGCATGCAAACTCTTAGTTGTGGCATGCATGCGGGATCTAGTTCCCCAACCTGGGCCCCCTGCATTGGGAGCACGGAGTCTTACCCACTGGACCACCAGGGAAGTCCCAGGATCTCTCTTTAGGATCTGTCTCAAAGGGCTCCAGGGGCCCTTTGTAGCACCCCAAAGTTAGTTGGAGGTCAAAGGAACTTTAGTTAGAATTTGATATTTGGGAAGTCTGTCAAAAATCTCAAAAAGTTTTAAAACACCTGGTCGGATAGAATCATAAGTCTCTGTGAAACAATTATTCCTTGAGCTAAGGTGAAAAAACAGATTTCAAAAATAAATACAGATCACTTAGAGGCACAGAGACTCACAAAATCTGGTATCGAAAGCAGCATTCCAGGAAAACTTTGTTCTCTTATGAGAGAGAAACCAAATCCAGTCTTGCATCAGCCTACTCCTAATAAAATCCATTTACCTAATTAAACTTAATCCAACCTTAGAAAACCCTGACCACATACAAAATTCTTTTCTCAATATTCCTCTTCCGCAAACCTTCAGCAACTTTCTGTAGCCATATTTTGTCCCTTATTCTCTTCCCATTCAGCAATAGCCAGCTCTAGGACAAAATCATCCTTTTTCCTTTAACAAAATATATTTCCATTCCTCATACTTTCTTTTTTGAAAACACACATCCTACTTTCCTTAAGCAACCATGAACTGTCTTTTTCATTAGCATGCTATAGATCGGTAGAGAACATCTCAAGGTGGCACCAAACAGCTTTAGTTTCTCTCTCATAAGAAGACAAAAGTAGGCAAATGTATACCTGTTTAGCAATTAATGTTCCAATATTTTACCTTATTTGAAATGGCCCAAATACTCAATGAATTCTTATCATTTAACTTAATTTAGTTTCAGTTTACCAAGATTTGGAGAGACTGTTTTAGATGGACACTTCCAGGACATAATTATTCCTATAGAGTTTACCAAAAAGCTCTCATCCCAGTTACATTTACTTAAAAATGTAATCATATCAGGTTATTTCCCTGTTGACAGATTTTATAACAGGAAAAATATGTCCTTCTGGACTTCCAGTAACCCTAGATACAATGAAAGTATTGTACTTAATGCTGATGACTCTAAAGACGGGTCTGTATTAATTAAATCCACAAGCTTAAGCTAGACAAGTTAATTTCTACAGAAACAGAGATCTCATAGTTTTTCCGCTTGAATTTAAAATGGCCCCTTTTTTCCCCTCAGTCTGGGGTACTACAGATGAATCTGGTAATTCCTGAGAGCCCAAGCAGCATAGTTACAATGTAAAAGCAGAGAGAGATGCAAGCCCCTCCAGTCAGGCAGAAAGAATAGTTACACTGCAAAGGCAGAGGAGAGAGATGCAAGCCCCTTGAGCCCAGGTAGAACAGTTACGTTGCAAGAGCCGAGTAGGGAAAATGCGAGCTCCTTTCTTTTCTTTTTGTTCTCTAAAATCCCACTAAGTAACCCAAGGCTGGAGTCTCAGGAAATGTGGGCTGCGTTTGTATTTCAAGGCTTAAATGCTCCACCGTGCCCACAATTTTGGCAGAGACTTGCAGGAGCAGTTGGACAGACAAAACTGAGACAGGCTTGGACCTGGGACCCTTTGCTGCAGTGCTGCAATGCTTGCACCTGGACACACCTCTCCTCCAGCAACAAAATACAAAGAAACGGCATGGGACTAAAACTAACGACGTGCATGCGCAGTTGGGGCAAATTCTGGACAAAGGATACGAGACCAGAAAACCCAACTGCCACGTTTGAAGAGAACAAACAGGGTACTGCACATGCCCCCTGCACACAACACCACCTAAGGGGTGGGCAGACCACCTGAGCTACCCCTCCAGCCTGACCCCTGGACACACCCCTACCCTCACCCCATGTAAGGAACAAGCTCGCCCCTACTCCGGAAGTGAGCAAGCAGGAGAACCTGTTCTTTGTTCTCGCTCCCGCTTGCTGCAGCAGGGGCCCTAATAAAGCCTTGCCTGAATTTCTTGTCTGGCCTCTGATCAGTTTCTACTGATTAAGGACATGAACCCTGGTCAGTAACATATTTTGTGGCCCCCAATGTGGGGCACTTGTCCACTTCTGGGAGAGGATCTGGGCACCTCCGTGACCAGCGAACATTGCTTCCCCGTGGGTGACAAGTGGCCACCTGAACCTCTTGTTTCAGCATCAGTACATTTGGTAAGTCTGCCTTCCTGGCCCCTGGGGGCCTCAGTACCCTCATTCAGGCAATGCTTTCCCTCCCCTCCCCCTTTTCCTTTTCCCTCTCCTGAAATCTCTCTACTTGTCTCTCTCTGTCCTATCCTTCCAAGAGAGTGGACGTCAGGCAGCTACAGCCTCACTCCTCTCAGGTTGTGAGACCTGCTCCCTCTGGCCGGCAGCGGCTCACCTTGACGGGTGACAGGCGGAGGTGGGAGAGGCTCGCCTAACACCGTGCAGACTTTGGTCCAGTGGGCTCTCCCTGACGGCAGATTTATGAGAGTGATAGAGGTTCAAACCTCATATGGCAGAGTGGCTGGAAGTCCGATCATCCCAATATTCTCACCTTTATTTTCCTGCCGCCAAGAGAAGTCCCGTTGGGAACAGGCTGAAGCGGCAGATTTCTATATACTGGTGTATGCGGGGGTGAGAGTCCCATCTGTGGGCTGCTGTCCCACAGACGATGTACAACTGGCTGGTTTCCGGGCTTGATCACCCTGGTGGGCAGTGGGCAAGGTCCTCCCTCCTTCACTGGCCCTTCCGGAAGCATGCAGGTTGGTGCCTGAATAGACACCCACAGAGGGGCGGGTTGAAATGGCAATCTCTCTCTTTCTGTCTCTTTCTCTTTTTTCAGTTTTTTCTGTCCTCCTCCCTTTACCTCTCCCTTGGTCCCCATAACTGCACTCCCATCCCCTTCACCCTAAAAACTTATTTGTGTCTTTAAGTTTTGTGATTGGTATCTTTGTTTGTGATGTAGTTCTGTCTGTCCAACTACTCCTGCAAGTCTCTGTCAACATTGTGGGCAGTGGAACATTTAAGCCTTGAAATAGAAACAGCCCACATTGCCTGAGACTCCAGCCTTGGGTTACTTAGTGGGATCTTTTTTTTTTTTTTTTTTTTTTTTTACTTAGTGGGATCTTAAAGAACAAAAAGAAAAGACAGGAGCTTGCACTTTCCCTCCTCTGTTCTTGCAACTTAACTATTCTACCTGGGCTCAGGGGTCTTACACCTCTCTCCTGTTCCTTTGCAATGTAACTATTCTTTCCGCCTGAGCTGGAGGGGCTTGCATCTCTCTCTGCTTTTGCAATGTAGCTGTTCTACCTGGGCTCTCAGGAACTACCTGATTGATCTGTAGTCCCCCAGACTGAGGGGAAAAAAAGGGGGCCATTTTAAATTCAAGCAGGAAAACTATGAGATCTCTGGTTCTGTAGAAATTAACATGTCTAGCTTAAGCTTGTGGATTTAATTAATACAGACCCATCTTTAGAGTCATCAGCATTAAGTAAAATACTTTCATTGTATCTAGGGTTACTGGAAGTCAATAAGTGCATATTTTTCCTGTTACAGAATCTGTCAACAGGGAAAATAACCTGATATGATTAAAGTTTTAAGTAATGTAACTGGGATAAGAGCTTTTTGGTAAGCTCTAGGAATAATTATGTTTTGGAAATGTCTATCTAAAACAAAACAGTCTCTCCAAATTTTGGTAAATTTGAAACAATTAAATTAAGTGATAGGAATTAATCGAATATCCAGGCCACTTCAAATGAGATAAAATATTGGAACACTGATTGCTAAACAGGTCTAAATTTACCTACTCTTTTTTTTTTTTTTCTTGTGAGAGAGAAATTAAGCTGTGAGTTGCCACCTTGAGATGTTCTCTACCAATTTATGGAATGCTAATGGAAAAGACAGTTCATGGTTGCTTAAGGAAAGTAGGATGCATGTTTTCAGAAAAGAAGGTATGAGGAATGGAAACACATTTTGTTAAAGGAAAAAGGGTGGTTTTGTCCTAGAGCTGGCTATTTCTGAATGGGAAAAGAATAAGGGACAAAGTATGGCTACAGAAAGTTGCTGAAGGTTTGCGGAAGAGGAACATGGAGAAAATAATTTTGTATGTGGTCAGGGTTTTCTAAGGTTGGATTAAATTTAATTAGGTAAATGGATTTTATTAAGAGTAGGCTGATGCAAGATTTAGTTTCTCTCTCTCTCTTATGAGAATATAGTTTTCCTAGGAATAGGTTCAAAGTTAGCCTCTACCTCTGCCCCACAAGGCATTTACCCCCTTCGGGAAGTAGCTGATGGGAATGGAGGGGCTACTAGAGTGCATGTCTCCTTCTCGATGGGAGACTTAGGAATCTGTAAGGAGAAGTTTGGCAGGTTCTCAGACAACCCTGACAAGTTTAGGCGTGAATTTATCAGGCTGGGATTGACATTCTCTCTCACCTGGCAGGACATCATGGTCATTCTGGCCCACTGTTGCACCCCAAATGAAAAGGAGCATATACTGAGAAAGGCCAGGGAACACACAGATGGCCTACTGGCCACCAATCCACATCACCAAATTTATCAGGTGGGTGGGGATGCAATCCAAGAACATGGCCCACACTGGGACTATGAAGATCATGTAGGCCAGGCTAGGATGAGACATTATATTACTTGTCTATCAGAAGGAATGAAAAGGTGTATGGTGAAGCCTGTAAATTATGATAAGGTCTGAGAGGTTACACAGGAAAAAGGTGAAACCCCGGCAGTCGTCCTGAGCTGGGTGACAGGCATTCAGCAAGTACACCAATACAGACTCGAGTCCACAGAAGGGAGGACACTATTGGCCGTGCATTTTATCACCCAGGCTACTCCTGATATCAAGAGAAAATTACCAAAGCTTGAGGCTGGGCCCCAAACCCCACTGTCAACCTTGGTAGAGGAGACCTTCAAGGTCGATAACAACCGAGACTTAACGGAGGAGGCCAATAAGGATAAGAGGCTGGTAAAGAAAACGCAGCTTTTGGCTGCTCTGATTCGCCCACCACCCCGAGGGGACCCTGGAGGGCCGAGAAGGCTGGACAGACCACCAAGAAACCGCCTGGGCCCGAGCCAGTGTGACTTTTGTCGGAAAAGGGGGGCACTGGGAGGGGGAATGTCCTGAGCGCCCTCCTGTGGGAAGCCCAAGGGGCAACCCCGACCTGCCCCAGTTCCTTGTGAATCTCCCAGTTGAGAGATTCCCGCACACCAGCTGAAGGGGCCTGAGTGCCTGCCCAGCTCCAGATCCCACTCGATCCATCCTCGTTACTCCAGCGACGCTTCGGGTCACCCTCCATGTGACAGGTAGGAGAACCGAGTTTCTTATAGACACTGGAGCCACCTGCTCTCTTCTCACTTGGGCAGCTGGCCGCCTCTCCAACCGTGACTGTACTGTGACGGGAGTTGATGGACGGCCAAAGGTAAGGCGATTTATATCTCTGCTTGCCTGTGGAATCAGCTCCATTATTATTACGCACTCCTTTTTGTACATGTCAGAATACCCTGTCGCTCTCCTCAGAAGAGATTTGCTAAATAAGTTAGGAGCTAGTGTATTCTTAGGACAGGGTGAAGTCCAAAGAGGTAAAGAATCCAAACAGAGAATGCATGTATTAGTAGCCCCAGATGACCCACCTGCTGGGTGTCAAAATATTCCCCAAGACATCCCCCAAGAAATCAGAGAACAGGTAGATCCTACAGCTTGGGATACCTCAGTGCCAGGAAGGGCAAAATGTGTTCCCCCAGTAAAAATAAGGTTAAGGCCTGGGGGAAAATACCCCTGGAAGAGGTAATATCCTTTAAAGCCCGAGGCCCTGAGGGGAATCTAACCGCTGCTCAGCAAATTCCTAAAACATGGACCCATTAGGCCCTGCCAATCCCCTTGCAGCACCCAGTCCTCCTAGTACAGAAGCCTAACGGGGAGCTTTGGCTTGTGCAAGACTTATGAGCAGCGAATGAGGCCGTCATGCCTGTTCATCCACTGGTGCCAAACCCATAGACCCTCCTCGCCCAAGTGCCAGGGAACGCTCAGTATTTCTCTGTTTTGGACCTCAAAGATGCATTTTTCTGTATTCCCCTACATCCAGACTCTCATTACCTTTTTGCCTTTGAGTGGAGGGACCCTGACCCCCTGGAGGCTGCCCAGTATACATGGACGTTGCTTCCGCAGGGTTTTCGGGACAGCCCCTATCTTTTTGGAAGTGCGTTAGCAAGGGAACTGAGGGAACTGAGCCTTGAGAAGGGAACTCTGTTACAATATGTTGATGATTTATTAAGTAGTGAGACCAAACAAGATTCAGATCAAAATACTGTTAGGGTCCTAAATTTTCTGGCACAAAGGGGATATATAGTCTCTCCAATCAAGGCTCAGATCTCACAGCAACGTGTTGACTATTTAGGATTTATTTTGACCCAGGCGTACGAGCACTGGCCAGAGACTGAAAAACAGCAATTAGCACATTACCATCCAACCACAAAGAGGCAACTCCGAGGCTTTCTCGGGATGGCTGGGTTCTGGTGTATCTGGATTACAAATTATGGCCTTATAGCAAAACCCCTCTATGAGGCTCTAAAGGGAGAACAAAGGGAACCCCTCCAATGGTATAAAGACCACCAGTGGGCCTTTGAGACACTAAAGACTGAGCTGAGCAGAGCACCAGCACGGGGGCTTCCACATTTGGACAAGCCCTTCACCCTGTACATTCACGGGAGGTCAGGGGTAGCTCTAGGAGTCCTGACCCAAAAGCTGGGACTGGATCAGAGATCAGTGGCTTACTTTTCAAAACAACTGGACTCAGTGGCCCTGGGATGGCCAGGCTGCCTGCGGGCAAGAGCAGCCTGTTGGTTAATGAGGCTTCCAAGCCCACCCTGGGCCAACACATAGATGTGTTAACCCCTCATCAGGTACAATCTGTGCTGGAAGTCAAAGGACATCATTGGTTGACTGGAGGAAGGTTAACAAGATATCAGGCCCTCTTAATGGACACCCCTGCCATTACCTTAAAGGTGTGCCAAACACTGAACCTGGCAACTCTGCTTCCAACGGTCCAGAGTGGAGACTTAGTGCATCAGTGTATAGAGACCATAGAACAAACTTGCTCCAGCAGGTCTGATCTTCTAGATGAGCCTCTTGACAGCCCTGAGGTCGAATGGTTTACTGATGGGAGCAGTTCTGTAGAAACGGGAACCTGAAAGGCGGGGTATGCCATAGTTAGCCTAGATGAAGTCATAGAAGCCAAGGCCCTGCCACCCCAGACATCAGCCCAGAAGGCCGAACTAAATTGCATTAATGAGAGCTTTGCAATTAGGGAAGGATAAGAAGTTAAATATTTTTACTGACTCTGAAGATGGGTTCCACCTGCTTGCTACATGCTCATGCTGCCATTTGGAAAGGAAGAGGAATGTTAACTGCTAGAAATTCCCCCTAAAACATAAAAGATTTGATTCTGGCTCTTTTAGAAGCAGCGCAGCTTCCTACCCAATAGCAGTAATCCACTGTAGGGGCCATCAGAGGGAGGATCTTTTGTGAGCCAAGGGAACAGCAATGCTGATGAAATTGCAAAAAAGGCAGCTCGACTGTAGGAACCTGAACAAGTTATGGCTCTAGTGATTGGCCCCCCCTGAACTCCCTAGCCTTCCCCAGTATTCCCCACAGGAACAAGAAAATGCTGAGAAGTGGGGCTATGAGAAGGGAAGCACAGGCTGGTATAAAAAGGAAGGTAAGGTTCTAATCCCTGAGGCCCAACAATGGAAACTCACCAAGAGCTTACATGATGCCGCCCAATATGGGCGGGGTGCACTATGGGACTTGATGCACAAGGCTTTTTCAGGGAAGGGGCTTAAAAGAACAGTAAAACAAGTAACAATTGCCTGTGATTTATGTGCCTGTAATAACCCACAGACCCATCCGATCCCCCCCCCCTTCCTTACTCGGGCCAATTCAATGCCGAGGGACATACGCGGCGGAAGACTGGCAGTTAGATTTCACCCAAATGCCCACATGATCAAGATATAAATATCTTCTGGTATTTGTTCATACTTTCACAGGATGGGCTGAAGCCTTCTCCACTGGATCTGAAAAGGCTCTGCATGTCTGTAAGTCCCTTTTAAAAGAAATAATTCCTCAGTTTGGACTTCCAAAGTCCCTGCAGGGCGTTAACGGGCCCTCTTTTATAGCTGAAATCACACAGGGGCTCACGACGGCCCTACGGATAGACTACAAGCTGCACACCTCTTGGCACCCCCAGTCTTCAGGGAAGGTAGAGAAAACGAACTATACTTTAAAGAAAACCTTAGCAAAGCCCTGCCAAGACACTCATGAACCCTGGACCAACTTGCTTCCTATTGTACTCCTCAGGGTCCGTGTAGCCCCCTGGGAGTTGTCTGAGGCTTAGCCCATTTGAAATGACCTGTGGGAGGCCTTTTCTTACTACTGACATTCTACCGCATGAGGACGTGAACCAGGCCCTGAGATATTTTATTAACGTAGGACAAGTTCAGAAGGCAATCCAGGACTATGCCGGCAAGGCACTGCCGGCTCCCACTCAAACTACAGAGGAAGGAGCAGTTCCTTCACAAATAACCCCAGGTACCAAGTTCTTCTTAAAACCTGGAAAGAGGGGTCCCCCGAAGACCAACTAATGCCAAAATGGAAGGGCTCCTATAGAGTAATTTTAACCACCCTCCACTGCTGTCAGACTGTGAAGGATCTCTAGTTGGGTACATTTGTCCAGACTAAAGCTTTTACCTCCAGAAACCCTGCAGGTCACAACAGAAGAACAATACACCTGTGAGCCAGGGAAAGATCTGAGAGACCTATTTGAAAGACAGGCACCATCAACAGATAGGCAACATGATGCAGTGGGTTGGCTCCTATTTGAAGCCTTAACGGGACTTGGGACCTCCCTCTGTTTCCTTGGCTGAGGTGGTTCTTGACAATCATCTGGCCCTTGATTACCTTCTGGCAGAACAAGATAGAGTTTGTGCAACAGTTAATACTTCCTGCTGCACTTGGATCCATGCGACAGGACATGTAAAAGTTAATATTAAGGAAATATACGCCCAGGCAGAGTGGATTCATAATTTTGGCAGGGGCAATATCACCCCCCTTGTCTGGTCAACAGTTAAGGAAGCCCAAAGTTAACCTGGTTCCTTCCCTTTCTAGGCCCTTTAATAGCTACTGTTGTTGTTCTCCTTTTTAGCCCCTGTTTGTTTAATCTTTTGGTTAAGGTTGTGTCTTTTAGGCTCCAACAGTTTGAAGTAAGGCTCATGATGGGTCAAGGAATTCAGCGCATTCCAGTAGAGAGTGGCCCAGGTCCCTTCAGGTCCTTGGAACAGTCAGCGAGGAACTTCTACACCTCTAGCATAGGCTAGGGTCTGCGGCCCCTGTTCAGCAAGAAGAATTTTCAGAAGAGACCTTCGGCCCCTTACCCCTTAAGAATAAGGGTGTAGGGCTTCCCTGGTGGTGCAGTGGTTAAGAGTCCACCTGCCAATGCAGGGTACACGGGTTCAAGCCCTGGTCCGGGTAGATCCCACATGCCGCAGAGCAACTAAGCCCATGCGCCACAACTACTGAGCCTATGCTCTAGAGCCTGTGAGCCACAACTACTGAAGCCCGCGTGCCTAGAGCCCGTGCTCCGCAACAAGAGAAGCCACCGCGATGAGAAGCCCGCACACCGCAACGAAGAGTAGACCCCGCTCACCACAACTAGAGAAAGCCCGCGCACAGCTACGAAGACCCAACACAGCCATAAATTAATTAATTAATTAATTAATTAATTTTAAAAAAAGGGTGTAGAGTGTCTTGGGGGGAATGAGACAAGCTGGGACCTGGGACCCTTTACTGCAGTGCTGCAACGCTTGCACCTAGACATACCTCTCCTGGAGCAAGAAAATACAAAGAAACTCTATGGGACTAAAAATAACTACATGCATGCACAGTTGGGGCAAAATCTGGACAAAAGATACAAAGAGACCAAAAAACCCAACTGCCACTTTTGAAGAGCCCAGAGCACAACAGGGTACTGCGCATGCCCCCCGCACACACCACCACCTAAGGGGTGGGCAGACCACCCTGAGCCACCCCTCCAGCCCGACCCCTGGACACACCCCTACCCTTACCCCATTTAAGGAACAAGCTTGACCCTCGCCCCCTTGGGGAGTGGCAAGCAAGGCAACCTGTAGTTTGCTCTCCCTCCCCTCTGCTGCAGCAGGGGCCCCATAAAGCCTTGCCTGAATTTCTTGTCTGCCCTCTGATCAATTTCTATTGATTAAGGAGGCCAAGAGCCCTGGTCGATAACAAAACTACATAAAACAGAGATACCAATGACAAAAACCTAAAGACACAAGACGTTTTCAGGATAAAGGAGATGGGAGTGAAGGTATAAGGATCAAGGGAGAGGTAAAGGGAGGAGGGACAAAAAAGACTGAAAAGAGAAATAGACAGCAGGAAAATAAAGGCGAGAATACTGGGATGATAGGACTTCCAGCCACCCCACGATATGAAGTTTGAACCTCTATCACTCTCATAAATCTCCCGTCAGGAAAAGCCCGCTGGACCAAGGTCTGCACGGTGTGAGGCGAGCCTCTCCCACCTCTGCCTGTCACCCGTCAAGGTGAGCCGCTGCCAGCCAGAGGGAGCAGGTCTCACAACCTGAGAGGAGTGATGCTGTAGCTGCCTGACGTCCACTCTCTCGGAAGGATAGGACAGAGGGAGAAGCAGGGAGATTGCAGGAGAGGGAAAGGGATAAAGGGGAGGGGGAAAGCATTGCCTGAATGAGGGTACTGAGGCCCCCAGGAGCCAGGAAGGCAGACTTATCAAACGTGGTGATGCTGAAACAGGAGGTTCAGGTGGCCACTTGTCACCCATGGGGAAGCTGAATTCACTGGTCCTGGAGGTGTCCAGATCCTCTCCCCAGAAGGGGACAAGTGCCGCATGTTGGGCACCATAAATCTAATACCAGTCAATGTTCTTGGCCTTCCCCAATCAATAGAAATTGATCCGAGTCCAGACAAGAAATTCAGGCAAGGCTTTATTGGGGCCCCTGCTGCAGCAAGGAGGAGGGAGAACAAACAACAGGTTCCATTACTTGCTCCCCGAGGCGGCGGGAGCTGGTTTCTTATATGGGGTGAGGGTAGGGGTGTGTCCAGGGGTCGGGCTGGAGGTGTGGCTTGGGTGGTCTGCCCACCCCTTAGGTGGTGGTGTGTGCAGGGGGCATGAGCAGTACCCTGCTTGTGCTCTGGGCTCTTCAAAAGTGGCAGTTGGGTTTTTTGGTCTCTTTTGTCCAGAATCTGCCCTAACTGCATGCGTGCAGTTATTTTTAGTCCCATACAGTTTCTTTGTATTTTGTCGCTGGAGGAGAGGTGTGTCCAGGTGTAAGCATCGCAGAACTGCAGCAAAGGGTCCCAGGTCCCAGCCTGTCTCAATTCCTCTGGCAGACGGTGGTCACGCAGCTCCGTCCTGGGGTTCTCTCTGCCCATTTCTTCCTCTGACCATGTGGACCCTAGGCGCATCCTTGTTTCCCAGCTCCTGGGGAGCCTGGGGGATCTTGGGCTATTTGGGTGGGGCCCCGAGGGGAGTGTCAAGCAGGAGGTGGTCTGGAAGCCAAGCATGCGATCCTGGGCAAGGAGGCGCAGGCAGGAGGGGCCGGTCAGTCTGGGCAGTGAGTTCAGGGCACCGGAACCCCCAGAAGGATGGCTTTGAGCTGTGAGTCTGGGGGCGTTGTCCGGGAGGATCATCGTGTGTCCTGTGTAGAGATGACCGACTGCTCACCCCAGCTCCCCAGAGAAGGGCTGGTGGTTGGTCCTGGCCATGGCCCACACTCTCTGATCCTTGAAAGGGATGCTTCCGGCACACAGAGCTGGGCTTCACGGAATCAGGCCCAGTTCAGTGAGTACTTCTGGAGAACTCCCTGTGAGATGCCCAGGGGGTGCTTGGTGCCAGCAGCACGAACATGGGCATGACAGAAGCCCTCCCTCCCCTGGGAGACAGGCCAACCGGTGCCTATGCCCCGGTCCAGGGAGACAGAGTTCTTCCAACGGGAGTCAGGACAGCTTTGGAAAAGAGGTGACACTTGGCCTGGGCCCTGAGGGATGAGTAGGAGTCTTGAGAGCAAAGCTAGCCCAATCCCAGGTAGAGGCAGGGCCAGGCAGAGGGCCCCCAGCCGGCATTGCACACCTTCTGGGTTTCCTGGGCCCCGGCTCTGTCTGTGCCCACGTCTCAGGGCCTCCCAGCCTAAGGCCCACATTCAACCCTTCTTCCCTGGGCTCTTGTCTGGATGTGCCCATAGCTCTCAGTCTGGGAAGGGAGACCACCAGACCACCAAGGACTCGGGGGCTCTGTACACATTTGTAAGGGCCAGCCGTGTCCACGTGCTGTGTCCCGGGCTGGCTGTGGCCACGCCGTCCTCTCCTGGGCTGCACCGAGAGGAGGGATGCTGTGCACAGGGGTCCACACCGTCCCTCGTATGAGAGTGTGTGTGGACACCCGCTTTGAATGCACAGGGCTGCTTGCCCTTGGGACACGCACAGGACAGACCCATGTTTTTCAGGCTCCTCTGGTGACAAAGTGTGAGTGGCCACTGTGGGCATTGCTGGCCTCTGTCGGGATACTCGCTATCCATCCAGGTGTGTCAGGACTCTACTCACTCACGTCTCCACAGCCTGTTCCCCCCGAAAATCCACTGAGACGTGCCTACAATTGCTGACCACCTCATCCCACCCTTACACCTGCACATTCATTCTCCGGCAAAAAAAGCCATGTCACTTCCGTTTCCTTTGCAGTTTTAGTGAACTTACAGCCGTCTGAGAAAAGGGACAACCTGTTGTGGATTTTTTTGGTTACATCACTTTATGGAAAATATGACTGACAGACAAAAGCTGCACACATCCAATGTCTACACTTAAGAGTTTGGAGCTTGGGATCCATGTGAGAAAGCTCCCACTGTCCAGGCTATACACGGACCACCTTCACGTTTTTATTTAATGTTTTTCTTTTCTGGTGTTGAGAGCAGTCATTCAACATCTGACCTTTCAGCCCAGGTGCAAGTCCATGGCAGTGTCAGCTCCAGGCCCTGTGTCGTAGAGTACACATCCAGAAATTGTCCATCTTGAAAGTAAAATTTATATCTTCTGACCAACATCCCCTCCAGTTGCCTCCTTCCAGCCCTGGGAACCAGCATTCCACTTTCCGCTTCTGTGACTTTGAGTACTTTGGAGTCCTCATGACAGTGGAATCAAGCAATGTTTTGTCCTCTGTCTGGCTTCTGTCACTAAAATTTCCCCCTGGTCCATCCACATTAATGCAACGTCCTTCTGTTTCGAGGTTGAATGGTAGTCCAGAGACACAACCTCTTTCAGGTTTTCCTGCACATCTGGCTGCTTCTCACACCTGATCATATTGCCTTGCTTCTTTGTTGCAAACACCAAATGGCAAAATGACATCTTCCAGCCAGGACTGAGTCCTGTGCTTGGACACCAGGGAACGGTGACCATGGAAACTGCTTGGAAAAAAAAAAAAAAAAATCACAGGGAATTCCCTGGCAGTCCAGGGGTTAGGACTCTGAGCTTTCACTGCCGAGGGCCAGGCCAAGATCTCAGGGAGGAAGGAGGGGAGGATGAGATGTAAGCTGGTCTCGTGCACCTGGGCACCCCGAGGAGAGGAGGCCTGGGCAGGGTTCAGAGCTCCCTCTCTCGGGAAGACAGCAGCTCTAAGCAAGTCAGTGCGGGGCGGGGGTGAGGTGGGGACAGAAAGTCAGGGTCAAAGCCCCTTCTCTACCCCCATAGGTACCATATGCTCACTGATGCCTGGCTTCTGGAAACCCACCTTTTTCTCTGTCCCCAGGCATGGTATTCTTACTCTTTCTCTGATCCAGTGTGGCCACTAGAAACCATTCTCAAGCCCCCAGCCCCCAGCCCACACAAGTGACTGACTTCTCATTGTGACTCTGCTGTGGCCACTCCCGGGGACCCTGAACTGTGCTACTCAACGTGTGGACCAGAGGCAGGGACAGCACCGTCCCCTGGGAACCGACTAAGAGGCACATTCTCCGGGCCTGCACAGACCTGCTGGGTCAGGATCCTGGGGGAGGGCAAGGGCCAGGGTTGGGGACATCCACAGGTCTCCGGGGGATGCTGGGCCCCTCGGAAGTGCTCCAGTAGCTGCGGACGGAGCCTAAAGGCCTGTTTCGGGGGCACAGAGGCAAAGTCTTGTCTGGAAAGAGTGTGTGTGTCATCGTCCCAGAGCTGCTCTGTGCCCCAGGAAGGGGAGGCTGTGACGATCTCTTCCTCGGACGCAGACCCGGCACACAGGAGTTGTGTGCCCGCTGAGCTGTGGCCCCGAGGCGCCGAGACACTGGCGTCTCCTGTGGACTCATCTCAGCCTCCTGAGCGCCTTGGCTTCCTCGCCTCTCTCTGCTTCCCCCTCACTCACTCTGCCTCCTCCGGTGACAGCCCCGACAAGGGGGCACCCCGGGCCCAGGGTGTATCAGTGGCCACTCTCCGGTCACACATCTGGAGGGAGGGCGTGTCCGTCAGCCAGCCAGGCCCCAGGCTGAGAACCTGAGGCGGAGGCGTTGTGTCACGGGAGACGCAGGGATTTGGCGGGAAGCTCCTGCTTCTAGGACCTGCAAGTCCTCTCCCCCGGCACCCGCCCAGGGGCCTGGGCGCCTGTGTTCCAGAACTCAAGGGGGCTGGGGGCCACAGGGGACGAGGACACACCTGCACTTGTCAAGACCTCGGCCCTCTGCTGCTTTCTTAGCGTGAATACACTTCACCTCTGGGCAGGCCGCCTTCTGTCACCCACAAAGCTGGCTCTGGGCCACTCATCCTCTTTGGCTCTGTCCCTCCTCGCTGACCCTCACCTACTGCTGTGTCCAGAGACCCCCTTCCAATTCAACCCCTTGCAATTGTGTCCTTGATTCAGCCTCTGAAACTGGGACACAAAACTCAGCCTCCCCTCCCACTGAGGTGCCGAGGGGGTTGTATGGCTGGGCCTCAGCTGCGGGGGTCCCTCCTCCACGGCTGGTCCTTCTCCACCCACCCTGCCTGGGTCTCGCTTCTCTTTCCTGAACAGGAGGCAATTTTATCAGCTTTGGATGGAGGAGGCAGGGTCACAAGAGGGAAGGGACAGGGTGTGACCCCAGAGGGGAGGACCAGGGCCAGGAGTATGCCCCGGAGCAGATGAACTGGCCCAATGCCCCGGGAGGCTGGGTGGGAGCTGGTGCGGGGAAGGGTGAAGCCTGGGTGTCCGCGCGCCCACAGCCATGCTGTGTCAGCAGTGGAGGTGCAGGTGGGCTCAGCCCTGGGCCCTGCTCCTGCTTCTCCCATGATGGATACATCTGCCCAGCCCTGTTCTGGGAGATCTGTGCAGGGTCTCCATATCATTGGCATCACCAGCACCTTTCAACTTTGATAATCTGGTGGTCCCTGGGTTTAGAGAAAATGCAGCCTCCCTATCCAAAAGTCCAGAAACACTGGGGCTGCATGTTTCTAAGAGGCTCCAGGAGACACTGCAGCTTCTGGTGAGTGAGCCCACCTTGAGTGGAGGCTGGAGCCCCTCCTACATTCTGCCCCGCCCCGAACATCCTGGACCAGTGGGTGTGTGTGAGCAAGGCCCCAGGGCAGGTGCTGAGGGGCCTGAGGCCCTGTCTGGGTCCATCCTGCACAGAGGGTTCCCTGCCAGGCTGTACTGATGCCCCTCTGAGGACGACGGTCATCCCTTGAGCCCAGAGACACAGCTCAGATGCACCTGTGCCCCTAGCTTGTGCCACCTGTGGCTGGCTCAGGTGTCCAAGGGAGAGAGACCCACCCCCTGGGCCCAGCCGGCTGCACTGCTGGCAGGACGGCCTCAGCTGCCCAGCACCCAACCTCTGGAACCAGGCTGCACAAAGCTGCTTGCAATTCTGACATTTAATGACCAATTCTACGTGAGGAAATGACAGGGAGGAATGTCCACATTGCCCGGATGTGACACCCAGACACCTGCTCATACAGAGGACAGAACCAGAGCTGCTCAGCCACTGAAGGGCCACGACAGGGCGTCACTGGTGCCCAGGAGGAGGACAGCGGAGCCCAGGCTGGTACGTGGTCTCAGTCAGGGGAGCCTTCCGAGCAGGTGTTGTTCAGGAGTTGAAACTTTGTTCTCCAGGGTTCAGTGTCGATTGTAAAGAAGCAGGTGATGGTCTGCGGGACAAAGCACAGGGACAGAGAGTAGGGGGAGGGGCCTTGGGAAGCGTGTGGCTCCAGCTCTAAAGCCAGCATCCCCCCAACCTTGCCTTCCTGGGGTGGGCAGCTGGGGGTGCAGGCTCTGGCCCTCAGTCCTTGATCTTCCTGACCTGGGACGCTCTCCTGACCCCAGAGGCGCCTGGGTCATTCTCCCCTCTCCAGCTCTGTGGTCTCCAGGGACCCCTCCCCCAGGATGTCCCAGTGTGACCCATGCCCCCAGTGTCCCAGCAGGGCCTCTGATCCAACTCGGGTTTGTCCCGGGGCGGGACTCACCCCCCTTATCACCAGGGCAGGGCCTGGGAGGGAGGGCAGTGGGGCTCCTCAGCCTCCACCCCTCGGGCTCTGGGTCAGTGGCCGGAGGACCCGAGAGGGGACTACTCAGCCAAGGTGATGTTGTCTCCCCACCCCACACTTCTCCTGAAGGCAGGGAAAAGAGGTGGGTGAACACCAGGGAGGGGACATTCCCGTCTCTGGCCCAGGTGACCTGGACCCAAGTGGTCAGGAGCAAACCGACCCCAGTGTGAACTGGGGTGCAGCGGCTAGAATGGGGCCAGTGAGCAGACAGGCCAGGGACGTACAAGTGACCCGGGGCTGGCCTGCCTGGCTGGGCTCCGTCCTGCAAATGCCCCCTCCGTGTCCCTTGGGATGGCATTGTCATCACTCCCCACACCCCCTGCTCCGAGGCAGCGTCCACGGCCGTGTAACCTGAGGGCAGCTGTCGCCGTGTCTTACATTGTTCCCGTCTGGACTTGCTTGAAATGGACAGTTGTCAATGTCTTCGTCAAACTTCCCACACCTGGTTCGGCCGAGCTGCAGCTCCGTGGAGAACACGATGCCATTTGCCTGCGTTTGTACAGACCTTGAAGTGGACGCATTCCCTGCTCCCCCCCACACACACACATTCACACACACACACACGAGAACACAAGCACACAGGCACACTCACAGGATTGGGACAATGGTTCTATGAAACATCACCCCTTCTCACTAAGAGCGCTCTGAAGGTTTCTGTCCTCTTCTCCACTCCCTGGTCCTTCAGCCTTGCAGTGTCTTCTTGCTCCACCCCGGCCTTTATTCCCAGCACCCAGAGTCAGTCTTGGACTCCAGGCCAGAGACCATAGACAGAGGCCCAGCTGGAGGGCGCAGGGCAGCAGGACCAGCCAGGACCAGCTCCAGTGCCCACGGAGTGAGGCCCAGCAGCGTGGAGGGCCCTCTGCCTTCCTTCTATCACTCCATCCAGAGGTGCAGAGGGAGTGACGCCCCAGCGCCCCACCACACACAAGCACTCAGACAAAGCACACATACACAACCACACACGCGCACACACAGGACCAGAAGTGCTCCTCCTGCAGAATGTTCTCGGGGTTTGGGTCTGCAGCCCACATGAAAATCGCACTCCTGGTTGCATTCTGTAGAGATTGCGTTGCTAGGGGAACATTTTAGGATTAAGAATGCCATCTGGGAAGAGTGTAAATCACACTCGGTCCACGTAGGTGGGGACCCAGAGGGAGCCCAGAGCACGTGGAGTCAGGGGAGAGGCTGCGAGCGCCCAGGGGCTCCTCAGGACCAGGGGGGCCTGTGACTCCCGAGCCGCTCTCCCCCACCCTCTGTGAGCGTCTCTGTGTATCTCTCTCTCTTTTTCCTAAATTAACCTATTTTAATGTTATTTCCATGAAATCTTTTCTAAATCTCTCTAATCCAGTATTTTCTGTCTGGCTCTTTTTATTTTACTAAATAGTTTCATCCCCTCTTAGTCCATATTTGGTCATTCTTCATTAAACAAGGTCAAAAATGACAAAAACTAAAAACACACCTTACGTGTGAGTAGACTGACAGTTTCAAAAATTCCCAAGTTATTTTTTTTATAAAACCTGAAACTAACCAAATAGAGTTTATGCCTCTATATTATGGGTTTCAAATGGTGATGGAGATCCCTTGATGACACCCCCACTCCCGACCCTCATTAACAGCAGGTGTGGGCCAGTGGGGAAGGGGGGAGGATGTGGTACCTACCGGCTCCTTCCACGACCTCAGGATGCGCACCACCTTGTAGGCATTCCTGTCCTGGCTCCTCTGGTTGAATACGTGTACGGCGTACTCCACGGTGGCAGGGAAGTAAAGCTCCAAGGTTGCTTGGTCTTCACCATTCCCTTCCCCTTGGGGTTGCCAGCCATAAGTCACTACGAGCTGGGGACCTAAGAGAAGCAGGAGCAGGGTGCAGGGCTGAGCCCACCTGCACCCCCACTGCTGACACGGCATGGCTGTGGGCGCCCGGACACCCAGGCTTCGCCCTTCCCTGTGCCGGCTCCCACCCAGCCTCCCTGGGCATTGGGCCAGTTCATCTGCTCTGGGACATACTCCTGGCCCTGGTCCTCCCCTCTGGCGTCACACCCTGTCCCTTCCCTCTTGTGACCCTGCCTCCTCCATCCAAAGCTGATAAAATTGCCTCCTGTTCAGGAAAGAGAAGCGAGACCCAGGCAGGGTGGGTGGAGAAGGACCAGCCGTGGAGGAGGGACCCCCGCAGCTGAGGCCCAGCCATACAACCCCCTCGGCACCTCAGTGGGAGGGGAGGCTGAGTTTTGTGTCCCAGTTTCCGGCGCTGAATCAAGGACACAATTGCAAAGGGTTGAATTGGAAGGGGGTCTCTGGACACAGCAGTAGGTGAGGGTCAGTGAGGAGGGACAGAGCCAAAGAGGATGAGTGGCCCAGAGCCACCTTTGTGGGTGACAGAAGGCGGCCTGCCCAGAGGTGAAGCATATTCATGCTAAGAAAGCAGCAGAGGGCCGAGGTCTTGACAAGTGCAGGTGTGTCCTCGTCCCCCGTGGCCCCCAGCCCCCTCGAGTTCTGGAACACAGGTGCCCAGGCCCCTGGGCAGGTGCCAGGGAAGAGGACTTGCAGGTCCTAGAAGCAGGAGCTTCCCGCCAAATCCCTGCGTCTCCCGTGACACAACGCCTCTGCCTCAGGTTCTCAGCCTGGGGCCTGGCTGGCTGACGGACACGCCCTCCCTCCAGATGTGTGACCGGAGAGTGGCCACTGATACACCCTGGGCCCGGGGTGCCCCCTTGTCGGGGCTGTCACCGGAGGAGGCAGAGTGAGTGAGGGGGAAGCAGAGAGAGGCGAGGAAGCCAAGGCGCTCAGGAGGCTGAGATGAGTCCACAGGAGACGCCAGTGTCTCGGCGCCTCGGGGCCACAGCTCAGCGGGCACACAACTCCTGTGTGCCGGGTCTGCGTCCGAGGAAGAGATCGTCACAGCCTCCCCTTCCTGGGGCACAGAGCAGCTCTGGGACGATGACACACACACTCTTTCCAGACAAGACTCTGCCTCTGTGCCCCCGAAACAGGCCTTTAGCCTCTGTCTGCAGCTACTGGAGCACTTCCGAGGGGCCCAGCATCCCCCGGAGACCTGTGGATGTCCCCAACCCTGGCCCTTGCCCTCCCCCAGGATCCTGACCCAGCAGGTCTGTGCAGGCCCGGAGAATGTGCCTCTTAGTCGGTTCCCAGGGGACGGTGCTGTCCCTGCCTCTGGTCCACACGTTGAGTAGCACAGTTCAGGGTCCCCGGGAGTGGCCACAGCAGAGTCACAATGAGAAGTCAGTCACTTGTGTGGGCTGGGGGCTGGGGGCTTGAGAATGGTTTCTGGGGGCCACACTGGATCAGGGAAAGGGTCAGAACACCATGCCTGGGGACAGAGAAAAAGGTCGGTTTCCAGAAGCCCGGCATCATTGAGAGACTGTGCTTGTCAGGGAGAGGAGGGGCTTTGCCCCTGATAGCCTGTCCCCCTGTCACCTGCACAGACTCTCTCACAGCTGGTGTCTTTCTAACACTCAAAAGTCATTCTCATATTTAGTCAATGCCTAAGAATTGACTGTTGAAGTTTTTCTAATTACAACTATTACAAGTAGTTTTTCTGTGAAAATTTTTTCTATGTATTTTCTATTGAATTACATTTGCTTTAAAATATTATATTAGTTACAGGTGTATATACATTGTGATTCAGTTTTTCACAGATATACTCCACTCAAAGTTATGGCAAGGAAATGACTATATTTCCCTGTGTTATATAATACATCCTTGTTGCTTATCTATTGTATACATAGTACTCTGCCTCTCTTAATCCCTTACCCTTCATTTGCCCCTCCCCATGCTTCTCCTGACTGGTAACCACTAGTTTGTTTTCTATGTCTGTGAGTCTGTTTCTGTTTTGCTTATAGATTTGTTTGTATTATTTTGGGGGGTTCCACATATAGGTTGATACAGAGTATTTGTCTTTCTCTGTCTGACTTATTTCTCTAAGCATAATATTCTCTAGGTCCATCCACATTGCTGCACTGGAAGAACGGCATTCTTTTTTATGGCTGAGTAATATTCCATTTTGTATTCATACCACATTATCCTTATCCATTAGAGCATTAGAGCTCATGATGTCTCTTATGCCCAAAACCTAGGCCACGTTGCTATGGAGGCTTGAGCACTCCATCCCGTCCTGAGCTGGACCAGTGCCATGGACATTCTCCTAGATGCCATTTGACTAGTGACGGAATCAGACAACAAGAAGGGACTTCTACAGATGTCTACGCTTGGTGGGGAAGTCTTGTTAACGGGGACAAGTCTGCCCCCCGTGTCCTAACATGAGAGGGAACCTGAGTCAGACACCCCATGCTTCTGGAGTCCAGAAAGGACAGTGGGTGCAGCTCCAGCATGGGGGAGCCCAGGCTGTGTGGGGTGGGGGGCATCCCACGTGTTTCCAACGAGTGAGGGGAGGGCGTCGGGGTGACCCAGGTGGGCAAGCTGGAGGAGGAGGGACGCGTCCTTCAGGTCCGGGGCTCCTGGCGCCCACCTGCCTGAGGCCTGTGTCCCTCTTACTCCTGCCGGGGCTCCTCCCCAGCCGACCTCAGAGGCCTTTGATAATCACGGTGCTGAAATCCCTCCTGGGTTCTGCACGTGGCTGTCCTGGCGAGCACATAGGGGTGTCATGGACCTGGACGTGACTTCCTCACCCGCCTCCTCACCCTGTTGTCAGAGCTTGGCCACAGGCCGTACCTGTGCCCAGCTGTGTTTGGGAGAAGATGACCAGGCGCTGATGACCTGGCATCTTTCCCGTCCCCAAGCTCCTTCCTCTGTCTCTGACTCCCCTGGCATTTGATTCCCAAGCCAACGCCCACTTTTACAAAAAACCCCTCCCCTCTAAGGCAGAAGCCCTCGTGGACCATCCTTGCTAGTGGTCGCTGGTGGCTGTCAGCACCTCCTGCCTTCCTCACCTCTCTGTCACGAGGCTGGTCTGCCTACAGCAAGGGAGTAGCACCAAGGAGGTGGAAGCCTAGGGAAGCCTACACCGCACGGAGCCAAGGCCCCCAGCGTTCAGGCCTGTGATTCTCAGGCAGGAGTTTTGGAATCCTTCCCAGCCACTGCAGGCCACCTTCTGTCACCCACAAAGCTGGCTCTGGGCCACTCATGCTCTTTGGCTCTGTCCCTCCTTGTCTCACTGACCCTCACCTACTGCTGTGTCCAGGGACCCCCTTCCACTTAAATCACTTGCAACTGTGACCTTGATTCATTGTCTGAATCTGGGGCACAAAAATAAGCCTCCCCTCCCACTGAGGTGCTGAGGGAAGCATATGGCTGGGATTCAGCTGCAGGGGTCCCTCCTCCACGGCTGGTCCTTCCCGACCCACCCTGCCTGGGTCTCGCTTCTCTTTCCTGAACAGGAGGCAATTTTATCAGCTTTGGATGGAGGAGTCAGGGTCACAAGAGGGAAGGGACAAGGGTGTGATGCCAGAGGGGAGGACCAGGGCCAGGAGTATGTCCCAGAGCAGATGAACTGGCCCAACACCCAGGGAGGCTGGGTGGGAGCTGGTGCGGGGAAGGGCGAAGCCTGGGTGCCCGGGTGCCCACAGCCATGCTGTGTCAGCAGTGGAGGTGCAGGTGGGCTCAGCCCTGCGCCCTGCTCCTGCTTCTCTTAGGTCCCCAGCTCCTGGTGACTCAAGACTGGGATTCCCAAGAGGAAGCGAATGATGATGACCAGCGAGCCTCAAAGAACTACTTCCTTGCCACAGTGGAGTATGGCTTACACGTATTCAACCTGAGGAGCCAGGACAGGAATGCCTACAAGGTGGTGCGCATTCTGAGGTCGTGGAAGGAGCCGGTAGGTACCACCTCCTCCCCCGTTGCTGTTAACGAGGGGCCAGCGGCGGTAGGGGAGTTAACAAGGGATCTTGATCATCGTTTATAGCCCGTAAAATAGAGGGAAATATTAATACAATCTCTTCCGTTGGTTTCAGTTTGTATAAAAGAAATAACTTGGAAACGTTTTAAACTTCAGTCAGTCTACTCACATGTAAGGTGTATTTTCGGTTTTCATCATTTCTGACCTTGTTTAATGAAGAATGACCAAATATGGACTAAGAGGGGATAAAGCTATTTAATTAAAAAAGAGCCAGACAGAAAATATTGGATTAGAGAGATTTCGAATAGATTTCAAAGAAATAACATTAAAATAGGTTAATTTAAGAAAAACAGAGAGAGATACACAGAGACACCCACAGAGGGAGGGGGAGAGCGGCTCAGGAGTCACAGGGCCCCCTGGTCCTGAGGAGCCCCTGGGCGCTCACAGCCTCTCCTCTGACTCCACGTGTTCTGGGCTCCCTCTGAGTCCCCACCTACGTGGACCGAGTGTGATTTACACTCTTCCCAGGTGGCATTCTTAATCCTAAAATGTTCCCCTAGCAACGCAATCCTGCAGAATGCAACCAGGGGTGTGATTTTCATGGTGCTGCAGACACGAACACTGAGAACACTCCGCGGTAGAAGAACTTCTGGTCCTATGTGTGCTTGTGTGTCCTTGTGTGTGCTTGTGAGTATGTGTGTGTGTGTGAGAGAGAGAGAGAGGTGTGTGTGTGTGTGTGTGTGTGTGTAGCAGTAGCTTTGTGTGGCATTTGTCTTGCTGTAGGGCAGGTGAAAGGGGTGACAAGGGGGCACAGAGGGGAATCTCCCTTTCTCAGCACTGATTTATCCAGCAAAGTTGGAAAGTCAGCACCCCACCCCTCAGGTCCCTGTCCTGCCTACACTGTGTGGATCTACTCTATTGGCTACACAAGGGGCAGGAGGGCTGCGTCCACTTCAGTGTCTGTACAAACCCAGGTTGATTTCGGCATCGTGTTCTCCACGGAGCTGCAGCTCGGCCGAACCAGGTGTGGAAAATTTGACGAAGACATTGACAACTGTCCGTTTCAAGCAAGGCCAGACGTGAACAATGTAAGACACGCGACAGCTGCCCTCAGGTTACACGGCCGTGGACGCTGCCTCAGAGCAAGGGGTGTGGGGAGTGATGGCAATGTCATTCCAAGGGACACGGAGGGGGCATTTGCAGGACGGAGCCCAGCCAGGCAGGCCAGCCCCGGGTCACTTGCACGCCCCTGGCCTGTCTAGCCGCTGCACCCCAGGTCACACTTGGGTCAGGTTGCTCCTGACCACTTGGGTCCAGGTCACTGGGGCCAGAGACGGGAATGTCCCCTCCCTGGTGTTCACCCACCTCCTTTCCCTGCCTTCAGGAGAAGTGTGGGGTGGGGAGACAACATCACCTTGGCTGAGTAGTCCCCTCTCGGGTCCTCCGGCCACTGACCCAGAGCCCGAGGGGTGGAGGCTGAGGAGCCCCACTGCCCTCCCTCCCAGGCCCTGCCCTGGTGATAAGGGGGGTGAGTCCCGCCCCGGGACAAACCGAGTTGGATCAGAGGCCCTGCTGGGACACTGGGGGCATGGGTCACACTGGGACATCCTGGGGGAGGGGTCCCTGGAGACCACAGAGCTGGAGAGGGGAGAATGACCCAGGCGCCTCTGGGGTCAGGAGAGCGTCCCAGGTCAGGAAGATCAAGGACTGAGGGCCAGAGCCTGCACCCCCAGCTGCCCACCCCAGGAAGGCAAGGTTGGGTGGATGTGGCTTTAGAGCTGGAGCCACAAGCTTCCCAAGGCCCCTCCCCCCACTCTGTCCCTGTGCTTTGTCCCGCAGACCATCACCTGCTTCTTTACAATCATCACTGACCCATGGAGAACAAAGTTTCAACTCTTGAACAACACCTGCTCGGAAGGCTCCCCTGACTGAGACCACGTACCAGCCTGGGCTCCGCTGTCCTCCTCCTGGGCACTAGTGACGCCCTGTCGTGGCCCTTCAGTGGCTGAGCAGCTCTGGTTCTGTCCTCTGTATGAGCAGGTGTCTGGGTGTCACATCTGGGCAAAGTGGACATTCCTCCCTGTCATTTCCTCCCATAGAATTGGTCATTAAACGTCAGCATTGCAAGCAGCTTTGTGCAGCCTGGTTCCAGAGGTTGGGGGCTGGGCAGCTGAGGCCGTCCTGCCAGCAGGGCAGCCGGCTGGGCCCAGGGGGTGGGTCTCTCCCCCGTGGACACCTAAGCCAGCCGCAGGTGGCACAAGCTAGGAGCACGGGTGCGTCTGAGCTGTGTCTCCGGGCTCAGCATCCCTGCCCCAGGGCGGCCATTCAGAGGTGGGTGTGCAGAAGCCCGTGGCTGCCCTGGGACTCTTGGTGGCAGCCACGTGGACCTTCTCCCTCCTTGCCTCCTCTCCTTGTGCTGCCCGCGATCACCTCCTGAATCCAAACCTGCTCCCAAGTGTGTGTTGCAGGGTTTCCTGGGGAGAGATCCCTTTGTGTGGTGTGAGGACTTCTTCAGGATGCGTCCTCCACACATACCTGGCTGGCTTCCCAGGCCCTTGACTCCGGCAGAGCCAAGGGGAACCCAGACACGGGCATCCTCGCTGTTGGTGGGCGTTGCTCAGCATAGGCACAGCTGTGCTCTTGTCCCCCTGCCACCTGGGCCTGGACCAGGCAAGTCGCTCTCCAAGACCCTCCCCCACCCCTCCTCCTTCTCCCTCTGAGGCCTTTCCTGACTCCTGGCTGTTTCCGCCAAAGGAAGCTTAAAGGATCCTTTACGCACTGTGATTCCCATCGTGTTTCCAAGGAATCGACGCCACAATTCTCCTCAAGCAACTCCTGGGAAAGGGTCTCCTCTGAGGTCACCCCAGTGTGGGGAAGCTGCCCGGCCCTTCATGAGCTCACCCCTTTCCTGGGGCTGTGGAGGGACCCTGGGAGGGGCGTCAAACCCGGCTTCTGCCAGGGATGGTGTGCTGCCTGTCAGCCCACACGCGTGGGGCTTTGCCAGTGGATCTGCCCCTGGAGGGGAGCTGCAGAGCCTGGGTTTGCCCCGACCCAACTATCCCTCACTAGTCTAGAAGGTAGGACACCTGCGCTGCTTAGCTTGGTGAGCACAGGTGTGGACTGAGGGACGTGTCCTGGTGGGAGGAGCCTTCTCCCTGACCCTGCACACCTGTGCCTGGAATGGCGTGTCCTGGGCCCCTTCCTCCCACTGGAATCTGTGCGCTGAAGAATCAGGGAAGTGGGTTTCTGGCCCTGTTGTCCATCCTTGGGCAACACCCCGCCGGAGGCAGAGGCAGGATTGCTGGGCTCCAAGCGCAGCCCACAGCTCAGGCAGGCACCCCCCTCTCCTGAAACAAGAGACTAGTGGGGACTCTGCCCTCCCAGCTACTGACCTGTCGGCTATAGGCTCTGGGTCACCAAGGCTTGCAGCTGGGCCTCGAGAGGGCCATGAAAGGAAATGCAGCATCAGTGACCAAATGCCTTGCCTCCAGACCCTGTGTTCTGCTCTGTGCCCACTTTCCCATCTGCCAGGGGGACATTCGGACAATTTCCTCAGCTTTTCCACGTGTCAGCGTCCAGGCACAGCCCTGGGGCTCAATAAATAAGGACTCAACACAAAGGAATAAGCAAGTGGAGACCTTGGGAGGACTTTGCAGTTGCCCGGGCCTCTCCGGTGGACAGCAAGGGGCAGGGCTGTCAGGTGATGGATGCAGGGACGCACCCAGCAGTTGGCTGTCCCTTCCCTGTGTGCTCCTCAGCCTGCTCCCCCGTCTGCACCTCCCCCAACCCTGGTCCCCAGACTCCCAGGGACCTAGAACAGCCGTGGGATTTGGACGCTGGTTTCCTTGTGGCGGTGGTCAGCCCGGGAAAGCAACATGCACCTTCTCCTTTTTTTCCCCCAAAATTCTTGATGATCTATGCTGCGGGGAGGGGGGGTGAATGAAAAGGGCGAGGGAGATAAAGAGGTACAAAAGTCTAGTTGTAAATGAGACACAAGGATGAAATGTCCAGCATGGGGGCAGTCAATAATATTGTAATTACTTTGTATCAATAGGGTGACAGATGGTAACTAGACTTATCTTGGGGATCACTTTGTAACATAGAGGAATACTGTTGCGCAGTTGGAACTAACAGTGTTGTAGGTCAATTACACTGTAATTTATAAAAAAAGAACTGAGGTATTTCTCCCCCAAGTCCTGCACTGGCTGAGGGCTCCTCTCAGGAGCATCAGGCACCCCGCTGTCCAGCCCGCCCCTCACAGATGCTCACCTCAGGCAAGTCCAGGGAGGGTTCACCTGTCAGCCAGGTGGGCTTCGACCTGCTCCTGTGTGGTTACTGACACTTACCTGGCTGGCCCTCACCTGTACACCAGTGCTGGAGTTGCCACACCTACGTTTTGGAACATGCTTTCTCCTTGTCATATTAACCCGCTTCACCATCTCAGCCCAGCCTTACACATACACATACACACACACACACACACACACACACACACACAGACACACACACACAGCGAGAGCCTGCCTCCTCCATGGCCTCTGCTGAACCGTATCTCCTGGTCATCACACCTTTAAGCCTCCCCTCCCACACTGAACCAGAGCTGATCTAGGTGACCAACAACACAAAGAGGTGATGGTGTGTCACATCTGAAGCTGGGTCACCGAGGGCGCTGTGGCTTCCATCCCTGTCTCTTGGACACTCTGTCCAGAGGAAAACATCCCCCTCACCCAGCGCACAGAGAGGCCAAGTGGGGAGGCCCGCACTGAGGATAGGAGAGACCACCTGCCGACAGCCAACGCCAGCCAGCACCCAGGAGGGCAAGCCTCCCGGAGAGGGGGTTCTCCGGGGCCAAACTCACCTTCAGACGAGGGCAGTGCCGTCAGAGCCTGAGTGTGACCTCAGGATAGGTGACATCAGCCAAGCCACCCCAGACCCCTGGTGCACAGACACCGCGGAGACATAAATACATTGCTTAAGCACCAAGGGCAGGGTGATCAGTCACGCAGCATTAGATTATACCTCTTACCCTGTGCGAGCACACACACGCGTGCACACACACACACACACACGTGCACAAATGCAGCCTACTCTCCGTGTACCATCACTCTTGCATTTTTCTGCCTCAATTCAAAACCAAAAGTAAAACACAAATCTCCAAATGATACAGCTAGCTCCCAGGTTGGATCGGGGGGTTAAAACTGTTTCTAAAGCCATTTCGCTGTGTCTTGCAGAGTCCTGGGCAGGGAGATTTCTGTGGAAATCCATGGATGGACATTCTCAACGCATCTTCAGAGCCCTGCAGAAACTACCCACCAGGCTGAAGCAGCGGAGGGGTGGGTCTTCCTATTAGTTCCACACAAAGAGCTGTCAGTGAAAAGTAACTTGTGCCCAGAGTTTGGTGAAATACGGAAGCAGGTTCGTGTTCTCTTCCATTCATTGGGAGCAGACTGCACCTGCTGGTAAATGCGTTGACCAAGCAGAAGACACTACCCAGCCCGGCACCACATTCTCAGCCTGCACGCCTGAAGAATGCACAAAAAAGCAAGAAGGCTACAAAATGAAGTCAATAGGTCAGATGTGTTATTTAAATGTTTTGCGAGTGTCTTTGCTTCTTTAAATGCTCATGAGAGCAGCAGAATGTGCTAGAAGACCATTAGACAGGCTGGCATTCTTTCTTCAGCATAGTGAGTTCAAAGTTCCAGGGTTTGGATGCCACAATAAAGGTGCAATGAAACATCTAAAAGAGACAAAAACAATAACCAGCTTGTAAGAAAAATTGCAAAAAACAGAAGTCAAAAAACCCCAGAAGTTCCTATTTCCAGGTGCCAGGATTTGGCTTCAAGAGGGCCAAAAGGCCGTTTGAACCAGCCACGCCTCCACAGACCCCCAAGCTGTTGGCCCAATGGCAGAGCAGCCAGCCTCATGACTGGGATGGACCCCCATGGGTTCACCTCCCTGAGAGCTGAAGCCATCACGATCGTGGCTCCATTTGCTCCAGGTGAGCAAGAGTTGGAGCCCAGGACCAATTATCCTCAAGAAGTCCTCATGTCCAGCTCTGGCCCTTCGCCAGACTCGCCAACTTCCTGCAGCCCATGGAGGCCCCACACAGCATGGAGGGCCCAGTGGGTCCTTCCCAGGGGAGGCAGCACCACAAAAATAGCCAGGGTCCTGCGCGCCTTGGAAAGCGGTGTCAGAATCTGGCCAGATTCCACCAGGGAAAGCTTGCAGCTGGGGAGCTGGGAGGAGACACAGGGCCTGCAGAGGGAGCAGGGCTCCAGGCTCCTGGTGTGGATGAGATCACTGTGTCCCTCCTCTCGCCTAAAATCTTTATTCAATTAGAGTAAAAATATAAAGTACGAATAGCTCTTTATGGCAACACCCAGTAGAAGTGAAGTTGCATAAGATGCACAGACAGAGGGGTCAGGTTGAGGGGGAAATAGGACCAAGTGACCAGTAACCCAGACAGGCCACGGAGGAACTGAGGCCAGGTCGGCGGGGTGTCCAGGCCGGAGGGGCATCAGGATGGGTGGAGCTGGTTCCTGGCAGTGGCAGGGAGGGCAGGGAGGGCAGGTAGTGCGCTTATCAGAGGGTTAACTAATTGCTTAACTTGTGATCGCCAGGGTAGACGGGAAGCAATCGCGAAATAAAGGGATTGAAAACCCAATTATTAAAATCAACCATAGAGGATATTTTAGCACTGTATTAACATATTAAAAATCTTTAAGAGGTGAAAAAATATTGGACGAGGAATTCAACTTCTTGGAACTCTGCCCACAAGGCAACAACAATCAGATATACACACAAACAGAAATAAAGAAGAATATTCATTATGGCACTGTTCATAATAGCTAAAAATTAGAAAAACTTAAATAATCAATTCTCAGGGGCTGACTAAATAATATGTGGAAACACCATTAAACGAAGTCAAATAGTTTCATTACATAATGCCCTCAAATAATTTTACGGTTTTGGAAATCCTTAGATTTTATTATTAAATAAAAATCTAAATTGTGGAACAGTGTACAGTGTGATCCCCACTACACAAAAATACAAATGTAAAATGTAGAAAAAACTGGGATGTATAAATTTAAGTTGACAGCAGTAAACTTTCCATAAAGATATTTTTAGTTGATTGTTTTTTTCTTCTGTAGTTGATTTTAAGCTACTTAATACTTCGGAAAATTTCTGAATTTTCTACCTTAAGTGAATCGGGCCTATTACTATTTAAAACAGTATCAGGTTTTAAAATTTATTTTCCAAGGAGCTCAGATAGTTACCCTTTCTTCCTTTCTAAGTCTCAATAAATAAAGAAAACAGATAAGCTCGAATCTATAGGAGGTCAGAAACGGGGACTCTCTAGGAGTTCCATGATCCGTGCAAGGGCAGAGACTGGGAGGAATCCTTGGAGGGTAACATGTGATTTTGAGCAAGATGATCCAAGGCTGTTGAACTCTGTCTTAGCACCTACCTTCTGCATTTTGGGATCCCGTTGTACTAAGCAGTTTTCATTTTCCCCTGAAGCTTTCTTGCACATTGTCCGGGCAATTTTGACTTCAAGAAGGTAATCCAAACTATCCGTGACCTGTCCATGAGTAATTTAAAGTTAGAGATCATAAAAGAATATGTGGTATCAATTGTCATTTCTGATAAACAAACATGTCACTGACAGCTTAGGGCAAAAGATGTCTTCTCACCTCCTTCCCTCCTACAGCTTTTTTTTTTTTCTGACCAGAGTTTTGGAGTAACGCGGAGGTGGTTCTTACCTTGCTCTCTCTCTCTCTCTCTGTTTCTCAGTCTCTCTCATTATGGTATTTAATTTTAAAGTAATGACAACTGTCACCAAAATAAAGCAAGAAAACTATTCCCTAAAGACCATTTTCCTGGGAAAACTAATGGTTTGCTCACTGGAGCTTGGGAAATAACAGCATTTTCATTGAAATCCACTGAGAGTGTATCAATTCCCTTTAAAGCTTTGGTAGTTTTAGTCACCCTTGCCTTATTCCACGTCATACACCCTCCCAAATCCCTGAATTTCTGGGCATCTCCCCTCCCTTCCCCTCCCCATGCAGAGCTCCCGTCAGCGCTGTACTCAAGAAGGGTCTCACAGGGAAATGCAGATGAACAATGGCAAATGTCCACTCTCATGATTAAAGAATGAACAGGAAAACAAAGTTTACTAGACGTCAGGGAGAGAACATGTGAATGACAATGACCAAGTTAGTTAAACACCATAACTGAGCCCAGAAGAATAAGAGATAATTCGGAAAATACAGTAAATATTTTGGAAGTTCTAGAAAAGTCACCTGGGCATTGAACAAAATGCGTGTAGGCAGAATTCTAAGTACAGTTTCATGAATATAAAGTATACTTAAAAATTTTCAGTTATGCATCTAAGTGTCTGAAAGGACACTTGTGGGGTGCCCCCAGGATTGATGAGTCCATGGGGGATGGAAGAAATCAGTGGTCACTTTCACTTTTTACCTCAACTACCTCCAAATGTACCCCTAGCGCATTTTTCATGACTGGATATTAAGTTTCTCTGCCTCAGCACTGTTGGCATTTGGAGCTGGGTCCTTCTTGGCCACGGGGGGCCTTGCTGTGCCTGGAGGGTGGTGACCCACATCCCTGGCCTCCACCCCCCCAATCTCAGTAGCAGCCCCTTCAGTTGTGATGACCAGAAACATCTCTGGGCATTGCCAAAAATGTCCTGTGGAGCAAAATCCATGCCCATTTGAGAAGGAGTGCTTTAGCCTTGAGTTATATTTCCAAGTGAAAATTATCAAGAAAACAGACTTTCCCAAATCACACTCAACAACCACTGACCGACCACCAGCCCCGCCTTGACCCCCAATTGCCCAGGAAAGGGAGGCAGATGGGGATCCAGCTACGGAGGCAGCCCCTCACTCTTTTCATGGCCAGGCCTCTCTGACTCTCCTGGCCTCCTGTGACACCGTCCCCTCCTGGCTGGCTGCAATGTCCCATCACCTTCATTCCATCCAGCATCACTCAGAGGCAGTAGCATGGGCGGATTAAGAGCAAGCAGCCTGGGTTTAAATCTTGGCTCTTCTACTTAGTAGCTGTGTGACCCTGGGCAAGTTACTAAACCTCTCTGTGCCTGTTTCCTCTTATGTGAACTGGAAAACCTGAGTGCACCTACGGAAAGCCACTGGATCTAGCACAAAGTAAACATGGCTCCAGGCTGCCATTGGCGGTCTTTCCTACCAGCCTTCGCCGTGTGTGAAATCGGCAGCAGAACCCCAGCCAGCTATGAACTGGAGCAGGCGACCACATGCTTTTTCTTCAAGGGCCAGAGAGGAAATATTCCAGGCTTTGCAGCACAAATACAGCCCAGAGGACCCTCAAAAAGTGTGTGTGGCTGTGTCCTAATAAAATTGTGTTTATGGACACTGAAGTTTCAATGTAATGTAATTTTCATATGTCACAAAATAGTCTCCTTCTTTTGTTTCTTATAATCATTTGTAGCTCACGGGATGTACAAAGATGGGCAGTGGGCCAGATCTGGCTTCAGGCTGTTAGTGGCCACTGCTGATAAAGATCTTTGTACTTTTAACTTAAATCATCCAATGGAATAGAGCAGTTTTCTTTCTATAGCGCCTGGGCATATGTTATTTTTATCTGAATTTTCACCCAGCATTTTTTCTGTTCGCTTTTGTTAGGAGTTATTTTTGTTTGGGGGGTGGTGCATTCTTTCTTACCCCCTTTCTTCAATATGTTTTCCAGCAGTTTGTAGCTGGAATGCCAAGGAGTTTTAAACACTTCTGTTCTAGCCTCTTTTTGAACCTGTTTCTACCTGATTCTTTTGCATCCTTACCTGAATTTGAGCTGACAGTCAACTAGGAAATAAAATGTACATTCGTGGGATTCCCTGGTGGCGCAGTGGTTAAGAATCTGCCTGCCAATGCAGGGGACACGGGTTCGAGCCCTGGTCTGGGAAGATCCCACATGCCGCAGAGCAGCTAAGCGCGTGAGCCACGACTACTGAGCCTGCGCGTCTGGAGCCCGTGCTCCGCAACAAGACAGGCCGCGACAGTGAGAGGCCCATGCACTGCGATGAAGAGTGGCCCCCACTCGCCGGAACTGGAGAAAGCCCTCGCACAGAAACGAAGACCCAACATACCCAAAAATAAATAAATAAATAAATTTATAGAAATCAATTATAGGGGAAAAAAAGGAAAAAACAAAAACACATGGAGGCTAAACAATACGTTACTAAATAACCAAGAGATCACTGAAGAAATCAAAGAGGAAATGAAAAAATACCTAGAGACATATGACAATGAAAACACGACAATCCAAAACCTACGGGATGCAGCAAAAGCAGTTCTAAGAGGGAAGTTTATAGCTATACAAGCCTACCTCAAGAAACAAGAAAAATCTCAAATAAACAATCTAACCTTACACCTAAAGAAACTAGAGAAAGAAGAACAAACAAAACCCAAAGTTAGCAGAAGGAAAGAAAGCATAAAGATCAGAGCAGAAATAAATGAAATAGAAACAAAGAAAACAATACCAAATATCAATAAAACTAAAAGCTGGTTCTTTGAGAAGAGAAACAAAATTGATAATCCATTAGCCAGACTCATCAAGAAAAAGAGGGAGAGGACTCAAATCAATAAAATTAGAAATGAAAAAGGAGAAGTTACAACAGACACCGCAGAAATACAAAGCATCCTAAGAGACTACTACAAGCAACTCTATGCCAATAAAATGGACAACCTGGAATAAATGGACAAATTCCTAGAAAGGTATAACCTTCCAAGACTGAACCAGGAAGAAATAGAAAATATGAGCAGACCAATCACAAGTAATGAAATTGAAACTGTGATTAAAAATCTTCCAACAAACAAAAGCCCAGGACCAGGTGGCTTCACAGGTGAATTCTATCAACCATTTAGAGAAGAGCTAACACCCATCCTTCTCAAACTCTTCCAAAAATTTGCAGAGGAAGGAACACTTCCAAACTCATTCTATGAGGCCACCATCACCCTGATACCAAAACCAGACAAATTTACTACAAAAAAAGAAAATTACAGACCAATATCACTGATGAATATAGATGCAAAAATCCTCAACAAAATACTAGCAAACAGAATCCAACAACACATTAAAAGGATCATACACCACGATCAAGTGGGATTTATCCCAGCAATGCAAGGATTCTTCAATATATGCAAATCAATCAATGTGATACATCATATTAACAAACTAAAGAAGAAAAACCATATGATCATCTCAATAGATGCAGAAAAAGCTTTTGACAAAATTCAACACCCATTTATGGTAAAAACTCTCCAGAAAGTGGGCATAGAGGGAACCTACCTCAACATAATAAAGGCCATATACAACAAACCCACAGCAAACACCATTCTCAATGGTGAAAAACTGAAAGCATTTCCTCTAAGATCAGGAACAAGACAAGGATGTCCACTCTCACCACTATTATTCAACATAGTCTTGGAAGTCCTAGCCATGGCAATCAGAGAAGAAAAAGAAATAAAAGGAATACAAGTTGGAAAAGAAGAAGTAAAACTGTCACTGTTTGCGGATGACATGATACTATACATAGAGAATCCTAAAGATGCCACCAGAAAACTACTAGAGCTAATCAATGAATTTGGTAAAGTTGCAGGATACAAAATTAATGCACAGAAATCTCTTGCATTCCTATACACTAATGATGAAAAATCTGAAAGAGAAATTAAGGAAACACTCCCATTTACCACTGCAGCAAAATGAATAAAATACTTAGGAATAAATCTATCTAGGGAGACAAAAGACCTGTATGCAGAAAACTATAAGACACTGATGAAAGAAATTAAAGATGATACCAACAGATGGAGAGATATACCATGTTCTTGGATTGGAAGAATCAATATTGTGAAAATGACTATATTACCCAAAGCAGTCTACAGATTCAATGCAATCCCTGTCAAACTACCAATGGCATTTTTCACAGAACTGAACAAAAAGTCTTAAAATTTGTATGGAGACACAAAAGACCCCGAATAACCAAAGAAGTCTTGAGGGAAAGAAAAGGAGCTGGAGGAATCAGACTCCCTGACTTCAGACTACACTACAAAGCTACAGTAATCAAGACAATATGGTACTGGAACAAAAACAGAAATATAGATCAATGGAACAAGATAGAAAGCACAGAGATAGACCCACACACCTGTGGTCAACTAATCTATGATGAAGGAGGCAAGGGTATACAATGGAGAAAGGACAGTCTCTTCAATAAGTGGTGCTGGGAAAACTGGACAGCTACATGTAAAAGAATGAAATTAGAAAACTCCCTAACACCATACACAAAAATAAACTCAAAATGGATTAAAAACCTGAATGTAAGACCAGACACTATAAAACTCTTAGAGGAAAACATAGGAAGAACACTCTTTGACATAAATCACAGCAAGATCCTTTTTGATCCACCTCCTAGAGTAATGGAAATGAAAACACAAATAAACAAATGGGACCTAATGAAACTTCAAAGCTTTTGCACAGCAAAGGAAACCATAAACAAGACAAAAAGACAACCCTCAGAATGGGAGAAAATATTTGCAAATGAATCAATGGACAATGGATTAATCTCCAAAATATATAAGCAGCTCATTCAGCTCAATATTAAAGAAACAAACACCCCAATCCAAAAATGGGCAGAAGACCTAAATAGACATTTCTCCAAAGAAGACATGCAGATGGCCAAGATGCACATGAAAAGCTGCTCAACATCACTAATTATTAGAGAAATGCAAATGGAAACTACAATGAGGTATCACCTTACACGAGTTAGAATGGGCATCATCAGAAAATCTACAAACAACAAATGCTGGAGAGGGTGTGGAGAAAAGGGAACCCTCTTGCACTGTTGGTGGGAAGGTAAATTGATACAGCCACTATGGAGAACAGTATGGAGGTTCCTTAAAAAACTAAAAATATAATTACCCTATGACCCAGCAATCCCACTACTGGGCATATACCCAGAGAAAATCATAATTCAAAAAGACACATGCATCCCAATGTTCATTGCAGCACTATTTACAATAGCCAGGTCATGGAAGCAACCTAAATGCCCATTGACAGATGAATGGATAAAGAAGATGTGCTACATATATACAATAGAATATTACTCAGCCATAAAAAGGAACGAAATTGGGTCATTTGTAGAGACGTGGATGGATCTAGAGACTGTCATATAGAGTGAAGAAAGCCAGAAAGAGAAAAACAAATATTGTATATTAACACATGTATGTGGAACCTAGAAAAATGGTACAGATGAACCGGTTTGCAGGGCAGAAATTGAGACACAGATGTAGAGAACACACGTATGGACACCAAGGGGGGAAAGCGGGGGTGGGGGTGGGGGTGGGAGTGGTGGTGTGATGAATTGGGCGATTGGGATTGACACGTATACACTGATGTGTATAAAATGGATGACTAATAAGAACCTGCTGTATAAAAAAATAAATTAAATAAAATTCAAAAATTCAGAAAAAAAAACTTAATAGAATAGAAAACAGTCCTACATCTGCAGAACTACCTCATGCTTGGCAGGGGTGACACTGTGGTATAGTGTAGAAATAATGCTCTTTTTAACAAATGGTGCTATTTGGTTAAAAAACAAAAACAAAAAAAGAATACCACACACAAAAAATATACATTCGTGAAATGAAGTAGCAAACACTATGAAATGATACGTTAGTCTTGAGCTATGTGGGTCTTTGGTTTATTTTATTATTAAATACCTGCCTTTAAAGCAGAACCATCTATATCTATTTGTGTAGATGGAGAGCGCAGATTAAAACGTCCAAGAAAGTGGACTAATCCTGGGAAAGATGGGAACTTCACTAAGAACAGGTACCAAATCTGAGCCCCCTGGGGTGTCGACATCCATGAGGTTTTAATTCAGCCACCCAATGGGGACGCATATCCTGGCCCAGGTGTTGCTGCCTAAAAATACAAACCACACAACTGGGGCCACACGGAGAACCAGCAGGAGCCCGGGGCCCACGGCCTGTGCAGGTGGCCAGGAGCCAGGTGTCCCAGCCTCTTAGGGGATCCAGACGCTGAGTGAAACTTCTGCCCACATAAGAAAACAGGAAACAGAGGCAGGTTGACGGTGGCTGGAGGGTGGGCAGCACAGGTTAGAGGGAAGATGGGGCGAGTGGAGGAGGAAGAGGAGCAGAGGTGTAGGTCAGGCCGGCGTCACACGTAACCCGGGCCCAGTGGGGCCCCCTCACCCTCTGCCGACCCCTCTCGTTGCTCACCCCACCACCTCCCATCTCGGGCTCCTGCATAAACCTCAGGACAACCCTCTTTCTCAGGAAACACAGCGCTGGTTCAATGCACTCTTCTTAGACATGGTCCGTGTTCAAATCCCTCCAACTACCCTAAGAACATCCTTTACAGTATAATTTCAAATCCAAGAGACAATACAGGATCACATCTCGCATTTAACGTCATGTTTCTTAAGCCTCCTTTAGTGAGAACCGTTTCCTGCTTTTTCCCCCGTCTTTCACAGCACTGATATTTTTAAGCGGTCTTAGAGAATGCTGCATAATACGGACTAGCCTAATTGTCCCTCAAGATCACCCTCAGGCATTTGGGGCAGGAACACCGTACACAGGCGATGCTGTGTCCCTGCAGTGATGTCACATCAGAGACACACAGTGTCAGTTTGTCCCATGTGTCCTGGTTGTAATTAATTAACAAGCAATCTCTATAGCGGTCCACCCCCCCCTCCTCCTCCCCCTCCCCCTCTCCCCCTACACCGGGTGGAGGATTCATTGCTGATCTTCCGCCTGAGTTAGTTATTACCATAGTGGTTGCAAAAGGTGATTTTCTAGTTTCATATTCTTTCACATCTCTAAGTAGGCATTTTTCTGTAAAAAAGAGCCTTCCCTTCTGCCCTGGTTCCTTTTTACAGTGAAAGCTGGATGTGGAGTTTGTTCACTTGTTCACTGCGTTATAATCCATCCCTGTAGCCACTTAGGTAGATGATACCAGCTCAAACTGTCTCAAACTTGACCCCTTCAGGAGCCCTTCTGGGCTCTTACCTGTGTTTTCTGATGTGACTATAACTAAGTTTAAGTTATTTGAATGGATATATTATGTTTTATCCCAGAAAGATAAAGGAGGAAGTTTAATTAACTTTCTTCCAAAGACCCCTAAAATAAAGTTCATAAATTTTGGCTCAGGTGTCTCTCAGCTGCTCTCCACGGACGACAGCCCTGCCACAAGGGCGAGTGTGGGTACAGAGAACAGGGAGTGAAAGCCACTAACCTGCTCCTGGGACTTCAGAATCTGCATCACCTTGAAGGTGTACATGTCCTTGCTGGCCTTGTTGTATTCCTTCATGGCGAACCACAGTGCCTGCTGCACGTATACGTAGGATTCGGGGACGTCTTGGAATTTCCTCACCACCTTCGATGAACCCCAGGCCTGGACACCTCTGGACGCAAGGGCCACTGTGGCCATCAGGAGCAGCAGGCCGGGGCGGAGCCTGGCCATGGCACCTCAGCCCAGGGGGCACGGCCGAGTCCCTCGTGTCCTTGCAAGGCTGGCAGGGTCCTGCTACCTCTGCACCCGGCCCCTCCCAGCTCTGCTGCGGGCAGAAAGGGGAGAACAGCGGTTAACATCGTCTGCCCAAGAAAGAAGCCGCCTGCGAAATGTGCAATTCAGTCCATTTTCCCATCTTGGATGCTTCCTTTCTGGAAGGACACACACCTCTGTGCACTCACGTGTGGGCAGGATGCACACATACGTGTACACACACACATGCCTGTCCTTCCGGCCGGCTGGGTTGGGCCCCGTGGTAGGCACTGCACGTGCTGTGTGACCTCTCATCACCAGAGCCCCATGGGGCTGCGAAACCCTTCACACAGGAGGAAACGGCCACGGGGCTGCGTGTCTGCTTCAGACCAGGGCTGCCTTGCCTCAGTCTCACCCACGTGTAGGAGGGATCACGGCTTGTAAAGTGCATTTGCTTTAGAGGAATCCCTTCTGCCACAGAAGTTCACCAGGATTTGGCTCACGAGGCAGAGGCAGCGGCTAATGTGTCAGATGCAGACAAGGAGCAAGCCACTCGAGACAAAGCAGGATCCGTGGGTTGTGTTCGCCACAGAGAAGTGGGGACAGAGTGTCCAAGCTGAACAGGAGGACGTGATGGCCAAACCAAGAGATGCCTGGTGTCCATCAGGCTCTAGATACAGACACCCAGCACTGAACACTCCCGGGGTCTTAGCTTGGTTGCCCACCCAGGACACCACTCTGGCCCACGTGCCCTCTGCCAGGAATCGCCAGCCAAACCCAGGCCACGGGAGGTGACCTTCCCGTGTGCCTCCCAGAGACGGGCCTGTGGGGAGGCTGATGCGTGAGGACACCGGGTCCCCTCCGCCCGCCGGCCTGGCCCGTGGTAACCTGTCCCCTCCTGCCCGGCCTCCGTTCGACGGCAGCATTGACGTGACACGCGTGGGATTGGAGCGGTTCAGACCCGCTCCGTGGCCTCTGGAGCAGTTGCCCAGACACACGGGGCGGTTGCCCTGGGCCGTCTTCCACCCAGCACGGCTAAACCTGGGACCCACCTGAGCACCAAGCTCCTTTCCACGATGTTGCGGCTGAGCCGTGAGCCGGCCGCCGGCCGCAGGCGGTCTCTCTCCTTCCTCAGGACCCGAGCTCGGTGCCTCCTGCCCGTGGCCCGCTTGCCTCTGGCACGCTCAGTTCATAGCCATGCGCCTGCTCAGGGTGTCTGTCGGCGTCAGGGTGTGTCTGCCCTCAGCTGCCCTCCCTGCCAGTGGTCACCTCTGTTGCCCCTTTGTGATGTAAGCCCTGCCCCACTGATGCTGCCTAAGTGACCGGCCCCCCTGTCAGGGGACCCTCCGCCCTCAGAAGTCCACAGGCTCGCCAGGAGCCCCCAGCATCTGCCCCACGTGCTGAGTCCCAGCTCCCGTCCCTTGGCTCCTGACTTTCTAAATTTCTGCGCTTTGGATGGGCAGCTGGAAGTGAAGTCACCTCCAGGGCTGTTTCCATCAGTGTCTCATCATGTGGCCCCTCAGTCTTAGAGACACCAAACAGCCAGGCTCAGGGGACCTGGGGCCGGAGGCCCTCAGGTCGGAAGGCCAGGGGTGGTGCCAAGGACACGAAGTAGAAGGCTGGCAACAGACTCAGGCGTGATAAGCCTCTGTGGGATGAACAGAGGGCAGATCCCCCTTGGCCCGCCAGCCATTCCTCCCCATCTCCAGCCTTGTCCCTGGCAGGCTGCCCTTGTCCGGTTTCCTCTCCTGTGTGCGATTCTCGTCCCACACCAGGCTGCCCTGACGGTCGGGACTCCATCCCGCTCTGCTTTTGGGGTCTGGCTCGGCCACAGAGAGGGGCTCCCAAGAACTCAGAAGTTGGGAAATCACTACTTTTCTTTCCCGGATAAAATACACATCCGCCCAAGGAGGCTCCTACCTGAGATCCATAAGATAAAATCCAGACAAGGCCTGTGAGACCTGAGAGTCACCTGCTGGAGGGTCAAATGTGTGAGGCAGAATCCTGGGCTGGAAATCAGGAGCCCTTTCTGAGCTTGTAGAAAACACAGAAGCCAGGTGGAAAAGAACCATCAATCTGGCCACACATTTTGTACAGCACACGCTCACACACGCACATACTCTCACATGCTCTCGCCCCCCAAAGTCAACAGGTAAATGGGAACACAATACGTTATCTGGAAGATATTTGGCAAAGGGTTAAGTTCCCTTTTATGGGAAAAGCTCTTTTTTTTTTTTTAATTTTAATTTTAATTTTTTTTAACATCTTTATTGGAGTATAACTGCTCTACAATGGTGTGTTAGTGTCTGCTTTATAACAAATTGAATCAGTTACACATATACATATGTCCCCATATCTCTTCCCTCTTGCGTCTCCCTCCCTCCCACCCTCCCTATCCCACCCCTCTATGTGGTCACAAAGCACCGAGCTGATCTCCCTGTGCTATGTGGCTGCTTTTAAAATCCGAAAGAAAAAGACAATTTCCTCACTTGTCTCCGCTGAAAGGGAGCCAAAGATATGAGCATATTATATGTCCAGAAGGGAGTCCATTTCCCCTCTTGGCCCCATGAATCGTTTGAAAACTGTGGCCTGGGCTGAGGCCTCTCTCCAGCCACCCTGGTTGACCCGCCGTCCCCCCACCGCCCCCGCCCCCGCCCCCACATCTCTCCCTGGGAATCGGCCCGGGCCCACCCAGCTGGTCCCGGGGAAAGTTCAAGGGCGGGGGTGGGGTGCCGACGCTGCGATGGCTGTGGACCCACGGGGGGCTGAGTCCTGGGCTGGTGCTCAGGCCTCCACTGACGGAGTACGGAGGGGAGACAGCCCCCGGGCCCTCTGGGCACGGCCCCACTCCCCTCCATCCCCCACAGCGGGCTCACCCCAGCTGCTTTGGGGTCATCAGCAATGGCAGATACTGACTGTTCAGAAGCGATTGCCCCTGACGGTGGCAACTGGGATTACAGGAGGGGCCGGCTGGAGCTTCTCACCCCGGCTGCCTTAGGGGATGCGGCCAGAGGGCAGCTGGGACGCACGGGGCTCACTGCAGGGGCAGGGTGGTTTTTAAACAACTTTACTGAAATATAATTCTCATGCCATACAATTCAACCATTTAAGTGTGCGATTCAATGACTTTTAGTATCTTCACAGAGTTTTACATCCAAAACCACAATCGGCTTTCCCAGCAAGGCTGAACCAATACCCTCCCAATCTCCCCGCCTCCTTCCAATCCTAGGCAACCTCGAATCTGCTTTCTCTATAGATTTACCTATTCTGGACATTTCCTGTAAATGGAATCATACTGTATATGTCTTGTGGTGTATGGCTTTCTCTTAGCATGTTTTCAAGGTTCATCTGCGTTACAGCATGAATTGCTACTTCATTTCTTTTTATTGCTGAATAACTTTCCTTCGTGTATGTGTGTACTGTGTTTCATCTATCCATTCACCAATTAGTGGACATGGGGGTTTTGACTACTTTTTGGCTATTATGACTAACGCTGCTACAAACTTTCATATTTGGGCTTTTGTGTGGACATATGCTTTTATTTATCTTGGTATACAGGTCAGAGTGGAATTACTGGGTAACCTGAACTCTGTATTTAACTTTTTGAGGAACTGCTAGATGGTTTCCCAAAGTGGCTGCAGCATTTTACCTTCCCATCAGCGGTGTATGAGGGTTCCATTCCTCTACATCCTTGCCAGCACTGGTTACTATCTCTGTATTTATTTATTTATTTACATTTTGGCTGCGTTGGTCTTAGTTGCAGCATGTGGGATCTTTTGTTGCGACGGATGGGTGGGATCTTCAATGCAGCACATGGGCTTCTCTCTAGTTGTGGCATGCAGGTTTTCTCTCCAGTTGCAACGTGCTGGCTCCAGAGTGCATGGGCTCTGTAGTTTGCGGCAGGTGGGCTCTCTAGTTGAGGCGCTCGGGCTCAGTAGTTGTGGTGCGTGGACTTAGTTGCCCTGCGGCATGTGGGATCTTAGTTCCTTGACCAGGGATTGAACCCGCGTCCCCTGCCTTGGAAGGCAGATTCTTTACCACTGGACCACCTGGGAAGTCCCACTATCTCTGTTTTTGATGATCGCCAGCCTAGTGGGTATGAAGGGAGACAAGTGGTTAGACTTTGACAAATGTGACTCAGAACATTTTAATTTCCATAATATCAAAGAGCTCTTGCAAGTAATTTTTAAAAAGACAAAAACCCAACAGGAAGCTTGGAGAAAAGTAATCAATACAGAAGTCACAGAAAAAGAAATATAAATGTCTTTAATACATGTGTGAAAATATGCTTAGCTTCCTTAACAACAGAAATTCAAATGAACCCAGCCATGAAGTGTCACTACTCTCCTACACTTTGGAAAAAAGTTAAAAAACAATGACAGTGTCTGGTTGATAAGGCGCCTTCATCAGCATTGGTAGAGTAGGAATCCAATGTCTTTGCTCAGGGTGATTTAGCAATCTCTGTTAAACATTTAAAAGTTACATAGCCCTCAACACATCCACATGCAGGAGTTTGTCCCACAGAAATATTTGCCTACATGCACAAAAGGGCATGGGGACACAGTTTTTTCTTGGCTGGAGTAGAGTAGTTACTACCTAAATTTTTCTGTCTTTATAGACTGCGCCTATCCCGGACCTTCAGCTGGAGAGAGCAGGCTTGGGTTGGACAGAGGAAAAACACATCTGTTTACAAAATGGCATCTTCACCAACTTTGTCAGCACAGATCAGTTTCGACATCCTAGGCAGGGTTTAGGTGGAGGGGAGGGACGCCCCGTGGGTACTTGGTGTGGAGGGAGCTTCACAACCTGTATCAGAGGCTGTGCTTGGGGAGGGAAGGGGATCACACTGACACGGGTCCCAGTCAGAAGCTTGGGGGGGCTGAGGGGTCAGCCAAGGGCCTTGGCCCCTGTCGCTCCACAGTTCCGGCCATCAGCACCTTCTCCACTTCTTCACGTGGACCATTGCGTCTTTGTCATTCTTGTATAAACCGTGGGAAGCAGATCAAGACAAGTCTTGGACTCCTCTTCCACCCGGATCGATACAGGTGAACCCTCCTCGGCAGAAATTCTGGAGCCATTCGGGCTGTAGGGCCAGATAGCGTTACTGAAATAAGTTGTTTGGTGATTTATTTCCCCTTTCTGCAGGCCTCTGTCCCTCCACTCTGAACCACCCCGCAAAAGCTCTCCACCGTCCACCTAAAGTCATTCCCGACCTGCAGGATTGAGGGTCTGCCGGAGGCGGGGAGGCCGAGATCTCTCCCTAGGAGAGGCCCCCATGAAAGGCTGTGCAGCTGAGGCCGGAACTCCGCCATGAGGGAGCCCTGTTACGTTCAGGCCAACACCCTCGAAAGCAAAGAGTCTGGAAGGAAAAAGGCCCCATCACCTTTCTCCACATCCACGTTTGCTGGCCGCTTATCAAGGCAGGTGCTAAGCAAGGGCAGCAGAAGCTAGGACGGCGCCCAGCCCATCTGGGCTCACAGGAGGCACCGCCGAGGGCCAGACACCTGGCTCCAGTCCTAGCTTGGGGAAGTTGCCCGTCCTCACCGGCACTCAGCCAGGCTGTGTGACATAATTCCCGCCTGGTTCATCTCAGTCGGCAGTTCTTATAGCAATGCCCTTCAGTCTTGCTCCAGGGGTGGTTGAATTGGGAAAGATCCTGCAGAAATCACCCTCATTTCATCACAAATCCCCTTTCGTCACGAGGAAGGCCATGGTCCAGTCCCCAGCACTTTGGAGCAATCCCCTGATCTGCGGCCTGGCTCTGGGCCTCTCCCATGGGTGAAGTTTGCTGTGATACCGAGCAAGGTGAAGCTAGGTCCACCACACAGCCAGTTCCATCTTGGCAATGGTCACAGCCCCACATTCTTGCTTTTTCCACGGGCAAGGTGAGGGTGAGAGAGTGATTGCAGAAGGGGCTTCTCTGCGTGTGCCCAGGGCGCTGACCTTGAGGCCTTGAGGTTCCCGGCCAGGAGGCGTAGTCAGGGTTCTGGAAGCAGAGCAAGCTGGGCACTGGGCATGTGCACACCTCGGGTTGAGCCCATCAAGTCAGACAGCGCGGGGGCCTGTCCCTGCAGTGTCCGTGGTGGGAGACCATGTGGAACAGGAGACCAGTTCATTGCCGTTGACAATTCTTTTCCTGAGAAAGGCCCCCAGGTTCACATTCCTGTCCTCACGGGGGGAAGGGTAAACGCTGCCGGCACACCTAGTGTCCAGATAAGAGCTGGGGACGCGCAGACCCAAGCCCTCCCCATCCTCTGGTCCAAGGACCCTCTGTTCTTTGGGCAAGAGCCTTGCAGTCTCTGTTTTGTCCCTGGCCTACTTTGAAGTTGCAACAATTAAACTCTGTGTCAGCCCAAGAACAAAAGTGACCGTAGAACTAATGCTTTTCAAGTCTTTGGTGGCACAAGGCTGACAGTGAAAAGTGGGAGGAGGCAACAGAGGCCAGGGCTCAGGTCTCTGCTGCCAAATCTCCCTAAGGCCGCTAGCTGGCCTGACCCCAGCAGAAACCTGCAAATGTTGTGTCGGCACATGGATAGCAGAACCGTCAACCTCCCCCGCTGTAACGGACGTACATGCAGCTGACCCAGCACATCGCCTGGTCCTACCGAGCCAGCAGGCATTCTGTCCTCCAAGATGAAGGCTAGCGGACTGAGGGCCCAGCTACACCGTGAGGGCTTTGAACTAGAAGGTGGCAGCATTGGGACAAGAACTCCATCTTCTGTGCTGGCCTGTGGCTGTACCCCTGCCCTCGAGGTGCCAGCAGCCTACGGCTCAGACATGCTGGTGTCCGGGAGGTGGTCACACAGCCCACCCTGCACCTGGCCTCACTCCCCTGGCTGGGGGGCTCCGTGACTCAGCCAGGACTCGTCTCCTCGTGCTCAGACACGCTCATGCCCAAGAAGGGAGGCTGTTAGCTGGGACTGGTACCCAGGTAGCCAGGATCTGCCCGCAGAGACCGTAAAACGCTGTGGGGAGAGGGCCTGCCCCCTGCCAAGCCTGGCCCCGAGTTCCCCTGCGAGTGCCCTGTTGTCCTGGGCCCCTCTGTCCTCTGTTCCCCGTGGCTTCCTGGGCTCCCATCCTTCCACGGCCCAGGCTGGGCCCACAGATGCAGCCAGGAGTCAGGAGGCTGCCCGTCACGGGGGGCAGCCCCACTGAGGGTGGGGACATGGTGCGTGAGTGCCCATGTGGAGTCTCCGCCGGTGGGCAGGGGGCCCAGGGTGGGCCATGGGTGGGCAGAGCAGGTGGGCATAAAATGCTCAGGGCACAGTGGGCGCACAAGGGCACTGTCCGGTCCCTGCCGGCATGGTCACCAGCCTGTAGAGGGGCCATCCAGGCCCTGCAATTTGCCTCTCCTTCCAGAGGATCCACACCAGTCAGTCTGCAGGAGAGGGTGGTTCCCCCGGGGGGAGCTGAAGAGCCTCTGGCTGGCCCTAGGTGACATCCACGGCAGTGCGTTGACCTGGCCCTGCACGTCCAGCAGGAGCCTGGTGACTGGTGCAGAGACGGGCTTCTGTGCCAGGTATGTTCAAGTGCACTTGACGGGCCGTTGACTACGGGAGGAGGGAAATGTGCTGCTCAGCTTGGTTTTGGGACAACACTTGCAGGGTGGCCCTGGCAGGCCAGTGCAGCGGCCTGCCTCCGTCCAGGACCTGCCAATGAATCGGGGAGCCCTCCACGGTGGACGTCAGGAGAGCTGGCAGGAGTGCCCTTCACCAAGGAAAGCAGCCTGCGGGCAAGGGACCCCTGGACCGCAGAAGGCCCGTCTCACCCCCTGGGCCTCTGCTCTGGCTGCAGCCCCGCTTCTGCTTACTCTCCTCTCCCCTGGCTGAGTCCGTTGGTCTCGGGAGAGGACCCAAATCTTTATCGCATGTGCCTTGGAAACAGATCGGCCTTGTTATTTCATTCCCGGGGTCGGAGGGGAACCGCTACTTTGCTGGCCTGGGACCATCCTAGAGCTCCCACGTAGCCACCCCCCCCCCATGCCCTGCACAGGGTGGGCACTGGTGGCCACTCCGCACACTTCCAGTGCCCGCGTCTTGACCCTTTGTCCCTGACTCCTCTGGAGACCCTAGAAATGCACCTCCTGTGTCTGCATGTACCTACCACATAGAAAAGGGAACACCACCCGCTAGGCGCTCGCGGGTTATGAGTCTGTGCCCCTCCCCGTGGGCTCTCAGTCCAGCAGGGCCTGGGAGCCAGGCGGTCCCCACGCTGGCCTGGGTCAAGGCGAGCAGACCTGGGGTGTGGTCAGCGGTGCGGCGCCCAGTGGACACGGCAGAGCTGGGACAGGGCTTACATCTCTGAGACCAGGACCAGCCTGCACCCTCCCCACAGCCCACCTGGCCCTTTCCCAGGTTGGAGGCCCTGAGCTCCCTGCTGCTGCTACCCAGGTGATCCCCGGAGCACCCAGCCCTGGTCCTGGCAGCTCTGGCCTCATTTCCCACTGGCCTGTGGCGTCTCCACAACCCGGTCCAGGATTGGGCTAAATGTATTCCTCGTTCTCGCAGAGGATGGCCGTGACTGGTCACCAGCTGGAAAGGCCTTGGGTCCCCACAAGGATAGGGGCAGGGCAGAGGGCGGGACCCCCAGACCAGTCCGGAGCTTGGGCAGCCTCCGAGGCCACGTGGCCAGTCTTGTTGGGCGGCATTTCCTTGATCTCTGTGGCCTTCCAGGGCCCCTTTGCTCCTGCGTCCCAGACTGAGGCAGACAGTGTTGGGTCCAGGGTGCAGGGGGGCTTCAGCAGAATGGAGTAGAGGCTATGGGTCTGACCTCCCACCGGGGAAATGAGCACGTGTGTGTGTGTGTGTGTGTGTGTGTGTGTGTGTGTGTGAGAGAGAGAGAGAGAGAGAGAGACTCCAGTAACATCTCAGCAGAAAGGACATGAAACCCAGCAAGGGAAAGTGAGGCCAGCCTGGCATCTTATTTCATGTGAAGAAAGAGAAAATGAAAAGAAGAGACTTGGAGAGACAGGTTGAAAAGAGGTGAAATTAGATTAAATTTTGATATAACTTAACACACACTTAGAAATAGGCCTGTTCGGGGTATCTCTGTCCACGTGGGAGGAACACCTGTACCAGCCGCACGGCAATCACCACCCCCCCCCCAGCATGTCTGGCTAGCCCCGCACTGTCCCCTGCCCGCCTGCTGCAGACACCAGATTCCTGCAGTTCCCACCCAACTGTCTGGAAGGAAGGACCATCCCAAGAGGTTGGTCCCAAAAGGCTGTCTTTCCTAAGGCGCCTACACGTGCCTCGCGAGCAGGGGGGGATGTGCAGCTGTGGTCCGACCCGGGCACCAGGGCTGGGCAGTGGGTCTGTTGCTCCTGCAGGGGGCATCCCACCAGGGTATCTGGGGGGCACTTTTGGATGCAGCCCTCCTGGCCTGAGGGGAAGAGTAGTTTTTCATCAGGATAAGTGTATTAGGTCCAAGTGATGTTAAGCCTGTTTCAGATCCAAATCCTGGGCCCTTACCTGGCGGAGGCTCCTGGGGTTGGGGGCAGAGCAGGAGTTGTGTCGGAGGAGAGCGGGGCACACATGGGTGGGCTGGGAAGAGAGACTAGGGGGGCTGACAGGGGGGAAGAGACAATCAGAGGAGAGGCAAGGGCTCTGCAAGGTGAATGCCACTTGTCCCCTGTCACCCCAGGTGGCATGGTGTCTCCAACCATGAGACCTTAGTTTGGAGGAACCAGAGACAAAAGAAGTGGCCTTTGAGTCTTGAGGCCTCATTCTGTCTGGGGCAGGAATGTTGAATCCCCGCCACCCACCAGGCCCTGAGGTGAAGCCCTGAACGTTGGAAAAACAGTTGGTCTCCCAAATTGTACCCAACACCACGTTTAAAACAGCCTATTTATTTTAAAAAAATCTAACTGTGGTAAATACATATAACACTCCCATCCAAACCATTTAAGTGTGTAGTTCAGTAGTGTTGAGTATATTCACAATGTTGTGCAACTGATCTCCACAAGCTTTTCATCCTGTGAAATTAAAACTCTATCCATTAAAGAATGCCCCCTCAGACACACCTATTTTTAATGATTACTTTCTTTGAGGGAGTTTTATCTCCTGTTATCATCTCTATTTGTGTACTTCCTTCTCCACATTCCCCCATCTCTCCTCCATCTCTCTCCATACACACACCTGCATATGCACACCAGCACACACCTGCACACACGTGCACCCACAGACACATGTGAACACTGCAGCTTCCTTTGAAGGCCTTATTGTCCTCACCCCTCTAGATCTGTGACCACTGTTGACATTTACATAAAAAGAAACACAAATTCTCCCAATTCACAGAGCCCCCAAGGGGAAGACTGCTGCTTCTGCCAGGGGGTCTCCCAGCTGCGTCCCCCTCATCTCCCACTGGTGACCCATCCACTCGGGACCCAGGGAGAAAGGGGCCTCAGGCCAAAGGAGGCTTCCAGAAGGAACCTGTGAGTACCCACTACGTTCAGCCCTCTGTGGGGCGGGGGGGGGGGGGGGGGGGGGGGAGGCGGTGTGTGGATTACCAGATCAAAAGGAGATTCCTTCCCAGGGGTGTGGTGGGAAATGGAATCAGACCTCACCCCACCCTCTGTGCTCAGTGACAAATGTTCCTTATTCCTGGGGGCGGGCCATCATGCCGGACAAAGGCAAGTGGCCTCCCGTGAGGCCAGGAAGGAGGACTTGGTCCCGCCCATCTTTCGTTACCACCTAACCTGAATCTAGAAAGCAGAACAGCAAGCAAGGTGACAGGTATGAGGAAAGCGTGCTGGTGACGGCTCACAGGCCATTGCTGTTTCACAGACAAAGGAAGGGATGGTGGTAGGAGCTCCAGAGCCCCTAGGCATCCACACACTTCTTCTTCATCACGGTGAAATCGCCGTGCCACGGGAGTGCGCCCACCAGAAAGGTGCACATTCGTCTCTGAAAAAGACCACCACCACAGCAAAAGTCAGCAGTGTGCCAAGAGGAAGAGAAAAAAATGGCTCTGTTGCCAGGTGTCAGCTTGGGATGCTAAGTGTCAGCTTAGGAATGTGTTGGAAGACGTGTCATCACCCATCAAGGACTGTCCCCAGGAATCTGCTGGCTGGAGGCTGCAGACCTTTGTAGCCACCAGCAGGTACCTGGAGGGGTATCTGTCCCCGTCCCACCCACGGATAGACAGCAAATATTAATAATCATCATATTTTGGTGGGAGATCAGATGTAACCTTGATTTTATTTATTATTATCTATTATTTGAATCTATTATTTGAATTTATTATAGTTATGGGTCAAAGAAGAAAAACTTATTCAATACACTTGGTAGATACTGAAAGAATAACTGATAGAAGAAAACATTCTTAATTTAAAAACTCTTGGTAAAGAGGGAGTTGGAGGAGCTTCAGAAATCAACACTCGATACAATATTTAGTAATGAGGTATAAATACTGAAAAGAATCCCATTAAATCCCCCAGGAATAAGAGAGAGAATGCCCAGCATTACTCCTCTTCAGCATTATACCAAACACTTGGAAAGAAAGGAACAAAGTTTTCATTATCGATAAATGCGTGTTTTAAAACGTGTGCTTTAAAACTGAGATGGGCCATGGAAACCTTACAGAGAATAAAAGAGCTTCCTGAAGACAAGTTTCCTTAATTCTCTTTAGTATTTTCTACAAACAGGTAAAAAGCGACAACTTTCCCTCATCCACAATGCTCCCAGTAGAAAATATAAACTTCAACCGACCATACTTGTACTACCAGCAAAAGATAAACAAAACTAACATAAAAGATAAGACGGCATCAGACACGCCCCCTGCTTGAATGTTTGTCCTTGAAGGGCCTCTATTCTGCTGGAAATGATGGAGTTTGTTCATGGCGAGCTCACAGAGGCAGTTTTAGGCTCCTGTCAACGGGCCCTTGTGGTTCCCGTGCAGTGGCTGCATGGAGCAGCGGTTCTGAGTATGGTCCCAAGGCCAGAGCAGCAGCCCCGGACCCCCAGCCTGGGGAGCTCGTGAGGAATGCCAGTTCTTGGGTTCCTCTCCAGACCTACTGAATCAGACTCTGCAGGGGGAAACCCCGCCATCCAGGTGTGTCAAGGCCGCCAGGTGATTCTGACATGGCTCACGTGGAGGACCACTGGGTGTGAAGGAAGGGGCCCACCTTCAGGGAGCCCGGGGCTTTCACCAACCTCAGAGGAAGCCCTTGGATGAGCCCCGGGCACTCCCACCCTGAGTCAGAAATACAGGCTCGAGGCCAAAAGCCCCCAGGCCAGGTCAGCCCTCTACTGAGAGCCTGGGGCTCTTCCCTGACATTTGTGGAAACCATGGTTGAGCCTGGGAGGGTGGGGACACCACTTGGCCTGGTCACTGCTTAATCTCCAGCACCCAGAATAGCGCCAAGCGCCGAGTAAGCTTTGATGGGCGGCTGAGTGAATGGACTCCCTTTTGTGCCTTCACAAGGATGAACGACTGTGGGGCTGGCAACAGCTGGCTGGTGCATCAGGGTCCGAGAGGGCATACTCCCAGTGAATGTGTGTTAGCAAGTTTTCCTGCACCAGGAGCCTGGAGGGATGGAGTCCTTGCAGTAAGAATGACCTTGACAGCATCCTGTCCCTAGGACAAGGGGTCCTCCACATCCTGCTGCCCTGCACCCTCTGCTCTGAAGGCCACAGGGCTGGCCACTTCTGGGGCGAAACACTGGGACTGATGCCGACCTCAAGGAGAGGGTCTGTGTACCCCAAGTTCTGCCTGGGGCTCAGAGCAGCCAAGACCATCGCAGATAGTTGGTTTGTCACCTACCTTTTCCAGTCTGAAGTTTTCCTTAACCATGCAGTTTTCATTACCGTTTGGAAGCTTTCTGCAGTTGGTGCGGGCAATTTCAGCATCAATAAAGTATTCCAGACGATCTGTGACCTATTGATTAGCAATCATGCAATTTTGTTCAAAAAAGCTTTTTCTACTTTTTAAAAGGTTCAGCTAACCCTTAACAAATTGCTCTCACCCTCATTCTCTCTCCCTGTCTCCTCCTCCCCTCTCCCCCTCTCCAAACTTATCTTCAGGGGATGGCCTATAATGCCCCACACGCTGATACCACCACCTGGAGCTGGATGCCCGGGGGAAGGCTCCATCCAGCCTGGGGCTTTCTTGAAGGCAAGACCTTCTAATTCCAGGTCCTGGGCTCTCCTGGGCCCGGGATATTACCAGTTCACGTGTGCCCCATGGGAACAGGCCCCTTGACCACATAGGACCCCCTCCCTGTCCCTTCCCACACATAACCCCCTCAGATTCTGTCATCTGAAATCCCCCATCCTTTGGGACTTCCCCACCCAAGGCCCCTCCCACCACCCCAGGGGCCCATGTGGCCAGGGTTTGTCTTCCTGTTCTCTAAGTGTTTAGGAAGCAGAACAGCAGTGATTGACAGATTTGCTAACATTTGCTAACAATTTGCTAACAATTTGCTAACAATTGAGTGAGGTAAAGGCTGCTCATATGTCCGTTTAAAATCTGCTCCCATCTGGTTTTAAAAGATTACAGCAGGATTTAGAGATGGCCAAGCCCGCCACCCAGAAAATCCTTCTCCCATCAGCTCTTGGAATCATAGAAGGAATAAGGGCCGTCCTTCCGCAGCGGTGTTCCAGGCTTCGCAGGTGGGGTCCCTGGCCCGGCAGCAACAACATCACCAGGGAACCTGATGGAAATGCAGGTCCTCGACCTACTGAATCAGAAACTCCAGGGGTGGGCCCCGCAGTCTGTGCTTGAACAAGCCTCCAGGTGATTCTGATGACCAGTGAGGTCAAAAAGAAGATGACAGCAGGAGATGAAAGGTGTGTCTGCAGCTTGGGTCCAGGTTCACCTGTACTCACGCTTTTCTGCCAGGCCTTCCCTCACTGCCAACTCCAGCCTTTAACGAGGTCATATGACATCTTAGTTTCTTTCCAAAGAACTAACAAGGGTGACTGGACTGTAGTGGGAGAAGCTGGTTAGCCAGCTGGCGGCCTACCTAGGGCTGAGACGGGGGCGTCGGGCACTAGAACGCACACCCCTAACAGCCGTCCCCACTCCTCCTACCTCCCAGAGGGCCCGGCCTCTCTGCTCATCCGGCCACAGGAAGGAAGAGGATGGCTGTGTGCTGATTCCAAGGAAACGGGAACCTGAGCACTCACACCCCTTTCTGGAGGTGAGTTAACCAGAGTGACAGATTCAAAGTCCGTATCTGATCATATGGATCCCAAGAACTCCCTGACCTAATGTTTCTCTGGCTTTTCATCCTCCTAAGGTGGCCTGAAAGTCTTGCCCACAGCCTACGAGGCCTGGCCTGGCCTGGTCACTGCCCACCCGTCTGGCCGCTCACACTGGCTGCCTAGGGTTGCTGAAATGGGCCACGCTCCTTCTTCCCCTCCCCCGCACCCCTAAACCCTCCCCACTTCCCTCCTGCAGCAGATGCCATGGGTGGGGCCCCAGGCACCCACCCACGCTGTCACTTCCCGGGGCTCCCTGTTGCCAGCAGGAGCCAAGGGCTCCTGGAGCAGCTCTTAGCCAATGACAGGTGAGAGTTTGTGGATGAGGAACCCAGCTCCTCTCCTGCAGGTGGCCCAGCTCGGCGGTGCTGCCCCCTCTCCCCAAGGCCCCAGGGACCCTGAGCCCAGATGCCCTTGGTGGTCACCTGCTCAGTGGCTCCCCCACTGGCCACTTCCCTGCCCCCTCTCAATCCTCTCCAGGCTGCCTGGTGCTTCCTGGATGGCCTCTCAAATAAACCACTTCACTGGAACACTAGCACTAGGGTCTGCTTCTGGGGACCCCCCAGAAAACACTGCCCACCAGCCTCCTTCCCCTGCAGCCCATCTGCCCTCGGGCTGCACCTTCATCTCTCCCTGGGGAGGTGGTGCTCAACCATGACTGTGTAGGGGACCCAGGTCCCACCAGCTGTCTAAGGAAGCCCCCTGACGCCTGGCCCCGAGCACCACGCCACAGACAGCATCCCAGCTCTCAGGCCTGGCTTGGCGGTTTGTCTTCTAATTGGTCCCCTGGCTCCCTAAAGGCTGTGATCGCTTGTGTCCATCTCAGCCCCATCTAGAGCGGCTGGCACAGAAGGGCTGCATGCCCATGATGCATGGGTACCAAAGGGGAGAACTGTGAAGGGGGTGTGGAAGTTACAGGACCCGGGAGCCTTAACTTCAAAGGGTGGCAGGGTTGCCCCTGTTGGAGTGTGCGGCCATCAGCCTCGTGTGCTGGGAACACCGTGTTGATGGCTCACTTGTGCCGGGACGTGGAGTCACGTGTAGACTGGCCCCGCTCCTGCCAACGGAGGCAGTGTGGAGTCCAACACCTGGGGTAAGTCTTTCTCAATGGCCTGCCTGCCGACTCTCTTTACAACTCATCCCTGCTCTCCTTGTTGTATTCCTGCATGGCGAACCGCAGACACTGTTTCACGTTGCCACTTGAGGTGCTGATGGCCCTTAATTCCCTCAACACCTTGCCTGTGTTCTTGTATAGGAATGTGCTATCCACCAGGACCACCAGGATGGTTAGCAGAAGCAGGCAGGACCCCCAGAGTCTGGTCATGGTCCCTCCTTCCGGGGGCACAAGTGAAGGTCCTCGTCCTCCCAGGGCTGGAGCTGTGGGTAGGGTGGGGTGGCCACGGGTGCCACTACAGGTCCAGAGATCTTACCCTGAGAACATCAGCCCAGCTGGATGAAGACAGAACTGTCAGGGTCACCTGGTGGGGCTCCCCCTGTCTTCCAAGGAACCCTGCCCACAAGAAGCCAGTTCAGGAGTGCCCCCCCCCACCAGCCTCTCTCCTCCTGGGTGGCTCTGTGGCTCCAGGGAGAGCACTTAGAGCTGGCGGGCCCGCACCTCCCCTGCGAGCCTTTCCGCCCACTCCTGTTTCTGTGTCTCAGGCCTGTAAGATGCGGCTGTGAAGGGTGTCGCTGCCCTGAGGTCTCCTGCCCTGGCCTTGTTTCCAGTCTGCTCCCCCTCCTGTGGAGTTGGGTGCCCCAGCCCGGGGTTCTCCTGCAAACCCAGCACTTTCAGCTGCATCTATGCCCTGGTCTGGGGCCTCCTCGCTCCTGAGCCCTGGTGTGTGGTCACCTTCTGAGTCCATGCCCTGCAGGGAGGTCCCACTTTGTGATGTAATCCCACACCGGTGACCCTGTCTCGGTGAGGGCACCTCTCCCCTGCCGGCCACTGGCCCGTGGTCCTGGCAGCTCACACAGCAGGCAAGCCCCTCCTGCTTCTGCCCTCTGGGCGGAGGGCCCACCCATGCCGTGACCCTGGCTTCCTAAGTGCCTGGCCTCTGACTCCCTCCTCTGGAGCCCCAGCACCGCCCTCTGCTGTCCCGTCCTCCGGGGAGCAGTGACCACAGCCCACCCTGCGGCTCAGGCGTGCACCTTAGTGGGAGGGGGCGTGGGCACCCCTGGGCTCTTGGACGTTCCTGGAGGGACAGAGAGGTGGGCATTGGTCGCAGGATGTGAAGGTTGATGGGCTCCTGACACTGGGCCATGTATGGGAAACCACAGCCCTGCTGCATACATCCAGCTGCTGGAACCACTGCTGGGTGGGAACCCTTCCTCCACATTGTACTTAAACTATTGGAGGTTTGGTTGTTTCTCATTTTCAGCTGCTACAAACAGTGCTGTAGTGGACAACACTTTTCCAATACCTTTGAAAAATTATTCAAGTATTTCTGTATAATAAAAGACAGAGAGGGCTTCCCTGGGGGCGCAGTGGTTGAGTCTGCCTGCCAATGCAGGGAACACGGGTTCGAGCCCTGGTCTGGGAAAATCCCACGTGCCGTGGAGCAGCTGGGCCCGTGAGCCACAACTACTGAGCCTGCGTGTCTGGAACCTGTGCTCCGCAACAAGAGAGGCTGCGATAGTGAGAGGCCCGCGCACCGCGATGAAGAGTGGTCCCCGCTTGCCACAACTAGAGAAAGGCCTCGCACAGAAACGAAGACCCAACACAGCCATAAATAAAAAATAAATAAACAAATACTTAAAAAAAAAAGTAAAAGTCTATTAATTTAAAAAGAAAACAAAAACTTCCTTGTAAAAAAAAAAAAAAAAAAAGACAGAGAGAGAATTGATGCAAAAGCTTTATACGAATTTAAATTTAGTATAAACGGCTGATTGCCAGTCACTTACTAGTACAGTTGACTCTTGAACAACGCAGGGGTGAGGGGCGCCAAGCCCCAGTACAGTCGAAAATCCACGTGTAACATTGGACTCCCCCGAAACTTAAATGCTAATAGCCTACATTTGACCAGAAGCCTTACCAATATCCTAAACAGGTGATTGACACATATTTTTCATATTCGATGTATCATATACTGTATTCTTGCAGTAAAGTAAGCCAGAGAAAAGAAAATGTTATTAAGAAAATCATGAAAAAGGGGAAATTCATTTACAGTCCATATATGTATTTATTGAAAACAATCCATTTATAAGTGGACCCGCCCAGTTCAAGTCCGTGTTGTTCTGAGGTCAACTCTAATGTATTCATGATTTTTGAATTTTGCTGCATATTAATAGCACCAGGGGAGTTTAAGAGGTTCCCACCTTTAGTAAATATACAAATGCATTATGATATGAATAAAAGAAGCCTATTACGTTGACTTAAAAACTAAAGAATTCTCAACAATGTTGGAAAATGCTTATCAAAAAAAGTGATGCACAAGATGCAAAACACTAAATATGATCCAATTCTTCATAAATAAAAATGTGTTATGAAAAAATGTAGGAGACTCTTGACCACACTTTGTCGTGTGTGCCACCGCTTCACCCTCATCCCCGGCAGCCCCTCCCACTGCACCGAGCACCAGGCTGGCACCCCACCTGCCCTGCCGGGCACAGCCTTCTCTCGGGGGCTTGGGGTTCCCCCCTCACCTCCACACAGCTGTTCATCCCGGCTCATCCCCCTGCAAGTCTCACCACAGACACCCCCCAAATCTCCAGGGCCTCTCCCCAGCTCTGGTTTTTATCTCCCTGTTTGTTCCTCTGTGTCACCCATCACAACCTGCAGTTAGTTACTGGTGAGTATCTTTATTGCCTGTCTTTCCCCACGAGAAATAAAACAGACTTTCTAAGGGTAAGGAATTCTTCCTGTCACTCATCACGACGCCCCCAGAGCCTGGAGCCAGGCTGGACACAGAGAGAACGTGTCAATATTTGTGGACTGAGTGAGAAATGCTTTTGCTTTGATGAAAAAACATTCATTTCTGACTTTTCTTTATATTGTTTCACGTTTTCTATATTATATATGCATTACTTCAATAATTAGGAAAAAAAGGAAAATAACCTTAGCAACGGTATGATGGTACGTAAATAAAAACGGGGTTAGAGCGAAGGGCAGTTCCTGTGCTCATGGCAGAAGATCGAAGAGGAACCGGGCCTGAGGCCTGACAATTTCTCACCTCTAGGGATTTAGCCACACATGCCCCTCTGCTCCTGGGATCAGGAGGCCTCAGGCACCATAGCACAAGGTCTGATCCAGGGGAGACCCCGCTCTGGGGGCAGATTAAGCTCCAGAGCCCACAGCGGCCTCTTCCTTGGGCTTCCACGTGCCTCCTGGGATCGGGGCACCTGGTCCCCCTCCCAGTTCTGTCATGGCCGAGAATGTAAAGCAGACAGGCCATCTCCTACGCTCAGTGGTTCCCACGACCCAGGGAAACAGGGGTGAGGGAGGGCCCTTGGGAGGGGAGCCCATGCAGGCTGGCAGGCGCCCGAGGCCCTACTGGGCCCCTCAGGCCGGGGGGTCATGGAGGGCAAACCCCAAGACCCAACCCGGCAGATGCAGAGCCCTCTTCGAGGATCATCAGTGCACGGAGTCCCCCACCCCCATGTCCTCCAAGGCTGGGCTGATGGAGTAACCCCACCAGCTGCCCCTCAGCCCTTTCCCCATGAACTACCAAGTTCAAAGCACCTGCTGGACTTTTGTCTGACTCTAGGGTGCGTTTGAGGTTTTTGTTTGCTCGCCTTTTTTTTTCTTTTATGAACCCTAGTTGCCCAAAGTCAGCTGAAACATCATCTGTCTTGGTTTGTGGCACTCCTGGCATTGGTCCACGCATAGCTGTATGACGCAGTGGATACCCATGAATCCATCACCCAAGCCGAGAGCTGGAATGTTATCAGTCTCTGACATGTAGTCCTCAGCTGCCCTGTGACCCCACTCTGGATGTTGTGCTTCTCATCCCTGCCTTTACTCAGAGCTTCGTCACCAGTGTCCGCAGCCCTGACATGCCCAGTTCTGCCGGGTTTTGTACTTTGGGAAAAGACGAGTATCCATCATGGCACATGCAGCCCTGGGACCTGGGCTGTCCACTCAAGGTTATGGTACCAACTGTTGCATACGGAAGCATCACTGTGGTCCTCAAGCCCTCCCTGGTTAAGACTAGCTCATCTGCACACTTTGCCCTGACTTCCCAGCCTCCCACTGCGGTGGGCCTGGCACATGGCTGGTTTCCACCTGTGCTGTGGAGGTGGAGTTGACAGCGTCAGGACGAGGTGTGAAGATTCCTCCTGCTCTCGGGTGGTCTCTCAAGGTGAGGGGTGCCCTGGTGGCACCTAGCCTGAGAACACGTGGTGTGGGAGCTCCTAGCGTCCGGCAACCTGGTCTGGGAACTATTAAAGGTCCAGCTGTTTGGAGACACCTAGTCGGAGCCCCAGAACAGGTGGAACAGACCTGTCCCCACTCCAGGGTGAGCCCAGCTGTGCTGATCTGAAGGGAAGCCACACAGCCACGCCTCCGGGTCAGCCTCAGACCCATGACTTGATAATGGACTCTTGCTGTGACGCACTGCTGTGGTCAAGAGGGGTTTGTAGTGCAGCATTTCTGTGCCAAGAGCTGATCAGTACACCAAAATTCACCAAACTGAAGCGATATTTCTAGGGTTTGGATATTTTGTAGAAATATGTGGTTACTGTTGTTGATTTTGTAAAAGAACCAAATATTATGCCCCTAACACTCTCATAAGCCTTTGAACTTCACAAGCATGTGCACACACACACACACCCCAACAGCATGTTGATATTACCTAGAAAAGTTTAATTCTGGGCAGCTCTGAACACAATAATCCCCCTATCCTGCACGCCTGTCAGGAAGGAGTAATGCTTACTGCTATGAGTCACTGATATTTTGAGGCTGCTTCTTATGCAGCAAGAGCTAATTGATACAAAATCTTTGCATTGTGTCTTCCTTTAATTTTGGAAAGTGTATCTCCATTCTTTCTTCAAATATTTCTATCTTTTTCCTTTTCTCTTCCATTGGTGTTCCTAGGTTCACAGTTCTACAGATGTTTATACTTCAACTTTTACCCTTAAATCACCCGACTTTTCTCTCTCTTACCTCCTCATCCTTTCCTGCTGCCTCTGCACGCATTCCCCAGTGCTGAGACTTGGATTAAGGAGGAGTCTCAGCATGGGTATCCCAAAGGGCCCTGCTTCTCCAAACCAGGTAATCCCAGAAAACATTCTGGGTTTTGTGGAAATCAAGAATTTCTAAAATATGTGTCCACTTTTCTATTGTGTGCTTGTGTGTATATTTTCACTCCCTACTGATTTGGGACGACTACTGACTAGGCTAAATCTGGAGCGGTTCCTCCAGGACACGGTGACACAGGACAGGCCACTCCTGGTTGTGACTGACCTTAGGGAGTGGGCCATCATCCGCAACCTGCTAACGTGGGTTCGCCAGTGACAACAGTGGTGGGCATAAAATTCACCAGCCCCACCAAGACCCTCACACGGCCCAGGACCCTGAGCCTCAGCTCGGTGAATGGGCCATGGTTTTAACCCCATATTCCCAGAGAGTGGGATCCAGAGGCAAGATGCAAGCCACAAACAAAATATCCTCACTGCGGTTCACACACCTCGAAATATTGGGCTTTCTTAGAAACCATTTCCTAATCTTGGGCACAAGTGCCAACCACCTGGGGACTTTGTGTGTTTCTGACATCAGGTAGCAGAGATGGGGGGAGTGGGTCTCTAGGATGTGAGTGAAATGAAGCCACTGGGGTTTCCAAGGTAGAAAACGACTGACTTATAATGAAACAGAGTAGATGGCAGGCCTTCCCCAGGGGAATGGGGGTTGGGCTGAAGGTGCTCACCTGTGAGCAGAGCCCGCCGGCCCTCAGGGCAGGGCTGTTTTTCCTGGGCCAGCCTGCGGCCCAGAGCAACGACCCTCAGAACTAAGAGCTCTAAGCCAAGGCTGGACAACAGGCTGGCTCTGCTGACCATAAGACTCACCCTGTCAGTGTGTACATGCCCCTATCAGGGCATGAAGATGTTAAGACTCTACACACAGGCTGCACAAGGAGCCAAAACTGACCCAGACCACTGTCTTTGTGACCTTCCCAGTGGAGCTGTCCTCAGTGGTCCTGGGAAATGCTGTCCCATCAGCACTGATGACCACTTCAAGGGAACCAACTGGCCAGGAAAGGATAGACTAACCACCATGGACACGCAGATCAGATCCCCGAACTCAACAGGCGTAGGGAAGACCCCTCAGCCTCTCCCTCTGAAGTCCTCCTCCAGACAGCGTCCCATGGCCTCTCTGTCCCACTTAGGGTCCCAGGCCCCCATCCCTCGGCCCCTCCAGGGCTGCCCCCACCAGGACCCGGGAAGAGAGAGGTGCTCATGGGGGTCTCTGTCACCTCAGGGCCTGTCCCAGGGCTAGTGATCAGTGTTGAGGGCCATGGAGGCCAGGCCGGGTGCCGATGGGGGAACACAGGGGTGAGGGAGCAGGAGGGGAGGGGGTGACTGGAGCTGCCATCTTCTGAGCTGACCCCAGAGGCCCTGAGAAGATTTCTCATCAGTCAGGCAGCTCCAGGGCAGATGCCCTGATGGGGATCCACAGAGGACAGAGCCTTCTGTCATCTTTGTCACCCACCTCCCACCCCTGTGCCTGGGCATCAACCCAACACCACCACTGGAGAAGGGCCACCCACTGTGAATCTGGCCTCAGAGATGGACGCAGAAGGGACACAGGTGGCTGTCGCCTGGCAAAACTGTCTGGATTTCTTTTGAGTGGTATGGATGGGAGGTGGAGAGATTGGAGGATGATGAACAAAGGAATGGAAGAATAGATGCATGGATGGATGGATGGAAGGATGGATGGATGGATGGATGGGTGGATGAAAGGAGGGATAAATGGACGGATGTATGGATGCATGGATGATGGAAAGATGGATGGATGGATGGATGCATGGATGGATGCATGGGTGGACAGATGATGGACAAATGAAGAATATATGAATGAGTGAATGAATGAGTACACACACCAATCATGAGGACCCTGCAAGACCCAGGAAGGGCACCCTCCCATGAGCTGAGGAGTTTGATTGACTCAGCACCCTGCAGCCACAGCCAAGGTGAGAACAACAATGGTAAATTCTCCATCGCTTGTCACTGGCAGCAACATCCATGGAAATAAACTAACAGGGAGAATGCAAAACTGACAGGGACCCAGAATGTGCTCTGAGATGCCTTTAATTGCTCTGGTGCCATGCAGACCTAGGACTCCAGACCCTCATTCTTCAGGAGAAAAGGAGCTGCTGTGGGAGCCGGGAACTCCTCCCCCCATTTCTGCTGGCAGGTGCTGTTCAGGAGGGTGAACTGGGTAAACCATGGCCGTGAGTCCACAATGAAAGTGCAGCTCACCTGAAAAAAGTAGTTTTATGTAAGACATAAAGTCAGAACAATGTAACAATGAGAGCACTTAGCAGGAAGGACTTACCAGGAGCTCAAGGTGCATTAAGAACTAAAGAGGAAAGAAAAGCTGAAACAAACAGTGGCCTGGGGCTGGGCTCCAGAGCTCAAGTCTCCAGCATCAAGGCAGGGGCTCCTGAGAGGGTGCCTGGTGGGGCCATCACCTGCCCTTCAGGGTCCCCTCCACCCAGGGCACGTGACGCTGCCTGAAGGGTCTCTGCCCCGTGAGCTCTTGGGGGAGCCAGCAGACTGCCCAGGAGATGGTCCAGCTGGTGCCCACCCAGCCATCAGCTGCAGCTGCAAAGCCACCCCAAGGAGAGGCTGCCCCAAGGCTGGTGTCCGGGGAGACCCCAGCCCCACTGAGGGCATCGCCCTGACTGAGGCCCATCCCCAAGGTATCAGTCCAACAGACCAGATGTCAGTTCATAGGGTGATGACAAGAGGTCTGACTGACCAGGACTCCTCCTTGCCGCCCAGGAGACCAGAGGGAGGGGTGGGGCGACCAGCAAACTAAACTGTCCTCCCGTCCAGAAGAATCGGAGCAAAGGAAGGAGAGGCCCACAGGGAGAACAGCGTCTTCCTGGACCCGAGTTCTCAGGAAGCTGGAGGCTGGGACCCGGGGAGGCTCCATCCAAGAGGGAAGGGCCCATGGGGGTCTGTGGGGCTCTCTGGTGGGCCAGCCGGGCTGTGAGCACAGGGCCCAGCTTGCTGCTGTGCTGGGAGCATCTCTGTACAGGGGGAGCCCTGGGACCTGGCGGGGAGGGGCCAGGACCTGTCATTCTGCCCCACGGTCATCCCTGACAACTTCCAAGCCTCCTCTCATAGACCCTTCTTGACATTATTTTTCATTCTCTGAAGATTTGTGATGCTTTTGGTTGATTTTATCCTCAAACCTTTTTCTGTTCCGGGCCTTCTTGCAAGGGGCAGTTGTCAATGTCTTCGTCGTGTTTTTTACAAATTGTGCGGCCCAGCTCCAGGTCCATTAAATATATCCACCTATACTTCTGTCAAGGAGAGATTGTAGAAACTTCTGTGAAATACTTACTTTGCAGTAATGAGAGAAACACAGAGAACAAAGTAGAAAATGGGCAAATGGGTATGAATGTGCACATGTGTATAAATTGGGACAAACCTAGGTGCATTTTTCTTATTTTTAATTTATGTATTATTTTACTTTTCCATTTTAATTCTCTACTCTTCCTACAAAAAGATGTCCCTGAGCGCAGCTCCAGCCTGGACTCTTCCCTGCCGCCCTCCTGATGGCTGCTACCCAGAAGCCGCGTCACGAGTACATGGCGGTGGGGAGGGGGGTGGTCACGGGAGGTAGGGCCCCGGCGCTGAGAGCACACGCACAGCACACCTGACACGAGACCCAGCTCTCAATCGCATCAGCCAGACACACGGAGGGCATCGCACGGCTCCTTCTAGGGAGGCGGACGGGGCGCTTCTCCATTGAGCCGCCCTCAGAGCTGCCCTGTCCCTCGGGGGCAGCATCCAGACCAGGACAGGGGGCTGGGGGCTGGGTGCTCTGTCTCTCCTGGGGCAGCTGCGGCACCAAAGGGTTTACCTTGTAAACCTTCATCAGGTGGATGTTTGTGAACCGGGTGCTGCTCTGTGTGTTCATCAGCTTCTCTAAGAAGTTAACACAAGACAGGATTTCATCCCCTACAGAGAGGTCGTGGAAACTCGGAAGAACTCCAACACGGAGAGGAATGTAACCAGAAACTTCCATAGGGAGGGGCACGGCCCTGACCTGGAATTGTCTAGAAAGCTGGCTTCCTTAGGGGCTCTGGAATGCCTGCAGCTGATGCCGCCAGCCACACACACACACACACACACACACACACACAGACACACAGACACACATGCCCAGCCCCTTGCACTGCCACCGGACTCTGGGCGAGGACAGGCTTAGGGCAGGGCAGGGGTGGCAGCTGAGTCCGCAGTGATGTTCGAGGGGCCCTCAGCCTCCACAGGTCCAGGGCTGCGACGCAGCCCAGAGGAGGGCCAGCCGGTCAGGAAATGAGGGCCCTTGAGGGAAGCCAGGGCCATCTGTGCAGGGAGGGGGCCAGCCTCCAGTCCCATCAGGAGTGTGTGCAGCGGGTGACCTTCACATCAGAGCCTCGCTGTCCTGGGCTGGCTTGGGGCTGGCCATCCGGGGCCAAGAATGGGTCTGGGCTCAGGACTGTTGGACAAAAACTAATCCAGACAAAGTATCCGGGGCGGGGGAGGTATGAGCATTGGTGGGAAAGCGCTGCACAGCCAGGTGCTAAGGACACCCACACTCCCATCGGGTCCCCCCTCTTCCCCACCCTGATGCTCTGTAACCCACAGCCTTCTTTCCCAGAGCTGCCTCGGGAACACTGACTGTGATGGACTCGGCCCGGCCATCTTCCTGTCTCCCCCGCCCTGCACTCTGCTGTCTGCCCACCTGCTCAGGACAAAGACCTGGGGTCTGTGCCTGACCCCCGCCCCCCTACACGCCACGTCAACCTCCAAGCTGACTCAGAAGCCAGCTCTTCCTCTGCCTCCTGGCGTCCAGGGCCCAGCTCCTGCACCCTGGTCTCAACTTGCCCCCAAGCTGTGGAGCCCACTGCCCCCACGGGGTCCAGAGAGATGCTGGACAAAGCTGAGCGACCGCCTCCCGTGAGTCCCCGCTCCTCCGAGTATAACAACCTGGCCCAGACCTGGCACACGCCCACCCTGCACACCCGTCTCTCTGAACCTCCTTTCCTGAGACACGGGCCCATAGCCCTCAGGCTGGCCCTGCCGGGAACTCGCGGCTCAGCCTGGTCCAGGGCCCTCTCCGGGGCTGCCTGCCCTTCTTGTCCCCAAACCTGCACGTGGCCGGGTCCTTCCAGGAGTGCCCGTCATGAAGAGCGTTTCCCCACCCCCCTGGCCACCCCTCCCCTCAGCCCTGGGGCCCTACACTGACCACTTTTGTCCAGGTCTTCCACTATCTCACCCGAGAACTTGGGGCCTGCGTGCTTCTCACCACCAGCGTAACAGCCCCACGAGATCGCGCCCTGTCTGCCTCCGCTGCCTCCCGCCAGGCCTGACCCACGGCAGCCACGTGGCCAAGGCCGGCTCACTTCACGAGGGGCCTCAGCCCAGCATCCAGGCAGTGATCCTGGCAGCTGAGGCCTGCGATCGGCTCCACTCTGCGCTGCCTGTCCTGCCTGGGCTTTGATGTTGGGGCGCTGCCTCCCCTCCGTCTCCCTCCTCACCTGCCCTCTGCCTCCCTCTCCTTCTCTCCCTGTTCCAAGCGCAAAGCTAACACATCAGAAACTTGGAGCCCTTCTATTCTGGTACCTTGTATTTTTAAACATCCTTGACCAAATGAAACATCCCTTACCTTTTCCTGCAGACCACAGACTGCCCCTTCCCCCGACCGCGGTCCCGGCTTCAGGGAGAAGGTGGAGCCGCAGACAGGGAGACTGCCTCACCCTCCGGTCCCCACCCCCCACTCCCACCCCCACCCCCCACTCCCATCCCCCACTCCCATCCCCACACCCATCCCCCACTCCCACCCCCACACCCATCCCCCATCCCCATCCCCCACTCCCATCCCCCTCACCTTGCGCTGGCTCCGCCCCACCCAAAGCAGCTTGTAAGCGTACTCATCTGGCTCGTGTTCGTTGAAGTGAAACACAGCAAACTCCACACACAAGCGGAAGTTTGGCGTACTCTTACTGATGTCCTCAAACTTCCAGCTGCAGACATGAGGCCCCAGAGCAAGAAGCCCCAGGAGCAGAGACAGCTTCAGGAACATGCTGTTCGGCATCGACCTGGAGGCCAGCAGTACTCGGTGGGCCGCCCTCCTCAGCTCCCCAGCCAGCGCCGCCCTGCCCTGCACAGCCCTGTGCTACTGGCCAGGCCCTCTGCCCGGCTCCTCCTCTCTGTCCCTCCCATCATCACCCGACGGGAGGCGGTGGCGAGGGCGTGTCCCAATTTCCACCCCTCATCACGTAAGCCTTGGGCCCAAGGACATGCAGGCGCCGTTCCCCCTTTTCTCCAGGGCATCCCCAGCCCAGCCTCGGTAGGGCCTGGGTGAGGGTCTCAAGCCCACTGGGCTTTGCGCTCATGGCAGTGCCTCCCTGGGCAGGCAGAGTCATGGGCACTTAGGAATGCTGGTGGGTCCTGAGTCCCGGGAGCCGAGGAGAAAACCAGATCTATCTCTGACCTTGGCTGCAGCCGATGACCTCAGGGCAGAACGGGAAGGTCCAGTGAGGGGCAGCACGGGGGGCTGGGGCACCATCCTCCCAACCCCCGCTGGCACCTGCTGACCTACATGACAGGAAGCCTGGCCGTGCTTGGCAGTGTGCAGGGGACAAGGGGTAAGCCAGCCAAGGCAGGGGCTCTGCTGGAATGGATGTGAGTAGTAGCCATGGGCAGGAGGCTTTCCAGGGCTGGGGAAGGTCAGGCCCTGCCTTACCCCAGCCAATGTGCATTCTCACGCAGATCTGCCATCTGTGGCGCTGTGGCCTCTGCCGTGTGGCCGTGTCAGGCTCTTCTCACGGGAACCGTGTTACTGATGTGCCCTGCCTGGGATGCACACCAGGTCGTGGGAGCAAGCAGGCCGGGAAAGTGGGATGTGCTGCCTGTGGAGGTGAGGAGGGAGACGGACTCCTGTATGTTAATGATGATCCCAGAAAGGATGCGGGGTCTGGGCCATCGCCGTGGGGACAGGTTGTAGGACAGGACTGGGGCTGACCCAGGAAGAGAGGGGAGTATAGACACAGTGGGGACACCCTCGTCACCACCCTCACGGTCACGCCTCAGTGGACGGCTGTCAGCCTGGGGTCTAAGAGACACGGCAGGGTCCCGTCAGGGCAATCCCGATGAGGATGCAGCAAGCTGCTCCGAGGTGTGTGCGGGCCTGATCGTTTCCTCCGCAGAGAAGCTGCGGCCCCCATGCTGGTTCCCCACCCCCGGCAGCGGTGACTGTAACATCTGTAGTCTTCCGAGATCTGCAGGATCTGTCAGGAGGCCCCGTTCTCCTTCCCACCTTCTCCACGTCTAGATACCTCCTGCTGGAGGAGCAGCCTCATGAGACGTTGCGAAGGGTCGGCTGTTGGATTCCTCGATTGTCTCCAACAGGCTCTCTTTTCTTTCCCGTTCCTTCTGCTTCCTTGTGATAGTTTCCTCCCACTGAGGGAGGGACAGATCACCGGCCATAGCCCTGTCCAACCGCGGGCGCCTGCGATGTCCAGATCTCACATTCCTTGGACCCAGACGTCAGCAGCTTCTCGAGTATGTTTCATCATAAAGGTTCTCATCGTTTACTTTAAACATATACCCCAGCCTGAAACGAGAGGGCTTCTCCAGCCCGCATGTTACCTAGGGGTGTGTTGCTGAATTTTCACTTTCCTCCTTAATTTCAACCTAAACTTCACTGTGCCTGGAGAACTCATTCTATATGATGTAGGTTCTTCGAAATCCACTGAAATTTGGATCAGAATGTGCTGAATTTGGATAAGTGTTCTATCAGCTCAAAAAGAATACATGTTCTGCAGCTGCTGGTGAATGTTCTACGTAGTTGTTATTAATTTGTCAAATCAACACTGAGGTGCAGCCCAGGGCGCTTGGTGGTGAGCCGTGGCTCAGCAGAGACCACAGAGAAAGTGAAACAGAGACGTTTACTGCTCACAGGCCCTGGAGGAGGTACCGGCAGTTTCCACGTGGTGTGGGCTGGGGGTGGTCACAGCCGGAAGCAGACAGAGACCAAGAGGCACGTGCCCTCACCCGAGGCCTTGGGCTCCCGGGTAATGCCAGACTGGTCAACTCAAGCCAAGAAAGCAGGTTCTGAAAAGCTCCGCAGGGGTCTTATCTAAGGGCGGGACAGGGGCGGGCCCTGGGGGGCAGGGGAGCCTTTGGGGGAAGTCACACAAAGCCTTTTATTTGCTCTCTCGGGCACCTGCTCATATGAGGGGTTGGTGTCAGTGTAAGGTCCCCACAAGCCACCTGACCATACAAACTGGACGCCCCATGGAGTAGCTTAGTTAAACTCTCCACAGTAATCAAAATCAAATTTGTTAAATGAATTCTTATGTTTTTGTAAATATCATCTGATTTTCACCTGGTGGGCTCTGTCAGTTATTGAGAGGGTGCTTTCACTCTCCCCCCGGCGCCAGACATCTGATTGTTCTCCCCCTGGTCCTTTCACGTGTGACTTTACTTCTCCAGAGACCAGGAGAAGAGGTGGCCCCCCTGAGAGACCTGTTGTAACTTCCTTAACCAAGGGAAGCTGTGACAGTCAGTTCCCCAAAGACCACGTTTCCAATCCTGTATGTGTTTAGAGCTACAGCCAGCAGACGGAGGCTGCAGTCAGCCTCTGGCACCTGCATTCATACCCTGGTGCCCCACGGGAGGCTCGTGGTGGGTTTCAAATCACCCCATGACTGGGTCTGAATGCTGGGGGACACGTGCAAAGCCCCCCGGTGTAGTTAAAGCGCACCTGAGGTCAGACCACAGAAGAATTGAAAAGAGCAGGACACAGGCCTTCCGATGGGAAACGGGAGTTGAGGTGAAGGTGGCCACTATTGTTCAGGGGGTTCTGTCTGGCCTTGGCCGGCACAGGGCCCAGGAACAATGGCTCCACCACTCTGAGCCCAAGTGCCCTCAAAGGAAGCTTGGCTGACCACACAGCCACCCTTATCAGTTTGTACTTGCCCTTATCAAAGTGTGGGGAGATGTTAGAAATCCCAATCACGGGTACTAAAGGACCAAAGCTGGCTCAGGCCAGCTGTGCTCATGGAGCTGCCCGGAGCTGGGGGGCAGGGAGGGGGAGACCTGTTTCACCAGTGCTTATGGCCACATCATGGCAATAGGTCAGTCAGGAAAGGGACAGCCTGCCAACCAGGGGACACGTAAATCAGATCCCCGAACTCAAAAGGCATAGGGAAGACCCCTCAGCCCCTCCCTCTGAAGTCCTCCTCCAGACAGCGTCCCATGGCCTCTCTGTCCCACTTAGGGTCCCAGGCCCCCATCCCTCGGCCCCTCCAGGGCTGCCCCCACCAGGACCTGGGAAGAGAGGGGTGCTCATGGGGGTCTCTGTCACCTCAGGGCCTGTCCCAGGGCTAGTGATCAGTGTTGAGGGCCATGGAGGCCAGGCTGGGTGCCGATGGGGGAACACAGGGGTCAGGGAGCAGGAGGGGAGGGGGTGACTGGAGCTGCCATCTTCTGAGTTGACCCCAGAGGCCCTGAGAAGATTTCTCATCAGTCAGGCAGCTCCAGGGCAGATGCCCTGATGGGGATCCACAGAGGACAGAGCCTTCTGTCATCTTTGTCACCCACCTCCCACCCCTGTGCCTGGGCATCAACCCAACACCACCACCGCAGAAGGGCCACTCACTGTGAATCTGGCCTCAGAAATGGACACAGAAGGGACACAGGTGGCTGTCGCCTGGCAAAACCGTCTGGATTCCTTTTGAGTGGAATGGATGGGGGCCTGGAGAGATTGGAGAATGAAGGAACAAAAGAATGGAAGAATGGATGCATGGATGATGGATGGATGGATGGATGCATGTTTGGATGGATGGATGGATGGATGAAAGGAGGGATAAATGGATTGATGTATGGATGAATGGATGATGGAAAGATGGATGGATGCCTGGATACATGGATGGATGCATGGATGATGGAAGGATGGATGGATGCATGGATGGACAGATGATGGACAAATGGAGAATATATGAATGAATGAATGAGTACACACACCAATCATGAGGACCCTGCAAGAACCAGGAAGGGCACCCTCCCATGAGCTGAGGAGTTTGATTGACTCAGCACCCTGCAGCCACAGCCAAGGTGAGAACAACAATGGTAAATTCTCCATCGCTTGTCACTGGCAGCAACATCCATGGAAATAAACCAACAGGGAGAATGCAAAACTGACAGGGACCCAGAATGTGCTCTGAGATGCCTTTAATTGCTCTGGTGCCATGCAGACCTAGGACTCCAGACCCTCATTCTTCAGGAGAAAAGGAGCTGCTGTGGGAGCCGGGAACTCCTCCCCCCATTTCTGCTGGCAGGTGCTGTTCAGGAGGGTGAACTGGGTAAACCATGGCCGTGAGTCCACAATGAAAGTGCAGCTCACCTGAAAAAAGTAATTTTATGTAAGACATAAAGTCAGAACAATGTAACAATGAGAGCGCTTAGCAGGACGGACTTACCAGGAGCTCAAGGTGCATTAAAAACTAAAGAGGAAAGAAAAGCTGAAACAAACAGTGGCCTGGGGCTGGGCTCCAGAGCTCAAGTCTCCAGCATCAAGGCAGGGGCTCCTGAGAGGGTGCCTGGTGGGGCCATCACCTGCCCTTCAGGGTCCCCTCCACCCAGGGCACGTGACGCTGCCTGAAGGGTCTCTGCCCCGTGAGCTCTTGGGGGAGCCAGCAGACTGCCCAGGAGATGGTCCAGCTGGTGCCCACCCAGCCATCAGCTGCAGCTGCAAAGCCACCCCAAGGAGAGGCTGCCCCAAGGCTGGTGTCCGGGGAGACCCCAGCCCCACTGAGGGCATCGCCCTGACTGAGGCCCATCCCCAAGGTATCAGTCCAACAGACCAGATGTCAGTTCATAGGGTGATGACAAGAGGTCTGACTGACCAGGACTCCTCCTTGCCGCCCAGGAGACCAGAGGGAGGGGTGGGGCGACCAGCAAACTAAACTGTCCTCCCGTCCAGAAGAATCGGAGCAAAGGAAGGAGAGGCCCACAGGGAGAACAGCGTCTTCCTGGACCCGAGTTCTCAGGAAGCTGGAGGCTGGGACCCGGGGAGGCTCCATCCAAGAGGGAAGGGCCCATGGGGGTCTGTGGGGCTCTCTGGTGGGCCAGCCGGGCTGTGAGCACAGGGCCCAGCTTGCTGCTGTGCTGGGAGCATCTCTGTACAGGGGGAGCCCTGGGACCTGGCGGGGAGGGGCCAGGACCTGTCATTCTGCCCCACGGTCATCCCTGAGGACTTCGCTAAACACCCTCCCTTCGGCATGCTGTGAGATAAAGGAAATGTTTATGTTGGTCTCTGCCTGTATCCCTGGCACAGAACACCTGGATCCCTTGTAAATTTCTAAGTGATAAGAACACCAGGAGCATGTTTTGTTCTATTGAGGTGACTCTGGGTGGGCTCCTGGCTGGGGGCTGGTCAGCAGAAAGACCAATGATGACCAAAGATGGGGCTCGGGACAGTCTTGCCTACGTGAGGAAGCCTCCCTAGAATCCTGATGGTGTGGGGTTCAGAGCAACCATGTGGGTGAGCACATCCACATATTGGGGGGAGGGGTGATATACACATCGATCCTCAGAAGCTCCTGTGCTCAGAACCCTCCCCCATCTCACCTTGTGTATCTCTGCATCTGGCTGTTCATCTGTATCCTTTACCATATCCTTTAATAAGATGGGAAACGTAAGTATTTCCCTGAGTTCTGTGAGACACTCTAGCAAATTAATCAACCCTGAAGAGGGGGAGATGGGAACCTCCGATTTGTGGTCAATTGGACAGAAGTTGTGGGCAGCCTGGGGACCTACTCCCTGCGACTGGCATCTGAATGGGTCGGGGTGTCTCGTGGGCCTGAGCCCTTAACCTGTGAGACTTGATGCCACCTCCAGGTAGGTAACTGGTGTCCCCGAGAATTGTTTAGTGGGGGGAAAATCCCCACACATTTGGTGACCAGAAGGGTCAGGAGAGAGGTGTTCGGTGTGGGGAATAAAGGAGATGCACGGGAACTATGTGTTTTCCTAATACACCCTCCTTAATATGATTTTTCCTTCTCAGATTTGTGATGCTTTGGGTTGATTTTACTCTCAAACCTTTTTCTCTTCCGGGCCTTCTTGCAAGGGGCAGTTGTCAATGTCTCCATCGTATTTTTTACAAATTGTGCGGCCCAGCTCCAGGTCCATTAAATATATCATCGTCCAGTTCTCTCAAGGAGAAATTAGAAAACAGAAAGGCAGAGAATCCAGTAGAAAAGTGGGCAAAAATCTACAATAGGCACATGAATAGGACACACAAACCATGTGCAATTTCTCTGCAAGCACATAACCAACAAAAAGATGTCCCTGAGTGCAGCTCCAGCAGCCCTGGACTCTTCCCTGCCGCCCTCCCGATGGCTGCTACCCAGGGGCCGCGTCACGAGTACATGGCGGTGGGGAGGGGGGTGGTCACAGGAGGTAGGGCCCCAGCGCTGAGAGCACACGCACAGCACACCTGACACGAGACCCAGCTCTCAATCGCATCAGCCAGACACACGGAGGGCATCGCACGGCTCCTTCTAGGGAGGCGGACGGGGCGCTTCTCCATTGAGCCGCCCTCAGAGCTGCCCTGTCCCTCGGGGGCAGCATCCAGACCAGGACAGGGGGCTGGGGGCTGGGTGCTCTGTCTCTCCTGGGGCAGCTGCGGCACCAAAGGGCTCACCTTGTAAACCTTCATCAGGTGGATGTTTGTGAACCGGGTGCTGCTCTGTGTGTTCATCAGCTTCTCTAAGAAGTTAACACAAGACAGGATTTCATCCCCTACAGAGAGGTCGTGGAAACTCGGAAGAACTCCAACACGGAGAGGAATGTAACCAGAAACTTCCATAGGGAGGGGCACGGCCCTGACCTGGAATTGTCTAGGAAGCTGGCTTCCTTAGGGGCTCAGGAATGCCTGCAGCTGATGCCACCAGCCAAACACACACACACACACACACACACACACACACACATAGACACACAGACACACAGAGACACACATGCCCAGCCCCTTGCACTGCCGCTGGACCCTGGGCGAGGACAGGCTTAGGGCAGGGCAGGGGTGGCAGCTGAGTCCGCAGTGATGCTCGAGGGGCCCTCAGCCTCCACAGGTCCAGGGCTGCGACGCAGCCCAGAGGAGGGCCAGCCGGTCAGGAAATGAGGGCCCATGAGGGAAGCCAGGGCCGTCTGTGCAGGGAGGGGGCCAGCCTCCTGTCCCATCAGGAGTGTGTGCAGCGGGGGACCCTCACATCACAGCCTCACTGACCTGGGCCGGCTCGGGGCTGGCCATCCGGCAGCCTGGGCCCACGACTGCCACTCACCTTTTGCTGGGCTCGCCTGACCTCCAGCAGCTTGTAGGCGTGCCCCTCCTCATGGCCACTGTTGAACCAAGCCACGGCGAACTCCACAGACACCGCAAAATAATCGTGGTCCTTACTAATGTCTACAAATTCCTTTTGAATGGTCCGGACGTGAATGCCCACGACAGTGAGCCCCAGAAGCAGAGCTGCCTTTGGGAACATGCTGTCCAGAGTTAGCACAAAAGGCAGGTGATGGGGGGCGGGGGGGGGGGTGGCCCTCCGCAGCCCACAGCCCACGCAGCCCTGCGCTCTGGCCTCCCGCTTTGAAGACGCCTGTGCCCAGCTCCTCCTCTGCATCCCCTGTCTGTCCCTCCTGCCGGCACTAAAGAGGCAGAGCAGGGGGTTACATCCCCGCCTCATCACAGAAAGCCTGGACGCAGGGACACGCACGGAGCTGGCTCTGTCCCCCTTGTTTTCAGGGCTTCATCCTGACAGGGTCCCACTCCGCAGGGCCCTGCATGCCCCCTGCTTGCCCTGGGGACTGTGCAGGCAGGGACTGCCAGAGTCCTGTGATTTCCTGGGAGCTCCAGGAAGCCAAGCCTGCCTATGACCTTGGCTGGAGCCAACACCACCAGCCGGGCACAGGGGAGTACGGGGTGTGCAGCCAGCAGTGGAGGTGTCTAGGAGGAGTTGTCCTCATCACTGTCCTGACAGGAATTACTAACCATAGTTGACTTCCTAATTGTCTTTTCTCTTATCGACTTCCAGCTCAAGTCCACTACAGTCAGAGAATATACTATTATGTCTCTTCTCTGAAATTTGTTGAGATTTGTTTTATGGCCAATATTCCACAGGTTCTTTTTTTTTTTTTGATGTAGACCATTTTTTTTTTTTTTCAAGGTGGAATTCAAGTTTATTTGAGTAGATGAAGGCCAAATGCAATCTGAGAGAAAATGACTGAACAATGAACCTTAGTGAGATGTCTCTCTCTCCCTCTCTCTCCCCGCCCTGCCCCCCACACATGCAAAAGAGAGATTAGAAGAAAAGGAAAAATAATTGAAAGGAGATCTTCAAACAAAAAGTCTTTATAGTTAGTTTCCCTACCTGCAAGACAATATTTTTAGAGCTATTTCTTTCCAATATTTTTTGAGATGAGAGTGAAAGTGAAGTTTATCTTTCTACTATAGGTAATGATATTCATGGCCAAAATGGATAAATTCACTCATCTTACTAATGTATGCTTTTGTTCTCTGCAGGTTGCTAGTACCAATGTTGCCCTGGCTATTTTGGGACAAAGACTGATCTGCTCTTTATCTCTGAAAGGGTAAGCTCAGTTGATGTGACTGTTGGTTGGTAGTAACAAGTGAATCAACAGACCTTAGAGACAAGGGAACAGAAACAAAACAGGTGAAGGTACCATTCAATGGAACATGAATCACTTAAACATTTCTCCTATAATAGTCCAGGTAATTTCAAAATATGGACCTAACTGAAAATTATGTTATGAAGTTTTTCTTTTTTCTTCCCATTAGACAATATTCAGATAAATTTGGCAACAAAATTATTGTAAATTTAATTCCACAGTGTAAATTCCCATTCTAATGGTACAGCAGTGTAAAATAAAGTTCCTCTTCAACAAATTTAGAATGGATGCTATTGAAGAAAGAGCATGAAACGTTGAGGTCAAGGAATGAAGTTTCAAATCCCTGCTCCCTGGTTCCAGAACCGTGATCAAGTCTGTTGACCTCTTTGAACCTCAGTTTCCTTATCTGTAAGATAATGAAGTTGGACAGAATCATCTCTGAGTTACCTTCAGGCTCTGACACTCTGATCCCTTTACTAAAGTGTAGAATTTAACAAGACCATGCCCCATGGCCTGGCTGGCTCTCAAACGCAAACTATGCAGTGTGAAAGGGCTTGAGCAGGTCATGTACACAGATCATTGAACACTAATTGCCACTGGGAAGAACCACCTGCAAAGCCCGTTCTCCTCAGCCCAATAAAGCCCATAGATGAAGCCATGAATCAGACTACCTGGGGCGGAGGGAGGCAGGGGAGGATATACAGAATAATCAGATGGCCCAGACTAAATCCATGAAAGGACAAAAAGGAAGCAATAAAACAGACAAAGAAATCCTAGTCTGAAAAGGTTGGGAAACCAACAGAGGGAAAAAGTAAGTCAATCACCATAAGTCAAATTGATGGTTAGGAAGACTATTGTAGAAACATGGAAAATGTTTTCAATAAAATAATATGAAACCGAATACGCAGAATACAGAACTGCATAAACACAACAGTCAGCCGTATAAAATAGCTTTCCATCTGGATAAGGAAGTGAATTACAAATGAAGGGTTGTGTTAGACTATGAGATTATGAGTCGATTGTTTTCTCAAAATTTTCTTTATAACTATGTTGTTTTCCTGATAAAAGGAACAATAAAAGCAAAAAGTAATATGGCTTCCCAGAAATAAAAGACTTCATGAAGGCTTTCTCCTCAACTTTACCCAGGCCTTCAAAGAACGACTAATTTCTCCATTAAATTCTAAAGGCACAGTGCCCAGAGCCTATCAGACTTCAGGGACCCATGAAAATGTTTTAATATATTTTAAAATAAGAATTTTAAAATGAATACAATCCAGACTGGATTATACTTACCTTTATAACAACACAGTCTTCGAAGATAATTTTTAATGTTTTTTTATGGAGGAGGGGCTCCTGAAGGCTTCAGGCTACCAGAATTCATAATGTGGCCCTGTTTCTAGAGGATCAAAGCTGCTGAAACTCTGAACCTTGATGGGTGATGCTTGAGATGGCAGTTTTTTTTGTTTTTTTTTTTTGTTTCATGGTTTTTTTTTTTTGTTTTTTTTTTTTTTCACACACACACACTGTATTTTATTTTTACAAGAGATAAATAGACTGACACCAAGCATTGTACATGGATGACCACAACAAAAGCAACAATGATTGCAATTACCAAACATGAAACACACTCATACTATGTCATAATATTGACATTCAGTCCAGTAATCCTCCACTGTAACAGCTCCTTTACTTTGCAGTGAAAATTGATTTGTATATTCTTTGCCTCTGAGTCCTTGTGGGATTTTTTTTTTTTTTTAATTCAGACAGAAATGATGTAGACCATTTTTAAAGTCTTCAGTGTATTTGTTACAATACCGCTTCTGTTTTAGGTTTTGTTTTTTTGGGGGCAAGGCACATGGGATCTTAGCTCCCCTACCAGGGATTGAACCCACACTCCCCGCATTGGAAGGCAAAGTCTTAGCCACTGGACCACCAGGGAAGTCCCCACATGTTCTTGAAAAGACTGTATGTTCTGCATTTTTCAGGTGCAGAGTTAGGTATTGACGTATCTCAGGTCGCCCATGTGACCAAACCTTCCACATATTGATTCTCTTTACTTTGTTTTGTTTTATTGAGTTTTCTTTGGTTTGGGTTTGGGTTTTGGTCTGTTGTTCTGTCCGTTTCTGAGAGATGCATTAAAATCTCTCACTGTGATTATGATTGTGGATTTGTCTGGTCTTCTTTTCTCATAATTCTCGCTGTATATATTTGAGACTCTGTCATTAAGTGCTTGTACAAACAGAACTGTTAGGCCATATTATCCTCATCAATCACACCTCTGCCTCCCAGTGATGCTGTTGCTCTAGCATCAGCTTTGTCTGACATCAGAGTAGCCACATCAGCAATGTTCTCATTAGCGTTTCCATTATGTATCTTTATCCATCTTTTTACTCGAAGATGGTACCTTAATAATTAAGATGTGTCTTTGTAAACAGCATGTAGGTTTTTAAATCAGTCTAACATTCTTTTATTTGGGGGATTTATCCCGTTTGCGATGACTCCTATTACTGATTGTTATCAGTATATTCAGGTTCAAATCTACCATATTACTGTGTGTTTTCTCTTCATATCAGTTGTCTCTGTTCCTTCTTTTCTCCTTTCTTGTGTTCTCTTGGATTATTCATGGTCTTTTCATTGTTCCATTTCTTCCTCTCAATGGCTTTATTTGCCCTTATTTCTCTTCTCTCAGTGGTAACTCAAGCGATTGTAATGAGCACCACTGACTTAATTGAATCTACTGTAAATGAGTACCTTTACCATTTCAAGGATGGCAGGAACACTATTGCTCTTAACCTCACTTCTGCCTTGTGTGTTATTGTTGTCATATTTGAAAGTCCATAGGACAATATGATTGTTGCCTTACACATTCACTATTCACTTGGACTTAGCAACATACCTACCCTTCTGCTGGGCATCATTTCCTCAACATAACTTTTCTTCCAGAGGGATCATTTCCCCTCCCCCTAAAGAACTCTCTTAAGGATTTGGGGGGGGGGGTTGGATATTATTGATACATCTTTTAGTTTTTGGAAAAAGCTGTCTTCTCACTAAACAATTCTATTTCTATGGGAGCCCCTTGTTCTAGCGGTTCAGCCAAGTCTCTCTCCTCTCTCCTCTCTGTGTCCTTTTAGCATTGCTAATATATGAATTTAAGACTATAAATTTTCCTCTAAGCTCTGCTTTGGTTGCATCTCAGAAGTTTTGCTATGTCGTATGTTCACTATCTTTCAATTCAAAGTATTTTCTTATTTCCTATACGATTTCTTCTTTGATCCTTGGATTATTTAGAATGCTACTGCTACATTTATGGGCAGCTAGAGGTTTTCACATTAAGTTTTTATTGCAGTTGTCTACTGTGAACAGAGAACATACTCTGAACCATGTCAATCTTTTGACATTTCTGAGATTTCTTTCTTCTTTTGTTGTCTGAAATGTTTTTATTTTGCCTTCATTTTTGAAGACTATTTTTGCTAGCTATAGAATTCTAGGTTGTTACCTATTTGATTTCAGTTCTTTGAAGATTCAAAGTGAGGCTTCTGAGAATGATCTACTCCCAGTTGACTTTCACTCATAGAATGCAGCCCTTCATGGTGTCAACTGAAATCCTGGGATATTTACCATAGCCCTTCTTGGCAGGTTCTGAACCCCAGGTTTTGTTCCCCCAGTTGCAGCAAAGAACATGCCTTTTCTCCAGTGACATTTCTCCCCAGCATCTGGCAAAATACCATTGTGAGCATCGTAGGGAACCTTGCTGAAAAGGAACATGGGGGCTGGAAAAGCAGAGACGTTGACTAAGGCTGTTCAAAAGCCCAAGGAGCAAACCAAGGCCAGCAGGCCTCTGCTCTCCTGCCTCATCCCATGCCTCCGACCTTACCCTTGGGATGATAGAACTGTGACTAAACATGCAACTACAGGACATGCCTACTCCTTATCTCTCAGCGGGTCCGATTGTTGCTAGTTCAGAAATCTGGAGAGACCAGGACAGCTGGCCAAGCACCCACTGGAAGAACAGAGTTGCCGTTTCTCGGGTCAGCGGGGCCGGAGGGGGTCTTGGGTGATGTCAGGGAGTGGGGGGTGAGGGGGTGCACTCACGGAGACCTGTGGGCACAGACAGGAGAGATACACGGATCACCCTCTGCCCTGATAGAGCACGAGCCATGGTGCCGGGCTCCTGTCCACATTAGGGAAACAAAAATTTAGGGAAACTCTACAAAATAATGACCCTTCAAAAGCATCAAGGTCGTGAAGTCAATGAAAGACTGATCGTCCCAGATGGAAGACGATCAACGCATCCTTCTCTATAGGAGCTCTTGGCAGGAAAGGTGCTTCCATGTTCTGGTGCTCGGTCACTGGCTGAGGCAGGGGGTATGCATGTCCCCTGACACCAGACGGGTCTGAGGACCAGCAGGGGGATCCCTTGGTTGCACTGCAGTTGGAGAAGAGGACCCACCTGTGTGTGGGCCTCACTCACTAACATGCTGGGGGTGATAGGCAACACGTTGGCAGCTTCCTCTCCGATGTTTCAAGGGAAACACTTCTTTGCATTATAATTACAGCATTTCCCTAAGTTTGAGATTCTTTTAAAAATGAAACCTATTTTTGAAAACACAGCAGGACTGAGACACAGTGATCCCCTCAGTATGTGGATATGGGTCAGAAGAGGGGAGGCAAGCCCAGCAGGATGGGGCTGTCCCCGCACCGGGGGATACCAACTGCAATGGGGGGTGTGCCCGGGCAGTGCTGGGACCACCGCTCCTGATCCAGCAACGGGAACACGCCTTGCTGCTTCTGACACAGAATCACACGTTGTTGCAGCTGGAGGTGACTTAAATACAGACCAGCGCCACCTCCACGGGGACGGGAGCAGAGCTCCATGGGAGCGTTTGAGGCCATCAGAGGGGGCCCTAAGCAGAGCTTCAGGCCCGCCTTCCTCAGGCAGGTGGAGGTCCCACGGTGCTGGTGGCGCTCAGGGCGCACAGTGAGAGCGGCGGAGGGAAGCCGGTGCGGGGATGCTGGCGAGCAGGTGACACTGGCTCCGTTCCTCTAGGGCTCCTGGGAGGCAACACGGAGTGTGTGCCTCGAAGGGGCCCACCTGAGGGGGCTATCAAGTCTCCAGCTCCTGTCTGTCTTGTATAGAGGCTGCTCCCACCGCCTGCCGCTTTGGCCTGTCCCCACCCATGGGCACACATGCCCACGGCCAGAGATGCCTCAGGCAAAGCACAGGGCACGTGGTAGGAGGCCCGGTTCTGCTGGGAGGCACGTCGGGGCTCTCTGCTGCTCTGTCCCCTGGGGGGTGATCCTGTCCCTCTCCTGGCAATGCCCTGGGGCAGGAGGGCTGTGCTGGCCCAGCCTCGTGTCCTTGCTCCACCCCCTGTGAGGGGAGAATGGGGAGAATGGGGGCTTTCTGGAAGTGTTCTGGGGAGGGCTGGCACATACCTCCTGACGCCCCATTATTACCGGGGGTGGAGCAGGCGTGCCCATCCCCATGTATGTAGCTGGGGCTGAGCTGACAGACAGCTCTGGGAGAAGCCCTCTAGGAGCAGGATGGGGAGCTCGCAAGCACAGGGACAGTGGGAGAAGTCCTGTCTTTTCTCTCCTTAGTCCTCTCCCGCCCCAGCCCCTGGGCGATCCATGGCAGCAGTACTGACAGCAGAACAGGGACGGCAGATACTGCAGCCACATAAACATTGGGGGAGGGGGGAGCCTCCCTCTTTGATCAGAGCAGCTGTGGTTCTAAGACGGTGGGGCAAACCTCCACTGCTTTTTCCCATCTCTGTCCTCCTACTCTGTGGCCCCAGAATTGGGTGTAGATGTGGGCCTGCAAAGCTGAGCAACGTGAGGAAGATCCGGGGAACCAGAAAGGACCAGAGGGATCATGGGAGCTCAGGAAAGTGAACCCTGAACAGCACAAGTGTGGGTATAACCTTAATGGCACACGAAAGATGTGAACTGAAGGAAGGGACAGACAACCACCCAGCCAGCCCAGCCCCTGGAAGACACACATGCACAGACCCAAACAGCCCTGCAGAGGGTTGACGCAGAGCTGACCTGACACTGCAATCACAACCCCCAGAAGGCTGATCAGAATTTGCACCCTGAATGCAGCTGGGTGAATCACTTGCTGAAACAAAAATACCAACATTCCCCAAAGAACATAAATAAGATACAGAGTCTCATAACACAGTTTTCAAAACACCCAGGATACAACCCAAGATTACTTAGCATATGAAGAATCAAGAAAATCTCAGCTCTCCCAGGAGAAAACAATCAACAGACGCTGATGCTGAGATAACTCAGATGTTGGAAATATCTGACAAAGACTTTAAAGCAGCTGTTATCAAAAGGTTCCTAGTAAGGGTAAACACTCTTCAAAGATTGGAAGAGTAGGAACTATTAGTAAGATATAGAAGATATCCATAAAAACCAAATGGATATTTTACTGATATCCTGCAAAAATACAAAAACCAAAATAAAAATCTCATTGGATGAGCTCAAGAGCAGACTGAAGATGTCAGAGAAAAGGGCCTGTGAACTTGAAGATAGATCAATAGAAATTATCCACTATGAACACTAAAGAGGAAGAAAACATTAAAAAGCATGAATAGAGCTTCCGCAGCCTATGGGACAATATCAAAAAGTTTTTCATTTCATTTGACTCCCAGAGGGAGAGGAGAAAGTGTTGTGCTAGAAGAAGAAGAAGGAGGAGGAGGAGGAGGAAGGGAAGGGGGGAGGGGGAGGAGAGAAGGAGGAAGGAGAAGAAGGAGAAGAAAGGGAAGAGATAGTGGCTGAGACTTTCCCAAATTTGTCGAAAACACAGATTTAAGAAGCTCGGAGAACCCCGAAACAAGTAAATTCCAAGAAATCCACATCAGAGCACATCATACTCAAACTACTGAAAACTAAAGACAAAGGAAAAAACCTGAGAGCCATTAGAGAAAAGACATAATTTACAGAAGAACAAAGATTTGAATGACTGCAGATTTCTCACCAGGAACACAGAGGCTAGAAGGAAGTAGAACATGATTCTGAATTCTGAAAGACAAGAACGGCCAAACCTGAATTCTATATTTAGGGAAAATATAATAGTGGTATAAAGATGTTATCAGATGAGGAAAGGTTAAAGTATTTCATTGCCAGCAGACCTGCTATAAAAGAAGGGCTAAGGGAATTCTTTAACAGAGAGAAATTTTCTTGGTTCTTCATATGCTGAGTAATCTTGGATTGTATCCGGGACATTTGAAAATTGTGTTATGAGACTATATCTTATTTACATCCTACGGGGAATGTTGATATTTTTGTTTGGGAGGATGGAGGAAGGGGGCCCAGGCTGAGCAATGCCTCTGGAAGCTGGAAGAGGCAAAGAAAATGTTCTTCCCTAACGCCTCTGGAAGCAGTGCAGCCCCGCGCACACCGTAATTTTAGGACCTCCAATCTCCAGAACTGTGAGATAATAAGTGTGTGTCGTCTTAAGCCACCGTTGGTGGTCACCTGTCACCACAGCCACAGGACACTAACCAGGTGCCAAGAGAGGAGAGGTCACTGCTGCGGAGGCTGGGGGAGAACAGGGAAGGGACCCTCTTGGCAGTCAGCTCCAGAATCCCGCCGGGGCGGGAGCCCCGCAGCTGGACCTTCCCAGTCCCTCCCCTTCCTTGCCTCATCCAGACCAGGAAGGTCCAGGACCCGTGGGTGGTGAGATGGGAGGCAGGGCAGACAGAGGGCAGGGGAGAATGACAGAAACCATCTCTCCCTCTCCAGGCAGACCTCCAGGATGGAGAAGGGCAGCTCCAAGTGCCTTCTAAGCTCTGGGCATCTGAAGACCCTGGCCCCTTGGTACTGGACCGAGGGTGCGTGTGTTGTACGAGTGCCACAGAGGGTCACAGGGATGGAGAGCATGCCTGGTGCATCCACAGGGACAGCAGGACATGAACACAGAGCCGCGTCGTGGCCACAACCGCAAGCTTCCCATACGGGGCACACCCTCCGTTTTCTGGGGAGTATCAGCTTCTCCAGGGAGGCCCAGGTACCTCCCAGGGCTAAGAAATATTAGCAGGAGGAAGATACCAAGGTTTGGGCTTGTGGGCGAGCTTGCGTCCCAGCCAGCCCGGGGAGCGGGGAGGGGACGACCAGAGGAAAGTCTGAGGAAGATCACAGGGACAGGAGGACGAGGTGTTCAGGGCTCCGTCTCGCTCCACCGCCCTGGGATCCAGTGCTCCCAGGTGCCCATCGCTTCCTGCCTGCCACTCAGGCCTCCCACGACCCGGCTGGGCCAAGCTCAGCGGACAGAAACCCCCGGCCTGGCTCCCACCCAGAGATGCTGGGGCAGGAGGAGGGTCTGTGCTGCTGGGAGAGCAGCCCCCCCAAGGGAGAGGGGAGCTCGGCGTGTGTGTGCATGTGAGATGCGGAGGCCTGCGAGGAGGACGCGAGCCTGCCCTGGTCTCCCCGCGGGCTCGGCTGCAGGTAACGAGGGAGGAGGACACGCATGGGCGCCCCCGGCTGCCTTAAATCCGTCTGGGCGGAGCAGCCTTGGCAGGGTGAGCCACGATGGCCAGACCCCAGCAGGGCGCCCGGCTGCTGCTGGCCATCATGGGGGCCCTGGTGGCCTTCACCTACCAAACGAGGAGGAAAACCTTCGTAAGTGTCCACGAGGTGCCCGTGTCAGATCCTGTCGTGGTGACCACCCTGGACTTTGTGACCAAGGACTTCAACCAGAAGAGCGAGGACACGTACAACTTCCGGATTGTGCGCGTCCTCAAGGTCCTGAAGAGGGTCCGTGTCCCCCTCCCATCGCGCCAGGGCACCGCAGGCTCGGGGTGGCCACGCCGAGGCTGAACTCAGCCTCGTTTAGTCCAAAGTGGAGGTTTTAAGAGAAGCAGAAATCCCCTGGAGTGGATGAAGTGGAGCTGCTTAACTGATACCCAGGACCAGGGCTGCACACCCCGGCCTGAGGGCCCGAGCCGCCTGTGGCCCCACGTGAGGGGTCCCCGGGGTGCCAGGCGCACCACATGTGTGCACGTCGGGGGCTGTTTCCACGTGGGGCAGCAGCGCCAGGACCCGCAGCTGAGACGGGCTGGCCCTCAGGGTCTAGGCTGCTGCTCTCCGCCCTTTACAAACCGTGAGCATCACGTGGGTCACCCGAGGGCGACTTTGCCCATGGAGTGGCTTCTGGGGAATTCTGCTCAGATGGCAGAAAGGGGCACGGGAGGCAGACAGGGGGTGGGGGGAGGCCACGGGTCTGTCCAGTGCAGGCCCTCGACCTGGGGCGCCACGCTAGGAGTCCCCAGCCCCAGAAGCTACAGACAAGGGAGAGGAGGTCCTTTATTCCCCTGTCCTTGCCTCCGACAGCTGACCGACCACATGGAGTATCGCATAAACCTGGAGATGCGGCGGACCATCTGCCTCAAGATGGAGGTGAACAACTGCTCCTTCCAGGAAGGCGAGCTCTACAAGGTACTGGGCACGTCACCCAGAAAGAGCTTATTTCTCAGTGCTTTGCTCCTTTGTCGCTGGAAGAATGATGAAGCAGCTGGGGGGTCCAGAGGGAGCAGCCAAGGTGGCTGAGCTGCGGGGGAATTGGGGGACACTCTGGGCCCGAGGGAAGTAGCTGATTTTAATAATATTTTAGCAGCCGGGGGACCTTGTTGGTGCACCCACTGAATATCTGAACCTCAGCCTGATGTAAGACACAGTCTCTGGGCTGCAGCCTCTGTTTCTTTCATCCAGCAGTGTTTAAGCAAAGACGAGGAGGAGGAGGTGGGAAAATGCGTTCAGAAATAGTTCAACCGGTGGTGGGGTGGGTCAGGGAGGGGACAAGCCTGCAGGCAAGTGACCCGATGCGTGCCCACCTCCCCAACAGTGGCTTCGTCCCCACCCAGTGTTGTCACATCGGGGAAGCCGGCTGGGCCATCATCACTGCAAGTGGTGGACCATCACACACACACACGCGTCAGGTGGGCCCACGTGCTCAGGGGCCTTGAAGGTCCCAAGTCCTACAGGCCCTGCAAATCTCTGCTCTTTACCCAAAGGAACTAACATGACGGTGATCACATGACCCACCTTGCCTAGAACAGTCCTGATTTGTGCCCAGCTTCTTAGTGTCATTGTTAACAGCATCCCCATTTGCCTACAACATGTCCTGGTTTGGTTCATAGATTCCATGGTCACCCTAGTTCTAATGGCCTAGGTGTTCTCAAGATAAACACATGTCCATCCACGGGCTCCCCCCTCCATGGAGAAGTCTGCAAAATCTAGCAAGTTAGACGTTTTTGGTTCTTCCCTGGAGAAGATCATGAAATCTATGAAAAGACTAATTGACGATAACAGTGAGGTAAACTTAGAGAGTCTCATCACTGTGAGAGATTCAATTGTGGGGTTAATATTCTGAATTCTACTTTAGGAGAAATGTCAACGTTTACGCCTCCCACGCCACCTCGTCCCCGCCCTGGCTTTCCAGCGAAGAGCAGGAAAGCAAAATCGCACTACGAAATGATAATAATGTGCAAAATATGTTGATTGATCTTTCCTTGTGGGAGAAGAGGGAGGTGGAGAAGAAAGGGGATCCTGGAATAGAACAGGGAAGGGGGAGGAGAGGATGTGATGACGGGTGGAAGGACGGATGGATGGATGGATGAAGGAAGGAAGGAAGGACAGCAGGAGGGAAGGAGAGGGGAGGGGTTGGGTGGGAGGAAGGGGAAAGGAAGCAGGAGCGATGAGGTGGGAGAGTGGGTGGAGGGAGAGAGAGAGGGAGCCAAGTGAGGGTAAGTGTGATGTGAACAGCACCTGAGCAGAAAAGAAGAGGAAGAGTCCGTCGTTACCATGGTGATGTGGGCGGGTGGACACTTGATTTCCAGTCTCCAATTCTAACCACAAGCAGAAGCACATTTTGTGGGGTGGTTTCAGCAGTGACACTCTCAAGTCATTGAAATCAAAATAAAGATGGACCCACCTGTGGATTGGAGGCAGGTGAGGCAGGGTCATTTTCCCCATCTGCTTGTCTTACACCTTCCTCTTTCCATGTTGATCTTTTTTTATATTTTGTTTTCTTGTCTTTTTCAGAAAATCGATTGCTTCTTCTCAGTATTTGTTATTCCCTGGTTTGAAAAGTATAAAGTTCTGGCCAAAAACTGCACGGATGGCTAGGTGTCCCAGAGTGCAGCCCACACAGAGTCACTGTGTGTAAAAGAACCCTGCATTAAACAGCAGTTCTCAATATAGAAAATAAATGTTGGTCAGCCTATTCTCTTAATGCTTTGAATGTTTATGATTCCACTCTTTTTTCCCCAAAATTCTTCAACTCATAATAATATGATCTGAAGGTCTTCTGGGCTAGGGCAGTTTGGGGGTCCAAATGAGGTGACATGTATAATTTTTGGCCTTATAGCCTATACCCGCGGGATAGCAGACCTTCAACCTCATCCTTATATCAAGTAGGATTCTTTAGATTTTAAAATAAGGAGATGAGAAAAGGGAGAAGGAGAACGAGGGAAGATGCTCTAATTACTTAAATGAACAGCTAAGAGATACTGGCAAGAATGCCTGTGACGACATCTCTGAGGGACCCAATGAATCTTGCTTGCCTAAAGTGTGAAACAGGGGAAACAAAGAGAAATAATGCAAGTAATTGAAAAGAGGAGGGCCTTTGTTACTGGTAAGAGCTAGGTTGGGAGATGTGCCTTATTTTTGCAGGCACGTGCACTTTCTGATACCAGACTCCAGAATTAGACTCACACCTCCAGCATCAGCAACATTGGACCAGAGCAGGTCCCTTCCCAGAGGGATTCCTCTCCCAGAATTGGCAAGGAAACCGTGGGCGCCTGTGAGAGGAGGAGGACGTGGGTATAACGCCCCGTTTATTCTTCCCAAACAGACCCATCTGATGAATTCCTGCAGGAGGGGAATGATCGAGGGCAGAGTGAAACCAGGAATGCTGCATTAAAGTGGTGCCCTTTTCATGGATGTCACATTAGCAGTGAGGAATAAGCATCCCTCACCCACCAGCTTGATTCAGTGTTTCAAATAATGTCATCAGGCTCAGCTCTCCCCTCGACTTCCTCCATGTGGTCTCAAGACGGTGCCAGCAGTTCACTGGGTCACATATGCCCTCGTTCACATCCAGTAGGGAAAGGACAAACCCATCCGCAAGAGTTCGGGCAAAAGCCTTGGGGTTTAACATCGCAGGGGAATTCTAGGAACTTTGTGGAAAACACATCAGCACACACAGCGTCCATCGACCGGCAGAGAGAGGGAGCTGGGGCATTTATCCCCAGTTACTGGCTGCAGGACAGCTCCTGTGGGGCATTAATTCCCTGGAACCTCTGGCCTGGGGTGGCTCGAGGGCAGAGCAAACAGCCAGAGGTGACAGGGCACAGGTGTTGGAATCTGGAGTTGGTGTGCACAGAAGGATGAGATGTGAGAGGGCACGGGCAGAACACCAAAGGGACAGGTGAATCGTGAGCTGACAGCGGCCACCCACGTCCCCACCAGCTGGAGAGGTCTGGAGCTTTGAAAGAACAATGTTTTTCAACTTCTACTCTCCCTATGAAAGTTCCAGAGTCCTCAGGACCCCGTTTCAGGTGGGACCCAGGTGAGAGTTCCCCCCGCCAGCTGTCTGGGAAAATGCTAACCTACAATTTCTTCATCTTTAAACGAGAATGACAGTACCTATTTCTTGGAAGAGTTGCAAAGATTAGTGATGATAATGCTTGTAAGTTGCTTAACACAATGCCTAACACAAAGCAGATATTCAAACAAACAGTGATTCGTAAGAATACGGGCACTAGCAGCCTAATTTAATATTAATCAGCCATGCAGCTCTCTTCCAGCACTTTGGTTACTATGTCTGGAGGTGAGGGTTGGAGGGGAGAATAAAGGAAAAGTAGGACATTTGTGCTCATTGATTTTGGATTTCTCAGCCCAGTGGGTTTTTGAAACTTTTTTTAATTTTGAAATGTAGATTCACAGGAAGTTACAAAGCATACAGAGTGGTCTCTTGTACCCTTCATCTAGCTTCCCGCCATGGTTACATCTTTTGTAATTACAGAAAAATATCACAAGCAGGAAACTGACACCGTACAGTGTGTATGTGTGTCATTTTGTCCTATGTGTTGATTTGTGTGGCCACCATGACAAAGACATTCTGCACTAACCCCTCTGTAGTCACACCTTTCCTTCACCATCTCAAACTCCCAGCAACCACTCACTTCTCCATCTTTATTACTGTGGCAATTCAAACGTGTTGTGTGAATAGAATCATACAGTGTGTGCCCTTTGGAGACTGGTCACAATGCCCTTGGGATCTATCCAAGTTGTTTCATGTATCGGTAGTGTGTGCCTTTTAATTGCTTAGTGGTATTTCATGGCGTCCTCAGTACCACAGTTAACTATTTACCTATTGTAGGTGTGTTAGTTGCTTTCAAGTTTTGGGCTATTACAAATGAAGCTTCTACGTACAAGCATGTAAGGTTCATGTGTGGACCTAAGGTTTCGTTTCTCTAGGTTAAATGCCCAGGAATGCAATTGCTGACTTGTACGCTAAAGTATATTTTAGGATTTTTTTTTTTTTAAAGAAACTGCCAAACTTTTCCAGAGTAGATGTATCGTAATGTTCCTCTCTATCCCTGGTGATAGTCTTTGCCCTGAGGTCAACTTCATCTGATATTAATATAGGCTCTCCTGCTTCCAATTAATGTTCGCATAATATAACCTTCTTCACTTTTTTACTTCCAACCTACCTGTATCGTTATATTTAAAGTAAGTTTCTTGTAGACAGCATACAGTTGGGTCACTTTTTTAATCCACTCTATCATTATCTGTCTTTTAATTGGCTTGTTTAGACAATTTACATGTGGTTTGTACATACCATGCATGACATTATTAACATGTGAGGGCTTACGTCTATTTTACTATTTGTTCTCTGTTCTCTCTGCTTTTTATTTGTGTTTTCTTTATTCTTCCTGTGAGTTTCTTGAACACTTTTTCAAGAATTCCACTTGCACGTATCTATACTGTTTTTTAATTAATTAATTAATTAATTAATTATTTTTGGCTGTGTTGGGTCTTCGTTTCTGTGCGAGGGCTTTCTCTAGTTGCAGCGAGCGGGGGCCACTCTTCATCGCGGTGCACGGGCCTCTCACTATCGCGGCCTCTCTTGTTGCGGAGCACAGGCTCCAGACACGCAGGCTCAGTAGTTGTGGCTCACGGGCCTAGTGACTCCGCGGCATATGGGATCTTCCCAGACCAGGGCTCGAACCTGTGTCCCCTGCATTGGCAGGCAGATTCTCAACCACTGCACCACCAGGGAAGCTCTATACTGTTTTTGAGTGTATCTCTGCATAGCCTTTTTAGTGGTTGCTTAGATGTTACATTATGTATATATAATTTGGTCTACTGGCGTCAGTATTCTACCAGTTTGAGAGAAAGTTTACCTTCCTTTACATTCCATTTCTAGAAGTTCAGCCAATAGGCCAGCCTTGGCTGGGATGTTAGGATCTGGACAGAGTTTCCTTTGGAGGCTCCTGGCCTGTGATGTGGGGATAAGCTGCCGTTTTATAGGGCTGTCAAGTAAGGTAGTGAGGGCAGCAGGCAGCACCAGGCCCCCAGGCAGCCCCCAGTGATGTCAGATTTGCAAAACCAGATGCTTCCAGCTTCCCTCTTTTTTGCACAAGAATTTCACCACGTTTAACCCTTCACCTCCATCCTCCCCTCTGCCTCAGGCCCCTCTGGCAAATGTGAGTTTCTGGCTTGTGTGCTTACTCTTCCCCCTCCGGAAACACTCTCTCGAGTTGCCATTGTGACTGATGGTGGGACTGCTCCCTGGGGAGGAGACCAGCTGGTCTGGGGGCACGTCTCAGCCCACAGCCGCTCCCTGTGTGTGGTCCAGGGCACACCTTCTCTGCTTGACTGTGAGTCACATGACGGAAGACACCGTGGGTCTCACTCCACCAGCAGTGAGCCCGTGAGGGGCTCGAGAACTCTCTGTCAGGAAGACCACCCCACGGCCAGCCCAAGACACGGGGTCCTTGGAAAGGCCTGCTTGCAAAGTCGGCCTTGGCTGGAGTCTGGGAACTAGGACGGTAAACCATTCCCGATATAAAACTTTCCCTAAGTGATAAGAGGGCCTCACTAGGTCTACAATGTTTATACAAACAATGGGATTTATGCTGAGCACCTGCTTTCTTTCCAGAAATCTGAAATTTTGGTACATGCTGGGCAGAGGCTGCCTATGTGAGCAGCTCCAGTGAAATCCCGGGGCACTGAGTCCCTGGGGAGTTTCCCTGGCACACACTTTATCTAATTCCTGGAGGAATGAGGCGTGTCCTGTGTGGCTGCCTCCGGAGGGGACCCTGGAATCCTGTGCCTGGTTTCGGGGACTTCTCCCCACGAGCCTCTTCCCTTGGCTGCTTTTGTCCTGTATCCTTCACTGTAAAATTCACAGCCCTGAGTACGACTGTACACCTGCCAGGTCCTGGGAATCCTCCTAGTGAATTCCTGAGCCAGAGGGTGGGTGTGGGGACCCCTGACACACTCACAAAGACAGGTGTCAGTCACAGAGTTGTACGTGCGTGGGACAGAAATTGGGCTCTCCAAGCTCAAGTCAGGATGTGCCTGACGCGTGAAAAGCCTCAGAGGTGCGGGCTGGAGGTAGAAACTAAGTGATGAGCTTCCCCCAAAGGATTAACAACCTTCTACTCAAACCACATCAGCCGCCTAAAGACCATTGACTCTGGGCATGAGTGTGTGAGTGCACACGTGTGAGGTTTGGATGGCTGTGAGTGTGCACGTACGTGTGAGCGTGTACCGAGATCCTGATGAGGGATTCAAGGGCCTTTCAGATTCTACAATGCAAAGCACACAGCACGACCGTCCAACGTTTCATCAAGGATCTTTGCACATATGCACCTAGGCATCCAGACAGGAGTTGTTCCAGAGCTGGTAATGGTTCATCCAGGGTACAGTGTATACCAGAAAGTCACAAATGAAACTCTGTGGAAGGAGAAAGGAAACGGACAATCAGCTTTCAGGGAAATATTTTTTTTGAAGGCAACAAAAATTCCTGTCCCCACCCCCAGCCCCTGCCTGGGGAGTCTGGACCTGGCCTGACACGTGGGCAAGGCCAGATCTACTCACTGGCACATGCTGGGGGTGAGAGGGTCAGCCGAGCCGGCACAGGAATGTCACCCTGGGCTCCCCCGCCCAGTCCTCCTGCACCTGCCAGCTTGCAGGAGGTGCTGCCAAGAGGGACCAGGAGGAGGACATAGGTTGGAAGACAAGGAGGTGACTGGACAATCCACAGGGACCCAGCGGTGCAGACCCAGACAGAACAAGGTCCCCGAGGAAGGTAAAGCCGCTTCCATCTAAGGGCCAGGGAGTGTGCCAGGTGGGTGAGGCATCCAGCGGCCGGGAGGCCTGGGGCCAGGGCTGTGCCAGTGCGGGGTGGGGAGACACCCAGTCAGAGGGCTTCCCTTCCCCCTCTCCCGGCCCCAGGCACCACCGGTGGCATCAGGCAGCCCTGGGGCTGCGTCCTCGCTCCGTCCCAGCCACACGGCCACCAGAGCTTCCGACATCCTGTCCATGTTTCCTTGTAAAACGTTTATTCCCCCCTTGACTGGAGCGCCTTCTCAGACAGCTGCGGGCACACACCTTCTGCAGCTTCTTCTTGCTCTGAATGGGGCACCAAGGGTTGTTCGTGCTGTTCCTCTTGCACTTGGTCCGGCTAATTTTCACAGTGACCAGGTACTCTACACCTGTCGTCAGCTACCAAGAAGCAAAGGCTGTTAGATTTGTTTGTTTGTTTGTTTTTTAAATATTTATTTATTTTGGCTGTGTCATGTCTTAGTTGTGACACATGGGATCTTTAGTTACGTCACGTGGACTCAGTTGCGGCATGCACGCGGGATCTAGTTCCCTGACCAGGGATCGAACCTGGGCCCCCTGCATTGGGAGCACGGAGTCTTACCTACCGACCGCCAGGGAAGTCCCAAAGGGCTGTTAGTTTTGACTCCAAGCATTGCTGGTGCTCCCCAGGAGGAGCTGGGTTGGAGAGTGAAGTCCCAGGAGCCTCTGTCCCCATTCCCTCCTCCCCTCCTGGCTGGAGGATGCCCAGTGGTCCCCAGTCAGCGCCCAGCATGTGCGGAGCCCGGTCCCTGCTCTGCACCGGCTCCACTGCTGCAGCCACAGGTGGCTTCTCACCTGTCTCCCTCGCATCCTTGGGACCAGGGAGGCAACTTGGCTGCAGCCCCATCGTACCCCCTAGTCTGCAACAACGGTCCTCAGAATGCATGGATGGACCCTCATCTGTTCCCTGGGCTCTGCCTGTGTCCTCTTCCTCCCTCCCTACTGCCTTGCCCCAAAGTCAGTGGTCAAACCAGTGAGAAGGCTGGGCACTCTCTGGGGTGGCCCCTGGGAGGACAGCCCCCCCAGAAAACCTCAGGGCAGAGCAGCAGGGGAGGGGGCCTGGGGCAGGACCACCACCCTGGTCCCGGCAGCCACTGGAAGGACCTCAGGATGCAGGGCTTCTGGCTCTCCATCGAAGGACGGCTCTATCCAGCTTGCAGGGTTGGTGCCAAGAGGTTTCACACTGACCCTCAGCACACCCCGCGTGTGTGAAGAAATTAAAACACTGGTGGCAAATTTAACTAACATTTCAGAGTGCACAGTGCTTTCTTATTCATTGTTAGGCTCGTTAGTTAAATAATAATAGGAATAATCATGATGATACAAATGTTTTCACAGGTGCCGCTTCACTCTTATTCTGCCCACTTTGCAGGTCAGGAAACTGAGGCCTGGAGAGTATGGATGGTGCTTGACCAAGACTCCACGATTAGGAGGAGCTGGGTGTCAAACCCAGAAGGGGGACCAGGAGCCCAGCAGAGACGGCCACCGCATCCCCTCCCTGCCCTCTGTGAGGTACAGATGGACACAATCACGGGGCAGCAGGCGATTGTCACCCAGCTACCCAGGGGTGCGCCCGCTCTGTCCACTAATCTGGCTGAATGACATCAAAAGTTTGCTTATAAACAATCATTTCAGTTAACTGTTAGTGATAAAGGACCAACTCCACATGACTGGCCTCCTTGGGTTCCAGCTTCACCCCAGAGACTGATGGGGGAGAAAATGCCAACTTGGGCAGAATTTGGTGGATGGCTGCCACCTTGTGGCCATGTCACCTCAATGTCCTTGGCGCCATAAGCCGCCGTCTTGCAGCAAGAGTGTGTGACTCAGGCAGACAGGCTGCTGTCCACGCCCTGTGAGGCCCCTTAACGTCACACTAGCACTGCCCGCCTGCCCTGCCCCACCCTGGCTGGTTTCTGTGTTCCTGCCGTCCCTCTCTCTAGCCCTTTTCTCCTAGTCAGTTTTTTTCCAAATCCAGTTAATTGAATGAAGATGCATTATTGCCTCCGCCCTAACTCATATAGTTTACTATCTAACCTTGAGGGCAGGTTGGACCAACAAAAGTGGTTTTTTAACAACTTTTCTTTCCTCTATTATCCTTCAATTGATGTATTTCAGAGAAACTTTATATGTAAAATAAAATGAGAGATGACGTGCACCTCCAGGTTCCTATAGGACTCTGCTAGAGGTCCTCTGTGTCATTCCAGCTTTCTGAAGGACATGGCTAGAACATCCAGACTCAGATTTTACAACCCTGGACATGGAAAAACTATCGCTGAGGGGAACCTACAGAGAACACTTATGTTTTGCCAAACGGCAGGAATAATAAAGGAGGCGAGACCATCCTCATTTGCTGCCCTTCTGGCAAATTTCTGAATGAAAGCGATTCTTCCCTCGGGAGAGCAGCTAAGGAGCTCGGGGACACTTCCGTTCAAATGAGAGTAACCTCGGTGCTCAGGCGGCTCTGGGTCTGAACAACCCTGCTCCCGGGAAGGCACCCCCCGGTCCCCTCTGGGAGACACACCTGTGCCCACGAGGCCCTGCGCACTCGCTCTCACCTGCACCTGGCTTCGGAGCAGCTGGTCCACGCGGAACAGGTAGGAGTCATTGCTGTTGTTGTTGTACGTCTCCATGAAGAAGGCGAGGGTGGAGTTCACGTTCTTCGGGCTCGTGGACTCCTGGAAGCCGCTCCACTGTTGCAATTGACCCAGCCTGGCCACCAGGGCCAGGGCCGCCAGCAGCAGCAGAGGGTTCCCCCAGGGTCCAGCTCCCATCTCTGTGGCCTCGGAAGCCTCCTCTCCACCGGGCCTTCCAGGTAGAAAGGTGCCAGCCTCGTCCACTCACCCTCTCTCCCCACAGCCGTCACCCACGCAGGCTTCCCCAGGAGATGCCCGCCTGCCATAAAACAGAGACTGAGGCCCCAACCCCTTCCTTCGGGGCCTGCCCATGACTTGACCGGAGGACCCGCCGGGGAAGTCTTCCCGCGCGGCTGCCCAACCCGCCGTCAGCTCGTTCACCTTTCTTGCCCCTTGGGTCCTTCAGTGATTGAGGCAAGCGTGATTTCTAAACACCCACCAAGGCGGGCAAGACCCTCTCGTTACCTTCACACTCAGTGAGGACAAAAGCCCACAGAGCAGACCCCACAGGCAAGAAGAGCTGGTGTATCAGACAGGGAAGGGCCATTGGTGAGACTCGGGGAAGGCCATGGAGAAGGTAGTGTTTGAACTGGGATGCAAGGAATCAGGGACACAGAACAGGATACATTCCACATTACCTACAGTGGGTTCCAGCCGTCTAGCCCGGCCATCCACTACTCCGTGCTTCCTCTAGACACTGGATCTCTGCCACCCACTCACCACAGAGTTCGGCCTGCTGGATCCCACTGTGCCTGCACCCCAGCACTAGCTCTTACCATCTTGGTGTGACCCCAGCGGAGCTTTGTGAGGTAATCCCAGCCTTTCTGTGAGGGAGGAATGAGCTGTGGGCCTTATTCAGAAATTAACCCTGCAGACCCCTGAAGGTTAGGTGTTGCCCGTGTAGGGAAGGGAAATGTCCTCTCCCCTCTTTGGGTCTCTGGCTGAGCCTAAGAATTAAACTGACAGAAGGCAGATGAACAGGAGACAAGTATACAAACTTTACTGGCTTTGACATGTATGTGGGAGACTTCACAAGAGAATGAAGACCCAGAGAAGTGACCAGAACGGGGAGATTTCATGTTTTGTAGATAGGGACACAATAAATCTGTGAAGTTGCCAAGACAAAGGGGTTGGGCTCGGGGTGCCCAGTGGTGAAAGGGTAACAAGTTAGTTTAAGCAGCCTCCTTGGCCCTGCCTTCCCGTCTCTGGTTACCAGGACATCCTCTATCTTCATGTGCAGAGAGGGGACCTATCACTTGGGACATTGATCTCCTGTTTCAGGGAGGAAGGGCCAGTGGGAGGTCAGAGTGACCTTCCTGCTTCTGCCATTTTTTCAGACTCCCCCAGCTTAAGACAGTCCATAAGCCAAGGTGCCATATTTGGGGGTAACATGTCCTGAACCCCATCACCTGCACCCAGAAGCCTGTAAGAGCTCCCTATTTTTTTTTTTTAAAGTGCTTCTATAGCACCTTGTATTTTTTTTTTTTTAATTTATTTATGGCTGTGTTGGGTCTTCGTTTCTGTGCGAGGGCTTTCTCCAGTTGCGGCAAGCGGGGGCCACTCTTCATCGCGGTGCGCGGGCCTCTCACTATCGCGGCCTCTCTTGTTGCGGAGCACAGGCTCCAGTCGTGCAGGCTCAGTAGTTGTGGCTCACGGGCCTAGTTGCTCCGCGGCATGTGGGATCTTCCCAGACCAGGGCTCGAACCCGTGTCCCCTGCATTGGCAGGCAGATTCTCAACCACTGCGCCACCAGGAAAGCCCAAGCTCCCTATTTTTAAAACACTCATTAAGGTGGGATCCTGAATGGGGTTTTGCTCCAGAAAAAGAACATTAGTAGGACAATTGATGAAATGTGGATAAAGTCTGTAGATTAATAGCATAATACTGCTGATACAAATAATCAATAACCAATCTGTAATAGGAAGAGAAAAGAGTTTTATTTGAGCCAAACTGAGGACTATAGCCTGGGACTCAGCCTCTCAGATAACTCTGAAGAACTGCTTCGGAGAAGCATGGTCTTCAGCACAGTTTTGTATCTTGTCAGAACAAAGAACATCAACAAGTCAGGGATACATTCCTTCAAGGTTTCAAAATAAAAAAAAAAAAACAAAACTGGATCAGAATGCATACAGAGAGTCAGTACAGCCTTGGCACCTGGGAAGGGAGTCTTATCATCAAAGGAGTCCCAGCATTGACGTCCCAGGGAGGAAGGCATTTATCTCTATCTTCAGACATTCTTTACTTCTGGATAGCGTGCCTTTTTCTTTAATGATTAAAGCAGATATGCAATGTATGTTTGATGGACCACAAACAGGCTGTTTTAATTAGCAGAAAATTCAAGTCAACTCACATATAAGCCAGAATGACTACCTCTTACCTCAATATGTGAACATTTCTTCCATTAGTAAGAATGTTAACTCCCTGGTTTCCACCGTTGTCCTGGAGTTATGCAGGATGTTAGCATGAGGGGAAGTGGGGTACACGGTATATGAGTACACTATGCTATTCTTGTAATCTTTCTTGTAAGTCTGAAATTATTTCAAAATAAAGGTTAAAGTGTTCAAAAATAAATAAATAGGATCTTGGACTTTGAGAAGCAGCACGATATGGCAGGGGAGGCACAGGCCTTGCAATCTGGCTCTCCTGGGTTTTTGCTGGGTTCTGGGAGAGCTGGTTCGTCTCCCCAGCCTCAGTTTCCTCATCTGTAAGATGAGAACGGGGAAAACAACTAATCTTGGATTGGGGTGGAGACAATCAACGTAGGCGAGAAATCTGTTTCTCAAGCCAGGCAAGAACACCCTCCGTGTTATTCTGTTGTGACTCTGAACCCACACGCCGAAGCCCGTGGCCTGCCGGACCCCAAGTGTCCTGGAATCCAGACCACCCTCTGGCATGAAAGTCCTGCTAGGACCTGCCACGGTGTCCTCCTTGACCCCACGGCCTTGCAGGGCTTGTCCAGCTGGGGGAGGTGGCAGCTTTGGAATACCTGAGCCCGGGCGGCCGGAGTGCCATTATGAAACATATACGGAAGGAGTGAGAGGGATGTGCGGGATGCTTGGGCCTGGACCAGCTCAGCCCGCCCTGAACGTCTGGGTGGACAGCCACCCTGGACATGCCATCAGACTGTGGACCTGAGGAGGGGAAGGTGACGTCCGTGAGCTGTGTTAGAAAACCCGTGAACGCGGGGCAACACACACACCAAATAGATCTGCTTAAGAAATGTGGGCCTTGGCGACACCCATAAATTAAGAGAAAATGGGACTCCAGTGATTTCCATGGAATGAGAGGAAAATATAGACCCTGGCTATGTCCATAGAATAAAACTAAAAGAAGCCTTGTCGTGTCACTCCTGGAGTTCTTGGGCTCATGGCAGTGTCACTCCAATCCACGCCTCCATCTTCACATGGCTTCCCCTGCCTCCCTTGGTCTCAAATCTGTCTCATCTTTCTCCTATAAGAACATCAGTCTTGGGGCTTCCCTGGTGGCACAGTGGTTAAGAATCCGCCTGCCAATGCAGGGGACACGGGTTCGAGCCCTGGTCCGGGAAGATCCCACCTGCCACGGAGCAACCAAGCCCATGCGCCACAACTACTGAGCCTGCGTTCTAGAACCCGTGAGCCACAACGACTGAGCCTGCCTGCCACAACTACTGAAGCCCACGTGCCTGGAGCCTGTGCTCTGCAATAAGAGAAGCCACTGCAATGAGAAGCTCACGCACCGCAACGAAGAGTAACCCCCGCTCGCCACAACTAGAGAAAGCCCGCGCAGCAACGAAGACCCAATGCAGCCATAAATAAATAAATAAATTTCTAAGAAAAATAAAAAGAACATTGGTCTTATATAATCTCATCTTAACATCCTTCACTTCATTAGATCTGTAAAGACTCTGTATCCAAGTCAGTTCCCATTCACAGGTACTAGGGGTCAGGACATGGCCGTATATTTGGGGGGTAACACAGTTCTACCCACTGAAGCGCCTATGGTATAAGAAGAAAATTGACAGCACAGGGTCGTGTGTATTCGTTTCTGTGCCTACTATAACACAGCACCACCAAATTGATGCATTAAAACTATAGAAATGTATTCTCTTGCAGTTCTGGAGGCCAGAAGTCTGAAGTCATTTTCACTGGACCAGAATCAAGGTGCCGGCGGGGCCTGTCCTCCCCCAGAGGTTCCAGGGAAGAATCTGTTCCCTGGCTCCTCCAGCTTCTGGGGGCTGCCAACGTCCTTGGCTCGTGGCCTCATCACGCCAATCCCTGCCCCTGTGGTCACGTGGCCTCCCTGCTCCTCTCTGCCTCCCCCTTATGAGGATAGAGGGGCGACACTCAGAGCCAGACTGGAGAATCCAGGATGTCCGCCCACCTCAAGATCTGGAACTTCAACACTTCTGCAAAGTCCTACTTTACCATTTAAGATTATGTTCACAGGTTCCTGGGGTTAGGATGTGAATATCTTGCGGAGGGACGTTATTTAGCCTATCACACTATGACTAGGGGAAAATCGGAGGCTGATTATATCCATGGAACAAGGGGAGGACAGGGGCCCTGGTCACGCCCCAGGAAAGGGAGAAGGGGAATGAACACATCCGAGGAAACAGGAGGAAATGGGAGGAAATAGGAGGCCCCATCAGTTCCATACCTAAGGGAAAAGTAGGAGTCCCGGTCATGCCTGTGGAATGAGGAAAAAGCAGGGCTACGGTTCTCCCCAGGAGTAAGGATGCCGCAGGGCATGATCATGGACTAAGGGGAAAATGGCATCCTGGTCCCGTCCACGGAAAGGGAAGAAGAGGGGCCGGATGACATCCACGGGGCAAGATGAATCAGGCAGCAGGGCTCCATCCATGAATCAGAGGGAAAATACAGAGGACGGATTGTTTCCATAGTTGAGGGGGAAACTGGGGCCTTGGTCATGTCCACGGTAGAAGGGGAAACAGGGGCTTGGTTAAGATCATGGGATAAGGGAAAATAGCTGGAACACGCTGCGGGGGAAGGCAACAACTTAACGTCCATAAAATAAGGGGAAACTGTGGGCCTGTCACGTCCATGAAATATGGTGGGAATAGGGGCCTCTGTCCACAAATTAAGAGAAAAATATTGAGACTGATAAAATGCATAGAAAGGGAGAGTATGAGGCCTGATTGCTTCGTGGAGTCATGGGACAGTGGAGCCCTTGGTGTCCAGCAGTGAGAAGAAAAGAGAAGACGCGGCTATGTCCGGGAAATAAGGGGGAACCCACGGCCTGGGCAAGTCCATGAAGTCAGAGGAAGGGGCCTGATCACATCCATTAACAGGGCAAACAGGGAACCTGGGCATACCCATGGGATTAGGGAAAGGAGGGTCTCTGGACGTTTCTACGGGAAAGGGGAAAATCGGTATAAAGGAAAAGCTCAGCTTTCCACCTGTGTAGGAAAAACCCATTTCTCCCCGACTGTGTCTTTGTTTCCCATGAATCTCCTTTACTACTCCCACTAAACACACCTTCTGACACTTCTGGTTCCCAAATAGGTGGGTGTTTTCCCCACAACAAGCAACTCCCTGTGACACTGGCTGGACGTCCTACAATTCAACTCCATTCCGACACCATCTACCTGGAGACGGCATCAGACCCCACAGGGTAAGGGTTCAGGCCTGCAAGATGCCCCCCTCCCCACACTTCTAGGACAACCTCAAGTCCAGTTCGTCACCTGTGCTTCTGACCGACCGGCTGGAGATCGGAGGTCACCATGACCCCCTCCTCGGGTGTGATTAATTTGCTAGTGAGGCTTACAGAACTCAGGGAACCATTTACTTAGGTTTACCAGTTTATTATAAAAGGATATAAGGATAAAGGATACAGACAACCATCCAGATGCAAGAGACACGTAGGGCAGGTGTGTGCAGAGGGGCACGGAGCTTCCACGCCCCGCCCAGGCGCCACTCTCCCAGCACCTCCATGTGTGCACCAACCCCGATAGTCTCTGTATCCCATACTTTCGGGATTTTACGGCAGCTTCGTCAGGTAGGCATGATCGAACTCCATTTTCAGCCCTTCTCCCTTCTCAAAAGAAAGCAGAGGTAGGGCTAAAAATCCCAAGCTTCCAACCATGGCCTGGTCTTTCTGGTGACCAGCTTCCATCCAGAAGCCACCCAGAGTCACGTCATTAGAACAGAAGACACCCCCGTCACCCAGGAAGTTACGGGGTTCAAGGAGCCCTGTGCCAGGAACCAGGGGCAGACACCAGTATGTATATTTTCTATTATCTCACAATAGGGAACTTGGTTATGTCCATGAAATAACTAACAGGGAACTAGAGGCCCTGGCTCCGTATCTGGCCCAATCATGTCCACAGAACAAGGGGAAAATAGAGGACGTATTTATTTCCATGGAATAATAGGAAAATATGTTGCTTAGTTACAGCCAAGGGGTAAGAGGAAAATAGGGAGCCTGACTATTTCCATGGAATAAGGGTACACTTGTTGGTTATGTTCATGAAAAGTGAAAAATGGGAACCCCGTTCTTGTCAATAGAAGAAGGGCAAAATATGGCCTGGTTATAGCATGGAACCACAGCAAATATGGGGCCTGTGTATGTCCATGGAACAAGGGGTGGGAAGGAGGGAATGCACAGGGGCATGAGGAAACTTTGGGGGGTAGATGTGTTCATTTTTATGGATTGTACAGATGATCTCATGGGAGATTCGTATGTCAAAGCTCATCAAAGTGTGAGTTTAAATATGTGAGTTCATTGTATGTCAATTATACCTCAAAAGAGCAGTTTGGATGGATGGATGAATGGATGGATGGATGGATGGATGAATGGATGGATGGATGTATGGATGGATGGATGAGTGAGTGGGTGGGCAGGTGGATGGATGGATGGATGGATGAAGGGTGTGCAGGAATAAGCACAGGGCTTGCTGTGGAACAGACACTCAGACTGGAGTCCCCCTCCTGCCACCACCCCTTTTCCTGACTGGTACCCGGGCCACTGAGAGGGAAAGGGCTGCCCCTGCAGAGCCTTGCGGGGGCAAGGATGAGAAGAGTGAAGTCTGCACCTTGGCCCCTTCCACCTGCCTGGACCCAGGCTACCTTCTCGTCTGCTGCCACGCCACCCAGAGGAAGACAATAGTTGGTTCTTAAGAAAGAGGAAGCATCTTTCCCAAGAGTCCAACAAACCTGACCTCCTGACTCACAGGCTGAACCTGGTAGCAGAGCCATGGCTGCACCAGTCACGGTGGCAAGAGGATGGGATTTATCTCAGATGAGCCCTTGGCTGGCTGTGTGTGGGTCAGGTAGCAGGGATCCAAGGGGGGCCCCTCTGTGAGCTGCACAACTTCCTCATTTTGCTGTTGCCAACCAGGCTTGGGATTTCTTTATCAGCTGCTCCCAAGGGAAGATAAGCAGGAAATGAAACTGCCTTCGCACTCAGCAGAAGGGCTCTGCTTGTGAGGCTGGGGTCTGGAGACAGGAGTTTCCTGGCTGTGGCTTTTAACCCACTCCCTGGTCCTACCTTGGTCATTGCTGTGTCCCCCACCCCTGCTGCCCTCGTCCCATGAAGTTCTCAGGGCCGGCACAGACCACCCTGGTCAAAACCTCTGCTCGTCGTGTTACGCTCTGACTGGACATCTGAAGTGGGGTGCCATTGCTCCCCAAAGTTGGGGGGGGGACCTGGAGGTCATGTAGCAGGTGGGAACCCATGCCCTAGGGTGCCCGGCACGCTCCAAGACAGGTTGCCAGGTAGAGCATCCCCTGCCCAGCCAGGCTGGGTCCAGACATCCGGGCTGGTCAGTGGTCAGTCTGGTCTCACTGTGTGGCCTGGGCTGCTGTGAAGGGGGGCGCTGCCCAGCAGGGGCCGAGGTGGGGCAGCCTTGCCACTGTGGCTTGGCCATTGCTTTACCTCCTGAGTCTGTTTCCGGGCCTGTCAAATCGGTGTCATAGGAAGCTGACTGTGAAAGTTAAATGATAAAAGGTACAGAAGTGCCAGCATGGTGCCTGGGGCAGGGCTTCAGCTGTTTTAATAAGAAGGAGGAGGTGAGGTAGTTGGACTGGCCCTGGGCTTCTGGCCATTCCCTCCCTCCATCCCTCTGCCACTGCCGGCCTGGGCCTGGGACACGGGTCACAGTGTCACGCTCTCTTAGGGACCTGCATCTGTTCCCGAGCCTCTTCTCCTCTATCTGGGGGAACAAATGAGCCCTTGCAAACAGCAGGCTGGCTTCCTCTGGGTTCTTCTCTCCACCGTCTTTTTGTTTTGTTTTGTTCGTGTTTGTGTCTGATAAGCTCCTCCTTGTCGCCTAAATAGTCCTGATCTGGCCTGGCTGCTGACCTGGATGTAACCCAGGCAGGAAGCCAATCTATTTGAGGCTCACCCTGCCACCAGAAGCCCTTCAAAGAGAGCCCAGCAGGGAGCAGCCCCGGGATGGAGGGGTGGCTGTCCCGCACGCTCCCGGGGGAGGCTGCAGGGGACACTGCCAGCCGCCAGCGGCAGCCCTGATCCCTGGGCTGCAGCAGAAGGATGTGGCTGACCCCGGCTGGAGAGGCCTGCTGGCCCCAGGGAGCAGGCCAGCAGCAGAGAGCCAGCAGTGACGAGGCGGAGCTCCAGATGGCTTGGAGCTGGCACCACCTCAAAAGGCCCAGCGGACGTTTGCTTTTTCCAGACTAGGACACCTGAGAAACCATGGGACTCAGAAGGTCAGAGAGGTCACAGGGGCTGGCATTCTGTCTCCATGGGGCTTCCACCTGGGGACCGAGGGTGGCGGGTTTGTCATACGCTGTTGTCCTTTGTCACATTGCTTTTCTGCAGACGGTGTCCATAATCCTGCAATGTTGGTTTACCAATTCCTAAGCAGGCAACTCCACTTAAACAGCCATCAGGCCCCATCCTGAAAGCAAAGAAAAGGCACCCAGGCCCTGCAGGCCACTGGCTACTTCCCTGCTGTCTTTCTGGTTTTCTATGAACAAACTACTGTCCTCCTGAGGCAGTGAGCAGCAAAAGCTGAAGAGGACCCAGACTTTGTTGTAACCTTCAGTTCTTTAAGTCCTTTGCCCATGTTTTCTATTTGATTGCTGGTCTTCCATTGATTTGTAGAATTTCTTTACCCTTAATAATAATTATCTGAGGGCAAATGTGCTGCAAATATCTTTTTCTGGGTTGTGGTTTTGTCTTTCTGTCGGAGTCATGCAAAGTTGGTGAAAATAAATCTTTAATCTTAAGGGAGTGAATGTATCGATTTTTTCTCTTACGGTTTGCAGTTTTGATGTCTATTTAGGAAATCAAGGTCATAAAGCTTCTTTCCTGTATTTTCACTTAAAACTTTTTAAAGTTTTAAAGTTTAGCATTTCACATTTATGTCCATAACCATCAAGATTTTTTTGCACGGTGTGTTTGCTAATGTTTGTTTAAAATTTTTGAGTTCATGTTCCTAAGTGAGACTGGCCCCAAATTGTCCTTTCTCACACTGACCTTTTCTGGTCTGGGTTTCAAGGTTATACCGTCTTCAGACAAAGAGCTGGGGAGTGTGTCTGTCAGGGTCCCAGCAGTAAATAGGATACACTAGCAATAGGGGGGCTTATTTATGGGGTGATCTACAATGCTGCAAGGGCAAGGGAGCCCAGGGCATAAGGCCATCATTTGCTACGGAATGAGGGGAGCCTCAGCTGGCCACCTGGTCGGGGGATGTCCCTTACCTTCTGCCCTCCACCACAGGCTGGGTACCTTTTTGGCCAGACACAACAGGAAGTCAGAGGTCAGGGCCCCATTGATGGAGTCCGTACAGGTCAGCACCACAGGACAGACAGCACCTCACAGATGGGTGGTGAGTGGGGCTGGGGGCAATGTGATCTGACACAGGGAGATTTCTCTGTCTTAATTCTCAGGAAGAGTTGCTAGATTTTTACTTTATCCATTTCTTTTAGGGAGTGGGAAAGAGAGATTCCCTGATCTGACTTCATTTCATTGTCTTTACCAGATACCCTCCTATTGTAGTTGATTTTCATCATTCGAGGTAGTTCCGTTCTGTAAAGTCAGCACAAACCCTAAATTAACAAAGACCGAACCATCGCCATCCCAGAGTAACATAGGTTTGCTTCCCGTGAGTGTCTGGTCACCCATCAGTATGTCACCATCTTGTATATGAAATATATCGTTTTATTTGACATCTCGTTGACTCATTAACAGGGACTCACAGCCAACAGCCCTGTAACTCGTGCCTGAACGAAGCTTATCCAACAGACGTGTTTCCTCTGGAGGGCATGGCCCACCTTCTCCCCTGAGGACGCTAGATAGCACTTCAGCACCATGCTCAGGGGCCGGTTTAAATAGCGAAATCGCCAACAGAAAGTACAAAATGTGAAAAACGTGGCACTAAATAGACTACGAGAAGGACAGTCATTTACAACATGAGACCAGCGTGTGGACTCGTCCTCGTGTGCATCGAGCACGCCAATATCTCCTGCTCTGCACACGTCTGCAAATGACCGCAGAAGTGCCCTGGGTGTTGATTTTGGCTACAAATAAATGTTAGGGAACTGGCACAGTTGCAGGCACAGAATCCGTGGGCAACAAGCATCACCAGTGTTACCCGATCCCGTCACCAGTACAGAGGGGTGGAGTGTGAAGAGGGGCCGGCACCACACCCTAGAAAAGCTGAGTCCACGTGACCGCTGCTGGGAAAACCCTTCTTGCACTCTGGGACGGCCCTGAGTGTTTTGGTAATAGCCAAATGTGACAAAACCCAAATATGCCACAATGGGGAACGGATATGTTAAATTCAGTGCAGTGAACTATTACCCATGAACAATCAATTACAAAGACTTTTAGCAATGTAGAAAATGCTTCTTTCCTAAACAAAATACAAATATACACCCTAATAATTCCTGCATATTTGTAGGTTTAAAAGATATTTAAAATATTTATTTTATTTTATTTTATTTATTTTTTTAACTCTTTTATATTAGAGTATAGTTGATTAATAATGTCGTGATAGTTTCAGGTGTACAGCAAAGTGACTTAGTTATATATTTTCCCATTTAGGTTGTTACATAATATCAAACAGAGGTCCCTGTGCTATACGGTAGGTCCTTGTTGGTCATCCATTTTAAATATAGCAGTGTAAAAGATAAAGATTTGATAGGAAAACATATTTGTGAAAAAGAAAGTCTCAAGTAGGTAGAAATATGGGTGAAAATTTTTTTCCTAAAATTTCATTTAATGTGGCATTAAATAATAATGTGAAAGGAGGGACTTCCCTGGTGGTCCAGTGGTTAAGACTCTGCACACCCAATGCAGGGGTCACGGGTTCGATCCCTGGTCAGGGAACTAAGACTCAGTGCAGCCAAATAAATAAATATTAAAATAAACAAATTCCATTAAAAAATAATGTGAAAGGATATCAGAACAGTCCAGGAAATAAACTGTTTTTTCCCTTTAAGCCATTGTGCCTGTAGCTCAGAATCATAACTTTGAAAAGAATTATATTAAGCTGAGAGAGGAGAGGTCTTTGAACATATCATATGAATAAAAGTTGTGTCATCTTTGTTTTTATGCCTATTTGCCATATTTAAAAGCATCAAGCTAATTTCGAAACACGTTTTAGAGTTTCATATAGATTAATTAGAAGAATAACATTAACAACAATACTATTTTTTCATGAGTATTTATTATAACTTAAGATTTTCTATGTTTCCTATAACAGATATTGTGTATTAAATTAATTTTACCTTTTCTAATTCTTTGTTCTAAATTTTATAAAATAATTCCTTAAGGAAATGTTAAATAATATTAACAAAGCCACCTTTGGGAATATTTCTAGAAATTTTGACATGGTGTGAAATGTCTCAAACATACACATATCCAAATGTTGTTTTGAAAAGTAAAAACAATTGTAATAAAAAAACACAGATCCAATGATTCCTCTGAAGCTCCCCATTCAATTGCTCTTGCGTTTTGCAAGTCCTTGAGGAAAATGAAAAGAACCACTGGAAATAAAGTAATTAAATTCTATCCTTAATGCTGCAAAAAGTACAGAAGCCCAACCTCATCAACAAGAATGGAGAACATTCGTTGTCCTGAATTCGTTACTTTGATGCTTTTGGATGAAGGGCCTTCTGGAATGGCTTCCTTTTTCCATCTTTCTAAAGGGGAGCAGGGGATGGGGCCTGGCTTTGACTGGCTGCCTCTGAGCCACTCATGCTGCAGATGGAAGCAAGGCCGAGATGTCCTTGGAGGAGACAGCTGAAGACGGGGTAGAGCCTGTCAGGGCTCCAGGGCCCTTAGAGGCAAGGGCGGCTCCCAGCTTGGGGGCTCCCGCTTCCCAGCTTTGTCAGCACAACCAGAGTGGACCAGGTTGGGGGCTGGCTCCCTGGAACCTAACTGTGGAGGTTTTAACATGTCTGCAAAGCCTTTGAGACCCTCCCCTTGAACACGGATGAGTGATTTCCTTCCGGGAAACGGAAGTGATGCCTGGAAACTTTGGAGACTAGGTTAAAGGTGATGGGGCTGCTGCCTGGGTCCCAGCCCCCAGCACCTTTGGCTCTTTGGCCACCACGTGAGTCCAGAGAGAGACTGCGAGGGGCCACATGAGTCCTCCCACCCCCGGCACCAGGTGAGTGGGAAGAGTCAACCCCAGCTCCAGCTACACCCTCACTGAGAGACCCCGAGTGAGACGCCAGGCATCCCAGGCAGCGCCTCGACCACGGGGGATGACAGTGACAAATGGCTGTTGTGGTTTTATACCACGTTGGAAGTGGGAACCAGAGCCCTGCGTCTGCAGTGACCCACAGGTGAGAAGCTGGGCTGACGAACTTGCAATGAGCACGGGGGCTGGAACGCACCTACTGGTCCTCAGCACACACTCTCCCTGTCCAGACTGGTGTCCTCCCAGAAGCAGACCTCGAGACAAGGATTCTAGTGAGAGCAGTTTGTGGGGAGGTGACACCACTAGGCAGCGCCAGTAGGGGTGTGGGGACAGGGCGGGGAAGGAAGCCAATGCAGGGCACCAAACAAGCTACCTTCTCCTTTTGGCAACAGGGGCTCATTCCCACTGAGCGCCTCGGGGGAGGGTGTAGAACATTCCTCAGCTGTCCCACCAGAGGGGTATTTATCCTCCAACTTCTAACAGTCACTGATTGAGGGCTGCTCCCAGGAGGCAAAGGGGCGTGAATTCCCCTGTTCATGAGGTTAATTACCTCCCCCTTGCCTCCCGCAGCATCCAATCAGAGCAGGCTGGAAGGCCAGAGAGAACCGTCAGGAGAATTGCAGGTGCTGGCGGGTGGGAGCTGCAGGCACAGGAAGATTAAGTGCTAGTCACCGTCAGAAGTTTCCTACTGACTTTGGAACAGAGGGTGACACTAGGTGAGCCGTACCTGGCAGCTGCCGCCTGGCCGCTGAGCAGTCAGAGGCACCCTGATGCAGGCCGCAAGGGCGCCCGCTGCCCCCGCAGCTGCTGGCTCCACACGGGACCCCCACGCTGCAGCCCCTCTGCGAGCACATGCAGACACCACACCTAGATTCCCACGTGGGTCACGTCCTGACCCGCCTTTCCTAGAGCTGCAGCTGTCACAGGACCTGTGTCTGCCTTTGCAGACCACCTCTCAGGGGGTGGGTGGACATGACATTCCATCTACTCCTGTGTGTCCGTCACCTGACCTGCTCACAGGGATAGGCCTGCAGCTTCTGCCTGGTTCCGTCTCGTTCGGGGTGAAGCTCCTCTTTTCCAGCTCCATCTTCTCAGAAGCTCTGAAGCCGTCTTCCTCTTTTCTTCAAAGTGTGCAGAGCTGCCGAAAGGCAAGGTATGCACAGGCCAGTGTTGTCCACTAGAACTCTGTGCAGTGATAAAATGGCAGCCACTAGCTACATGTGGCTGTTCAGCAGTTGAAATGTGGCCTGACTGAGGGGTGAAATTTACATTTCATTTCATATCATCTGATCTAAATTTAAGTGGCCACCATCCTGGCTGGCACAGGTGCGGGCCACGGCTCCTTCGGATCTACTCCAGGGCCTCGCCGCCTCCTTGGTCCACTACAGCTCCTCCCTCCTGCTTTGAGGATCCCGCCTCCGTCCATCTGGTCAGTGCTCATTCTGAGACGTCTGTCCCTCTGCCCTGCTACCTCCCCTCACCCAACCGCCGGGAGAAGAAAACACGCACTTGACACAACAATGAAGGTTTGAAGTTTTTTCCCACAGGGGTGTGGTCTGGGGGGAAGGCTGGGAGTGCCCGTGAGAAAGAAGAGACTGAGCGAAATACCCAGAAACATCAAAACTGTCCAGATGTCCCCCTGCCACCCATCACGGCAAGTTCTGGTTTAGAGGAGGCAGTCCATCCTGCCTCCTTCTCCGCTGACTACAGATTTGAGAATCTAGAATTGCATGCTTCAGAATAGTGGTGTTCCTTCTTAAACGTACACTTCCTAGACTCCAGCTCCACGAGATGCCAATACAAAGAGCGAGGGGCTTAGGGGTCAGTATTTCTTGAACATCCTTTGGGAACTGCTTTAATCAACACACTCACGCCGCACTGGGAGTTTTCGAGTTGGACCCTCCACCAAATCCCCACAGACTGCTCTGCTTCTCGACTGCTCGTGTCCACTTTTTGCAGTTTTTCTCTTTACTCCTGCATTTACTTCCTCTAATTTCCTGCTTCCTTCTTCACCAATACTGCTCCAGATTAGCTTTTTGAAGTTAGAATAATGCATGTAGTAAAATAAACTCTGCCTGAGGATCTGAGGCTTCCTTCCGTCTCTAGAGTGGCTGCACTTCAGGGACTCTGTGACATACGCTTTAGTGGCCTTTCTTATTAGGAGTTTGGCCCTTCTTGCCTTGCTCTCCCAGTTCAGGCTTCATTTGCTTAGATGTATTTTGTGTGCCAGTGCCCACAGTGTATTTATTAATAGTTTGAAACTGTCTCAAGTTCTCATTTGGCAGCGATTTTCATATTTGCTTCACCACCTCTGCTTTAGCATTGCCAAATGTAAATGGTCTAGACTCTGCATTAAAAAATAACTCCCTCTGACCTTCCAGGACAGGCCTGGAAATCGTTGGCACAGGGTAGCATCTATCTACGGATACTTCTCCTAGGAGATTATAAATTCCTGACAGGCAGAACTGTGTCCCAGGAGACCCACTCCACACTATGGCCAGCATTATGTAAAGAATAAGAGAGCTCAATGGCTCACATCCATTGAAAAGAATTCAGTCAATAAAAACAGAGGATTATGCACATATCCCGTATATGCAAGTCTTCTTTAACCAAGGAAGAGGACCGACAGAAAGCTACAATATGCGGAGACTGAAAAACAACTCTGAATTTTTAAAAAAAATAAATTTATTTATTTATTTATTTTTGGCTGCGTTGGGTCTTCTTTGCTGCACGCAAGCTTTCTCTAGTTGCGTCTAGTGGGGGCTACTCTTCCTTGTGGTGCACGGGCTTCTTGTTGCGGTGGCTTCTCTTGTTGCGGAGCATGGGCTCTAGGCGCGCGGGCTCCAGTAGTTGTGGCTCGCGGGCTCTAGAGCGCAGGCTCAGTAGTTGTGGTCCACAGGCTTAGTTGCTCCACAGCATGTGGGATCTTCCCAGACCAGGGCTTAGTACCCGTGTCCCCTGCATTGGCTGGCAGATTCTTAACCACTGCACCACCAGAGAAGCCCCAACTCTGAATTTATATTGGGGCAAACGTTTCCTTCTTAAATGCCTTGCTCTGAAGATAAACGTGGTTCCGCCTGCTGCTGGAGCTGGAGGGTGGGTGGGCGGAGCATCGCAAGATTATTTCAGCTGCGTCCCTGGCCGCCTTACATCACGCTCGCGGAATTCGCGGGCAGTGAAGCTTTCCAGCCTGCCACCCGCCGTGTCCTCATCCACCCCGTTGTCCCCGCGTCCCTGTCCATCCCCTGGCCACGGTCGTGCTGGGCAGAGACTCCTGATCCAACGTGATGCTTGAGTTTGAGGCGGTCTTCTCTGGAAGCCACGGGCTCTTTTCCGTTCCCCACATCCTTAAAAGATTAACGTTCCCCTTCGCAGAGGGCCCTACAGAGGGTCAGGACCCCCACCTCCAGGCCCTCGACGCCCGCGGGCTCTGCGGCCTTCTGGGTATGGTAGTGGACGCCTCGCTCGCTCCCGCCGCCGGAGTGAGGCCTGGACTACAACTCCCGACAGGCTGCACGGCGCGCCTCCGCGCCCCGCCGCTGCGAGAGGACGTCCCGGGCGCGGCCTGGACTGCAACTCCCGACAGGCTGCGCGCCCCGCTGCTGCGAGAGGACCGGGAGGCGCGGGAGGCGCGTCCGACCCGGAGAGGAGGTTGTGGCGGCGGTCGCGGCTGGCGACATGGACAACGCGGGGAAGGAGCGAGAGGCGGTGCAACTGATGGCGGAGGCCGAGAAGCGAGTCAAGGCCTCCCACTCCTTTCTCCGAGGGCTCTTTGGGTGAGCGCCGGACCGCGCGTGCCCTGAGCGGGGGTCTCCGTCCCTGGCCGGCGGGCCCCCACTTCCCTCGGGGGCCCCCAGAACGCCCCAGGGACCCCCCACGCTCCAGGGACCTCCTAGGACCCCCGGAGTCCCCCACCTGCCCTCCAGGGATCTCCTGGAACCCCCGGAGCGCTCCCCACGCACCCCCTGGAACCCCACGGCGCTCCAGGGGCCCCCATGCGCCCTCCAGGGATCCCCTAGGACCCTCGGAGGCTCCCCCCACCCCGCGCGGGTGCGGGGTCCCACCGGCCGCGCGGGTGTGCGTGACCCTCCCCGCGGCGGCCACACCGGTTTGTTATTTCGCCACGAGTGAACCGACGTAGCTCGGGAGACCCGTGTGGGCGTGAGGCGCCGGGGAGCGGCGGGTTCCGGACCCCCAGCCCTAGCGCCTGGCCCGCGGTCTGTCGGGGGCGTCGGGCTGGCGGTGGGGCCGCGGCAGCCGCATTCCACCACCCGGTGCCCGTGCGCCTTGCGCCAAGTACAGGTTTAATAAATATCCGTGGGAGGAATGAGTACGTTTTCTCAAACTGGTGTCTTTCCTTCACTGGAGATTGATGTGATACGCAGGGCCTCCTGTTGGATTAGGGATAACGCAACTCCTCTAAGTCTGCGTCATTTGGGAATCCCGTTCATTTCCTATAATTCTTCTGTGCTCTCCTAGGGAAGGTCTTAAATTCGGACTTCCCAAAAAGCAGAGCCTGCATTGACAGTCCTTGGAAGAATTCTGGGCGGTTGAATATGTGAATGATTCAGCTGTTTAGGATGAGAGAGGCAGAAAGTTCGTGGTGGTTTACTCTTTTTCCTTTTGGAAGTGAAAGGTCCTCGGCCAACACCCAGAGCATGTTTTTATTCTGAGAAGGACCGGGGGTCCGTATTTAACTGTTGCATTATTAGACGCAGTTTTATTTCTGTACAAAATCCGTTTGGAATCTGCTAGTCTTGCCACCTTCGGTCTTTTGGTAATACTTTACCGTTGTTGATAATCTCCAGGAAATGCTCATATGCAGGTTTCATGCAGTGCACGTAGTGTAGGGTGCAAAGATGCAGAAAGGTAAGGGTTCCTGTCCTCAAAAATCTCTCGGGGCACTTATCCCAGCTGGTTTCTAAATTTCTCACGTGATGTGTGGTCTGCATTGTAGCAGTGAATTATAAATTTGTTCCCCTTTAAAAGTTATGGCAATACATAAGGAGCACTGCCTAATACTTGATGCTAACACCAAACAACAGCTCCTTTCTCTGGTTGTTCACAAAACAATTACAGTTTATTTATATAAAATGTAATGTCATAGCACCTCAAGCTGGGAGGTGATCGTAATGGCACAGCGTTTCAAGTCCAGATGTGCTTCCCTGGAAGAGAATCTGTAATTGGCAGAGGAAAAAGGCCGGAGAGCACTTGATGCTTCTCAAGGGCGTGCTCCTTTCTGTGAAGAGGTGTTGCGTTATTGTTTTCGTGAAAGCAGGCCAGGTCTTGAATCAGTAATCCTTAAGGGATTTTAAAAAGGCCTTTTGCCTTTCTTCTCCTTGGCTGTTGATCACCTGTTTCATTGGTAGGCTGTATAGGAAGACTTCATCCTCACCATTCACACTCAGTTTGCTTGAAAGTCATTGCATCCTAGGTCTGACGTGGATCCAGTAGGTCAGTTTATTATCCTCGCTTTGGGACCTCGGGCAAGTTCCTTAGCCCCTCTGTGCCTCAGTTTCCTCGGCTATGAAATGAGGGTAAGAGAAGTATATCTCATAGTGAGTGAGGGTTTTTTGAGTATATGCTTGTAAAACATTTAGAGTCATTGAAGATGGGGATTATGAAATATTAATTAGTATCTTCATCAAAATTTTCAGGCCCAGTTATTTATCAAGGAAGCAGCCAGACAGATCAAAGCAGGATTTCGGAGCCAAAGACCTTTTGGACTGTATCATTGGTCTTTTAATGAAATAAAGTATTTGAAAGAGCTTTGCACCATGTAACGGTTACTTATACTATGGAAGACTGTGTTTTTAGTAATACTTGGCTCCAGGAAAACTTGGGGAAGAGGGTACTCAGAGCTCTGTGAGGTTTAATAGCGTTACATAATTCTTTGAAGCCAAAAACCAGGCCTAGTTTCTCTCTCAGTGACAGTGGGAAGACAGATTCTGTATCAGTTTCAGTCGTTCAGAATCTGATGTTATATCTAGCATCACTTGCACCTGTCATCACCCTTCTAAGCCGGGATATATGTTACTCCACCCTGCCCCCACTCCCTTAGCCAGAGAATTTTCCCATCTACTTGTTTTCCTTTATTTAAACCACAGTGTAATCTATCTTCATGTCAGGCTCCTTAATTAACAAAACATACCTGCATGAGTATCACCAGTATCATCGAGCCCATCTGTTTAAGGGCTGACAGTGCTTTAAAGGGGGCAGGTGATGCTGTTTGGGGCTGTGGCAGCCATTACAAGGTGCTCAGTGTACTTTACTGCAGATGTGTCACACCATGGACTCATTATCCCAGCTGCAGGTTAAAACCTGTTAGAAGTGGGTCCCCTTCACTCAGTGTTGATCCACCACCCACGCTGGTTTTGTGGCAATGCTGTATTCTCACTATTCTGTAGCTCTTCCTTTTTTGTTGCTTTCAGTAAAATTAGATGAAAATATGCATTGTGTATTCCCGAGAAAAAGTCAGTCATGCATTCTTCTGTGTGTAAGGCACAAGTCTAGGCTTGTCTGCAAGATGTCAGTGTTCCTTCCCCGCGTCCCCCTGCAGGAAGGGAGCTGCTGAGGGATGCAGCCATCACAAGAAGCCACTGTCGTGGTGGTCTGTCTTTCTGTTTGACTGCCAGTTAAACAGTGATGTGTTTTTGTAGTTGTGGAATGAAATTAAAACTTCTTCTTTTGCTGACTGAGCTTAGTATAGCAAAATTACCACTGAAAGAGTTGTGTTTTGGTTTCATTTGTTTCCAGAGATGAGCTATTGAACTTTGTAGTTAATTTCAAATTTTAATTTAGCATCTTAACTACTGGTATGATGGTTAGCTGACCTGGGTCTGACAGCAAGATGGCTTTGCATTTCTCTTGTTATAGGAGACCACACTGGGTACACTGCCCAGCGCACATGGAGAGAGTGGCTTAAGGCTGACCGTGGGAAGATGTTCTGGATGGTTAATGCTTCCTTCTCGGGCTCTTGAATGTTCCCCAGTCTCAAAGCTTATAAGGAGCTGTAAATCTGGCAGTGTTGAAGTAGATTTAATGAAAGGCCCTGTAGAGTTATCTTGAAATAACTATAAGTTTATAATTTCTTAGCTAGTTGTGAAAATTGGGAATATTTCTTAAGCATTATAGGCCATTATCAGTATTCTTCACTCAGTTTTATTTTGGCAAAGATTGTGTTTACATTTTGCCAAAATACGGTGGGGGCATGTGAAGGTATTTATAAAGCATTTAGGTCTGCCTCAGTTACAGTAGATATTCAAATGCAGATTAAACTTTTAAAAAAAACATTAAGCTCAGATTTACTCAGAGACAGGTAGTATAGTATAAGAAATATATATGTATATTTACTCTTTATTTCCTATGTAATAAGAAATAGAGGACTTCCCTGGTGGCACAGTGGTGAAGAATCCTCCTGCCAATGCAGGGGACGCGGGTTCGAGCCCTGGTCCGGGAAGATCCCACACGCCGCGGAGCAACTAAGCCCATGTGCCACAACTACTGAGCCTGTGCTGTGCTCTAGGGCCCTCGAGCCACAACTACTGAGCCCTCACGCCACAACTACTGAAGCCCGCGCACCTAGAGCCCGTGCTCTGCAACAAGAGAAGCCACCACAATGAGAAGCCCACACACGCAACGAAGAGTAGCCCCCGCTCGCCGCAACTAGAGAAAGCCTGTGCGCAGCAACGACGACCCAATACAGCCCAAAAAAAAGAAAAAAAATAGAATAACCTATATATTGAATAATTATATATTATATAAGGTATATTATGTATGAGCCATAATAATATATACTATTATATGTAAGAAGACCAAATATAGATTCTAGTTTACTAGCTTGGGGATCCTGGCCAGGTAAATCATATTCAGAGCTTCTGTTTTTTCGGCTTTTGAATGGGCAGAGGGAAAGAATTTACTTGTCAGAGTTGTAAGGATTGAATGAGGTATCAGAATGCTTATTAAGCTGCACAGAGCTATATTACTGTTACTTATAATCATTTGGTTTCCTAATTTGAGTGTCAATGTCAAGTTACAGTTTGCATATCAAGTGATAAACTCTCACAAGATTGGCCTTTTTCTGTCTGCATTTTTGCAGTGTTCACCATATATTCTCTCATTCTTGTGAGCCCTGCGAGGTGCAGAGTCCTTTACAAGAAGTAGGGAGGACTGTGGTGGCCTGTGGCTCTAGGATGTAAGGTCCTGGGGCGTCTGCCTTAGTTGGTGGCTCTGGCCCAGCGCTTGCCGCAGCACGTGGCTATGGCAGGCGCGCGTGGACTATGGTGAATGCGGATACAGATGTTGATTTGTTTTCTTGTACTCTTTTGTGTAGTTTAAAGAGCAAAGGTAACAAAGAGCGGGGGAGTTCACGTCACTTTCTTCTGTTTTCTTGAATATGTGTTTGTAGTAAATCCATATATGGTAGGAAAATGCAAGGAGTACAGAAGGGTTTCAGTTGAAAAGTAAAATTTTCCCTGAGTCCTCACTCTCCTAAATCTTACTCAGCAGAGGTAACCATTTAACTTTCTTTTTGATTCTTTTGATGGTTATTGCCATAAGTCTAAGTACTTTTAGAATACTTCTACTACCAGATTTATTAATTTTAGATAATATTTGTCAATCCTGCCACATAGCTTATGTGGCAGTGCATTTTCTCCTTCACCTCTTGTTTTTAGTTAATTCTCAATCTCCAAATATTATCTTTTATATGTAAGTAACATTTAAATTTATAATTCTGCTTTAAAAATTTTTCAGGTATTTCCCTATTTCTGTGAGTTACAGAGTGGCCGTGAGTATCATGTCCAAACTGGGATATTTTTGAGTTGCCAAGAAAACGCGTATAACCTAGGAGTGTCCCCGCAACCAGGACGGAGGATCATCCTAGTTAAAGGCGACTCCGTAATCTATTTTTATGCTTTCACTTTACATTCATTTGATTAGATGATAAAATGGGTAAAACTTCCATACCTTAAGAATTTTCAGTTAGTGATGCTTGTGAGTGCACAGTAAGGAGACTTTGAAAGTAGAATCTCAGAGTGTTAATCACGTCTGTATTTGAATAGAGCTTATCGTAAGTAATGGTAATTTAATTAAAATGTAACAAAGTAATAGATCAGTTCTTTCTTGGGTTAAAATATGTTTTTCACAGTAAGGAAGTATCTTCCAATTCGGTTTTAATGGGTGTTTTCATTAGGGGTTGAATGAGGGCCTTTTCAATAACTGTCAGGTAAGCGTGACTTTTTTTCTTAGTTATTAGTATATTAACTAATGGATAGCCTCATACTGAACTCTGCTTGCATCCCTTAAATAACCCCTCTGGGTTATAATGTATTATTTTTACTATGGGATTTTGTTTTTAGATATTTTATTTCAAATTCTTTTATTTACAATTCTTTTGTGTATAGTCTTAGATTGAAGTATTGATGTCACAGGCACTCATGTCACAGGTACTCTCATAAAAATAATTTGTAAGTTTTTCTTTTTTCCCATGCTCTGGTCTTTGGATTTTTAAATAGAATCCTCTTACAGTGAAATCATCTTGGGCTTTTTGGTGGGTATTTCTTTGATAACTTTCTCTTTTTTCCCTCTGGAATTTATAATGTTTAAACTTTCTATCTCTGCTGAGCTCAGTTTTGGTAAATTGTATTTTACAAGGAAATTATTCATTTCATCCAAGTTTTAAAATTTATTTGCAGAGTTGTGCAAAGTAGTCTTTTATGACTTTTAAAATGTTATTGCAGCAGTTATTTCCCTCTTTTTACTTCTTACTTATGTGTTAGTGCGTGTCCCCTTTTTGTCTTGATTCTTTTTCTTTAAACAACTGATATTTTGACTTACGAGTTTTACTAGTTTCCTGTTTTCTACCTTATTAATTTCTCTCTTGCCTTTATTACTTTCTTTTGTTTTTTTCCCATGGCTTTTTTGGGGGGTGAGGGGTGGTATTTAATTCATTATTTCTATTTTATTTATGTGGATCCAAATATTCATGGATGAATTTTCCTTTAAAACTGTATTACTGTTTTAATTGCATCCCATAGATACTGATATATAGTGTTTTTATTTTAATTTGTTTCATCTTTGACCCGGGAGTTCTTTGAGGGTTTTGTTCCAGGTAGAAGGACCTTTTTTGTATATTATTAATTTCTAGCTTCATTTCATTATGATTAGAGAACGTACTGAGGTTTTCTTTGCCACCTAATGTGTGATTGGTGTTCATGACTGGTCCATGTGCCCTTAAGAAGAAGTGGGTTTTCTCTTTTCAGAGTGTATGACTTGCTAGAGATCCCTGAGATCTGGTTACTGATTATGTTGTCTAGGTCTTTCATATCTATATTTTTTGTCCACTTGACCTGTTTTGGACTAAAAGGGGTATATTAATATCTCCTTTTATGAGTGTATTTCTGTCTTCTTGGATCTATTATAATTTTTTTTCTTTTTTTATTGTAAAATACACATAACATTTACCATCTTAACCATTTTTAAGTGTAGAGTTCAGTAGTATTAAAGTACATTCATATTGTTGTGCAGCCATCACCACCATCCCATAACTCTTGTCATCTTGTAAAACTGAGACTCTATACCCATTAATAACTCTCCATTCTCTGCTCCCCCAGCCCCTGGAAACCACCATATGCTTTCTTCATGATTTCAGCTGTGCTGAGTACCTCATATAAGTGGAATCATACGGTATTTGTGTTTTTGTGATTGGCTTATTTCACCTAGCATAATGTCCTCAAGATTCATCCATATTGTAGCATATTTCAGAATTTCTTTCCTTTATAAGGCTGAATAATATTCTGTCGTATGTATATACCACATTTTGCTAATCCATTCATTCATTAATGGACACTAGGATTGCCTCCACGTTTTAGCTATTGTGAATAATGCTGCTATGAACATGATTGTACAAATATCTCTTCAAGACCCCGCTTTTCATTCTCTTGGGTATATACCCCAAAATGAAATTGCTGGATTATATGGTAATTCTACTTTTAATTTTTTGAGGAACTGCCATACTGTTTTTCCACAGTAGCTGTACCATTTTACATTCCCACCAACAGTGCACACAGGTTCTAATTTCTGAACATGCTTGCCAGCACTTGTTATTTTCTGTTTGTTGTTTTTTAAATTAATGGCCATTCTGACAGGTGTGAGATGATATCTCATTGTGGCTTTGATTCGCATTTCCCTAATGATTAGTGATGGTTGAGCATCTTTTCATATGCCTGTTGGCCATTCATATATCTTCTTTGGAGAAATGTCTATTCAAGTCCTTTGCCCATTTTTGAATTGGTTTGTTTTTTTGTTATTGTTGAGTTTTAGGAGTTCTCTTTATATTCTGGATATTAATCCTTTATCAGGTATGTGATTTGCACATATTTTCTCCCATTCTGTATGGTGCCTTTTTACTCTGTGAATAGTGTCTGTGATGCATAAAATTTTCTTAATTTTCATGAAATGCAATTTGTCTATTTTTCTTTTCTAACCTGTGCCTTTAGTGTCATATCCAAGATATCATTGACAAATCCAGTGTCATGAAGCTTTTGCTATTTTCTTCTAAGATTTTTTTGTTGTTTTTTAAGTATCACATTTAGGTCCTTGATCCATTTTGAGTTAATTTTTGTATAAGGTGATAGGTAAGGGTCCAACTTTATTCTTTTGTAAGTCAGTATCCGGTTTTCCCAGCACCGTTTGTTGTAAAGACTGTCTTTCCCCTGTTGAATGTTTTGGCACCCTTGTCAAAAATCATTTGCACATATATGCAAAGATTTATTCATGGGTTCTCTATTCTAGTCTGTTGGTCTATATGTCTTTTTTTATGCCTGTACCACATTGTTTTGAGTACTGTAGCTTTGTAGTAAGTTTTGAAATCAGGAAGTATGAGCCCTCCAGTTTTGTTCTTCCTTCTCAAGATTGTTTTGGCATTTAGGATTACTGTAATTTCTGCTGTAGAAAGGTGGCTGCCAGGTTTTGGTACATAGATATTCACAATTAATATAATTTCATTTGAATTGTATCTTTAGCATTATGAAGTGAATTTCTTTATTTCATTTGATACTTTTGAGCCCAAATTCTACCTTGTCTGATGCCAGCAATCCCTGCTTTCTTGTTACTTGCGTTTGCCTGTTTTAGAGCTGTGTTAGGTAAGAGGATTATACCTGATGCCTGTTGCCATGTGGCCTGTGCTGCCTCGCCCCAGGGAGAGGGCACCTCCCCTCCCCGTTGAGTCCAGGCGCCGTGGCCTGAGTCCAGGCAAGGTGGCCGGGACTGACTTTGAGGTAGGAAGTGAGAGCAGAAGCTGCAGGGGTCATCTGTGCTTCCGTCATGAGAGGAGTACACCCGATGGGGGCCGCATTCCAGAACAGAGAGAGAAGACCCACAGAGAAAGAGCCAGCAGAGTCACAACCAGCACAAGGTGGAGTGAGAGAGAGAGAAGCTTTGGGAAGACTTGGGGATATTTCTTGCTGCAACAAACCTATCAAACGCAGGTTGACATATTTGGCAAACTCCCGACCAGCTCTTTATCTTGAGGCTTTCAGAATAGCTTTATTTTAGTTGTGTCTGTCATATTGAGCACAGGGTTGGGCTTTGTTTGTTTAGATTTGTGAGCAAATCTAAAAATCTTCAGCACATTTACATTATTGGTATGACTGGCATATGGATGATTTTTAATTCTGTCATTTTGTTATATTTGTTATGGACAGCTGACCCTTGAACAACATGGGTTGGAACTGCATGGGTCCACTTATACGCAGGTTTTTTTCAGTAGTAGGTACTGCGGTGCTGCCCGATCTGTGGAATACGAGGGTGTGGGCGGGGGACTGCGTGTTTGGAGGGCTGGCTGCACCAGGGTCAGCGCACCAACCCCCCGCACTGTTCAAGGGTCAACCGTATTATGTTTTATTTGCAGTTTTTCTTCATGTGATCTCTTTTCTTTGCTTTTTATTTAGGAAATTTTGTAATTTTATTTTACTGGCTACCTTTATGCTATGAATCTTTTTTAATACCCTTCGCTCGGTTTCCTTACTTAGGCATCTAGTATTTTGTCTGCCCTGGAAAAAGCCATTACCTACCTATGTGCCACTCAGAGAGGGTGTTCTACTTACCCCTTTATCCAGGGTGTGTGTGTGTATCGGAGAGGTTCAGTTATTCTTCCTCCGCTTACAGTGGGGTTATGTCCTGATAAACCCCTCGTAAGTTGAAAATGTATTTAATACACCTAACCTACCGAACGTGATAGCTTAGCCTGGCCTTCCTTAAACATGCTCAGAACACTTCCATTAGCCTACAGTTGGGCAAAACAATCTAGCACAAAGCCTATTTTATAATAGTGTTGAATGTCTCTTGCTATTCATTGAATAGGTACTGCAAGTGAAAAGCAGAGTGGGCATCTGGGTCCAGAATGGTTGTGAGTGTGTCGGTGATCACATGGCTGACTGCGAGTGCAGCTGGTGTCCCTGCCAGACCCATCACAAGAGAGGGTCTACTGCATATCGCTAACTTGGGGAAGGATCAAAATTCGAAGTCTGGTTTCTCCTGAACGCTCCGCCTTCTATCAGTACGTTAGTGCGGCTTCTTTGATGACTAGGGTCATGGGGGTGGGTTGGGGCTTGCTGCCACTGCAGTTCTGCCTCCTCCCATTTCCTAAGACCCTGAGTTTATTTCCACCTCCGCTTTCTTTCCCTTCACTGCCAAGCCTCCTCTCCCCCTCCCTCCCGCAGAAGCAAATCATCTGGAATCTGCCGCCTCTAGCCAGGCCACCCTTCCAGCCCCCCAGGTGCTCCAGGTCTCATACCTGCCTCCTTGACCCCACTCTGCGGCCCCCCCTTGCCAGGGTCTTGTGGTCTGTGAGCTGCTGTTGCTGGGACCCTGCCGCACCCCCTCTTGAGTCCAGCCGTCCCCTCCTGATTTCTAGCAGGGGCTGTGTCCCTAGCTCTGCTAGTTCAGGGTCTTTATTTCCCCAGCTTTATTTAAATGAAGTCTTGTTGAATTCTGTCTGCTAGTTTTGCTGTGAGTGTATTACGGGTGGTTGTATCTGCTCCTTGTTGATCTGTGTGGTTCTGGAGGATGTGAGGACGTGCTTGTATTTAGGCAGCCATCATTGTCCTATGGGAATCACAAGTCTGAAAGATTAAATTCAGTTTAAAAATTGAATTTTTATAAAGATTGAAATTAAATATAAAAACTTCTCTTGGCAAGTCATGTTGTGTGTGTCGTTTCTGAGTTTATCCAGTAATTCCTATTTTTGCCTTCCTTGTAATATTTAAGTATCTTGGTTTGTTTTACTAAAAGGTCCAATCTATACACATCTCCCCTCTTCAAGAGAGGTGACTCCCCATATCAAGTCAAGGCATTGGGACTATTACCAAAGAAAGTCCAAGTAGCTTTCTTTGCTGTACCTGTTCTTGTAACTTTATTTTAGCAAGTTATGCTTAAATGCAGATACTTTTGTCAGACAGTCTTTAAATGTCTCAGATTGTTTCCTGTGTCTGAGAATCTGTGATTATTTTTTCTTACATAAATGGAAATAAAGTGAGATGTTCTCAGAAGATGGACTCCCAGGGTCCAGGGCAAAACACTGAGGCCACCTGTCAAGTTTGAGGCCCCTGCTTGTCTTCTGCCAGCTGCTCTGGGGGCGGTGCTCTGGGGCTTGGAGCTTGGTGCTCTGGGGCTTGGAGCTGTGTCTGCTCTTGGAGGGGGGAGGGAGGGAAGCTGATAGATGCCTGCGTTTGTTGGTAGGCAGTCCACTCCAAAGCCTGCGTGCTTGCCACTACTCCTACTGTTACTGGTTTGTGAAAAAGCAGAGGACTTCAGTCAAGCAGTTACAGGCGTTTGGTATAAGAATTCAAATGAGCTCTAAGAAAAGTATCTCCCTGGGGCCTCTGCATTCCACCTGCTGCAGGCACTCTGCTTCCTCATCACGTGGAGGAAGCTGGACTGTTTACAGACATATTAAACCCAGAACTAAAATAACCCTGAAAGGGTTAAGTTTATCTAGGAAAACTCCCAAGTTTTAGAATCTGTGGAGATAACAGATATGAAGTATCAGATGAAAGTAAATTGCTTGTTGGAGGGTAAAAAGTAGAATAAATAGTTGTATATGGCTGTGATGTTGTGATACATGAAATATATATTTGTTCTCCACCCTGGGTTCCTGGCACAGAGCTGGTAAAGGCTTGCAAGACCCTGAGTGGTGAGGGTGAGAGGGGCGTCTTGTTATTCATAATAAGCCCCTTTCAACCCTACCTGGGTTATGCTAACGAGGTGACTCAGGGTGGGTCCTTGATGGCTTCAGGATGGGGGCTGGTTGTCAGAGGAAGCAGCCAGTGATTAGAGGGCTGGAACTTTCAGTCCCACCCCCGAGGGGATTGAGTCAGTCACCAGGGTAGTCGGTCTCTCTGCCATGAGCCTTGTAAAAAACCCTACACAACAGGGCTCAGAGAGCTTCCGGGTTGGAGACACATGGAGGTGCTGCTCCCGGGGGGAGGGGGGCTCCCGGGGAGAGGGGGCTCCGGGCGCCCTCCGGACACGCCTGCCGTGTGTCTCTCTCCCGTTTTGCTGTTTCTCAGCTGTGTCCTTGATAAGAAACCAGCGATAGGAATGTGTTTCTCTGAGTTCTGTGAACCCTTCCAGCAAACTATCGAATTTGAGGAGGAGGTTGTGGGAACCCCTGATTGTAGCTGGTCGGTCAGAAGAACGGGGGGCCCAGCACTTGCAATGGGCATCTGAAGTGTGGGTGCTCAACCTGTGGGGTCTGTGCGGAACTGAATTGAATCGCAGGACGTCCCGCTGGTGGCCGCAGGGAATTGGAGAGTTGCTTGGCATAGAAAACCCACGTTTGGTGTCAGAAGTGTTGTGAATAGAGAAACTGTTTCTTTTAATGGTAGAGATATTTTAAACAGACTTTGAATTTTTCACTTCTTTTCGGGAGGCTTTCTGTATTTGCTTGTTGTTTTGAGGGACACGTGGGAAAACTTGCAAATCTGTGATGTGGGCTGTTTCTTCCATGCAGACGCTGGGTCTTCAGCCTCGTGATTGAGGCCTGTGAGCCAGGCCCTGTGCTGGACCCTGTCCCGGCATCGGCCTGATGGCTGGAGTGGTGTCACTAGTGAACGAGGAGGAGGAGCCTCTCCCAGGCCCGGGAAACTCAAAGTGATCCCTGTGTTCAGTCTTTCCACACAGTTTGACAGCCCTTCAGGGTGTTCTGGTGATGAAGCTGAATTTTGTCTCTAGTCCTGCTTTGGCATCATTACAGCTCTGTGATTGTCACGCGGTAGGACACTTCTGCTCCAGATCTCGTGGGTTAAGAGCAGCGTTCTTTCCGCCTCAGCAGTTGCCCCGCTTCTCTGGGGCATATCTCTTGGTGTGTGTCGTTGGTCCCCACGGCTCTTGATTTGGTGTCTCTGGCCCCCACCTGCGCACGTGCTCAGTTGCAGTTTCCTGCTGCCCCCAGGTAGCTCTCACTCACCATGAGGAAAATGCAAGACTTCGGATGAGTGGAGGATTAATAGGCTTGTCTGCGTGTAGATGTCATCTGAGCTCTTTGGAATAACGGGCTGTGATTTTTCCCAGGCTGATTTTTGTTCCTCCTAAACATTAAAACGGGAACAGGTGGGGGCCGGGGGGAGGTAGTGAGGAGAGGCAGGGGCTTGCAGGCAGGCTCGGGCCCAGCTCTGCTGCTCCTGGGGGCTGGGGGAGGCGTGTGACTCTCACCCCATCTCCTTGGAACCCGGGGTGGGGATGTTAGACACTCTCAGACTTCTCCAGCACTGAAGTTAAATACTCTTCTTGGCATTCTGACCTCCTCCTGGGTAAGGACTTTGTTTTCTTAGTGATTTCTGGCAGGTCAGTGCCATGTACTGTACTATACCACTTTATAATGTAGACTCCCTCAATGAAACTTGTTTCTGTTTTTGAGGATCTTCTACCTCACTTATAGGGGCTCTGGGTAATGATCAGTTGAATTATTTGAATGTGAATTCTGAATATTTGTCCTTAAAACTTATAAAAATCAACGTTCATGGGTGTAGAACACAGTAGGCATTTGGAGTGACTTAAAAGTATATTTTTTTCATGAATTCTTTAAGTTATGTCTGTTTATGACACATGAGTTCTCTGGTGCTTTTAACATGAGATTTTTTCTGGTGATTCTGTTTTAGGAGAGGTGAGGCAGGGTTCATTCATTATTTTTATAAACATCGCTGAACCTGTTATCAGGTGTCAGCTCCACCACTGACCTTGGCTGGATGACCTTGGGCAAGCCATTGACCTCCAGGTACAGTTTTCTCTTCTGTAACATGGAGATCTTTTGTGGTCGTTGCAATAATGAAGATGACGTAAGGCATGTGGAAATATACAGCATAAAACCTAGCATAATGTAGGTGTTCTATTATTCCTAGCTGAACCTGCTTCTGAAAATAATAGGATAAAGTACATTTTAATTAAGCTAGTTTTATTTGGAAACCTTTAATAAGAACGATTGCACTGGACTTCCCTGGTGGTGCAGTGGTTAAGAATCCGCCTGCCAGTGCAGGGGACACGGGTTTGAGCCCTGGTCCAGGAAGATCCCACGTGCTGGGGAGCAACTAAGCCCATGAGCCACAACTACTGAGCCTGCGCTCTAGAGCCTGTGAGCCACAACTACTGAGCCCACGTGCCACAACTACTGAGCCCACGTGCCACAACTACTGCAGCCCACGTGCCTAGAGCCCGTGCTCTGCAACAAGAGAAGCCACCGCAATGAGAAGCCCACGCACCGCAACGAAGAGTAGCCCCTGCTCGCCACAACTAGAGAAAGCCTGCGAGTAGCAACGAAGACCCAACACAGCCAAAAATAAATTAAAAAAAAAAAAAAAAAGAATGATTGCACTATAATTACAGTTCATGATTCCTGGTACCTGTTAGAAAAATAAGACACAGAAAGTGGCAAGCCTTTGTTAGCTCCAAGGAGCTGTGGCTAAGGTTGAAAGCTTTCTCAAGTTGGGAATTTTCCACTGGGATAATTAGCTTTTTTTTTTTTTTTTTTTTTTTTAATGTAGCTTTGAAGTAGAGAAAAAGGAACATGAAGGTGTGAGTGAGAGAAGGCTTTGCCTATTCTGACGCTTCATTTTTGGTGTGGTTTGTTGCCATTCTATCATTGGCTGTGTGACATAGCTTCCAAAGGGGTTTTTTTTAGAGGGGAGGGGAACAGCTTTATTGAGATATAATTCATATACTGTACAATTCACCTGTTTAAAGTGTCCAGTTGAGTAGTTTTAAGCATATTCACCAAGCTTTGCAACTATCACAACAAGCAGTTTTAGAACATTTTCATCACCCCAGAAAGAAACTGTGTACCCTCCCCCCTCATTTTTCTCTAGCACTTCCAGCTCTAGGCAACCACCAGTCTGCTTTCTGTCTTTGTAGACTGGCCTGTTGTAGGCCTTTCATGTGAATGGTGTGCTCCTCTGGGACTGGCTCTTCACTTCACATGATGTTTTTTGGAGGCTCGTCTACGTTGTAGTGTGATCAGTACTTCATTCCTTTTTATTGTCTGGTCTCCTCCATGGTGTGTGTACCTCCTTTATCATTTGATGGACGTTTGGGTTGTTTCCATTTTTGTCTATCATGAATAATGCTGCTGTGAACATTTGTGTACAAGTTTTTGCGTGGACTAATGTTTTCATTTCTCTTGGGTATGTACCTAGGAGTAGAATTTCTGGGTCATATAGTAACTATGTTTAACCTTTTGAGCAGCTGCCAAACTGTTATCCAAAGTGGCTTTTTATACAATTTGCCACTTGGACCGGCAGTATATGAGGGTTCCAGTTTCCGTACATCCTCCCTAACACTTGTTAGATCTGTCTTTTGATTCTAGCCAGCCTAGTGGGAGTGAAGTGATATCTCGTTTGTGGTTTGATTTGCATTTCTCTGATGGCTGATGATGTTGAGTATCATTCATTCATTCATTCATTTATTTATATTTTTGGCTGCGTTGAGTCTTCGTTGCCATGTGCTGGCTTTCTCTAGTTGTGGCAAGCGGGGGCTACTCTTTGTTGTGGCGCGCCGGTTTCTCATTGCGGTGGCTTCTCTTGTTGCAGAGCACGGGCTCTAGAGCCGCAGGCTCAGTAGTTGTGGTGCATGGGCTTAGTTGTTCTGCGGCATGTGGGATCTTCCCGGACCAGGGCTCCAGCCCGTGTCCCCTGCGTTGGCAGGCAGATTCTTAACCACTGGGCCACCAGGGAAGCCCTGGGTTTTCTTTTTACTTTTAAGTCTGAATAAACATAGTGCTGAACTCTTCGATGTTAAAAGTGTCAAGATGTCTTTATCCTAATTTCCTTTGAAAACTATACTTCTCATTTCTCAGAATGAGTAAAACTTCAGTTTTCATGCATGGAAAAGACTCTGGTTGAGGGTGTAAGCCCTGGGTCCTGCCACATCTGTATTTGAGTCTCAGTTCTGTGATATCCTTGCTGTGTGGCTACTTATGCCTCAGTTTCCTCATCTGGACAACAGAGATAATTAGAGTAACTCCTTTGAACAGCTGTTAAGGTTCTCTAATGCTGGTCTGGCACATAGTAAGTGCTCATTAAATGTTTATTATTTGAAGGAGGAGGGGAGGATTAGGGATGTAGATGGTTGTTATAGTAAAACTTAACCTCATTTTTAAATTTTTCTCAGAGGAAACACAAGAATAGAAGAAGCTTGTGAAATGTATACCAGAGCTGCAAATATGTTCAAGATGGCTAAGAATTGGAGTGGTATGTATAAAGTTTTTGTTTGTTCGCTTTTTAGGCAAATAACTTTAAAATCACTTTGAAGGGGGAAATGACTGTCTGCCTTCCCCTTAGAAAAACTGCTGGCTGTGGACCGGGAGAGGGGGGCCTTGATCCGAGGGAACAAAGTTTGAAATCCTGGCTGAAGTTTAAGCATAGAGGCCGTGTCTGTTTTAGTGTCTGTAAACCACTTCATACAGTGGGCATGTGGTGACTAAAAAGACTTAAAGTTACTTGGAGTTAAGAATAGTAATCTTTGCTTCTTTTAATGTGCTTAAATAAATTCAGTACCACAAGGAATGAAAGTTGTAGTAAAACTTATTGAAAACAAGTAGGATAAACAGGAGAGTCTGCTTTTGTTTACCTAAACCTTGGTGGAGAATTTCTAACCATTCTTTACTCTGATAACTGGTTGTGGTCCACTGAGAAATGCAGCAGTGGGAGGTGTTATTTCTATAAACCCTGACAGACTCATCAGTTTCTAACATAATGCTTTCTACCGGGGGAAATTACACAAAATAAAATCAGAATTCTTTTCGTTGTTCTGAGAGGGGATGGCTCTTTCTAACACTGATTTGAGAAACAAATTTATCCTCTACCCCTGGAGAAAGAAGTTCTGTGCTGGGGTTTTTCTGTAGTGCAGGTGGAGACAGCCTTTGACGGGGCAGGACGTGGGTCTCCAGCCCCCTCGCACCTGCGGATGACCTGAGGCGGGGCCTTGCCCTCTCTAAGTGTGTTTCCCTGTGTGCTTTCCCAGCTTGATCAAGATGTCAGTGACACATCGCATCATGTAAGCATGAGGTGTGCGGTGTGACGATTTTTCCCCCTTTCTTCTAAGGCTGACACTTTAAAATCATTTCAGTGAAGAAAATGCTGTTGAACTAGATGACCCTAAAAGGTCCTTTTCTGGCTGTAAAATTCTTTTTATAGGTTTAGTTGTAGGTTAAAAAGGTATGTTCTGTTTCCAAAGTGCGTTTATACCTGAATTATAATGTATTTTAAAATGGAGGAGAAAAGAGTATTAGTATTCACATCTTTTGTTTGGTTCAGGTCCTGTAATCATACGTAAAAAGTGATCTTATCTAAAAAGACCCTTTATTTATATTATCTGGTGACCAGGTGTTCTAAACTTTGGAAATTCCTTTCAGAGGGGCATTACCGGTTATGTAACCGAGGGGGACGTGTGTGCACTCCCCACCCCGACCCATTGATCTCTTGCCTGGACTGTTACCTCCCTGCTTCTTTACTTTCCTAGTGTGTTTCAATGAAGAAAACAAAGTAATCCCGTTAAATCTTAAGTCAGGTCATGTTATTTCACATCAGAGCTACAGTCCTTCGTGGTGCCCTTCAGGATCTACCCGATCTCCCATCCCCTCCCGACTCTGGACGCTTCTCCTGCCCACCCCCTCCTTCCCCGGCTCTTTCCTCTGAGCCTCTGCCTGTGCTGTGCCCTCCCTCTGGCACCCTCTTCCCTACAGTAGGGCGTGGCCAGTCCCTGTTTTTTCCAGGTCCTTCTACAAATGTCATCGTCATCTTAGTGAGGTCTTCCCTGGCCGTCGCTTTTAAAGATAGCAGTCCTCTCTTCGGGGAAGCCCTGTTCCCTTTTCTCCGATGCCCTTACCACCATCTAGCAAAAATAAATGAAGTACATTTGTTCAGTTGTATTGTCTGTGCTTTGATTATGTTCTAGTGAGCTGTCCCTCACTAGAACATAAACCTTAGAAAGCCAGGGTGTTTCTGGGCTTTATCTCTGCTCTACCTACAGGCCCTGGACCAGTGTGTGCAACACGATAGATACTCAGCATATTTGTGTAGTGAATTAATAAGTATTAGGTTCTTTGAATTTGGGATTAACAGATACACACCACTATACATAAAATAGATAAACAACAAGGACCTATTGTATAGCACAGGAAACTATACTCAATCTTTTGTAATAACCTATATTGGAAAAGAATCTGAAAATGAATAGATATATATATATAACTGAAACACTTCGCTGTACACCTGAAACTAACACAGCATTGTAAATCAACTCTACTTCAATTTAAAAAATGGTTAAAAAATGAAATAAGAAACTGAAAAAGAATCAGGTTCTTTGAAATTACTTCCATGTCCTAGTGGTGGTGATCGTGACACCACTGCATTTGTTTATAGTTTTAGAAGTTCTTTTATAAACTAATTCATCTGCTACTCCAGTTTTGAGAGGTCATCCTGGCAGGTATTAGATGTTTACAGTTGAGGAAATTGGGCCTGAGAAAGTGTGTAACTTTGTCTTTAAAGGAGCATGTATTAAACCACTTCCAAGTTTGGAGAGATGGAGCTGGCGTTTGTTAGCGGTGGTTGGAGTGAGTGCTCAGCCTGAAAAAGTGAGCCAGCACCTAGTTTTGGAAGGTGGGAGCGTGAAATTGTAAAATCAAAGCTCTTAATATTGTCTGGGGAGGACTTCCCTGGTGACACAGTGGTTAAGAATCCGCCTGCCAGTGCAGGGGACACGGGTTCGAGCCCTGGTCCGGGAAGATCCCACGTACCGCAGAGCAACTAAGCCTGTGCGCCACAACTCCTGAGCCTGCGTGCCACAACTACTGAAGCTCGCACGCCTAGAGCCCATGCTCCGCAACAAAGAGAAGCCACCACAATGAGAAGCCCGCACACCGCAACGAAGAGTAGCCCCTGCTCACCGCAACTAGAGAAAAGCCCGCGCGCAGCAACAAAGACCCAACGCAGCCAAAAAAATCAATCAATCAATCAATCAGTACATTTATTAAAAGAAAAAAAAATCATCCGGGGAAGTGGAGCCAACACGGCAGAGCCTGGATGCCGTGCTGTTACCCTCAGCCTGGGAAGGATGGACCACGATTGGTTCTGGGACGGCCAGCACAAATAAACTGTCAAAAATTAAATTATTGGTGGGAGAGGGAGGATTCGGTTGTAAAAGAAGCAATGACATTTAAACACAGCAAAGCACAGGTGTTCTCTAAGGACAGATTTACGTGTGATAATGACAGTGGCCAACATGCGTGCATGTGCCTGTGGCCAGGCCATTCTGAGCGTTTTGCCTAGAAGGTCCGAGTGATGGCTACACGCTTCTGAGGCCGAGCCCATCAGAGCCACTCTTTGGCCGCTACGTTCCTGAACTGCCACCGGGAAGTTCACAGCTGTCCGGAGGACCTGGGTGCCTGCCCACCACCCTGGCAGTGGCTTGGCCCCTCCTCTGGGCCTCTGGGTTTGCGGTCCACCAAGGTAGGGGTTAAGGCCTGGTGGGCAGGCTTCTGCAGTCCCAGCTCCAGCCGCAGGCCAGTGTCTGCTTGGACTGGCAGGGCCCAGGCCATGCTGGTGGGTAAATATTTTCAGAAGTGCCTGGGCGCTCTTTTGTCTTGCACAGAGCAAGACTTGAATCTGGGCAGCCTGGCTCAGGGGTTGTGCTGCCTCTTCTCCCTTGGGTGAAGGTCCAGAAACCCCAGTGGGAATTATGTAGTTTCCTTTGGGAGTGTGGTTGGGACACGGAGAGCCACTGAAGCTTCAGTGGAATTGACTGTTCTGTTTCTGAAAAGAAATTTAAAGTAAATTTGCTGTCCCCCTGGGTCCCCCTTGTTGCTGTCCCCCTGGGTCCTGGGCGTCTTTGTGGCCACCCGAGGTGCACTGGGTCACAGGCCCGTGTGCTGCTGTCAGGGATGGGGCCTTCCCCAGGCAGGCGTGGGCCCGGGTCCTGGAGCAGGGCCGCTCTGCAGGGTGCTTGCTCCTCTGTGTTAACTTAGTCATTTGTCTTCTTCAGCTGCAGGAAATGCGTTTTGTCAGGCAGCCAAGCTCCATATGCAGCTGCAGAGCAAACACGACTCCGCCACCAGCTTTGTGGATGCTGGGAACGCCTACAAGAAGGCAGACCCCCAAGGTGAGCCGCGCTCTGTCCCGTGCCCGCCGGACCTCCCGCAGGTTGTGCTGCTAGAGCGAGATGCTCGCGCTTCAGGACGGTGGAGATTTGGGGATTTTTAACTGCAATCATCTGAAGCTTTTATGAGGAGAAAATCTGTTAAATTTATCCAGCTTAGTGCTCAACACCATTTTCTTGAACTCCATTGTGGAGTTGCATTGTGGACAGTTTTTTGGAAATTATCGTTAATTTTATCTAAGTCTTATCTTAATTGTGTGAGTGTGTACATCGCTCACGAAAGGAAACGAGTGTTCCCTCGCTCCCGAATAGTGTGTGTGGAGATCCAGTTAATGGGAGGTCGTAAAATCCTGTAGTTGAAAACAGCTTATTCACACGGCATTCATGTGACTTCTTTAAAAGGTGTTTTTCAGACACTTCAGGTTTTGAGGAAAGAATGATCTTGGGTATTCGAAGAGGTGAAGTTTTGCAGACGTTCTTTCGTTTTCAGTTAGAGGAGTGCACACTTAGCGCCTGAAGGCCTCATCTCCTCCCTCCACACGTGCACTGGTGGCTGTGGAACCTCCCTCCTTGTTTCAGCAGCCCGTTTAACACAGAAATCCCAGCTCTTGTGAATATATCACACTGAAATAAGCTACTTCAAGGGCTGTGGAACCTCCCTCCTTGTTTCAGCAGCCCGTTTAACACAGAAATCCCAGCTCTTGTGAATATATCACACTGAAATAAGCTATTTCAAGGGCTGTGGTATAAGGATTAGCCACAGTTTATTTTCCAAAGGGGAAAAACTGGGCACAGCCTAAGTGCACAGTAGAATCACCTCACATCAGTATTTCAGAGTGTGCTGCAGGCACTGAACCCCTGGCTTCAGGGCGTCTCACGGACCTGGGAAATGTTCTCACGGCAGCTGAGGAACCATGGAGAGCTGAAATCTGAAATTCACAATACGTCAGTGCTCATAGAAATGCATCCAGAAAACACAGGGAGGAAAAGTGCATCAAATTCCTAGCGGGGGGTTTGAGTGGGTTTTGTGGGTAGCTTTTCTATTTTTCTGTATTTTTAAAGGCATAACAATCCACATTTCTTATGCAGCTTAGGGGGAAATTGCTTTTATTTTCACTCATCTACTTATCTTTCTGATCCTTCGGTCAGGCCTTTTTGCTCTGCTGCCTCTTTAGAGCAAAAGCAGTAAACTTGGAGCCGCCAACCGCTTGCCAGCGTTGTAAATGCCACCATGTGGTGGGGAGCTGTCAGCTCACTGTTTCAGAAAATGAGTGTCATTAGCACTGTCATTTATTAGATTATTTTCTTCCTATTGGTATTTGTTAGTACACCGAAAGTTAGCGTCTTTTAACACTGTACAAAAAGTACTGTCTTTCAAAATTAATACGTACACGTGGTGCCAGCGAGGAGTGCGCTGCACTTAGGCTTTAGTGGATAGATTGACAGGTGGCGATGACACTCCGTGGACAGGCTCCCCGAGGGGCTGGACGTGTGTCTGCTTCTCGCCAACCACCCTGCCCCGCCCCACCCCGCCCCAGCGGGGCCCCTTAGCCGTGTAGAAGCAGCCAGGAAGACAGGCTCAGCGAACCCTCTGACTGAATGGATTTTTCATTGTTTTTCTTGAATGCCTTCGCTTCAGAGGCTATCAACTGCTTAAATGCAGCCATCGACATTTACACAGACATGGTAAGACATGCCTTGCTTGAGCGGCCGTGGGGTGGCACCCTCGAGATAGCTCACAGTTAACCGGGATGTGACTGCTTTGTGTCCTCCCCAGGGAAGGTTCACGATCGCGGCCAAGCACCACATCACCATCGCGGAGATCTACGAGACGGAGCTGGTGGACATCGAGAAGGTGTGCGGACGGGGGAAGGCGGCAGGCAGGGACCGCAGGCGCCCCTGCAGTGGGCTCGTGAGGGCAGAGGGGTGTGCACGCAGACAGGGTCACGTGGAGACCTTGGGCTGGGGTGGGAGGGAAAGCCCTGCCAGCTCCCCAGGCTGCCTCCCTCCAGCTGGGGACGGCGTTTATGTAAAACCGAGCACCGTGGGAAGCAGGCGTGAGTCGGGGAGGAACGGCTTGCACTGTCTGGGGCGGACGCTGAGCTCTCAGAGGTCACCCGTCACCCCATGCCTGCTGCTCGCGCTGGACCGTTGTCACTCGTCTCTCTTCCTCTCCTGTTTCACCTCTTCCCTCGGCCTCTGGAGCACGGCCCCTGCTTGGTTCTCTGCCCCCTACCCTTGGCTGGTTCCTCCTCTCTCCCCTTGGGGCTGGGCCCTCGTCCACTCTCACTGTGCTCGCTCCCGTGGTCCTGTCTGTGCTCACGCAGCATCGCAGCTTGAGGTGTCCTGTGTACGCTGGCAACTCGCCATCCTCGTTCGCAGGAGATCAGATTGTTTCTCCGCTGCTTCCAACCTTGCAGGTGGCCTCCTGCGCCCCACGGATTGGCCCCTCACCCAGCGCCTTTCAGGCTCCCCTCCTCCTCCTCCCGCCTTGCTCTCCTGCTCCCCCTGCAGCAGCCACCCTGACCTCTGCTGACCTCTGCTGACCCTCGCACAGGTGTGCTCCGCCTCAGGGTCTTGGCGCTGCTTGTCTCTTTGCTCGGAGCTCTTCTCCCGCACGTCAGTTGTCCTTCAGAGCTTTGCTCATTTGTAACTGGGATGAGAACTATCACAGCCACCTAGTTAACACTGGGACCTCAGCCCTCACGGGGACACACCCGGACGCCTCCCCCACCTCGGTGGCCCCCTTACAGGCGCTGCGATGGCCTGCTCACCGTCCCTGTGTTGCCGTCTCCCTCCACTGGAGTGGGTGCCCTTCGTCAGCCCGAACCTTCCTGTGGTTTACCGGTGTGTCCTAGAGCCCAGGCTCTGATGAGTGAGCAGAGGATGCCCTCACTGTCAGGCTGCACCTGCCAGAGCAGCCGGAGTCTCGGGTGGGGAGGCCCTCTCAGTGCTGCAGTCAGACAGGCCTTGTTAACGTCGCCCTTTGACTTCATGCTGATGCCCCTCGTGGTCACGCAGCTCAGAACTCTCTGGCTCGTTTCATGGACTTCGCTTGGAGCCATTTTTGTCCTACTGTGCCATGCTCTTCTGAGGCTGCCCTTAGACCTTGACTACGTCAGGGCCATATGCCCCGTCTCTGGGGGGAGGTTTTCCGCAGACCCAGGAGGAGGTGATGAGCCCCAGACCTGCGCCCTCCTTTGTTCCCTGGTGCAGAGTCGATGGCAGAGCAGGAGGAGCCGAGTCTGGGTGGCTGGGGTGGGCTCCACGTCTTTACTGAGCTGAACGCCTTGGGGGGATGAGCGCTGGGGGGGCAGAGCGTTTCTCCAGCCGAGGCCGCTGCGTCCGCTCCTGCCCTCAGTGGTCAGTCCTCTGTCTTCCGGGGTGGTCTTGGGCAGCCTCTTTACTACATGCGTCTCCAGAAGATTCAGGGCGGATAAACGACCTGTGGTGAACTCTTGTTTTCCTTCTTCTTGAACAAAGTTGACAGCTTGTCACGGGAGCTTCTGCAGCCTGTCGCCCATGGTGTTCCTGCCGTTCTGCAGGTTGCCCATGGGCAGCACCTCCTGTCGCTTACGTGGGGCATGTCACGGTGCGTCGTAAGGACCACACCACTCAGCGCACGCGTGGGGTCAGCTCGTCTTGTTCCCTCATGTTTGGGCTCCTGTGTCTAGAAACGTCCTCACCCTCGCCTCCCTGGTGGGACTCTCCAGGTTGTGTTGGTGGCGCATGATGTTTGTTTGAAAAATCAGTTACACTGAGGCATCTTACATCTGATTCATTATGTTTCTTCCCTGTTAATGTGGCCACGATGTGTTCCCTGGTTTACTCAGATTTTAGCTGGTGAACAAGGAAATGTGAAGTTCCATAAACTCACGTTGCTCCTTTGACTTCCAAGTAAAACATTAATATAATAATAATCAGTAATAATCAGTGACCCAGAGGAGCTCTGGCTCGTGCCCGTCTCAGCCCCTGGAGAACGTGATTTCGTGTTGTCTGTTACAGTGTGGGGTAGGTGTCTATGGCAGGTTCTCAGGGTGTAGGTTCTGAAAGAATGATCCCATCTGAAGGCTGTTGAAGGCTGTTTAAGCCTGTTTCACCTACAAAGTGGACTCTTGAGCTTGACCCTTAGCTGTTGCGTTTGCCTTAAGACTCTGGTGGTGACCGCAGTCCTAGAGCCCAGTCTCTGCCTTCAGGGCCCAGTGTTCTCCAGCACCGTGACGCTTACCAGACTCCCCAAGGAGGAGTATTGTGATTCCTTTGGCATGCTACCCAAATTACAGGATAACAACTGATTTTTGTGTCTGGATTTATTGTTATGTGTGTTGTTGTTATTGGCGGCTGTGTTCTACTTTTGACATATATTATCATCCTTGAAATTGTAAGATACTCTGGGCTGATTTCTAACGTGTAAGGGTCGACTTGTGCCTGATTAATGTCACTACATGTTAAAATTCCACACTAGTGTGAACATCCAAAGATAACCCGTGCCCAACCTCTTTTCTCTGAAACTTCTCTGTTAAGCTCTAAGTAAGTTTTTTTTCAACTAGTTTCTGTCAAAACTTGGGAATACCATGAAATTTGATTAGTGGTTTAATTAGCATTATTAATTATTAGAAACCAAACAGAATTTTTCTTTTACTATGATAAATCTAGCTGTAGTTTAGAGCTATAACGTCTTGATGAACCAGTGTCATTATTTACTAAGTGTCAGGTTAAACCATGTCATCCGCACTTGGCCTTTTTTTTTTACCCTCCAAAACAGCAGTTCCACATGGTTCAGCCCAGCACTGTTCCCTGAGTTCTGGGCGGTAAGAGCCAGGAAGGTGAGTAGTACGTACGCTCCCTCCCTGGGAAGAGGTTATACAGCCTGATACTCTTTACACAGTGATTTGGTATTGTTTCCCATACTTACCCCATTATTACGATGGGAAAGGGTGCAAAGTACTTCAGAGAATGAGGACAGTTCAGAGATAATGTTTGATTAATCAGAAATTCATGGGAAACCTTTCTTTGGTAGGCATTCCCATCAGTCATGATGGTGCTGGTAGTGTAATCCGGACCGCCTGTGAAATGCAGCTGCCCACGTCCCCTCAGCACCTGTTTGCTGAGCACCCGCTGTGTGACAGGCGTCGCGCTGGGCTTGGGAGCAAAGCCGCGTGGGCCTGCCTGCCCTCAGAGCTAATGGTGTAGTGGGAGAGTAGAGCATGCGCGCGTGTGTGTGCGTGTGTGTGTGTGAGAGAGAGAGAGAGGGCTCTGACTGTGCTCCAGAAGGGTGGATTCCAGGTGTTTCCTCCACGTGTCTGTATTTGTATATACTCTTTTCTGACTGTTTTTATTTACCATTTCATAAAGAACTTTCGTACTGATACTTTGTATCATTATTTTTCATCTTAGCCGGGTAGCCCATTATGTTTAACCACGGGGTCACTGCTCCAGCAGGCACGGTTCTGCTTTCTGAGCTGTCAGGTGCTTGATTTTACTAAGTCTTTTTTTTTTTTTTTTTCCTAAATACTTTAGAATGTGATTTTTTTTAAAAATTAATTAATTAATTAATTTTTATTTCTGGCTGTGTTGGGTCTTCATTTCTGTGCGAGGGCTTTCTCTAGTTGTGGCGAGCGGGGGCCACTCTTCATCGCGGTGCGCGGGCCTCTCACTGTCGCAGCCTCTCCTGCTGCGGAGCACAGGCTCCAGACGCGCAGGCTCAGCAGTTGTGGCTCACGGGCCTAGCTGTTCCGCGGCATGTGGGATCCTCCCAGACCAGGGCTCAAACCCGTATCCCCTGCATTGGCAGGCAGATTCGCAACCACTGCGCCACCAGGGAAGCTCGATTTTACTAAGTCTTAAGCCGCAGCATGACCAGGGCTTCTAGCTTTCCAGGCTGCAGCCTGTTTCCTCTCCACTTGATTGTTCACAGCTCCCCCCATCTTAGGTGGAAGGCAACCCGTTTATTCTGGATGACCCTTAGGTATCCGTGAGGAACGTCTGTGCTGCTGCAGCAAGCCATAGATCTGAATGGAATAGGGCCTCACACGTCTCTGAAATAACAGTCCACTGTCACTGCTTGGGGTTTGGCGGTGGTGGGGACATCACTTGGGAACCAGGCTGACAGAAGGGCTGCCATGTTCAGTTTGCGGCTTCCAGCATCACTAGACGTGGCCCTTGCCTTTCCAGCTCACGGGAAGGGGACAGGCCTGGAGAAGGCTGCAGAGTCAGATGTGTGGGCCACGTCTGGAGGTGGCCCACAGCGTGTCTGCTTACATCCCATTGGGAAGGACAGGTCACCTGGCTGCCCCTAACTGCAGCAGGCCTGGGGAGACGGGGTGGCAGGGCGTTTGTCGGGTGGGAGGTAGGGAAGAAGAGATTTTGATGGACAGCAAGCCATCTGCTGGGAAGCGCATGCTTTCTCGTGTTCCCAAAATAGAGCAGGCCGGGTTGTGAAAGATTTGTTGCTGGAAAAGGTTTATTTATAGGAAAAATATCTGTGCAAATGTAGTTTTTAAATGCAACTCTTCAAACAAATAGTTTGAATAAAACGTGTGTGTGTTTGCAGGCTATCGCCCATTACGAACAATCAGCTGATTATTACAAAGGGGAAGAATCCAATAGGCAAGTATTATTTTTCTTGATATAATTCAGTGGGTTTTGTTACATGTAATAAACGGCAGACCTTCACTCTGCTCTGGGAGCCCCTTGCGTCATACCACGTGAAGGTGCACTGAGACGTCTTGTCATTTCTCTTCGGGAGTGTTTTCTCTCTGCTCTGGTTCTCGGTTTCAGCTCGGCTAACAAATGTCTGCTGAAAGTGGCCGCGTACGCCGCCCAGCTGGAGCAGTACCAGAAGGCCATCGAGATCTTCGAGCAGGTGAGGCTGCAGTCTGCGCAGCTTCCGGCAGCTTCCGGCAGAAGGCATTGTGCATCTTCTTTTTAAATTCAAATTTCTATTTAGTAATGATTTTTATTGATATATAATTCACGTATCATGTAATTCAGCCTCTTAAAGAGTACGCATTAGTGAGTTTGCACTGTATATATTCACAAAGTTGTGTAGTCAGCACCACTGCCTGGTTCTAGAATACTTCCGTCATCGCACAGAAAAATCCCATCCTCCCCTCCTCCCAGTCCCGTGGTGTGTGAGTCCGTGGACGTGGAACCTCGGATACGGGGGGCCGACTGTGGGATTTGAGCATCCGTGGACACTGGTATCTCAGTGGTCCTGGAACCAGTCCCCCTTGGATACCGAGGGGGGACAGTAATACTCCACAGTTTGGAGGGATCACTCCAAACTGGATACCGAGGGGTGACTGTAATACTCCATAGTTTGTTTAACCATTTGTCAATTAATGGACCTCTGGGCTGTTTGCATTTGGGGGTATTATGAATAATGCAGCTAAGAATATTTGTGTTCAGGTTTGGGGGGCATGTTTGCAGTTCTCTAGTTTATATACCTAGAATTGGGATTGTTGGGTCATGCGGCAAGTCCCTTTTTAACTATCTGAGGAACTGCCAAATTGCACCATTTTACATTCCCTCTGTCAGTGTGCACATGTTCCAGCTCTCCACGCTTCACAAACACTTGTTTTCTGTTTTAACAATAGCTACCCTAATGTGTGAAGTGATATCCCATTGTGTTTTCGATATCCATTTCCCTAGTGATTAGTGATGTTGGGAATCTTTTCATGTGCTTATTGGTCATTTGTATACCTTCATTGTAGAAGTATTTGTTGAGTTTCTTTGTCCTTTTTTTTAAAATTAATTAATTAATTTATTTATTTTTGGCTGCATTGGATCTTCATTGCTGCACTCAGGCTTTCTCTAGCTGCGGCGAGCGGGGGCTGCTCTTCGTTGTGGTGCATGGGCTTTTCTCATTGCGGGGGCTTCTCTTGTAGCAGAGCACGGGCTCTAGGCACGCGGGCTTCAGTAGTCGTGACGCACGGGCTCAGCTGCTCCGCGGCATGTGGGATCTTCCCGGACCAGGGCTCGTCCCCTGCATTGGCAGACGGATTCTTAACCACTGTGCCACCAGGGAAGTCCCTCTTTGTCCCTTTTTGAATTGGGGTTTTTTTTCTGTTGAGTTTTAGAAGTTCTTCATATATTCTGGATATTAATTTCTTATTTAGATATGTGATTTGCAAATTCTTTCTCCCATTCTGTGGGTTGCCTTTTTACTCTGTTATTAATGTCCCTTGATGCATAAAGTTTTAAGTCCTGATGAAGTCCAATTTGTCTGCTTTTTCTTTTGTTGCCTGTGTTTTTCATGTCAGATCCAAGAAATCATTACCAAATCCAATGTCCTGAAGCGTTTCCCCATGTTTCATTTTAAGAGTTTTATAGTTTTAGTTCTTAGGTTTATGTTTTTCATCCATTTTGAGTTAATTTTTGTATGTGGTGAAGGTAAAAGGTCCAACTTCATTCTTTTGCGTGTGCACGTCCAGTTTTCCCAGCACTGTTTGTTGAATACACTGTCCTTTTGCCATTGAAGGGTCTTGGCACCCTTGTTGAAAGTCATGTGGCCATATAAATGAGGGTTTATTTCTGTGCTCTCTATTCTATTCTACTGGTTTTCTGTCTTTATGCCAGTACCACACTGTTTTGATTACTGTGGCTTTGTGTGGTAGGTTTTAAAATCAGGAGATGTGAGTCCTCAACTTGGTCCTTCTTTTTCAAGATTGTTTTGGCTATCTGGGGTCCCTTGCATTTCCACATGAATTTTGGGATCAGCTTGTCAATCTCTGCTAAAAAGTCAGCTGGGATTTTGATGAAAGTATTGTCATTTTAACATTAAGTCTTAGAATCTGTGAACTCAGGGTACTTTTGCATTTATTTAGATCAGCTTTAATTTTGTTCAACAATGTTTTAGAGTTTTGTAGTGTGCAAGTCTGGCATATCTTTGGTTAAATGTGCTCCTCTAAGTATTTTATTCTTTTTGATGCTATGTAAATGAAATTGTTTTCTCAATTTTCTTTTCTGATTTTAATTGCTAATTTTATTTACTGCAACTTTGCTGAACTTGTTTACTAGCTCTAATGAGTTTTTATGGATTCCTTAAATTTTCTTTATACAAAATCATGTCCTCTGCAAGTAGTGATAGTTTCACTTCTCTGATCTGCGTGCCTTTTACTTCATTTTCCTGTCATTTGCTCTGGCTTGATCCTCCAGAACGATGATCAGCAGAAGTAGTAAGAGCAGACATCCTTGTTTTGTTCCTGTCTTAGAAGGAATGCATTCAGTCTTCCACCATTGAGTGTATGTCAGCTGTGGGTTTTTGCAGATGCCTTTTATCAGTTTGAGGAAGTTTCCTTCTCCTCCCAGTTTGTTTTTATCATCAAAGCACATTGGTTTTTGTCAGGTGCTTTTTCTGCATCTTTTGAGATGATCATGTGGTTTTTGTCCTTTATTCTGTTAACATGGTGTCTTTCATTGCTTGATTTTTATCTGTTGGCCCAACCTTCCATCCCTGGGATAGATCCTCCTTGGTTGTTGAAAAGTTTCAGGGTCTCCAAGAGCACCTTCAGGTTTGATAATTCTCTGGAAGGACTCACAGAACGCAATGAAAGCTGCTATATCACAGTTATGGTTTATTATAGCAGAAGGATGCTGACCCAAATCAGCCAAAGGAAGAGGTGCAGAGAGGAGGTCAGGAGAGCCCTGAGTGTGAGCTTCCTGTTGTCCTGCCCAGACTGGGACTGTGGAACTGTGCAGACAGCACTGACTTCTCCCAACAGCGATGTGTGAAAGCATGTGTAGGGTGTTGCCACCGGGGAAGAAACTCACCTGAACATGGTTAGCCTTATTCTGCAGTCCCTCCATAGGTTGAGCTAAACTACATGGTCTAAGACCCCTGGGTAAACAAAAACACTCTTTCAGGCAGGACATTCCAGAGGCTTAGGGATTATCTACCAGGAATCATGGGCAAAGGCACTTTGGACAAAATTAATCCTTTACTACATGGTTATGGTGTGTAATCCTTTTTGTAAGTTGCTGGAATTAGTTTGCTAGTGTTTTGTTCAGGATTTTGCATCTGTATTCGTAAGGGATATTGACCTTTAATTTTCTCTTGTAATGTCTGTCTGGCTTTGGTAGCCAGGTAATACTGGCCTCAGAATGAGTTAGAAAGTGTTCCTTCCTATTGCTTTTCTGGAAGAGTTTGTAAAGGATTGGTGTTAATTCTTTAGACATTTGGTAGAATTCAGTGATTTTGCTCTATCGTTCTGTTTTCAGTTTCATTGATTCCTATTGTTATCCTGATTTCTATCCTATTTTCTTCAGATTTATTTTGCTCTTCTTTTTTAGGGCACTGAGGGTAGAAGCTTAGCTAATTGATTTTCCTCTTTGTTGTGTGGGCAGTTTTAGTGCTCTCAATTTCCCTCTAAGTGCTGCTTTGACTATGTCTCACAGTTCTGTTACATTGTTTTATTTTTATTTATTTTATTTATTGATTTCCATGGATTATTTATCAGTGTTTTGTTTAATTCCCAAGTGTTTGGAGGTGTTCCTGTTATCTTTCTGTTGTTAATTTCTAGTTTGATTCTGTTGTGGCTGGAAAATACACTCTGTGTGATTTCAATTCTTAGAAGTTTGTTTTATGGCCCAGAATATGGTCTTGGCGTATATTCTGTGGTTCTGCTGTTGCTGGGTGATATGTTCTATAAATGTTGATTAGCTCCTCTTGGTTGATGGCCTTGTTGAGTTCTTCTGTATACTTGCTGATTTTCTGTCTATTTCTGTTGTTGAGAGTGGAGTGTTACAGTCTCTGACTATCACTGTGGATTTGTTTATCTCTCATTTCTGTCAATCTTTGCTTCACAATATTTTGCAGCTCTGTTTGGTGCATACATATTTAGGATTGCTGTGTCTTCTTGTTGGGCTGACCCTTTTATCATTATATAGTGTCCCCCTCTGTCTCTGGTTACTTTCTTTGCTCTGAAGTCTATCTGATACTGATATAGCCTCTCCAGCTTTCTTTTGATTGATGTTTACACGATATATCTTTATACATCCTTTTTCTTTCAGCCTGCCTATATTGTTATAATTGAAGTGCGTTTGTTGTAAACAGCATAGAGTTAGGTCATAGTTTTAATCTACTCTGCCAGTTTCTGTCTTTTAATTGGTATGTTTAGACCATTCACATTTAATGTGATTATTGATGTATTAGAACTGAAGTCTGCCATTTTACTTTTTTGTTTTCTGTTTATCCTCTGTTTTTTGTTTTTCTGTTTCCTTTTTCCTACCTTCCAGGGGGTTTTTGATTACCTATAGTGTTTTTGGGTGTATCTCTTTAAATAGCTTTTGTAGTGATTGCTATAGGTATTATATTTACATAAAGTATCACAGGCTAATGATGTCATCATTTTTTCAGTTCCAGTGAAATACAGAAATCTTACCTTACTTTCTGTTCCTTTATCCTCCCCCATCCAATATATAATTGTCTTTAATATTTCCTCTACACACTTTTAGAAACACACATCAGTCACTGTTACAATTTTTACTTCAATCATCCAACTTAATTTAGAAAACTCAGGAGGAGGAGACAAGCCCATTGTATTTTCCCATATTTTGCTTAATGTGTTCTTTCTTCCTGATGTTCCAGGATTCCTTCCTGTATTTTGTTCTACTTAGAGAACAACCTTTTGCTATTCTTTTAGGGTAGGTCTGCTGGCGAAACATTCTCTTGGTGTTCCTTCATCTGGGAATGTTTTGATTTCCCCTTCATTCCTAAAGCATATCTTCCCTGGGTATACAATTCTGGGTTGACAGCTCTTTTCTTTCAGTGCTTGAAAAATGTGCCCTTACGACCAGCGTGGTTTCTAATGAGAAGTTTGCTGTCATTCAGGCTGTTTTCCCTGTAGGTGAGGTGGTGTTTCTTTCTGCTACTTTCAAAAAGTTTTTCCTTTGTCTTCAGTTTTCAGAAGTTTATGTGGCTTAGCATGGGTATCTTTGTTTTTATGCTGTTTGGATTTCAGTAAAATTCTAGAATCTGTAGGTTTATGTTTGTTTCTTGCCAAATTTAGGAAATTTTCAGCCGTTATTTCTTCAAGTGCTTTTTTAGCCACTCCCTCTTTCTCTCCCCTTCTGTGGCTCAGACAGCCCAGATGTTACGCCTTGTTTTATCATCCTATATGTCCCGATGCTCTGCTCCTCTTTTCTGGGTCTGTCTGCTCTCTGTTGTTCAGACTGAGTAATTTCTAATGTTCTACCATCAGCTCACTGAGTCCTTCCTCTGTTCCATGGGATCTGCTGTTGAACCCATCCACTTTTTATGTCAGTTATTGTGTACTTCACTTCTGAAGTGTCCACTCATTTCTTCTTTGTATCTTCTGGGGTTTCTTGCTGAGAAATTTTCTTCGTTGATGCTTTGGTTTTCCTCTGGTCTCAAGCAATTTTCTAATGGCTTGTGGAAGCATTTTAGGAAGGCCCCTTTAAAATCTGTTAGGTAAGTGTCACATCTCTGCTCTGTGAGAGCTGTCGTTTATTAGTTGTCTTTTTTTTTTTTTTTTGAATTTAATTTAATTTAATTTTTTTATACAGCAGGTCCTTATTAGTCATCCATTTTATACACATCAGTGTATACATGTCAATCCCAATCGCCCAATTCAGCACACCACCACCCCCCGCCGCTTTCCCCCCTTAGTGTCCATACGTTTGTTCTCTACATCTGTGTCTCAATTTCTGCCCTGCAAACCAGTTCATCTGTACCATTTTTCTAGGTTCCACATATATGCATTAATATACGATATTTGTTTTTCTCTTTCTGACTTACTTCACTCTGATTAGTTGTCTTCTTTTCATTCAACTTGAGATGTTCCCTTTTCTCGGTATTGCAAGTGAGTTTTAGTTAAAAACTGGATATTCTTACATTGTGTTATAAGACAGGGTCTTGTCTAAACCTCCTCTCTCAGCTGGTTTTCTTTGGCACTGAAGGGGTGTGGCCTCGCTCCTGCCAGGTGGAGGTTGGGTTCAAGCTCCCCACCCGACCGCCTGGTTACCAGCAGGTAAAGGTGAATCCATGCCCGCTGGGAGATGAGGGGGCCTCTTTCCCACTGGGAGGAGGTGACACAGGCCCCACGTGGTCTCTAGTGCCTCTGTGATGGGGGCGCAGGCTGGCTCCTGCTCTGGCCTCCTTGGCAGGAGAGTGGAGCTCTCCCAGGAGGATGGGCGTCTTGTCTTCCTCTTTGGTTTTTGCTGCTGTGAGTGGGGTGGATCAGAGCAGGTGTCATCTAAACATTTTCTGTCTTGCTAGCTGCCCCTCTTCTGGTCCTCTGGCTGGAGAAAGCAGGCTTTCATCTATTCTCTCTCTTTCTTTCGCTGCACCCACCGGCATTTATGGGTTGCTGGCTTTTTCTGTTCCAAGTCAGGGATTCATGCAAGAAAAAGAAAAACCAGGGAACTCCCTGCCGTGTTTGCCCTGTGTCCCTGGCTGGTCTGCTCTTCTCTCCACCTTTCAGTCTCCCTACGTTAGTTTCATATGAAAGATCCAGGGCTTTTAGTTGTACTTAGCAGGAGGGACAGAGGACAGCACGTCTGTTCCATCCTCCTGGATGTGGAATTCTGCTGAGTCTTTTTTAACAGGTCAGCACTTTATGTCTTAAATATTGGTTTTTTGTCTAGTAACATTTCTGATACATGGCTTTGGGTTAAAAGAATGGATTTCATAGCTTAACTAACGTAAGATGCAGAGTACTTGCTAAAGAGTAGATGAGGGTCAGCATGCCTAGTGCAGGAGGGCAAACCTTTTCACTCTGACCCCACTTTCTGTGCCTAGGTTGGGGCCAACACCATGGATAACCCTTTGTTGAAGTACAGTGCAAAGGATTACTTCTTTAAAGCTGCCCTCTGTCACTTCATAGTGGATGAGCTGAATGCCAAGGTGAGGGCCCCTGCGGCGTGGGTTCTGATGTGCTTCACCCCTAAGCACAGGTGCTCAGCCGTTGTCCGTGATACCCGCTCGGAGCAAGACTGTGCTGCGTACATGAAAAGCCACATGGAGGGTGATACTCTGACCTGTCCTGGCTGTAGTACCGCAGCTGGAGTGACAGCTGCTGAGGCTCTTCTCTTAAGTGAACGCCCCCTGGGGGCCACACTTCCTTCAGTAGTTTTGGTTTAAAGAAATTAGGGGCTGAGGGGAGACAGTAAAAGCAGAATCGTGTCTTTCTTTAAACTCAGAAATGGAGTTGGGGTGAGGGTTGGGAGAAAAGCAAAGAGAGAGCTGGAGGTGGAGGCAGGGACAGGGCAGCCTTGGTGTCCTCGGGGTCGGGGTTAGGGCCCCGGGCTCCGGGCAGAGCCTCCTCCAGCGCGTGAAAACAGACGCCTGCTCTGGGAGGTCCGAACGTTGGATCTGGCTCACGTGGTCTTCCCCACTGCAACCTCATTTGGAAAAACTGGTTTAGAAGTTTATTCTTAACTGAAATTGAAATTCACAATAAACAGGTTTGATCAACACAGGTTGATTTTGATGTTGAGTCTGATAATTAAGTAGGGTGTAAATAAATCGTACTGAAGTTAGTAGAATGTCAAAGCTTCGTTTCCTGGTTCAGTGACTCAGATGTTAACGAGTGGTTTTCTTTCCCAGCTTGCTCTGGAGAAATACGAGGAAATGTTTCCGGCGTTCACTGATTCAAGAGAATGCAAGTTATTGAAAGTAAGTAGGTGGGGCTGGGATACAGTGACGTTTTCATCCTGTGAATCTGCTCACTGAGCAGCCCCGTGCCTTCCTGCTCTTGCACACTAGGCCTCAGGTGCCGTTAGGGTCAGGCGCGCACTGCTCTTAACCTGGCAGGTCAGGCACGTGAGCACAAGGCTGGATCCCTGACTCGGGGTAGCTCTTGACTTGTATTTGAAAATTTCCCCATTTTTGTAAGTCATTTGGCAACATCAGTTAGTGTGGTACGAAGGCTATTTCGTATTTAAAGTATCCATTCATAGATGGAACTTTCTAGCCTACCAAACTAATTTTTCTGTATTTATGTTCCCAGAAACTTCTAGAAGCTCACGAAGAGCAGAACAGTGAAGCTTACACGGAAGCAGTACGTTCGGTTTTGGGATTTAGCATGTTCTCTGAAAGTTTACGTTACAGAAACAACTTCTCCTTTTCATCGTGTAAATGCTGAACATTTATTTGGACATTATTGCACTACACCTACGTTGTGTTTTCCAAAAGGCATGTTTTTAGATCCCACCAGCCTTCACAATTAGACAGTTCTATGAGCTGTGCTGAATTTAGCTGTGAGGCAAATACATATCACATAATGTTATGACTTGTTGTTTGGATGTTTTCTATGGAAAATAATCTGATCCATAAATAAGTGTCAAGTAAAATCAGTGAAATCTAATCACTTAAATTTAAAACATAAAAACAAAGCAGTGAGAGTTTGTTATATTCTTGGCATAAAGTAAATGGGAAAATTATTTTTACATTCATCAATTTCCTGTTTTCCCATCTTTTTCCATCTTACGTTTATAATCAAGCGCATGTCTTAGTGTCCTTCATTAATTCATTCATCCTGGCTTTGAAGCAATAGTGGGAAGGCGAGGTTTCCCCTTTAACTTTTGCTGCCAAACCCTTTTCATCCTATGAAAGTCCATTCTTCGATAACTTGTGGAAATGAGTTAAAGGAATTCTGCTTCCACATGTTCCCTCGCTGCAAATACGTTTGTTTGTGTTCAGTGGATACTGGAGCCACATTAATTTTCCATGTCCCCTTGTTCTTATGCAGGGTCTCGTGTCCTTTGTCACGCTAAACGTGCTCTTCGTCCAGTTATAAAGGCTGTTACGGAGTTTTGCCATTGCCTGTTAGCATAAGAGCAATATAAAAAAAGTTTCTAATGAAGAAAGTTGTAAACTGGAATGAATGATTTTAAATGAAGAAAGTTAGTGGATCTGTAAATGTTTAAGCAGTGTGGGGCAGTGTAGTTCTGTGTTTGATTGTATTTCCATGGAATGATTCCTGTTCCTCTTTCCTTAAACCAGGTGAAGGAATTTGACTCGATATCCCGCCTGGACCAGTGGCTCACCACCATGCTGCTGCGCATCAAGAAGTCCATCCAGGGGGACGGGGAAGGAGACGGAGACCTCAAGTGAAGCGCTGTGTCTCTGTGGCATGCCGCTGAGTCCTCTTTAGTTTTGTGTTAGGGCCAGTGATCATCATGGGATGCCCATTCAGTGGCTTCATTTTGTTGCACATGAGCCTGATGATGTGTGTGTGTTTAAGCCACCACCATGTGTGTCACCGTGCAGCGGACGGGTGGGCGGCTCCTGTGTGTATTGCGAGCGTGACAGGCTGTTTCCCGCTTGTCAGTCCCCAGAGTTTTCCGAGAACTGCTTCCGAGTCTTACTCCTGTTATTTTGATACATGCAGAGCTCCTGTTTAATTTTGCCACATATTTTTATGTCCTTTTTCCTGGACTTGAGTACCCAACCCAGTTCTAACAGATGCTTTGCATGTTCTCCGTGAACTTGCACCCGGATGGATTCTCTAAATGTGTGTGTTTAGTGTAGGATCGTTGTTAGGAATGCGTTTATGACTTTCCTTGTGAGAAATTATTTATCCTTTTTGTTATCTTGTGATTCTTTTGATGGTGCTAGTGACCAGTTTCTTTGCTTTTTATATCGTTCTGTAGCTAATATGCATGTGAGAATTCAGATCAGCCGGGCCTGCCAGCCGCTTACAGTGGGAAAAGAGGGAGCTTCCCGGCACTGCCTAGTAATGTGTGTGGACGCGTGTGGAGGTGGGCCTGATCTCACGTACAAGTGCACACACATACAAGATCTGGAAGACTTGGGCGTTTTCCTTTCCTGGAGATGGTGTCCACTTTTAGTTGGGCAGGACCCTTGCTTCATCTTCATAGAAAGGTGTTTGAACTGGCACATCCCTTTACTTCCGTGTTCACACACTTTTCCACGTTGAGAGGGCACCTCGTGTGCCCTCTCATGTACATGCTTATCAGGGCTGGGAGGTTATCTCAGTCGAAGCTTGTGTGTCATTAATTTTAATTTTTAATTGTGTGTCATATTCATTTTATCCATTAATTGGATGTGATGGGCTTGGTAGGCTGAGTACGGTACAGAGGTTTACTGTGCTCAGTCGGGAAAAGAACCCCAACTAGCTTCTGAGGGGACCTGCGCTTAGCTGATGGAGTTGTTTTAGCTTGTGTGTTTGAATTCTGTCCTATTATTTTGGCTTATATATGTGCTCTTTTGACTTGTGAACTTGATCCCTGCGCATAACGTTATGTGCCGACATCGTACTTTAGACGTGGTCTTGTTTCCTGAATCTCCTGTGTGCATATTTTTAGGCACAAATGATTTATGTTTGATGTGTGTTAATTGCCAGGTAATGACAGTGTTGACAGGTAAGTGGAATTTCCTGTGTCCTGTCAGTGTTAGCTGGTATTTGAATGGTGTTTGCATTTTTGGACGGTCCTCGACTGGGATTGGTAGCTGCTGTTGGGCAGAAATAGAGGGTGTGCCCAGGCTGAGGGCTGAGCGGGGAGGAAGGCTTGGGGATGGGGAACAGGTCCGTCTGGGATGAAGCAGAAAGTGGCAGGAAAGGAGGCTGAGAAGGGCCGGCTGGGACCCGGTCACGGAGCAGCCCTGTGGGCGGCCGTGAGGATTCGGTGGCCGTAGTTGCGGGGTCACTTGTGCAGGCTGTGCTGGTGGAGAGGCAGGGCAGTGATGTCACAGTGTTGGCTGAGGGCAGCGGGAACGGACCAGGAGACGCGGGCGCTCTGACCTTGGGCCCTGGCATCCGATGAGGATTCCTTCCTTCCTTCAGAGGTCTGGGATTCTTAAAAGGAAGCTGGCTGTCAGTTTCGGGACATTTTGGGATGGAGCCGCTTGGTACTTCTTCACTTCCTGTTGGAACTATGAAAAAACGCTTAGAGAGAAAAGTGGGGTTTTGTTGCTCTACCTAATCCAGTGCCAACCGGCCAGAAGCACTTGGGTGAGATGAGCGTGGGGCCTGTGTCCTCCAGCTGCAGGTCTGTCCCACCTGAGGGGCTGTAAACCTCGCCGCCAGCGTGTGCGCTCTGTCGTTAGTCTGGAAGGTTTGTTCCCACTTGTTAAAGGAACCTGGTCTGACCACGTAAAGTAAAAAGCAAATGATGTCTTTTAAGGCAGTTTGTTTATTAGCTTTTCTTTCATACTGCACCCCTGACAGAAGACCTGTGGTTTTGAGAAATAGTATTGGCAGTGTTTTGTCACATCAGAGTTGTTTGTGTTGAAATGAACACTGGGATCAGTGCCTGGGTTAAGATGTTTTTGTTTTTAATATTTCACGTTGAAAAGAGTAAACTGTAATTGTAATGGCTAGAGCAGACCTGCCAGAACGTAACAGGAAAAGGAGCAGAAGAAAGTCCCATTAACAGTATCCAGACTTTCTCCCTTGAAATGTTCCATCAGTGTGGGCAGTGCTGTGACTCAGAGCCCGGGTCAGGTTTCCAGGATTTATAGATCGTTATTTATGAACAAAGTATAATGACTATTTATGTTACAGTCCTTGTGTTTTAGCAGATGGTGTTTAGTTCATTGTCAGAATGAGTTAAAATTTCTTACAGGAAAGCTTTGCTTTTTGTGGCAGCGTTTTTATAGCTTATGTGAATTCCTTTTTTATTTAATGATTTGAAAGCAGTATTCTTGCAGTCGTGACCATGTGTGATGATGTCCCTGTAAACATTTATTGTTTCCTCTGATACCGTGCATTTAAGATGCCCAGAGGCAACCCCCATGGCTTTCTCGGGGCCTGTGGCACGCAGCCTGCCTCCCGGGGCCCCGGCCTGGCACGGCCCCTCCTCCCCCGCGCTGTTGGGGAGGGTGTATTATGAGAACTCATCCTGTGATGATAAATCCACCTTCGCAAAGAGTCCGTGTGTTTCATGTGAACCTGTACAGTAAATAAAGTCGAAGTTGTGAATGGTATGGTGAGTTTCCTGGTTGGTTTGCACAGGTCGGGAGTGGCTTCCTGTCCTGGAAGGTGGCCCCCGGGGTTCAGGGCAGTGGGCAGCAGCCGTCCGGGCTCTGCAGGCTCCCCGTTCCCATCCCTCCTGCTGCCTGGTCAGGGATCTCACTGGCAGGCTTGAAGGAGGAACGGCCCCTAGGAGACCTCGGAGGGGGAGGCCGGGGGCCCGAAGCCCCGTCTCCCTTGGTGGAGCCACGTTGACTTGGCGCTGTCAGAGGGCCTTGTTCAGGTCCCTCAAAGATCTCATTTGAGGCAAATTCAAAATGAATGGTCGAACAGGCCGTCCCATCCAGGAATTCTGCCAAGTTGTTGATATTCAAGGTTACTTTCTCATTCAAATGTCTCTTCTGTTTCCTAACAGAAGCTCCCGTGGTGGGTTTTGGTGGGTTTTGCCAGCCTCGGTGAGGGTCCCAGAGGCCCGTGCAAACTGGTGGAGGGAAGTGGGCAGTTCCTGGGGCTCAGCTGGGGGGTGACGGATGTGCCAGGCGGCCCTGTGCCCGCAATCATCTGCCCGTCTTGGTGCCTGTGGACAAATGGACTTTCGCCTGAAATAATGTTACTTAGAGTGACAGGAACACCATCAAGTTCAGTTAAGGGGACAGACACTTGCTTGGTCTCAAAAAATGTCCCTGCTGTGGCAAGATATACAACAGGTTAGAATTAAATGATAACTTACACTCAAATTGGTCAGTTTAGATGATCACCTTTGGCAAAACCACGTTTCTGTGAAGATCACCTTTAATAAAGGTTTTACCCCACCACCTGGCCAATTTTGTTTTCAAACTCTGTACAACAAATTTTGGTTAAAAGCAGAGGCAAGGGAGCTTTGGAGTCTGGGCTGAGAGCGTCTCCCACACAATGGTTGGAAGGCGCGAAATCGCCGCCTTGGCGGCCTGACCTGAGCGTCTGGGGCTGACAGTCACGTGGCAGCACAGCACCTGGATGGGGAGAAACGGAGACGCCCCACAAACCCCCGAGATGAGATGCATCTTCGGCAGGGTTTGGGGCGGCAGCCCTCCTGTCCCGTCCCGGGAAGCAGGGAAGTGACCGTAGATGGAGGAGCCTCTGAGGCGCAGTCACCATGGCCGCGATGAGGCTGGGCCCCTCCGCGCCGCCTGGCACCAGCTACCGAGGCCGAGCGCGTGCGGGGCCAGGCCTGTCACGTGTCAGGAACACACGTGCGGTGCACGGAGGTGGCGAGACTCCAAGGACCAGGGAATTAAGGAAGCTGCCTGTATGAATCAGGAATCTTATTTCTGTAGAACCTAAATTCTAATAATGGAAATAAACTTAGACTTGCAAAACTATTTTTACAAAACATTTATTAACACATTAAAGTTTTCTGTAGAATTTCTAAAGAAACAAATTCAAGACAAAAATTATTCCGAGAGGTAACAAAATAATCTATCATTTAAATTTCTTCTCATCATTAAGATGACTTTACCCCAAGAAACAGTTCATTAGCCGGGCAGGTTCGTTCTCCTTTCGAGAGTAAAATGTGTGTGAGAGTCACTGTTTTGCTCTGTGAACACAAGTGGGCGACGCTGTCACAGCTGGAGGTGGATTCGGTACTGCCGCCTGCAGCCTGTGTCAGCACCTGGGACGCCTTCGGCACCTTCAGTGTTGACGTCACCGTCTCACGGGGAAGAAAGCATCCTCGGTCTTTTTCTGGCATCTCGTGCAGCTGTGTCTTCATCCCGGACTTGCATAAAGTACCCTTCCTCTTAGAAAATGACTGTTTTCACAGCAAGTGTAATAAATTAAATGTAAGAAAAAGAGCAACTAGTGACAATTCCCTTTCTCTTTTTACCTGGGTCACACGTGAGTCAAAGCACTGTGCACATGGCGACCTGCCCTCACCACTGGATCAAGAGCCAGGCTGGGTAAGGACAGCGGAATTACCAAAGGCCAGCATGAGACAGAGGTGCATTTAAGACAAGGTTGGCGGTTCCATGGTCCACTCTTGAGGCTAATCGGAGGAGCGTACAGAGGCTTTTGGTCCCTTTTGCCGAATTCGCTCATGCTCCCAGGGGAACGTGCGTGCCAGTGACTTGCCTGTGTCAGCGTCTAGACATGTTAATGAGAAATGCTGGGTTTCTGAAAATCACAGAAATTGTCAAAAAAACCTAGCAAAACTACCAGTACTCTGTGTTCTTAGATTGCCTACCACCACCTCACTGCTACTTGTGGATAAAGTAACTACACTATGTTTCAAGCGATCTCAAGCCCCTGGCTTAATTTTTCACACCTCTTTGCAAAGACTACTACGCTGTTTTCTGCTAGTCTTTGGTAGGACAGCTTTTTTAAATTGGATTTTTAGAAATGAAACCTGTAGCCACATCTCAGGTCATTTTATGACAAACTTCCTAGCTGCATGTGTGCTGTGAGCAGCTACTTTACAAGTGTTCAGTTTAGTGCCTACGAACGGGGGGGGGGGGGGGGGGGGGGGGCAGACGGGGACAAGTGCAGTCATCTGTCTCTTTAGCCCCATTCCAGGGTCCCAGAGCACCTCTGACTGGCTTCAGTTCAACAGCAAAGAAACAGCTGAAAATAAATACATGGTCCCAGTTTTATTTCAGCTTGGCAGAAAAATAGCTTTAAAGTATCAGAAATAAACTTCCATGAGGAAGCTGAGCAGTAACCCCAGCCTCAGGAGCCTCAGGAATGTCAAGGTCATCAAGCATTAGGATGATTCCACCAGAATTAAGTGAGGTTATGTTAACTGCCTTGTTTGCTGATGAAGCGTGGCTGAGACCATGCGGATCAGGATTTCTAAGGGAAAGCATGAGAAATGGTTTGACAGAGACGTGCAAGTTAGCAGAAATTCAAGAAACTGCGGAAGCCATCCTTGCCCACTTCTTCGCCCACAGTTCTTGACCCCTGACGAACGCTCGCGTCCAGCCCTCACGCACGCAGGCGCAGGTGCAAGGCTGGGACCGCGGGGCAGGTGACCCCGCGCTCTAGTCTGTGTGAGTCAGAGAGTGGAGCTGTGTGGGCCCGGGTCCGTCTGCGGCGTCAGCTCGCTCAGCTCGTTGATGGTGGTGGCCAGCAGCGTGTCCTGGGACCCCACAGGGCCGTCCGACTTACAGGCCGGGTCCGCAGGACTGTCATCGTGCACGGCAGGCGTGCTGCCCTGCACGGTGGCCAGGTTGTGAAAATGGCCATTTTCTGCGAAAGACAGCAATTTATCAGAGAGTTTGGATGGCGTGTACTCTTCATCGGGCTGCTCAGTCTTGTGCCCATCGCCGTTCTTGGGAGAGCCGTCCACGATGACGAGGAAAGACTTCCATGGAGTTGTCTTATCATGGATCTGCGGACCAAACGCAGAACAGAGAGATCACCCACTATGTCCCTAACCAGGATCTGCAGAGCCCCCAATTCGCAGCCACTCGTTACCAGGTACAACAGCCTTCTCCAACCGTCAGACACGTGTCTGCCACTGCGGTCCCTGCCAGAAAGGACTCAGCGCGCCCCGGGCCCTGCTTCACCCCGCTTGGCTACCCTTGCTGCAGGGGAGGGAGAGCCCCGCCTTCCCCTGGGACCCCCTTCCGGATCGAGGGCCTCAGGGAAGGGAGGGTGGGCGGCTCTGCCGTCCAGCGACCGTCCCTGGGGGCCACCCTGGCCGCTCACCGAGGTGTGCCGCCGCAGCGTGGACTTGTCGGTGAACGTCCGCCCGCACGCGTTGCACATGAACGGCTTCTCCCCCGTGTGGATCCGGTGGTGGCGCTGGAGCGCGTTGAGCTGCGTGAACTGCTTGCCACACTGGTCGCAACAGTAGGGCCGCTCCCCTGGGAGGGAAGGGACGGAGGACACGAGAGCTACCGGCTGCTCTGGGCCGCCCCGCGTCCCGAGCCGCCACGGGGAGGGCGACACGGGCACGAGCAGCTGACCGTGCAGGAGCCCCAGGGGTCCGTGACCTCACCCACAGCTTTCCAGTCGTAAGTGACCCTGCGCGGGTGGGGGTGTTCACTAGCATGTGCAGATCATCACCCCTAATTCTAATCTCAAGGTGTTCAAAGGTTCACACGTCCACATCCAGGTTCACACATTCATACTTTTCCAGTTTGTCAGAGCCAGAAACTAGACACTCAAAAATGTTTAAATGCTATTAGGACGCACGACTTAAAGCTAAATTCCAAATAATTTTCCAGAAAATCTAAAACCTTCGGGATATTTTCTTGCCACACTGACCTCCCTTCTCTGGCGACATTCCGGCCATACCTGTGTGGACTTTGATATGCTGGTAAAGCGAATTCCGCTGAGCAAAAGTCCTGAAACAAACTTCACACTTAAAGGGTTTGGACCCAGTGTGGATCCTGTTGTGATGTTTTAAATACTCCTTGGAAGCGAAACTCTTGCCACACGTTTCACACATGAAAGGCCTCTCACCTACACGGAGACATGAGACACGAAGTTAGAAGTGACACGGGCGCTAGAACACGCAGAGGATGGGGTCCACCCTCTCAAGTGCCCTGGCAGGCAGCGCGTTCTTTTCTAGTTAAAACTGTCATAAAATCTCTCTTTGTGTCCAGTGCTCGCTACCTGCTGAAAGTTGGTGTAAAATGTCCCTGGAAATCCCAAGAAAGATTCCAGTAGATTAGAATTAAAGAGCATATTCAGCCAGCTCACGTTTTGGAAATTCAGTCATCCCAAACAAGAAAAACAGTTTGACAACGGGTTTGGTGGAACAGCTGGACTTGTTCACAGGGCTTCTGTGGGTCTCTATCAGAACAGAAGCCCCTCGTGAAGGGAGAGGATTGTGCGGTGGACACGTGGGGCGGTCCTGGAGCAGCTCCCAGCCGCCCGGGGTGGGGTCAGGGCAAGGCGGGCGTCCACCCTTCACGCTGCGCAGTTGGGGCCCTCAGGGCCCACAAACCAGACTCCTCTGTCAGGCGTGCCCCGATTTCTCAAACATCAAAACAAAACTACTGGCTTTAATAAAATCCAAATATATTAGCATGTTCATCAAATGACCGATTCTAACTTAATCCTTTGGTGTGGTCTGACCTCCCCCGACCCCAGTCTTCCATCAGACACCAATTCTGCTCATTTTAGTCTATTAATTCACGTTATTAAGTGGTTCATCTATCTCACCATTTGAACTTGAGGCTCATAGGACAGTCAAAGAAGTAAAAATTTTTAAATGGGAGTAGGAAAGAACTGGGTTAGCGTGATAAGCCCAGTACCCGACAGCTAGACTCCACGCGCCCCAGGGCTCTGAACCCCAGGAGCACTGCACAGAATCAGAATAAAGAGCTTAAATGTTCTCCCTCACCTGATGAATCGTACCACAGAAATTCTGAAAACCCCATAATTCCACCACCTTAACACATCATGTAACTACTTTACATTTCTGCAGGTTTTCAATAAAGCTGGGATTCACTGTATGCTCACTTGTGCATTTTCCAAGTCGACAGCCAAACAGGCGTTTTTCCTAATATTCAGAGACCTTAGTCAGAAGGGCCTGGGACGGGACAGGGTGGATGTACCCATTTACTGAACCACTTCCCTGGGGTTGGACAGTCAGGTTTTTTCTAACGCTCTGTTCTTAGAAATGGCAGGAAGCGGGATAATAGCATATAGCTTTTCCCATATTCTGAGCAATTTCTTTCAGAGGTCATGGCCACAAGCACACAGCACTGGAGGCAGCGGGCGTATTTTATGCATTTACTTATGCTCACTTACGAGACGGAAGAGCGTATCGGGGCTTTAACCTAAACCACTTGGCAGATGCCAACTTCTAAATTAAGAAAACTGCAGTTTTCCTCCTACAGCCAGGAAAGACATTCAATCATGACGGAGTATTTACCTGTGTGACACCTTTTATGATAAATCAGCATGTGGTTCTGAGTGAATCTTGCACCACATTCATCACAGACGAAAGGTTTTTCCCCCGTGTGAATTCTGAAAGCACAACATTCAGAGGGTAACTCAGGATGTGTCAAAGCTCACTCTGCATTACCATCTCCTCCCTCACCTGGGGAGACACTTCGCTCCAGGAGCCCGAATGCGAAGGACTGAAAGGTGGCGAGGCCCAGGACTCTCACCCCCAAGTCAGTCTCTGCCCGAGTCAAGACCGCCACATCCCCGCCAGACGCCGAGTCCCCCCACGTGCTGCCCCCAGGTGCAGGCACAGGCTGTGCCTCTGCAGGCTGTTTACGACACCAAACAGCACCGTGTGGTATTTATAAAGCTCCCTCATTGAAAATAGTCACCCACAGACACCTTAGGAACCATGGCTGACGAAAGTACCACGCGATCAAAATGTTTACCATCTTTTCCTAGTTTGACGTAACAGTCTAGGAAGAACTGTTATCAACACATGAAGCCAGCCGGTCCCTGGGGCGCATGCGTAAGCACTGCATTTCAGGGCAAGGATGGAGTGGCTGTCACCATGTTTACTGAGCCCTTCCCGAGCCAGGCTATAAATGACAGTAAAAGGACAAGGAACACGCAGCTCCCACCCCTAGACTGGCCCAGGATGACGGCAGATCTGGGGAGAGTAGAAAACTGCTTTGTCTGGATTTCAAGCATAAGTACTGAGCACTGGAAGGGAATTTATTTAAAAACTGAATGTCACCCACCTACATTTCAAAAATCAGTAACTGGAATCCCTGTCCGTCCTAATCCTGGAGCTTAGACTGACTGGTGGCAGGCACTCTCCAAGCCCAGAGAAGTGTCGCCCTGCTGAGGTCTTCAGTGGGACTCGCCACCCAGCCGGTCACAGGACTGAGTCCCAAATGAAGGGTCAGGAAGGGGGATGGGGTCGTTGGCCCCATTCGGCAAGGGTGGTGGGAGGCCTCAGCACCAGGAGTGGGAGAGGCCCCTGCGCCTGAACGGGAGGCGTGGGTCCCCATCAGCCGGGCCCGCGCCCAGGGAGCGCCATGCCCGCATCTCTGCCTCGAGAGAGAATCCAGAGGCTCAAAGCAGCCCCCGACTTTGCGAGGGAGCGAACTGAAGTGACCCATCCTGCGAGGCAGCCACACCGGCCGCCTCCTGGCACGCCCCCCACGTCTCCACGTGCGCTCTGGGGTTCGAGGCGGCCCGTGCCTACCTCAGGTGGGTCTTGAGGGCCGAGGGCTGCGAGAAGGTGGCCGGGCACTCGGTGCAGCCGTAGGGCTTGTGGCCCGTGTGCGTGCGCTCGTGCAGCCGCAGCGCCGTTTTGGAGCTCAGGCCCTTGCCGCACTGCTGGCACTGGTGCCGCTCGCCGCCGCCCTCGTGCACCTGCACCACGTGCCGCTTCACGTCCTTCTTCCTCTTGAACTTCTTGCCGCACAACTCGCATGGGAAGTGGCGCTCGCTGCTGTGCACGTGGCGCTGGTGGCCCTTCAGGTTGCAGCGGTTGGCAAAAGTCTGGCCGCAGGTGTCGCAGCGGTGGACCACCTCGGTGGCCACGCCGTGGTGGTGCCGGACGTGCTTCAGGAAGCTCTTCTCGTACAGAAAGGCCTTCTCGCAGCGCGTGCACTGGAAGTTGCTCCTCCGCCTCCCCGCCCCCTCCTCCCCCTCCTCCTCCTCGTCCTCGTCCTCCTCCTCCTCCTCCCCCTGCCCCGCCTTCGGCAGCACTGCCTCCGCCTCGGCCCCAGCCCCGCCGTCCTCCTCGTCTTTTGCGACTGTGACCAGCTCCTTCACCGTTCCCCCGGCGTCTGGGCTGGGCTCCCGGGGGCCCCCGCGGTCCCCGGTGTCCTGCTCGGCACTCTTCTGCTGCTCTCGGAGTCGTCGAGTGTACTTCTTTTTAGGGATTTCCACGAACACCTTCCGCCCAGCCAGCCTCCCGCTAGCCCTTCTGAGCTTGGAGTAGGGGGACTTAGCGATCTCTTTTCTCTTGTCTGGCTTCTCCCTGGACTTCCTCGAGGGCAGATCTGGCAACAGGCTGTTGCCGATTCTTGCCGCTGGGGGATCCAAGGAACCCGCGACGCCGTTGGCCAGAGGGCTGTCTGCGGCCACACCTGCCCGAGCATCAGGGGTGACAGCAGCAGCGACCTGGGAGCCGCTGCTCCCTTCTGCCTCCTGAGACTCCGAGAAATTCTGCAACTCCAAAAGTACCGACTCTAACATCTGTTTCTTCAACTGAAAACAGGTTTCAGATAAGTCCAAACATTTCAGCTTTTCTGCCATTTCCAGCATTCGCTGCACCCGATCTTCCTCCACCTGGACCTTTGCAGTGTAGACGAACTCAAGAAAAGAAGCGAAGTCAGCCACCTGCACTTCGTCTAAGTAGACGTTAGTCCTCGTGCCGTCCGCAGTCTTCTCGTTAAGAAACACTTCCTTAAAAAACTTGCTGGTGGCTGCCAGCACCGCCTTGTGGGCCATGAATTCCTCCCGGACGCCCTGGTACTCCACGCTGACAGTCACGTCGCACAGGTGACCCAGCAGGCGGAGCTGGTGCATTTCATGCAGAAGGTTAAGCGGGGAGGACTTGGATTCCAGCAGAACTGCACCACTCTCCATGTTTCTTCTTCCCAGGAACAGCTTTGAAAACAAACCAAGAATTATTCATGCATGAACCTCTGAAGTAGAAGGATTAAAAATTATGAGGATTATATCCGTTCTTTAGAGGAAATAAACTGATTAATGACCTAAACCTAACTTTTTTCACGTACAGATTCAAGTCACGCGCCACTTCTTAGCATTTTTCTGAAGCCCTCATGCACCTTCATGAGATATTTGCATGAAAACAGACTAAGACTGCCCTAAAGATAAAGTGATGATTAATGAAACACATTAAAGCAGTAATTGGCTTCTCTAGGTCATTTTGTAATTTACTTACAGACCCAGACCCCCCAAACTAACAGAATTTATAGCAACGATAAATAATGTCTACTACTTTGATCAGGAAACCAAATAAAACAAAATATAATACATGGCGGCCACGGTCTGAGAGCAAACCTTGTCTACGTTTGAAAACAACCAACTAAACTACTTTATATGAAGAAAATTGCATGGAAAGTAGCCCACAATTCACAGTCATTCTCCAACCTCGTTAAGTCCCTCCTAGTGGAGTCACCGTCACTGCACAGAAGCGATGCGGGGCACTGCGCCGGGGGCACAGCTGCGCTACCCCGAGCAGGGCCCTCAACCCCTCCGAGCCGCAGTGGCTCCCGTGCTGAAGACTGACAGGCCGTCGTGAGGGCTGCAGCCGCGCCGGCCGTCCCGGCGACCCTCGAGCAGGCGTCACGGGGGAGGCCCTGACAAGGTCACAGGGCGGCCGGGGCGGACTCGGGCCTCCCGGCGCACCACCTTCCCGCCGCCAGGCCCGGACCGCCCGGGGATCCGTCCTCCCGGACCCGGCGCGGACGCTCCCCCCGGCGCACCCGCCTTTAGCTCCCGCATCTGCCGCCCGCCTCCAGGCTCGTCCGGGTCCCTGAGGCCGGCCTCACCTGCCCGGTCCAGCTCCTCAGCGCCCGCCGGTCGGCGGGGCAATGGCCGCAGGTGGCCGCCTCTGCCCTCGTCCGCCGACAGCCAGGCCAGCCCCGACTCCCCGGCGGCCTCCCGGCCCGCGCCTGGCCCCCGAGCCCGACTCGGAGCCCAGGCCTAGTGCCCTCCGCCCCGCAGGCCGCGCACGTACCGACCGGCCGCCGCCGACGAGCTTCCGAGGACTAGGCCCCGGGACCAGCAGACTGCCCGACGGACGGGGGGGCGGGGCGCGGCGCCGGCGAGGGCGACGCCGATTGGCCGTGGTGGGCCTGGCCCCGTCCCTCGCGGGTAGAGGAGGACCTGCGCATGCACTTCCCACTGCGGAGCCCATTCGGGGAAGTTACGTGATTCGACTCACGCTGCCGCCGTACGCCGGGCCGGCTTCGCAGGATTGCGTCACCCGCCGCGAACCACGGTCTGCGCCTGCGCAGAACACTGTGCCGGCGGCTCTGCGCTTCTCGCTACGCGGCGGGGGCAGGGCCGGCCCACCCCGAAAGTCACGTGACCTGCGGGGCACGCACGCCGTCTCGCGTGGGTCCCTCCCCGGCTCCAGCCCATGGGCAGTACAGCAGGTAGGCGGGTCGCCGGATTGGGTGGAGCCCCTGGAGGAGCGGGGCGGAGAGAGAGGGCAGGGAGGTGGAGGGGCGGGGCGCTGGAGGAGGCAGGAGGGGGCGGGGCGGCGGGAGGAGGTTGCAGGAGTGGGCGCGGCTTGGGGAGAGGGCGCGGCGCCTCCACGTGCCGCAAGAAGCGGTTGTTGGATCCCCAGCGGAGCCTTGCAGAGTGGGCGGCTGAGTTCGTTCTGGGCACGCGGCAGGCGGGCGGGCAGTCAGGAGCTGAACCGGAGGCCGTCTGTGCTCCGAGAGCCTCCGAGCCTCGGGCTCCGGCCGCCACTCCCGGGTGTGTGCACGCCGTCGGCCGTTCGCCGGCGACCCCAGGGTACCGGCCCTCGCGTCCCAGAGGCTTCACGTCGCTACTCCGAGCCTCCGTTTGTCCTCATTTTTCCCAAACGCCCAGCGAACCCTGGGCCGATCTCTCATCCGGTGTCTTCCGGTTCAGTTTATGCAGTGTAGACAACGTCCAGAAATGAGACAGATCCTCTGCGCAGTCATCATCTGGAACAGCGGTCCCCAACCCTTTTGGCACCAGGGACCGGTTTCGTGGAAGACAGTTTTTTTTGGTGGTGGTGGGGTGACGGTTCAGGCAGTAATGTGAGCGATGGGGAGCTGCATATGAAGCTTTGCCCGCCGCTCACCTGCTGTGCGGCCAGGTTCCTAACAGGCCAGGCCGTGGACCGGTAGTGGTCCACGGCCCGGGGGTTAGGGACCCCTGATCTAGAACAACCCCTCTCTTACTGTCTCTGTCATAGCCTGTAAAGCATCTGCCTGAAGCGGCTGGAATGCAGTGTGGACACGGGGAGCAGGGCCGGGGTGAGAGGGTCCAGGCAAGGAGGTCTCGGACAGCAGCCTCTTTTCCATGCTGTCAGGGGGGAAGGAAAGGGAGCATTTGAAAATAACTGTACTTACCATCCTTCAGCGTCTGTGTTTAGGGCTATAAGCGCTTCCACAGAGTGGGAGGCCTTGCCCTGATGGACCCAGTGTCACTGGTAGAAGGAGCCCGGGGCCAGGAAGCCTGGAGGCCGTGTGGCAGAGGATGGTGCTCAGCTTGCCTGGGCCTGGCTCCTCCTCCACGCAGGTCACATGCCACCCGCCCTCCCTGCCACCTACGGTGACACCTGGCACTGTGCCCACCTGACCTCCCTGGGTGTAGTCAGCGCACAAGCCAGACCTTGGGGAAGTGGGTCGGCCGCTGTTCACAGTGGAGCCCAAACAGGACAAAGCAGTTCTACCATCTTTCCCGCCCTACTTTCTAGCTTCTGATTTGTACAAACCCATACAATCTCTACTTTCTGCTGCAGCTAAAAAACACGGCAGAACTCTGCTGGTTCCAGAACAGCCCTGCCCTCCTCACACACCTATGGGCTCTTCCTACCTCCAGGTGCACCCAGAAGTGGATCCTGCTGTCGCTCCCCATCTCAGGAGGATTTCCAGAAGCCATCCCAGTTCCTGGAGGCCGGGCTCAGCTCCAGGTGCACACGCTGAGTTTAGTCTTTCTCCAGCCTAGGACTCTCCTGCCCTCCCTCACTTGGGGCCCCAACTTCCTCCTGCAAATGGATCTCCTCCCTGCAACTTCCCCCAAACTGGTCCCAAGTCTCAGGATAATAAGAACAGAATGTGCTTGATGGTTACAGAAGGTGGGTCACTACTACCCACCCCCAGTTACTGGTATTAGTCACTTCTCACAAAACTCTGTGAGGGGGGGTTAGTATTATTACCCCCATTATACAGATGAGGAGACTGAGGCACAGGGATGTTAGCCAACTTACCCAAGATCACACAGAGAGCAAGACAGAGCCAGGGTACAACCTCCACAGCTCAGCTCTGCGCAGACCACATGCCTCTCCAGCTACAGCAAAACAGAGCTGTCTCCTGTCAGATCAGGTAAACGTCAGAAGGGAACTAGAGAGGGTGTGATTAAATAGCATCCTAGAAATTCCACGTCTGGTTTGCATGAGTCCAAAAGTGAACACTGAGAAGTTGTGGTTTCTAAGATGCTGGGGGCACATGGGAGGACTTCTCACAAAAGCCCAGGGATCTAGGCCTACTGCCTGCCTGGCCGCATCACTTCCATCTCTCACCTCCGAGCTCTCCGGGGCCCAGGCCTGGGCGTGGGTCTGCCAGTGGCCGCTATGAATATTGGTGTACAAGTATCTGAGTCCCTGCTTTCATTTCTTTTGGATATGTATCTAGAAGTAAAATTGCTGGATCATATGGTAATTCTGTGTTTACCATATCTGTTTTCCATGGCAGCTGCACCATTTTCCATTCCCACCAGCAGTGCACAAGGGTTCCAACTTCTCCACGTTCTCACAGATGGACTGAAACAATTTTAAGCAAGGGATTTTTACACATACACAGTGTCTTCAGCATGATATTCTATTTATTAAAACCCTAAATAGTTTAAAAAAATAGTCCTCAGTCTTCAGGATGTGAGCCCAAATAAAATGTCTCCTCTAAGAAAAGCCTATATGATAATTCATGATAGGAGATGGGAAACATATGAACAAATAGCACCTTATTTTTGGAAAGAGTTCAGATTCCACTAAAACATATATGTTTTAAAAATACATATATCCTCTTATCATGAGCATCACATTTGGATAAACTTCATCTGGCCACAAATGCTTTGAAATCAACTTTGCTTCAACACAGAATGTCAAAATAGGTGATGCACCGCTTTTTATAGGACAATTGCATATAAAACATAACACCACTGCAGTCTTAACTTTGTCACTAACAAGGATCCTGTCTAAGTGTTTAAAAGAGCACATGAAGTATTTAGAATGTGTTAGAAGTCCAAGTAGACGTAGAAGCAGCATATGTGGAAAAGAGCAACCAGGATTCTGTGTTCTGCCCAAGTTAGTTAGCGTTCAGTGCTGAAAGGACTTCTTTATTTAGGGTCATAATAGCTTTAGTGATTGACCAAGTGAAGGAACTGGATATGATTATTATAAGTTTTATCTTCAGTTCCCTTTAGAAATGCTACCTGATCAGGTTCCAAGGTAGGAAGTACATCAGGCTATTCAAAGAAGCTTTGGAAAACCAGGAAAAAAACACCAACAGCCCAATGCAAAATTAACAAAGAACAAAGACAACCATGGCAGACACAAGGGAATACTATAAAAAGCAATGATAAACCAATGAATACAACAAATTGACCGGAAGTTAAACATAACCTGTGATGTCACAGAAGTTTGCACGGGAAATGCAATCTCAGGGGCAGTTGGAATAGATGTTTATCTCCAAGTAACGCCCTGTAGCTATCCTGAGGAAGTGGAGTGAACAACTTTCAGGTAATTATGTTAGTGAAAATTTGGAAACCATCTACTCGCCCAAAAGGAGACAACTGAATAATTTATAATATATCCATGCACATTTTAAAAAATGTTTAATGGAACTTGTGGTAATCATTCCACAATGTATATGTTTATCAAATCATCATGTACACTTTAAAGATAATTTGTCAATTATACTTAAAGCTGGACAAATGTTGAATTGTTTGATGCAATGCTCACTATGTTATAATGAATAAAGAAGGTACGCTATTTTACCCAGGAAATGATCTGATTTAAAAGCAAATCTATAGAACCAGACCGGAAGGAACTCGCCACATCAAATTCTAAACTGCCCAGGGAGGGGCGGAGAAGCTGTGCGGCCGCCCACACGACGCTGAGGAGGGGCGGGGCTGGGGCCTCAGATTCCGAGGCACTCACCACCCACTGGCTGTCATAATCTCAGATTGTCACAGTCAATCTTCCGATTGGTCCTGGGCCGTCGCCTGATGATGATGTCGGCCGCCTTGCGTGTGCCCGGAAGCGTGCCTTGGTGGCCGGCGGACGCGCGGAGGCAGCTCCTGCGTCCAGGCCTCGGGCTGGTGGTCGCGCGATTTGGGTAGGTCAGCCCGGGCTTCCCTCCAACCCTCTGGGCGGCGTCGCGGCGGCAGGTCGGGCGAGGTTTTCTTGCGCGGTCTCGGCTGTGCGGTCCACTGCGAGGTCAGGTTCCGGTGGGTCAGGCCAAGCGTATTAGGGCAGCTGGGGCTCCATCAAGAGTCTGAGTTTGGGCACGTCTTCACCTGCCTTCAATTTGGGCAAATATCCGGACTTTACACTAACTTCTCACAGGCCTAGGTGGGGATTTTTAAATGTTTAAAACATCCATTTTTGCGAGAATTCAGGATGTTTCAAAGCAGCATCTACTTGGAGACTTCACTGGTCAGGTCAGGCACAGGTCGGCCGCTCTGTGGGGGAAAAGGCCACTCCTCGAGGTGCCCGCAACTTGAATACCCCTTACTTCTGGCTGCGGAAACAGAGTCCTGATTCTTAAGTGAGCTTTTAATTTAAAAAACAAGATGGGCGCACTGTATAAAAAATGAAGTCCAAGGACATTCGGCAGCAAATGCCTTGTCTCCACATTAAAACCCTAGAACCCAATCCTTAAGGACAGCTGTCCTTACGTTTTTGCCAATCCTTCCAGAAGGTCCGTGCAAACAGAGCAAGCCTATATGGAATCTTTTTTTTTTTTTTTTTTTTTAAACACAAAGCAGTTTCCTCATCTGTAAAATGAGATTGAAAATGGTGCGAAGTACCTTGAGCAGTTCTTGGGATGTTGTTTTCGCTGCCTGTGACAACTGTTGTCAATATTCCACAAAGTGTTTGAACTTCGTTTTCTGACTACCAAAGAAACTCAAAGATTGTTTCATATTCGTATCACGGACAGGTTTGCCTCTTCTTTTCAAGCCCCCTTCTGAGGGGCTGCGAGCCCCCGCTGTGTTGAAGTGCAGGCCTGAATGCTAGCTTTTAACAATCTTTTTCTTTGCCCTATAGAAGGCCCTGGTTCTGAAATTCTGAATAAAGCCACAACAGGCTTGTGTGTTTGGGGTTGGCTCGGGGAGTGTTTGAGGGAGGGGACACCTGGTGGGAGGGGAGGGCCGAGTTGCCTTGGCTGGGCCTGCAGGAGAGGAGAGCAAGAAGAGCTGCAGCAGGCGTGCACACACACATACGTGCACACCATTCCTTAGAGAGACCGTGAAATAGCTCATCTTCAGGTTAAAGCAGGAGATTCAGGTTAAAGCCTTGTCCTTTCCCCTCCCACCTGGCCTTAGTTAGAAGGCAATGTTCACACTTCATACAAGTCACGGTAAATAAGCCGACTGACCCATCCCCTGTCACACCTGCCTCTCCAAACCGGGAGGCGACAACTCAACAGTAATTGCGAGGCCGCAAGCAGGACGGCGGCAGAGGACAGGCAGAGAGTGTCTTCATGTCTGGATCCAAGTTGCATCTATATTTACTTCAGGGTGGTTTTCCCGGAGAAGTTTCAAGCCCATCTTGTGCCTCGTTTCAAGGAGGAAGCAGGTGAGATCCTGATGTAAGCAGCTTTTGGCAGGAAAGAGCTCTCCGAAGGGGCACCCTTTTTGTCTTGTCACTTTAGCAAAGCTATATTGTCACTAACCTTAAACTAGGCGCCCCCATGCTCTACTCATCTCCTGCTCTAGCACACCTATCGAATTTTGATCACACAGTACCTTGCCTAACCTGTTGGTTCTTTCCGTAGATCAAAGAAATAAAAATGAAGAAGAATTAACAGGTGTACAGATCTATTCCCTAACTTCCCCTCAGTAATGGCACAAATAAAGTGTGAACAAGACAACATCTAAAGAAAAGATCACATTGGGAATTCCCTGGTGGTCCAGTGGTTAGGACTTGGCACTTTCACTGCCGGGGCCTGGGTTACATCCCTGGTCGAGGAGCTAAGATCCTGCCAGCTGCATGGTGTGGCCAAAAAAATTTTTTTAAATAAAAAATAAAGATCATGAGGAGTTGACAAGCCTGCACACTGTGGGAGATGGCTACGAGTCTGATACCCTAGCTCCATGATTAACTGACATTACTTCCCCTTTTCCCTTTAAAACTTTCATGGCAGGGAATTCCCTGGTGGTGCAGTGGTTAAGAATCCGCCTGCCAGTGCAGGGGAAAACGGGTTTGATCCCTGGTCCAGGAAGATCCCACATGCTGCAGAGCAGCTAAGCCCGTGTGCCACAACTACTGAGCCTGCACTCTAGAGCCGGCGTGATACAACTGCTGAGCCCACGTGCCACAACTACTGAAGCCCGTGCACGTAGAGCCCGTGCTCCACAACAAGAGAAGCCACCGTGATGAGAAGCCCGTGCACCGCAACGAAGAGTAGCCCCCGCTCGCTGCAACTAGAGAAAGCCCACGCACAGCAACGAAGACCCAACGCAGCCAACAAAATAAGTAAATAAAAAATAAATTAATTTTAAAAAAAGAATTAAAAAACAAAAACCTTTCATGGCGCAGCCGCATCTTTAGAGGTGGATTTCAAGGACACGAGTCTGCCTTCTCCCAAGATTGCCGTCTTTCTGATCAAAACGACATTTTCCAGTTCTCCCAACACTTCCCTCTCGAGTATTGATTTTCAAGCATTGAGCATCTGGAGCTGAGTTCAGTAACACTGATGTGCTTGGGAAGTCAAGGAACAAGGTCTTTCTGGCCTCGCCTCCTAATGGGCAGGGCAAAATTCTCTCCTTAGGAGACGGCAGCGGGGATCTGTGCTTCATGTCAGCCTGGTCAGTTCTGAGGCCTGTTCCAGCTAAGAAGGGGCACATATCCCCTCTGGCGCCTGGGCCTGCGCCTAGGCCCCGGCCACACTCATTTCCGGGTTCTCAGCCACCTGTCTCCGGACCAGCATTCCTCTTTATCTCTGCACCAGTACAGTAGGGACCAAGCACCATGGCTATTCAAGTTGAAATTAACTAGAATAAAGTATAAACCCAGTGCCCCAGTCACACGAGCCACATTTCGAGTGGCTGGGGGACATGTCCGCTCACCAGGCCCAGTGGGACAGCCTGATGCCCTCCTGCTCCCAGCACTAATGGGCCCACCCCACTCCACTCCTCGCCTATTTCTAGAGGCCACCGTACTGTTTATAGAGTTTACTAGTCTGTGGCAGAAATTGGGTTGAGGGTAGGGTAACCAACTAGTTCCAGTTTTCCTGGGACTTTCCTGATCATAGCATTGACAGCCTCATCTGGGAAGCCCCAGTCCTGGGCAAACCAGGGTGCTCAGTCCACCCACAGAGCAAGTGATGTCTGACTGAGCTCTCAGTGGGATGGGGTCAGAGGGCAGTTCGTGCCCTTCGGTGGGGACACCCTGATGACACGTGGTGCTCACCTGTAGATAAGACAGTCCTGCATTCACCTAAATCCCCCCGAGGCCTCAAGTGTTAGAAGGCTGTATGCCTGCACCCCCTCAGCCGGGCTGGAGCCCCTCTGGCCCCCTGTGCCCACCTCTATCACCCCTGAGTTTCTCAGTCATGAGCCTTTGGAGGGGAGCATTCTGTAAGAGGAGTTGGCTGTCTCTGAACCTGGGATCTCTTCTCTCCTGGGGCACTTGAGTGGGTTTTCTGAGGCCCCCAACACTGCCGAGATCTGGCCTTGGAGAACGGACCTCCTGCTCTGGGGGGCTTTTGCTCCCCTAGCAACTCTATGAACCCTGAGGACCATGTCCGCCTTCCTCTTGGCCTCTCCCAGGAGCCCAATCACCCAGCGCCCGAGACAATCCCCAGGCAGGGCTCCGGGCTCAGGCCTGCATCTCAGCCAGGGAAACTGACCAGGGCTTGCCCTTAAGTACAAGCTGCCCCCCGTACAGCAGCCTCTGTCCTGCCTCCTGCCCTGTTCCTGTCCCACCAGCTCTCCGTCCAATCCCCAGGGTCAGGCCCCTTTGCTCTATCAGAGGGGAGTGAGATCCTTCCCGACACAGCAGCAATGCCCACCTTGCCCAGCCATCCCCAGTGGACGCCACAGCCCCAGGCTAGAGGTCCCTGCTATCTGTGCAGCCTACACATCAAATTCCCCCTTTCCTAATCCTAACCCACACCCCTAGCCCAACCTTTTGTCACAGATTTACCTGGGGAAGCCACGTGTCCACAAGATCTCATCTATTAATCAGAGGATGATGGAAACTTCTAGTTTTCTTCTCTTTCTTTACTTTGGAGAAATGCAGTTAGAGTTGGTCCTCAGGGTCAATAAAACCAGCATCCAATTCTGATGCCCCCCAGCCCCACCTCAGTACTTCTTCCTCTTAAAAGCAGTTCTCCTCCTTCTCTTCGTAAGGGAGTAGTCAACGTAGCTGCTTCATTTACAAGCAATTATTAGCTAACTCCAGGTATCTCACCTGTTCTCATCCATGTAACTCCCAGCGCAGGTGCTAAGGGAGGGCCCAGCACCTCGTTAGGGGATTCTGATGTGCTCTAAAGTGTCTTAATGGACAGCTAGGTTGTTTTTGTAAAATGCCAATGCCAGCCCCACCCTCAGATATTCAGAAGTAGTTGGTCCGGGATGTGCAGCCTGGTGAGTTTTCAAAGTGTCCCAACGGATTCCTGTGTGTGCAGGCTGTGAGCCCGGCTCCCGTACACCTGTGTGCACACCTGTGCCTGGGGCAGGTGCTCGGCCCTGGACCTCAGCCCCTGCAGTGCCTTCTGCTGAGCTTGTTGCCTTTAACCCTCCTTCTCTTGCTCCCTCTCTCCAAAACCTACCAAACACATCAGGTGAGGGAAAAGAAGCAACATTCATATTATCATTTTATTCATCAGAATTTCCAGAGACAGGGTCTCTACTGGGCAAGTAGAAAAATAGAGAATTTTACTACTTTGAAAAGGCAGCTATGACAAGTGTACGCCGAGAAAAGGGCCCCTGGGACTCGAGGGAGCAGAGTTCAGTCTGGGGGTGTCTCCCCACGCCACTAGCAGGCCCAGTCCTGGAAGCGGAAGCAGTCGCTGGCAATCTTCCACACCGTGTTGCTGGGCGAGGCCTGGGCTGTCAGGATGAAGTTCTGGTTGAAGTCCCGCTGTTTGTTGCCCTCAAACTTCACCGTCCCACAGATCACCACGAGGACTGTGGTCTGGCTCGGGGTGGCTTCATCGTGAACAGGCTGGCAGTCTACCACGTTGATTTGGAACTCACTAGAAGGCAGCATCTCAAAAAACTCACTCAAGGACTCTTGTCCCGAAACGGCGTTGCCGTTCCACACCAAGGTGGCCGTGCCCATGTACAGGCGGGACAGCAGCCGCCGCCTCTTGTCCATGGTGGTGTAGTACACGTTCACGAACTCCTCAGCGGCGCGGCAGGCCTGGTCCACGTAGGTCTTGAAGTCCACGGACGCCATCTCTGGCCCCGCTGAGGAAGGCCTCCACCCAGGTGCTTCCTGTACCTGGGGGAGCTGGGCTGTGGGGCGGCAAGGTGGAAGAGACCCTGTGTGAATGCCATTGTCCATCCTGCCGGACAAATGAATACTCCTCCTCCTCTGTTGGTGGCAGAACGACTACACATGGTGGAGATGATTCTAGGCGCACACTGTTGCTAACGCCTGGTCTGACTAGGCCTCAGTTCGCTCACTTTAAACGGGACCATCCCCAGCTGTGCATAACTGCAATGTTGGATGAAAAGAAGCCGTGTACACCACGTGCTTAGTAAAAAGCCTGAGACCCACATGGTCTGCAATGGTAGCTATTACTATGAATTTTAACGGTTTCGTTTCATAAGCTGTAGTACATCTGATAGTGGGAGGCCACTTTTTCCTGGAAGCATGGAACAGCTGTGACTGCCCTAGAGAAGCGGGTAAAGGGACCTTCCTGGCGGTCCAGTGGTTAGGGCTCCAAGCTTCCACTGCAGGGGGGCACGGGTTCAATCCCCGGTCGGGGAACTAAAATCCCACATGCCTCGCGGTACGGCCAAAAAAAAAAAATTAGAGAAGCGGGTAAAGACGCTGCACCCTGGGGAAGGGAACAGTGGCCCAACAAAGGCCAATCAGTCTATCCTCAGCTCACCTACAGGGTCTGGGAGGGAGAAGGCAGGTTTCCTAAGAGGGTAAGAGAACAAATGCCAATGAGGACAGGACGGGACCAACATGGTGGCCACAGTCCTCATGACGGGCTCTAAGAAGCTAAGCTGGTGCTGACTGGAATTGAGAAGCTAAGCTGGTGCCAAGCTCCTGGGAGCACAGGGGAGCCCCGTGAGCCAAGGAAAGACAGGCCAGATGGAAGAATTTCTATGGGGTGCAGGATTGTGGCAGCAAGGAAGAATTTCAAATGGAGCCGAAATGTCACATTTCCTTAAAAAAAGGTCCAAAAGCACAAAGAAAAATTATTATTATCTTTTTTCAGGGTATGGTACAACTATTATAGCTGTATTCTTTTTTGCACGATTAAAATATTTCACTAAACAAAAATCCAACAGAGGACAACATTACTAAAATAGTGGATAGGTTTAGATTTACAAACTTAAATACTGAATATTTTTTTAAATTTCAACAACCTTAAAAAAAAAAAATTATCTTATGAAAGAGATAAAAAATCCCAGGCAGGGTTGGGAAGGAGTCAGGCACTCTTCAGGGCGGAGGAAGGTGTAGGCCTGAGCCTCCAGGAGAGAACTAGCCAGGCTGGGCGGGAGCTCCCACCTAGAAAGCAGCGCTGGGTACCGAGCGCTGATGCGGGGTCCTGGACCCCCTCGGGGACCTCAAGTCCAGCCTCGCAAACACTCACTCCAAGCTATTTCCTAGCGCTTTACATTCGTACACCACGTCCTTTAACGGTCACCGAGACCAAATGAGGGTGTTACTGTACCAACTTCGCTAATGAGAAAAGAAAACTCACGTGTGGACGGAGGTCACACCCCTGATCTGTCACTACAAGAACTTGTTGCCGGGACGACGCGATCCTCTCACTGGCTCCTGCCCTTCTGGGGTCCAGTCTGGGGCTCAAGGTTCCGGGACAGCCAGTTTGTCATTTCCCCCTGCGGGCCTGTCTCCCTCGCTGGACTCCCCATCAACCGGCGTCCACGCGATTCCCCAGCACCTCGGGCCTCCGCCTCGCGAGCGCAGCTCACCCAGCTGCCCGCCCGGGCGTCTGCAGGGAGGGAGGTCGTTCCTGCGGGGCTGCGACCGGCCCAAGACCCGCTGCGGGACCAGCCGGCATCCCCACCACGCGGGGGCCACCTACCTGAGCTGAGGGGTACCGACCTACGCGGGGGTCACCTACTTGAGCAGGGGGCACTTACCTGCACGGGGTCACCTACCTGCGCAGAGATCACCTACCTGCGCTGGGAGGGGATCACTTAACTGAGTCGGGGGCACCGACCTGCGGGGGTCACCTACCTACGCGGGGGTCATCCATCTGCGCGGGGGTCACCTACTTGAGCAGGAGGTACTCACCTGCACGGGATTACCTACCTGCCCAGAGGGCACCTACCTGCGCTGGGTGGGGGGCACCTACCTGAGTGGGGGGCACCGACCTGCGTGGGGCACCTACCTGCGCGGGAGTGACAGCGGGGTGGCAGCCCTAGTCAGCGCCGGACAGCGTGGGCCTCAGTCAGCCGGGTAGGCGTGGGCGAAACGAGCCGGGTCGGCGCAGGCCGGCGTGGGCGGCTCCGGTCACGCAGGCCGCGGCACAACGGACTTTTGGGCCGGGTCCGCCGAGGCTCCGCGCTCCTCCGCTGCTCGCCCGAGGCGGCGCAGGAAGAGCCGCCTCCAACGAACCCCTTCCTCCCAGGACCCGCCTGGTCCGGTCGGCGCCTCCGCGGGTTCCCGCGCGCGGCCCGCCAGCTCCGCGCAGACGCGAGTCCCCGGCCTCCGCCCCCGCCCCGTGACGGGCAGCTGTGCCAGCCAGTGGGACGGCGGACCGCAGGCTAGCCCCGCCCAGGTGTGGCAGAGGCGAGGGGGGGGGCTTCCGGGAGAGACGCTTTCCCAGAAGACCACGGCAAATCCGCGCTCGAGTCTTCATTGGTCAATCTGGGTCACAGACTCCGGCCCGACTTTAGATGGGGCCTCTGATTGGACGAAGCTCCGCAAGTCCCGTCCCCGACTCTCGGGGCGGGGCTGTCTCGCGGCTGCGCGACAGCCGCCGGGCATGAGAAGATTATTGATGCCGCTGCGTTTTCAGAGTGTGTGCGTTCCCCCCACCTTGGCTACGCTAGGGCGCACCTTTGCCTGCTTTCCTAAGGGGAAGCTTGCTCTCAGTGTTCAGGACAAGTTTAGAAACTGGGTGGGCTCTTCCATATAGGCGACCCCTCCGCCCCCAATGAAAAGTGTGGATTATAAACAAATAAGTTGCAGGCTAAGTAGAAAGGTGAATTGAACTCGCATCTTTGGAGCCGTATTCACACTTTACAAAGCCCGAGCCAGTGAAATTGGAGTTTAATGTACAAAACTCCGAATCCCTAGAACGAAAATGAGAGTTGACCTGCATGTCCACTGGGTTGGATGTCGCACTGCTTTTAAGTTTCCTTATGTTTCCCATGTAAGCCCTTGTCATTTCATTCTCATAGCTTCGGGGGAGGTATCATTATTCCTGATTTTATAGACGAGGAGGCCGAGAGACAGAAATTAAATGACAGCCTGGAGTCACAGAGCCACTTCAGTCCTAGAAAAGCTGGTCAGGAGGACATTAATCCAGCGCTAAGTTCTGGTGAAAACACAAGGCTTTAAGCCTGAGAGGCAGCAGAGCCAGCAGCGGGAGGATGGGAGGGCAGGCAGCTTTCAGATTTGTGTCTCCAGCATCTAAATTGTGCCTGACCCACAGCAAGGGCGCGATAAATACTCTTTGAATGAACAGACAGGGCTGGGTTCGATTCGTTGCTCCACAACATTCTAGTTGTGATGACTCCTCTCTAACATTTAATCCGTTGCTCTTGGAAGCAAGCCTGTTTTTTACTCCCCCTGTGGTCCTTGAGTTTGGGCGGTTAGAGACACCGCTGGCTCCAAGGGCACAATTCTGGAGTGGTGGGATGCCTGGTTAGGGCCACTGAGCCTAGAGAAGGAGTTTGCCAGGGGATTTTGGAAAAGATGATGTTTGTCTTTCTCCTTCTGGACATGTGATGTGTGCTGCTGCAGCCATCTTGCTACGCTGAGGGGGGGGCGCCCTTGTTTCATGAGGCAGACCGGAGAGATGGGGAGAAATCAAGAGTTTGATGACTGTTGGGAACCAAAGCAACTCTGAAGTTTAGACTTTCTAATGTCAAGAGCCAGTAAATTCCCTTTATTTTTTAATACTATTAAAAATTGGGCATTAACAAACGTATTTGTAAGTTAATTAGTGTACTAGCAGAGTGATTGTGCAAGTGAGTTAACCTACCTGAGGCTCAGTGCCTCACCTGTAGAAGAGGGACAGTAATGCCATCATTTCCTCGGGTTGATGTGAGGAGCTAATGGAGGAGGCTGTGGTCAGCGCTTAGCCCAGGGCCGAGCACAAAGCAAGCATCCAGGAAACGTTGGTGTATTTTGACATTTTGCATCGGCAGCAACTTCCTTATTTGCCAGCAATCCTTCCAACAACTGGCTTTTAAACTTGGGACAAGTGTACTGACAAATTGGTAGGATTTGTCACCAAATCACATGGGCGCCTTCTGGAAGATGAGCCTGGCTTGAGCAGCCGTGGAACCAATGGCCCATTTGCCTCGTGGAGTCTGTCCAGGGAGGAAGGACACAGCTGGTTAGACACGCTGAGGTGCTGGCAGCTCTGAAGACAGGATGGGATCTTTGGGTCTGTAAACACAGGGCTGAGCTTTCCGAGTTGTCAGTGTAGTTCTCTGCTGCAGGATCTGATGACGTTTGTTTGCTGCGAGAGGCTGCGTGACTTGGAGCTGATCTCCGGGGGTCTACGGTGATGGCTGGGCAGTTGTCCCTCCAACACGTTGCCTCCAAAACAATCGTGTGTTGTTTTTTCCTCTGCCTTAGAGGAATCATCTGAGCTGCTGCTGGACCAGGGTGAGCTGGGGCTGCATTTCTGGAAGGTCACTTGGGATGAGACTTTTAGGGAGATTCTGGGAAGGCAGGGAGAATGGAGGCTCGTTAGCTTAGGAGCTGAGCTGTGGCCGGAGCCCAGAGGGGAGATGTGAGCAAGAGAGAGGGAGGGACGGAGAAGGGCAGCTGGAGTGAGGTACGTGTGCACACACCTACACACTCACACACACACACTCACACATGCACTTACACACACCCCAGAGGGGAAGCAGCTGAGCTTCCCCAGTAGCCAGCAGTGGGGGAGGGGCTGCCTTGGAAATAGACCCTCCAGTCCTGGTCGGGCTGCCCGTGCTGGTGTGGCTCAGGGCAGAAATGAGCCTCCCTGCCAAGCCCTGCCCCGATGGATCTCAGATTCCCGAGCAAATAAATGGTCGTTACCTGGTTATGCACCGAGGCTCGTGTGGTCTGTTGTGCAGCACCCTCGGAGCCCCGCTGAGGCCCTGTCCTAAGGCCCCAGGAGAGCCTCCAGCCCAGCACCTCCCTTTTTAACTTACACCTGTATGACCTGGGTGGGCCACTTGCTGTTAAAGGGACCCTGAAGACCCCACCAGGTCTTCCATGGCGACACGGCCTCGAGGAACTGCCCACAGTCCGAGGCCGGCTCCCTCCTCATCTCTAAAATCAAGCCCTGAGAGGGAGGTTTGTTCATCTGCAGCCAGAACTAGCATCCCAGGGACTGGAGCACCCCTCCCCCCTTTGAGACTAGCACGTTCTCCGTGTGAGCAGGGTAGGTGGGAGCCACAGTAATGTGGATGGTGTGGGTGGGGTGCGCCGGCTCTGGAGCAGTGACCAGAACAAGGAGAGGCAGTGGATGATATGATCCCAGGGGTCTGCGTTCCTAGCAGGGAAAGTGTCACCAGGGGGACCAGACAGAGTCCCGTGAGCACAGCTCCTTCCAGCAGCACCACCCACATTTGCCCTGTGAGCTTCCCACCCTGCTTCAGTGTTTCCCACTTGGCTGATAGATCATAGCCGGGCTGGCCCAAGCCTCGTTTCTCTTCAGGATGACGTGGCCCCTGTCTGCTCCAGTCAGTGTCTCGCTGACTGAACTCTCAGGGCCGTCTGATTTCTCTGCTTCTCGGCAGCACCCCTGAATGTTGCGTATGAATTGCTGTTGTGTGGCAGATCCAGAGCAGGGATTCAATGCAGACTGTAGGTTTGGGAGGTGTGGGAGCACTGCTGGGGAAGAGGGGCATTGAGACAGGGCGGGTATGATACTGTGATTTACAATAAAAGGTACAGATTTGCTCTTCATCCCCTTCCTGGCATAGAACTCCGAAAACCCTTGGAATTTCCTAAGTGATAAGAGCAATGAAGTTGTCTTTTGTTGTGTTAATGAGGTGACTTTGGGGACCACACCTAAGGGTGGAGCTGGTTTGCAGAAGAACCAACCGGGTGATGAGAGGATTAAAGGTAGAACTTTCAGACTCATGCCTGGATCTCTGAGGAAGCGAGGGGCTTGGAGGTTGAGTTCAATCACCAATGACCAAAGATTAACCAACTGTGCCTGTGTAATGAAGCCTCCATAAAAACCCAAAAGGTAACGCATGTATGTGGAACCTAGAAGAATGGTACAGATGAACCGGTTTGCAAGGCAGAAATGGAGACACAGATGTAGAGAACAAACGTATGGACACCAAGGGGGGATATGGGGGGTGGTGGTGGTGGGATGACTTGAGAGATTGGGATTGACATATATACACTAATATGTATAAAACAGATAACTAATAAGAACCCACTGTGTAAAAATAAATTAATTAAATTAAAAAAAAAAACAAAACAACCCAAAAGGACGGGGTTCTGAGAGCTTCTGGGTTGAAGAACACCCAGAAGGAGGAGGCTGGGAGGGTGGTGAGCCTGGAGGGGGCATGGAAACTCCACGCCCTTTCTCCACACCCTGCCCTGTGCATCTCTTCCATCTGACTGTTCCTGAGTTACAACCTTTTATAACAAACCAGTGATCTAGTAAGTAAAGTGCTTCCCTGAGTTCTATGAGCCGTTCCAGTGAATCAAACCTGAGGAGGGGGTCGTGGGAACCTCTGATCTACAACCAGTTGGCCAGGAGCCCAGGTGACGACCTGGACTTGTGACTGGCATCTGAAGTGGGGGAATCTTGTGGGACTGAGCCCTCAGCCTGGGGGATCCGACACCATCTCCAGGTAGATAGAATTGTGTTGAACTGTCGGACGCCAGTTGTGAAGACTCCCATTTCAGTGAACCTCAGGGATGATAATGTTGACCTTTTCTGACCCTTGTGACTTCAATCAACTAAAGCTTGGAGTCTGTCCACCTTTGCCCTAATTCTATGCTGAGGTCTCCTGCCCAAGCCCCTTCATGAACATGCATATACCCTTAGCTTAACACTTCCTCAGTCTTGCTGCTGGGGAGACACTCCTTTGGGAAAGATCCTCCATGTTCTCTTTACTTCCTGCAAGTAATACATCCCCCTTTCTCCCGCTCTTTGGCTTGGTTGTGTCTTTTGGCCTGATACCCACCAAGTGGCGGACCCAGTTTTTCAGGTAACAATCCCACCTGGAGGCCAGAGAGGGGGATAGAGCTGAGGTGTCTGCACCCAACTCCTGAGGGTCAAGGGCTGCGGGGAGGGCGTCATTTCCTGGTACCACGGTCTAAGGCAGGCGTTGTAAGGGGTGGGGACCCCCATGCTCAGTGTCCTTCACAGGCCACCCCTTGCGGGCACGGGGTGGACCTGTGAGGTGACTGGTGCCAGTGTTATCGCCCCCAGACGCCCAGCCGAGTGCGCTGTGTCCCTCCTTAAGCCACGACTGCTCCGAGCTGACCACCCTGGGAAGAGCAGAGCGTTTCCTGGTCCCTGCCTTCAGTGAGCTGACCGTCAGCGTGAGGTCCTCAGGGAGAGGTGGCCTCGTAAAACTGCCTGTCCCCTGGGGCCCCACTTCACACCCGCACCCACAGCATGGCCCAGAGTCCACGGAGACGTGTGTCTAGAGAGGCAGCGCTCCACCTCGAGAGGCCGAGGTGTCCAGGGAAGACGGGACCAATGCCGAGGAAGTGAATAAGGAACCAGAGTCTTAGAACTTTCCTTCCCCCTGGCAACCTGGGGAAGCTACATAGAGCCGACAGTAGGGGTCTCCACGCTCTCCTTCCTGGATGAGGGTCCTCTGGCCACAGACCCCGGCCTCACCCAGGGCGAAGCAGGACACCCCGGGGGTCAACACCCCAGAGCTGCCCTCAACAGTGACAGATGGGGGCTGGAGGATAGATAGCCCAGCTCCTGAGCCCCGGGAGGGGCGTCTCTGAGGATGCCCGCACCGTCCCCAGTCGCCCTTGGAGCCGGCCTGCCCTCAACCTTCCCACGCCCAGCACGCGCGTCCTGAGGCCACCTCCGCATTGCCCCACTCGCATGGGAATGATTGTTGGGGTCACTGCTGGGGGAACCCAGCCTCAGCAGTGAGAGAGAAGGCAAGACTGTCTCAACATCAGATGTCCTGGGGAGTCTCCAGGGGGTCCTCCTGGCACCTTGCAGGGTCAGTACCTTGGCTACCAGGTATGTTGCAGCAACAGCAATAAACAGAAATAAACCCAAACATACCTAACAGACCACAAGCATCAGGACCCTCTGGAGGGCTTGTTAACTCACAGAGGCTGGAGCCTTTGCCTCGGTTTCTGCCTCAGGAGGACGGAGTGAGGCCTGGGGTTGCATTTCTAGGGGTTGCATTTCTAACTAAGTCCCAGGGCTTGCTGGAGCCGCCAGTGCTGGTCCAGGACCACAGGGAGAACCACAGCCCTGACCAGAGGACAGTGCCTGGGGATGGGCTCTGAGGGGCTGCAGGGTGAGGGCTGGGAGAAAAGCCCCTTGAAGTGGAGGCTTCCTAGATTCTGCTGATGGAAGTAACCCTGCAGCCCACACCTGGGATTCTTGTGATTTTAGCATCTTAAATTGGGCATTACTTTCCACTCGCCTGGCAGTTAGTTCAGACCTGACTACGTGCGTGGTTTCCCCACCTTTGACGCTGTCTGGACTTTCCTTCCCTTGGATTCTGAGCTGCTATTCAAGCAATGGCCACAAGAGTGTGGTCCAGACTTTGGAAAGAGCTTCTGCACGCACGTCTGCTCAGCTCAGCTGCTCCAGGGCTGCGAGGACAAAGCAGCTCTGTTTTTCCCAGATCAAACCCGGGAAAATGTGGCAAAGCCCAAGACTATCTCTTGTGGCTTGGCAGTGGGTGTGCCGAGGGGCTCTGGGTTTTTCTTTACGGGGAGGAAGTGTTGGGAGCCTTTGGGAAAGCGGATGCCCTGTGCCCAGCTGGAGCTGCAGAGCTGGCCCCATGAGGTGAGATCAAGCAAATGGTCCACCAGGGCTGGGGTCTGCTGCCTCCCGGAGAAAGAGGAAAAGGTGTCCCCAAGGGAGAGGGCCTGATGGTAGACAGTGGCCGGCACACTGGGCCACAGCTTATTGTCACCGGCACAAGCCCTGCGCCAGAGATCTTCCCACAGCCCGGGATTCTCTCTGTTCTCGTCAGTTTTTCTTGAAACCTGTGCTCGTTGCTTAGGAACGAACCTTGCAATTTGGAAGTCAGATCAGATGATGCTTTACTTTAAAGAGCTGCGCAGAAGGATTGCAAACTTATCGTCACTGACTGCTCCCAAATTGCAGAGATTTTGTGCGGGGTCAGGGGGTGGGTGGTGGGAGGGGTAGAGGGGGGAGGCAAACGGAATACCGAAAACTGTTTTTTAAGATTCTGAGTGAGAAGCTGTTTTTACTGTCCCAAAGAATAACTACTTCCATCTGGCTTTATCCAGAAAGCTCCGCAATAGTTCTGTGAGGGAGGTTTCATGATTATTTCCATTTTATAGAGGAGGAAACGCAGGCTGGGAGGGTGAGGTACCAGTCAGCTTGGCCACTGTAACAAAGTACCATGGGCTGGATGGACTTAAACAACAGAAATCTATTTCTCCCAGTTGTGGAGGGATGGCTGAGACCACTTAAGAGCTACTCTCTTAGCAACTTTCCAGTGCACAACACAGTATTAACTACAGTCGCCACGCTGTACATTAGATCCCAAGAACTTATCCAACTTACAACTGGAAATTGGTGCCCTAGGCCAGCGTCTCCCCATCCCTGCCCCACGTCCAACCTCTGGTTCATCATCATTCACTCTCTGTTTCCGTGAGTTTGGCTTTTTATTTATTTATCTATTTTTCTTTAAAAAGTCTTTGAATTCTTTTATTTTATTTATTTTTAAATTAATTTTTATTGGAGTAGAGTTGCTTTACAATGTTGTGTTAGCTTCTGCTGTACAGCAAAGTGAATCAGTTATCCATATCCATATATCTGCTCTTTCTAAGATTCTATTCCCATAGAGGTGAGTTTGGCTTTTTGAAATTCCATATATAAGTGGCATTATACGGTATTGGTCTTTGCCTGACAGCGTAATGCTCTCAGGGTTCAGCCATGTTGTGGAAAATGGCAGGATGTCCTTCTTTTTTTACGGTTGAATAATATATGAATATTATTTACATTTAAATAAATGTATAATTTATATAAAATATAAAGCATCTTCTTTGGTTCCATCCTCCCCCTCGTTGTTAGCTTGCGAGTCGTGCATTTAGAGGAATGGGGCAGACGAAGGAGAGGAGAGGATGGGAGTGGAGTGAGTTCAGATACAAGCAGTTTGCAGAACAAGCCCACTGTGAGTGGCCCCTGCCACGCGCCCGTGTGCTGGGCTTTCGCGGCTTCCCAGGGAGGCTCGGGCAGGTGATGTGAGCGGGTTTTCACGCTGGGCTCGGAACACAAGCAGAAACACTGTAGGGCTGTCACAGGCCGTCCAGAGACACCGTTCAGGTCGGGTGCAGGGACAGACGTGCGGGTTTGCTTTAGGTCCTCATCTGCAGGCAGGGCCTGGCCCCCGAGAGCCTGGTCTGCTCCAGACCTGCCCAAGGCCTGTCCGGCATCCAGCGAGCACAGCGAGGTCTGGGGAACCCGGGGACACTCGCAAAGTATTTTCGGACGGTCAGTCGAGAGGGTGGGGCCCGAGCTCCCGGCAAGGCTAGGAGAGGAGGGTGCCTCCAGCTTCGTTATATGATAAGCATGGAACATTTTCCTTGGGGAAAACAACGCCCGCAATGCGGCTTTGCATTGGGAAGAGTGGAAACGCAGAAGGAGCCGGAAAAGCCCAGCCCCAGTTCTGATTCTTTATCTCTTGACTCCTCCCTCCCTCCCTCCTTCAACTGTCAATTCTACTTCCTGAGCACTTTTGAGGGGTGAGTGGAAGAAAGCAGGCAGGTGCACAGACAGGTAGGGCCTTGGTTTCCCCATCTGGGTGGCACCCGACGCTGCCCGGGTGGCCTCTTCGCTGCCAGTGGACGCCCATCCAGGTGCTGGGGCTACGGTCAGCTTCCTGGTGTGTGACCTGGGCCGTCACACAGGGCCCTGTACTCAGAAGGGCCCCGAGCTTGGTTCCATGCTTTGCGGTTGTGTCTTAGAATCTTAACAACTTCTGAGCAGGGGACCCCGGGTTTTCAGCCTGCACTGGACCCAGCAGATCATGTAACCATTCTGCCTGGGGCTTTGGTTTTCCTACCAGTGGAGGAAGAAGGGATTGGATTGGGCTTGGGGCCCAGAGAGAGAAGGGCATGGCATCTGAACTCAGCGCCGTGGACGGGCTTGAGCAAAGCCAGAGGCCAGGGATGCTCTTCAAGAGAGGAACCTGTACGGACTGTGGGCAAAGGCCCAGCTGCTTCGGGGGCCAAGTGACCGCGTGTGGGATATGGTTGGAGAGAGGGGCCCCTCACAGCACGGGCGCCCAGGGCTGCTCCGGCATCCAAATAGTGCGGGAGGCCTGGAGTGGACCGTGGGGTGCTGGCCAGGGCTCTTCCCGAGTGGCGGGTGGTTTGTGAACAGCAGAAAGAGACCAGGAATAGCCACAGAGGGGACGAGGGTCATAGTGGGCAGATACCGTGCCCCACGGCCTGTGGGCCACATGGGGCTGTCTAGTGTGTGTGTGTGTGTGTGTGTGTGTTGTGGGGTATTTGAGCCCTTCTACTGGCACATTGGTACGTTGGTACCCTGAGAGCTTCGAAGCCCAGAGACTTTGGGGACAGGTTAATGGGAGTCCGGGGCTGCTGGCTCATGATCGCTGGGGGACTCAGAGCCTCAGTGTTGAGATCATTAGGCAGGAGCAGGGCCTTGTAAATGCTCAGGAAACAGGAGCTGCCATGACGACTGCTCTGCAAAACCTGGCCGTGATCCTACAAAGCTGACATCAGAGCTCGGAGAGCCTGGATTCTCTGCAGCCAAATAGGACGTAAGACAGGACCTTCAGAGTCGTCAGGAAGAGTTGCTCCCTTACATGGAGGGAACTGGGGCCCAGAGCTACGTGGTGTCATTCCCAGGCATCCCGGACAAAAATCCCCACCTCCTGGCCCCAAAGGGAGCTCTTCCCCGCACCCCCCGTCCACCCTCCCCCCCAATGAGAGCAAACTAGGCCACCGAAGTCACTTTTAGGCCTGCAGGCTGGTTTTCTCTTGTTACAAAGTCCAGTTTCGGGGCGCTAGTGGGCAGGGCTAGTGGGCAGGCCACTCGGGTTCATCCTCAGGTCTCGGTTCTGGGATCATTAACTGGGAAGCTTCCCTGAGCCTCTCAGCCGCCAGGTGGTCCTGAGAGTAGCACGTGAGACCGCCGTTCTCCGCTTCCCATCTGTTCCTTGAGCTCTGGTAGCCTTCCACGAAATCTCCCCTTTCGCCTAATTTGTCTGGCTTCAGATTCTGTTGCTTGCAAACCAGACCCCTGACTGTTTCCAGTGGCAGGGAGGGCCAGGGATGGGGCGGGGGTGCGCGGGCTCAGCTGGTGTGGGACCCGGGGCTGGCGGCGCGGAGGTCCGGCCGGGGAACCGCGGTGAATGAGGAGTCCGTCTGTGACTCGCAGGGTGCTGAGGGCTTTGGCGAGCCTCCCTGGGAAGCGGGGCGAGGTCCCCGATCCCGTAGAACTGTCTGGCTGGGGCTCAGAGGTGGCGATGGGTGCTGCGTCTCACTGCCTCACCAGGTGGCACGAGTGGTCAGGAGGGGCGAGTCTGTGCTGGTCAGACCTCTGGCTCTTCTGCAAGTTTGCTCAAGAGTCTTGAGCAATTTCTCCAGTGGACCGAGCCTGGAACCAGAGCGTGAAAACGCTCACTCTAGAGAACAATCTGCAGAGGTAGGAGTTTTTGGTGCGCCAAGAACAGCGTGTTTGAGTGGATCAGCCAGGGTCCGCAGGAGCCTGGGGCGGCCCCGTTCTCCCCCCAAATAGCAGGGAATGATCTGACCTTCACCCCAGAACCAGGCCAGGAAAGCACGCTTTCTCATAGACCCGTTCACTGGGCAGGGGGCTGACACCCCCTGGCTGGGCCAAGTCTCTTGGACCAGTGCGTTTGCAAGCGCACTTCTGAGCTATGGAGTCTTGGGTGAAGCCACGGGAGGTGCCCCTCTGGCCCTTTGCTCAGGAGTTTGAAGGAGCCGCTAACACGCCTGTGAGACGTGGGGCAAAGGTGTGGCTTTGACATTGGGCCAGGCTCCCCTCCAAGGTGTAGCAGCCCATCCCCTGGGCACTGGAACCCTCTCTGGGGACATCTGCCTTCCTATAAACCTCCAGCAGAGCGCCACACGTGCTCTGTGCTCTGCTTGACACGAGAGAGGTGGTTACGATGAGGGCCCAGTCAATCTCGGTGAGTTGCCGCCTTGCGTCCACGCCCCTTTGGGATGTGGCACTGCTCCTCCTCCCCTCAAGGTAGGGCCCTGTTTCTCTGTCCCCTCAATCTGGGTCGCTGTGATCTGCTTGGACCAGTCGAACGTGGAGGACGTGACACTGGGTAAGTTCTGGAGCCTCAAGGACCCTGACAGCTCTGGCTGTTGCTCTCCTGGAGCCCTGAGGCCTCCAGGGTGGGAGGACGCCTGGTCCAGAGAGGCCGTGTCGAGGAGGCTGAGTTGCCCCGGCCGACGGCCAGCACCATGTGCCGACCAGTCAAGTGTCAGCTGGATGGAGCCTCGCAGGTGAGCCCACGCGTTGGGAGAAATAGCAAAGCACTGTTATTTTAAGCCACAAAGTACTGGCTTGGTTTGTTACACAGCAGAAAAAGATACACACTTGACTGTCTTTCTGGAGAGAGGCTGGAAGGTTCCATGTGGTCATTTTTTGTACTTTGAATGTGGCATCAATTGTTGTATATTGATCACAGGTGAATAAACCACAGTCTACCTTTAAACAGAATTACCCAACTTGTGAAATTCACTCTCCATATCAACACTCGATAGTTTTTAGTTTTTTTAAACTTAAAAGTTTTGGACCAAAACTCCAGTTCTTTTCACATGTTCTTTCTGAACCAAGGATGACAATGAAGAACTTATTTTTACCGGAATCAGTTGTTGACATGTCTTCATGCCAAGTATTTGGGGGTGACATATCATGACATCTGGGCGTTGCTTTATACATTTAGCAATTATTCAAGAAAAGACTCCACTGCATATTCTACAGTTATCACAATCATTAAAATCGTTTTTCAAGAGTTTGTGAACATCTGCTAAACGTGATGATGATGAGAAGGTTATTGTGATTTGGGGGCTACACTCCCCGAATGTCCTCTCCATCTCCTGGGAGTGTGTGCCCTGTGAAGGTGCCGTAGGCTGGAGTTTAGGAGGAAGGACAAAGGTGGAAGAGAAACTCACCCGACAACCGCTCTGGCGTTCCCGCTAAACTCTGCGTGAAGGAGGCCTTAGCCTCCAGGGCGGCTCGGTTCTTGGACCTGCGAGGTGGCGGCATCCTCACCTTCGTGCCCTCACACCTGCCCTGGGTCCCGGCTGGGTTTCTCCTCACAGACGCTTGGGGGGCCGTGCTGGAGGAAAGTGCTCCCCAGGTTCTTGTGAAGAGGGGACATAACAACAAATAAGACTGAGTCTCCGCTGAGTGCTCTGCAGAGAGAAGGTGAGAGACCCTGACAGAGGCGAGGGTTCCTGCAGATGTCAGTCTTGGTGCCGAGAGGCTGGGTGGTCCGCTCAACCCTATTCCCCGTCTGCCCAACCCTGACGTCACGAACCTCCACCCCAGATGGAGTTTTCTGAAGCCCTCCCCTCCGCCTCCACCCTCGTTGCCCTCGCCAACCCTGCGGGCAATGCCAAATCCACGTACAGGCAAGTTCTTGGAGAGCAGCGGTGTGTCTTGGTCACTCCTGTTTCTCAGGCTGGAGCTCGATGCTTGACCCAAGGCAGGTGACCCAACTTGGAGACGTTTGAAGTAGCTGAGGAAAGAGGTCACAGTGTCTGGGGGAGGCCGTGGCAGTGAAAACAGGGACAAGGGGCCATGGGTGAGGTGCATTTGGGGATCAGGACTTCCTGATGGGCCAGGATAGGGAGGACTCCGGTTCTCTGCTTTGGAGGAAGTGGGAGCCCCATCTGAGCCCGTTTGGGGCGTGAGGTCCACGGGGTGCCCACGTGGGTGGTCCCGAGGCAGTCAGACAATGAAAACTGGAGGTTGGGGGAGAAATCGGCCCTGAGTTCTCATGGTTAACAGGGTTATTCCCATTCACAGAAGTAGACTAGCTTGTCTGTAGTGGGAATTTCAAGGGGTAAGAAAGAGTGTTCGGGGCGAGGAGGGTGAAGGACGGCTGGCGTCTGGCTGAAGCTCCAACTGATGGAGCAAATAAGCTGGAGGAGAGCGGTGGCCGTCCAGGCTGGGGGACCCGAATTAGACTCAGATGCGGTTGAAGTTGTGGCATGGAGAGCATCCCAGGGGGAGACTTCTTTCTAGAAGTCACTTCCTTGTCATCATAATTAGCCCCGGGGAGATGGGTGCAGAGGCAGAGGCCCCCTCAGGCCTCCCCTCCGAGATGTTGTCTCTGATTGGGATGCTGGACCACATCCGGCTGTGGGACCACGGCTGCAGGGATGCCGAGTCTGGAAACGACATAACCAGCTGCAGACGGACGTGCAGTCTGAGGGGGACAGCGCTGGGCCTGGGAAGCGGGGCCTTCTGGCAGAGAGGGCAGGGAAGGGTGGGGCAGTGAGGGGGCACGGGGAGGAGGCTGGAGGGGCAGTGGGTGGGAGGGGTTGGAGCTCGGAGATGCTTGCTGACCGTCTGCCCTCTGCCCCGGAAGTTGTCCATTGCCACATAACACATCCCCCCAAACCTGGGCTTTGAAACAGCAATGACCCTTTACCATCTGCCACGGTGTCCCCGAGTCAGGAATTCAGACTCGACACAGCAGGACGGCTTATGTTTGCTCCAGGACGAGACCTCAGCTGGGAGATGTGAGGGCCAGAGACTGGAGTCACCTGAAGTCACCCACCCACAAGCCCCCAGGGGCTGCTGGGTCTCAGCAGGGGCCCCATGGTGCCTCCATGTGGCCTGGGCTTCCTCACCGCATGGCCGGCCATTCCCATGGGTGAGCTTGTGGGTGGGGAGAGAGATTGAGAGGGAGAGAAAGAGAGACAGAAAGAGGTAGAGAGACAGAGACACAGAAAGAGTGAGAGCGAGAACGAGAGAGAGAGAGAGAGAGAGAGCATGCATCACTGCAGGGTCCATGGGAGTTTCGGGTATGTGTTGCCTGGGGTGGGGACACTTGGATTTTCACTCACTGGTCCTCGGCTCCTGGAAAACCCATGTCACTCTCAGGGTGGGGTTAGATGGCTGATTTGGAGTGTTCTTTCCTTCTGTAGCAAATGCGTGTCTGGAAAAGGCCTGTCAGAGGATACCACTAAAAAGCAAAGCCTTTTGTCATTTTTCAATACTTTCTGTAATCTTGTGGTTATACGGTTTTCAGAATAAAAAGCTTGCCGTACTTTTAAGCCCAGATTCTCCCGTGTAAGAGTCACACAGTCTGGGGTGCCGTGCTGATAAAGGGGGTCCCTTTTTCTACCCTGTAGCACAGCTCCTTGGCTTTTATGTGACAGAGCTAGGGCACCGTGTTTGGATCAGTGTGCATCAGAGAAGCTGCTACTGCCGATAAAAATCCAGGCCTGATGGGTCACGTGGCTACCCTGCATAAAATACAATAGTGAAGCAACCGACTCCCTTGGGATTTGTTGAGTAAATTTAGATCTTTGTATGTTTCAGATATTTTGCATATTTTTAATATATTTTGCAGTGGTGGTGAAATTTCCTTGGACTCTGGCTCTGGTTTCAAGGCATTGAGTGGATATGCAGTGATCGCCAGGGATCTGGAGGCTTGGCGTGGGGAGGGCCACGGTCAGCTGGAAAACTAGTTTTAACCGCAAACAGTCGGTGGAATGAGGCGGGCTCGGGTGGTCCCTGACTTCTGGAATCAGCAGCTGTCAACAAGAGTCCACAGGGTTCTGTGGTTTGGTAAACATTTTCAGGCGGCCAAGGGTTTCCACTCAAGATAAAGTGTGTGTGTAGGGACATGAGTTCAGGGTCCCCGTTGGTGCCACACCCTCCGTCTGGCTTCAGCCGATGGCATGAGGGGCCCCGGTGAGGAGTGTTAGGTGGAGACCCCTGTGCTCCATCACGAGACCTGGAGCGTGAACCCAGAGCCGGCGGGGAAAGTGTGATAGTGAGTATTAGGCTGAAACGTGAGAGGAGCTATTGGGGGAATCATGGGTCGGATACAGAATGAGAACAGCAGCAAGGGAGACGCCAGGGAACCCACAAGTGGGCACCAAGGAAGGGACGTGGCAGTTTGGTGCTTGGATGCTGCTCTCTGCTCGCCCCTGCTGTCCATCCCCGTCCTGCCCAGTGCCCAGCAGACTGCAGCCCATGCCCCCTCCCTGCCTGGTACCACGCTGCATAGTGGCTGCACCCTTGTGGCTCCAGTCCCATGGGGCTGCAGGACCACAGTCCCCCCTTCAGGCTTAGGGCGTAAAGAGCTTCAGGTTGGTTGGGGGAGCATCAGGTGCCTCATCGGCCCTAGTTTGTTTCCTCACCCCTACATGCGTCTCCCTCCACTAAAGGTTCCATCTGAACCGTCCATGTGGACGTCTGCTTTCTGCCAGCACTGCAATCAGACGATAAGAAAGCTCTTTTCATCACGTCAAAGCGGAGCAGTCTTCCTTGTGAGCTTCTGCAGTTAGAGATGCTCAAGGTGAACATGGGTCGTGCGTCAGCTCAGGAAGCAGATGCCAAGATTGGGGAGCAACTTGTCTGTAGAGGAGACGGGACTGAGGGGGCCTGTGCAACGTGGCTCTGACGCCCATGAAAGGCGGGAGGCTTGGGGACATGGACCCCTTTCCTTGCCTCGCCTTGAGGTCCTCGCAGTTCTGCAAACCTGCTTCTCAGCAGAGCCGTAAACACGGCTTCTCCTCACCCTGTTGGACTGCAGACGTGGCCCCTGGGAGACGGTCTCTGCAGGGACCCTGAGGTCTTAGCTGCCACTTCCTGTTGGGAAAACTCTCCTCCTTCCTTCTCCCTTCAAACTCTCCATCATCCGCCACATGATTTGTGCTATTTTGTTCTTTTAAGGTAAAATCTGTAGGTTAAGGAATCAGAGGTCCTCCAGGTATTTTGTCCAAACGTGGTGCTGCTGCCCGGGTGGGTCAGCTCCCTGGAGCGTGCTGACTCCCCAGCCCTAATCTTGGGAGGAAGGGCCTTAACATCTGTTGGAAGATGAGCCCCAGGGTCATGGTGGTCTTTGCTCGCCGGGAAGGCTCTGGCCAGCTGATTGTCACACCAACACCTTGGCTCTGAGACAGGCAGGACCCAGCGTGGCAGTCCTGCCCACACGAGGGTGGGCCGGTTCAGGCAGAGCAGGTGGGTGAGCGCCCACCTCGCTGTTGTCTTTCACGAAGGCAAGAGTGTGCAAAACACACGGACTGAGCAAGGCACCGGAATCCCTGGACACGCCTGGAGGTGGTGCAGTTCTTGTTAGTGAGAGTTCCTGGATGCGGCCAGACTGTAGGGGTTTCTGGCTCTTCCACCACTTCTGTGGTCCATTCCTGTTTAACAGTGTTTCCATGAGGCTACATCTTAGCTCATCAAGTTTCTTCAAGCGTAGTTCATGTCCCTGGACATTTCCCTTAAAATAGCTGTCCCTCTGTGCCCCTGGGGGCCGGCCCCTTTTAGGTCCCGAGCGTGGAGAGCCTGTCCTCGTGGTGGGAGTGGATTCCTCCCGTCTCCTCTGACCTCGCTGTCTTTCTGTCGTTTTCTGCCAACAGCAACACTTACGACACAGCACAGACGCACAGAACATGCAAAGCTCGTGTGGCTGATTAGAGACGGCTGGACACTCTGCTGCTCTTTCCAGTGAGAAGTGGGGTCTGGTCCCCCTCCCTGGACTCTGGGCTGCTGGACCCACAGACGGCAGCATGCATTTAAGTACGTTTTAGGCATGCTTTAGGTACATTATGCACATTTTGCATGATTAGAATGAGAGGCAGTTGACATCCAAGACAGGCCTCTTGCTATGGAAACGTGTCAGAGAAAGTGACAGAAACCACTTGAAATCATAATCGGGCAGGTATTTTTGATTCAGAGAAATAGGGTTTACACAGCTTCCCTCAAAGTAAAGCACAATGGAGGGCTCCTTCCCCCACCCTCCCAGTGGTCCCCAGGGACTCAGACGTCATTTGGTGGGGCGCATTGGACAGACACTGGGGTCCTTTTCCAGGGAAGAGAGTGGAACTCTGGAAAGTTCCTGTTCAGATGCTACCTGCCAGGGGAAGCTCCGTGACTCCCGGGGCATGAGTGGTCCAGAGGTCACGCCCTCCACATCTGACTGGGGGCTCATTGCAGGTCTGCGTTAGCTTAAACACACCTCATCTTTCAGGGACTTAAAAAGTGGGTTTCATCACAGATTTTTTTTTTTTTTTTCCAGTATATGCTTCCAAAAGCTACCTGCTTCTGAAGGAAGAAATCATTATTTCCTCGGAGCCTGGCTGGCCTCCGAGCCCCGTCACCACCATGTCCGTCTCCACCAAGAGAACTCCCTCTGCGCCGGCGCCCCGACACCTGGATCCTCTCTGCACGGCTCAGGGGCCCCCCTTCCTTCTGTCTCCACTGCCCTGCAGCCCAGGGTGGAAGGGCCGGGCTGAGGCCTGTGTGTGGGCAGCCCGGCTCCAGCTCTCCCAGAACAAAGAGCCTTTCCTCTGGCTGCCATCACTCCCAGCTTCCTCGTCCACCAGGCCAACAGCTGCCCCAGGCTTGCCCCCTCTGATTCTTTGCTGGGGAGTTTCTCTGAGGGGTGGTGGGAAGGGAGCGGGTAGAACCTTGGTGACCCCGCATGGAGGCCAATCTGACTCAGGGGCAGAGCTGCTGGAGGATTCAAGCCAAGCGTCCCAGGACAGCCTCAGGGATGGGCACCCAGGTTGGGGCCCGTCTCCTGGCTGCATGACCCATCCGAAAAGATGTGCAGGGGCCAGAAACCGGACCGCTCCCGGCCCCTCCTTGCTGTTCCTCCTCTGGGGCTCTGACAACCCCCTGTGGCTGCCCTGACTTCTCCAGTTGGGCCCTGATCGAGGGGGCCTCCCCATCCCGGTGGGGCCCTTCCTGCCCAGGGCAGCCCCTTAGCGGCACACGGAGACCAGGCCTGGCCTCTCCTCACCTGGTCCGGCTCCTTTCATCGTGTGGGTGAATCGTTGCCCAAAGCTCCAGCTCCAACGATGGAGGCAACGCCCCAAGTCTGCCAGTTTGCTGGCAGGGAGGTTCTGGGAGAAGGATTGAAAGCGACAGAGAGAGAGAGAGAGAGAGAGTTCTTGTTTTGTAGAGTGGCTTCTGGGGCGCTGTCCTGGGCGCAGAGCGCCAGTGGGGAAGCTGTTCTACTGCTCTCGCTGCTATAGGGCTGGGCCGGGCTGGGTTAGGGTCCAAGGCGGAAGGCAGCGCCCAGCAGGAGCAGGGGGCTGGTGGGATTCGGGGCTGGATGGATGTACAATCAGGAAGGGAAGCTGGCTGACAGCAGGCCCAGCCCTAACCTGTCCCGGAAACAGGGAACCTTGCCTTGTCCTCCGGGGTCCCCTGGGAAGGGGACTTGGGCTCTCAGATCCTGTTTCACCAGGTTCCTCTGAGGAGTGAGGGTGACACGTGACACGGTGATACGTGACACGGTGGCCATGATGGGTCCTCGTGGTTGGCAGCAGAGTCCCTGTAGGGGAGAATGTTCTTTGTGGAGGAAATGCTTGAATCAAGGCTGAAACCACCTCTGTCCCTGTGATACTGTGATTTATCATAAGAAATACACGTTTGCTCTTCATCCCCCTCCTGGCCCAGAGCTCCTAAACTCCTGGAATTTCCTAAGAGATGAGAGAGAAACAGGTGTCTCGCCATGTTAATGAGGTGACTTTTGGAAATACCTAAGGATGGGGACCCAACCACGTGATTGGGTCCTGACCTCTGACCTCAGGGAGGGAAGAGGGGCTGGAGGTTGAATCCATCACTGATGCCCAGTGACTTAACCAATCATGACTACATAATGAATCCTCCATAAAAACCCAGAAGGACGGGCTCAGAGAGTTTCCGGGTTGGTGAACACGTGGAGATTTGGGGAGGTTGTTGAGCCTGGAGGGGGCACGGGGGCTCGGCACCCCTTCCCAACACCCGGCCCTGTGCATCTTGTCCACCGGCTGTTCCTGAGTTACACCCTTTTATAATAAATTGGTCACCTAGTAGGTGAAATGCTTCCCGGACTTCTGTGAGCCACTCTAACAAATTAATCGAACACAGGAGGGGGTTGTGGGAACCTGTGATCTATAGCTGGTTGGTGAGAAGCACAGGTGAGGAGCTGAAGTAGAAGCAGGGGCGGACATTGGGGAGTGGGGAGCGTCCTCGGGGACTGACCTAACTCTGTGGGATCTGATGCCATCTCGAGGTAGATGGCATCAGAATGGAGTTGAATTGTAGGACACCCGGCTGACATCAGAGAATCGCTGGGATGTGTTGGGAAGAAACCCGCACGCTGGAATTGGGTGCAGGATATTAGTCCCCTTCCCCAAGGCCTGGAGGTCTGCTGGTTCTAAGACTTCTCAGCAAGGGAAAGCAGTCTGGGAGGGTGGGATGAGGGGGTAAAGGGAGCGCCAGGTGGGAGGGCCTGGGAGACAACCCCTGGGTGCGAGCGCTTAGGCCCCAAACCTTTTCAGAGTCCTCTAAAATTTTGTCCAAAGACTACAGAAGTGGTCCACAAGCACGTGAAGAGGTGCTTGCTTTCCTCAGACCTTGGGGAAATGCAGTTAAACCACAATGAAGTTCCTCCACATGCCCGCTGAGACAGCTCCAGCTCACAGGCCAGGCCACGGCACCACCGCAGTGGGGCCTCCTCCCACTTTGCACCCTCGGCCCAGCCTGACTCTGATGATCAGTAGCACCCCACCCTCCACACTTTCCCAGCTGGGAAAAGCTCCTCAGAGAAGAACGGTGGCCGTGGTGCCCCAGGACCAGGAGACATGGCCACAGTGCAGATGAGGGTTGGCCAGGTCCATGTTTTGGGCCTAGCGTGAGCCACCTGTTTTTTTTTTTTTTTTTTTCTTTGTTTGTTTTTTTAAAGGGAACTTTACTTTTATTTATTTAGTTATTTATTTTTGGCTGCATTGGGTCTTCGTTGCTGCGTGGGCTTTCTCTATTGTGGCGAGCGGGTGCTGCTCTTCGTTGCGGTGCGCGGGCTTCTCATTGCGGTGGCTTCTCTTGTTGCGGAGCACGGGCTCTAGGCATGCGGGTTTCAGTAGTTGTGGCACACGGGCTCAGTAGTTGTGGCTTCCAGGCTCTAGAGCGCAGGCTCAGCAGTTGTGGCGCACGGGCTTAGTTGCTCTGCGGCATGTGGGATCTTCCCGGACAGGGGCTCGAACCCGTGTCCCCTGCATTGGCAGGCGGATTCTTAACCACTGTGCCAGCGGGGAAGCCCGAGCCACCTGGTTTTCCTGTGACCCCGGAGTGGCCGGTGAGCCTAGTACCATTGAAGGGGACTTTGTGCCTGGCTAAGGGAGGTGGGGGCTGGAGTCAGACTTATAAATATTTGAGAAAATAAAGCCTCTGTATTAGTTTGTAGCTGCGTAGAAATACCTCGGAGGACAGACAGGAAACAGGTCGTCTCCAAGGAAAGGAAGTGGGTGTTGGGGAGCTGGAGAGGGAATTTTCACTGTGTAGCTTTTTGAATGTTCTGCCATATAAATGCATCACCTATGAAAAGATCAATGTAATTAAAGTTAAAACGAAAATAAAGAAATATGACTTTTTTTCACGTGCACGTTTCTGGGCGTAAGATGTGAACCAACCACACGAAGTCTGGGCCTTTCAAATGCCTGCTGGAAGCAGCTACCAGAGCACCTTTGGGAAGTCCTTTCCTTTCCTTTTTTGTGTTTGCAGCACATGACACTGTGCCTTACACACAAAATGGGCAACATTCAATCATAGTTATGGGGTGTACATAAAATCCAAGTGTCTCTCAGCTCCTCGGGGGCAGAATCCCTTAGCAGGGGGGGCTCCTGCAGGAACCCGGGAGGAAACGTCTTGTTGAATGACTCTCCACACTGGTCCCCGGCCCCCGTCTGCCGGTGTGGAGCTGGGTGCTAACATCTGAGTGCAGGCGGGGAGGAGGGACAGACAACAAAGAGGGACGTAGGCGAGGCGTGTGTGAGCCACTCAGAGACACAGACACCGAGGGGCAGGTAGAAGCTGTGCAGAGCTCACCGGGCAGATGGGGCATGGGGGAGCTGTCCAGGGCGGGAGGGCGGACAAAGAGGCCTGGAGCCTGAGCCTGGGCCGTGATGCAGGGAGGGTGAGAGGGCGGTGGGCACACAGCCACGGCGAGGGCTCTGGGAGGGGCAGGTGGGCCATGGGCTTCAGGAGGAGGCCCGCATGCCCACTCAGCTTGTCCACCTTTGGGTTGTTCGGAGCTGAAGGGAAGTAGAAGAACTCCACGAGGGCTGCTGGGCCATGTGAGTTGTCTGGCTGGGGCCAGAATGGCCCCTCCTCACCACTTCCTAGGAAAGGCTGGGATTCTGCCCAGGATGAGGCCTTTCCAGGACTTGTCAGCTTCCTCTTCTTGGGAAAGTCAAGTCATTTGTTGGTGGTTTGGAGAACATCCTGCTGCCTTCCATCCGCTCAGCCCTGGAGGCCCCAGCCTCCTGGCTGAGGTCCTGGAGACCATCGGACATTAGAAATCTCACGGGAGCAAGGATGCCACCTCTGGGTGGGAGCAGCTCTGTAGGGGGACGGGGACCTTGGTGGCGTCTGGGATGAGGCTGGGGAGGCCAGGGCAGAAGGAGCTTGTTTGCTTCCAACACAGCATTATGTGTCCACGGGGCGGAGGGGACGCTTGGGCACACTGCCCAGGCCGCGTCCCTCTGGGACACATGAGTGTCCCTCCCACCCCACGCTCCCTAGACATTTGCCAAAGAACAGGCTTCTTCTTCTTCTTCTTTTTTTTTTTTTTTTTGTGGGTCACAGCTAACCCTGTGGGTTGGGAAGTGTTCTATGGGGTGCGGAGCAGGGTGGGGAGAAATGTGCAGAAGACGCAATGTGGCTTCATGACAAGCCTTCCCCTCCCACAGTCGGGAGACAGGAGGTCGAGCGGCTGGCTGGACCTGGGGTTGGGCGGGTGGGTGTTTGCAGCCATCCTGACACCGGGGGCGGCCGTGTCTCACTTTCATGTCAGCACTTGTTGGCCAGAGTCAGGAACAGAGAGTTTCCTCAGCTCAACACTAGCTTGCAGCAGTGTTTAGCACGCGGCACCGTCTCTCGCCAAGGACTTTCTGGAAGTGAGTGACCTGTAAGGCCAAGGGTCCCTGGTCTCCCTGCCGGCCTGGTGGTGTTCCCTCTCGTCACGGTCCGTCCCCACCTCCCCTAAGTTCCCACAGCGCTCCTTCGGCCCGGGAGGAGCCTGAGGGGACACAGACCTGACAGGTCTCAGTCCGTGGAGCTACCTCAGCAAAGAACCTTCTGGCCGGGGGGTGACCAGGTCTCATTGATGGGGGGACCCCGTGGCTGGTTTCAGGGTCTCCCTTGAGAGGAGGCCAGGAGGACCCATGCTGCCTTCCTCACCCAAGGTGCAGCCCATCCTGGAGTCTCACGGAGCCTATAACAGGACCCAAAGGAGTTACGCTGCCTATTAGTAAAAACCGAGACTAAGTCGAAGCCACTCGATTTCAAAAACCAGAAATTCGAAGAAGAGAAAGAATATCTGTCCAGCCCCTGACTCAGAGTCCTGCCTGCTGCAGGTGCCACGAAATGCCAGCGCCCCCTCTTTGTCAGTTACCAAAACGCTGCCAGAAACAAAATTCTCCCAAAGTTAGAAGCGGAGTCCACCCAGGATCTCACACTTTCTAACAGCGATCATCCATAATTGAATTATTCTCGTATTTGATAATTGACTTATCAGGGAAGTGTACTTTGAAACATTTTTTTATTTTATATATGTTTTTTGTTGAAGTATAGTTGATTTACAGTGTTGTGTTAGTTTCCGGCGTAGAGCACGGTGATTCAGTTATACACACACGCACATTATTTTTCAGATTCTGAGAAATGTACTTTTGAATTACTGGGGCAGTTCTAACAAATCTTACCCAGATTTTCTAGAGTTTTCGGTTAACTAGGTTGAATTTGTCGCAGCCTCGTGGATGGCGGATAGATGAAGTTTTGTTATGTTCCCCCAAGCAGCACAGCCCACTCATCCACTGTCTAACTCTAGAGCAGGTCAGCTGTTTCTTAAAAAGCTGGAAGTCAGTATTTTCGGCTTTGCAGGCTGCTGGTCTCATCACAAGGACTCAGCTCCGCTCTGGGTGATGCATCTTCGGACCTGCAGCAAGTGCGAGGCCAGGGCTGTGGTCCAGCAAGGGGCTTCTGGTCGTGGCTGTATTGCTGTCTCCTGCTCCTAGGGAGGTGCTATTCAGTAGGAAGATAATACGAGTCACCCATGTAATGGTACCCTTTCCAGTAGGCACTTTAAAAGCAAAAAGAAAGAAGTGGAATTAATTCTAATAATGTATTTTACTTAACCCAGTACATCTCGAGTATTATCATTTCAACACGTAGTCACTGAAAATGAGATATTTCACACCCTTCTCCAGCACAGTCCTCAAAACCTGGCGTGTGCTTTACAGGAAGGCACATCTCATGCTGGAGTAGTGTCTACGGGTAGAATGTGTGTCCAGGGGACCATGCTGGACAGCACAGCCCAGCCTTGGAGAGGACACATCACAATGATGTGAGGTTCATCTCTGCTGGCCGAGTCTCCCATCAGCTTTCTGCTTCTTTCCTGGTTGGAAACACATTGCTAGGGGCTTCTCCACGTGGAGGGCCAAGGGGATGTGCTGGGGTGGGGTTCTGTGTGTGTGTATGTGCGTGTGCGTATATGTGGGTACATGCATGTGTATGTGGGCGTGTGCATGCACCTGTGTATGTATGTGCGTGTACATATATATAATATGTGCATGTGTGTGAATATTTAGCACCCATCTCCGTAGGAGGCAGGATTATGAGGACAAATCCCTGAGCCCAGGGAGTTACCAGAATACAAAGCGGGGTGGAAGGAATGCTCATAAAACACAACCTGAGGCGCGGGGCCTAACGGGAAGGGTGGGCAGGGCCGCGGGGCTACAGAAGTGAGAGGGAGCCCCGGATCCAGCAGCAGCTGTGTGTGCAGGTTGAGGCTGGTGCTGGGAGACCACGCTGGAGGCTCCTGGGCAACCCAGCCAGCCCAGGTCTCGAGACCTCGGGGAGGAGGGGGCAGGACAGGTCTGATCAAGGGGCAGGCGCAGAGCAGGTGGGCCGGGAGGGGCAGGGCAGGGTTGGAGAGACAGGTGCATGGGGGACGCGGTGCTTTTCCTGGAAGCAGACCATTGAGAGGGCGGGGGTGGGTCTCGATTTGGCTCCGTGGAGGGTGACCCAGTCGGCACAGATGCGTGGCTTCCTCCAGACACGCACCACGTCCTTAGCTGGAGGAGGGACGGAGGCAGAGGGAAGACGTCAGTTAGGCCCCATCAGCAAAGGAGAGGGCGGGCGCCGTGGGTGGGAGGGAACTTCGCCTGAACTTCTCCTCAGTGGTGCGACTTCGATTTAATTTAAAGGTCACGTTAGATTCCTATTAATGAATGGAGATTAATTCCTGTCTCTTTACTTAACATCCTGGCCTTTGCTATCAGGCACCTTCCTCTGACATTTTCTAAGGTCAGATGAATTTCTAAACTTTCTCGGGTAGTGCAAAGTCTTCTCCAGATGTGGGTGTATTGCAATATTCCCTTTCCTCACCTGCATCACGGTTTAAATAGGATTGTGCAATTACATTGGGTAGGATTTTGTTCGAAGTCCATGATGGGGGCGACTTCATCCACTGTGTTGTCCTTTAAGAAGTGCTGTCGGTCAGTCTGGTCAGTCCGAGAGCAAGAAGTCTCTGGGATGGTTCCCCGCCGGTGACAAGCTGTGTGTTGGCCAGGAACCCCTGGTTTTGCTGGTCTTTTCTGAATGTGCCAAACGGGGGTGGGATGTAGACCCTGTCACCGGGTTGCCCCGTCTGCTCCATGGACAGAAGGCTGAGGCTGGTCCTTCATGGAGGGGGTGGGCTCTCAAGAGGCCTCTCCCCCTTCCCCCTTAAAACAGAAAAGCACCCAGTTTTGGGTTCTATGTAAAGGTTAATTTGGGGGAAAGCAAATGCTTCATCGTTTGACAGCCAGTTCTCCTTTTCTTCCTGGTAACAGCATGTGGGTGTAGAGGCAAGTCATCCCAGGTTGTTGAATCCTGCCCCACCCTCCCATCTTTTTTTTTTTTTTTTTTTTTTAATTTGTTGACAGTGCCGCGTGGCATGCAGGATCTTAGTTCCCTGATCAGGGATCAAACCCGCACCCCCCGCAGTGGAAGCATGGAGTCTTAACCACTGGACCGCCAGGGAAGTCCCCACCCTCCCATCTTTTGCTGCAGCCATGGCAACCACGGGGCAGGCTGTGGATAGCAGGGCCACAGAAACACTCCCCTGAGTCGTCGGGTCACTGCTGGAGGACAGCCACCCGCAAGGCTGTGGGAGGAGCAGCTGGAGGTACGTGCCCTCGGTGTGAGGCCCTGGGGTCTGGGGCATTTGTCTCTGCCTCATGGCTTAAACTTGTCCTCCTCTAACACTGATGGAAACCACCCTACTGGGGCCAGCGTCCCTCCCAGCTCCACAGGCCCCTGCCATTCAACTTCCTTTTCCACAGACAGCATTGCTGTTCTTTGGTTGCAAGTTGAGAGACAGCCCAGGGCTGTGAAGGCAACAAAATGGTCCTGATCAGAGGCAGCAGAAGCAAGAAAGCAGAGGGCTGTCAAGGCCTGCTGGATAATCCGAATCAGTCCTCGCTGAGGAGGGTCGGGGATGAAGAGGCCAGAGGGCCTGGGAGCGGGGAGAGGGCAGAGGTCTGGGTCTGGTAGGGAGGCAGTGGCAGGGGGTCTGGGCCTGGGGACCAGTTTGCAGCAGGTTGTGCTGGGATCCGGAGAAGAATGGGGGAAGGCAGGTGGGGCTCCACCCATCAGTGACTGGTACCAGGCCTGGCCTGCGGGGCTTTCTCTCCCAGGACAGGGGAGTGATGGTAAGGACTAGAATTCATAATGGTGTTTCCTGTGGGCTAGGTGCTTTCCCTGTGCCATCTCCTGTAGTCACACATCCCTGTGAAGTAGGGAAATTATCTATTTTGCTCATAAGAGAAAGGCCACTTGGCGGGGAGAATAATTAATGTGGGTCCCTTTCTTCCATGCCAAGCTGCCTTTCCAGGGAGGGACCCCCGAGACAGGGCGGGGTGCAGGCATGTCGGCAGCAAGATGGGTTCAAGGGTGAGTCGGAGGCGTCCTGCCAGGGGTCTCAGCTCTGGGACACCAGGTGGGACTCTTGTCGGTCCTGGCTTCTCTGGCTGGGGCTTTGGGGCTGAGCCTGGCTGGGGGGTCACCGTCTCCTATTGACCTGGGGCTTGGGTGCAGTGGTGGGGAGCCGGCCCCATTCACCATCTTTTCATGGAGTCGAAATTCCTCCTTTGGAACAAGGGTTCAAACTAAGAGGCTGTGAGCAGCGCTGGGATCCCTGGAGGGCTCCCCCTCCCCTCCCCTCCCTCAGGCCGGGCTCCCCCTCCCCTCCCCCAGCCGGGGCTCCCCCTGCCCCGATGTTCAGAACCTCCGCCTGCAGGTTCACTCTGTTCCCTGGCTCCCAGCCCTCCCGCTGCCTCCGGTGCGGTGCCGTTGCCGAGTGCTCGGAACTCTGAGAGAGGTCCCCTGCGGGTCAGCTGAAGCGGGACCACGCCCAGTGTGCGGGGCTCCTCCCACTTCTGTCCTGTCCGCCCTCCCTAAGGTGCTCACGCTACTCCCCTCTGGAGGGTTCACCTCCATAGGAGTTTGGGCATCTTACTCAGACTCTCTAAGATCTTGGACTCTGGATCAGTCATGCCAGAAGAGTCCGTCGAAAATCCCAGCAGGCCCTCAGAGGGGACCGCATGTGTGAACGCCCGCTCTCTGCTAGTGGTGAGGATGGGGAGTGGAGATTTCCAGATCCTCCTCCAGCTTCAATGAAACGTCTCATCTTTTTTTTTTCTTCATTTTAGCGGGAAACGTGCAAGCACGTTTGGATGGGATGAAGATGTTGAAAAGTTCCTCTCACAGCTCAGCACGAGCCCTGCAACTGCCCAGCGCAGGTCTGAGACATTACTCTGCTCACCACCCTGTGACCTTGGACCACCTGTGACCTTGGGGACTTTCTAACCTCTGTAAGCCTTGGGTCCCTCACGTGGGGTCCGGGAGGCTCGTTGTCCACACTCCGCTGTTGGGTTCATGAGACCAGGTACCCGCCAGCTGCTCCCTGCCCTTGCTGACATCCCGACATCCCGATACCCTGCCCGGGTAACTCTCCTTGGAAGTAAATGTATCAGTGTGTGTCTGCTGGGGCTGTGGAAACAAAAGACTGCAGACTGGCACTCAAACAACAGAAAGGTATTGTCTCTCAGTTCTGATAAAAATTAGAGTAGAGAGAAATGAAGCAAAGCAAAGAAAAACAATGGAGAAAATCAACAAAACCAAGAGCTGGTTCTTTGAAAAGATCAACAAAATTGACAAACATTTACCTGGACTGATTAAGAAAAAGACAAGACTCAAATTACTAAAATCGAAGTTAATGTGGGGACATTACTACTGATTCTACGGCATGAAAAGGATTATAAGAGAGTATTATGAACATTTGAACATCAACAAATTGGATAATCTAGATGAGATGGACAAACTCTGGAAAAACAAACCTACCAGGCATGAACCCAAGACACAGAACATTTGAATAGACCTATAAATAGTAAGATGATTGAATCTGTAATCAAACATCTTCCGCAAAGAAAAGCTCTGCCGCATTAGGCTTTACTGCTGACACTTCATGTATTAAAAACTGAGTTGGTAGCCGGGGAGAGAGATTCGGGATAGGAATTAAGTGATGAGACATCTGTGAAGGGAGGAAACAGGTCGAAAGAAGCAGAAAGCCTGAATCCCAGTGTGTAGGCCCGTATCCTGTTGAATCCATCTCTCCGTCCGGGATAGGTTGGTCCAGTGAGACAGTTGTGTCTCATCTTGGTGGCCTGCTCCGCACCCTTCCTGATGCTCCCATGGTGACGACGCCACGTTGGGCAGAGCTGACAGCTGGGCACCACCATCAGTGACTTCGAGTGGCTGCCGGGCCTGGAAGAACGTCCCAGGGCACCAGGGGGGGCGGGGGGTCACCCAGCACCTCACGCCTCTGGAATGAAGACATGATGTCACCCGACCCTGCTGTTGTTGCAGAAATGTTTTCCTGCTGATAAAGGTGCTCAGTCCTGATATCAGGGAAGCACGTGATGCTTCAAAGCAAACCCGAGAATGAACCCCTGGGTGCCCACTCTCTCCAGGGCCCCTTCTCCAAGCGGTGCCACACTGCGTGGGAAACATCTGGGAACAGGGTTAGGCTTCAGGACGGAGCCCCGGGGCCCCTGCTGTGTATCCCAGGCTTCCAGGTTGGTGTGTTTTGTTTCCCTAAATCTCTTGACAGTATTGGCAGAAGGTCTGCAGCCTGGAAACGGCACAGAATACACGGTGTCCCTCCTTCCCACCCTCTCTCAACCCCACAGTTACCACTCAGCTGGAGAGTGGGGAGAGGTTTTCTCAATCCGCCTCAGGAGGAAGAGAAAAGCAAGGGCGGAAAACACACATGGCTTTCTTACTCCAAACACAGCCTCTGAGGGGCCCCAAGGCAGGCTGGTTAGCGCCACACAAGGCCTGCCCTCCCCCTGCTCGAGGCCCATTACCTGGTCTCCTCCCCGATGGTCCCTCGACCCCTCCCCCCATCCCAGAGCTTCAGGCACCTCTGCCCCTGACACTGGGCCCCGTCCCAGCCCCTCCCGGAGGATTACTTTCCTAATCACTTTCCCCTGATTTTATTTTCACACACACCATTTTCTTAGCAGGCCTCCGCCTCTTTCTCTTACAAACATTTAAGAACAGATTTTAAGTAAAATGGATTTGGGATGTAACCGCGCTGTGGTCCCTTAATGGGTGTTCTGCCCCTTGTTCATGGTGTCAGGCGTGCGGGCTGCTGACCGGTGCTTGGGGACCCCGTCGGGGACAGATCAGGAGTCCCCCCCGCCCCAGTGCCTGCGCGTATGCTACAGGGGGCTGGGCCGGGGGCGCCTGAGCGCTTCCAGAGCGCTCAGGGTTTGCGGTGCTTAGATAGTGAGCACCCAAGGGGCAGCTCACCCAGCCCAGCCCGGGCCAGCGTCCTCATCGCCTCACCCGTCCCACTGAGCAGGGTACCCTGCCCTCCAGGCCATCACGTCGTCCCTTGCCCTGGACGGCACGACCTCAGCTCAGGCACGTCTCAGGCCCAGCTTTTCGAGAAGCCGCAGTCCTGCTCAGGGACAGCTCAGGGCTGCTCTGCAAGAGGCCTGCTGGTGTGACTTGTCCCCTCTGCCAAAGGTCAGCGAGGTCAGAGCCGAGACCGTGGACGACGTGAGGCTGGACACTCACTGACACCTGGGTGGAACCAGCCAGGCCGCGACAGGTGCACAGCTGCTCCTGCTGGGCAGTCCTGCCGTGGAGTACTGAAGACACCAGCCTCCTCCACGCGTCACTTGTGCCGGTCTGGGTCCCGGCTGCAAAGTGACTGCAAATCTCTGAGGACCACTTGGTCCCCTGGCCATGGTTGCTGCCCAGGGAAGCAGGAGGTGAGCCCAGAGGGGCGGGCTGCTCCCTGGGTGGGGGCCGGCCTGGCTCCGGGACCCCTGGACGTCCAGATGCCGTCTACACAGGCAGGACACCTCCCTTCTGTCCCGGAGTCGGTGGCCTTGAAAGGGTTCGGGCGGCCGGAGCCTGTGGGTAGGAACTCTTCCCCAAACGTGGGCGACTGGCCACTTGAGGTAGGAGGGGGGCTGGGGGAGAGGAAGCGGGCCTGATTGGAGCCCCTCAGCCGGCGGTGGTCGTGGGTGAGTTCTCGCACTTTCAGGGCAGATGCAGCGGCTACGCTCACTATACCCCTGGGGGTGTTCCTGACGCCGGTCCTGCCGTCGGGTGCGGCCACCAAGCCCCTGTCTGCAGGGAGCGCCTGCCATCGTGGCTGTGTCAGGCCTGTCTCGCTCACACACCCTCACCTCCGAGGTTCGGGGGGCTGCCGGGGAGGAGAGCCTTCCAGAACAGCCTGGCGCTGGGCGGTGGTTAACCCATGAGCAGGCACGCGTGTTGTGTGAAGAGATAAACCCTGGAGACACAGACAGGAATAGAACAAAGCTCAGTCCAAGCCCACTGAAACCCAGGAAACGAAAAAGTAGAATTTCCTTCCTATAAACAGAGTCCGAAGGAATGTGTCGGGTTTTAGAAAGTAGGGTGTCTCTGATTTCACCAACAGGATGAAATGGTGGCGGGGTAAGGGTGGGGTGGGCAGGGAAACCTTTGACAAGTGTGAGTGCGATGCTACAGGATCAAAGGTCAGAAGGGCAGAGTTTACCTCTGGGCCTCATCACTCCCAGGTTGGGGGACTGGCGAGTCACTTACCATCTTAAAATGTAGGCGGGGCTTCTTGCCCTACCAGCCACCTGCTTTGTCTACTACCTGCCCTACCTGCAACCTCCCCTACCTGTAACCTGCCCTACCTGCAACCTCCCCTACCTGTAACCTGCCCTACCTGCAATCCATCTTACCTCCTACCTGCCGTATCAGCTACCTGTCCTATTATCTGCTCTACCCGCTACTTGTCCTACCTACCACCTGCCATATCTATTACCCTCTGTTTACTACGTGCCCTACCTGCTACCTGTCTTAACTGCTTGTTCTACCTACCACCTGCCCTAAAAATCCTCTGCTCTCTGCTGTTCATCCCTCCCTCCCTCCCTCTTAACCCCTGGCAACCACCAATCTCTTTTCTGTCTCCGTGAGTCTGCCTCATTCAGAGTGCCATAGAGTCGCAATCACAGTAGCCTTTTCAGACTGGCTTCTTTCAGTTAGAAATCTGCATTTAAGGTCCCTCCATGAATTTCGTGGCTTGATAGCTCATTTCTTTTTGTCACTGAATAATGTTCCATTGTCCAAATGCATCCCAGATTACCTATCCATTTTAGATGCTAAAATCTTCCCCCCAGCCCCCCAACCCAGACTGAGGTCTGGATCTGGTGCAAAGCTCCACCCAGCACCTTCATCTGACATTTCTCCTGGGACACCCACCCCGTGTTGGACTTTCTGCTTCTTGGATTCCAGGCTCCATTTCTTTGATTCCATGCTGTGAAGCACAAACTTCAATAGCTTTTGGGAAAGAGAGAATGGAAGGAAATTACTGAGGTTGTGCACATTTGAAAATGTCTGTACTCTACCCTCATCCTTAAGCAATTGGCTAGGTATAGAATTCTCAGTTGGAAACTATTTACTTTCAGAATTGAGAAGCTGTTGATTTCCGCTCCAGCTTCTGGAGTGGTGGTGGAGCAGTGGATGCCACGTGACCCTGGTTGTGGTGTAAACCTTTATGGTTTCTCCCCAGGATGTGCAGGGGCTTTTGGCGTGGGTCCGCGTCCGTCCTCCTCGTCAGTCTCTCAGATGGAGCGAGCGCTCCCTGGGTCTGGGAGTCCCTGTCCTGTGGCCGTGTCTGAGCCAGACCAGCAGCGCTTGTTCCGCGAGTATGTGCCTGTGATGCAGCTGGCCGCTGCCCCGCTCCTGGCTGATTGAGTTGTCACCTTTGCGCGGTGACCGCCTGGGTCCTTGAGGAAGTTGAGTCACTTCCCGGTGCAAATCACAAACTGTCAAAAATGCTGTGCTTGCAACTGAACTTTCCACGTATTTATAGTAATAATGGCTTCACGGGAGCCAAGACAACACCCAGGCTCCGATGACACTCAATTGTGCTGACAGAGGAGCTGCTGAAAGACGGGCAGGCTGGTGGGGATCTACTCCGGGCTGGCCCAGCTCCATCCTCGCAGCCTAAGCGAGGGCTCCGGACTGAGCAGTGGAGTCAGGAACAGGCTGGCTGGATGGGATTCTGTCAGCTGGCATCTTGGATTCATCAGTCATCAGGCACTGCGGCTTCTCACAGATGGAGAGTTGCCTTGAATTCAGGCCAACCTTTGTCTCATCAAGGATGTGGTCTTTTCTGCTCTGAAGAAAGGCTTTTGGTGTTTGATGGGTAATAAGGCTGCTGCTTACCGAGAGGAATGGCGTGGGGCCGCAGCAGTGTTGTACTTTCCCCCCTGCACCAGGATGCTGGACACTACCTGCCCCTCCACCCCAGCTAAGATGAACAGAGCCACATCACCGCAACCCAGCAGAGATCAGACTCATGTCCAGGTCTTTTTCGATCCAATCCCCCATCTCTCACCACTGGGCCACACTGCCCCTGATCCTCAGATGCAAATATATGTGCTGACATATGAGAAAAGCTATGGGAACCTGTGAGGTGATCCTTGTGAGGGGAGCATGCTGGTGGGACATTTCTGCAGGGAAGAAGGGCCATGTCCACTTCAGACCAAACCCCGCAGCATAGAAACTGCTCCTTAGGTGGCATGGGCCACTTGAAGGGGTGCCGAGCCCGGATGAAGGGCTGGATCTGAGTCCAGGCTCCGGCACTTAGTGGGGCCTCCCTGGTCAGCTGCTCCGAGCCTCAGATTTTCCATCTGTAGGTCAGGGGTGAAAATGTGGCCTATTTAGGGTCACGGAGCTCTGTGAGAACCAAGGGGGAGTATGGTGTCTGCTAAGCATTTTAGAAACTGTGAAGCAACCCTTGCTGGTGGCCACGTGGACACGAGGATGGCTGTCCCCATGGGAAGGCTGTTCACTTAGGTAGCCAGGTGCGTTTTCTGCCCACGTAAGTGACAGGACTTTTCACTTTTGCTGTTGGGAGGAAGTGCCCAGCATTTCCTGGGACTGACACTGGGACCCTTGCCTTGTGGGGAAGGGAGAAAGGCATGTCTTGGAGCCCAGTGTGGAAACGAGCTTCTTCCCCCGGGAGTGGGTGTGGTGTGCACTTTGCTCTGGCCAGGAGGGAGGGCCAGGTCTGGAGGAAAGAGGAGGGGCTGGGCCCATGTCCTCTTCCATCGCTGCCCCGTTTCACTGGTGGCAGAGACCTCTGTTTCTGTATCCATGAAGTCTGTGCCCCCAGTGTCAGCAATGCCTTCCCGGTACCATCAGCGATGAGTGACAATGGGAGACCGGCGCGGGGGCGTGCGGACAGAGAACGGTTTGAAGGAGTAGGCTGGAAATGTCTGGAATAAGCCTTCCAGGCTTAAACTCTCAAATTCGTTTTCCCAAGTTGCTGTTACTAATGGCAAATGCAGAATGACCTGCACAAGGTACAGGTTCCTGGGAATTTTCTGCAAAACCCTTCCCCGTGCTGGGCCTGGAGAGGACAGTCCGTCACCAGGGATCGAGCACTTACCGTGCTCACCGTTTTCTATGCATGACGAATGGCGTCTTCATTTCAAGGTGAGGAAACCAAGGTTTAGAGGGATTGAAGGGGAGTTGACAAAGTCAGACAGTAGTTGCCAAGTGGCCGGACTGAGGTTGGAAGCTGGGGGTCGGACCCAGGGTCCTCACTGTTTCACTTTGAGCAGAGACTTCTCGGTCACCTCCCACTGAGAGCCATGGCTCCTTTTGTGACCTTGTGTGACCTCGTGTGCTGCTTTCACATCGGACTGAGTTCCAGGCTCTCCTGGGCTGACAGCATCCCTCCCGATTCATGTCCCCACCCTCCCTCCCGCCCCTGGAACCTCGGAACCTCTGTGACTGTGACTAAAAAAGAAGGTCACATCTCAGAGTCACTGCCCTGTAATTAGATAAGAGGGTGCCATCCCGGGGTAGGGCTGACCCTGAATCCAGTATGGCTGGTGTCTTCATAAGAAGAGACACAGAGAGAGACGTGCAGAGAGGAGACCGTGGGATGATGGGGCAGAGGTTGGAGAGATGATGCCACCAGCCCAAGACCACTGGGGTAGAAGCTGGAAGAGACAGGAAGGACCCTCCCTGGAGCCTCGGAGGGGGCGTGGGAGGGAGCGTGGCCTTGGCTTGGACTTGTGGCCTCAGGACTCTGAGAGAATGATTTCTGTTGTTTTAGGCCCTATCTATCAATACATTCGTGGTGATTTCTCACAGCAGCCCTGGGACACGAACCCATACACTCAGCACTCTCTGGAGATGACCTGTCAGACCGCCTGCCTGTGGGGTCACATCGGATGGACTCTTTCCTTCCAGCGACACCTGCCTTTGGCTCTGGTTGCTGCCTGGCTGCCTTTCCTGCGAGGCTGGGAGGGTGAGGCCTTCCGCCCCTTCCTCGGAAGGGAGGGAGCTTCCTGGACCCGGTGTCAGAGGCTCTGAGTGTCATCCCGGGGGGCCTGTGTGCGGCCTTAGAGGGGCAGAGCTGGGACCAGCCCCGCAGCCGCTTCTCCCGAGGGTGCCACCTTCTTCAGACAGGTGGCGGGGGGAGGTCTGTGAGCCTGTTATCTGAGGGACTCCAGGTCCCGGGATCCCACTCAACCCACCCCAGGCCGGGTGGGAGCCAGGTCACCAGCATCTGTGATTTAATATCTGAGGGCAGCCCGTGCCAGCTCCAGACCCCAAGTCCATTCTGAACTCCGTAGAATGCCCCAATCTGGCTTCTCTGATGTCTCCTCCTGACTACTTGCTGGGGGGAACTCCACAGAGGTTTAGTGCCTTCTCATCAGAGAACTTGGGGTCACGTGACACCCCCTGACTGTGTTGGTGGAGGTGGCATCTGCCAGGTTCCTACTGTCAAGTGACCAGGCTTCCCTTTCCATACTGAGTCCAGCTCAGCCTCAACAGGGAGAAGGGGGTCCTCACCGCCCCCAACCCCCCAGGGAAATATCTGCATGTATTATCCTGTCCTCCTACTTTAAATTGCACCACCCCACTCCCCTCCCCTTTCCTGTTTGCTTATTTTACCCCAAGGGCTTAGCATTCACAGATGGCTGCTGAGTTGAGGTTCCCTATGTCTCCCCACTGGAATCAGCTCCGGGGGTGGGGCTGGGAGGGGGAGCTGGGTGTGTGACCTGGGCAGCCTGTGAAGTGTTTCTGGGGTCACATTGAAGAACTGGGGTGATGAGACTGTGCTTTTAGGGGTTTGTGAAGGATGAATGAGAAAGTAAGGAACGGGTTTCGAACCAGTGGGTGTTGGAGCATTTCTTCAAAGGTCCTTTTTCTTTAGGGCAAAGCTGATTTAGTCTTATGTCTCATAATATACTGATTCCCCTCAAAGGAGGTATTTCCTTCCCTCCCTTTCTCCCTCCCTCTCTCCCTCCCTCCCTCATTCCCCGGTGTCTCTTTCTTCCATCCATTCCACGCTCCCTGCCAGCCCACCGGTCTCCGTGCAGGGTCTGGGCAGCGTGCAGATCGGACGCTGTCCTCCTGCACCTTTGTCCTGCCACCTGCTCTCAGATCCCAGCCTTCCTTTCAGTTTTCTCTCGTCGCCCACATGAAATTAAAGTTACCTTCTTGGCATAAGGTTATTTTCAGACCCTCCCTTCATGAGGCCTTGTCGCCCCTGGGGACAGATGCTAAAGCTCCCAGAGACCATTCAGAGAAAGGGCTGCCCCCAACCCGCCCCCTCCTTGCATTTTCTCTTCTCCAAGGTACACTTCCTGCTGCTTCAAGCCCTCCCCCATCCACTGCTAAGTTCCTGTTAAATACTGTCAAGTTGCTTTGGCCCATCTTTTTAGTCTGTTGAGACTTAACGTGGTACTGATTCTGTTCACAGACCTATTACCTTTTATTCCCAGTTACAGGTGAACCACCTCATCCAAACACCATATACATGTTTTATGGGATGAGACCTTCAAAGAGCAACCTTTCTTGGGACATTCAGAATAGAATTTATTTAGCAAAATGTTAGACATCTATTTATGGTAAAAAGCAAGGCTCCGTTGCCGACACAGTGTCTGTTTTTGCAGAGAATGGAATTTATCAAGAAACAAATAGATCAGCTAAAAAATATCCCCCCTGACTACCAATTCAGGATGCAATCGTAAAGAGCAATGCCTCAGTGAGGATTTTTATTATCTCAGATTATGTTTCTCTCACTTTGAGTTGTCGAAACACATCACGTACTGGATCCATTCTCTACACATCCTCACAAAGTTGCACCTCGATCGCATAGCTCTTCCCCAGTAAATACATGTCCCTTCCCTTTGATCAGTAGCTATTCCCATGGGCACGCTCTACTAGCAAATATAGAAGTTGTCAGAAATTCAAATACAACATTGGTGATGAGAAATTGATGGCTCTGCAATGTCCTTAAGATGCCCCCAAGGCGATGTCATTCACTGAACAAGTGCCTGAGGTGTGACCAGGACAAGCCAGACATGGCACCCTAGGCCCTTCTGAAAGTTTTTAGTGGGCTAGAAGGATGTCCCAGGTGACAAAAATAAGCCCTCTAGGCCCAAGAAGTCAGAAGGAACCACCTGAGTTTAGTGCTCCCTTGTCTGGCCCACTGTGACCCTCAGAAGCTTCATACCTCCTCAAAGCAGCTGGGAAGGGTTCTCAGATACACAGATGACAAGTCAGAGCCACAGAAGACAGCCATTGCACTCAACAAATGGAAATGACACTCGAGAAAACACAGCAAACAGAATGTGATTTCAGCACAGGTGCAAAGTGGTACCAGTGATAACCCCGTATGAGGAAGCAGCTTTCCAATTATGAGGGGAATTTTGGTATATTCAATAATGATACTTGGATTCAATTATGATACTTGGATATAACTTTGGAACAAAATTAGATCCCTTTCTAATATCATTAGTATTTGTAGAATGTATTTTTGAGAAAGAAGTAAATATAAAAACCAATCTGTAGTTGGTATGCATATAACATTCATGTAATACGGCAAAATCTACAAAATTATTATAAAAAATTGAAAGTTTGGATTACATAAAAATAATTTTCAAAATCTTCTCTACGATAAAAGGCATCATAAGCAAAGTTTTAAGGCACAGGAAAAACCTGGGAGAAAAACATCATACATATTATATATGTATCATATATACATATAAAGATTTAATACCAGACCACAGAAAGAAGTTCTAAAATCATTTTAAAAGGCTAACAACGTGGAGGCCAGGATATGACCAGGTTATTCAGAGGAAGCTCACCAGCCAATGTAAACATCACCACTGTTCAGGGAAATCCAAACTAAAACAACCATGAGATAATACTTTTCACCTATCAGACTGGCAAACATTAAGATGTGTGTGATGATTTCAAATGTTAGCAGAGGTGGGAAAACAGCTGTTCTGATTTGGGGAGAGCAAATCCGTACAGCTATTTTGAGAACAATTTGATGTATTTATTAAAATAAAGAATAAGCACGGATTTTGACTCAGTGATTCCGCTGCTCCGTGTCACTCTAGAGAAACAAGTGCACGTTGGCAGTGGAGGAAGATGATCAGGGCGGTGTTGTCACCAGACAGGAGCTCAGGTCGCAGGGGCTGAATGGGGGGGCTGGTTCACGGGGAGGGGACTCACGAGGAGGGACTCTCTGTATTTTCACATTGCTTGACTCTTCTGTAATGTATTCAGGTACTGATTTAAAACAATAAATTGCTAGGTGAGAAGAATAGATTACAGAATAAACTTGTTTTTGAACAAGTTTATTCTGTAATCTATTTTTCTCACCTAGCAATTTATTGAACAAAAATTTGAACAAAAATTATGCGTGGACATATGTATAATACATACAGGAAAGAAAACGTCAAAACATCAGCGGTGCACAGTGGGATCGCACATAATCTGAGACACTTTTTGGTTTCATTTCTCTTCATTTCCTGATTTTTCTACAAAGGCATAGATTTTCTCTGTAATATATTTTTAAAGGAGGCCGCTGCCCGGGAGCCACCAGCACCCTGGGCTGATTTCCGAGCACCGTGAGCCTTGGGAGTGGCTGCGTTCTAGGCAGACCTCAAGCTGGCCCATTGGGAGGGGCCGGGGCCAGGCAAGAGGGGGAGTGTCACGGGCTATGGGGACCTGTGGGATGTCCAGACCCCACATCCCTGACCGGAGGTGCCCTGTCTCCCCTGAGGTCAGGGCACCCCTCTCACCCCCTCGCCATGAGCCTAGGGGCTGGGGGGGGACCACGTGCCTGTGCGTCACCCAGACCCCCTGCAGATTCTGCCGTCTGCTTGGACTCTCCAAGTGGTTTGAGCAGGTCTTAAATAGAGCAAGCCAGACGCATTACTCCAGGGTGGACCGTCCTGAGGTTGACAGGACCCAGGTGGACGTGGCAGTGCACAGGGTACCACGACCACCCCTGCTGCCCCCTGTGGACAGTTTGAACCAGGAGGTCATCACCCCCTCACTCATTGCCCCGCCTCCTGGGGTCATTGCAGGGGACCTGGAGGTTCTGTGTGCGGAAGCCTCAGACGGGGATGGGACAAAGCAGAGTTGGACGGTCGTGTTTAAAAGGCACTCAATGACCCACAGGCTGCAGTGAGAAGGAACAGTTTCCAAGACCAGTAGGTCCCTTGCTGGGAGTCTGGACAAAGCTGTATGAGGAGCTTTAGCCACTCCAAGGGGACTCGGGGCCTGAGTCCAGAGTGAGGGCCCTGGACTCGGCTGTGGTTCCAAGCGGCATCCACTTTCTCGAAATCTGAACCTTCCCTGGGCATCCATAGCCCGCCAGGCCGGGGTCACAGTCACGCCCTCTGAGGAGGAACTGGCCCAGGAATCTGCTCTTGCTTAACCGGCCGGCACTGGAGGAAACACAGGTCTCCAGACTCCAGGTTTCCCAGGGATCAGATCCACCACTAAAGCCCTGATAAAAGGACACGTCGCTTTGGGGCCTTGGCTAAATTATAAGTATTATGCTTGAGACCCCCAAGTCCTGTAGGGTCTCCATGCAGGCGGGCTGTGTTAGAAATATTGGTGGTGGGCTTCCCTGGTGGCACAGTGGTTGAGAGTCTGCCTGCCAATGCAGGGGACACAGGTTCGAGCCCTGGTCTGGGAAGATCCCACATGCCGCGGAGCAACTAGGCCCGTGAGCCACAACTACTGAGCCTGCGCGTCTGGAGCCTGTGCTCCGCAACAAGAGAGGCCGCTACAGTGAGAGGCCCGCGCACCGCGATGAAGAGTGGCCCCCACTCGCTGCAACTGGAGAAAGCCCTCGCACAGAAACGAAGACCCAACACTGCCAAGAATAATAAATAAATAAATAATAAAAATCAACAGTGTTAAAAAAAAAAAAAAAAGAAATATTGGTGGTAGGACAGGATTTCTGCTTTTGTTTCCAGGCTCAAGGAGATTTATTGAAAACCAGAACCTCGCTCTAGGTGTCTGGTCGGGACACGAGGTTCATGTCACTGTGCATCCTTCTGCATCACGAGAAGCGTGACCATCACTGAGAATCCAGTGGTTCCAGCGACTGAGGAAACAAAACCCTTTGCAACGCAAACTGTAGAGAGAAAATGTTTCTCATAAGCATTGGAGCAAACTGGGGAAAAGGGTGTACATGCGTCGCGGTGAACGTGACGGATTGCACCAAGTGTCGCTGGTGCAGCGGCCGCTGTCAGCGGGAGAGGGCCATCGCAGAGTCAGCAGATCCTTCTCAAAACATGGAGGTAGAACGTCCTGCGGGTGGAACAAAAGCCACCTCCGTAGTCCTCTTCCAAAAGGTGGAGCCCAAATTCCAGACCGAGCTGAAGGTCCTGACCCTGGGACTGATTTTGCAAACAACAGCCAAACTGACTCAGGGTGAATGCGGGGCAGCAGGCAGGGGAGCGAGGTTGAAGGGTCCTGGCGGAGCTCCAGCGTGAGTGATGGTTCAAAGGACCCGCCCTGCCTAGACGCCTCGGGGAAAGTCGTCTGGCCCCTCAAGCCACGAGGCAGCCACAAGAGTGCCCCCACTGCTCGCGCCCCGGCCACTGGGCCACGTACCAAGTCCCGCCCCCTCCCCCAGGGCTCTGGATAACTGGTGATTCTGTAACGCGGGAGCCCCTGCCGTGGGTCCTCCGCCACCGTCCACTCTCCTCGGAGTGTGGGAACATTCCTCATTCTCATATTCATCTTTTCGAAAAGATTCTTTTCCTCCAATTCTTCGTGAGCGGTGACCCCCAAAACGAATAGCATAACAGCATGGTGCCGGGGTCACGGTCAAGGACCTCTGTCTCTGGACTGTAAAGCAGCGGCCCATCTCTCAGACGTGCTACTGTTAATATCACTTATTTTAGAAGTTCTCCTTATATACATTGTTGGACAAATTCCACTGTCTTTCATTTGATTAATTCAAAGCCCGTTAGGATTTGGGGAGGACGCTGGGTCTCCATAAAGACAAGGCGGCGTGGCCGACTGGTGGTCTGCTGCAGTCTGGTTCTGCCACTTGTGACCTGGGCAGGGGCTGGACAGGGGGCAGTGGGCACACATCGAGGGCAGGATGGAGAATGGGGACTGTGGGCGTCTCCCCAGGACCTAAGGCTGACCACTGAGGGGGCAGTGGGCAAGGGGGATGCCCCACCAACTCACACCAGCAGTGACCACAGGCATTCAGAGAAATCAGTTGCCACCCTCCCTCCCACGGGGCCATCTCGGTGCCCGTCCCTGAGCTGGACACCACGGGCAGGTGTGGGGTCTGGTCTCGGGGGGGGTGTGCTGCCTGGGAGCTTGGAGGGAGATTCTGCAGAAGTCTGGCAAGACAGTGGCTCGGGCTGGGACTGAGGGAAAGGGAATGTGAGCGGGTCGGGGACATATTTAGGCTGAGAATTGAGGCCTCGGGGCTGATTGAGGGGGGAGGTGGCAGCGATGGGGAAGTGGGTGACTATCTTTGTGAAGAGACGGCTCAGCCCCCCTCCCTTCCTGGCCCCCCAGACGTGGGCGGTTTATGCCTCCGGGTCACTTGGCTATTGCTTCACTCCAAACAATTCCATGGAGCATAAAACTCTTATTTTTTGAAAGCTGTAAACAATGACACATAGTCTAAATGGTCAATGCCAAGTTCAACAAAATAAAGACTCAAATACATCAGAATTCCAACTTCCATGGAGGTGCCTTCTAAGAGAAAGATGCATTCTGGCCATTCTCTTTGATCCTCAAGTGAGAGCCCGTGTCCTGTGTTTATTGTCACTGTTGGTACAGACTGGCCTGGTTCTACATAAATTTAACTTAATGGTCTCTTGGTCATGAGGCTCGTCTTCCACCTGTAGCTCTGTGGCTGAGAGCACCGTGCTTTGTTTTCACAGAAGCATTGCAGTGCGACAGGGGGAAATGAGGCCAAGCTGTGCCCCGGAGGGCTTCCTTGGTGCCACAGGGAGGGAAACCCTGTGTTCCCATGTCAGTTGTCATAAGGACAAGGGCAGAAGTGATGTGTGAGGGGAGGGCAGGGATGAGAGGGAGGCGCCATGTGGACACCTGGGGGGAGCACTCAGGCTTGGGGGAATGGCAGGTGCAAAGGCCCTGGGGCAGGGAGAACAGCTGATGGGGCCTCTGGGTTGGGGGTAGAGGCACAATGCAAATTAAAACAATGAGATACAAGTTCACTGCTGGCAAAGCGACAAAAGTTAAAAGTCCAAGAATCCAAGCCTTGGGGACCAGGTGGGGAACTGGGAATTCTCAGACTCCACCGATGGGAATAGAAATGGGCTCGGCTGGAAGGCAGGGGTGATCGCAGGTGAGAACCGGGGCCGCAGCTGCCGAGGTGGTGAATGGGGCATTCCAGGGTCTGCACCACGGCCCCGCCCTCTATCCCATGGCTGCCCCAGCCAGGCCCCTAATCCCCCCATCCATCCATCCTACTCATCTCCCAGATGGAGCTCAACCCAGCCTGAAGGGGACCAGGGGACAGGGATGTAGGCGCACGTGGTCACTCGGACAGCAGGCCACAGCCGTGGTTTTCAGTCCCGTACAGCCTGGGCATGGATTCCAAGTGCTTCACTGGGTCTGTGGATGTGGAGAAGGGGGTGGAGGAGTGCAGAACTTAGAAGAGCAGAAACAGGACAGACCTCGGGACCCTGGGTGGAGGAGGGGGCACTGACACATTCTGAACGAGAACCCCGGATGTGGGACCAATGGGCACCAAGGCTGAGACCAGATGCCCAGGCCCGACACTGAGCCCACCCCGCTGTCCGTGTGGTCCTGGGCAGCTTCCTTCTGGCGTCCATGCCCCAGTTTTCTCCTCCAAACGATGGGATAACAGCAGCGGCTTCAGTTGTGGGGACCAGTGAGGCGCCCCCACACAGGAGCCAGGAGAGGCATTGCTGTTGGAGCTGATGCTTCAGCTTCAGCCGCTGTAACCGAGTGGACAGCGAATGACCAGCCTGACCACAGAGGGGTGGGCGGTGTCTATGGGGAGAGTCTGCACCTTCTCCCTCTCTTCCTTCTCTTCCTCCTACAGGGCTGGTCCTCTCATACTCACAGCCCTCGTGGAGGCATCTCGTGATGTCAGCTCCAAGAACCTTTCTGGGCATTTAGAACAGGGGTCAGCAGCCTATGACCTTTGGCACAAATGTGGTTCCACCTGGTCGTGCACAGCCAGGGGTTTCGTTACTGGCCAGACCCGAAACCGAACTCAGGCTGTTCGTCGCTCAAAAGTCAATGTTCTAGAGACAAGGGCTGGTAGAAAGAGAAGGATGTTTTATCCAGGAAGCCGGAAACCTGGGGGGATGGCGGACTAGCATCCCGCAAACCGTCTCCCCTTTGTCAGTTAGAGGGAAAGGGGTTTTATAGGGAAAAACCGGGACATTTCAGGGGTGTATGGCGGGGGCTACGTGCAAAACAGCACGCCAAACTCTGCAATCATCTTGATTGTCATCTTGGTCGTGTGGTGTTCTGGTCAGTGTCATCTTGATTGTTTTCAGCACAGTTAATCTTCAGTTCCATGGTCGGTTTTTTCCCGTTTCCTTGAGACCACTTCTCGGAATTATGCAGGTCACAAACTCAGGGCTGCACGGGGTGGGGCAGCTGGTGTCATGGCTGCAGTCTGGTCATCATGAAGTTAGCTTTTTCCTCTGGTGGCGGTTATAGTATCTGCAAAACAGTTTAGGAATGTGTCTCAGATACTGTTATCTGTGTCCTTCAGGGAGGAACTAGCAGTCCTGTGATTCTATCGTCCTGATTATTAACTGCTTGAGGCTGCTCTTTTGTGACTCAGGGGGGGCCTGGGAGACTTCAGCTTTTCTACAAATGAGAGGCAGGCAGAAGATATGGGAGCGGGAGCTGTCCCGGGGAAGGTCCCACAGGGTCCTGCTTGGTTACAGTTTTTACATTTTTAGCTTTTTTTTTTTTTTTTTTGGCCATGTCATGCAGCTTGTGGGATCTTAGTTCCCTGGCCAGAGATTGTACTTGACCCCCGGCAGTGGAAGCGCGGAGTCCTAACTACTGGACTGCCAGGGAACTCCCAGTTTTTACATTTTTACGTGGTTGGGAAAAAAAACAAGAGGATATTAATATTGCATGCATGACATGGGAAAATTCAAAGTCCTGTGCCCACAAACCCCGTTTACTTGGTATACTGAGATGCCCACCTGCTTGTGTTTGCTTCCGTCTGTGTTCACGCCTCGGCTGCTGGTGACCAGTGTGACAGAGACTGAATGGCTCTCGAAGGCTGACCACTTATGTCTGCTCCTTGCAGAAGGCGACCGTGGCCGACAGGACTGCCTGGCAAGGAAGCCAGGTCAGCCCGAGTGTCAGCAAGGGTGCGGCCACCCTCTGTGCCTGTTTCACCAGCAGGGACCTCCTGACGTAACTTGGCCTTTCCTTTCCACTGCCATGATAGCCGGTCTGGAAGCCAAGGGTGGACAGCACTCAAGAGAAGCTTGGGGATGCGGGGGACAAGGTGCCTGGAGTGACGTGGGCAGCTCGTGGTCAGAGATCCCAGGTCTGGTGGCCCAACAGCAGTGGCAATGCCTCCCTGCCATCCCAGCCTCTGGGAATGTTCACCCACAGCTCCCGGGACCCTTTGGGAAAATCTTAACTCAGGGAGGTCTTTCCAACAAGCGGGTTGGCCATGTGCATCTTGAGTTCATCACGGGTCCAATTTTAGGCATTTTTCTCATTACTTTCACACAAACCTCAGAGTCAAGAAAAATCATGCGGTCCTACGGTGGTCAGTGAGCTGAATGGGTGACCGAGTGGCCCTGAATTGCGTGAGCCTGGGCCGTGGACAGGTGTCTGGTGTCCTCCGATTGGCCAGGCACAGGAGCGTCAGGCATGGGGGCTCCAGTCTCCCCAATCCACCCTCATGCTCCCTTCGGACACCGGGTCAACCCAACATTCTGCCTCTGAGCCGTGACCCATGGACCCAACTCATGTGATCCACTTCCTACCAGGTTGGTGGAAAGAGCCAGGGGTGGGGCGCTAATGCACATGAACATGAACGCTGAAACATCCCCATGTGCTTTAGAAGATGCTTGTTTACCTAAAAGATCTTTGTAGGGTGAAGTGGGGTCAGCAGTGTTATTTTTATGCTCATTTCTATTTGTTTATTTATGTACTTATTTGTTATGAAGTATTTCAAACATACAGAAAAGTACCTCAAATTATTTACAAGTGACGATTTGTGTTTTTTTCATTGTGGTAAAATATACAGAACATACCATTTAGCCATTTCAGCCACTTTTAAGAGTGCCGTTCTCTGGCATTAAGCACGTTCACGTTGTCGTGCAACCATCTCCACCATCCATCCCCAGACCTGTTTCATCTTCCCCAAAACTCTGTCCCCATCAAACAATAACTCCACATTCTCTCCTCAGCACCATTTGACTTTAAAGATTTAACATCGTTGAAAATACACAGCTAACACATTGACTTTAACCACTGTCTAGTGGACCACTGTATGAATATATCGCAGTTTATCTATTTTGAAACTGGTGGATATTTAGGTCATTTTAGTTTTTACTTGTTGCAAACAGTGTTTTAAAAAATACAGGAATGATCACATTATCATCTGTACAGATGCTTGGAGATCCTAGGTGAGACATTAAAATAGGAAAACAACGAGAGAGAGGATAAGGACGGGAAGGTAGGTCAGTCACAATGAACTTAAATATAAGATGGCATCCTTCCAGCAGCTCTGAGCGTGGGCTGTGCTGGCCCAGGTTGCTGGCCCCCTGGCCAAGGCTGACCACAGAATTAGGTGCATTAAGGCTTGATGTGCCAGCACAGTAGCTCCTGGTTTCACCCACATGGACTATTTCTACACAATAAACACCCCCGGTTTAGGGGATAAATAAGGTTTGTTCTTAGAAGAAGATGAATTGAAGTAGAACTTGGCTTTTGCCCAAAGCGACCTGAGGCAAGAACTTGACTCCTCACAAGTTGTGCTAATGTCCTCTGAGTCACCTTGGACAATGGCTTCCCCAGAGGGGAGCAGAGATCTGAAGGAAACACTTTCAGGACTAGTTATTGGCTCCTGGCAGAATTTATCCTGAGGATCACTTAACTGACCCACATTTATTTGGAAAAATGAAGGGGGTGAATTTTCTTCCTGGTTCCAGGCAGTGTTTCAGGTGGGGAGCATGTACGTTCCTGGGGGGGAGCACATAAGGTATGGGGGAGGCAGGATGGCATAATGAGAGGATGATTTCATAGGCAGACAGCGATGGGTGATTGGTGATGGGTTGGAATTCTGGAATCGTCACAGCTGTGTGTCTGTAAGTGGGGAACCCATGTTCCCGAAGCTGTAGTTTCTGCATTGGTTGAGCTGGGTATCAATAGGACACACCCAAAGAATTTGTCTTAAGGAATAAATGAGATGACATTTTGAGAAGAAAAGGAACCAACAGGCAGCATGGAGCACATGTCGCATACATAGTCATGGTCATTATAATAATAGTAAGACTAGTAACAGCGAAGATGGTGGAGAGCTCGTCGTTTCCTTCCCAGTGTGTGGATGGGAATCTTAGGTCTCGTCCACGCTCTTTCTTCCTCGGGGAGGGCAGGGATCCTCTCGGTGGGCCACAGCCTGGCAGCCACCCCTTGGACGTTGTGTGTGGGCTGCTCCCCAGGGATCCGGCTGGCAGGGCTTTAGCAGCTTTACAAGGTGGCCATCTTTTGCTCAGCGTCCTGAAGAAACCTTCTGAGGTCAGCCTTATGGGCACGTGTAGAGGACGCTGGGGGAGGCAGCACTGCCCCACGAGCTCAGAAGCACCACATCCTGCTCTGCGTCCACACTGACCCCGTTGGCAAAGGCTGGCTCACCTGCCGTTCCAGCCCACGGAGCTCTCTAACTGGCTCAGGGACCCTGGACTGACCAGGCTAACAGAGAACACGGGAGACCCGCTGATGAGCAGGGTGGGCAGTTCCAACTCCCTCCAAATACCAGTTTTGAACCCACCTCCTGCAGGGAACTCTCTCTGATAACTGTTGGTGGTGCTGTCTTTTCATTTCCCTAACTTTTCATGTACTTTTCTACTTGACACATCATTAGCAACTTAGTGTCTGTGCTGGGATTTAATTGCACTTCGTGACTTAATGGTGCATCGGGTCACATGTGGTAATGTCACTGTGACAGAGTCTGTTGCTGCTGTGCCCAAATCACCTCACCATTAACTTGTCAGGGCACACCGTCTCCAGCTGCCTGTCTGGACATTTCTTTGTCTGAGGACTTTCTCTGGTCACTTTCTCTGGTCTCCGGTCACCTGATGCAGCTTTGTTGCCCATGGCAGGCTGGAAGTGCCAGGGAATTAAAAGCCCAGGAGGGCTCCCGACCCAGGGCTGGAGGGAGGGGTGGGTGTGTTAATACCCCAGCTCTCTCGTCTCAGGGCCGTTGCAGGGCGTGCTCTACACTGTCTCCCCACAAAGGCTGCACTGCAGTTGCCCACATGGTATCTTGCTTGATGGGACACTTTTATTTGCTGCCTTCCCTTCTTTGAATCAATTTCTCAGTCCCCTACCTGAGTTCCTGGGCTCACCTTCCAAATAAACTCGCACTTGGATCCTTAATCTAGAATCAGCTTCTGGAAGATCTCACCTAAGATGCCTTCTGAATTCTTCCATGATCAGCGGGATAATTGACAGAATGTCATGACCAGGTATCAGCACCATCCTGGCCAAACATGACCCTACCCACTCATCCCCTTTTTTGTTCTGAGCAATGACTTCATATCATAAGGCAAATGGTAAGATTTGGACTGGGTGGGAAGCCGGCTCTCCAGCCCCCGAGGCGTCCTGGAAACACAGCCCGGCAGCCGTCACCCCCGTCTCTGCTTTCTCTCCATTGTGGTGCATACTCAGTTCTATTTGTTCAGGCCCCATAGTCCCCACTACCTGGTATAGTTTATCTGGAACAGTGTCTCTCATAAGTTTACCTGGAATCCTCCTCCGCCTGGGACACCCTCGGGGGCGGGGGGTGGGGGGTATTTCAGGCTTGCAGAAGGGTTTAACACCGAAAAAATGGTTCACAGTCTTTCTCCGTGTGACTTACCTGCAGGTCAGTCACCTGCCATTATCCCTGGCCTTATCCATATCACACGGCAAGGTCTCTGCTACCTGAGCTGCTAAGTGAAAAGTGTGGACGAGTTTGACTGGTTAGTCAACTGCGTTTAACATTCTCTTAACTGAATTTATGTATTTAGTCATTAAGGATTTTAAAAAGTCGACTGGAGATAATATTGCTCTAAAGGGTATTATAGGGACCATTGATGGAATTTAAATATGGACTATGCTTTAGGTAATAGAATTGCATCAATGTAAAATTTTCTGCTTTTGATAGTAACTTTATAGGTATGTAAGAAATTGTCCTTGTTTTTAGGAACTACGCACTGAAATTAACAGTAAATTAGAAGACAGTTTCTCCTAATAACTCTCAAACAGCTCAGAAAAAAATATAAATTCATATATATATACCTATATGTATCAGAGAGAGAGAATGATTAAGGAAATGGGGCAATATATAATTAACTCATGAATCTGGGTAAAAGGTGAAGAGGAGTTCCTTGTACTATTCTTGAAACTTTTTTTTTAAGTTTGAAATTATTTCAAAGTAAAAATTACAAAAAAGAAGTGTGCTGTGGACAAAGGCTATAACCAGAGGACCGGCTGCAGCACATGGGGAGCAAGGAGGGTCCTGCCACTTATCTTTCAATCACGACCTGCTTCTTGTCCTGTTTGCCTTAATGCCTTAAAGGCAGGAAGGCCTTAGAGACAAGTGGGGGAGGGACAGAGTTCCTTCCTCCCCACCCCCGGGGCCAAGGCCTGCACCTGCCTGGACCGCGCTGCCCTTCCCCTCCTGCCACACGGTGGTGCTGTTGCAGACAGCTCGTCCACCTGCAGTTGTGCGGAGTGGGCCCCGAGCTGCCTGACACCTGCTGGGCTCCTTGGACTTGGAGGGAAGGCTGACCTGTGACTATGAGGTGTCGTGGGGGTGGCTGATGTCCCCGGGGACGTGACAGGACTTCATGATGTTGGCATAGCTCTGGCCTCAATGGGGGCTGGGTTTGGTTGGGAGGAAGGACTGGGGAGGGCAGGCAGGTGGGCGCGCCTGGGTGGGCAGGGGTGTGGGTGTGCAATGCACTCGGAGCACGTGATAGTTAGGAGCAGAGAGTTCTCACGGAGTGTTTGACAGTTTGGGACCAGGGTGGTGCTGCCTGCCTGTGTGTGAGCAGAGCCCACGGTAGGTGCTTGATGAGTACACAGGGAATTACAGATTCCGCAGTGGTTAGACATTTACTGCTGCAGAAAGGGCTGAAGCCCTGCATCCGTCCTGTATCCAGACCTCTGCAATTTGACTTTGCAGTTCACTTGTTTCCTCTTGAAGCTGAACTGACTTGCTTTGGCCGATAGAACAGGCAGAAGTGATGCTGGAGCGGTTCTGAGACGAGGCCCCCAGAGGCCTCACATGCTCCCGCCCTCCCTGTCTGAATGCTGACCAGCCACGTAAACAGGTCCATCCTGGCCTTCTGGAGGGTGAGAGGCCATTATGGCAGAGGTGAACTGTCCAGTCTCAGGCCGTCCGGGCCAGCCAGCCCCTAGCTGAGCCGGCGGCTCACCCAGACAGGGGGGAGCCCAGCTGGGATCAGATAACTGCCCAGGTGAGCTTGGCCAACTGGTGAGAAGAGCACAACCTGTTGTTCTGAGCCACTGTGGTCTCTGAATCATGTACCCCCCCTACCCGCCAAAAAAAGATGTCCACGTCCTAATCCCTGGAACCTGTGAATACGTTACCTTCCACAAAGGGAGAAGGATCTTGAGATGGGAGATTAGGCTGGATCCTCCAGGTGAACATGATGTAATCAGAAGGGCCCTTTTAAGAGGGATACAGGAAGGTCAGACAGAGAGGAGGAGGTGTGATAACAATGACAACAGACATGGAGATTGGAGGGATGCAGCCACAGCAAGGAATGTCAGGCACTTCTAGAATCTGGAAGAGGTGAGGAATGCATTGTCCCCGGAGCCTCCAGAAGGAACCAGCCCCAGGCTGGATGTTAGCCCCATGACAACTCATCTTGGACTTCTGACTTCCAGAACTGAAAGAGAATAAATTTGTGATATTTTAACCATTAAATCTCTGGTCATTTGTTACAGCAGCAATAGGGAGCTTATACAGCCTCCAAACTTTGGGGCAGTTTGTTATGCGGCAAAAGCTAACAGATACATGTACATTCCCGTACTCTTCTGGATGCTTTACAATGAGAAAGAGAGGAAAGGGATGGTACTGACCTGTGTGGGAAGGGGGTGCACGGAGAGGCACTAAAAAGTAATGTTTCCCAGACATTCTGATGGAAATGTTTTACAAGACACTTTTTTTTTTCTAAATTACCTAAATCACCATCTTGAAGCCATTCATTTACTTGTGAATTGATTAATTAACAAGCACTTATACACCATGTCCTGGGGTGGGAAGTGAGACATTCTCTGTGCCCTCATGGAAATCGCTGTTGCCCTGACCAGGGCAACTCCTGCAAGAGCTGCCCGGCTTGACCATGTGCAGGGCTTTCCATGTAAGGGCTTCAGCCAAGTTTCCCGAGGGACCTGGCCTCGCCACGCCCCCATCCACCCCTCTGCACAATTCCAGGTGCCCACCCCACCAACCACCCTGGCCGTCTGGCTGGCAAATTTCTCTCTCATTTACTTCTGACAAACAAGCCAGTCTCAAGTTTACAGCCACGTCTTCCTCCCAGCTGGGCCTCCATCTTTCCCCTTTGGCTAGGCATATGTGTGGATAACTGCTGGGAAAGCGACCCTCTCAAAGGCCTCCAGGACCCCCAGTCTGCCCTTGCTTCCTCAGGGAAGGCTTGGGAGTCTATGTTAGGCTTGGGCCCAGAATCCTTCATGCTATCTGGGGAATTCTCTACTTGCATCAGGAGCAAAGTACTATGAGAACAAGGGTGGGGGCCCTTCCGCAGCCTGTCGGGTCACTGTTTTAGGAGGCATGGGCAGATTGGGCGCTGGCACAAAGGGGGGTGGGGGGACCAGGGAGAGGCCTTGGCATGGAGTGTGAGGGAGGGTGCGGAGGAGGGGGCTCCGGGGAAGCTCTGGTGGAGATTCTGGAGTTAGAATCTGCAGACACAGACCGACTCATGGCCTTGTCGCAAGTCATGGAGAGCGAGGTGGGAAAGGACAGCAGAGGGGGGACGGGGACGGAGTCCGCAGGATGACAACCGAGGCCTCCTTTCGATTCTGCACAAGGGCGAAGGTGACCAATGGGGAGTGGGGGCCGTGGAGGGTGTCTGGGCTGTGGACCGAACAAACCCAGGGGGTCCAGGCTCCGAACATGCTGATGCCCGGGGCTCGGGAATCTTAGAGCACACCCACCTGGCCTCCTCCCTCTGGGGTGGACCGGTCAGAGGTAGTTCACAGGATTGGAGAGTGGCTCTGTGCCAGCAGCTGGCAACGAACCCTGGTACCAAGACCACAGGCCTGGATGGAAAACATGGCAGGTGCCCGGCTCAGGAAGCTCATCTGTCGGACAAGGTGGACCATTTCCTGCCGTGGCCAGACCAGTCTTCCGCCCAGCACATTCTGGAGCTGGTGGCATGGAGGCAACCCTGGTCCCCCAGCACTGGCGCACACGCTCCCAGGAGATGCAGAGCCAGTGACCGTGAAGCCACAGGTAACGTGATTTTTGATTTTCTGAACAATGAGAAATGCACATGTCGTTCAGACCACACTGCAGGTGCCACGGGGCGGGAGGCCGTGCCCGCTGGACGGATGCCCTGTGTCTAATCTGGTCCCTGAAAGCAGAGCCATGGCAGGCCATGGGGGCAGGGGGTGTACCTGGGGGTCCCAGGAAGCAGGAAGTGGGGAAGTGAGAGGGGCTGGGGGAGGGGTGTTCATGAGCCAGGCCCGCTGGGGCTGGTGGGGCTGGCAGAGCAGTCTGCTCCCCGTCACCTGTTCCCTGGATTATCATTCGTTGGTCTGAACCACCTGCCTGCCGGGGCCTGGCTCTGGGGGTACGCCTGCGTTTCAGTTTTATTTTATTTTATTCATCCAAGAAGTATTTATCCTCTTCTCGCTGCCCCTGATGTCTAAAAGCGTTCTTCCCTCCATTTGGAGTCTAAACTTTCAGGTTTCAAGTTTTTTTTCTTGCTTTTCTTCTATGACTTGGTCAACCCATTGCCAATTCTCTGGGCAATTAAAACTATTATGAAGAGTATCTGCTCATCAGAGGCCAACAGACTTGGTAAGTGTTGCATGCGTGTGCGTGTGTGCACGGGTGTGCACGTGCACCTGTGGCATGCACGTGGAATGTCTATCCCAGCCAGGAGAGCGTATGGGGGAGACAGAGGGGAGGCGACAGCAGGGCGTGCTTTCTCCGCAGACATGCAGAGCAGTCACGCTTCCAGGCCACATTTCTAGGGACGGGCACTAGTTTGCTTTGGCTCATATCCAAGGATCTCACTTGGATGCCGTTTCTACATTGGCCAAGAAACAGGCTCTGAGTGTTTTGGGGCCGGGCAGGAGCAGACAAGGAACAGAAAGTCCAGCTCTCAGGTGAGGTGAAGGCTGGTGGGCAGAAGTGGGCTTCGTCGGGCTTTGGGCTGGGGCTGGTATCACCCGGCTCTGTGGGGTCTCTACTCAGTGGGACCATCTGGACCAGGGCGATCCCCCCAAATCTAAAAACTCATCCCCAAAATACTAACACATCACGTGTGTATATGTGCACACACACATATTCTATACCCATGACACTGAAGTGGTATATTATCTGGATAATAGACTATCCATCAAAATAAAAAGATAATAGAACAAAAAACGAAATAAACAACATTTAAAATAATTTGTATTATTTTTTATTGTGGACACAATCTCTCTCTCTCTTTTTTTTTTTTTTAACTAAATTGTATTGGAAACATTAATATGATTGAATGATTGAACATACACTATTAGTTTTATAAATCCTGACCACACTTTCTGAAGCAGTGATTCAAGCTTCTGGGTTTAGGGCACTTTGGGACCTGGTTCTACAGAACCCTGCCCTGGCTGTTCTGGCTGAAGACACAGGCACCAGATTATGTTTGCAAGTTTTCTCAGTGTACAGATATGACGGTTTTTATAAGCAATGTGTTTATACTTTCTAGTAACAAAATCGCATGAGGATGGAAAACATTCTACATTTTTCAATCTCTCCGTGGGATGAGTGTCTGTGGAAAGCAGTCCCTTTTTTCTCCTCTGCGAAAACGCCACTTTTTCCTTGAAAAGACAGCTTCAGTGGGTTTATTTTTTCAGAAACTTTGCCAGGCTGTTCTCAGTGACTAGCTTTTGTCCACAGAGGACAGTGCAGCTAAAGAAGTGTCCACCTTTTTGTAAAAGAGATTTGCCCACCTGGTCTTTAGAATTGCTTGTCCGAGTGCACAGATCCACACCAGCCGAGGGGCGTAAAACTTTACAAGGTCGCCCCCGTCTCATGTCAAAGTACTGCCAAGTTCCTCCCGTGTCTGTATCCACACACCAAGACACATGAAAACCACCACATCGGGCAGAGGCCGCAGGCCAGCCTCTCCCCACTGAGGCTGCCCAGGCTTCCCAATGGCTAGTGGACGTTTGTGATGGTAGCACTTGTCCACAAGCATCAGTCCTTACACTAAGTACTGGGAGGTGCTTTTGCTTACATTCTGGTGACATTAATGTAAAGAAAGCCCTGGTGTCCTTTCCAGGTCTCGCTGGACTGTCTCGCACACTCTTAGGGTCACGCGGTCCACACTGGGGAACCCTGATCTAGGCTTAGTGCTGATGGGAAAGGACTTCAGTTTCTATTGCCTGAGCCAGCGCCTGCACAGGTGTCCTCTGGAAAATGGCCCCAAACCTTCCTGGCACACTGGTCAGGGCAGATCCTCCCACCAGACTCTGCTGTGCTGTCTGCTGATGGGTCACCAGGTACGTGCTGGGAACCGTAGATATGTGTTTCTGATGCGTGTTTCTGAATTTGTTAGGTGGGTGCATTTATTCCCATCTTAGAGATGGTAGGACTGAGACCACAGGGCGGAGAACGGCAGGGTGGCCCCGCCCCACGCCCCGTCCACTAGTCCCCGGCCTCCATCTCACCTCCTCCCGTCAGCTGCCTGGCTCCTCTTCCCTTTGGCAGTGGGAGGGACACCTCTACCAAGGCAGAGTTTTCTAACTCTTTCTGCAACGAAACATTGCCCTACCTGCCGGAGCTGGTTCCAAGATGCCCTGTCCCTTCCCTCTCAAGGCCGGGGGAGGACGACGGGCATTTGGGGCCAAAGCCTTTTGGGGCTGTGGGTCAGAGCTGATTTTTCACAAGGCCTGGCCCTTCCTCGCCCTCCCCTGGGAACTGCCATGCTCGTCAGCTCTGGGCTTCTCCACCAGGCCCCGGGGGCCTATGCAGCTCCTCTGGTTTGAGAGCTCCTCTGACCCATCGTGGACCCTAATCCCAAACCAACGAAACCCGTAGAGTTTATTATGTTCATATACTCCGCCAGCAAGGACTTCCTGTTTTTAAGTTCAGGAGATTTCTTTAAAAACACAAACAAATGAAAGATGTTTTGGACCTTGAGTAAATATTCCCTAAGAGCATTTTGTGTGAAACATGAATAAGCAACATATGGGCTATGTTTCCTTCAAAACACACATGTTTCAAGGAAAGGGAACTAGATAAACACATCCTAGATTTCTGCTGAGAGGAAGAAGATCGGGAAAAATTACAAATATTTTTTTCCAGTGGTTAATTGATTAATTATAGCGGCTAAATACAATTTCTGGGGCTGGTATTAGAGGGAGGTCCATGCTGCAAGATCTCTGCCCCATCATCCCCCATCTCTGGCCCCCCTGCCCCGGCCCCTGTCCTCCATCCCCCATAGGGTCTGTGTCCACTGCTGGCAGAACTTGGCATCAGCCCCAGAACCCAGGCCCGCTAGAGCTGGTGGGAGGGCAGGGCCACTTCCTGATTTCCCAAGTGAAGACTGGTTGCCCGGAGACGGTCTCCAAACTTGTTCGGGGTGTAGAAGCTTCTGCTGGAACCACCACCAGGGTCTCTGCTGCACGTCAGCCATTGGGCACAGAGAGGGAAGCACCTAAACACACAAGAGCATCTGGCAGCTTGCCTCAGACCCCTTTCTCTCCTGCAGGCAGAGGAGACCGGCTTGAGTCGGTTGAAATGGAAAGGAGATTTCCTGGGAAGAGGCTGGGGTTTCTCCAGGCAGCGTGGAGTGGGCAGGTCTGGGGACTCCCCTCTGCCAACCATCACTGACAGGGTTCCGCTCTCAAGGCCGAGTCACCTTCCGGGTCCGGTGCGGTGCCCTTCCCCCACCCCAGGGCAACCTCCCCACTCCTCTTGCTGCCCCCTTGGCAGGTGCCGTGGCCCCAAACACCCCTCACCAGACTCTCATGATGGTTTGGTGTCCACAGCTTTATTTATACGCCTCCGAAGTACACCCCCCCCCCCCCCGCCGCCCTTCTTTCTTTGGAGAAACGTGTATTTCAAACAACAGCAGTTAATCCAGCAGCAACTCATCATTGATTTCAACCCCGGCACTGGTCAAAGGACTTACTGTGCATTATCTCGGTTAACTTGCACAAACTCTCAGGGGTCCTGCTATTGTGTTCTGTTGTCATCACCACTGCAATAGGAAACTAACTCACAAAGCGTTGCAGCCAGAAGGGCGCTCGGCGCATCACTTCAGCCGCACCTCCCCCGGGCCATGGTCACGGGGCGTCTGGCTTGCACCCCGCACACGCAGCACAGAGCCTGGGGCGGCCTGCTCCCTGCAGGGCCTGGCCCGGGAGGGAAAGGTGGGGTTTGGTGAGACTGAGTAGGTTCAGAACAAGCCATTATGTGCTACGTTCAGCAGCCTCACGATCAGGACAGATGACCCCTTCCAGCAAGTCCTGAGCCCCCCTCCCTACCACGTCCTTTTTTCCGGGGAAGCTCAGCCTGTGGCTCGAATGTAACCTCCCACCTACTGTAGGGTCTTTGCCTTGTAGAGAAGTGCCGAGCAGGGACCTGCTTGCACAAGAGTGTGCTGTCAGGAAATCCGTCTCACGGTGGCCCTGATGACGGGTTAGCTCAACAGGCACTTCAGGCAAGTGGGTCATTTCACCTTCCTGCCGGGACCAGGGACAAGAACACAAGAGCAGAGCGGCCGGCAGGAGGGCGCAGGGAAAGGGGACGTGCATGGGCCACCCTAACCCTGCATCCCTGCATCCTTCCATCATGTTTCCTGAACTTGAGAGGGAGTGGTGGGGGTGGAGGGGAGGAAGGGGGCTATCCTCTTCCCTCCTTGTCTTTTCCTCCCCTCCCCTCCCTTTCCTTCCTCCTTCCATCCCCCCCATCCTCTCTGCCCCTCTCGCCCTCTTTCCCTCCTCGTCTCTCTCTTTGTTCCACAGAGGATTCTGAGACAGCTGAAGTAAGTCTCTACAATCTATTCTTTGGGTGCCAGGCCCCTGGGTTCATGAAGACACGCTGCTTTGTTCTGAGTCAGCAGGACAGTGGGCCAAGCGTGTGGCCGTCACTTACCCTGGAAGCCCCTGCGATGCTGCCGGGGGCCTCTGCAGACTGACCAGGATGCTCTGAGATGGCCCGCCTTCCCGAGTTGGTCCTCAGGCACCCCTTGCATTCCTCTCCAGAAATGTGGGAATTTATGGGTTGTATCTGACCAGCCTTGTGGCCCTGGCCTGAGGCTGGCCCCAGGGTCTTTGTGGTCAGGCGATGCCCTGAAGCTGGGGTGGTCTGCTGCTCACAGGGCTTGGAAGGAGCAAGGCAGCTGCCCTCCTGCTCCAGGCGTCACCCTCAGCCTGGACGGTGGCCTGGAGAGGCAGGCGGCCGCTGACCTGGCTCCCTCCACCCCCAGTGGCCGGCATGGAGGTGACATCACGCCCTCTCGATGATGGTCCGGAGCTCTGAGTCACGCACTCTGCTTCTTCCAAGTGGCACCTGTTCTCCCCTTTTCCTGGGGCTAAAAAGACCCACTACAGGTGAGAGACCCCTGCTCACCTGTAGCGGACATAAGTGAGTCTGTACGTTATTGTGACGGTACCACACAAAGGTGTGGCCCAGTTTCTACCTGAACAGAGAGCTACTGTGAGGAGGGACCCCAACAGTGGTGGAGGTGGAAGGAAGTCCCCCCGGCCCAGGGCAGCCTCTGCTCCCTGACCCCTGACTCTTGTGTCCACCAATCCAAGCTGCTTGAATGCCTTGGAGATGTGCGCACATGTTGGGTAACAAGATTCTGGAGAAAACCACTGAATATTAGAAATGCCTGGTCCCCTTCAGGGTCAGGCGCATGGCTAGCAGTGTGGACAGCGGGCGGCCCTAGATCTGGGTCCTGAGGAGAGGCAGGTAGGGTAGGACAAATAGGCTGTGAGGGAGACTCAGGCTCGGCCCTTCCTCTTCACAGGGTCAGAGTGGGGTTGAATCAAAACAGATCCCGATGTAGGCGAGGAGGGCATTCTGCTCAGTAAGGGAGGGGCCGTTGCAGCAGGGAGATGGTCAGACCATGAGGTCTGCAAGGGGCCCTGAGGGCAGGCTTGGGGGGGGGGCATCTTCTTTGAAAGGGTGGGTCAGAGAGGCCAGCAAGGACCTATGAGTGGGGAGGGGCGGGGGGCTGACAGGGAGGTATCCTGACAGCACAGTTCTCAGGAGGGGGCTTAAAGGGGGGTGTTGGGGAAGGGTGTCCACATTCCGATGAGCTCAGGCTGCATTGGGCCAAAGTCCAGGGGCCTGGTGGGGGATGAGGAGAAGCTACAGTAAAGTTTGGGTAGTTCAGGTGAGCCAGGTGAGCGGGTGTTTGTCCAAGTTGGTCCAGAGGCAACAGGCAACTCAGCTAATCATTTACGAGGCCACGCCTGGGCATCTGGGTGGTGTATGTGGCCCTGTCATAGGTGAGCAGGGAGGTCATCTGTGCGTCTCATCTAAGTTCCTTGGGGGGTGGTTCTTTGCAGCGAGCCCCTGCCAGGAACAGAGGGAGGGCAAGTTCTTAAAAGAGTTGCCAGGCTCAGGGGAGCTCGACACAGTCAACACCCAGGACACCATCACCTTGGTAATTTGTCCTTCCCGTCAAGGTCCAGTCTTAAAAGAGTTAAAAATGAGACTCACCCAAATGCAGAAGGAATACAAGCCCAGTATTGCATTTAGCTCATCAGTGAGGGAGTCAGTAAGGTGGAGGAGCTAATTCAGAACGGAGTAGGGGATCAGGGTTCCAGCCTCCCGCCTCCCAAACACCATCCTGAGATAAGTTCACTGCCTCAGGACCAACAATGGCTGGTTAATGCCCTACAGGGCAATAAAACTGTAATATTTGGGATTATTTTCCTACAGGGCAGAAATTATATGCATCTGTTCTAGATTTGGTCTCTAATGTACTGTGTAATTTCACAGTGTCTAACCTCAAATCATAGGAAATGGCAGGTCAAGTACGGCTCCGTTCCCCCAGATAATTGAAGAATCCTTGGGTGGTCTTGTTAAACATCACCCAGTGTGGTCATAGAAGGTCGTGCCACCCACTTTTTGGCCCTTTTAACACATTTTAAATACTTTTCCTAACATCTCCAAGAATTTATAGAGGGCCTGCTCAGGAGCTGACCGGTCCAAAGCATGTCCACACCATGACCTTGTTCCAGGCAAGCTTTTCAACACAGAGAACAGAGTTTTGGGGACCAATCTTTTTATGCCCACAGATGGCAGGGAGGTGATAAAGTTATTTTCTTCTTTGGTGCCATTGTATTTTCCACAAGGACCATTTGGGGAAACTTTGAAGTGTTAAGGGGGGGGGAAAGAGCCTGTTTCTATTAAGATTACCCCCCAGAGACAAAGCAGGTTAGAAATCTTCAAAACAAAAATATTCTCCTGAGGGCAGAACAATACAAGGTCTCAGTAGCCCAATGTGATGAGAAGGGCTGCCATGCTATTCTTAGTTCTTCCATGAGCCAGGAGGCCTTGTTTGCACACCTAGATGAGCCCACGTTTCCTAACATCATCACAGCTCACTCTAATTAGTCTGTGAATAGAAACTCACTGTGAACCTGGCTACTCCTTGTGTCCAATTTTTGCCTCCAATCTCTGTTAATTCACTTGAACATCACGTAGCAGGAGGAATCCAGCGATTTTGTTAACAAAAATAAGCTGACTTATCAGGTTTTAACAATCAGATTGGAAAACAAGAATCATTTGGTAACTTTCCAGTTAACATGTGGACAATATGATGTTTGTTCTCGGCAAACCCTTAGGTTTTCTAAACAGTTAAATTGCCCAAGTTATTTATAGAGAAGGTGATTTTTTGGGAAATTAACGGGAGACAAGAGTGCTCCCCTGAGTAGCTGAGCTCAACGCTCTACCAGGTATGGAAAGACATGCGTGTAGGCTCATTATCTCCAGGGGAAACAAAGGCAGCAAAGGAGAAGTGAGGACACAAGCTTTGCGTCATAATCCACAGAGAGGAAGGAGGAGGGGGAGGGGAGGGAGGAAGAAGGATGGCTTTGAGCTTCATCTCTTACTCAGCCTCACACTGGTTTTTCTTCGTGGCAATTATCTCCATGGGACCTTCAATACATTCTGCTTTGTTTGTTTGTTTGTTATCTGTTTCTCCTCACCTCCTTTGCTCCAAGTGGAATTGAAGCCCCATGAGGGCAGATGTTCTTTATTGCAGTGGTCCCCAACCTTTTTGGCACCAGGGACCAGTTTCGTGGAAGACAGTTTTTCCACGGACCGGGGTGGGTGGGTGATGGTTTCGGGATGATTCAAGTGCATTACTTTTATTGTGCACTTTATTTCTATTATTATTACATTGTAATATATAATGAAATAATTATACAACTCACCATAATGCAGAATCAGTGGGAGCCCTGAGCTTGTTTTCCTAAACTAGACGGTCCCATCTGGGGGTGATGGGAGACAGTGACACCCAAAGTATGTTGTTTATGTCCAGTCTCCTCCGTAATCTTGCTTTGGTTGCTGTCACTGCAGAAAACCCTGCTTCACAAAGATAGGATGTTGGAAATGAGAGCAGGCTTTTCAGTGCTTTTGTGGCCATCTCAGGATATTCTGGCTTGACTTTAATCCAGAACGTATGGCGATTTGCAGTTGTCTCAAACACACTTTTAAGGGCACCGTCATTTGCAATCTCAAGCACTTGATCGTCTTCTAGCACAGACAAAGTCGATTCACCTGGCTTATTCACAAGTGGGTCACAGATCCATTCCTTCCCAGTTTGGGGGCCTTTTGTGGTTGGGAAGTAATGCTCAAACTCTTTTGAAAGCTGAGATAGGTGAGCATGCACCAGCTGGGAGAAAGAAGGCCCTGGCTCAGTCTCTTTCAAAATCTCTGCTAATGTTTGAAACAGGTCAAAAATCCCAATATTCACTTGTCGCCCCCAAAAGTCCAGTTTGTCTTTGAATGCAGCCACTTTATCTGCCGACTTGAATACAGTTGTCGTTCTCCCCTGAAGTGACAGATTGAGTTTGTTGAGCAGGTTGCATGTGTCACACAAGTAAGCAAGTTTTGCAACCCATTCTGTGTCACTGAAATGTGCTGCCAGTGGTGACTGTTTTTCTAAAAGAAATCTCTGGAGCGGCTCTCGTAACTCAGAAACTCTGGCCAGTGATCTACCTTTAGAAAGCCATCTCACTTCCGTGTATGAGAGAAGACGTGTGTGCTCTGTGTCCATCTTCTCACAGAGCTGAGCGAACAGATGTGAGTTAAGGGCATGTACTTTAATGTGGCTGATAATTTTAATCACATCCTGCAAAACACTGTTAAATTCAGGCGACATTTTTTGGCTAGCCAGCATTTCTCTATGGATGACACAGTGCGTAGACTCATTCAGAAGCGACTCTTTGACTCAAGTAGTGAAACCAGAAAGCCGTCCAGTCATGGCAGCCGCTCCGTCCATGCATATACCGACACAAAGTGACCAATTCAGGTTTCCTGATATGTAATCATTCAAAGACTTGAATAGTTCTGCAGTTGTGTTGTTGGTTGGCAACAAAATTGCACATAACATATCCTCATGCACATCCTCCTGAAAAATACATCGCACAAAAACAAGCATTGTTGCCTCATTGTCAACATCGGTAGACTCGTCAACCTGGATTGCGTACCACAGTGACTCATTAATACTCTCTAACAATTGTGCCTCAATATCCTCTGCTATTTCGTCAATTTGTCTAGTTATGGTGTTAGCCGAAAGAGGAACACGTGCCACCTTTTGAACTGCAGCCTCTCCTAAAAGTTCACGACAGATGTCCTTAGCGGCAGGCAGGATCAACTCTTCACCCATAGTAAAGGGCTTCTCAGCTTTAGCAATGCGGTTAGCCACTACGAATGATGTTCTCAGTGCAGACACATTTGATGAAGTGGTGGCCTTCTCAGTAATTGCTTCTGTTCTTCGTGTTTATGTTTTTTTTTCTTTTGGAAAATGCTGAAAACTTGTCTTTTAATGCAGGGTGCTTGGTCTCCACGTGGCCAAGCAGTTTTGAAGGTTTCATGGCTTCGTTGGATAGCTGGTCGCCACATATTACACAAAGCAGGCTTGGAGAATGTGAATCACCTGTTGCATTGAACCTGTAATTTAAGTAGGACTCTTGGTATTTTCTTTTAAATGCAGCTTTCTTTTTGTTGGCAGTCTTAGAGTCTTCTGCTATCTCATCATTGGGTCATTTCCCTTTTTCAAAGAAGCTCTCCAGCAACGTTTGTTTTTTATTCATTTTGTCTAGGGTTAGCCTGTGGGCTTACCAAAACTGTGACTGAGACAAGTGCGCAGTGCGGGAAAGCGGCGCAAACGGAAGTGGTAAATAAAATAATGGACCGGCTACTCGCGGACTAAAATAAGTGCTGGATTCTGACTTAACGCCTGCCACCAGATGCAGCTGTACAGTTGAAGTACATCAACTCACTTGCCACTATAAAACCTGCCAACAGATGCAGCTTGTCACTTGCCACTCACTGATAGGGTTTTGATATGAGTCTGCAAGCAATTGATTTCTTATGGTTTCTGTGCAGTCAAACCTCTCTGCTAATGATTATCTGTATTTGCAGCCGCTCCCCAGCGCTAGCCTTACCACCTCAGATCATCAGGCATTAGATTCTCATAAGGAGCACACAACCTAGATCCCTCTCATGCGCAGTTCACGGTAGGGTTCACGCTCCTGAGAGAATCTAATGTCACCGCTGAACTGACAGGAGGCAGAGCTCAGATGGTAATGTGAGCGATGCAGAGCAGCTGCAAATACAGATGAAGCTTCGCTTGCTTGCCCACCACTCACCTCCTGCTATGTTGCCCAGTTCCTAACAGGCCACAGACTGGTACCATCCGTGGCCTGGGGGTTGGGGACCCCTGCTTTATTGTTTCATTGTTGCTGCTTGAACTGTGCCTGGTACACAGCAGGCATTCTGTATACATAATCATAGATTTGGGGAATAGGCAGAAATCTTGGGGAGCTTGTGGAACTGGGGGCTGGAGCTGATATCTTGGCTATACATCAAACAAGTCACTTCTCTTAAGAAGGAAAAATCATGGTTTATAATCTTGAGGTGCCGCTGGGCCTTCTGGAGCCAGCACCCCCGGTGTGGCTTTCCCTGGCATGGCTCTCCCCGGCGTGGCTCTCCCCCCAGCATGGCTGGAGGCTGGGAGCTCTTCCTCTCCTCCCTCACCTCCTCCTCGGGCAGTGGGAGTGCCCTGAGCTCCACGTTGTTTCCTTCCCCTGGACCTTCCCACCCCCTCTACCTCCTCTGCCATCATCATTCCCTCCTCTCCTGCTTTGCTTGAACTCCCGTTCAGCCTTCAAAGCCTGGCCATGAATGGCTCTTGTGACCCCACCCGAGTGGCTAACACATCCCTCTTGGTGCCGTGCCCTCATCTGAATCTTTGTCTATAAAACTGCTCTGAGTGATATAATTTCACCACAACTAAGGGGGCAAGTCACATGTTAAGTCGAGTTTCTGGTCTGGGAGGCTTTGAAGAAGAGGAAGGGCCTGGGGAGGGGACACGGGCCAGCGGACGTGTGAGGGCGGGTAGAGGGTCATGGAGCATACTTGCTCACGTCCTCCTTCAGCCAGGCTGGACTCCTTTCAGGAGTCCAGTGACCAGGAAACCCTCCCAGCAGCAGAGAGCGTCCTTTCTCCTGGTGGCACAGATGAGCTGGATCTCGACAAGCAGCGAGTGTGCGGGCATATGCTGGAGACACAGACCCCCTGCAAGACGCCCTCCCGGCTTCAGGACGGCGATGGAGCTTGACTGAAAAGGGATGTGCTATGTAGGTTCTGAGCGTGAGCTCAGCATGGTAAGCAGGGGCTGCTGTGAAGGATACTTACCCTATAAGTGATAACAATGCTACCAGCAACGGCAGTTAGCCATGAAGCATCTCTTGGTACCCAGCACAATAGGCGAGTTCCTTAAATGTCCCAGTGTGCGGAGGGGCCACACCAAGTCACCACGAGCCACCCCAGACTCACAGGCATGGTCAGAACAGCTGTCAGGGCAGCCTCATGAGTAGGCAGCTCGAGGGACATTTCGAGCAGGAGGGGAGGCGAGCCGTCCTGCAAACCTGGCTTCTGAAACGCGAGGGGGTTTAACCCTCCTCCTGAGCTGGGCCCTGGTGACCGACCACAGGTGGAATCCCATTTTCTTTCTCTTTCCTTTTTCCTTTAACACATGCGTGGGGGACAGCTCACGGGGCCTGTTTGGTCTGGGGAAGCTCTCCACACCATCAGCTGTTTGCAGCTGCTGCATCCTCCTCCTCTGGGAATGAGGGGTTGTCCTCCGTCACCCTCAGGATAGGCTCTGCAAACAGTGGCCTCTCCCGTCCAGAAAAGGCGAAGGGGCTGCCCCAGCTCCCGGGGGCCTGATGGCTCTCCGGGTCCGGGGCAGGGCCTGGTCTGGGTCTCCTGGGCGGCTGACCTTCAGGATGGCACTTGGCAGGACTGTCCCCCAACCTCCAAGGCAACAATGAAGCCGCTGCACTCAGTGTGTGGTCCAGGCCTGGAGAGAGACACCGAGGAAGGGGCCGGGCGGGGAGGAGACGGCCGCTCCCCGAGTCCCACACACCATCCTCCCACAGCTGCTGTGGTCCTATTCCTGTCTTCTGACCCTCACAGTAACCTGGCCACTCCCTTGGAAAGGTTTGTCCAGGCAGCTGCCAACATCCAGGACAGAGACTCTGGGGACCCCACCTCTAGAGCAGCCCAAGTGCAGTTTTATCTGGAAAGGAAAGGATAAAATGGGAAAAACGGAGCCGATCCCCTGTTGTTGGCTTGTGACAGTTCCCATCCCTGGGCTGCTCACAGCCTCAGGCCGTCACCTCTGAGGGCTCCTGTGTCCTTGGAGAGAGTCCGACAGCTCACGGCTGTCGTCTCTTCCTCTGTGGCGTCGTTCATCCAGACCCCCTGCTCCTCTTGGCTGTGGGCGGGGTGTTACTATGGAGAGGACACCTCTGGTGTGTGCAGGGGAAGATCTGACCCCAAGCCCCACCACGGAGGTTCTTGTCTGCGCCCAGAAGCAGGCTCTGTGAGGAACAGGCATTTCTTTCGGGGGACTGGGCTTGTTATCTACTATCCACCCGGCCCAAGTCCAGGCATGAATGTGGTTTCGTGCCCACAGGTGGGGAGGGTGGAGGAGGACCTTCCTGGAAGCCTTGAGGACAGAGCTTTTTGAATCCCAGCTCTCTCACCTGCGGGTGTTTGGCTGCTTTCATGTTGCCTCCGTTTCTACATCTGTAAAGTGGATGCGTTATTCCCTGTTTCACGGTGAAGATGGAATGAAATTGTGGCTCTAGATGTTGGCTCTAGAATATCCTAGGAAAGTCTTCCTAAGAGAAGAATAAAATATTTATGTACAAGAATGTTCACCAAAAAGTGGTTTCTTGGAATAATCAGAAACAATCTGAACGTTTAGGGCATTTGTTAAATCCGTCGAGGTTCATCCATTTATAGGGTACCATGATGTGGTCTCTTCAAATGATGGTGCAGGTATATTTTCAATGACACGAAAGGGTGTACACAAGAGATTATACATTTAAAAAATACAGGTTATCGAACCTTTTCTTTAGAACAGTCTTGGGTCGGGGGGCCGTGTTAGTCACGCTGATCACTGTTTTCCTACCCACAACTCCCCATGGAGAGCCTCCTGTGGCCCGTGGCCCGTGGCCCGTGGCCTGCTTTGTGTCAGGGACCGGAAGAGGATGGCTGAACCACTCTGAGCCAATCAGATTCGTTCTTTTGGGAACACAAACCAAGTCCTAGAAAGCAGACAGCTCTGAGCTCAAGTGCTGTTGATGTGACCACTGGGGAGGGAGGCATGTGGGTCAGAAGCCGACCAAGGGAGTCACCTGTTGCAGGGAGACTGGACCGGGGGCTAGAGAGGGAGGGCCCGTGGCCCCTGGGAGCGAGCAAGAGAGACAGAGAGAGCTCCAGAATGGCAACCGTCACGGAGTTCAGCTGTGTCCCCTCCCCCTTGTCACCCATAGATGCCTCTGTGTCCTGCTCAGAAAATTCCTTTGTGCTGGACATAGTTTCCATTCTTTGCACCCAAATGACTGCTGACAAGGCAATGCTCTGTGAACACGTGGTTAAGACTCTTATTTCCGGGTAGAGGTAGTTCAGATATTTATTTTTGTAAAGTTCTCAGTATTTTCTATTTTTTCTACAACGATCATTCATGTATTAATTGTTAAAAAAAAATAAATGGAAAGGGCATCCACTTTGAAAATAGATAGGCAGCTTTTTATAAAGTTAAACTTTAACTTCCAGCAATTCCACTCTGAGGGACTTACCTAAGAGAGACGGCAACCTAGAGCCACACAAAGACCCAACTCGAACGTCCAAAGCAGCTTCCTCCACGACGGCCCCGGACTGCACCAGCCCCAGGTGCCTTTGGACAAACAACCCAGCTGTGGTCCATTGTACAGCGGGACACGACTCGGCAATAAAAAGGAATGACCTAGCGAGGGAGGTGACACCCAGAGGAGCCAGACCCGACGGAAAACTGTGAAATTTGGGGTAAGTGAAACTAATGTGTAAGGCAAAAGGCAGATCAGTGGTTTCCTGGTCTGGGGTGACTTGGGTGATTTTGAAGGGATGTGTGGAAATTTCGGGTGTGATGGAAATATTCAATATCTTAATTGGGCTGGTGGCTATACAGGAGTAGAGGTCTGTCAAAACTCATTGAATTGTACCCTTTATGGTCTATTTTATTCCATGTATATAAAGCCTCTTTAAAGTTGAAAAATTAATTGTAAAATAAAATAAAGCGAACCCCCCTGGGAGGATTGGGTCTTTGTTAGTTGCTGAAGTATCTGAGTTGCTAAAATATGGCTGAGCGTGGATGAAATGTCCACTGCCCCTGGCCCCGGGGGGCTGGGGCACTGTGCTCACGACAGAGGGTGGGCAGGGACGCAAGGCGAGGGCGGTGCCATGGTCATGGGTGGGCCTGGCCACGGGCGGACAGGGGACAGAGTGAAGCATATCGTAAGTGTGGAGAGAGGGACCCTGCGGATTGGAAGTGAGACGTCCATGGGCCACTTGGTGAGCAGAGTCAGTGCCCGCCGCGGCCCCATGCCCTTCCCCATTCAGGGCACGTGGGCCTCCTGCCTCTGCCCGAGGGCTCACTTGGGCCATGGGGCCTGCTGGTGTGCAGGACGGAAGTGGGGGGAATTAGCACCTCCCAGGAGCAGACCCCAACCAGTGACTCACGGGGGTGAGGGTAGAAGCACCCCGCAACCTCCCTCCGTGGGGGGCCCTGGTTGCCTGTAGCAGGACTGCTGTGTAGGTCACTCCCGTCCCTGTCTCACCTCCACCTCCCCACTCTGGTGTCCTGGGATCATATAACCTATGAACACCCGCAGCCTTGTCTCGGATCGGCTGCTGGGCGCGTACCACCTTGGCTTCTTCTGCCCTCTCTGGTCCTTGTAGGTCTGGCCTCATGCAGCTGCCATGGGGTTGCTATGGGCTGACCGTGCCCCCAAGTTCCTATGTTGAAACCTATTCCCCCAATGTGATGGCATTAGGAGGTGATTAGGTCATAAAGGGGATTAGTGTCCATATAAAGGAGACCCCCGAGAGCTCCCTTGCCCCTTCCTCCACTTGAGGACACAGCGAGAAGATGGCCGTCTGTGAACCAGGGAGAGGGTTCTCAGCAGAAACTGGATTTGCGGTGCCTTGATCTTGGACCTGCAGCCTCCAGAGCTGGGAGGACTAAACTTCTGTGTTTATGGTCCACCTGAGCTAAGGTACGTGGTTCTAACTGCCCAGGCAGAGTAAACTCGCCCCCTCCAGCTGTCTGAGGTCCTTGCCGTGACAGCCAGTGTCCTCAGCGTCTTCCGCTCTGACCCCTGCTTCTGGGGCACTTCCTGTGGTTTAGGGACTCAACGATCTCACAAAGAGTGCGTCTGCTTTGTCTCACCGCAGACTGTGGTCCAGAGCTCTGCGCTCCACAGGAAGATCTTTGTCCGGCTGCAATGCCTCTTCCGGGGGTGCGGGGAGAGTCTGCCCCCACGAAGGTCCTCTGTTAGGTGCTGCCCTTGAGTTTTGCTGAGAGGGGAAGGGGCTACGTGTATCAGCATGTCCTTCAGAGGAGTCAGCGTGCCGAGTGATGGGGATGCTGAAATAGTCACGAAAACACAAAACACAAACCAAACCAAACCTCCCTTGAAGCTGCCCTGCAGCCAGCGTCCATGTGTCCTCTTCTTACAGACTGAGGACGGCCTGAGAAAACTCCCTCTGAGGATGGGCCCTCGGCAGGGGTCCTCGGGTGGGGTTCAGCTGTCCTCTGTTTGCATTTCTCAATTAGCATTTTCTAGAGTAAAATTCCTTAAAAAGAAAGTAAACCCAGGAGGACTGGAGTGGAGGCAAAAGTCCCGAGTGGCAGCACACACCATTCTTTTCTGGCCATGTGCCCTCTCACCCCTGCGGTGGCCTGGTCACGGTGGCCCACCTGGTGGTGCCCTGCTGGGGCCTCCCCGTGACTTCCCACTGCCTAAAGGAAGAGAAAGCAAAAGGATGCATTTGTGTCCTCTTCTCCACGGAGTTCCCAGAGTGGCCTTTTACAACATAACTCAGGTCCTGCCACGCCTGCTTGGACGTGGCTTGTCAGCACACGACGTATCCCCATCACCTGTGACGGAAGCTGTGCTGGCCTCTGCCCATAGTCCCCAGGCCTTTTCGTCATGCCTGGCCCTGCTCCGCTCGGCTACACTGACCTCTTTGCACACTCGGGCCTCATCAGGCTCCAGGGCCATCGGACTCTACGGAAAGCCCCGCCCAGGGTCTTTGCAGCGGCTCCACCCTGAGGCCGGGTCAGAGGCCACTCTCCCTGGTCGTCCTGCCACGGAGGCGCCCCACCCAGCCACGGTCACAGAACCGTTTGGTGTGAGCGCTGGAGCTGCACCTCTTCCTGTTTAGCTGTTGGTTTGATGTCTGCAACTCCCACCCAGAGCACAAGCCCCTTGAGCACGGGCACTTGATCTGTCTCTGTGTCTCCACACCGGCACCCACTGCAGTGCCGGCCGTGAGCGCCCGGACGCATATGGCCTCTGATTCTCAAAGCTCCCCCTGCGCCCAGAGATGGAACAGCCGCAGTGGCATGGCCACGACACTCAAGGTCCCCTGTCTGGCATCCTTAGGTTATGAGTAAAATTATCCGCACTGTTGAAGTTTAGACATGTCAGTATGTTTGCAAAAGTAAACTGCTGTTTCCAGACATTGTTCTAAAATATATTAAACACAGACTTGTGGGTCTTCAGGAAACAAGTGGGCGGCACCGACACAGGCCTCTTCCTGAGCCGTCGGGTTTGAGCACGCAGCTCACCTGCCGCTTTAGGCCGCTTGCCGCCAGACCCTCGGGGGTGTCAGTGCCAGGAGCGCGATGGAGCTGGCGGTGCAGGGCCCCTGAGTGATGGGAGCTGCTAGAGAAACGTGCCAGGTGACGCAGCCCCGGCTTCACGCAGGGAGGGCCATGCAGGCTGGTTCTGATGAGAAGTTTTGTGCCTCTTTGGCCTCAGAGCCTCAGAGCGCTGCCAAAGCAGCTGAGACGTGAATTTCAGAAGCTGAGCACAGTGAGGAGAGCGGGGAAAGGCCTGGGGCAGGGCAGAAGGGTGGGTTAGGGGGTACACAGGTTGAGAGGGGACAGAGGAAGGGAGATGCAGCTGGACGGGCCAGGGAGAAACCACGAACCACAGCTGTTGTGCATTTTGGTCACGTGGGTAATGGCATAAACTTGTTTTTCGATATTTCCAGAATGTGTGCTCTCTTTCTCACAGCTGATACCGTTTCCCTGGAAAAGGCCCCAGATGGACAGACCTGGGAAGAAACTCTCAGAGCAGCCAGTGTCTGACCCAGGGCGTGGCCCACGGGCAGCCCTGCCTTCGCCTGGGAGGGGAAGTGGCGCTCTCACCCTGGCCTAATGTGACACCAGGCCGGGAAGGAGGCATTTCTGTAAGGCCAGGCGCCCTGGGGTAGCCGTGTGAGCTCGCGGCCAGGCCCTCGCTGTGCGGGGAGAGGGGCCAGCACGGGAGCCCCGCTCACCAGCCAGATCACCTCCCCAGGATGGACTTGGGAACTGGCTTGGTTGAACTTCCTTTCCCTCCCTTTCTTGCTGTTCTGCCACCAGACAGGCTCCAGAGAGCGGGAGGGAGGGAGAAGCAAGGTGACACTAAGTCCTGTCAAATGCATGGCGGATGGCGGATGGCGGATGGCGGATGGCGGATGGCGGGGCCCCGGGGTCCCCGTGGCCGTGAGGGCCATCAGGTGCAGCCTGCCTGTTCCCCCAGCCCCTGCACTGCACCGTTCAGCTACACCAGCCCCGGAGGTTAGAGGAAGCCTTAGGGTTCTCGGGGAAGCGCCCTCAAACCTTATTACTCATCAGGATGGTCTGGATTAAATCCAGAAGCCCAGGTTGCACCCCAGGCCTGAGAAACCGGAGTGTCTGTGGGTGGAGCCTGGGCATCAGCATTCTGTACAGCTTGCCGGTGATTCTGACGAGCAGACGGGCTGGGCCTCATGGGTGTGAGGGAAGAAGAACTGAGCACGCCTCTGGGGCTCAAATTCCAGGTCACCAACTGTCCCCGGGACTGTTCACGTCACCTATAGTCTGCCCTGCTGCCCTCTGCGTGCAAGCAGCGTCACCACCATGGATGTCCCCCCCACCATTCCCCCCTCAATCTTAATGGACGTCCACAGCCTCCCCTGGCTTTCAGGACTAAGCCTCCAGGGCTCTGGTGGCCCGCAGTCTCCCTCTGCTCATTCCCTGCTTTCAGCCCTTCAGCCACAGTGCCTTCCTCTCCGCTCCTCGGCTGTGCCGCCTCGCCTGCCCACGCAGGGGTTTGTGAGTGCTGATCCCTGCCCCCCGTGCCATGCCCCCCCTCCTCCCACCTCAGTGCAGCACACCCTCCTCTGAGTGAGCTCCGGCACCTGGCCTGCGGCTGGACCCCCAGCACAGCAGGAAGCCTGCTTACACGAGATGCTCAGTAAATCTCTGTTGACTGAAGAGTAGATTCTTGTACACGGTCCGGTGACAAGAGGCTCACTGCCGCTTCCCTACCCCAAACCAGCCCTGTGGTCTGCCCCACCCCCAGGCATCCCGGGGGCGGACCCCTCCTCTGCTGAGGGGCTCTGTCTAACAGATGTGGCTTTCAGCTCCCACCCAGGCTGGGGACCTGGGGCCGTGGGCACCATCACTGCCTTCCCCGCAATGCTGTCCGTGGGGACCTGGGGCCGGGGGTGGTCACCGTGCTTCTAGAGCCCCCTTGGCTCCAGGTGTCAGATTCGTGGCTTCTTTTGAATGTCCAGCCTTTATCCTTGAAGGCTGGATATATTGCTGGAAACCACCATATATGATGCAGTGTCAAACTGGCTGGGTAATACTGTTTGCGGAAAAGGTTGGCAGTTTGGTCGTAAAGGATCAATGTCACTTCTCCTTTGAGGCTTGTGAATGAGGCGGTTCCAGACTGAAAAGATGAGGGGTGTATGTCGTGAGTCCACACGTGGCAGGCCATCCTGCTGTCCCGCCCTGGCCCCGGGCAGGGGGATGCCTGCCTGAGAGCCGGGGGTTCTAACCCCATCATTCTAAGCCATTCGGGCAGCCGGCTTTACAGATGCTCCTACAGAATGCTCCAGATTCCTGCTGCTGATTTCCCAGGCTCCACGGGGCCTGGCCAGCAGAGGGCACGGTCCCCCCCATCTGGGAGTCAGGCCCAGAGCAGCCTCCCAGGGCCTTTGCTGCTCCAGGCTCACCCTTTCGGGCTGTCGAGAGCTGCAAAGAAGGAGTGGCTGGTGGGAGCTGGCTGAGGCACGGGGGTCCCTGAGGGAATTCACAGCAGTGGATCCCTCCCCGAGGGGGTCCCCCAAGTAGACCTCCCTGAAGCAGAGGGTGCCCAGGTGCCCCCTCTGTGGCTGCTTCCACCATCGGTCCTGGCCCAGGCCCTGGTGTCCCTGGAAAAGGCCAGGACCCATCTGGAAGTCGGTCTCTCGGGGGCTGGCGGTCGGGACAGTTCAAGGAGAGACCCGACCTCCTCTTCGTGTCTGCGGGGGCGGGGTGGGGGGCAGGGAGGCAGCAGCCAAGGTATTTCATGTCTCTGTTGACAGATGCTGCTGAGAACCTTCCGACACGCCTGCCGGCTGCAGTGCCGGACACTGGCTGAACCGAGATGTTAGGGCCTCACTCAGGTGCTATGCTGTCTGGAGGGGGAGATGGACATTCAACACACAACTGAATCAATTAGGCCAAATTACAGACGTGATGAGTACACGGAAAACAAGAAGGGGTGCTAGACAGAGGAAAGTTGGGGTCCTACCAGCTCCAGGGGCTGGGGGGCTGCTCAACGAGACCCTCTTCCTCTGGAAGTTTAGATGCCAGGGCCTGACCCCACTCCTCCCGGGGTAACACCTCGGTGCCAACTGTCCCTTCAGCAGGGATGGCCTGGCCTCACTCCTCCTCCTGCCCTTCACGGCCTGAGTTAAGTCTTTTCTGCTGCGAAGCTGCCTCCCTTCCCCCCAGCCCCCTCACAGCCATGCTGGTTCCAGAAAGGCTCCTTCCCTGGTTTTATCATTACATCGCATACATTGCTCTGCTTTCTCTGCACTGGCTGTGAGCCCCTCGAGGAAAGGGCTCCACGATGGAGGGTGTAAGGATCTCTCGGGGTCCGTTTATCAGGCTCTTGCTCTAGCCGGCCCAGTGGGGGTCCACGGTGTGCCCACTTTGAGCCAAATAGATGCCACGGGGCGGGGGGGTTCAATGTGTCCTGATTTTATTAGGGGAAATTCCTGTGTGGGAGCAAACGGGGAGAAAACTGGGCAGCTGGGGCACAGTCCTCTCAGCCTGGGGGTGAGGGAGGCCTCTCCTCCAGGGTCGAGGATCTGTCCTCCTGCGCATGGGAGCACAGACACTTCCTGTGCGCTGGGATTGCTCAAGAACATCCAAACGCACAGTCATGGGGGATTCACCCTCTGTCGGAATCCCTGTCATCTGAACAGAAAGTAAGTCCCTGATTGTGAAAGCTGGGTGGGTGGGGGGTTTTGGAGGCTCCCTGCTTCAGCCCAGGGTGTCGTGAAATCTTGTGCCTCTGCATCGCCTGGTTCCTCTTCCTGCTCCCCACCTGCCAGCGGAGGTGGCGTAAGGCAGGGGTGACATACCAGCCGGTTCTTCCTTGGTGGCACAGCCTCTTGCATGAGTTTTCACAGGCAGAGACCCTGCGGGGTGTCCCACCGCACAGCCCTGAGGCCTGTGAAAAAGTGCAGGAAGCCCCAGGATGGTACAGCTCCAGAGGGTCTCAGAGAGGCCCCAGAGGGGACACCACCCCTGGGGAAAGTGTCTCTGCCTGTGAGGGCCTTGACCATGAGTAGAAGATGCCCCTGGCTGGCACTTTTCTGTGCAGGAGTCTGCAGAGCTTGGCTAGGGAAGTGTGTAAAAATTCACATGAGGAATGAGGTTTCCAAATTGTACACCCCTGCCCTTCTCCCCCTGACACAGGCCTAAGAAAGAGAATTCTGGGCATTACATCTCAGCCTCAGCTTTTTGGGGGACCAGTTTCTGTCTCCCAAACTGATGAGAGGAGAGAGAGGAAGATGGGCCTCGGGTGGGAGGACAGGAAGGGAGGAGAGTCTTGCTTCTGGGGTCGGCCTCCAAGCCTCCATGTGTTTTGAAGAATTCAGGCAGTGGACAAAGAAGAGGCACAACTTTTTAGCCAGTGTAAAATGCTGATAGAAGGCACTCAGGGGATTGAAATAGAAAAGGCTGGAAGTAAGGAGAGTTTGTGCCATTAAAAGAGAGAGGTTACAGAATTCCTGAGGAAAAAGAGAATCAAATAGAGAGAATTTTAAGAAGTGTTTCTCTGGTCCATAAGTTGGATGCCCTTTGGTATTTCCCCAGACCCTTGAGCGAAAACAGCAACTAACTTTTCATTCTTTGGGTTTTGGTGCTGTGCTTCTATGAACGTGACTCCACGTATGGACTGGACCACATGGAGCTCCAGTTTATATTTGGGACACACACACACACAATACAGAAACACATCTCAGAAATTCACTTTTAAGAAAACAGCTGAGATTATCCATCACAACGTGAGTACGTTCATCGACTGTTCAGTCTTCTATTAAGCACCCATCTCTGTCTAACAGATGGATTAAGGTCCATTTTTATTCCCTTTACGGACCCATTTATTCTCCCCTCTTAGGCAAAGACGTCTGTGCCCTAGCCACCTTCAGAAAGCAGGATGTCCAGGCCAAGGAAGGAAGTCTCCTCTCTGGTTTAAATTTCACAGTGAAGCCTGCTTTAGAAATAAATCATAAAAAGAGATACCCTTCGCTCATCTGCTGCAGACAGCCCCGAAGTGTATCTAGCCCTTGAGATCAGAGCTGAGTTCTGGGCAAGGTGAATGCAGACCAGCATCGACAAACTCCCCGGCATTTGTGGACGGCACAGCTCTCTGGCATCTGAGAGCTGGCGTGCTGGGGAAAGTGAAGCCCAGTGACAAGATGAATGGGCATCCCTGGCTCCCGTTTAGTGCTTAATTACCCAGAGGAAAGGCCAACAATGGGGACTGTAAATTGTCCTTGGAAAACAACCCTGGGAGTGGCTCCCCCTTTGTCCCCAGGCCAGGACCCCCACCCCTTTCCTGGGCCTGGAGGGGCCTCCTTCTCAGCTGCCGCTTCGCCTGGATCTCCTGCTCCTCCCCGGCCCACACTTCCTCTGCATTTCCCTTCTCCAGCCAGGCCTCGCCCCCTTCCTGTTTTCCTGGTCACCAGCAGAGGAAGGGAAATGTTACATGAAGCCCTTTTCTTTGTCTTCGCCCCCACTGATTCATAGGGAAAAGAATGGCTTCAGGTGTTTAAATAATGGGGTGCGATGAACCTATAACTCATCCCAGCACTTGTCTTGGGAAAAGCAAAGTCCCCAGGGCAAAGTCAGGGGTCATAGATCACGCCAAACACAAGCTTTAGTCACTTTTAATGCAACGACAGCTTAACAGCTTCCAGCCTCAGATATTAAAATGAAACATTGCAAAAAAAATAATAAAACGTAATTTCCATTTTTCAGATTCCATTTCTTCTTTAAAATACAAATATTGCCAAAGGCAAATTTTGGACACTCATGCAGTGTGCTTGTCCCCAGTTTTTGGACACCACTGCTACGTACCGTCCCCAGATGTTGGCACCAGTACAAAGTAAGTTTTCCAGAATTGCTTCCATGCTGGTAGAGAATTACAATAGCTGATTTCAAACCCAGAGAGACATAGCTGGGGGTGGGGATGGTGCAGGGGGTCTGGCCCCTGGGTTTGGTCTTCCCCATCGAGGAGGCGTACGAGGTGGATCCTCCCTGGGTGTGATGCGGGGAAGCGGGGTGCATGCCTGAACGGCTGCGTCCGATGTCCTCAGAGGCCCTGGCGGATGTGGCCTTTTCCCTACTGCTCCCTTGACCTGCATTTCCCTCCTGCTGATGCTATAGAACTACTTCTCTGAAGTTTCTTGATTTAGACCCGTCTCCTGCTCTGGTTTTGTTAGGGTCCAGGCATGGGGGCCGGACTTTCGTATTTTAATCAAACAGTCACCAACGTTTATCTGGAAATGGTGATGGCAGGAGGACACTGTCCAGCTGTGCCCAGTCACTACAGACTGTTAGTTGCCTTGAGATGCACTTGGTAGGACTCCTGCTAGACTCAGCCTGGCCACAACGACACGAAATCGGGCAACAGGCTGGGGTCGGGGTGACGGGGCACTTGATCCCAAAGTACTCTGGGGAGCCCCTCCCTGCAGTGAGCTCTCCTCATGCTGTTTGATGAGATCTTCATGGTACCCTTGAGCGAGCAGATGGGGCTTTCATGCCCTCAGAGACCAGCGGTGCCCCAGCGAGCCTGCCCTGCCCTGGGCTGCTTGCTCCGGGCTGTTTCTTTGCCGCATCCTGGCTGGTGGTGGGAAGATCTCTGCCCTACCTCTTTCCCCGCCTCCCTCCAGCAGAAAACTCCAGTGATGGGGACGAAATGATCAGTGTATTAAGAGCCCCTTACGAGGAAACGAATCCTCTCCCACTGTTAGGGAGATGGATGGAAGTGAAAGTGGAAAGAGAAGTCTTCTCACTCTTTTCTCTGTTGGGTGGTGGAGAGCAGAGGACCCAGTCTCTGATCCAAAACCTTTCCCACGGGTCACGAACTGACTAGTTTTTAGACTCAATTATCTCACAGCATCTGGGAGTTTGGAAGGACCCAGTCAGAGCCTCTCCCCAAGGGGACGTGGAGGTACCCCACACACAGTGTGCTGAGTTCCTTTAAATTCAGCAAAGGTGTGCTGAGCCTGCACTGGCTTCAGACTCCCATCCACACATGCAGCCGCCTCTGCGTAGGGATGCCCCCTCCTTACACCCAGCTGTCTGAATGGGACCGCCTCTAACTAGGAGAGTGGTCCTATGGTGGGCTGCCTGCAGCGGTAGCTTCTGCCTAGTACATCCTGACCCAGAGCTGCAGCTGCCTATGGATGGGAAGTGGCTTCTCAGGAAAGAGGGCTTCGTTCCTGGGAAGAAGAGGGGCCTCGGCCTGCTGTTTCTGCAGCCCCTCCCGCGCCCTGGGAGCAGGGGCTCTGGGGAGGCTTTGCTCAGGCCCCAGGAGGGACAAAGGAGGTTAAGGCCTGGTGTCCACTACGGCTTATCTTGAACACAGATGTCAGCCTGTTCCCAGTCATCACGAGGGAGCCCAGGCTTGGGGGGCTGGGGGGCTCTGTTTCCTTCTCTGAACGTTGTGATCGAATAAGGGAGGCACCTTGCTTGCATCGTAACTGCTCCCTGAGAGAAAGGGCCATTAACCCCCTTAACCTGGAAAATGGTTTGACCGCTTGTGTTGGAGGCAGATGGTGCCCGGGCAGCAACAGGTAAAATCCTGTACCAGGGAAGAGCCAAATCTGACTGCATGTTGGATCAGTTTCTTTTACTTTATCCTTTGCTTTCCACTGCTTTTTTTTGCTAAAAGGATACAGTCTGTACATAATGGCTTGCCTCGGGGGACCCTGCCCCTCTGCCTGAATGTTGAACAAAAGTGCCTTTGTTCAGGCAATCATTCGGACCCTGTTCCACCTGTGGATGGCTGCAAGAAAGATGAAACTAACACATCCCCTCCCCGAGGCTGGCCATTCTGGTGATATTTGCAAAACTTAGGGCCTTTTTACTTTACTTCCTCATCTCCTCCCCCTCTCTGTGCTATAAAAGAAACTGGCATCCAAACCCCGATAAGATGGTTATTTTGAGACTTTAGTCTGACATCTTTTCTGTCTGCCGTCTTTCCGAATAAAGTCGTTTTCCTTTGCCTCAGCACCTCGTCTCTGATTCATTGGTCTGTCGTGGGGCAAGCAGAGCGAGCTGGGACTCGGTAGCAAGTCTACCCATGTTATTTATTTATATGTCACCTCTTAAAAAAGACAATTTCTGGGAGGTAGTTATGATTATCATTGTGTTTCTTTGGGTCGTCCATGAAAATTTTAATATAATTTGAATTTTAATATAAACTTTAAGTTTACCACGAAAAGGCATTTTCTATCTATGGGCAGATAATTTATCTCCTGTTGGTTGGGGGTTGGGATGCCGTCTTTGGAAGGGTTCTGGTAAGAATGCTAGTCTGGTGAGGTCTCCTCCCAACGCTCTTTCCATGCTGCCCCCATGGAGAAATCCCAGGCACTGCCCCAAGGCCCTGAGTTAAGTCCCAAGTACACGCTCCTTTCCCTTCTTTTCCAAATAGTAATCTAACATCACCGAATACTGTGTGTATATGTCCCAATGCTTGAATTTTATTCCTAGTTGAAAACACAAATTGGCTCAACTATTTTACTTAAGAGGGACATGATTAATGCTTATTAAACAAGACATGTCTCCAAAAGCTAAATTCTGAAGCTTTTAGTCACACCTGACATGGCACTGTGCTGGGAGAGGGGGCTGTCCTCCACGGAAAGACTCTGTCCTCGGGGAGGCACGGGCGTCAGGGTGACGTCTGTGACACAAGGGCCTGTGCTTTTGACTGAGAGTTGCTGTTTTCAGCCAGTCTCAGCTAAGTGACCTCAGAGCCCACCCAGGCTGGACAGCCACACGGATGCCCGTGCAGGCTCCCTCCCCCCGCACTGGGATGGGGGACTGTGTCAGAGGGTGACACGCGGTGACGGCAGTAGGAGAGAACAGCATGTGCCCTGAGCAAGTGCTTCACGTAAAGGGAGAGGCTGGTTTGGGGCGTTTGGTACATACAGACCCTGGTCAGTGTCTTCAAGAATATAATAAAGTTGTACAAGGATCGTCAGGTGCTGAGGGGAGGCACTACCTTTGCGTGGTGTTCTTACCATCCCTCAGAACAGGCGGTCCCGTGATGATGTCACTGACCTCAGTCCCTATGTGGCCGGCATCTCCTGCGGTGGAAATTAGGGTTTGCTCTGAGATTTTAGCTGGAAGGAGGACTCCCCACAGGTGGCTTCCCAGCATCGGGGCCCCGTGTGGTCCCTGCCACGTGAAGCTGGGTGTTGCGGCTGATGGAATGTGGGTGACGGGATGGTCATCCCTGGGCCTACACACCCCTTAGTTTGTGTTTTGATGGTCCTGAGACTGCACCCAGACTCCTCCTGGTTGAGCCCGACATCTGGCCATCCCCGAAGGCGCAGGGCCCGGGATGGGGCTGTGGTGGGTGTCCCACCCCGGGTGAGGCCCTGATGGTGCAGCCGAGGCCGGCATCACGCTCAGCAAAAGAGCCACACTCGTGAGAAATAATAAATTACTCTTGATTTAAGCCACTAGGTCTTGGGGTGGTTCACTGTGCAGCGAGAGGTACTGAGGCAGGCGTGGATAAAGCAGACAAGCCTGGGGCCACAGCTGCCGGCCGTCAGCAGGAGTCCAGCAGCGCGAGGCCTCGGCTTTCCCGGGGGTGAGCCTTCAGTCCGTCTCTCTGGGGCCCAGCCTTCCCGCCAAGTCTCCCTCCTGGGAGGACCCCGGGGTTCTGGGGGGCCACCACCCACCCAGGACTTAAAAGGGAGGGGCGACCCTCTAAGTGTTTTCAGTGGCCCTGTGGAGCACAAGCCAGATGTGGGGTGTCCAGAGGGCGCGCGTGTGTGTGTGTGTGTGGTGTGTGTGTGTGCATGTATGATGTGTGTATATGTGTGTGTGGCGTGTGTGGTATGTGTGTGTATGTATATGTGTGGTTGTGTGGTGTGTATGTGTGTGTATGTGTATGTATAGTGTTCATATGTGTGGTGTGTGTATAAGTGTGTGGTTGTATGTGTGTGTATGTGTATGTGTGGGGTGTGGTTGTGTGTGTGCGGTGTGTGCATGTGTGTGGTTGTATGTGTGTGTGGTGTGTGTGTCATGTGTATGTGTATGTGTGGTTGTGTATGGTGTGTATGTGGTGTGTGTATGTGTGGTTGTGTGTGGTGTGTGTGTATATGTGTGGTTGTATGTGTGTGTGGTGTGTGTGTACGTGTATCTGTGGTGTGTATGTGTGTGGTGTGTGTATATGTGTGTAGTTGTGTGTGTGGTATGTATGTATGTGTGTGTGGTTGTGTGTGTGGTTGTGTGCGTGGTTGTGTGCATGTGTGTGGTTGTGTGTGGTGTGTGTGTATATGTGTGGTTGTATGTGTGTGTGGTGTGTGTGTACGTGTATCTGTGGTGTGTATGTGTGTGGTGTGTGTATATGTGTGTAGTTGTGTGTGTGGTATGTATGTATGTGTGTGTGGTTGTGTGTGTGGTTGTGTGCGTGGTTGTGTGCATGTGTGTGGTGTGTGTGTATATGTGTGGTTGTGTGTGTGTGCGTGTGTATATGTGTGGTTGTATGTGTGTGTGGTGTGTGTGTACGTGTATCTGTGGTGTGTATGTGTGTGGTGTGTGTATATGTGTGTAGTTGTGTGTGTGGTATGTATGTATGTGTGTGTGGTTGTGTGTGTGGTTGTGTGCGTGGTTGTGTGCATGTGTGTGGTGTGTGTGTATATGTGTGGTTGTGTGTGTGTGCGTGTGTATATGTGTGGTTGTATGTGTGTGTGGTGTGTGTGTACGTGTATCTGTGGTGTGTATGTGTGTGGTGTGTGTATATGTGTGTAGTTGTGTGTGTGGTATGTATGTATGTGTGTGTGGTTGTGTGTGTGGTTGTGTGTGGTGTGTGTGTATATGTGTGGTTGTATGTGTGTGTGGTGTGTGTGTACGTGTATCTGTGGTGTGTATGTGTGTGGTGTGTGTATATGTGTGTAGTTGTGTGTGTGGTATGTATGTATGTGTGTGTGGTTGTGTGTGTGGTTGTGTGTGGTGTGTGTGTATGTGTGTGGTTGTATGTGTGTGTGGTGTGTGTGTACGTGTATCTGTGGTGTGTATGTGTGTGGTGTGTGTATATGTGTGTAGTTGTGTGTGTGGTATGTATGTATGTGTGTGTGGTTGTGTGGTTGTGTGCGTGGTTGTGTGCATGTGTGTGGTGTGTGTGTATATGTGTGGTTGTGTGTGTGTGCGTGTGTATATGTGTGGTTGTATGTGTGTGTGGTGTGTGTGTACGTGTATCTGTGGTGTGTATGTGTGTGGTGTGTGTATATGTGTGTAGTTGTGTGTGTGGTATGTATGTATGTGTGTGTGGTTGTGTGCGTGGTTGTGTGCATGTGTGTGGTGTGTGTGTATATGTGTGGTTGTGTGTGTGTGCGTGTGGGGCGAGGATCCTCCTCTTGGTCAGCACCATCCTGACTCAGCCCTGGGGCTCTAAGGATGGAACCAGGAACAGGTTCCTTCCCACTAACTGAGCAGGACTTTAATGGCGGAGCAAAGGTGAGCTTCAGGGCTGCCTCTGCGCTCCCCGCACAAGGGGAGGAAAGGGCCACAGCCCCCGGGCACCGCGGAGCGTGTCCTTGCACACAGAGGAAGGGCTGGCTTCATGCTGCTTGTCCTGCTTCCTCCTGGAGCAGCCCGTGGGGAGACGGCCAGGCTCTTGCTGCCCACCGACCGTCTGGGCGCCGGGAGATGACATCCCAGTGGCAGGAGAGCTCTGGGCAGTGTCCCTAGGCCTCCCTCAGCTCTGAAGCCTGCCCCAGAGGCACGGTGGACCCTGCCGAAGGTGGCTGCCGGCCCTCTGTGCACACAGACGGCCGGCCTCAGCGATGGGGCCTCTTCTGCGTAGTCGGCTAACGGAGCAGCAGGCGTCCCCACTCGCCCATGGATCCCAGGCGTGGCTCTGGGTGAACAGAACCCCTCCGCACCCCTGAACCTGACCAGCCGCTCGGCCCCTGTGCTCTGCTCCCTGTGGTCACCCGGGGGCCGCCACATCCCCAGGTACACGCTGCCCTCGCACCCGTGCCGGCCCAGATCCCAGCTCTGTCAGGGGCCCCTTCTTGCTCGAGGCCTTCCCTGTGGACGGCCCGTCTCTGCCCCTGGAGATCCCTCAGACCTTTTCCGTCTTCCCCTGTGGGTGTGTATCTTCTGAGTTCCCGGGGTGGGGGTGGGGGGAGCAGAGCCCCGTGTACCCGGCACAGCCCCTGGCACAGCCCCTGGCATAGCGGACTCAGCTGCATTTTTGAAGGCTCAGCAAAAGCCCCACGGCTCCTCTCATGGGTCAGCTCCAGGGACAGGAGAAGCTTGGAGCTGGGTGTTGAGCAGTATTCTGAGAAGCAGAGTTGGCCCTGCCTGGGAGGGTCGGGGGAGCCCATGGGAACCAGGTCGGGCGCTGGAAGTCCCTGCTCCAGCCCAGCTCTCTGCAGGCGTCTAGTGTTTAGGCAGCACTGCTGCAGATGAAGGAAGCATCAGAGCTCCTCTCTCTGGGACACAGGAAATAGGAAGAGGAGTTAGAGGACAGAGACGTGGTGTAAGTCTGGCCCGATTCTTCTCTCCCATGTGCAGATCTGATGTGAAAACCAGGCCTGCCCCAGCCACATGTTTAGGGTGTAGGTCCTGATGACCAGGTGGTACCCAGAGGGTGACCTGGAGGTCAGAAGTAGGCCAGGGTAGTGAGCAAACTTCCAGCTGGGACGATAACCCTTGCACTGGCCTCTCTGCCTTGAGGTCACGACACACACCTCTGGACTGGTGAGAGCCCGTGTGGGCGGGGTCCTGTCTGGGATGGCCCTGTTTCCTAGGTGACAGTACCGGTCAGATGAGAGCTCCAGCTGAGTCCCGGGTTGGGCCATTCATTCATTTAGCAGACAGTTGCTGAAGCAGGACGGGGTTGGGGGGAACACCTTCGCCTGGGGGAGATCGGGGAGCGGGAGCGAGGGTTGGGGGCCAGGCAGGGCATGAGGTGAAGGGTGTGCAGTTTGGGGTGTGGGACCTCGGGAAGCATGCAGACTGTCTTCCGGGACTGGTCCCCTCCCCAGGACATGCCTGTATCCACTGTCTCCTGACTTGGGGCGTTACAGACCCCCCAGCATACCCCTTGGGGAGGCGCCTGGCCGGCTGAGCAGGGCTGTGCTTGGGAAGGGGAGGCGGGGGCACAGACCGCAGCAGGGGGTGGCCATGAGACTGCACTGGAGGCAGGCTTGTCCCAGGTCCCAGTGGCTGGTCCTGGGTCCCCCTAAAGTCTCACCCCTCAGCCCCTCTTCACCCGGTCTGAGCCTTGGGAGGACACGGGATGTCCACGTGGGGCCACTGGAGGCCTGGCAGCAAAGGAGGCAAAGGCGTCACTGTGGAAAAGGCCTGAGTGCCCCTGGGGGAGGGAGCCAGGCAGCGGCAGCACCACTGAACCAACCCCCCTCGCCTACCGAGGATGACTGTACAAGGACAGTCTTTCTAATAGATACAGCTGTCAAGTTGCTGTGCCTTTTACACATGGTAGTGAGTACCCCATCTCTAGAAGCATGCAAGAGGAGGCTGCATAACCACCAGTCAGGCATGTTGTAAAGGAAAGGACCACATTAGGCAGGGGTTCAGCTGAGGTCACTCCCTCATTTAGCAGTGTTGCGTTGATTAGTGTGACCAGGTGGTGGTCAGGGAGACAGGTGACAGTGACTCTCGGTGCGGGCGCCCTGTCCCCAGCAATAGGAGCGCCACTCGCTCCTATGACTCTGCAGAGTCAGTCCTGCAGGCTTTCCTTCGTGCTGCCCTTCTGACCACTGCTCGTGTTTTGACAACCAAACACTGAGTCCTGGGTGACTAAGACCCATCATTGCATCAGACCCTCCAGCTTCCTGACATCTCTGAAGCAGGAGGCGGACGAGGCCAGGAGCCCTGATGGTGCAGACACACACAAGACCCCAGGGGGGACGTGGCAACTTCCTGTTCGTGAGTCAACCCGTCACCCTTGTCGCAGTCGTCAGTCACTGGGGGCTCAGGACCCAGCAAAGGGCTTCTTGGGCCTGAACATTCCATCATGGGGTTATCCTGGGGAGAGGGGGGGGCGGGGCAATCTCTTGAACAAATGAATGTTCTCGATGACTGAACCTTACCTCTTTAACCAGGTAACAAATAAGAACTACATTTGTTTCCATTTATTTAAAAAATGAATTATACTCAGCCATAAAAAGGAACGAAATTGAGTCATTTGTTGAGACGTGGATGGATCTAGAGACTGTCATACAGAGTGAAGTAAGTCAGAAAGAGAAAAACAAATATCGTATATTAACGCATGTATGTGGAACCTAGAAAAATGGTGCAGATGAGCCGGTTTGCAGGGCAGAAGTTGAGACACAGATGTAGAGAACGGACATATGGACACCAAGGGGGGAAAACTGCGGTGGGGTGGGGATGGTGGTGTGCTGAATTGGGCGATTGGGATTGACATGTATACACTGATGTGTATAAAACTGATGCCTAATAAGAACCTGCAGTATAAACAAACAAACAAACAAAACAACTAATACTAAACTTTCATTGGGTTATTTGTATGGAAATATGTTAATATAAGTGTTTCAGACATTACATGAAATTTCTAAAAATCTTATATGCTCTGGTATAATGTTATAAGTCATAATCCTAGTTATTACCTTAAAATGTATATCTCAGAAATAACTAATTTTCTTGTCAACTGCATTATTATGAACTTTCATCAAATCTTTAACTGTGGTCATTTTTAAGTCTTTTGTCATTTACAGACAGTTCTGGGTGTACTCTGATGCTTTTGCAAATATGTTCCTATAAAAGGGTTTCATCTTTAAGAAATTCATGGAAAAGACTCTGACAAGTACAGGTTTCTGGTAACTGACTGTACTGCTGAACTGAATGAATAAGCATTTTCAGAACTCTAATGAAAAACTGATGAACTCATAAAAGTGCTAACAAAAGATCAAGATGAAAAAAAAAATTAATTACATGGGACTGAGTGAACTGATGAGGATGAGTATAATTTTTGTGACTTTCTGTCTGAATTTAAAAAAAAAAAAATCCCACAAGGACTCAGAGGCAAAGAATATACAAATCAATTTTCACTGCAAAGTAAAGGAGCTGTTACAGTGGAGGATTACTGGACTGAATGTCAATATTATGACATAGTATGAGTGTGTTTCATGTTTGGTAATTGCAATCATTGTTGCTTTTGTTGTGGTCATCCATGTACAATGCCTGGTGTCAGTCTATTTATCTCTTGTAAAAATAAAATATAGTGTGTGTGTGTGAAAAAAAATAAAATAAAATAAAATTTTATTTATTGTAAAAAAAAAGAAAACATTATTTCTTCAAAAGAAAATAAAATTACAAGTCACATTCAGAAAGAAAGAAAAAAAAATGAATTATTCCATAACTGATACACATTTGTCAGAGGAAAATCAGCAATACAGATGAGGAAAACCCAGACAAAATAAGCAAATTCCCCTAAACTGCACCAGCCGGAAACAACTTGGGCTTTTCTGGGCATTGATGTGCATGCGTGTGTGAGTGTGTGTGTCGGCGTAGTAATAGAGTCACACTGTAAAACTCGACTATAACGTGCTTTTCCATATACAATACCTTGTATATGTCTTTCTATGTTAATACATTGAATTCATCAATTTTAAAGCTACCCAGCATCCCATGAGCACAGGTGTAGATTTTTCTAAGACTGTGACTGCTTTAAAAAATATCTGTCTAAAATGAGTCAGAGCACACACCCTCCTGCCTTCTAATTTCCTCATCAGGGTGGGAACATGACACCAGCTGAACTCTGGGGGCTCTGAGTTCACTGTTGTTCAATGAACCCCACAGGTAATTTCAATAAGGAGTTGGTTTGGAAGAGAAAAGAGCTCCAGGTGAAGAATCGGATGGCTCTGGGGCGTGTTCTAGAGGACATTTCTGGATTTTATCCCGGGGGGCTTCCCCACGGGGTGCTCCCTGCCCCACACTGCCTGTAGCTGCATTCAGGACCTTTTTTCTCCCCCCAAGAGAGAGCAGCACACCGTAACCAGTGCCGGGGACTTTCCTCACCATCTCAGTCCTGGCCAGTCCTCATCTTGGAGCTGGGAAGGATTCTGTCCAAAGCAAGAATGGGTCATGAAAGGGATCTCCATTCCCCATCACTGAATGGGCCCCAGGGACCGGCCCCACCTGGTTACATACAGCGCCTTTGGGCTTATCACAGGCAGGGTGACCCCAGGTCCTTTGCTACGAGGTCACTTAAACTTCTCTGCAGGACTGGCCGCCCCAGCGATTATCCTTTGGAGAGGAGAGAATCAACAGAACGGGAGATGACAGCCTCAGAATTGCACCTGTCACAGAGCTGCTGGCATCCACGTCCCCTGGGGTGCCCCTCAGGATGCAGATTCCTGGGGCTGACACAGCTCCTCTGCACAGAACGAGTTGAGGGTGAGCCTCTTTAACATGCCGGTAAACCAGCACCCCATTGCTCGCCGGAGGGAGCAAAAGGCAGCTCAGCTCAGGGCTCCACTCCTGCACTGTTGCTTCTGCCGGGAACGGCTCTACACCGGGAGGCACATTTGATCATTGATTTCTCGCTGGATGGCTGGCCCCGGGTGAGGGGACGAGCAGGAGGGAGGAGAAAATAGATGAGAATGGATGCTTTCCTCCCCGCGTTCCACACACAATTCTTTTTTTGTTTCTCTTTGGTCTTTGCGTTTCCACACGATAAATTCGTCTCCTTGTTTTTCTTTCCAAAATATCCCCTCCTACCCATGTCCTCACTGCCTCTGGCCTGGACCAGGCCCAGGCCCTGACCCTCAGCAGCTATCTGTCCCCTGAGACCTGCCACGTCCCCAGGCCAGGACAGAGCCCGTGGAGAAAAGACAGGAAAAATGGCGATAATTGGGGGGGGGGGTGGCGTCCTTAAACCGATGGCTTGATTAATTGGAGTGGATGAGCATCGTGTCCTGGGAGGAAGATTCTGTGAATCTGTGTGGTCTGAGTGGACAAGTTCATGCCGATGGCTTCGGGCTGATCTTGGCTCTGCCCGGAGGCGACTTGGCTCTGATAAGCCGACCTCTAGCTGAGCCTTTTGGTTTCTGAGAAGTGGAGGAATCATTGGGAGTCAACCCGATCTTCCAAGATAAAGGGCCAATCTTAGATGGATCTATTATTTCCTTGAGATCTTGGAATAGTGCTTTTATTTGTCCAATGACGTTTATCTATTAAACATCTGTGAAACCCTGGGTGGTTACAGACGCGGCAGTAGGTGGTCACGGATTGGAGAGTGAATGATGACTCATCGAGGGCGTCCTTTATCATTCTTCAGGGAATTAAAGACATGACTCAAAATTGTTCAAATGAAATGCAACCAATTTATATCTGCCGTTAATACGTAACTGAGTAGATAAAACAATAGTTATTCATTACTCACTAAAAATCTAGTTTGCTTAAGTCCATTTTTTATTTAAATCAAACTTTCCCATCTCTAGAAAAGCATTTTTTCATGGAAGACTTTCTTTCGCGAACAAATTGCACATTGCTGCTTTCTTAAACAAGGTGTTCTTGCGGGGATTTTAATTTAATTTGACTTGCTTTATGTTGTGCTGTGTCAGGTCAAGTGAACCGTAGAGCTCCCCCCTGTACCCCCACGTGACCCTGTCAGGCCAGGATCTGGCACTTTCTCTGCCCATCTGTCGTTGGTCTCAAGCCCTGGGCACACGGGAAGTGCACTTGCTCTCCATGTCAGCTCTCTTCCTTCCACCTGCTACATCCTCGACCCCGTCACTGTCACCTCCCGCTTAACCTACTGCCCCCAGCTCCTGCCCCCAGCATCCTACAATGAACGGGGAGCGGCCCTGGATATTAGGAGCGATGTGGGTTGTCTGTGCCACATTTTTCTGTCCTAAACCTTAACTCTTTCTGACCAGCCGGCAGGGCAGCCCCAGGAAAGCCGACCCACACTTGCCATCAGTTCAGGCCCCCCTGCCAGGTGCTGGTCTGCTTCCTGGTCCTGCTGAGTGAGCGTTTGGGGCCCCTGTCACACCAGCATCTAGGTCGGAGTGTCAGGGACAGGGCTGTGAGGCAATGTGATTTCAACCCTCGGGGGTCTCCTTGGAGCCTGAGCGAGGCTCGGGTGGAGGTTGGGTCTCTAGCCCGGAGAATATGCATTTCCCAAACTTCTCAGGCCAAGGAACTTGTTGTACCCCTCAGAACATAGCAAGGGACTTTGGCCTGTGGAGTAAACTCTGGCCAACCCTGTTTTGAGGAAGAGAAACGATGTGGTGGGCAAGTTGCTTTGCTCCAGGTGCATCTCGAGTTCCTGCAGGAGGCCGGTGCCACCTGGGCTGGTCCAGCTCCCCACGCACACAATGCCATGAGTTTCTGGTGTTCCCTCCCGGTAAAGATCCCTTTTGCGTGGACTCCTGTGTCCTTCCTTCTTAGGAAACAGGCAGCCACATGATCCCCAACACTGGCTGACAACCGGTGTCCCCACACGCTGGAGGGACCCGCTTTCAGTGGTGCCGAGTCTTCTGAGGTTTTCCTGATCACTCAGCGCAGAGATGACGACTTTTCCTTTTTGCGTTATGAAAATCAGAAATGTTACATTTAGGAAAAGAGCTTCCTTTTTAAATGATAAAGACACGCTGAAATAAAAAATTCAAAGTGGACAAGTATACACAAGAGTGAGATATTAGACATCCCACCATCCAGAAGTGCATCACCATTTAACAGGAGATAGAAATTCGGGCCTTGTAATCCTTGCTACGGAGACACAAGAGACTCCTCTTGCCTTCAGAGGGGTCACTACCTTTTATTGGCTCAATCTGCTAACAGATACCAGCAAAAATCACCACCACACGCAGTGTTCAGCTGATGTGGACTTTGCCTCTTACTGGTATATGAGCCACAATGTAGGAAATAAATGTTTTAGAAGAAAAGAGAGAAACCTCTCATCTACTCGTCCAGTAAATATTTATGGGCCTGTCTACTCAGGGTCAGGGTGACTGCGGGAGTCTCATTGTCACGTTCCTGCAAAGGCTTTCTGCTGACCTTCCTCTGGCCTGGGCTGGCGGGCTGCCCTGGCTGGGCGAGACACTGCCCCTGCAGGCCTGGAACGTGGCCAGTAGCGCTGCTCTGGCATGTTCCCTGGACTGCCATCTGCTGACCTAAGACCCATCCCCAAGGGTCTCCCCGTGCCTGTCCCACTCTCTGTGACCATCTCCTGCTTAGGAAGCCAGATATTTCACAAGACTTGATTTGAAGAAGCTGGAACTTCGTTCTTTTGGCAAGTTTTGCTCCTTACTCTAGGAAGTCACCTCAGGGGCCGGCCTGTCAAACCCGTTCTATTGCCTCTGGACACCCAGAGCTCAAATGCCATCTCCTCAGGCCTTCCCTGACCGCCTGCCTTAAACGTCAGCACCCGACCCCCTGGAGCCCTCTGCCTTTTTGCATTTTCATTCATAACGTTTGCCTACCTGGCCTCACACCCACGTCTAGTTGCATGTTGGCTGCCCTACTAGAAGGTGAGCCCAAGGCGGGTAGGGGCCCAGTTTGTTCGTCACTGGGTCCCGAGCGCGTCACAGTGGGTACTGATCAATGCACTTGAGTGACTAGTGCAGGCGTGGGTGCGCTGTTCCACACAGGGCCCCCGCCCTGCTCCCTGAGCTTCAGGGCAGAGACTGTGACTCTACGGAAAGGAGGTGCAAGTCCTCACGGGGCGCTGGGGTGGCCAAGGCCACGTGAGTGCTTTCTACTAGGACCCTGTTGCAAAGATCCAGTGGGGGGATGTGGGAAGCAGGGGTGGGGTAGAGGGCCTGTGCTGGGAGCATGGCAGGGGGCAGAGGAGCCCCACCCCGGACCTGAGGGCCTACTGGGCCCTCAGCTGGGATTCTACCTCCTCCCTCAGTGTCCCCTGGAAGCAGCGTCCCTTCTCACCAGTGTCCCCGCCCTGCACCTGCTGCTGCCCTTTTGCCTTTAGTCACATATTCAAGTGCCTGCTCTCAAGATACTGTGACCCCGAGATACAAGGCACGTCCCACTGTCTTTGTCACCCCGTGCCCAGGATGCAGATGCTCAGGGAGCGTCTACAGGCTCTTGCTGGCCCTGGACCAGAGCTGGTGTCCGACGCCTCAGGGCAGGACAGAGGGAAGGGAAGGCACTCGCCAGGACAGTCTTCTCGAGAGCATTTGCAGCCTGGGCCTCCGTAACAGAAGGGCAGGGCCCTGGTTTAGGGCAGTGTTCCTAAATTCCTCCCCTCTGGGGCTCTCGGACCACAGCACAGCTGGGTGATGAAGCGTGCCTCAGGATGACTCAAAGCCAACACGCTGGGGACGGGGAGTGAGGGAGCTCGGTGGACACGTCACCTGGGGTGTCTGGTCCTCACATGATGACACGCAGCTCAGGAGGACCCAGAGCCCCCGAGATCGCCCTGCTGGGGAGGGGGCCAGGCCAGCACTGTTTCCTGGATATCTGACCCTGAGGACCCCTCCCAGCTCCAGCTAATAACATGAGGTCATTTGGTTTATGCCCTAATAGCTCATGCCTCCCAGTTTAACATTTTTTTAAGTATGTTTTGGGATTTTCCTTTCAAAGAAACAATCTGCGTGCTCCTGGTTACAAGTCAAACACCTCTGAGATCACTGCGCTGAGTCCTAGGGTTCGAACGAAATCTTCAAAAGCTGAGAACATCAGGTCATATTTAAAGCAGAAGTAAACCCCAGAAGAGTTTAAAAAATAACAAAATCAGCTAAACTTGGGTAATGGAGGGAGGTGAAAGTGGTTCTCCCAGGGGACTAATAAATCCCGTCCCTGTCCCCTCAGAGCAAGACACCCAGGACGTGACTACAAGACGGACCAGAAACAAAATCTGAAATTTTGAAAGACTCAGAAGGAACACACGCACCCTAAGCAAAGAAAACACAAAATACAAACCAGGGAGAGAGAGAGAGAAAGAACGCACATAGAAAATCTGAGGGCAGAGCAAAGAACAAGTAGCTCTAAAATTTGACTGGGCTGAATTAAGCATTTAAATGTAAAACACAAACCCCCTAAACACTAAACCATAAAACTACAAGAAGAAAATATGGGAGAGTTAGAAAAATAAGTAACTTTGGAGTGAAAGAGAGAAACATGGCTAAGGCACAGGGGGCCATTAAAAGAAAAGATTCCTACACTAACTATATACAGTAATCACGTTAAGAAAAGACAAAATTTAAAAAGAATAACCAAGTGTGAACAACATTTGCATCACATATCAGATTTAAAGGGGATAGTTTCTTCACTTTGTATTTCATGAAGACGCATCGAAAAGACAAACCACCCCATAGCCAATGGACAGAGCACATAGAGACAGAGGACTAATTGCCTCTTCCACAGAGGAAAAGATGAGAAATGTGATCAAGCTACAAGATGGTCACGCTTCGTGTCATAGGTCGGGACCTACTGGAAAGCGTCATCCACGGGGGTCGCTGAGCTGGCAGTGCGGACAGCACAGCCTTTATGCGGGGCCTTTGGCAGCATCTGTCAGAATAAAAAGTGCTAACACCACTCGCCGGGGAGGTGCACATGTAGGAATGTTTCTGGTCCTGTCCCTGCGTGCACAAGGGTCTGTGCGTCTACAACGCCGACATTCAACATGGTGACACATATACCAGCCCGGCACAGCCCCCAAAGGTTGGCCTACCGAGCGTGAAAAGCAGGAGACAGAGAGAAAAGCTAAGGGTAGAGAGGTGTGCGCACTAGACTAGTCTCTGAGTAAAAGCCCAGAGAATATTCTTTGTGCTCCTACCTGCGTACACAGGAAACCAGGAAGTCGTGGCTTCTGAGTTCTGAAACGCCACCTAACCAACCCCTTGTAATGAGAACGCTTCGTTGGGCAGGACTAGCACCCAGTGGTCTTATTTTCTAGCTCACTCCTGGATGTTATGCTGATGTACTCAGCATAACTCAAACGTGTGTCTCGGTTTCTCGTTTATAGAAGAAGGTCGACCAGAGAGAGAAGAGACCTGTGAGAATCCATGCCTGCATCTCTGTCACCGGAGAGCCCACTTGGTGGCCCACAGCTGCCACGGGGCTCTGTGTGTCCCCTCTGCTCGGCCTGAGACCAGTTCCCATGCTGCCGTCCTGGACTCCAAGCACCTGGGAATCTTCAACCAGATGGCTTTGGGGACTGACAGCGTTGTAGCTGTTAGGCCAGTGGACACTGGCCAGGGAACAGGAATGGAACTTCTCCATCCACGTTCCTCTAGCAGCCCTGCTCTCCCTCCTTCCCTGGGGAGGACGCTGGGCTTCAGCTTAGGCTGGGTGTCCTGAAGAACCCGAGAGGCTCAGAAACTAGATGGACAGGTTAGAGATGCAAGTAAACCAGGTGAGGCTGCTGTGGCCACAGTACCTGCAAGCCCTCTGCAGATGGGTGGGGATGCAGGAAATATTCGTAATATGAGTTTCGCCAAGTTGCTCTGACATTTTTAACATCGATTTTGCAAATCTGCTTGTCTGGATGCCTAAAGGTTTTCTTTTGAAATTATTATTGTTATTATTGGGTTCGATCATAAAAAATGCTAGCAGGTCTGATCAGGCTGACTCTGTGACGGATAAGAAATATCAGCCTGAGAAGCTAAACTTGACCTCAAATGGAGACCAGAATACAGAGCAGAGACTCTGGCGTGATGACTGGGACCTGTGATGACTGAGACAGAAAGCCTGTCCCCCCCACCCCGCCTCCCCTGCAGCATCTGTCCCTCCCGAGCTGCCCCCGGGGACAAAGTCCCCCCACAGGGGCTCAGCCGCTTACACCCATCTTGCAGCCTCATGATGAAGGGAAAACTTTTGTCCAAAGACAGAGTGATGCCCAGGTGCGGGGTGTGCTCCCCCCGTTCACCACGATGGCCGTGCTTCCGGGGCCCCCTTGACAGTGCACCCAGCAAGACTGGGGAAGGGATGGCTTAGTGGGCGGGGTTTGCCTGCCGCCCGTGACCTGGGACAGGTCCCCATGGGTTCCTGGTTGTCTCCTCATCAGCGCAGATGGAGAAAATAACAGGATGACCGCCAGGCCGAGAGGAAGGGCCACCTCTCCCTCCACTCCTGTGGGCTCGGCAGAGTATTTGGGCTGCCGAGGGGCTGAGCACAGCTTCCCTGTGTCCAAGTGCGGGCGCCCACCAGCCCAAGGCCGCAGCCATGCGGGCGCAGGAGTTTTCGGCCGGCCCGGCTGCCCTTCACAGGGCGCAGCCTGGCTGGGACTCTGGCCGGAGCCTTGGGGGACCGGTTTCCATAGAGACCACAATAAAGCACACCTCCCAGAGTTCACACCCTCGTGTGGTCTCTGCAGTGTCGAATCTGGGCTGGGTTCTGAGTCGCTGTGACCCGTGGACCTTGGCAGAGGTGAGGCTCTGCTATTCCAGGCCCGCCTTCGAGAGGCCGGGTGGCATGAAACACTTGCCCCTGGGACCCCCGAGTCACCCTGCCGGCGAGACCACACGAGAGCAGAGAGGCCCCGTGGAGAAGATGGGCCCAGGATCCGGGAGAGGGAGAGAGGCCCCCTCCCGGCCACACCTCCAGACGGCCCCAGCCCTGGTTACCTCAAACTGAAACCATATGGGGGACCCAGAGAGGCTGGGTGCCCAGCTGAGCCCAGCCACCCCACCGAACCAGAGGCACAACAAGATGGGTGTTGTTCTAAGCCCCTAAAACGTGGGTGGTCTGTTAAGTAGTAAGCAATAACCCAACGGAGTCCAGCGGCCGGGTCCTCTCGCCTCTGCCGCAGCGGGCTGTGTGGCCTTGGCCAGGACTTAACCTCTTGAAGCCTCAGCTTTCCAGCCTGTAGAATAGAGATAACACTGCTCAGCGTGGAACTCTGTACATCAGGATAAATGCTGTGGCTTCTGTTTGCATAACAAAAGGGCAGAGAACATGCATCCCCGGACTGGCTTTTCCTGAGATGAAGTCTGGGAGGCCGACTGAGAAGCCGGAAGCCAGCGGCCCCTGTCAGAAGGTCTTCCCTGGGGCCCGAGGTGCGTGTGTCACCTGGGTACAGGGAAGCATCTCTTGCCCTGCAGGGAGGTCACAGGGCCATAGTCGAGAGACGTCTTCTCCCATCACCCTGAGTCCTCAGCAGGTTCCGGGCCCACAGAGGGCCTGGCCCAACAGGTATGGAGTGTAAGCCCAGGTTGGACTCACACCAACATGGCGTTATTTCCTTAGAAGACAGGGTTTCTGCGTGGATTACTTTGTGTGTGTGTGTTTACAGTTTTTATTTTTTCAAATTGTGGTAAAATATGCATAACAAAAATCTCACCGTCTTACCCATTTTTAAATGTTTAGTTCGGCAGGGCTTAGTACATTCACATTGTTGTGAAATCATTGTGTAATCTAATTTTTAATTTTTTAAGGAACTGCTATTCTATTTTGTACCGCAGCTGCACCATTTACATTCTCACCATGATGTACAAGTTTCCAATTTCTCCACATCTTCTGCAACACTTGTTGCATTCTGTTTCTCTTGTGTGGTTTTGTTTGTTTGTTTGGAATAGTACCTAGCTGTGTCCCCAAGGTCTTGGTATCCTATGTCTGTGCAGCTGGAGGAGCCCTGACAGCCTTGGTTCAGGGCTCACACTTTTCCAGAGAAGGGACTCCCACCCAGAGAGGTCCACTGCTCAGAGTATCCATCCCATGAAGGGCGCCATGAGAGCAGGGCCCTGGCTCTAGCCGTCCCCACATCCTGCCCAGGGCCCATGCCTTCCAGTTCAGAGTGCTGAGAACTTCACAGCCACAAAGTGAATCTGCACTGTATCGATGGCGCCTGCATAAGACAAATACAATAAACTGATTCTGATGTTCCCTAAATCCTGGCCCATCTCTTTCAGGCTGTAGTTGGAATAAATTGATTAATAGATGAACAGACATTATAAAAAACCCTTAGCTGAAATCACAGTGCAGCCCCGTAGAAAAGGGCCACACCCCCTCCATCCACAAAGGTGATGAAGGTCATGGACCGGAAGCTGCCGGCAGCACTCATCCTGGGCTCTGCAGGGTGATGCTTTCGTGTCATTGAAAGTGTTTGGGGGCCTCACACTGCCTGTGTCCTCAAAAGGCTTATCTCCAGGGCAAAGGCAGCAGCTTCTGGGGGTGGAGTAGACCCACCCTCCATTGTCAGGGCTGTCACCTTCCTGCTTCTCTAAACTCTGCAGTCCCAAGGGGAAGCCCAGAGGGCAGGTTGTGTGGGTGTTGCAGCCTGGGGAGCCTCTGCCCCAGGGGACTTATCTGCGGCCACGCTCCTGGAGCCAGGCCAGTGACCTCACTTCACCCATGACCTTCCCCACCGACTTCTCAGTTCCAGGAATTGTTGGAAAAATCCCATTGGAAATCTGAGGATGGCTGGGTCCCTTGACACTACCACTTGTGCGCTGAGACAGAGGGTGAGGTCGGGCCTGACTGAGGGGCTGTGTGACCTAGAATCCCACCACTTTCGGGGGCCTGTGGGGAGGGGGCTTAGATTCTGTCTCCTTCTGCTGGTCTTGGCTCCCAGGACGTGGAAGCAAGCCCAGGCCCTACAGGGGTGGACGGTTCTCATGTTCTTGGCCTCCAGGCCTCCAAAGGGAAAGCTTTAGAGTGAAGAATTACACACCTCATTAGGAAGCCCCTCCTCTTCAATATGAAGCCCAGAAATGAAGAAAACAGAGAGGAAAGAAAAGAGACTATTGAAAACCAGCGCCTTTATGGCTTTCACTACATGCTTGACACTGCAAAGAACTTGACCCCCATCCCCTCGTTTAGTTATCACAACAACCCGTGAGGCGGCCACGGCCATCACCCCATTTCACAGCTGAGGACTGAGAGGCAAGGCAGCCGCGTGTCCAGGACCAGCCTCGGACTCTCCAAGGTCCTCGTTCACGAATCGTGGGGATTTGAGACCGCAACAGCAGGGCAGTAAAGCAAGTGCAGGCCCCTCTGAACATGGCCAGTGACCACACAGGTAGCACACCTGGGCGCCACCCTGGGCTGGTCCCAGAGAGTGGAGAAGGCAGCCTGAGGAGGAGGTCCGGGAGCTGAATCACCCTGTTACGGCTCAGATTTCACAACAAACGGAACTTCTTCCCTTTTGTCCTGGCTTGGTCCCTGGCAAGTGGGGTCCTGCGATCCTTCATTCAGTTGACAAGTGTTCCCTGAGTTGGGGCCGGGGCAGCATGGAGCTGGTGTGGGTACGTGAGGGCCCACTTGGCTCTGTTCCACGGGTCGAGCCCGCTGGGGCTGGGTCTCCTTGCAGAGGACGGGGAGAGGCCTCACCTGCCTGCTCGGAGTCGCCGCCCCAGCTTTGCTCCCCCATCCCCTCCCCAATTCTCCTCCTGTGGGACGGGGTCCACAGGGGTCCAGATGTAGAGCGTGGGCCCAGCTCCCCACTGCCTCAGAGCTGCCGCTCACTCATGCTTTGAAAGAAACATTTTCCGGTCCCGATTCTCTCGGGAAAATGAAGTAGGAGTACTTTGCTGGTAATTAGTGTGTGTGTAGTAAGTGCTTAACAAATGCCGTCCTTGAGGCAAGGGGCAAACGGGGGTGGGAGGGCTGAGCCGTGGCCGGGCCTGGGCCCCGGGCCAGAGCTCTGGTTCCCCTCAGGCTGGAGGAGCGGACCCAAGGACTCCAGGCCCAGTCCCTCCCCAGGAAATGCGCAGGGGCCTTAGTCCCTGAGGACCCAACGGGTGGAGGACGTCTCAGGGGAGACTCAGTTGCATGTCCCAGGTGCAGAATGTACATCATCGCGTGAGCTCTGTGCTGGTTCCCTGGGACCCACCTTCCCCGCAGAGTAAACCCATGCTGAGGCTGGCTTGATGTGCAGGCTGTTTCTCTTGGGTGTGGGAAAAAAGATAAGAAGGAGAAAATTAAAGAGTGTATGATCCACACAACCAGAAAGCAAACAGTGATTGTGATGATAATATCTGGAGCGGGACTTACCAGATAAAGAAAGGGAAGGGGCCTGGCGACATTCATTCCCTGCTGCTGGCCTAGCGGGGCAGCCGGTCACTAGGAGTTCTTTGGGATTCTTAGAAGGCCTGGCCGATTGTTGGCATGTTTCCAACTAGCGCTCAGAAGGTTCTTGAGGTTTAAGGTCAGTTTGAGCTTGTGGGTGCCATGCCAGTCTGACCAATACTGCAACATCCCGCTGTAGGAACACACAGGGGCAGTGCTGGTGTGGCTGGATCTTCCGGTGACAGCAGAAATAAATACCAATACATGGAAAAATAGAAAACTGGGCTATTCTCCAGTGTACCCTGGGAATGCCCGAAAGAGGGGAACACCCCCGCCCCGCCCAATATCGCAGACACGACTGTGGATGCTGGCATCTCCACGTGTCTCAAGATGCCAGGCGTCTGGGTTAAGACTCCGGGATCAGAGCTCACAGACGGGCTCCAGTCACCCACTGCCAGCCCCGTGCAGGTCATGCAGGGCACTCAAGGCGTGACATGTGAAGCCCAGGGTTCCCCGAACCAGTGTCCTGTGCTGTAGGATATTCATGAGTGTTACTTTAAAAAAAAAAAGAAGGTCCCATGACCCATTGGCTTTGGAAAACACCACTTTAAAGTAAAGCAGTTTTATTATTTAGGAGTTGTTGGTGCCTTTAATATGGTAATGTGTTTAATCAGCCCGAGGGGATGAGTATACAGCCAGATCCAGACTTATTTGACAAAACACTGACACTGTACTTTTTTTAAAAATGGAAAATCTACGGACTTATTGTGAAAAATACATGATCCAGGACAAGGGCTTGCCAAATAATGCTGGAAAAGCTGAACATGACGATTTTACACTGAGTTGTACTCAGCGGTACACTTAAGTGTGATTTATGCTGTGGCATTCGCATCCTCGTCAGGGAAATGGAGTGACAGGAAATCTGTTAAGATTTACGCCTTTTGACCTCCCAGACACCTCTGCATCCTGTTCAGAAAGCTCAAGCCCATCTACATTTTTCCAAGCCTGTGACAGGGGAGCCTGGAGTGAGGGCCACGTGAAGACAGCCCTCTGGATTTTGCCCTCAGCTCCTGTGCTGTTCTGTGGCTTCACAGGAAGGCTGGGTAAGCAGAAGGAGCCTTTAGGCTCTACAAGCCTTGTGTGCATTTGGCAGTTTCTCCTTCCTGGTCCTTCTCATTTAGGCTGATGCTCACATTTGTCCCAGCCCCATGTACGAGCCGGAGATTCATTCTCCAATGGCGAGCGTCTGGGTCCGGCCTCTGCGTCCACTTCTGTCTGTAGGTCCAGGGTGGGCTGCCTTACAGCGGACCTGTGCCTCGGGTTGGGACCCCATAAGGCGCCCCTGAGATAATCTGGGGAAATGAACTCTGGAAGTATCAGGTGGGAAGTGGGGGGATGAGGTGAGGGTGAGGGAGCTGGACCACGTGCTTTGGGGAGCAGAGCTCCACTGGGTTCTCTGTCCTGTTGGGTCACTGTGCCACCACGTGAGAAGGTTGGGTATCTGTCCTCTGACCCTCACCTCCCACTGGCTCAGGCCTGCTCCCAGGGGTGTCAGCTCCTGGCTCTTCCAGGAGAAAGAAGGCCCGGGGGGATGCACATGCTGGCCCTGGGAAACTGGAGTTGTCAGGAGCGAGGGCCCAGGGGCTGTGCCTGGCCCAGGTGACACTCAATCTCTAGCACTTTTCGGGCAGAGCTTCTTGGTCACAGGTCATTCCAGCCTTATGAAGGCCTCCTGTCTACGAACCAGCTTCAGCATCACGCAAAACACCTGTGCATCTTGGACACTCGAGAACATGTGATAGAATCGGGCTTTTCTTCTGGATACTCTCGGTTGTGGTTTTCAAGCTGCCACCTTTCCCGAGCCCACAGCCCTCCGCAGCGGGCATGAGGAATGCCCGTCTCTGCTTTGGGAAATCCGGGAGGCACCAGCCACGCCTGGGTCACACGCCGGGGGAGCAAGCCGGCAGCTGTGCTATTTTCAACTAAAAAATAAGACAAAACTGAGGCGTTACAAAGTTTTCATATGTGGGTCGACAGTAGTACCTAGTTGTAGCTTATGCATCCAGGTCCTTGTCTCAGGTGGGCTCTGGGGGGCCCTGGCCGTGCCAGGTAGAGGAGTGAGAAGCTCTTTGTGACCTGGAGACACAGAGAGAAGGTTATGAGTTTTATTACGGATCAAACTAAACACATCCCTGAACCCGACCCTTGCTGGTCCCAAGCCTGACTCTGGGTGACCTTGTAGGCTCAAACGGCAGACAAGCTCTGCAGCCTTGGGCTTGGGGCACGACTCGGAAGGTACGGGAACGCTTTCTGCTTGCCCAGACCAGCGCGTCTCAAACGGGAGGGCTTGCTGAGGCCCAGGTTGTGTCTCCCAAGAAGGATATGTTGAACCCCTAGTACCCGTGAATGTACTTTGCAGATGTAATCAGGGTAAGATGAGGTCGTTAGGGTGAACCGTCATCCAGTACTACTGGTCTCCTTATAAGAAGAGGAGAGCGGAACGGGGAGACAGACACGTGGGGAGAAAGACGGCAGGTGACAACAGAGGTAGGGGTGACATGGTCAGAAGCCAGGGGACACCCGAGGCTGCTAGAAGCTGGAAGAGGTGAGGAAGGATCTTTCCCTGGAGGCCTGGGAGGGAGCACGGTCTTGCCAACACCTTGACTCAGGACTTCCAGCCTGAGGAACTGTGAAAGGATGAATTTCTGTTATTTTAAGCCCCCCAGTTTGTGGTACTGAGTTACAGCCGCCCCAGGAGACTAATGCAGAGGGGGTGGGAATTTGCATTACTAACAGGCACCTGGGTGACACTGATGCTTCAGGTCTGGACCTTACTTTGAACATCCCTGACCCAGGTCAGGCCAGGTCAGCCCTGCCCACCACACACATGCACGTGGAGAGGATGTCTGTCCAGGCGGGCCTTCGACCCCCGCCCTGCAGCTGCCACCTCCCAACTTCGCCTCCCCTGACCCTGCCTCCCCTGCCTCCTGCTGGTGCCCTACCCTTCTGTGCGTTTGCACACTCTCTCCTCTGCCTGCAAACCCTGCACCCCTGGCCCAGAACACTCCAGCTCAGCTGTTACACCCAACCCCGTCCTCGCGCCCCTCCCCGGGAACAAGCAGTGTCTCCGCGTCCCCTCTCACCAAGGAGCTCGTGGTCCGTACGTCCCCAGGGTGCCGGGAGCTGCCATTGCCGCAGTGACACTCTGCACGCCTGTGTCTCTTCTGCCTGGAACCCCACTTGCACCCATTTACCTGCCCAGCCCTGTGGAAACTCATCCGTGTTTCTGGGAGCAGGAGAGCCAATAAAACGCTGTATGTCCAGAGGTGTCCAGCCGGGCGCTGGTGTCCCGGGGTCTGCGGCGAACACAGTGGACACATTTTTCCAGAGCAGTTCAGAGTACTTTGGGTCAAAGTTATTTCGAATAACTTCCCTGGCACTTCAGTTAGCTCCCTTTCTGCTCCCCTGACAGTGGTGTGAGGGCTTTTATTACGGCAGAGTCGCTGTGCTCCGGGCAGCAGCATTGCTGGCTTAGCGGAGGAGAGGGTTCTGCTTGCCCTCCCTTGACCAGCCGAGCCCGCTGTGGAACAGGCCCTGGTGACGAACAAAGAACGACAAAGGTGGGGCCGTCGCCCTTCCCGAGCAGGTTCCTCCACGTTGTGAAAGGAAGAGCAGAGATGGCGGTAGTTTAACTCATAAAACTTTGCTTTCCCACCACCACTGGCCCCAGGAAAGGACACGGTTTTGACTCGGCTGGTGGCCAGCGTCGGCCCCGGCCACTTTCTAACTGTGCCAAAACTGATGTTCATAAAGGGAAAAATCAGGGGGAGAAAACCCAGTTTCCCCCGCAGGCCTGGGGCCAGGGGCGGGGACTGCTCCCTCCCCCAGTGGGCTGTGCATCCCTGGCCCATGGGAGTCGAAGCAGAGCCAGGGGCTTGTGGATTCTCCAGACGCTTTAGGGAAATAAACAAAGGAATTCGAGGTCAGATGTCTCAGGCAGCCTGGTTTTCTCGGAGGTCTGGGGCAGATGTTTGCCCGAGGCCATGCAGTGACGCCACGTGTGATCACAGAGTGAGAGCAGGGAGAAGTCTGGAAAATGGGGCTTTCAACCTCAGAGCCATCCTTGGGCGCCAAACACAAGCTGGAAGCGGCACAAAAACTGCAGACTTTACAAGAAAGAGGCCGGGTCAGGCGGGTGGCCCCTCTTTGGCCTCGAGGCACCCAGGAGCGCCCGCCAAGCTGACCGGAAGGTAGGACTCGGGCAGTGTCACCCGAAACTGCTTCAGGTCAGGACGCCTATGTGCAGACCTCCAGTTACAAATTCTCATTTTCTTTCCAGTTTTAAAAATGTACTATATATACTTATTATAGAAAGTTGGAAAAGAGAGAGAAGTATTTGGGACAAAAACGTTACCCGTATGCCACCACCCAGAGAGGTTCCCTGCGGGCAGATCAGGGGATTTCTGTGCAGCTTCAGACATGATTGCATTCACTCAGCAGAGACTTTTAAACCTTGAATGTTAAAAGATGAACACTTCTGTCTCCAAGTATAAACTCTTTGTGAACATGATTTACTCACAGTACGTCAATCAGGAGAGTTTACTTAACCAGACTCTTGCTGGATTAGGACAATACCCTACTTGTGTTTGTTTATTTGTTTCAATAATGGTTCCATGATCTTAATGCAGAACACTTGTTTTGTTCTGTGCACACACACACACACACACACACAGACTCACACACACACACACACATGCAGACACACACACAGACTCAGACCCACCCAGAGACACACGCAGACACAGAGACACACATATGCATACACTCAGACACACACACACACACACACATCTTGGATTCTAGTTTGGTTTCTACTCTACTGCTAAGCAAATGTTTCCACTTGGTCACTCAATGTTTCTGGACCTGATTCTTCGTATTTGTGAAATGAGGGGTCAGAGCAAGTGACCTCAAGTTCCCTTCAGTTGGAGTGACCTGGAAGTGCTGGCGTGAGGGCCCTTTCTGTGGTGGACACGTGTCCGTGTGAGCCTGGGCACTTGGAGGTTTGTGAGTAAGCCCCTCTTTTTAACCATTTTTCATATCACCCTCAGTGGATGTGTGTTTGTTTATAAATTACAACTAGGTACTACTGTTGATCCACATATGAAAACTTCGTAACGCTTAAGTTTTGTCTTATTTTTTAGTTGAAATTAGCACAGCCTCCGGCTTGCTCCCCCAGCGTGTGACCCCGGTGTGGCTGGCGCCTCCCGGATTTCCCAAAGCAGAGATGGGTATTCCTCATGCCCGCTGCAGAGGGCCGGGGGCGCGGGAAAGGTGGCGGCTTGAAAACCACAACCGAGAGTATCCAGAAGAAAAGCCCGATTCTATCACACCTTCTTGAGCGTCCAAGACCAACGTGGATGTGGGCCTGCTCTGGTCTTCCCAAAGCTTCCCTCCTGGAGACCTGAGTGCGGCCCAGGTTGGTGAAACGGGTTTGAAGCGGGTGCCTGGCCGGCTGGCATGGCAGACATATTGAAGATCATTTGTTAAGGTCATCGGCCCTTTTTCACTTACTTCTGTCCCAATTTTTTCACAGGCCCTGAATTAAAGACCAGAAATGAAAGAGTTCTCCAAAGTCCCCCAGGCACCTTGCTTTAAACCTGGAGGAGAAACTCACAGTTTAAATCACGAATGACGTCCAGGAGCTACAACGTGTAGGTAGGCGTGTGTGTTTGTGGGTTTGTGAGTGTGGATCTCAGGAGCCCCACTGAACAGCTGCACCGCTGGGACCCCACGTTCCAGTGACATCAGGGTGGGGAGCGGGGGGCTTGCACTCTCCCAGGGATTCGGAGCCCTCCTCCCCTGTAAACTCTGTGCTCCAACCACCTCTGATGCCCAGGCTGACCTGGCTGTCTCCATACCGTTCACCTGCAATGGGTCTCTCGCGCTGAGGCCTGGCTACTCCTTCTTCCAGCCCGGGGAGCCCAGACATCTGGGGTCACCTTGCTAATCATGCCCGCAGGGCTGAGTCCACCCAACAGTGGGGGGGCTTCTGGAACCGGATGGAACCCACCAAAGTCTTCCCCAGTGATGGGCTATCACTAAGTCAGGAGCCAAAACTGAGGCCCCGGGAGACTCATTAATCTTGCTCCAGGTCAGAATCAGGTGGTACAGGTATGGATGGTGGTGAGGCCAAGAATAACTAGGGAGTCTTAACGCAACCGAGTTTACAAACCGTTCATGGCATCGTGGAGGTACGTCTTACTAACACCATGATTGTGTGTCATAGAAAACAGGCCAAGCGGAAGCCAGCTTCTGACAGAGTTTTAAAATCGCCACCAACTTTGTGATAACATGGATTTCTGCTTCCTAGTCTAGTCATCTTTCTGAGAGCAGATTTTTTCCAGTTTTATTGAGAAATCATTGACACACATTGCTGTGCAAGTTTAAGATGTACAGCATGATGGTTTGATTTACATATATTGTGAAATGACGACCACAAAAAGTTCAGTTCGCATCCACCTTCTTATAGATACACTGAAAAGAAAAGAAAAAAGTTCTCCTGTGATAGCTCTTAGGATTGACTCAACAACCTTCCTATGTACCTTCCCAGCAGCGTAAGCTGTCGTCATCGTGCTGTATTTACATCCCTGGGACGTTATTTGGAAGATTTTGCCTTGTAACCACCTTCTTCCTATTTCCCCTCCCTGCCCACCTCCTCTGAAAGTTGATTTTTTTTTTTGGCCACACCTCCCGGCTTGCGGGATCTTAGTTCCCGACCAGGGATTGAACCCTGGCCCCAGCAGTGAAAGCACCAAGTCCTAACCACTGGACCTCCAGGGAATTCCCGGAAAGTGGGTTTTTAACAGGTGATGTTTGACGAGAGGACAATTGTGCAGAGGGAATGCAGCTCTCAGTGAGGGCGGTGCGGACCCAGAGGCCACGAGGCCCGAAGCCATGCCCCGAGCCCCGCGGCCCTGCGCACGGGCCTCTGCTGCTCCTCAAACTGTGTCCAGGTTCCTGGGTCATGCAACTCGTGTGTTCCCAGTTTATCTCCCGCGCCCTTGTCACCTCCCCCTGCACAGCCTCTGTTCCGCTTACTGGTTGGCAGTGGTCCAGGCAGGAGCCCCCGGGGTGCCAGGCAGAGCTGGCCTTGCAGACAAGCTGAGGGCAGGGGTCGTGGGTATGGAGAACAACAAGGCTGTCGCCACTTCCCGGCCCATGACTCTAACAGACTGAGCAGCACGACAAGCTCCCTGAGTTCCCGTCGCTGGACCAGCAGAGGAAAACCCTGGGTCCCTGTTAGGCTATCGCGGCCGCTTAGCTTCCACTCCAATCTGCAGGGCAGGTTCAGCTAAATGGTCACCTGGGGTTCCCCGGCAGCTGTGTTTTAAGAAGAACCATTCCACCCTCCAGCACGGCTACGCCCTGCGACTTGGCCTGAAACAGACCTGACCAGACTACGGGCACCGGTGCCTTCTTCTCTGGGAGCTGGAACCTGGGCTCCCCCAGCTTGTGAGAGACAACTGTAAAACTGGGGAAACCGCACAAACACAGCCTTTCTCAAAAGTGAACTGCGAACGAATAGTTGAGTTATATTAACTAGTGAACGCTTCTGACTTCCCGATTGTTCTAGGACCTTCTGTGCTCGTGCGTGACGCCTGCCTGCACACCTGTCCGGTGGAGGTGAGCCCCTGGCTCCATCTCCTCTCTGCTCCGTGCTGAGCAATGTCGCTGGGCAGATGGAAACTGGCCACAGTGGAGGTATTCACACCTTGGAGAGAGGCAACCGCTACACGGAGGGGCTTCTCCCTGGGGAGCAGGCAGTTAGTAATTTCCCGGGACCCCTCGCTGAGGATGCGCTCAGTCATTGCTGTGCTCCCAGCGGCCAGCGCAGCGCTGGGCACACGGAGGCAAGTGTTCCCCACAGTCTCCTCCGGGGAGCTCCTCCACGCTTGCTCTGGACCTTCTTACCGTGGACGAACTTGCTGGGTGTCTGAAGGCAGTGCCAGCCAAGATACTGGCAAGGCCATCTCCACCAGCGTGGTGACCACTTCTGCCTGTCTGGCCCTGCCTGCCCCCGGTTCTGGGCCTCCTGTTCCAGGAGTTGTGGACCTGGCGGTATAGGAGGACCTGGAGTTCAAAGTCCGCCTCGACCCTGGGGCAGGAGCCTGGTTCCCATGCACCCCAGTCTCTTGCCTGTAAATGGGGCGATGCTAGGGTTTGCTGGGGTTGCCATGGAGATAAAAAGACATGACAAAGAAATGACCAAAGTGGTCATGACTGGTCTTTCCGATATCCGGGGCTGAGCCCTGACCCCCTCACAGGCGCTCCTCAACCTCAGTTGGCCTTACTTGACATGCAGGGCTGTGGGAGCTGATGCAGAGGTGAGGGAGCCCTGGGTCCAGCCAGGTAGGCACGCTGCAGCGTATGTGGTTGAGCAGTGGACGGGATACTTTAAGGCAACGGTCCCTAACCTTTTTGGCACCAGGGACCAATTTCGTGGAAGGCAATTTTTCCACGGACTGGTGGGGGATGGGTGACGGATGGTTCCGGCTGTAATGCGAGCGATGGGGAGCGATGGGGGGTGGCAGAGGAAGCTTCGCTCGCTCTCCTGCCACTCACCTCCTGCTGTGCGGCTCGGTTCTTAACAGGCTGCGGACCGCTACCGGTCAGCGGCCCGGGGGTTGGGGACCCCTGCCCTAGGGGACGGAGATGGGCCCCTGAATTTGGCATCGGAGTGGTCAGCAGGCCTGGATAGCATCAGAGGTAAAAGTTACTGTTGTTTCAGGAAACAGGAGGGTGACGTGTAGATCCAATTGTCCACAGACACCCCTGGGCCAGCCTCTACCCCCATGGGCTCTGGAGCCAAATCGGCCCCGAGACCCCCATTCAGCGCTCCTCCTCCTCCCTCCGCCCACCTGGGGCTCTGACCTCAGTCACAGCACCGGCCTCCTCGACTCACCCCCGGGGCACTGTCTGCTCATGGCCGGAGCTGACAGTGATCTCCGCCACTTGAATCAGCACTCAGCTTCGGAACCCAATCAAACATTTCATTTCCCAAACACCTCTTTATTTCAACCAAAGCTCCCTTCATTCCAAAGTGAGATTTTGCAGAGACGTGCTGTTACTCAACAGGCCATTATAAAAGTCAGAACAATTACGTGAGGAAGAAACGGAGGAGTTACCAGCAGTCGGGAAGGGAGAGAGCTTTTTTCACAATTATTACCTAATTCTGCACTGAAGCCATTATTGGGTCATTCCTCATTTCGTGTAGTGAATGTGTTCAGGGCACGTAGATTTGTTTCTTCAGGGCAAATTTTCCTGCATTTCGATGTCCACATGCAGAAGAACGCTTTCATGGGAAAAAGCCATCAGTCCCTTAAACTCTAGTCCTACAGTATCTTCCGGCTCTTTCCTTGCAATTTTAACTTTTTAAAATGGACATTTTTCAATCACATATAAAAGTCAAGGGAATGATGTAATAAAAGTTGATAATGTAATGACCTCTGGGCATCCATCACCCAGCTTCAGAAGTTCACTGCACAGCCAACCCCATTTCTCCTGCATCCCACCCATCCCCCCAGCCCACTGGAATCAATCCCAGAAAGGACAGCAGTTTATCTGCAAATATTTCAGAAAATATCTCCAACAGGGAAAGAATCTTTTAAAGTATATAGTCTAATGGCATGAACCTACCTAAAAATGATAATCACCATCAAATATCCAATTCGGGTTCCTATTACCTCAACTTTCCTACGGGCTGTTTTTTACAGCTTGTTTGAGCCAGGATCCAAATATTGTGCAAAACTGCAATTGGCTGTCATGTCTCTTAAGCCTCTTTTCATCTGTAGGTTCCTCTCTCTACTTGGTTAAAGAAGCTAGTTATTTGTCCTGCAGAGCTTTCTATGGTCTGGATTTGTTGGCTGAATCTCCACGGTGTTTTTTAATCATGTCCTCCTGTCCCCTGTACTGTCTGCAAGGGGGTAGTTAGATCTTCTAGCTTGATCAACCTCAGGAATGGGTTTGTTTGTTTGTTTGGTTATTTATTTGCAATGACCCATCGTGGAAGGTGTGGGGTCCTTCCCTCAGGAGGTACAGAATGCCCACTTGTCTCTCTCGCTCCCTTTTTTTGCTTTGTTAACAGTCATTGATGGTCATTGCTATTATTTGATCAGGGACAGCAATAATAATGATATTTTAATTCCATTATTCCATTATTCCAATATTCCAATATTCCAATATTCCAATATTCCAATATTCCATTATTATTTAATTCCATTATTACTATCTCATTTAATAGCTGGAATATTTTCATAGAGAAAAAATCGGTTTCATCAACTCTTGTGTTGCCCTAACGTACAGCTAATACAGGAAAGGCAGGATACACACTTGATCCTCTCCTTTTTCTTTAATTTTATGTTTTTATTGAAGTATAGTTGATTTACAGTGTTGTGCCAGTCTCTGCTGTACAGCAAAGTGACTCAGTTATACGCATATAGACATTCTTTTTTTATATTCTTTTCCAGTATGGTTTATCACAGGATATTGAATGTATTATTAATAGTTCCCTGTGCTATACTGTAGGACCTTGCTGTTTATCCATCCTATACATAAAAGCTTACATCTGCTAATCACAAACTCCCAGTCCTTCCCTCCCCCACCCACCTCCCCGCCGGCAACCATACGTCTGCTCTCCATGTCTGTGAGTCTGTTTCTGTTTCGTACATATGTTCATTTGTGCCATATTTTAGATTCCACATATAAGTGATATCATATGGTATTTGTCTTTTTCTTTCTGACTTACTTCACTCAGTGTGATGATCTCTAGTTGCAGCCATGTTGCTGCAAATGGCATTATTTCATTCCTTTTTATGGCTGAGTAATATTCCATTGTATTTATGTACCACATCTTTATCCATTCATCTGCTGACGGACATTTGGGTTGCTTCCATGTTTTGGCCATTGTCCTTTTATTTATCAATAATTTTTTCTAAAAAACAAAACCAGAGCTAGGGATGTGAACCTCAGGGGAGCAGGGGCTGCCACCAAGGCCCGGAGCCTGCCAGCCTGGGTGAGGTTGTCAGGTGTGCTCAGGGGTTTCTGATCCCAGACACCCTGCTGTGCTCCCATCACCTACTCCTGACACCCCCGCCATCCAGTTCCCAGCTGGCCCTAGAGATGGTTGGGCAATTTACTGTAGGTTTAAATATTTAAAATTCTTAACTCAAGCTAGCAAAGTGTTGAATAAAACATGGATTATCTTGCTATCTTGAAAAATATGCCTTCCTAATGACCCAGAAACTCAGGGCTGAATTTAGAGCTCCTGGACCCCTCCACATTCCTGGGTGGAACTTGACCTGGCCATAGCCTCCCTGCCCTTCCTCCCCAGCTGTTCTGCACCTCCAGGTGTCTCGCGTACACTTGCGTGACAGCCCAGCACGCCTATGTGTACAGACCCTGCCCACAAACACCCCGTTCTCTCCATGGGCAGAGACAGACAAGGAGGTCTGCAGAAGGTCTGAGAGGGGTCCGTCCCTGGGGGCGCCACTTGCAACGAGTGGGGGGCTGCAGGGGCAGACCCCCGGGCGGGTGCATCTCCCAGGTTTCTCTTTCCCTGAGAGGCGCTGGCTGCCTTCCTCTGCAGCAGAGGGGACTGTGTTATTAGCAGGTGACCACCGTGGGAGCTCAGAGCTTTCCTGCTGGATGGGAGAGAGAGCTGGGTGCCCTCACCCCAGCCCCTGCTTGCCCCAAGCACAGAGGTATGGGGGGAGCAGCTGGATGTCGGGATGGCGTGCCGTGAGAGAAGGTGGGGCTACAGGGGCGCTGGCCACATCGCCTGCTCTGTGTGGTATATAGACAGCCAGCAATCTGAGAGGAAGCTTCCCTTCTGTAACAGAAAACACCCTGAACGTTCAGAATCCATGAGTGTGTCTGTGAAACAACTTCTCTGCCCTTGTGCCATATTTGGAGACCAGCTGAGAGGCTTGATAAGGAGGGGAGAGGAGTGATTTCCTGCCACATTCTCCTGAGTTAAGTTCCTGGGGTATTTCCAGCGTGCTGGGGGAACTCAGGACACGGGGCTACAATTCCAGACTCTTTATTCTTGGCTGAGTTTCTGCAACCCTGAACCTCTCTGGGCCTCAGTTCCTTAATCATGGCTGAGAGGAAAATCACTACCTAATATGGTTGTTGAGGGGGTTCAAGGAGAGGTGGGCCCAAGGGAGCCTTCCATGGGGGAGGGGGGCTTCTTTCTGTACAAAACTCAGACCCAGGAAGGTCACTCCCTCTGGACTGTGTCCCTCCCCCCGCTCACGTCTCTGATGGGTTCCCTGCTCACACCTGCTGCCAGATGCAGCTCAGCAAATGTCAGGGGGCCCAAATCCCAGGGGGTGAGGGAGTGGATTTGGGAAAAAGTGTTTGGGAGTTGTCACAGGCAAAACAGTACTCCCCTCCTAAGGACACCTGCATCTGAAACCCCACACCTGGGAATACCTTATGTTACACAGCAAGGGGGCCAACGGTGCAGATGAATTAACGTTACTGATCAGCTGATCTTGAGATGAGGAGTTTCTTTTGGATAAACTGGAGGGCCCAGTGTCATCACAAGCGTCCTTATAAGTGAGAGAGGGAGGTGGGGGAGGGGAGGTGTCTGAGTGAGGATGATATAGCTGGAGAAACACTGAACCCCAGTGACTGGCTCTGAAGATGGAAGAGCCCCGAGCCAAGGAATGCAGGCAGGTCCAGAAGCTGGGAAGGCGAGGAGGTGGTTCTCCTGAGCCCCCGTAGGAGACGCAGCCCCCGCCCACATCTTGAGTTTAACCCCCAAAACAGTAAGTCAACATATTTGTGTTGTTTTAAGGCACTAAATTGGTGCTCATTTGTTATAGTCGCCATGGGAATGAGTACAAGAGCCTTCCCTTTAAAGATGTTAGAATAACAGCAGTTGTATGCAGCTCCCTCCAAACCAACCAAAAGCAGCAAGGAAAATGAGCATCAGAAAATTACCTCTTTGAAGAAACAAAAGCACTGAGAACCCCAAACCACAATATTGGAGACTAAATCACTAGCTACGGAATTCAGTGAAAATCTTTGTGTGTGGGGGGGAGAAGGGGAGTGAGAAAGAAGAGGTAAACAAAACAAAACACTCCTTTTTTATATAAAGAATGGTGGCTACAATTAAAATAGGGTGGACATTATCCCACTTATGTTGACTGCATATATCTGCACGCATAGATGCCCAAACGGGTTATGAAGAGAAGGCCACCAAATTATTAATAGTGTCATCTCAGAGGGATGGGATTTGGAGTGATTTTTACTTTATTTGTTTTTATACTATTTGCATTTTTACATACTGAAAAAACACAACAAAACTATTTTCATAGCAGGGAGATAAAGAGGAAAGCACAAGACATGAAAGTATACATGAGAATGAGGAACTAACCATAGGAACTGAGGTAATAAAAATAACTTTGAGAGAATGTTTTAACTCCATGTAAGTAAATAGAATGGATGTTACTCTAGAAATACACACAGAATTTGTATTTTTCTTTATCTAAAAAAAAAATTTCTGACCTCAGAAGAAATAGAACATTTAACCAGACAGGTTACCAAGGAGCAATTAAGACGGTCACTAAAGGCCTGAGCCATCACCCAAGGTCCAGATAAGTTCTATGAAATTGGATGGAACTTTCAAATTCAAGTAACAAGTATTTTCAGTGCCATTTTATTTATTTTTTTAAAGATTTTTTGTTTTTGATGTGGACCATTTTTAAAGTCTTTATTGAATTTGTTACAATATCGCTTCTGTTTTATGTTTTGGATTTTTGGCCGTGAGGCATGTGGGATCTTAGCTCCCTGACCAGGGATTTTACCCTCACCCCCTGCATTGGAAGGGGAAGTCTTAAACCACCAGGGAAGGGACCGCCAGGGAAGTCCCTTCAGTGCCATTTTAAATGCTCTAGGTCAATAAAAAGAGAAAGCTTCACATGTATTTTTATTCAGTACATATGAAAGCAGATCCTGAGAAAACACAAGAAGAAAACAATAAACGAATCTCCTTATGATTATTGATGGAAATGTCATAGTGAAATGTTAGCAAATACAACCCAGGAATGCATTAAAGAAAGAGTAAATCCCACCACGTAAGGTTTCTCCTCGAAATGCAAGCTGGGTCCATCTTAGAAAATCAATTACCATTCACACAACTTCCTCTAAGTCAGCCTGCAGCCCGTTCCCAGGAGGCAGAGCCTGAGGCAAGGATTCCCAGCAGGTGCTTCCTAGTGGGAGGTCCCAGGAGAAGGCTGAGGGGGGCGGAGCAGGCAGGGAGCCTCGGGGGCCAACAGGGTATCCCTTGGCGTCCAGCTGGGACTCTGGAGTGTAAATTACACCACGCTGCCTGTCTCACTGGGAGACCAGGGCTTCTTGTCACCCTTACAGTGTGACTGTGGGCCCCTGCCTCCCAGGGATCTCTGGGGAAAGGGCCCCCGGGAGCTGAGGGCCATTCTTGGGGTGAGGGGCAGCTGCGAGACGTTAGCTGCCCACACTCCCAGCAGGTGGCAGATGGGTGGCCCACCCTCAATGGGGATCCAGGGTTAGGGGTCTCCCCCAGCATCTCCTGCTAAGTCAAAGGGAAAAAGACATATAATCATTTCCTTAGAGGTCAAGGAAACGTTTGGTAACGTCGGTACCAAACGTTTGGTAAAGTTCAACATGTTTCTGATGTTTAAAATCAGTTGAATAGCAGACATTTGCTTCCACTACATGACAAAACTACGATAAAAATACATGCCTAATGGTGAGAAGCTAGGAACAGTCGCATAAAAGCCTGGAAGCTGACACTTCTATGGGGATGCCATGTCATGTGCCATACTCTTGAAGAGCCCTTTAGGGCAATGCCACAGGAGAGCACTGAATTTAAACCTGTAAGACAGGAGGTGTGATTATCACGTTTTGCAGATGGATGGATTCTATGTGAAAGACAAGGAGAATCAACTGAACAACTATTAGAAGTAATGAGCAGTCCAGTCAGGTGCCTGGCTAGATGTTTACTTCGCAAAATCAATAACTTTATAAAAGCCAAAACCAGTCAGAAAAAATAAAATCTTAAAAAATATTCCAATTAAGATAGCACTAAGAAAAGATTTTAAAAACATCATAGAATAAACAAAGTGCATCCTCCTTATGAAAAAAACTTAAAATATTAAAGAGAAAAAGAAAAAGAATACTCTGACCACACAGAAAGCCATTCTGTCTTCTGGGATTCGATAACTTCACAGTATCAGCTGGAAACTCTTTTCCAGTTAATCTATATGTTTACGGTTGTCTAAATAAAAACAGAAAAATTGTTTGGTTGCAACAAGATACGTTGATGTTTATCTATGGGAAGTTCTCACAAAAAAAAGGAAGAATGAGGTAAAATAGGAAGAGTCAGATCACAAGGAGATTCAGATACATAAATCCAGATGTACTGAAACATTGCAGCTATGAGGAGTATATGACGCAGTGTGTGGGGTGTGTGAATAGACACACGGACCAATAAAGAGAACCCTGTACGGAGACAGACCCAAATAGCACCAGCCTTTAGTTTATAATAAAGATGGCACTTTAAATAAATAGAGCAGAAAGATGTGGTTGTTAAATGAAATTAGGCAACTAGATGACCATCTGGAAAAACATTAAATTGGATCTCTAACTCACTCCATTCATCAAAATATACTCCAGATGTAAGAAAAAACTTTAAGTAAAATGTAAAACTGTAGAACTACTGAAAACACGGAAGCATGGAAGCATTTTTTATGGGCGTGGGGTCCGAAAAGCTCTGTCTAAGCACGCTACAAATTCCAATGCCATCAAGAACATGGGTAAAAAACTTTAATTAGATAAAAATTAGAATTTTCTGCGAAGAAAGCAATACCAGAAATGCAGTCCAAAGGCAAATGACAAATAGAAACAAGAAAGCACACACACACACATACCACACAGGGCTGACTTTATAACCACGTATTATGTTTCAGTAAGAAAAACAACAAACTCTCCATAGGAAAACAGACACCCTCCTCCCCACTCCCCTCAAAAAAAGCAGTTCTTGGGGTCTGGTTAAGGAACGCACTAGACTAGATCATTGATGCAAGCTTGGAAAGAAAGGCCAGGGCTGTGGGGCTGATAAGGTACAATCCCAAGACGTATTTCTTTCTTTTTATTTTTTTTTATAAATTTATTTATTTATTTTTGGCTGCTTTGGGTCTTTGTTGCTACATGCGGGTTTTCTCTAGTTGCGGCGAGCGGGGTCTACTCTTTGTTACGGTGCGCGGGCTCCTCACAGAGGTGGCTTCTCTTGTTGCGGAGCAAGGGCTCTAGGCGCGCGGCTTCAGTAGTTGTGGCTTGCAGGCTCTAGAGCGCAGGCTCAGTAGTTGTGGTGCAAGGGCTTAGTTGCTCCGCGGCATGTGGGATCTTACCGGACCAGGGCTCGAACTCGTGTCCTCTGCATTGGCAGGCGGATTCTTAACCACTGTGCCTCCAGGGAAGTCCCCCGAGATGTATTTCTAAGTGACAAAGTTTGGGCAGGACAGGACTGCACATATATGGAGATGTTTATCCTTGAAGAGAGGACCGTGGAAGGATGTCCTGGGAATGCTCGCTCCCGGCCAGGGCCTCGGAGAGGAAGCCTGGAGCTCTGGAGGAGGAAGGGAGCTCACTTCCTTGCATCTTCCTAAATCTTGCTGGAATTTTAAATCACATACATACGTTCATATCCAATTTTTAAAACTTGGTAATTTTTCGGAAAATACATGGGAAACACATGGGCACCAGCAGCCTCCACAAGCTGCCAGTGGGACCCCGAGCTATGTCAGGAAGGAGGACCTGCAGGACTTGGGGGAGGCGGGCCCACAGATCATACAGAAGCCACTGCGGGCGGTGCCTCTGGAAAGGCCCTCCAGGTCTGTGCCCGCAGACCTTTGTCCTCTGAGCTCGCCCAGGTGAGCACGTAGCAAACTGACGCGGACCTGGGCCTGGGGGCCATTTGCACGGGTGTCCCTGGGGGTGAGATGGATCACAGCCTTCTTGGATCACAGGTGGGAGAACACCTTCCAGGAAAGAGAGGAAATGGCTGGAAAAGCCACCAAGCCAGCGAGAGACTTGTGATGGAGACGTCGGGCAGCCAGTTGGCGGCAACCTGAATGGGAGGCCGAGTGCAGCCCCTGGACATCAGACCGCCAGTCTACGTGTCAGGACTGAGGTCCCAGGTGCCTGGCCTCAGCTCTGCTCCTCACCTGTACCCCTCACCCTGCAGCGGCCGCCCAAAAGTGAGCTTGCATTTGAGTGGAAGGAGCATCGTTGAGTCTACCGGGCTCCACTCCCATTTCTACTCCAAAGGTGGGGCCTGTTTCCGAGTCCGTCCATTGCTGTTTCTGGTCCTGAATAAGGCAGCTGTCTACACTCACCTAGTTCTGGGCAGCATTCACATTATCCTTTAAAACCCAGCTCAGATCTGAGGCTCTGGGATTTCCCTGACATAATTCCTTCTCAACCTCCCCCAGACTCTAGCCACATTTTCTCTAATTACATCTATCAAACTCTGTTTTGATTTTCTTAACCTGTCTGTGAGCTCCTGGAAGGCAATGGTGTCTGTTTTATCTCAGGCTCCCGTGCTTTAGCGAGGTGTTCAGACCGCAGTGATTGGGATGGAGGCAGGGGCATGAGGAGGACCTCTGAGGGGTGTAAGAGGTCAGTGGATGCAGGTCCAGTGCAAGATGAGGAAGGAGCCCACACCCACGCCCGTCTCCTCTCCCTCCGTCTTCTGCCGGAAGGAAGGGACTGGGGCTCAGGGCTCGGCGAGCTGATGACATCACGGCCCTCCTTGGGAACTCACCCTTGCTAAGGAGGCACCGTGAGAAAGGTGCCTCTAGTGCCATGAATTCCTCCCTAATAGCACAGAAAAAAATCCCCAAACAACCAAATCTCATCAATAGAATGGATTTAAGAATGGTGGCATCTTCACCCAGCGGGACACTCAGCACAGAGATGTAGGTGAGCCATTCACGCCCAACACGGCTGAGCCCCACAGACTTGGGACTGGGTGACAGGCTCCCACGTGTCTCCACTGACCAAATCACGGTCACCGAGTCACCGTCTGAGCTGTCCTAGTCGGGGACAACGGTGCCACGGCCTCCAGGGGTTGTCCTGTTTCTCAATCTGGTTTCGTGAGTGAGTTCAGCTGATGAAAATGCACAGGACTGTCAAGTTACAGCATGTGCCCCTTCCTCTGGGTAAATGATGCTTCAACAATAAGTAAGAGATGTGGACAAAGAATGTCACCTGCCACATCGGTAAACAAAGGATGTTGTGCCTTCAAGCCCTCAGCCAGTGCGGCCACCCCAATGGTACACCCTGAGGGGATTCAAGAGGGAGAAAAGCAGGATACTGGCTCCAGATCCTTAAGATATATGTCAGAGGAATGATTTCAGTCAGCCCAGACTCTTGCATCTTCCTGTACACAGAAAAGTGCTAAATTCATTAACTTGAGATGTCTGGTTTTCTTTAACAGTAATCTTTTGATGTTCCGACTATTTGGTTTTTGTTGCAAAGACTCCTATATATCCTGGCTCCTCCCTCACCTCAGAGCCAACTGAGAGGCTGTCTCCTTAGCTTAAGTCCTCAGTTTTGTCCCCCAGATAAAACATAATTCTCAACTTTTAGGTTGTGCATTTTATTTCAGTCGACAGAGATAACAATGCACAAAGGAAGTTACCTATTCTACCTTCCCAGAAAGGGCTCCATCCCTTCTGTCCCCCACCTCCCAATGCCAAATTCACCCAGCTCCTTGGAGTGGGCGCTGGAGTCACTGCTAGGAAAATGGTGCTGATGTCATGTGCCTTCCTTATTATTTTAGTTAGCCTTTCATTATTTTTTGTGCTTGCTTTAAATGAGCCTTTTTTCTTTTTTTTAAACTTCCTTCCTGGCATTTGAGTCATTTCCCAAGTTCTTTGTCTGCCTTAGCTAAGGAATTCAGTGCCCAAGATGGTTTGGGAGTCCTACTGTTTGTTCTCCAGGGACCTCTGTCCAGACAGAGGCTCGAGCTGGGCAGAAGGTTTGGGAGAAATAAAGCATGAAAATGAGCGGAGTTTGCACGAAGGTGAGACTCCACGTGGCCATCTTGACCGAATCTCCTCGGGTAGACAGAGGACCCTGCTGATAGGGAGGGAAGCCAGCTTTTCACCGCATGAAGTGTCTGTGACTCCAGGAAGGTAGTTCCAATCAGCGTCCTCGTTTACCTGCCACCCTGCATGGGAAGTGGGTGCTCTGAGCTCACACAGCCGGGGAGGTGGGCTGGAGCTGGGAGAAGACCTGTGTTCTTGCTCCAGAGAGGAGTTTTCTCTCCTGATCCACGATCCCAAGCATCAGCATGGGTCAGAACCAGGCTGAAGACACTTAACTTTAGCTGATAAGAGGGAGAGAGACAGGCCTCTTCCATTGTTTGCTGATGGATGAATCACCCCACCCCATTCCTGGCTTTGTCCCACTGGTCTCAGGTCCTGACAACGTGTGGCGTCCAAGCTGGCCTTCAACTTCCCTTCCCTGGGTCCCAGGTCCTCTCCTGGCCCTTGGCCATCCCAGGTTTCCCTCCTGTTAACAGGGTCCACCCCTGAGCTGGCTAAAAGTGACCCACGGCCCACTGGTGGTGGATGCGGCTGACATGCTGTGTAAACCGCAAGGGCATCGTGTAAATGTAAGTGGTGTTAGGCAAACCACAGCCTGTGGGTCAAATCCTGCCCTCGGCCTGCTTTGGTAGATAAAGTTTTATTGGGCACAGCCATGCCCCATTGTTTACGCAACGTCTGTGGCTGCTGTGAGCTAAAGTAGTTGCAACATGGTCCACATGGGCCAGAAAACTGAAAATACATCTACTCTCCAGCCCTTTATAGGAAACGCCGGTGCGCCCGATGCTAGGAGACAGTGAGCTATTTTGTCCTTGGAGTGTTACCAGTTAGATGGAACCTTCTGGGGACATTGTCTCCAAGGAACTGCACCGGTGCTGACAGTTGGGTATCTTCTCCGATGGAGGCCTTGCTGCTCACTGGTCCCCCCTGAGCAGGGCTGGACCCCACCTTCCCAAGGCCTTAGGCCTGGTCCTGCCGAAGACTGCAGCCTTGGAGACGGGGGACTAACTCAGCCTTGACTCCTAAGACCTGGGGAGGCAGCGAGTGGGCCCAAGTGGGTGGGTTTGGCTTCCCTGTGGCTGGCAGGAGATGGAGTTCCTTCCGTCCAGTCCTCATGCAGGGGTGGAGAAATTCGTGACCAAGACACTCTCCTTTTTTTAAATTACACTTTTAATTTCGAGATCCTTGTGGATTAACACGCAGTTTGTAAGGAACAATACAGAGAGACCCCTCTAGTCCTCACCTGGGTCATTTCCCCCATGACAACATCTTGCAGAACCAGAGGACAATGTCACAGCCAGGATGCTGACCCCCATGCAGTCAGGCACCGAGCGTTTTCAGCATCACAAGGACACTTCCTGTTGTCCTTCCACAGCCCCTCCCTCACCTTGACCTCGGGAGCCAGTAATCTGTTCCTCATTGCTCACCTTTATCATTTAAAGATTATTCTATACATGGGAATCTCACAGCATGTAACGGGTGGGACTGGTTTTTTCCACACAGCATAATCTCTGGAGATTGATGTATGTGTGTCAATAGTTCTTACCTTGTTACTGCAAAGTGTTATTCATGGTATTGCTGGACCAAAGTTTATTTAACCATTCATTTGTTGAAGGATATTTGGATTGTTAGCAGTTTTGGGCTATTATAAATCAGTCTGCCATAGACGTGTGTACAGGTTTTTGTGTGAAAGTGGAATTAATACGGCAGAGTCTCAGAGGCGCCTGACTCAGAGAGAATGAAGGACTCTGGTGTGGATGCCCTTTCCTGATGGTCTCCATTGACCTGTGGTTCAATTGGTCGAAAAGGAAAACAGAACATCCCTGGTGGGTGCCACCCATGTGTCTCCACTCCCCCCATCCCCAAGTCTAGGTGAGAATCCTGTCTCCTCCATCACCTGCCTCCTCCATCACCCTGCCTCCTCCCTCACCCTACCTCCTCCATCCCCTGCCACCTCCATCCCCTGCCTCCTGCATCACCTGCCTCTTCCATCATCCTGCTTCCTCCATCACCTGCTTCCTCCATCACCCCTGCCTCCTCCATCACCCTGTTTCCTCCATCACTCCCGCCTGCTCCATCACCCCTACAGGTGTGATCTTGGCAAGGGCAGCCTGGGTCTCAGAGGGTTGCTCTTACTCATTTCAGCATTTGGTTCTTGCAGGTTAGTGAGAGGAGTAATGAAGCAAAGTGAGGAGAGCACTCTCTGAACCCTGGTCTCCACAGCTGTGGCTCTGCCAGGATGTCCTGGCCTCATCCCAGCGGTCCTGTCCTCAAGGTTCACACGTGTATCCAGTAGGAAGGAGCATCCCTGGAGGTGCGGTTGTGTCCCTCTCTGTTTGGTGGGTGTGTGTTGAGTGCTCAGAACGTTCCAGGCCCCGTGCTTCTGAGTGCTGTGTGTGTGTGTAGGCCGGCATACAGGGTGTTGCAAAGGCCCCATGGGAGGGGCCCTGCAGCCCGCAGAACCCCGTGGCTGGATGATGTGGAGATGAGGATAGAAAGAGGAAAGTACCAGAGTAAACGAGGCCCCATTAGGGTTTGACTTTTCTCCCGAGGGAAGTGGGAAGCCGCAGCTGTGTCTCACTGTGGGGTGTGTGTGTTTGTGGGGAAAGAAACGTCAAGGTTTCTATTTCAGACGGTCTCACCCCCAGCCTGAGCAGAAGAGTGGAGTTGAAGCAGGTGTCTAACAAGGAAGCTGGTGCAGAGGTTGCCGGGGGAGGGTGTGGGGCACCGGGCAGGTGGAAAAGGCAGTTAGGGCTTCATGGTAAGTTGTCTGCCAGAGGTCTGGGGAGGTGGGAAGTGAGGATGCCTCTTGCTTCCTGAATATCCTTGTGGATGGTGGGCTGGGGCAGAAATAAGTGTGATTTTGGACTTAGTGACTCTGAGAGTCAAGGTGAAAATAGGCAGCTGGACAATCGGGTTTGGGGCCGAGAGAACAGGTCTGATGTGGATTGGGCATCCTCGGGTCAGTGGGGCCCAGGGGCTGGCCGAGGACGATGGCCATCAGAGGGCTGGGAAGAACCCCGGGGCCTGTGGTCTACCCGCTGTCCTTCCCGAGAGGATTCTGGAAGGAGCTCCTGGGGGTCCAGGAACTGAGGATGGACACGGGCTGCGTAGTTGCCCACCGAGGTCAGAGGGCACCTTCGTGAAAGCAACGTCGGGATGTCAAAGAGGCAGAAAGGAGAGAAGAGAGAGAAGTGGGGAAACAGAGGTGACAGCCCACGGCCGTGAGAAGCATGTCCATGGCAGGAAGGGCGGCGGGATCGTCTGGGGCGGGGGCGGGGGGTTGCTCTGCAGCATCTTCGGGGGCATGGAGGGACCTGGGCGCCTGCGGCCTGGCTGACTCAGACTCCCAGGCCTGAGCATCTGCTGAGTTGGGTGAAAAGTCTGCTACCCGCTGCATCTTTGAGGATCGCGGGGGAGAACCCAACAGTAAAGCTCCATCACGGCAGGTCCCCCACATCCTTTATGAAGCTGTATCGGCACCTTGAGTTATGCAGTTTCCTAGTAAAGGAAACTCCTGTGTTTCTGCACCCTCAACACCTATAACTAGAAGTTTTGCGTCGAATTAAAATATATTTGTTTCATTGAATTCTGTGGAACCAGCTGCTTTTGCAACGTGACAACCTCACTCCTGAAAATTGGTCACCATTTTAAATTATAATTTTGGCGGGGGGGGGGGCACTCAGAGATGAATTGTTAACACAACAAAATCACTCTGCCTTTAAAACACCAGGGATAAAAGAAAGCACACTCGCTGAATCACTCAGGTGAAACGCGGGCAGCCCCCGTGCCTCCTGGCTTCGCCCTTTTATAGGAAACTGGTGGAACCACCTCTGCTCTGGGTGCTGTGAGGTCGTCACGTGTGATCCTGAGCAGGCGAGGATGCAGCTACTCCCCCTGCGGGTCTAGAAAGCGTCTGGAGTCTCCCCCTCCTTTCTGCTGCCCATGAGGTTCCCACGGGGAGAGGAGGGCAACGGGCAGGCAAATGGAATGAGCCGGCTCGGGCGTGTCTTCCCTCTGCCCCCTCTGGGCACCTACTGCGTCCGCCTTCATGGGGCCTGAGGTGCAGGCAGGCTGCTGGGGTTTGGACGAGCAAAGGCCAGTCTTCCCCAGAGTTTCATTGTCACTGTCTCAGCCCCTGTCTGGAACATCTGCAGGGGGGACGCCTCCCCACTGCCTCTCTCCCTGTCGGCACCAGGCACGGAAGCCGACACTTCCCCCAGAAAGAGCCCAACCAGAAGCCTCTTCTCTCTTCCAATATGGGTGGGGGGAACAGAGTTTGGCCCCTAGAGCTGTTGTGTGGAAATTTGATTCTGCAAACAGACAAAAGGCCTGCAAATCTGGGAGGTCTTCCAAGGTCACTGGGTCAGCTCTTGTCCTACAGAGTAAAATCTTTAGAGCCCAAAGTCTGGAAGGAATGCCTTTGGCTGCAAGTAACAGCCAATGTATAAGTTGCTCAAACAATTAAAAATGCTAACAAGTCCCTGTGCTCTATAATATAGCCAATATTTTATAGTAACTTTAAATGAAGTATAATCTATAAAAATCACTATGTTGTACACCCAAAACTGATACAATATTGTATATCGTCTATCCTTTAATAAAAAATGCTAATAATTTCATATAAGAAGTCTCAGGCAGGGTGACTTCAGGGTCAGCCTCCTTCCCTCTTCATGCTCTGCCCTTCTGAGTGTGCCAGTTCATCTTGACTCCGTCAGCTTTGCAAACCAACGCTCCTAAGACCATTCCGAGGATGGGGTGACCATTTCTCATGTCTTTGTTTGAGGGCAAGGAGAAACTTCCCGAAGCATCCAGCACTCTCCCTCACCCCACACGGACAGCCTGTGTCACATGTCTGCCCTGGTCCCGGTGCTGGCCAGGGGGTGGACATGCCATCACTGGCTCAGACCTGTCCAGGTTTACCCCTGGATAGAGGAGGCTCTGGCATCTCCTGAAGCTTATTGCCAACAGATACACAGGTGCGTTTCTCTTAGGAAGAATGAGAGAGTGCATCTCCCAGCCCACTTCCTACGGAGAGAAATGTACACAGAATCCCGATAGACCCCAAGTAACTTTCAGCTGAACAACTACTGTGGCTTAGATGAGGGCGGGTGGGCCGCTGGGTTGGTATTTAGCGATGCTAAGGCCCCCAGAGCTACAGGACCCGGGCTGCAGCACCCAGAGGGCACTGACCGGACCACTGGTTTCCATGTCAGAGGGGCGCCAGCATCGTCAGGGACTTTATTTTTCAAAAGAAGCCAGAAATCCAGATCTTTATGTAAAATCTTACACTTCTAAAATTGTCATAATTAATTCACATTTTTACTAACACTATGGGTCTAATAAAAAATGTCTAAGAGCCGGACCCAACCTGGGGCCCATGGTTCTTCTCCTTTGGATAAAGAGGCCAACGTCTGGAAGTTGAGACAAGGCTTGGCTGTGACCTCTTTGCACCGACTGGGAGTGGCACCTCCCCCCTTGGGAGACACCACGCATTGCAGTAGAGGCCCAAGGGCACCGTTGCCATCCTCCTGATCTGGGGACCAGGCCACTTTCCAACGCTTACCTTCCAAAAAGCACTGGAGAAGGGAGACGAGAGAAACCAGGACACTCAGAGGAAATTGCCAAGGATGTTTCCTGCAAAGGAATGTCCCCCTGGCCAGGCTGGAGACAGGTAGGGCATGGACACCGTGATTCATCGTTGCAGATGGAAATTAGACGTAATTCAGAACCTTTATGGGAAATGAAAGGTGATGATGACACAGCCACCAGCGAAATAAAATTAGACAAATGAGCCCAAGCTTGGGGAAGGGGAATCCAGGCTAAGGGGAGCCATGGCAGCTGAATCCACCGGAAATTGAGTGGGGCCTCTGCACACTCTGGGCTGTCTGTACCTTGACTCTCATTAGTTTTAACAGGATTCGGTGCTGGCTTTGGGGTGTCAGTCGTGAAAATCCAGTCCCTGCTGGAAGGCCTAAATAATAAGGGTGATTCTCCACCGCGCCCAGGGCAGATTCAAGGTGCCATCCTCACCTCCAGCAAGCCCAAGTGTGCAGCCCCGCCCCCAACTGCCTGTGCTATAGTCCCTGCCCCGTCCAGCTCCCCTTTCCTCTCCTTACGCTCGCCCCTCTTCTTGGGAGGTGCAGGCGTGGAGACGGACAGAAACAAAGCAGCTTGCAAAGGGTTATTTCAAGAAAAGGGTTATTAAAGAAGCAAACTGGTTCATTTTCAAAATGACTGCATTGAACTAAATTCAGTCAGTCCGTTCTTCATGGGAGGTCAAGGCAGGGGCATCCTTCTTCTGTTTGCCCAGAGAATGCCCTCACCAGACGATGGATACGGGCTGTGGGTCCGCCGGGTCCAGCCTTCCCTGCCCTCACCTCCCCCTGCTGTGCAGAAAGGGTCAGGGGTCACAGTGGCCATTCATAGATGGAAAATTAAGGGCCCAGGAGCGTCGAGTCACCCACCTGCAGTCACGGAGCCTGGGCCAGGCATAAGAGGAGAATTCACAGGGTGACTTTATCTGGAACCTCTAACCTCACATCTCAGGATGACGCCAAGTTTCTGTGGAATACCCTCGAGAGACCAGATTCTAGGGCGCTCCCAGGGAACTCCATAACCGACACTCCCACAGATTGGACACCCCAGTACTTGACCGAAGGGTCTCAGTGCTCCGCTGCCCGCAGTCGAGCTCCCAGCTCACCTCCAGGGGAGACAGGCTGTCTCTGCTCCAAAAGCCCGTGGTGCGTGGGCCTCCTGATGGCCCCTGGACATTTCCACCCTCTGGGGGCTCCCTTGAGAATCAGCTGGGGCAAAAATGGTCGCTATAACCATAAGAACTGTTTCGTAGTAAACGTGAGACAGTATTCACGTGAGTAACAATGACGCACTAACTGCACCCAGCACTGTGCTAGGTCATCATTTAATCCCACGCCTCTGGGGGTGAGGAGTGGCACCATTTGTATTCTGGGAAACTGAGGCCCAGAGAGGAAAGATACTTGCCCGACGTCCCTGGGTTTGTGTCACACTTTGACTACTGATCACAACTACAGAAGGTGGGAATTACTACTCTCATTTGCTCCTGTTTGGGGATGCCACGCAAGGCAGAGGCAGCAGTCCTGGCCTGGCAGACAGGCCCAGCTTCCGCTCGTGCTCCTGGGGCAGGACACAGGGCTCCTCAGCATGCCAGGCTCCCCAGCTGTCAGTGGTGGCCCAGTGCCCACCTGAGAGACCCTGGCCATAGACCTGGATGTACCTGGTTGGTTCCGATGCATCCTTGAGACATCCGCCCCTCCAGATCCGGTCGACACACCTCAGGAATCTCCAAGATTTCCCTGTCAGCTTCCCGAAGGAAATGAATTCTATGTATTCAACCTGCATGACCTCTTTTCCAACAACTGTTGTGTAATTGCTTTTCTTTCACCGAGAATCGAATCTTGGATGTGAGGCATATAGATCATTTTTATTTCTATAAAATTATATTGTCTGATTAGGGCTAAATTGTATGCCCACTTATTGGAACCACTGAGAACCTTGTAAATGCCAGACGGATCCTGAAAATTGCCAGACCAGCCGCACGAGCAGGATTTACAACCCCGTGTTTCACACCCGAGCCGTCCTGGAGACAGAATCTGCCGAAAGCGCTGTTCTTTTTGGTGATTTATCTCTTTCCAAGTGCTGACAAGCGGCTTTGCTGGTCAGAGCCAGATCCAGGAGGTGAGCACAAGTTAGCCTTAAAAACAATGCTTGACCCAGTCAAGTTTTCTGTAAATATTGTGCATGGTAAATTACATGAGGACACTATTTACGAAATGTGGAAAAATCAATAATGCTCTACAAGCATGTTTATCAGCCAAGGAGCCAAACAAAGGCTCTAAAGGGGCGGGGCTGGGGTGCGGGGTGGAGAGTCTGAAAAAGAAAAGCTGCCTGTCTGCAGCCAATGCAACAGAGGTTTCCTCCTTCTCAGTTTTGCTCCGTGGGGACGGGTGGGAGTGTGGGGTCGGGTGGGAGTGTGGGGTCTGCCTCGCTGGGCTTTGCCGCAGGCAGAGTAGCAGCAAGGAGTCTGCTGTGTTCCAGCCCCACGGCCAGTGCCTTTGTCTCTCGGTTACTTTAATGGAATCCACACCAGGGGTGATGGCATCAGGATTCCCGTTTGCCCCTCTGACAGACCAGGAAACCAAGCCCTCTGGAGGTGTAGTGCTTGGGTCCCATCCCAAAGCCAGCAAATGGCCAAGCTGAGGCTTTGACGCCAGTTGCCAGAGGCAGAGTTCACGTGGTCTTGGCTGGTCAGCGTTCTGGTGGGACAGTGGCTCCCCTCACCCCCCGGCACAGGTGTGAGCCCACTGAACCCTCACAGAGCCCCACGAGATGTGAGCAACCGCCATGGACTGTTGTGCATGAACAGAGAGGTCCCGCAGCTTGTCTAAGGTCACACAGCCCGTGAGTGGCAGAGAGGGATTTGAACCTAGGGTAAATGTGTTCTATCCCTTCAGAGAGCTGGAAACTCACAAGCCAGCCCCAGGGAGGTGTGTCCTCATGTGGTTTTGCACAGGTGGGATAGTGTGCCCAGGAGGGTCAGTGCAGCAGCTCACACCGCAGTACAAGGGCGTTGCTTTCATTCTTTATTTGTTCTTTAGTTTTTAAATTTTTTATTCTTAAAATTTTTTTATAGTTGCTTTACTTCCACAGAAAAGGGAAAGACACAGCTTCATCTACGCCTGAAACCGCGGTCGCCAGCCGAGTGGTCCTCCCATACCGCTTGGGTCCCTCCGCCCGCTCCCTGCAGCACAGAGGGAGGGAAGCTTCTACATGCAGGTCTCAGCCCTTCAGTGCTTCCTTCCGGATTTCAGAACAAAGACGCCAGTGGTCATTGTTTGGGCTAGCAGGGCTCCCCCTCCCCGGGTCCTCCTTCTCACTCCTCAGGCTCTCGTAGGACCGTCCTTCCTTCACTCCTTTAATAAGGTCATATCCCTCCCTCCACAGGGCCTTGGTACATGCTATTCCCCCATGTGGACGTCATTTCCTCTCTTACCTATTCCTCCTTTAAATTCCAGCTCCACTGCCTTTCTTCCCCAGAGGATCCTGTCCCAACTGCCCACCCCCCAACCCCGTCAGGACCTCTCCTGACACCCTGAGGCACCTGCCACAGCTACAACTGTTCAACATGTTCAAATCTGTCCACTCTAAGAGATGTCAAGGGTCATGAAGGCAGGAGTTTTCTCCTAGAATCCCAGGGCTGAGCCCAGCACATAATAAGGCCTTCATTAACATTGGTTGGGTGGATGGATGGATGGCTAGATGGATGGGTAGATAGATAGAAGGATGGATGGATGGATGGATAGATAGATAGATAGATAGAAGGATGGGTGGATGGATGGATGGATGGATGGATGAATGGTTGGACTGATGGATACATGGGTGGGTTGGTGGTTGGATGGATGGATGGATGAATGAGTGGATGGATAGATGGATAGATGGGTGTGGGGATGGTTGGATCTCCATAGGCACTAAAGAGCACAGGGAGAATTCTACTGGTTCTATGAAAGCATCTCTGGACTCTCGCAAACATCTGATTAAGATAAAAAGGACATAGGGAGCACCCCCTGAGGGGTCTCTGACTGGAATCTGAGATGGGTGCTTTATCCCTTGTAGAGGCTGAAAGCCAGTGAGTTCCCAACTCCCAGGAAGCCCTTCTTGAATCTCTGAGGAGAGACAGTCTCCTAGGTGCCCCAGCTCAGCCCCTCGGCAGGTCCTGCCACTCTCCACCAAGCGTTCCCTCTGGGTACTGGGTCCTTACCATCCACCCAGAGCGCCAGGAGTCGCGGCTCCAGTGGGGAGTGGAGCAGAAGGGGGAGTGTCACTGGGGAGACTGACGCATGGTCCACACAGTCTCCTGGGGATCCCAGGAGCCCCAGGAGCCCCCGGTCACCTGCTCGTTCAGTGTCACCCTGTGCTGGCCCCTCCCTTGTCCTTGTATCACTTCCCCGCCCAAATAAACTCCTTGTCCCAAATCCTTGTCTGGGGTCTACTTCTCAGGGACCCCAACCAGTGATAGCCCCGATGAGCAAAACACGTCTGTCATCACAGGAAAAGAACTTTTAGACTCAAGGGCCTTTGATGAGTCGCCGTGCGGAAGGAGGTCAGCCACGGCCTGGACTGACTTTGGGCCCAGATCTCCTGCCCTTCCCGTAACCCCCGAGCTGAGGCAAAACAGGCATGCAAGCCCAAGGCTGTGAGGCCAGAGACATTTTCATTGTTTCCTTTCTGGTGCTTTTTGTGACGCTGCCTCATCACAACACAATATTTGCACTATGAAACCCTGAAAACTGCCAAATTTCACCCAATTTGGTTGAATGTTCTCGAGGAGCTTGGCATTGTGTTAGAAACTCAGACATTCCCACGGCCCAGTTCCTATTTTAAAATTGCCTATCTATTTAAAGTTCACGATGGGGGGAATAAGAGAAAAAAGACTCTCAAAGCCAAAGGGAACATGAGAGAGGGAAAAGGAAAGTCCAGTTTGCTTCTAAAAAAGGCTGAAAATTATAACCATCCGTGGCCTCATGTCTCAAGTCTGCGGATTAGTTTTTTCTTCTTCTGGTTGTTTGCAAACCAAAGTGGAATTTTATTATGGGATACCAAGTGAGTTTCTCAAGTTCCTGGCCCCCCAAATCTACTCACTCCACGGCGTGCCCTCACGCGGATGGGAAGGAGGACGGGTCCCCAAAGAAAGCAGCCGGTGTCTCCAAGCTGCAAAAGAACGTCTCCCCCCCACCCCCCACCCATGCCACTGTGTTTCCTTATTCGGGACCCAGCGACGTTGCCTGGTTCCTTTTATGAACAACAAAACCTGTGATGAAGGCAACGGGAGTCAGAAGCTATTCAGCACAGGAAGCCCCCGTATCCGGTGAGGAATAAGAAGTGCAGCGACAGGATGCGCCTTGGGTCAGGGGGCCGCGGAAAGCCCTCAGCCTTTGTGTCCTTCCCTGCGACGGAGTGTCCACGTCTGAGCCCTCGGCTCCCCTTGGAGCTCAGCCGGGACTGCCGCTGTCACCGCCGGGCTGCCAGCCTCCCGCCCAGGGGAACACGGAGGCCATGATGGCCGGCTCCACCGGCCTGCTCTTACTGCTGCTGCTGGTCGAGCCCTGGGCGGGGGCTGCCGCTGACCAGGAGGCCGTGGTCTGCGCGGGAGCTGCCTGCTACACGGCCCACAGGGTCAAGCTGAGTGCGGAAGACGCCCAGCTCCACTGCAGCAAGAAAGGGGGCAACCTGGCCACGGTGAAGAGCGAGGAGGAGGCCCTGCACGTCCAGGGCGCCCTGGCCCAGCTCCTGCCACCGGGGGCGCCCCTGGCAGAGCGCATGGGCAGGTTCTGGATTGGGCTCCAGCGAGACAAGGGCAAGTGCCTAGACAGCAACCTGCCCCTGAAGGGCTTCAGCTGGGTGGGCGGCGGGGAGGACACGTCGTATACCAACTGGCACAAGGAGGCCAAGAACTCTTGCACCTCCAAGCGTTGCGTGTCCCTGATGCTGGACCTGTCCGTGCCGGCCCTGGCCAGCCGCCTCTCCAAGTGGACCGAGGGTCCGTGTGGGAGCTCCAGGTTTTCTGGGAGCAACATCGAGGGCTTTGTGTGCAAGTTCATCTTCAAAGGCATGTGCCGGCCACTGACCCTGGGGGGCCCGGGCCAGGTGAATTACACCACCCCGTTCCAGGCGACCAGCTCCTCCCTGCAGGCCGTGCCCTTCGCTTCCATGGCCAACGTGGCCTGTGGGGACGCGGACGAGAGCTGGCAGCATTACTTCCTGTGCAAGGAGAAGGCCCCCGACGTGTTTGACTGGGACAGCTCGGGGCCCCTCTGTGTCAGCCCCAAGTTCAGCTGCGACTTCAACAACGGAGGCTGCCAGCAGGACTGCTTCGAGGGTGGGGAAGGTTCCTTCCGCTGCGGCTGCCGGCCGGGGTTCCGGCTGCTGGACGACCTGGTCACCTGCGCCCCTCGGAACCCTTGCAGCTCCAGCCCGTGTGGAGGGGGGTCCACGTGCGTCCCTGGGCCCCTCGGGAAGGACTTCACGTGCCACTGCCCCCCAGGCTACCGGCTAGACTCGACTCAGCAGGACTGCGTGGACATGGACGAGTGCCAGCACGCTCCCTGTGCCCAGGAGTGTGTCAACACCCTCGGGGGCTTCCGCTGCGAGTGCTGGGTGGGTTACGAGCCTGGTGGCCCCGGAGAGGGGGCCTGCGTGGATGTGGACGAGTGTGCCCCCAGCCACTCGCCCTGTGCCCAGGGCTGCACCAACACCGATGGCTCTTTCTACTGCTCCTGCGAGGGGGGCTACGTCCTGGCCGGGGATGACGGCACCCGGTGCGTGGACGTGGACGAGTGCGCAGGCCCGCAGGGCGGCCTCTGTGACAGCCTGTGCTTCAACACGGAGGGGTCCTTCCGCTGTGGCTGTCTGCCAGGCTGGGAGCTGTCCCCCGATGGGGTCTCCTGCACCAGGGGCCTCACCTCCCCAGGACCACCAGCTGGGCCTCCCCAAGGGGAGGACACAGGAGATGGAGAGGGGAGGCTCGTGTCTTTTGCCGCAACGTCCAGTCCCACCAGGGACAGCCCCGAGGGCACCTCTGCGGTGGCGCCCGCCGCCAGGAGACCCTCCCTCCCAGACAGCGTCGCCATCTCCCTTGCCCCACCCGACGTGCTGGCCCCCAGTGGGTCCCCTGGTGTCTGGATGGAGGCCAGCACCCATCACCCCACGGACACCAATGGCCGTGAGGCTTCCGCAGGTGAGGATTTCACCGCCCAGCAAAGCGACGATGGCACGGACGGGCAGAAGCTGCTTCTGTTCTACATCCTGGGCACTGTGGTGGCCATCCTGCTCCTGCTGGCTCTGGCTCTGGGGCTCCTGGTCTATCGCAAGCGCAGAGCCAAGAGGGAGGAGAAGGAGAAGAAGCCGCAGAGCGCAGCAGACGGCTACGCCTGGGTCCCTGAGCGAGCCGAGAGCAGGGCGACGGAGAACCCCTACAGGTGAAGGAGGCTGGATTGCCAAGGGGGCGGGAGGGGGGATGCGGCAGGCACCGGCTGGGGCGGAGGCAGTGGCCATGGCGTGCAGCAGGCAGAGGGCGAGGGGCAGTCATGGCCCAGGCTGGGGTCACCCGAGGCCTGAGTGTGCTCACGGGGGATGCCGCCCTGCCCGTGGCTCGGTCCCCACGCCCGGGGTCCAGATGGAACAGCTGGGGCAGCAGCTTCCAATGTGTCCCTGTTTGTTCCCCACAGTCCGACGCCGGGGACAGACTGTTGAAGCTGAGGAGGCCCCGAGACACTGACAGTGACCACTGTCCTCAGAGGCAGGTGCCTGTTGGAAGCAGGACCCCCATCCTCCTGGAAGACTGGACTGCAATCTTGGCAAATAGTTGTCAGCCTTCTCTTTAAACGCCTGGCAACTTGAACTGTGTAGGTATCACACGCGTGTGCTGTGTGAGTGGTGGGTCGGGTGTCCTTTCAGGAATTTGACGCATGTTAACAATTCTCCCTCCCTCTCCCTGTTCAAATTCAAATGTGACTGAGTTCATTTCACCCTGATTCTGGATTGGGCGTGACAAGTTAGGTGCTAATGGGCTCCCTTTGAACTGCTTCTCTGCGTAACCATCGAAGAAGAAGTTGTGAACCAGGGAAAATTAGGACTGAAATGATTTGTGCTTCCTGGTGTGACAGAGGCTGAGTCGATCAACTTTTTGATTACGCAAGAAGCTCTGTTTCTGTCCGAGGGAACATGTTGAGGCTGGAGAGTTTCCATCTGCTTCGGTGGCACGGAGGCAGGACGTTTAGAAGTCGCATCTTCTAGTTCTTCAGGTTCTAGTAGTCTTCAGTTTATTTGCAGATGAAATCTGAACAATGTGGGGAAAATTGTACGAAGTGAGTTAAAAGTGTTTCTGGAAGCTAGAGTGAGAGGGCGGAGTTTGTTTCAAAACTACTTGAATCAATTCGTCTAAATAAATGTACTGATGTTACCACAGGCTTGATTGATGAGACAGACACTCGTGAGGACAAAGGTCAAGGACCATTGGTCTCTGGGCCAGGCGGCCCCATGCCCCCGCTGCTGTCCTGCCTCCTCTGCAGCTGCCTGGGCTTGGATGCCCTCATGCTTTCTGGAGGATGTGAGCGAGCTGCTGGGTTGAGGTTTAAACGTGTTGTCATAAGCCTTTAGCACAGTTCATGGTGGCTGATGCCTCCTGAGAGCTGATCCTGGCTTGCGGCCGTAGCACCACCAAGTCAGGACTAGTCCCGTGGGGGCTGGCCCAGAGCTGCCTACGGCACAGGAATCCCCTGGCTCTTTTCCTTAAAAAAGGGGGCGAGAGGGGAGGGAGCAAGAACGAGAGAATAACTACGATCTTGTGCAACCGCAGACACTGCTCACAGCCGTTTTAATTTATAGCCTCGTGTTTAAGTGCTCACTTGCGAAGATTTCCCACAACTAAGACTGTTGTCGGTGGCTCTCTGTCCCTGCCAGTTCTGCCTGGGTGCCTGGAAAGCAGCCCGGGTTCACTGCAGGTCGGAGTCCTTAGAAGCTGCCTGAGCAGCGCGGGAGGCCCGGGCACCCAGAGGGCACGGGGGCTCTGCCGCTCTGGCGCAGGACAGAGAGAGGGAACTTGCCAGGATCCACACTCCGCCCCAGAGGTCGGCACTCTGCGTGCACGGCCTTCAGAGCCAAGGAGATGCCCCTTTGCCAGTTTTGAAATGTAGGTGCTATAGCTCCGTTTTTGAAGAAAAGAAAATGGAAAACTGGAGGGGGTTGGGGGAAGGAAGGAAGGATGGAGGCCTGATAGGACCCAGGAGGGGGTTCGAAGTGTCTGCTTTTTAAAGCCACCTAATATTCTGCAGTTCCCACTCGAAACACTGGGGTTTAGCACTCCAGGGGGCGAAGGCTGTGTCCCTCGGCCCCGGGGTCGTGTGCCGTGCGGCGCTGACCGTCGGGCTGTTCGTGGCAGTGTGTGCACTTCGTGGCTGGTATCTGCACGTACAGGAGGTGCTTTCCTCTAGGGCTTTATGGCCCTCACCCTTGTCACTGGGGCGAGGGGGACATTGCTAACCCAGGCTGCCCCTGACCCCCGTGGTCCCCTGGCTTTGAATTGGCTGAGGTCACCGACGTGCCCTTGGTTTCAGTGTTCATTTGGTTTCTTCTACAGCCCAGCCCCATTTGGTCTCCGTGTTTGAATTCTTCTCTGGTTGGGGTGGGGAGGTGAATATGCAGCCCTGTCCCGCCTCCCACCCACTGCGACATCCCCCCGGGGGCGGGTGGGGGAGAAATGGGTGGATAAATCACAGTTTCTCCAAATCCCCTCAGTCAGAGTCAGCCCCTCTGCAGGCGAGTGGGGTCTACCTGCCCTCAGCCACAGCCCAGCAGCGGCCGCAATCCCCAAACTGGACCACCTCGGGCAGTGACTCTGATGAAAAGCCTCAAACCGAGGCTTTCTTCTCCCATTGAACACTGCTGTCATTTTGTGACAGGGTGTTTGAATCCTTGTTTTGGGAGCTCGGGGCCAATTGACAAAGTATCCATTTATCCAGAGGCCCAGGTGGCTCGGCCGTGACATCCAGGGAAACGGACAGATGGACGTGGGGAGAGGTGGGCTCTGCCACACAGAGATTCCTCCAGCCGTGACCCTGGGCTGGACAGGGGCAGACCAGGCACTGTTCTGTCCCTGGTTCCCTGACCTGCTGAGAGGCAGAGGAGGCTGAGCGTTGGGGTCAAGGAGAGGCTCCCCTTGGCAACAGGTTCAAAGACAATTTGGACTTTCCTCCAAAGAATTTCTCATGGTTCAGTAATTTTATATTCTGGACAAACTCACCACCTGCTGAGGAGATAATTTAAAGGGAGGACGTCTCCTTAAACACACCCGTTCCTGAATTTCAGGGACGATCCCTGCGATCACTGCTCTTTTCTCTTGTTGGCTATTTGGAGGGGCTGATGCAGGAGGACAGTCTGTTGGGGAAGCCGAGTGTAGACAGCCAAGGGCGGGGCGATTCTTCAAAATCACCTTGGGCGTGGAGGACCTGGTGAGTGTCCTTTATGTGATGAACCACAGGTGCTCCACAGTGTGGCCTTGAGGCAGAAGCAGCTGTGCTGGTGTCCCTTTTGGTGCCTGAGCCATGTTCCCAGCGGCATTAAGTGGGTGAATTTGCCAGTTCTGGCCTGAGGCCGGGAGGGATGCAGGCTGCGGTCACCACCGGGCCTGGCAAGGCCATCTCAGGCCTAAGTGCCTGTCAACGATAGACAAGCAGCCTCTCCTAAAGGCTCGTCCTCACATCTTCCCCATGATCAGGCAAGAAAGTGGAATAAAAAATTAAACGTGTACGTGTGTGTGCTTGTGTACAGCGTGCAGGAGGAGCTGGATTGGGAATGAATCTCTCTCTTGCACACACATGTGTAGCTGCGTCTTTTATGTCCTGGTCATGAGCGCTCATTTGAGCACATTGTGAGGGGCCTGGATTTTACCCCTGAACAACCTCTGAAGGATGTGGATTTGATCATTAGCTACTTTTATTCCAAATCTCTTTCCCATATATACTGCTGTGAAAACTAAGAGAACAGAGATGAAATTTGACCCTCCAAAAAAGCACTAAATTCAAAATGACGCAGTTTTTTTTTAAAGCAAGTCTAGGAAAGCCTTTTCCTATTATTTTTCTTCTTAGCTTCTCCATTGTCTAAACCAGGAAAACAGGAAAGCATTGCTTTCTAGCAGCTGCAAAATGGTGTAATGTCCCCTACATATTTCCATCCCTGAAACAATAGGTTTAGCATGGGAATCTGAGATATAAAATCCCCGAAAACATCTGCCCCTCTCTGGCCGCAAAACCCACTGCTTAAATCTGTGGGGTTTGTGGAGTTTGTCAACCTAAAAAAAAGAGGATGATAAAATTCTCCACATGTTCGATAATCAAGTACCTTATCCCATTCCAGATTCCAGGGACTAATACTCACCGAAGTGCTTTTTTAAAAAAATGCAGTGTGTTTTAGTCTGTTCATGGAGATAATGCCCATCCGTTCTAGGAAGAAATTTTGGAGTTCCTTTCTCGCATTGTTCCTCTTATCTGCAAGGGGGCAAGTGTTTCCTTTCAGTAGATTTTGCCCACTGTTCCCCTGGCCTGAAGCTCTTTTTGCATATTTGGCTTAAGCTTGAAATAGATCATAGGCGAGGCCTGGCTCGGCGATATTAGATGCAATGATATTAGATATTAGATGTAATAAATGTCAGCAGTCCCTCCGTGAGCGCTAAAATGAGAATGTAAGTCTTTTTGGATGTGTGTATTTGAAGTTTGTTCCCCTGATGCTGGGATCATGGGCTTTCTATGTGGGGTTATTTCACCCCAGGCTGGGGGAGGGTGGGCTGCATGCTGCGCTGCCCTCAGGCCTCTGAGAAGCTGAGTGGCACCTCCAGTCGGCCTCAGAAGTGGGTTGTCATCCTTTGTGCTTTGTTATGCACCTAGCCTAATAAACTCTGATACACATTGCTGTCAACATGTTTTAATATGTTTCATAAGAGCTCAAAATACACAGCAGAAACTACATTCAAATGTATCTGTGTCCGTTTTTAAAGATACCTTGATGGCGTGCCTCCTCACCCACTGGAGGTGACACTGGCCCCAGGGCACCTAGGTTGGGGGAGACCCTGGGGGCACCCAGGCCCACATCTGTGCTTCTGGGCTCTGCCCTCTGATCCTGAGCCTGTGCTCCATGCCTCCACCTTCACCGTCCGATTCCCTGCATCTCTTTAGTTGCACGGGTGACACCTGGTACAGGATTAAACGTGTCCAATTGGTGGGATGTGTAAACACCATTCTGTAATGATCATAGGAGCATTTATCACCACTTGGTCAGCAGACCTTTTCCAGTTTATTTAACTGATTGGACAGACCAACTGGCTTGCTCATTGCTTGGCTGCATAAACCTCACCATGACTGGAGGCGGGGGCAGCAGATGGTGGTTGGTTCCCAGGCCATCTGCTTTTCAGGTTGTTTACTTGGTAGGAACAGGGCTTACGGAGGATCAAGGGCTCTCCAGTGATGCTAATGGCCCGGACACGTGTGATAAACAGTCATGACTGGGGTCCAAAAAAGCTGATCCTTGAGCTGTCTAGTCACTAACAAAATCCATTTGGAAATTATATCTTAATATGAAGGACCATGGCTGACCCCACCACAACATACACACTCACACAGAGACACGCACCACAAACGCAGAAACGCGACGGCCCCCGCAGACACAAAGAGACACACAAACACACACAATCCTAACATCCTCTGTTTCATACTGAAAAACCTGAGGCCAGGGTTTCCTGATTTCTGGGAAAAGCCCATGAACAAAAATGCCACATGTTAGCGGCGAGTCCTCTTAGTGACTTAAAACGACGTAAATGCTAGTAAATCTTTCAAATATGGTTCATTCACAAAAAAAATCGATTTATACAGAATTATACCTACTGCACAACGCAAGTATATCTGTGACAGACAACACGTAGATTCAAATGAAAGACCAAAGTACACATCACGTACCTTCCACGGCTTTAACATGGACTGAATGAGTAGGCCCCGTTTTCAGCTGACTCCTAAGTCCATTCAGTAAGAGGAGACAGAGACAGTAAACCCCAAACCAAAGAGCCTCAGCTCAGTCTCTCCTTGAATTACATTGTGACATCACAGTTGCTTAAAAAGAGAACAGTGTCTCATCCCCTTCACACCCTGGCTCATCCTTTTTGCAGGAAGTGAAGGCCAGGTAAGTGGTGAAAAGTGCAAAAAGAGGCCGGGGAGAAGCCCCGAGGCCAGCAGCCGCTCCAGGGAACTTGACCCGAGGGCCTGTTCTTCACAGGGCTGAGCAAACCCTCCCAAGCCTCCAGGAGCCCACAGCCAGAGCTCCCCGTGTGCGGCTGCTCGGGCTCTGCTTGTTGGGTTTTCTATTTGAGGTCTGTCACCATTGACTTGGATGTTAGTCCTCCCTTGTGGTAGAAATTGGTCCGTAGAATTCAACTGCATGGAGGGAAGGAGGGGAAGGATGGAGGATAAACAGAGAGGGAAGAAAGGAAGGAGAGGGAGGGAGGGAAAGGGGGCAGGGGATGCTCAGATGAAGGTCAAGGTGAAGGTCATCGGGCCCCAACTGCACATCTTGGCTTTCAGTTTGAGACAGTGCAGGGCTGTTTTCCCTCTGTGTCATCGTTAACCTCCTGGGTCACAGGGTGGGACAGCCGAACTGCCTTCCGCTGATCCGGGTGGAGGACCAAAACCCTTCTCGTTGTGCTCTTGTCACCTTTCCCTGAAAAGCACTGCTTACCTCATCCCCTTCACGTTTCACACTTGTCCGCATCATTGATATCATAGAGTCTTAAGCTGGGTCCACGACGTCTGCTCTTTTGAGCTCCTTCTGAGTTCAAATATCCCATGAAAATAATGAGACTTGTGAGGTGGAGGAAAATAATTGTGCCTTTTACCTTCTTTCTCCAGGGCCTTCCTTTCCCTAAAAGATTATGTCCCAAACCTAAGTGTTTCACTTCCTCGTCAAACCCGTCATCTCCGCACCCGAGAGTAGTGCCCCTGTGTGTCCCAGCCCTCACCCTCAGGGTCAAGGTCAAGGTCACAGTGTGTGCGGGGTGCAGTCCTGCACACCCGTCACACCAGTTTGTCCATCATCTTTGTCCAAGTCATCGTCTCCCATGGGGGTCAGCTTTGTCACTCCTTGTATTTCTGTCAGCTTTGGCTTCTCCTTAAAGCTGTGCCGTTGGGTGACTGAAGTGCGTCTGGCATATTGCTTTCTTTACCAATATGAAATATAACTTTTTGGACATTTTCACGTCAAATTCTATTTTGTCTAACCCTTGAGACTGATATACCCAGTTAATTTGTGGCATTTTATGAATACAAACTTTTTCAGTTAAAATTTCTTTGTTTTCAGCTTTCTTTATGTTTGTCTCTCTATGTGTTACCATCCTGCCTGCTCTGGGCCCTCTTTCTCCTTCGTAGGAGCCTGGAGCCCCTGCAAGGCCTCAGCCCAGAGGGTCTGAGTGAGTAGGTCTGGGCTGGAGCCCGAGAATCTGCATTTCTAGCAGGTTTCCAGGGGAAGCTGCTATTGCTGGTCTGGGGGTCCACCAAGAGCACCTCTCCTTTATCCAGTCGGGGGCAGTTTTCTTCTCTCATTATTGGGAGCATTCCGTCCTGGCCATCCTCTTCACTCTCTTATTCTGGAAGTGGTTTTGGATGGTCCTTCTCCCTGTGTCTCTTGACTTTCCTCCGCTCCTTGTCTTTCTTCCATCTTGAGGTGGCTGTGAAATCCCACTTTCTCTCCAGCCCTCCCAGTGGCCCTGGCCCTTCCCAAAGCACTGGTCACCTTCTAACATGGTGTATCGTCTCCTCCAGTAACTATGATTTATTATTTATTGCCTATATTTATATATATGTAAGCTCCTCCAGGGCAGATTTTTGTTGTTGTTTGGTCCCTGATACGTCCCGGGCCTGGCACACAGTGGTGCTCAATAACTGTTTGTTGGATGCATGGCTGCCCTGGGGGCCCTGGAGCAGGACAGCAGGCAGGGGAAGCCAACGCTGCACCCAGAGGGCCCTATTTTAAACCCTGATGTTGTCCGTGGCCTCCTCTCCGACCAGAGTCCACTAGCTGCCCCACCGCTGTCTGCTCACCTGGCCCCGTCTCCGGCAGAGGGCACTGCGCACACTCAGGACGTCCCTACTGCTCTTGGACAGTTGCTCTCATATCCATCTGGTCTCCAGGCTCCCTTTGTTCCAGAAGCAGACCTGGAGGCAGGGATTCCAGTGCAAGTAGTTTATTGGGAAGGACAGCGTTAGCGGTAGAGTCACGGGGAGGTGATACAACCGTGGAAACTCTGGGAATGTATCCTACCCGAGGGCCAAGGGAACCGGGGTATTGATACACCAACTGCCGCCAATAATGGATGGGGCTGCTGCAGGGTGATGGGTAATTCCCGGCACTTCCAGAGGGGCCTCCACTCTTGGGATGGGAGAAGACTTCAGGTACAGAGGCGCAGACATGGGAGGATGGAATTTGACCTGACCACAGTGACAGTCTCAGGGCTGTGGCTGGGCCCCCGGCCGCATCTTCACCTGTCCTCACCTGTCCTCTACACCTGGCTGAGACAGCCCTTCCTTCCTCCGCAAGTCACAGCAGATTTCTTCAGGAGGCAGCTGAGTCCTTGAAGAGAGAGTTCTCTTTCCAGATTTCTCTGATGGCCCCGTCCCTTTGTTCTTGGCGTGACTGCTCAGTGTTCCCGTGTCTGTCTTCTTGCGAGGCTGGGAGGCACCTGAGGGAAGGGTGAGCCTCACACAGAGCTTTACACACAACCAGGTTTCAAATGTTGTCAACGTAAGGCCACCTGGATAGATAGTTCACAGGACACGTTATTAAAGCAAGGTGGCAGGAAAATTCACCAAACTTTTACTACTACAAGATAGAAAGTGGTATTTATTTATTGGGAAACAGCCAGTATCACTCTCCCCACTTTATAGGTAGGGAACCAGAGGCACAGAGTAGTTGCTAAACTTGTCCACGGTCACAGCTGACAAGTGGTGAAGTAGGGCTGTGAAATCCTGCAGCCTGACCATGTCACTAGGTCTCACTGCCTCCGACTAAACCCAAAAGTGTCAACCAGAAGCCAGTGAGGAGACAGGCTGGCTCTCAACCTATTTGAGACAGGAAGGTGGAGCACTGAGCAATGATGGGTATTTCTAATAATAGCTTATGTCCAAATGAGCATCCCTGTATCCCTACGCTTGTGTATTCCCCCAACCACACACGCATGTGCACACACACACACACACACACACACTAGTACTTCTCAAAAGCTCTCTGCCATCCCCAGAGAGCTTGTGCACCTGAGACCCACCGTGATCTGAGGGCGCATCTTGTGTCTGTGCCCTCACTGACCCCGCAGGGGCCTTCCCGGTTCTGTCTTGGTCACAATGGTACGTTCGTGCGTCGTGGAGGAGGAGGTGTGGCTGTATCCTGCCGTCAGAGGTGACTTCTCCACTGGACCTCTGGTGCACAGTGATGGCAATGTCAGAGGTGCACCTTCATCAGAAACAGCTGGCTGGTTTCTTAAAATGTTAAACATACACATATGACCTACCAATTCTGCTCTTAGACATTTACTCAAGGGCGATGAAACCACGATCCTCACAGTCTTGGCCACAGGTATTCACAGGAGGTTTATTTACCGAGCCTGGACCTGGACACACCTTCTGTGCCCAGTCTTCTCTCTACCTCCCTCCAGGGCAGCTCGGGAATCATTAATCCCCTTCATTTTCCTGGCCTCCATCCAAAGATGCACATACCTCATGAAGAAGAGGTCTCCCCGCCACCCCCTCATCTGCTCCATGCCCACTCCCCATCCCCAACACCATGCTGAGTATTCTTTTTTCAGATTCAGTGTCCAGTTCCTTCTCTCATCCTCCTCCTTCAAGTCATCTAATTGCATTTCCTTCTGAGCAATGGCCAAACCCTTGATCTTCAGGCCCTGCACTTTTAGGGAAGCATCTTTTACTATGGGAACAACTGTTCATGTTATTAAAATTCATAGGTAAAAACAACCTTGGAAAAGCTCCTGGGCACTGCAGATGCCAGGTTTGAAGTGAGACCAGTGTCTGCAGTAATGTCATGGCCTTTCTTTAAGAGGCTTTTTCAGAGGGGACCAGATGCCCAGAATGGCTTTGATGTTCAGAGACTGGATTTGCTGTTTAATGTTTTGAGGCCGAAATGAAATGCTGTTTGTTAACTTTAGTTACATGCTGAACGTTCTTCAACATGAGGCACTTATCCTTTTTTGAGCATAGGAAAAGATGATTCATTTGGACCTTGTTATTTCAAAATTTGGAGTCACATGGTCTGGAATCAACTCATGCATTAGCTTAACAAACAAGAAAACAAACCAGAATGAATGAATGAATAAATAAATAAAGTTTTGCTGGGGGAAATGAGGTTCATAAGAGATTTTTAGCTGAGCTGTTTAGCCTACAAAATTCATCTTCAGGTGCACTTATCCCAATGTTTACATCCATTTGTGTAGAACAGATGGGAATTACAAATATTCTCACATGAATGCAAATGAATCAATATCTGTTCAATATTTGTTCTGGGTATTTTATTCTGTTTCTACTTTTATGTTAAGTGAACTTGTAGTATTTAGTGGTGAATTCGCTTGCCCATAATAAAGCCTGATTAGCATAAGGCTTATTTTCTCACATGACAAAGGGTCCAGAGATGGAAAATCTCAGGCTGCCACAGCCGCTGTCAACTGCCTTCCATTTTTTTGGTCCTTCATCACCAGCTTGTGGCTTTCATCCTCATGTTTACCACATGGCCCTACAAAGGCAGTCCTTTTTTTCTTATTTATAGGCAGAGAAATGTACCAATCCCAACTCTACAATTTGCTGAGTTGTGGTAAGTGTACACACCACCCCATAACCATTGCTCCAATCAAGAGGACCTCCCACCACCCAGCGGGTCCCCTGTGCTCCTCCCAGTTCGTTCCCATCCCCACTGCGTAGACCAACACCGCTTGGCTTCCCATCACTATCCATTCCATTTGCCTGTTCTAGGCATTCGAGTTGATGGCATCAGAGTTTATCGGGTTCAAGCCTGTTGTTTTGTTACTTGTTTTCTGCCTTTCCTACTTTTTTGTTTTTCTTCTGATTCTTTTTTCTTGTTTTATTTTGGGCTAGCCAAGTATTGTGTTTTTCATTACTAGACTTCATTTTTTGAGTAGTTTACAAAAGAATTGAGTTGAAAGTACAGAGAGTTCCCATATAATCTCTCAACACTTTACAGTTTCCTGTTATTAGGATTTGGCTTTGGTGAGGTACATAGGGTAAAATGATGAGCCAATATTGACACATTATTATTAACTAAAGTCCATAGTTTACATTAGGGTTCACTCTTTGTATTGTACATTCTATGGGTTTTGAAAAATATATCATGACATGTATCCACCAGTGCAGTATCACACATAATAGTTTCCCTGCCCTAAAACCCCCAGTGCTCCACTGTTCACCTCTTCCCCCCTTCCCCAAAGCCCTGGCAACCACTGATCTCTCACTGTCTCTGTAGTTTTACCTTTTCTAGAATGTCATACATTTGGAATCATACAGCATGTAGCATTTGCAGACTGGCTTAGCAATATGCATTTAAGCTTCCTCCATGTCTTTTCATGGCTCAATAGCTCATTTCTTTTTTGGTTTGAATAATATTGCACTGTCTGGATGTACCACCATTTATTTATCCATTTACCTATTGGAGGATATTTTGGTTGCTTCCAAGTTTTGGCAATCATCAATAAAATTACTATAAACATCCATGTGTTTGTGTGGACGTAAGTTTTTAATTCATTCATGTGAATACCCGATAGTGTGATTACTGTATATTATAAGAATATGTTTAGTGTTGTAAGAAATTACCAGACTGTCCTCCAAGGTGGCTGAACTGTCTGCATTCCCATCAGCAATGAATGAGAGTTCCTATTGCTCCACATCCTCCTCAACATTTGGTATTGTCAGTGTTCTGGATTTTGGCCATTCTAATAGGTGTGTAGTGGCATCTCATTTTTGTTTTAATTTGCCTTCCCTGATGACATGATGTGGAGCACCTTTTTATAAGCTTATTTGTCATCTGTGTGTCTTCTTTGGCAAGGTGTCTGTTAAGGTCTTTTGCCCATTTTAAAATTGGGTTGTTTTCTTATTGTTGACTTTTAAGAGTTCCTTTGTGTATTTTGGGTACCAGTCCTTTATGGAAAATTTTTTTGCAAAGATTTTCTCCCAGTCTGTGGCTTATCTTTTCATTCTCTTAATGGGTTTTAGTTGCCCCACACCTTGTGAATTGCGAGTGTGCTGAGGAGAAAGTATGAATAAACATGGATCTCACCCAAAGTGGCTTCCTTCTTTGAAGGGTTAAATCCCTCCAGTTTCTGTCTGATTCTGGTCACTATCCAGTGTCTTCAAATAGTTGTTTTTTATATTTTGTCCAGAATTAAAAATTTCTTTTTTACCAGAAACACATCTTATATTTGTCCTTTTTGAAGGATCCTCCAGATAGCCCACCAAGCAGTTTTTAAAAATATCCCATTGGCTAAAATTGGACAACATGACCGTCTCTAGACTGACCACTGGGAGGGTCCTTAGAGAACAGGCCTGTGAGGGGTTGTGGATGGGGGAGGGGTCAGTCAACCAAGAGTGTCTGCCTTGTTGCCATTTAAAACATTCTCTAATTCAGACTTTTCATATTTTCCAGACCCACTTTCCTTCCTCACCCAGCAAGACAAACACATGCTCCTAGATTTCATCTAAATGACTGGGGTTTGACACAGTAATTTTAGATTAAAACTGAAGTTGAACCCATTAGTTTTGTGTGACCTTGGTGTGTAGATTCTTGAAGATGATCATATGTCTTCATAAGCTTGAAGTCTTGAGGGCCCTGGATCCTCATAACAATTTTCTGGACATTGAGGCTTGGATATCAGTATAAGCAGAAGTGTAATTGCTGACAGCAGCATACACAGCAGCAGCTGTTTTCTGGAACAAATAACTCGGTACTTGCCCCATGGACCTGCCTGCTTCCCCTGCCCATCCGGGTGTCCATGAAGCAGATCCAGAGGTTCAGAGTAGCCCTAGGACCCAGATTTTGTCATCTAACCCTAGGATGTAGCTTTTATCCTCATTTTGAGAAGAGAAGTTGAATTTCAGAGAGCTTTTCTGTCATAGAAACAGAGCTAAGAGTAGTCATACTTGTTCAAGTTCATCTTATGTGCCCAACGTTGTGCTAAAATACTATCTGTCCCTTTTGTTGACCTCTGGTTTGAGGGATGTGACCTCATGAACACACAGAAGGTACTATTTAGTGATGACATTTGACTAAAAATAAGAATCAGGCTTTGAAATTTAAATAAATTAGATCAGATAAATGGCAATCCAGGAAGCTACACTTCAACTTATTCAAGTTTGCACCAACTGGGCAGGTGGTTGGCTGCATGAAACAGAAATCCGATTACAGTGGAGGAACCAAATAGAGATTTATTTGTCTTCCATGACAGGAAGTCCAGAAGTTGACGGTCCAAGGCTGGGGCTCTGAATTCTTGATGCTCTTAGCATCCTGGATCCCTTCAACCTTCCTGCTTTTATCCCAATGTGTGACTTTCAGCCTCCTGATCATGATGCCTGCTGCACCTTCTTTGTGGCAAAATTCTACAAATTCCACTTAGCTTGGCTTAAAAATATATTTCCATGACCTCATCAGAATACGATTTGGGTTAGCTGTGCCCCTGCAAGCAGGAACTGTGGTTGCAGGTCCATGGATGTGTTGGCGGGGCCAGGACCCAAAGTGGACGGCCCAGGAGAAGGATGAGGATGAGGATGTGATCAGAGCCTTGGGGCCACATCATCTACATGATGAGCCAGTGGTTCTCATGCTTGTGCATCAGAATTCCCAGGAGGGCTTGCCCAAACCCAGATGGCTGGGCCTAAGCCCTGGAGTTTCTGTTTCAGGAGGTCTGGGCTGGGCCCAGGAGTCTGCCTTTCTGACAAGTTCAAGGTGACAAATGGTGCTTACAGAGAGAAGACGTGACACTGATGCTGCTGGTCTTGAGGGCTCCTTTCCACAAACTTGAGCGGGTCAGTGAACCTCTATGGGGGGCCCAGGGAAGGAGCTGCTTCAGTGCGAGGTCTCAATGAGGCCATTCTGCTGCCCGGCTGGGTCCTTTTCCAGCACAACCACGCTGGGGGAGTGTGTGCGCCCCTCGTCTCTGGGATCTGGTCAAAGGCAGATTCTGATTCGGGAGGCACAGGGTGGGGGCAGAGATGCTGCATTCTAACCAGCCCCCAGGTGAGGATGCTGGTCTGGGACCTCATGGTGGAGGGACAAGGCGGCCGCTTGGCTAGCAGATCCCTTCCGCTCCCTCTGCCTGTTTCCGACCCCAGCTGCCTCTCACTCGGCCAGAGGTGGCGATGCACGAACAGTCTGGGGCAGGGTGTCGACATTTTTGTCACTTCTACTGAGCTCTGGGGACTGACTCATTTAAATGACATTCTCAACTCTTTGGAAAGATGCTGGGCCAGAAATGGAAATGGCAGCAAATACTTTCTGGGAAACAGGAAGCCAAATATGTATTTTTTCAATCATTATTTTCCCCTGATTTAGAGACTGCTTAACTCCCCATGAAATACGACTTTGAGATTACGGATAAAATACGAAAATGATGTCCAAGCTCAAGACCACAGGAAAACAGCAGAAGAGCAAACACTGTGAGAAAACAGAGTCATGGTTTCTCTGTAACTTATTTCAAGTTCTGGATTTACATGTTATCAGCAGTGTGTATTTACCCTGGTTGTGGTAGGACCAGCTGGAGTTTTAAATATGCACCATGGACGATGCTGCCAGGATTCTCCCCTGCATCTGTTGACTCCGAATTCTTCAGTGGCCAGCTGGCCATCAGGAGCATAAAAGTGACGTCCAGTTCCTAGGAGGAAGCATCCTTCCTCATTGCCTGTGGAACATGAGATAAGTATGTCCCCTTTCCTGGGGGGTCCTTTAAGGGACTTTGGAAGGCTGGGTCTTGCTAAATGTCCCAAAAGTCCCATCCAAAGGAGAATAAACTCTAAAGAGAAGCCTTTGCCAGTGCTTCTCTGGGATCTGGCTTCAAAATTATTCCCAGTCTGAGAAGCATTCCCAGTGGTTTGGGTGTGGGTGAATGCTTCCCCCTCCTTTGGTGGGTGGGCTGGCTCTGGGTGCAGGTGAGTGGGGTCAGGTACTCCCAGCGGGAAGCCACTCCCTTCCCTCTTCCCACAGAGCTAGATGGAACCCCAGGCACCTCCAGGCCTGTGGGTGGAAGTGGGATTTCTGAGTGATGAACTCAAATGTTGGCAGCCCCTTACCCCAGAGCAGAGCTCCCTCCCCACAGCTGCTCTCTGTGACTCCTTCACTCCCCCGGGGGGCCCATCTGCCCAAGTTCCAGATGTTCTCAGTCTGTCCACCCGGGAGCTGCCAAACCATCCTGCAGGCCTGTTCTCAGACCCCCGAGGTCTGCAGTAGCTGGTCTGCAACCCTGGTTGATGAAAATAGGCCGTGTACTTGCACCAGCATCTGTGAGTCGCTGGAAAAAGTCAATAATAAAAAGACAACTAATCCAATTAAGACACAGGTAAAGAGTCTGAAGAGACATTCAACTAAAGAAGACATACAAATGGCCAATAAGCACATGAAAAGATGTTCAACATCATTAGCTACCAGGCAAATGTAAATCAAACCACACTGAGAAACCAGTTCACTCTCACTAGGATGGCTAGAATAAAAAAGACTATTTTTTCCTCCATTTAATTGTCTTGGCACTCTTGTGGAAATTAATTGACTAAAATTAAATACAAAAAGTTTTATTTTTGAGCATCTTTTCATGTGCTTATTGGCCATTTGTATATCTTCAAAGGGTTTATTTTTGGACTCTCAATTCTGTGCCATTGATTTATGTCTTTCCTTATGCCAGAACCACACTGTTTTGATTACTGCAGCTTTGTAGTAAATTTTGAAATCAAGAAGTGTGAATCCTTCTGTCTTGTTTCTCTTTTCCAAGATTATTTTGGTTATTCAGAGTCCCTTGAATTTCCATGTGAATTTTAAGATCAGCATGAAAATTTCTGTAGAGAAATCAGCAGATATTTTAAGAGACTGCACTGAATCTGTAGATGAATTTTGGGAATTTTGCCACCTTAACCATATTAAATCTTCCAATCCATAAACATAGGATGTCTTTCCATTTATTTAGGTCTTTTAAAATTTCTTTCAACATTGTTTGCAGTTTTCAGAGTATACATTTTGCACTTCTGTTAAATTTATTCCTAAGTATTTCATTCTTTTTTAATGCTATTGTAAACGGAATTGTTTTGTAATTTCACTTTCAATTTGTGCATCGTTAAAATGCAAGTGATTTTTATGTATTGATTTTGTAACCTGTAACGCTGAAATTGTTTATTAGTTCTTATAGGTTTTGAATAGTTTTCTTAGGATTTTCCATATACAAACGAGACAATATCATGAATAAAGAGAGAATTTTATTTCTTCCTTTCCAATCTGGATGCCTTTTATTTGACTTCCGTGTGGAACTGCCCTGGCTAGAATCTAGCTCGAATCTCCAGCACAGGTGCAGGAGAGTGGGGTCAGGTACTCCCAGCGGGAAGCCACTCCCTTCCCTCTTCCCACAGAGCTAGACGGAACTGTTTCTGGAGAGAAACAGTGCCAAGCAGGGTCTTCATCAGGGGACCTAGGGGTTAACAAGTCTACCAGGCGTTCATGTTAGAACTAGAAAGTTCTTTTTTACATCTCTTAAGAAAAAAGCTGCTTGCCACACTTGATAAAGCTCTTTGGCTAAGGGTGAATCAGCTAGAACTCATCCGTGAAGTGACCCAGCCTGGTGACGGCCAGACCTGACGCTTCAACGTCCCTTAACTCCTTTAAGGGCTGGCAGGGGCTCAGAGGGCCCCGCCCTTCGTTTATGGCTTTGTCCGCCATAGTCCTGAAATCCTTTGTAAATGCTGAACAAAGGGTGTGGCTGGTCCGGTCCCCTTTCCCGTCTCACGCGCCCACCTCTGAGGTCTCTGTAGGGGCGAGTTCCAGCCGGTGTCTGGAGGCCCCGCCCCGCCCCAGGCCCGTTGCACCGAGACAGCCTTTCCAAGGCGGCCAGAGTCGTGACCCCTGACTCAACTCTGCAGCCAGTGGGATGTCAGGCCAGCGCCTGCCCCGCCCCCACCCGGGGCTGCACGGCTCTCCGATCTGGGGGTCTTTCCTTCCTCCTCTCGGAAGGACAGTCGATCCCACTCCGGGGAGCCTCAGACCTCGGTGCCCCTTTTCGTGGGGCGCGGGGGGCAGCGGGATATTCAGGAGGCTCTGTGCCCGCGGGCAGGCGTCAGGGAGTGCAGGGGACCACAGTGCCTCCCCCCTTTCGCTTTCGGAGTGTCCCCGCGCCGCCCCCTTGGTCACTGCGGTCAGCCCGTCCGCCAGCAGGTGCTTGTCTTCCGCAGGTGAAGACACCACACTCTCCTGTTCTTTCGCAAGTCCTGGGCTCTGCTGGACGTGGGGGCCCGATCCTCGGGTAGGACGAGGGGTCCGCGTGTCCTGCCGGGGGAGAGGCCTCTGCGTCCCCACACCCTAACCCTTTCAGCCCAAGTTCGAGTTCACCAACGTCTTTGGTTTCGTTTAGAGTTCAACAGCGCCGCCGCCTGGCGCGTCGCAGTAAGTGACCGCGGCGGAGGATGGCACAGGGTGTTAAAAAAAAAAAAAGTTTGCCTCTCACCGTTCTGCTTTGGACCCACCCCTCCGCATTCTTGATCCGAGAGTGAGCGGATAAGGTCGCGGAAGTGACAGATTCCAGTCTCCTCCCAGCGCTCCCCACCCCGCGCGTGCCCAGGACAGCCCCTCGTCTATGTCCTTTGCCGCCCAAGTGGCATTTATGTGCTCCTCTGTGTCAATCTGATTGCTCAGCCAAAGGGAAAAACCCTCAACAGACAGACCCTCCCTGCGAGGGCACACCGCGCGTCCCTTTGGGGGTGCGAGTTGCACAGTCCCTCTGAGATGCTGGAAGAACTCAGACCAAACAGGCTAAACTCGCTCGCCCCTACAGGGCTCGGCGGGAATTCGCCTGCTACCACTTCCGAAGGGTGGCAAGACCTTGACGCCCTGACAGTGTCCCCACGACTTTCTCACGCGATGAGATGAGGACTGGCCGTGGCAGCTGGCACTCAGGGACTCGTGGGTCCCCACTCGGGGACTGGGTGTGAGGCCAGTCCTCCTCCTTTGCGCGTGGTCGCCTCAGCCACGCCCTCTGTCTCCAAGCGCCTCCTTCTCTAGGCGCCCTGGCCGGGGCGGGTGTGGCTCGCTCGCCCTGCGCTTGTGTTTTTTGGGGAAGGCCACGCCCTAGGCAGCCCCTCTGGGTGGCGGGCAACTCCTCCCGCAGCCTGCAGGTCCTGGGCGCTACGTCCCCACCTCTCATTCCAAGCCCTCCTCGCCCAGTCTCCTCTTCCCACAGCTCCGCAATCCAGCCTTTCCTTGAAATAGGTGGTAACAACACATTGATGAAGGAAAAGAAAGAGGACCGGAGGTTAAGGGCTGCGGGTTAAGCCCCTTGTAGGGCTGCACGCGTGGGGCGGGTCCTGTCGCCGCGCTGACAGAGGTGCTGCCCTCCCGGGAGCCTGCGCTGCTGGCCCCGCCCGAGGACCTCCCAGCCGGGGCCGAGTTTACTCATCCCCGCGAGGTGATCCCGGGCGCGAGGGCGGGCGCAGGGCGTCCGGAGAACCCAGTAATCCGAGAATGCAGCATCAGCCCTTCCCACCAGGCACTTCCTTCCTTTTCCCGAACGTCCAGGGAGGGGGGCCGCGCACTTATAAACTCGGGCCCAGGCCCGCCCGCCTGTCAGAGGCTGCCTCGCCGGGGCTGCGCGCCGCAGCCGGACGCGCCTAGTCCGGGACCGACGCGAGCGGCTGTCGCCGGCGGCGCCCTGCGCCTCTCAGCCCCGGCCGGGCCCCTGCGCGCGGCGTGCGGACACTATGCTCCGCGTCCTGCTCCTCGGCGTGTTGGCCCCCGCCGGCCTGGGGCTCCCGGCGCCCCCGGAGCCGCAGCCACTCGGCAGCCAGTGCGTCGAGCACGACTGCTTCGCGCTCTTCCGGGGCCCCGCGACTTTCTTCGCCGCCAGCCGGGTCTGCGAGCAGCTGCGGGGCCACCTGATGACCGTGCGCTCCTCGGTGGCAGCGGATGTCATTTCCCTGCTACTGAGCGGCGACGGCGGCGATGGCCCGCGGCTCTGGATCGGCCTGCAGCTCCCGCCCGGCTGCGGCGACCCGGGGCACCGCGAGCCCTTGCGCGGCTTCCAGTGGGTTACGGGCGACAAACGCACCAGCTACAGCAGGTGGGCGCGGCCTCACGACGACGGGACGCCCCTCTGCGGTCCGCTGTGCGTCGCCGTCTCGGCGGCCGGGGCTCCGGCACCGGGAGAGCCGGCCTGGGAGGAGCTGCCGTGCGGCGCGGAGGCCGACGGCTTTCTCTGCGAGTTCAACTTCGCCGCCTCCTGCCGGCCGCTGGTTGTGGAGCCCGGCGCCGCGGCGGCCGCCGGCGTCTCCGTCACCTACAGCACCCCGTTCGGGGCCCGCGGCGCGGACTTCCAGGCCCTGCCGCTGGGCAGCTCGGCCGCCGTGATGCCCCTCGGGGTGAAGCTGGAGTGCGCGGTGCCGCCCGCTGAGGCCGAGGCGCGCTGGGGCCGGGAGGCGCCGGGCGCCTGGGCCTGCAGCGTGGAGGGCGGCGGCTGCGAGCACGCGTGCAACGGGAGCGCCGGGGCGTCGAGCTGCCTCTGCCCCGCCGACGCCGCCCTGCAGGCGGACGGGCGCTCCTGTGCGGTGCCGGCCGAGCACCCGTGCCACCAACTCTGCGAGCACTTCTGCGTCCCCGGCTTCCCCGACGCGCCCACCAACTACACGTGCATGTGCGCGACGGGCTACCGGCTGGCTGCGGACCAGCACCGGTGTGAGGACGTGGATGACTGCATGCAGGTGCCCAGCCCGTGCCCGCAGAGCTGTGTCAACACGAAGGGCGGCTTCCAGTGCCACTGCTTCCCCGGCTTCGACCTGGTGGACGGCGAGTGCGTGGAGCCTGTGGACCCGTGCTTCGGCACTGACTGCGAGTACCAGTGCCAGCCCGTGGGCGGAACTGACTACCTCTGCATCTGCGCCGAGGGCTTCGCGCCCATCCCCCACGCCCCGCACAGGTGCCAGATGTTCTGCAACCAGACTTCGTGCCCGGCCGACTGCGACCCCAACAACCTGGCGATCTGCCGGTGCCCCGAGGGCTACATCCTGGACGAGGGCTCCGTGTGCACGGACATCAACGAGTGCAACAACGGCTACTGCCCTGGCAAGTGCCACAACCTCCCCGGCACCTACGAGTGCATCTGCGGGCCCGACACGGCCCTCTTCGGCCAGGCTGGCACCGACTGTGACCCCATCAAGGTGAGCGGCGGCGACCAGGGCGGCGACGAGGAGGACGGCGGCTCTGGGGCGCTCCCGGGCAGCCCGACTCCTGGCGCCACCCCTCGCCCCTCGCCCCCGCCCGCGGGGCCTCTGCATTCGGGCGTGCTCGTCGGCATCTCCATCGCGAGCCTGTCTTTGGTCGTGGCGCTTTTGGCGCTCCTCTGCCACCTGCGCAAGAAGCAAGTCACCTCGCGGGCGGAGCTGGAGTACAAGTGTGGGGTCCCCGCCAAGGAGGTGGTACTGCAGCACGTGAAGACCGAGCGGACGCCTCAGAAACTCTGAGGGACCTCCCTCCCTGGCCCAGGTGTTGGGTGGCCTTTTCCTCCCTCCTGGGACTCATTGCTCCTCCCCTCTCCAGCCTTTCTCTCCCACTACCCCAAAGCACCTTGGCTGGCGTCAGAACTGGAGAAGACGCTCGCTCCTCTTCTTTCGCTGCTTCTACGCTTGGCTATGGGGGTGGGGGCGCGTTGGAAGAAGTATGGCCCCAGCCATTTCCATGGTGTCATCGGACAAGTGGGCAGAGATGGCAGTTTTATAGTGACAAGATTGCAAAGTGTCCGATGCCCTCACCAAGGGGCACAGGAGGGGTGAGTGTTCTTGGTTGGCAGCCTTGGGGCAGACTTCATCCCAGTGGACTAAGCGAAGTGTAATTGAGTCATAGATAATGACCAAGATATTTATTTTTTAAGTATTTTTTGTTCTTCGGCTTCTTTCCCTACCCTTGTGTCTCCGACACCCACTTTGTATCCCTCCCTCCTTTCTCCCTTCCCCTCTCTCCCCTTCCCTGGCTATATGTTTATGTGCTCCCCCTTGTCATGGGGCCCTTATACTATCTTTTCCAGCCCTCTCGCATTTATGAAGCCAAGCCGCATTTCAGCCCTTTCGTTTCTCCCAATTTACCCCTCCCAGGAACTCGGCCAACCCACCTGAGCCACCCTACCTGTATTGGACCCTACTTCTGCCCTTAGCTGTCTGCCTGGGCAGAACTGTTATGTGAAACAGAAACAAAAACACTAGAAATAAGAATGGTTGGGAATTTGTTCTTTCAGCAGATTTGCTAATTTATCCTGAAATTTCAGGCTTCCAGAGCAATATCATTTTAACGAAGGTTAAGACGTGAAGGGCATTTGTTAGACTAATGTTGCTGGACTACCACAGGAATTCAATGCAAGGAGATTTTCATTTTTATTTTTAAACAATGAACCTCCGTTTTATTGTTGTTGTTGTTTTGATTTGGACTGAAAAGTAGTCCTTGTTGTTAAGCTTCTGATGCAGTGTCTTTTCCTATTATTATTATTCCTATTATTATTATTATTAGTTATTTTTGACAATGTTGAAAATCTTTGTTCACATGGTTGCTCTAAACTGAGAGAAGATGGAAGCACCTCCCGGGAGACAGTGTAAGAAAGTTTTGAGCTGCAGGATTCATGCCAATGACCATTTGGACTCTCACTGTTCTTGTCATTTGTAGGCCCAAATAAAACCAGCTCTACTGGTTTCTTGAATTTGGGAGTTTGGGGATGCAGCCTGGAGCATGGCCAATTAGGGCCTCACCTTGATCAGGCCCTCGAGAAGTTCTCCCAGTTCGGAGGGGCCTTCTAAGCCCAGCCATTTGGAACGTGGTCCCGGGACAAGAGGCTGGAGCTGCCCCTGCCAGCTGGTTAGAAATGCAGACACTCAGGCTCCATCCCACCTACTGCACAAGAATCTGCATTTTAACGAGATCAGCAGGGGGTTGTCTGCTTCGTATATTTGAGGAGAGCTGTTCCAGACAGCTTCCAACATTCTGGAATAGATTAAATATGGATGAGTAATAAGTAGCAGGCCAAGTCAGGCCCTATATTCTCAAGAAACTGAGGAATTTTCCTTTTATAGCTTTGCTTTCTGGTAGAAAAGCCTAGGTACACACCTTTAGACATTGCCACACAGGGTCTTTGGTTCAAGTAAGCTAGGAATGAAATGCTTCATGCTTCTGTGTATGGAAAAAAGTGTATCATGTAAATGTATCTTTTGTAATGCAAAGGTTTTCCTCTACCATTTTGTAAACTCAGCACATTTGTACATAGTTATTTATTTATTGGAGATAAACTAGAACACAGGCAAAACTCCTGCTTATGACATCACAAGTAGAAAATAAACAAATAACAGTGCCCTGGGGTTTTGTGTCTGTTCACCTCTCTCCCCCAGCCCCCTCGTTTTATGTTATTAAACGAGGCTCATGGACAATGCGCATGCCAAGAGGAGCATTTAAAGGCTGCCGCCCACCCCATCACTAGCTCCATCTACTCCAGGCTCCATCTCTGACTTTCAAAGATCTTTCCAGAGGAGATTGTTTTCACTGTAGAAGGACTTCATGTTATGTCTGTGTGCACAAATATTTGTTTTTTCCTTCTGTAACCATAACAACTTCATACACAGGACTTATGCCTAAGTGTTTTAAAATATATTATAGGATTATTTGTTGGGACGAGTTAAACAGTCCTTCTTGGGGCATCTCTTAGAATCTTGGCTGTGTGTCCCTCTGTGAATGGTTTGGCATTATCTGCTCTCAGAGATATGCAAACACAAAAGTCAGTCTGTGGCTCAGAGACCAAGGTCTCATGCAGTATTAAATCATCCTCATTTCTCTTGGAGATAGGAAACACTGTCTTTTTAATACACACATTTCTTGGGCCCCTTCTCCTGGGATGGTGAAACTGGCTGAATTTTATACGCAGTGTTCTGAAAGTTTTCAGAAAGCAAAAGTTGGAAGAAAATTGAATTCAGTCAAATATCCAAATATTTTTATACATTTGGATCATGCCGAATTTCTCAGTTTTAATCTGAGTAGTTGCTGTCGTGAAGATGCAGTTGGAGATGTCAACATCCATCTTGGATGAAGGAGACGGTTTTGGGGTGTGTGTGGAGTGGGTGATAGGTGAGGGGTGCCCTCCCGAGATGGCCACTGCAGCAGTGTTGCCCTCAGGACCTCGGGAGGCTAGCAGAAAACCAGATTCAATAATAGGTACGTGTGAAGGAAGAACTCGATGAGTGGGAGCAAAGCAGGTGCAGATAAATCATGCTGGGGGTCGAGAGGCGAGAGTGATACCTTACCAATCATCCTCACCACCCGCCCTTCCACTTTTCAAAAGGGTCTGCTCCCAGGAGCAGTCAAATTGACTGTCAAAGTCTCACTGCTTTAGGATGTCTTCCTCCAAAGAAGAGATCCTTTCTCAAGAACACAAGAAAACCAAAACATGCTTTCAAGACTCAGAGGCAAGAACCCTTACTGGGGCATCTTGGACCCCAGGACACTGGTGGGGCGAGGCGTGGCGAGGCGCAGACCCTCGCGATGTACCTCATTTCCTGTCCCGTGGGAGATCCAACTCCCTGTGTACAGGCTTCACCTTAACTTGAGATTTCCAAACTTCAGCCTCTCTCTGAAAAAGACACCATATAAACAAATCACTTAACTCTAAAAATGATCCCCCAGCGTTTCAAACCTGGGTGGCCCTTGTGAAATGGGCCGTGGGCCCTGCCTTCTATTCACATCGTTGTCATCCAGGTCTCCCAGTCTCAGCAGTGGTGTGCGGTGTGTGTTCGCTGATGGCGTTCCAGGGCTCATGGGGCCTGGGGAAGGAGGCCAGGGTGGATGAGTCAGAATTTGATTTTATGACTCAAATGACTTTTTTGCCCTCAGACCGAACCGCTTGGATCAGTTCGGCAAATATTTATTGAGCATGTGCTCTGTCACTGGTGGGTGACAGGCATGGTGACAAACCCCTGCCTTGAGAAGCTTGAGCTCTGGTGGGGGAGACAGACATACAACAAACGATCCCCGCCCCCCCCCCCAAACTGTAATTGCCTCTGAAACAGTGGTAGGAGCCGGGGAGGAGGAGCACAGCACGACAGGGCTGGAGAGCCTGCTGGACCAGCTGACACAATTCTGGACGTGAAGGAGGAGCAGGGGTTGGTCAAACACAGAGCGGAGGGCAGAGCAGTCTGGGTGGAAGGCACAGCATGTGCAAAGGCCCTGTGCTGGGAAGAGTCTTGGCAGAGGGTGTGGAGTGAGGTGAGCAAGGAGGAGGGGGTCCAGGATGAGGCTGCAGAGGTGGGATGCAGAGAGAAAAGTGGAGGGGGGGACCATAGGTCAGCTTAGAGATGTCGAATTCTGTCCTCGGTGCAAGTGGAGGAGTTTCATAAGAGCGTGCTGGTGCACCATGTACGCGCTGAAATCATTTGAGAAGGTAACAGCTACTTCTAGACTTATTTACGTATCCCCACGGCAACACTTGCACAGTTTGCGTTGTAAGAATCCAGCAGGGCCAACATAAGAGTGTGGGTGTCATGCACCCCAGATCTGAATCCCAGCCTGACATGGGTGGTCACATGGCCACGGGCACCACACAACCCCTAAGACTGGGAGTTCCCTGGTGGCCTAGTGGTTAGGATTCGGTGCTTTCACTGCCATGGCCCGGGTTCAATTCCTGGTTGGGGAACTGAAATCCCACAAGCTGCACAGTGCAGCCAAAAAAAAAAGAAAAAAACCCTAAGGCTGTAAACAGGGTGCCGGCCCAGCCCCCTCTGGGGTTTCCATGAGGATTAGGTGAAGGGAACTGGCCCAGGTCTGGCACACAGTAGGTGCTCCATAAACGGGGCATGCGCGACAACGAACTGGTGGGTGTGTAAGTGGATAAAGAAAAAGGATGTGTTGGGATCTGGAGTGTCTTGAGGGCAAGTTCAAGGTTTCCAGAAAGTGGAAAGGGTTCTTTCCAGGCACGGTGCGGTCATTTGGAAGGGCTGCTGTCCCACCTGGACAAGTGTCCTGGTGGGGTCTCGGGCATCAGGCAGAGCCGCAGGAGGGGATGTTCGCACAGCGGAGATGCAGTCCCTCCTCAGCTGTAAAATCCATTTCAAAGACCCATTCTCCCTGCTTACAGGCCCATCAAAGTCTGGGGGAGCAGAGCCCCCTCCACTGTGCTCCCAGGGAGGCCACAGAGGAGGGGTGACCACAGCCCGAAGCACCCCCCAACTCCAGCTGCCACGTGGGGCCCCAAGTCTAGTCACACCAAAGAGGAACCTGCCAAAGAGGAAAGAAACTTCAGTTCAAAACAAGGGACTGGCCCTGTGTCCACAACTGTCCCAGTGGGACTCTGGGCCAGTGCCTGGCCTCTCCAGCCATCTGTCCGCCACAGAGGGCACCGCAGTGGGCCGTGGGCCTGGGCACCCAGCCCCCCGGGGAGTTACAGGCCCCTGGACTGTAAAAGCCGCCTTTTTTAGCAAACAGTTCTATGAGTCCTGAAGAACACACATTCGTGGAACTACTGCCATCATCAGTATATAGAATATGTTCAAGACACCAGAAAGTTCCCTCCTATCCTTCCCCCTCTGCTGACGCTGGAGTTGTCTACACAGCAGGCCAGATAAAGCCTTCTTCCGCTCTGACGCTCGCTATGCCCTTAAGATCTCCCCCCGAACCAAGGATCCTGTGTTTTCATGTTTGAATCACAAAGACAAGATTTTCCAAGGAATGACCAGACAGACAGCCTCTCTTCCGTTTCAGCAAGCAGGTTTTTAACAAAACCCAGCTCACATGTCTCCCAAAGCCCTGCTCATTCACCCCGCGTTCCGGCCCGGGTTGACCGAAATCCTGGCAGCCCACCAGAGTGTGTAAAGACACACAAAGCAAGTCGGAAAGCCTGCATATCACGCATTTCAGGGAGGAGGGGCACCTTGAGGCACGCAGGAGGAAGTAAGGAAATGCTACTGCCCACGGAATCCCAAGTGGCCCCCCTGCACGGCCACAGCCCTTCCTGAGGCTCCTGGGCGTGACCTTCTCATGCGGACTGGGCAGGGGGCAGAAGACCCCCAAGCTCACAGTGGTCGTGTGTCGAATGGGGGTTAATCATTATGTCATCTCTTCGAGGAAAACCGAGGTTACGAAGAAGAGAGAAAAACATGTTTCCATGGTTGTCGTGACTCGGTGGGGGGCACCCGAGCACATCTGAAAACATCCCTGACCTTCTCGGCATTTCTTTGTAAAATAACACAGGCTACGCCCGACTCTGTCTGTCTGTCTTGTTCAGAATGTGTGCCTGGGTTCAGCGCTATCTCTTTTTGTTTTGAGAGAGCCCTTCTTCCTTTTTTTGGTCAGCAGGCTCAGATGTAGGCAAACAACAGATTTCCTCTCACAAGAGAAATGAAATATTGTTTTAACATCAGATTCTAACAGAATCAAAATCCTCTTCAGCCTGTTTTGAAAGTGTGATTGCGAAAGACAGAAGGACCCTGGGGATGGTTAGTTCAGTCACGACTGCTGGAAATGGTGGAAACAAAATGGGGCAGCAGAAGCAGCAGGGTTTCAGGGATCCAGTGAAAAAATAAACCAAGGTTCCAAACTGGGGTCCGTGGTGATGACACCCCCCGCCCCAGGCCAGACATATCCCCCGACTGCACCTGAAATAACCTTCTCCTGAACAAGACATCCACGAGCTGTACCATCCTGGGAAGCCCCTCTCCTGCACTCTCGACTTAGGGCAGGGTTTCCCTGTCCTCCTGGAATCTTCTCCTGTCCTCACCTGGAGGCCGGCCCCAGCTGCTCACTCTGGGCTGTTGGACTCAAGCAACCCTTCCCTCGGCCACCCAATGAGGAAGAGGAAGAGGAAGAGGGGGCTTGCCTCAGTCTCCTATACCCTCCCCCCTTCCTTCTGCCTCCCCCCTTAATTCCATTCGATTTCCTTGAACACATGGACCCCTACCTCCCGCAGCCATGCCGGAGATCCGCACCCCCTACCCTGCACCCTCGTATTGGACAGACGGTTCGTTGTTCAATTCGTCTTGAAATGGTGATCTAAACCAGAAACACCAGTTTTGGCCCTTCTCTGCCAGCACTGACTCCCCCCTTTCTTCAAGCATCTTCGCCCTGTCCTAAGAGGTAGGACTTGGGGAATCCCACGGGGACAGGAGGAGAAAGGGAAGCCCGAAGGCACAGGGCAAGGCCCCCTCTCTGTGGTTTGTCTGCATTTGCAGAGCGAGGGAATCGGTCTCAATCAACGGGGCTGAGACGATGCAGCACCGGCCCAGCAGCCAGCCGTCCAGGCCGCGATGGACAGACGGGGCTGGGTCCTGAGGAAGAGCTGGCTCTGCGGGGCTGCGGGGGAGCTGTGAGCCCCGGAGGGGAGGGGCGGTCATGCTGAGGAGGCAGCAACCTGCCCGGCACTTGCTCAAGCCCCGGGTTGTGGTTTGCGGGGGGTGGGGTGGGGTGGGGGTGGTTTCTGGAGCCCAGGCTGCTGCTTCAAATCCAGGCGATCAGGAGGGCAGAGCGCCCTGCTTGGGGATGTGGGGAGATGGTGTGCTTGTGTGGCCTGCCTGCATCTGGGGAGCACCGTCCCCAGGTCTCTTCCCTTCGGGTCCTCCCCATGCTGCCCCCTCAGCGCGTGGATCACGGCCACAGAGAGGGAAGGACACGGTCCTGGAGCCAGTCCCCACCTTGACTGAGGTGGCAGTTAAACGATGGTAACCTTACACATGTCAAAAGGCACAGAACTGTGCACCGAAAAAGAGTGACTTTTCCCATGTATAAATTATGCTCCCATAAAAACAGATTAGAAAGAGATCACAGCCTCCTCGGAATGGCCAAAGAAAGCTGGATGCAAAAAAATACAAAAACCAACCAAACACAACGCCCCTCCCCCAAATACACCCCCAGCACCTTGCATGCACCTCCCTGTCATCCTGTGCCGTCGGGTCGCTGTCTGAGCGGTGAGCCTCCTGGGCCTGCCCCGCACGCCTGGGCTGGATGCTCTTGCTCTGTCCTTTCTCCAGGGGCCACGCAGCATCCCTGCGGCCGCGCTGGGCTGGTGAGCGGTGACCTGCCCCCGGCCTGTGCGTCCCCAAATCTGTTTTCTCACCCGGCGCACTGTCCACACCTCGCCAGGTGCCGGGTGGGGCTCACGGTGTCCTCATAACAGGAAGCCTCGGGTCTTACTTTGATGGTCAGTGCTCCTTTTCTAGGCAACGCGGTTGATGATTTTGGACTTTCTCAATATTGGTTCCCTCATTTTCAAAAGAGCCCCTCCCTGTTAGACACTAGGCCAATCCCGTCACAGGACCAGGGACCCTGCCTTCTTGTTGATAAAATGATTTAAAAACATTAAAACGATGAGAACACGATCCTGCCAACCTCCCCCTGAAAAGTGGACGGCACATGCGCCCCGGCTTCACAGGGACTCGGGGTCGTCCATGGGGCTCTTGACCAGGTGGACCTGCACCTCTCATTGTCACCACCGTCCCACGGCCGGGTCCTAAGTCCTCAGTGGGGCCTATGAGGTCCCCGTCTGCTAATGCCTCCCACTGACTGGGCATCTCTGGCCTCTGTTCCAGTTACCCTGGGCACTGTCAGTGCCTCCCTTCCTGGCTGCTGGCACACACCGTCCCCTCTGCTTCGGCCCTTCTGCCCACCCTTCTCATCCTGGTTTCTCCCACACAACTCATGGAGGACGTCGCCCCCCTCAGCCTTCCTGGGGAGCCTGCCCTGCACAAGGTCGGGTCCTTGAGTGCATCGCCTCACAGAGACCAGATCACTTCCCTGATCGTTCTTATTTTGGCTTAGAAGCGCACTCTCATTCCCCTGCTGATCTGATTAATGCCCCTGGTTGCCACTAACCAACCTCCAGTTTCCTCGAGGGCAGAGTGCTGTCCACGGAGGCCCCAGCCCCGCCCTGCCCTGACAGAAGCGGCAGCGGGTGTGCAGTCTGTATGCCTCTGCCCCCTTCCCCTGCCCCCTGTACTTGCCTCCCCAGAGCAGGGCTTCGGGGTGTGGTACCCACTGGCCAGGTGCAACAGGACAGGCCTCCGGATTCTGACATTTGTGCTGAAGGAATCTGAGGTTATTCCATTATCTCCTTAAGGAGAGGGAGGATGTGGAATGGGAATGCTTCTCGGCAGACCGCCTGATGGAGAACACTTTTGATGTGCAGATTTGCAGGAATCTTCCCAGCCACTGCTCAGGTTGCCAAGTTCGATTTCTGAGGTAGCACAGCCAACGCAGAGCTCTCTTGGTTGTTTTTCCCTTTGATATCAGCGTTGGCACCTAAGGCGTGCCAGGTAGGATGTTTTTATGGTGAAAGTGAAGCCAAGAATTTAAAGATAAATGTGCAAATTGCATTCAAGTTTGCTCCAAACATAGTGCTGACAAACTGGGCAAGAACTCCGATGAGTGACCACCTGTCACGTGCAAATACCATCTTCCTGATTGTCTGGAAAAATTAAACACCTGGCTGGTCACTGAACGGTAAATTAAAGGCAATTTTAAAAGGTAAAGCCAGCTCACTGGTGGAGGGTACCTGAAGGCTGTTTCTACTTGGATAAAGATGTTTTCATTCCTGCTTGATGATCGAGGAAGGATACAGTGGAAACTGGTATTCTTGCATTGGTCAGAAACGCAGAAGTCTTATTTCCTTTTTGGTTAGTGTGTTGATCTATTTGTTTATATAGTCACAAACAAAAAAACAACAACTGTATGCTTGAAATACAGTGGATTTCTACTAAAAAAAAAATGTTTTCATTCCTGATGCAGCCAAAAGCTGTGATCCCCTAGTCTTGGTAAGTGGAGAAGCACTGAGGTCAAAGGGTGTCTGCACAGCTGATGCCCCAGGCCAGTAAAATGTGCAAGTGTCTTCAGACCTCGAGGGAGGGTTTTATGCAGCCGTTACAAAGGCCCCCGTTGCTACAGCTGGCAGTACCTCGCCTCTAGCACATCCCCGACAAATGATCGGCATGTTTTGCGACTACTGAGTTGTTAAGCCCGGGGAGTCGAGAAGGTCCTGCGGCTGAAAAAGAGGACGGCCGGCAAGACTCTCCCCGCTCCACCACATGATTTATGACTCCAAGGTCAAAGGCAGTGCCAATGCTCATTTTTAACAGGTTATGGAGAGAGCAGTATGCACAGAAGAATGCTGTCGTCCCCTCCCACCACCACAGCACCTTGCTCCAGAGTTCCTGATAAAATAGAGCCACAGCTGGGAAGAACTCGAAACTCACAGTCTCCCTTTGTGCATATTTCAGGTGGGAAACTGAGGCTCAATGAGGTTATACCACTGCCCACGGGGCTGGCTGGCGCGGAGTTCCCCTGCCTCCCAGGGACTTCTCTTTCCATCACTTGAGGCTGCCTTGCCTTCAACCATCACCAACTAAGTTGAAAAGGTTGCATTGTTTTTTTTTTTTAAGTATTTGTTTATTTATTTATTTATTTATGGCTGTGTTGGGTCTTCGTTTCTGTGCGAGGGCTTTCTCTAGCTGTGGCAAGTGGGGGCCACTCTTCATCGCGGTGCGCGGGCCTCTCACTATCGCGGCCTCTCTTGTTGCGGAGCACAGGCTCCAGACGCGCAGGCTCAGCAATTGTGGCGCACGGGCCCAGTTGCTCCGTGGCATGTGGGATCTTCCCAGACCAGGGCTCGAACCCGTGTCCCCTGCACTGGCAGGCAGATTCTCAACCACTGCGCCACCAGGGAAGCCCCCAGAAAAGGTTGCATTTTTAAATACTCAGCAGAGCATGAGTGTTGCCAAGACTCTGGGTCGGTGCCCCATCTTGCCCGCCAGAGAGTGTGCTCAGTGTGAGTCACTGTGGGAGATCCAGGAGAGGACCCCAGGCCCTACCCAGGCTGTGACAGAGGCCCGGCAGCGCATTCAGACCACTGCCTGTGCTGTGAACCCCTCACCTCGCTGCCATCAGCCTGCGTGGTTCACACAGGTCAGTTCAACCGCATCTATCAAGTGGCTGCCCTGCCAGGCACTGCCAGGCACTGGGGAACAAAGAAACAGTTCACTTTCAAAGGCTCTCAAGAGGTTACGGTTGCACGAGGCCCAGCACCGACTGACTCCAGATGCCCAAGGTAACTCTAGTGTGTCCTGCCAGGGCGGGGGTGGTCTGGCTGCGTCTGCGTGCATGTGTTTGTGTGTGCATGTGTACGTGTGCATGTGGGTTCAAGGGGCTCCGTGTCTTAGTTAGGAGCTGCCAATCCACAGCCATGTCTCCAGTCTGTGGTGCAGACTTGGCTACACATTTTCTCTCTGAGACAGATGGGGACCACCCAGTGCAGACCCGGAACATGTGCATATCCACCTCGTCCCCAGCCTACACAACACACTCATCACCACTGATCACTGCTTCCAGGTCCACTGGGCTGGCTAGTCCCGTGCAGGAGTAAGTGCCCAATGGTAAGGCTGTTTCTTTTATCATTCATTAAGGGAGAAGCTGGCATCTACAGCCACATGGACGAAACCATCAGGTTAGGCCTCTAAGAGTCACCAGGTGCTGGCTGGGGAAGGGCCTCCTGATTTTAAAGGCAGAACTCTAAGGACCTGGGTTCAGTCCCTTGCCCGGGGACTGGAACCAGGACCCGAACTTGGCTCTCCTGCCCGTTCCTGGAACATCAGGGGTCTGCTTACATCCCTGAAACCTGGCTTTGGCCCAATCTCTTCAGGGAAGGGCCTTGTTCCCTTTGCACCGGCTCTCAGGGAGGAGCCCTGGCCCATGGTGGAAGCGGGGCATCCCCTCTGGCCTTTGCCCTACCCTCTGGGCCCTGCCTCAGCCTTCTTTAGCTCCCCAGCAGGCCCCTGTGCCCACTTTGGAGCCTGCAGGCTGCCGGAGGAGACATGAGTCTGGCAGGTCCTGGACCAAGTCAGGCCCAGGATGTTTTCTGTTGAAGCCGCCCTTCCAGGAAGCCGTGAGCTCTGCAAGCCTGACCCTCGGGTGAGCGGAGGGGCCTCTCCTCAGAGGCCCTGCTCCCCGCCCGCCCCAGTATCTTCCTCTCACCGTCAGGACCCACCAGCCACAGCCAGGAGTGTCCTTGGCTGAGCTGAGCCGGGGCCCCCGTGGCGCTCCCTGCACACAGAACAGCCCGCTTGCCGTTCAGCCTCCCACAGAAGCCCTGCCTGCATCTCCCAGCCCCCGCCTCTGCTTTTGGCAGAAAGCAGGATCAAAGCTCCTCGTAGGCCAGTTTTGTCCTTTGGGGAAAGATAATTTATCCTTGGGTGAACATCAGGCAAAAAATTATGGCCTTTTACTGTGTTCAGCCTACATTTGTTTATTATCAACATCTGGCTGATGTTTTCCTGAATATAGACTATTTTTTAATAGCGGGTGATACAGCTGCTTCCTCCATTCAAAATCCGGGCTGATTTCCATCTGCCTTCTCTGGTCTTCTTTCACCTTCCCTTGCTCCCCTCCCACCCAGAGGGAGGGGGCAAGAAATCCCATCATTGGAGCTAGATGAGATTTATCCTGTCCGCTTCTTTATTATGGACCTGGTTTCATGCCTCATAATAAACCCCACTCCAGGTCTCTCTAAACCTTTTCTACTCACAAAAAGCCTGCTACCGGCCCAGGACAACCAGGGTGACACTTGTGATTGCAAGCAGGTATTGGGCCGGGGGGTGGTCAGGGGGGTGACAGAGTCTGGGCCCCAGGCTGTCACACACAAGTATCTCTCTGCACAAGGGCCCTGGAACAGCAGCAAAGGGAGAGCATTTGGAGGCATCTCCCTTCCTCCTCCTCTTTCCAAACACGCTGTGTCCCCACCACAGGCAGAGAGAGAGTCTGCGCAGAGCAGGGGTGCCAGCTCCCTCCACCGTCCGGACAGTCCTCTCCCAGGCAGAGCTGCTGTGACAAGTCACGTGCAGGTGGCCACTCCTCCCTGGCATCCTCCCTTCTCCCCCCTCAAAAAACAGCCAGAGTTTCAGGAATGATTCACATCCTAGATCAGTTCTCAGAGGGTCCTACCCCCATGGAAGCATCCTTCTGAAAGTCAGCATGCTGGGGAGAGGGGAAGCCTGAGGGGCCCTGATGCTCTTGGGGTTGCACGAAGACTGCGGGAAGCAGGTGCCTGTGGAGGAAGGTGGTGGTTCTCAGGGGAGCATCCAGCACGGGCGATCTGCTGGGCTGTAGGGTGGTGCAGATCCCTTGGAGGTGGCCACGCTGGGTGGGTGGGGAGGGCATCTCAGAAGGTGGTGGTCCTGGTGAGGGGGACCTGCTTGCGGCTGGGTTCTGGTTGCCTGGGCTCCTGCTGGCAGGGGAGTGGGGGGGGCACGCGGCTCCTGCGCCCCCTCTGCTCTTGAGGGCGGTGGCACAGAAGTCCAGTGGCTCTTGGTCTGCACCGCCAGAGGCATCCGGGAGACAGCAGCGCAGGCAGAGAACCCGCTGGAAGGACCGGCGGAAGTTTTCAGAGAGGAAGCCGTAGAGGATGGGGTTGGCGCAGCTGTTGGCGTGGCTGAGGATGAGGGACACGTGGTTGACGGTGGCATCCAGGCCCGTCACAGAGAAGTTCAGCAGCTGCACCGCGCAGAAAGGTAGCCAGCAGAGCACGAAGACGGCCACCACCGTCAGCACCAGCCACGTGATCTTCTTCTCGGAGCGCTTCCGCTGCTGCCAGCCGGCCGGCAGCGCCAGCGCCAGCGCCCGCATCTTGCCCACGATGTGCACGTAGCACAGGCCGACGGCCAGGACGGGCAGCAGGAAGCCCAGCAGGAAAGTGCAGACCACGAAGACCGCCGACCACGCTGGGCGCGGCCAGTGCAGGTTGCAGGCCACGGCCCTGCCGCCGCGAGCCGGCCTGGTGTCGGCGAAGACGGCAAGGGGCAGGGTGACCAGCGAGGACGACAGCCACACACCCGCTGACCAGTCTGGCCCCTCCGGGCCGGCGGCAGATGGCAGCGCGCAGCGGATGCACCACAGCCAGGTAGCGGTCCACGCTGAGCACGGCCAGGCAGAAGACGCTGGGGAATGAGTGGAGGCCGTCCACGCTGAGCACCGCGCGGCACCGCGCCGGGCCGAAGGGCCAGTGGCGCAGGGCGGCCGACGAGGCCACGAAGGGCGCGCTCAGCATGAAGAGCTCGTCGGCCGCAGCCAGGTTCAGTAGGTAGATGTTGGTGGCCGTCTTCATCTTGGCGTAGCGGAGGATCACGAAGATGACCAGGGCGTTGCCCACCAGGCACACCAGCGCGGAGACTCACTGGATGGCTACCGAGCCCGCCGCCACCGCCCGCCGGTCCCCGCCGCCTCCTCCGTCGCCGCCGGGGTGCCGCTGGCGTTGGTCTCCGGGGGGCCAGGCCGTCTCGAGTCTTTCCTCGCCCCCGGGAGGTGGCGTCGGGGGAGCGCTCATCCCGGGAAGGCGGCGGCGGCGGCGCGGCGGAGCGGGCGCGGACGGCGCTGAACCCCGGAGACCCGCGGGGCTGCGGGGCTGACGCGCGCCTTTCCCTGCTCCGCCCAAAGCGGGGCGCTCCCGCCCACCCGCGCCCAGCCCCGCCTCACGCAGACCCCGTCTTCTCCGGCCCTTTGCCACCTTCTCCCCTGCTCTGCTCTCCGGGACCCGCAGCCGCGGGGTCAGGGGGTTCTGGAGTCCTCCGTTTGGGTCCTGAGGCCCCCGGGATGGCGGGGACTCAGCTGTGCGCACAGAGCCAACTGCCGGCGCTGACATCCTCCCATCTCCAACCCCGCCCCTGCCCCGTTCATCCTCTGAAGACCCGCAGGGTCTGTCCCGCCTGAAACTCTTTTTACGGGCAGAGCCCGAGGTTCCTGCTGGCGTCGCGGGGAGTTCCACTTCTGCCCGGGCCCCCATCGCTCCCTCTCCGCACCCGGCGCAGCCGCGGATCCCGCGACCTTTTCCATTGGATTTTGGTGGGGCTGGGGGTTGAGGTGGGAAATGGACACGCGGAGGCAGAGATGCCACCGGAGAAGGCCAGCCTCTGACCTAGGTGCTCCGTGCGCGGGCCGGCACGGACGGAGGCGGAGAGCACTAGACCCAGACGCCAGGAAACCTCCGCCCCGCGACTCGGCTTCCCTGGAGGCGGGGTCTGCACCCGGATATCTGAAATGTGCCTGGGAGGGGTGGTCAGGAAGGGTCGTGGGTCCTCACTGGGTCTCCTTCTCCTCCTAAACTCTGGAGAATGCGAGTTCACACCCCCAGGCTGGACCATCCTGGACACACACCAAGCAGCCCCCAGTCCCAGCCCTCTCTGCTAGTCGGCACAGGGCACAGCAGAGTTCCTGCAGTGGGGGTTTGCCCTGGAAAATTGTGGGGTGCCGGCCCTTGGGAGCCCCGCCTCTGTGGGCGGTGGCCTCCTTGCACCCCAGATCAGTCCTGAAAGCCTCTGGTACATCAGGAAGGGGCTCCCAGATTAAACTGAAATCCGGCGTATCGGAGGCCGAGAGCAGGGAATCATAGTGTTTGCACAAATAGTCTCCCCAGATTCCGTGTTTAGAGAGGAATCAGAGAGGCAGCTGAGACGCCGGCCACCCCACAGCAGTGACTTCTCCAGTGGGTGAGCACACGGGCACGGGCCTTTCTCCTGCAGTGGGCTTGGGGGGCGGGGACACGGGCCCCCAGGCAAGATGGGCTTGTCCTGAGATGGACAGTCTTCTGTGCTGTCCCGTTTCCCTACCTCACCCTCAAGTCCCCTCGCACCTTGAACCCCAGGCCCAGGTTGGGAGCAGGATGCCTTAGCTTTGAAAAATTACTAAAATGAGGAAAACAAAGTTGAGTTGATACCAAGCGTCACTGTCCTTGACACAGCATCATCATAATGACAAAGCCTCACAGACGTGAAGAACGAGAGGTGGGGAAATCCAGGGTCAATGCGGAGGTTTTTCCTCAAAGTCAAGAAAACGTCACGCGGCTGACTTACCAGGGGTTTGGTTGAGCTGGTGGTGTGTGAGGGGGAGGCAAGTTTGGAAAAGAGGTGGTTTTGAAGGCAGGGTAGATTAAGGTGACTGCCTTGGTCTGAATCCCCACTCCACCGCCTCCCTGCTGTGTGACCCTGGGCAAGTTACTCAACCTCTCTGTAAAGCGGCATCAGTCTTGGCGCTATGGCACATGGGCTGTCATGTGGGCTAAATAAGCCGACACATGGGAAGCAGTTACAACAGTGTTTGGCACCCATAAGCACTATATGTGATCATTATTATTAACACCCCCAACCAGGTAGCTTGGTAGCTCAGAGCTTCTGGGTGCGTGTGTGTTTGCCCCGAGCACACTGACTTAGGCATTGGACCCCCTTCATCAGTGCGGGTGAGCTGGGAGGGGCAGGCGTCGCTCCTGGGACACGGGAGCTGCTAGGATGTGAGAGGCTGGGTGCAGACCCCGCTGAGGCTGACCGTGGAAGCGGAGGTCCCATCCCCACTGCAGCCTGGGACGTGGTGGGTGGCGTGTCTGACATAGCCTTGGCTTTGAGGAGCTCGTCCCCAGAGAGCCAGGCACCCTCTGCAGTGTGGGGACTTGACCCCTGGCTGTCCAGTGGCACCCCCTGGGAGCCTAGGCCCGTCCCGCACACTCTGCGTTACTTGGTCTGGAGGTGGCCCAGGCATCTGAATGTTTTGAAGGCTCTCCAGGTAATTCTAAAATGCACTGATGCAACTTTTAATTGAATGACGTTACAGAGAGGCAGGCAGCCAGGGGCCACGGTGTGTGGAATTCACTGTGCCCTCAGGAGGGCTACAGGGAGAGTCTGGGAGGAACATCCGGAAAACCAATCGGAGGCCTCTCTGCTCAGGCGGACAGCCTGGTGGCCCCCGGGCGGGAAGTGGCTGAGCCCGCTGGGCCCCCAGACCTGTCCTCTCCCCATGGCACTAAAGGTATGCCTGAAGGGGACCAGCCTCTACCTTTCTCCATGGGGAGAGAACACCCAGGGCCACGGTCTCACTGAGTAAAAGGGGCGGGAATGAAAGCCATTCATACGATGTTTCCAGCTCACCTGTCCCTTCCCTGTAGGATATAGACGTGAGACCTATTTTGGGTCTGTTGATTAAATGTCCAGCATCGGGCCCAGTGCTCTGCTGCACATTGTCACAAGCTACGCAGAGCTGGACCCTGGCTGGGTCTCAGGGACCTTCTCCTCCAGGTGGTGGAAGGGCCGCCCTGGGTCCAGCCGGTCCCAGCTGCCGGAGCGCTGGTGGGAGTTCCAGGCTGAGTGATGAGGGAGAGGGTGGAGCCGGGGCCTCTCAGCCCCTCCTCACGTCGGAAGGGACAGGAACACCTCCTTTGTTGCACATGGGAGTATCTCGCCTGTTTTCACAAGTCGGAAGTGCTCTTCAGGCACCTGGACGGCTGCACCTGGCCCGCAGGTCTCGGGAGAAGCTTCTACTCAGGGGCCTCAACAAGGAGGGGCTTGGCGCTCGGCAGCGTGAGGACAGTGGTCCTGAGAGCTTCTGTCACAGCTGCTAGAAAATCATCTGAAGTGCTCTCAATGTGGCTTTGACTACTTCTGCGCCGAGCGTGTTAAAGGCATAACCAGGCTGAGCGCACGGCTTTGTCAGGAGTGATTTACATAATCGCCCTTCTTCAGATGCCCCTCTGAACTCCGGTGACATCCAGACAGTGTGCTGACAACAGCCCACTCTGCCCCAAAGACCCAGCTGTCGCATTAAATACAGGGCTCCCTCTAAGAATTTATGAACAAAAGGTCAGCATGACAAAGGCACAGGTCTGGGTTGGGGACCTGTCTGCAGTGTCCAGATGTCAGATGCTTCTGTCAGCCTCTGGAGCGAGGAAGTTGAGGGCTGTTCTCTTCTTTGGGGGTTGTTTTCAGACCGTCTCAGCGTCTTGGCCTCACGGTTCTGCGTGCAGAAGAGAACGGGCTGGGGCACAGAAAACGTGGATTTAATTTCAGACCCTCTGCTTACGAGGGTGTGGGCTTGGGTAGCTGCCCCGAGCAGTGCTTCTCCAAGCGCGGCCCCGCATCCTCGTCCTGCTGAATCAGAACACGGAGAGTGGGGACCAGCCCTCCAGGGGCTCTGGGGACACCCGGGTGTGGCCCTCTGAGCCTCCATCTCATCCGGCCCACCTCCCAGAGCTGTGAACCAGTGTCGGGAAAGATAATTGGACGTGGAGACTCTGAAATCTCTGCACCAGCACAGGCCACAGGGGGTGCTGAGCACTTGAAATGTAGAGACGAGCTGTGGGTGTGAAACACACCCCCGATCTCAGAGACTTAAGATGAACGAAAGAAGGTGAAATGTCTCACTATATTTTTTATATCGGTTATGTGTTGGAGTGATAATATCTTGGATAAAGAGGTAAAAGACAGTGTATTGCAAAATGAATTTTAGTTCTTTCGTTTTACTTTATTTCTGTAGCCGTTGGAACACTTCGATTTCCCTGGGGCCTCACGTTGTATTTCCAGAGCACCAGAGCCTGCAGGCTTCCACGATGCCTCCAGCGAGGCTGCAGATGTGCCGGTCCTGCAACTTCCGAGCCGCAGCCACTGCATCTGGTGGCTCTTTGAATTTCATTAAACTTAAAAAATAAATGCAGTCCTCAGTCACGTGACGTATATTTCAAGTGCTCGAGTCACACATGGCTGTGGCTACCATCCTGCACGGCGGAAATCTAGAACCTTCCATTGTAGTGGAAAGTGTGGCACGAGGTTAAGAGTAGGGACCTTATGTCCCTGGGTCCAGTCTGGCTTTGACAAAGTCCTAGCTATTGCTGCACGCCTCCCAACGTCCATGCTCCTCTTCCCTGGGGGGCAGATCTCTGGTTTTGTTTTGGACTTCTTTTTCAATGTACTCAGGGGCTCGAGTCGGTTCCCTTCCCAGAGTCTGTGCTGGCTTTAGAGGTGGGCATGCGGCCTGAATCTGGCCAATGAGACATGAGGGGCATCACTAAAGCTGCAGGGGCAACTTCTTCTTTTTTTTTTTGGCAGAACCACTCTGCTTGTGGGATCTTAGTTCCCAACCAGGGATTGAACCTGGGCCACAGCAGTGAAAGCACCAAGTCCTAACCACTGGACCGCCAGGGAACTCCCCTGCAAGGGTTAACTTCTGGGGAAGGTTTTGCTATTGTTCTGTGGGGATATAAGGCTTGGAGGAGCTGCAGCTACCTTGTGACTATGAGGTGAAAGCTTATCCAGTATGTTGAAGATGGTAGGACAGGAAGCAGGAAAGAGCCAGGGGGCTTGGTAATCGTGAGAGTTGATGAGGCAACCAACTCTGGTGCTGCTCCCATTGAACTTCTTTTCATGTGAGGTGATCCACTTTCTTGTGGCTTCAGTGCGTTCAGAGGTGTTTTCTGTATTGCAGCCGCAAACGCTCTAGCCCATTATCTTTGGGCAAGTCACTGGCCTTTTTAAGCCTTGCTTTTCTCATCTCTAAGGTGTGAACACAAGTTCTTACCTCATTGAATGAGCTACTGTGATAATAATGCCAGCAAACACTCATATCACACGTGTTGTACGCCAGACTCTGCTTAAAACAGTCGATTCGTGTAACATACCTAAAACACTCAGCATAGGATCCTGAATCTTGTATGTTCTCAACACTCATCCTTACAATCGTTGTTGTTACAGGAACCAGGCTATTAGTCCAGACGATCTGTTCCTGGACGTTTACCTTCAGCAGGAAGAAGTAGCCTTCCCGTCCTCCCACCCCCCACCCCAGGGGGAAGGTAACAGAAGAACCTGAAGGATTTTTGCCCCATGTCAGCTTTAGAGATTCAGATCCTCTCCCAGCTGAACAACAAGGAAGCAGTACATAGAAGACTGTCTTCCTGGTGTTCAGGTTACAATACATACATTTAGAAATAGACTCAATTCAAGTTCCTGCAAAACCATTTGGAGGCCAAAGGAACACAGTCTGAGAGTGATTCTGGATGCAAACCAAACTCCTGGAGCTCAGGGGTGGGTTTGCTCTGCTGGCACACCATGCCCTGCCTGTCGGCATCCTGCTCAGCGAGCAGCTTGGTGACTGGTCCATTTCTTAACGTTCAGTTGAGTACTGTGCTGGGCCGAAAATTTACGCTACCTGAAATCGACCCAGCCAGCCTGCCATGGTCTCACGGCAGCTGGCAGGAGACAGGGATTCCTGGGTCTGAGGCAAGGACTTGATCGCTCAGGGCCCAGCAGGGCTGAGCTTCCTGTTTGCACCAATCCCCCTGGTCCCCCCCCCCCAACAAAACCCCTCCCCCCCGAGCTCATGAGGGTGACGGGGGAAGGCCCGTGTGGATGCTGCACCCAAGGTGGGTTCACGTCAGAGTTAAGGAGCCTCAGGGACTTCCCTGGTGGTCCAGTGGTTACGACTTCATTCTTCCAATGCAGGGGGCATGGGTTCGATCCCTGGTCAGGGAACTAAGATCCCGCGTGCTGCATGGCACGGCCAGAAATAAATAAATAAAATAAAATGATTTAAAAAAAGGAACCCCGAATCTAAGAAATCTTAGTCTTATTAAGAGTCAATAGCAAACCAGCCCAACTTTGCCGCTGAGAGAGGTGGTATCTTTATTACTCTGACCAGGAATCCAGCTCCCAGCCCCCCACCGCCAGGATGCACTGCCTCTGTCTCTTAAGGCCACTGCTGGACAAACAGCCTTGAGGAGACTGTCCAGGGCAAGGAGGTCAGCGCCTCGGCTCACAAAACGCGCAGAGATGGGAGAGGCTGTGGCGTTGTCTCCCAGGCTCGTGCTCACCACACGAGGCAGAGGAAGACCCTCTGTCTCTCCCGTCTACGGCTCTCTTCACAGATACCCTGTTTGTATCTCAGAGCTGCTTGCCATTGGATTTGGCGCCACGCTGTCCCTTTCCCTTTCGGTGGCCCATCACTTTCTCCGTGGTGCACGTTCAGAGGACCAGGGAAGTGCGTCTGATTGGTCCAGCTCGGGTCCAGTATCCAGTCCTGGGTGGACTGGCCATGGTCAGTGCAGGTCAGCTGACACAGACACTCTGCCTGCCTTTGTGGATGGATGGGGTGGGGCAAAGTCTCTCGGGGTGAAAACAGCTTCACTGAAGACTCATCCAGAAACGTTTATTGCACAACTGGTGTCACCATCCTTAGCAGCAGTAGTCCTTTAGTCAGGGTATAAATCACTCATATTAAAAAGAGTCATCAAATTGACTCAACTTCAGCAGGAAACAGTCACCACAATAAAGCCCTTTAATTATATGGTCTGCATTTTCTCAATATTCGAAAAGTGTTGTGCCTCCCTGCCGAGCAGATTCAGAGTGAAGCTTGACAACTCCTTTCATCCCTAATGGCTTGCTGCTTTTTGGAAGGGGCCAGAATCATTTGTACTACCACTGAAATGAGCTATTTATGTAAATCCTACTCAGGAAAACAGAAAAGCAATTGCAAAGCCAATCCAGCAGCCAGAGAAAAGGCAGCCCAATGAAAAGGGATGAATGGGAGAAAGCAGTGGAGTTCTAGCAAACAAAGTCAGTCTCAGCAGGACCCACCGAAAGGGAGCTGTCCTTTGCGGCTGAATGTGGAGGGAGGGGTCACAACAGGCTGGGTCCTAGCGCCCTTAACTTCCCATCTTTGTGGACGGAACTCTTCTCGTTTTCCAACATCAGCCTCTCAGAAAACAAGAGACTCTGAGCTTGTGCATGTGCACTTGAGTGATGAATAACTCTTCATGGATTTATCCGTGTTGTAATTATTCTCTCTCAATGAAATGAAATAGCCGTCAAAAGAGAGAAGCCCGATAAAGTTTGGCCAACCGTGCATGCTTGGTCAGAGCTAGTCTCCGGTTTACAAAATGTCAAAAACCAGTAGGAAAGGGCACTTTGGGGTGAGTGGTGGGACTAGTTTTCTCTGCCCTGGAAGTGCTTTGACCCTTTGGCTCCCTACCCTGCAGCTCGTAACTGGAGAGGCCTCACCCCTGCCTACAAGGTACCCTCTGCCCAGGCTTTGGAACTAGTTATTCTCAAGGGTCCCGTGTCAGACACTGAGCGTCCAAGCTGCCTTCCTCCCAGCACATGGGAGCTGACCTCCGGCCGCCTGCCCTGGACCTCCCTCCCACCCTGCCCCAACCCCTGGCTTCTCTCCTTCCTGCCTTGCTGCCCTGGGCCCCGCACCTGGCTGCTCTTTCCAAGCCTGGGGTCCTTGGGAATTTGTCCGTTCCTCCATCGAGGTGTTTGCAAGCTCCAGACACTGGACTCAGCGTTTTGAGAGGTACCATCCACGGTGGGAGGGAGAGAGGTGGTAAACGGACTCTTCCCGTGCAGGAGAGCCAGGCTAGAGGCGGGGCTGGGCTTCACGGGGCACCGAGGGGGCCTCCTACAGCTTGGGGACGCCAGGCAGACTGCACAACGGGGAGAACTTGTCCCCGACATCAGAGAGGAGGGCGTGAGGGGCCCAGTCCGAGGACCTCGGGGCTAGAGCAGAGGGCCCCCTCGCCCGTCTGTTCTGGTCCCCACGGCCCCCCTGGCGGGTTTACCGTGTAGGAGAGCGCTTCTCTCATTACTTGGGCAGCTCGGGTTAGACTCTGGGTGGTGCGTGTACTGGAGGGCCTTTGAATGTTTACCCTATTGGAACAGTTTAATGTGGTTAGAAAAGAGTGCATGGGGCCAGGGTCAGAGCGAAAGGAGGTGTATTTAAGGTTCACGTGTGTGTTCCTCTCTATGCTTCTCTGACGGCCCTAGAAGCTGGGCGGGGTCACCTTCAAAGGCAACATCTGGACCAGCCCTGGGAGATGTGTTTTCTTAGTGCTGGGAGGCTTTACACTAGCAAGTCCGGACTCTTCTGTTATACCAACACGACTCAGGCTGAAGAGCAATATTTTCTGAGTGATGGCTCGACCATCGTCTTGCACAGCCTGGAGCCTGGAGCTGTCCTTCCCTCTAGAAAATGCTTCTCAGAGTCACCTGGGGTGCGTGGTCCAGCGCAGGCCCTGGGGCCCACTGCTGACTTGAGAACTCTGGGGAGAGACGGGGCCTTGTGGTCTGGCATCTGAATTTTTAGCACACTCCCCAGGTGATCGGAATGAACACCAAAATTTGAGAGCCTTACTCTGGAAAACAGGTAAAAAGATCTTGTAAAGGAAATAGAAATTGCAGCAGCTAATCCACGTGGAAGCCCTGGGTAGGGTTTGTGTAATGTGCCTCTGAGATGTTCTGGTTACAGTGTAGATTCTTAGGCCGCTAGCTCCGCGGGCCAGAATCTCTGGAGCTAGAGCGCCAGAGTCTACATATTTGATAAACACTTTGGTTACTTATAAATGTGGAAGGGATGATTTTGGAGCTCCGAAGCTGCAGTAGATTTTCAATTTTCTTAACGTCGTAAATCCTTTTATTTTTTTTTTTAGTTTGAGCTCGGTGATTTGAATGAGGTAATTATTCTAGCCAGACTTTGGTGGACAGTTTTTGACTGCTTGGTGAGGGTCCCCACTGTTCCCAAGCATGTCCCCCCTCTCTCTGCTGCCCGATGGGGTGGAGGATGGAAAACCCAGACCTCCTTCTCCCTACCCACAGCCCTGTGCTGCGGAGACGCAGCGCAAACCTCTCGGTCCCAATGCCCACACTTTCTGGACCCCTACCTTTCGCGGTTGGGGGGATTCAAGCAAAGTTCTTTGTCTTTCATGGAATAAAGATGCCATCTAAAGTCTTGGTAACATTGTTGGTGGATGTCACATAAAAGGACTAAAATTTTTGCTTTTAAAATTTGGTGTATGAAAGGGGAAAATAGTAACCTCACAGCGGGGACACCTGGGACAGAGGTCAAACCAGCAATGTTGGGACCAGCCAGCTTCCTAACACCTGATCCAGTGTCCTGACAGGAGCACCAGGCACGTCCACGCCGTCGCTGCCCGGAACACACAACCTGAGTTAGTTCAGTGGGAAACACCGGGCAAACCCACTGGAGGATATCCTACACTGACCTACACTTTCTAAAACATCAAGGTCAAGCACACGTTGTTCCACATCCAGGAGGCTCAAGAGAGCTGAGAACAGAAAGTCCTCGCTGCCTTGGATTGGAAGCGGAGGGACAGAGCCATCCGGGGCATCATGGGCACAAGTGTCAACAGGTAAGTGTGGCCTGTGCTTTTGAAAGTAGCACTGCTCAGTGTTAAACTTTCTGATTTTGACTGTTGTACTGTGGATGCAAAAGAGAATGTCGTTGTCCTCAAGAAAGCCCAAAGGAATATGTAGGGAGGATCCTATATGCAGGATTCTATAAGTTATTCTCAAATGGTTTAGACAGAGAGGAAGCAAGAGATTCTGAGAGAAGGATAATAGGGCAAAATGTAAACAATTGATGACTCTGGGCGAATGGGAGTCCTTTGAACTCTTCTTACAACTTTTCTGCGGAAACTTAATTTTTTAAACAGTGTGTATAAATTTAGAGAGAGTATTCAAGCGACTGTTAGGGTGGTTTTGCATAGTGGGATTACCGAGGGGGGGGTAATTTTTTTTTTCTTTCTTAAAATCTGTTTCGCCCCTCACATTCTGTAGTAAGCATGAACTCTACTTGAAATCAGAACAGAACGAATGATGTGATAAAAATGATTGTTTTCTTTTCATACATATTCCAACTGTTGTTGTCTTTCCTTTCTGCTGGCTAAAGGAATCCATATCTACTTCTCAAAAGGATCTGAGATCTCTCAGAGCCAGGGGCACACACAAAACTCAACCAAATGGCACCCAAACTATATACACAAGTGGGTGGGGAAGAGAATTTAACTCATGGGACTCTTGATGAAGCGCTTTTGCTCCCCTTATTCTTGGAAGCCCGAATCTTTCCAGTCTGCTGGTGGTGTCTATTCCACACGCCTAATTAGCTCGTTTCCAGTAGGGTTTCACGCTCAAAGCACGAGCTTTCTTCTGCTCTGTATGCGCCTCTGTCCGGCTGTGGGTGAGGTAGCCAGGTCTCTGGGGAAGCACCAGATTACCATCTTTCTGCTTTTCCTGCCCTGCTAAGCATCTCAGCCGTATTATGGAGATACTTATCTTTTCCAATAATTTTCTCCTTGTTACCATGAAGATTTAGACAATACTTGGCAGATGCCGAGTACTTGAGATAATGGCTGTTATTTGAAGATCTTCCTCCTGTTCAAACGAGGTTGCTAAGATAACACGTACAGATCACAGACCTCCTCTCTACAATGGGCTTGGATTCTGAACATGTAAACAGTACGATATGTGAGCCTTTGGATTCGCTTGAAGTCTGTGGGGTGAAATCAGAACCTGAGATCTGCCAGGCGTGGTGGATGTTCTCGGGTTTTCCTTCCAGACAATGGGTGGTGAGCCGGAAGGAAATCCCTCCAGCAAAGCCCTGAACTTGAATGCCCTGGCCTCTCTTAAAGGGCAACAGTGAGGCCATCTCAGCCGTGTCGGACTGCTTTTATGGATACCTCTTTGTTTCTTGAGTTAGGTTGATTACTACTTGGCCAGTTGTAGAAATAACACAATTTCTTAGAAACACTTATTTGTGGTAACTTTGCAGAGCTCTGTGGCCGTGTTCAAACGAAGGCTTTATATGGTGATTGCTGCAAAACACACCCTACTTGATAGGTTGATCATAAAATGAGGTTGATCATTTTATCATTAAAGGGCTGGTTGTAGATACGCTTGACCCACTGCATACCTGTTCAAGATATACCTGCTGAAGACATAAAGAACTGAGTGTCTAAACAACTGCAAGGAGCTCATGTCCTTTTGCAGAGCTGGGGTTCGTGGATGACACGGGTTCGCAGCTTTATCAGGCAGACAGACCTGGTCCCCAGCCCTCAGCTGGGAGCTTGGCAGAGACGCAAACCCTCAGGCCCTACCTGGAACTTCTGAATCAGAATCTGTATGGTGATAAGATCCTGGGGCGTTGAACTCAGTTCACGAGAGGATGCAGCCTGGGGGCAGCGGGGCCGGCAGATGTTGTCCTCCAGGGGTGGGTGGGGAGGCGGAGGTCACCGAAAGGCTGGCTGAAGAGTAGGCTGCTCACAGGAGAGACAAATGTTCCTCTAAAAGACATTTAAGAATGATGTCCATTTTAATAGGTTTGAGACAGATGTTGTCTGAAGGAGGCTTGTGGTGAATGTTCTTTTCTGGAGGAAGGAGGAGGGAAGTACACTTATTTCAACCTGAATCTGTGCTAAACACTGTTGTAGGCTTAATACACGTGTATACACACGTGTGTACGTGTGTGTGTACACACAGAGCTATGCATTTACTCATGCAGGTATATACGTGTGTGTGTGTGTGTGTGTGTATCTCCTTTCTTCTCATCACCCAGGCCCTTGGCTACAAAGTCCCTCCTTACAGGTTAAGAAGGTGACATGGGGCCGTGGAGAGTCAGTGATTGCACATAAGGAACGAGGGGCAGAACTGGCAGGGCAGCCTGTGTCCCGCTGGCTCTGCCTCACTCCCTCCTTTCTGCATAAAATGAGCAATCCTCTTCTGATCCCGAGTACTTCCTGGTCTGTTCTGATCATTGGATTATGTGGTGGGGCAGGGGGGTTAGTGGGAGGTGGGGAGTTCCAGTTACTACAACTGTGAAGGAAATCACCTGGCCGGGTAAATCTCATGTTTACTGGAAATATACAGCCACGCCCGCTGCACTGTGGGTTCCTGGTAGGGGATCCCAGTGGGGCCAGGCTGAGGTGTGGCAGGGCCTGGTCGGTGTTCCTTTCTCCCCTGTCTTCCCCACCTCTGTAAGCTGGCCATTCTCCCTCTCTGCCTCAGTTTCCTCATTTGTAAAGTGAGCAAAGACCAGCCATAGCTCCTATCACTGCGGTCCAAGAGCATCAAGGCCAAATGCGGCCGACATCCGAGGGAGTGATACAGACACTGCTTCTGATGCCGTGCCCGCACAGCAGATGCCCACGAGTGGCTGCTCTTGCCGTGGATGGTGGCGATGATGCTGATGTAAGGATGCTACAGTTGGGGAGAAGGAGGCGCTGAAGACGTGCCGAAAGGACCGCACGGGTGCCAGGCCACAAGTGATGGTGGGGCAGTGGCCCACGGCAGGGCCCAGGAACTTCCCCCGGACCACTCCTGGGTACCAGACACGCGCTGGGTGTTCTTCCCCAGGATGGCTGAGCACTAGAGCCAGACAGCCGTGACTGTTGGTCCGCGGAGCCAGTCTCCAGGCACCAGATCGTCTGATTGCTGAGATGCGGGGTGTGGAGAGAAGCTTTCAAGTCTAGTGTTCTCTTACTCAAGACTTTAAATATAACAATCTTCTTTTTAAAAAAGATGTATCCAGTTGAAATACGCCCCTTTCAGAAAACGACCGTGGAGCACCAGGTGCCTTTTCATCTGCCTCAAAGAAGTTTCTAGTTGTTGCTGTCTTGGGGGTCTAGAGTGGTGTGGCCTTTTGCATATTCAAATAAACGCTCATCTTGTGTTTTTTCTTTTGAATCCGACAACCAAGATACCCAGACAATTTTGTGGAAATCAACAACCCAGCCTGACGAATAGCTGGATTAAAAAAAAGATGCAGGTGGGTTTTTAAGAGCTATTGAACAAAATCCAAGCCTTTGACCCCAAGTCTGTATTATAGCCACCAAATCCCTGCTTGGAAGGAAGGTTCGCAGCCAGCTCAGTGGGCCGGCTGGGGTTGGCTGGACGGCTTCCTCCAGCCAGGCTGCTCTTGTGTCCCGGTGAGGAAGTAGGCGCTGAGTGCAGGAGGGGTCCCGGGCAGCCTGTCTGAGTGTCTGCACGGACTGCCTCGCGGCACTCGGCACTCACGCCTGGGCGCCCCGATGCTCCAGCTGCGGTTCTGTGTCTGGACGTGACGTGGTTGGTGGTGGCAGCGAGTCACGGGGTCCAGGACATGGCAGACTACAGCCCCCTTCCACAGCCCGCGGCCAGTGACTGATGCAGACGTACAGAAGGCCAGCCTCCTCCAGCTCCAGGGAAGGTTGCTCTGGGTGCAATGCTCCCCGGGGGCTCAGGCAGCTGCTCTCCTGCTGATGCCACGTCCTCATTTAGCTTTCTTCCCCTCCCCCCTTCCCTCGGTGGCCTTCTCATCCTAGACAGGCAGGAATCCCCATCCCAGGCTCTGCTTCTAGAAATCCAGCTCCCGTTCTGCTACGTCCAAGGACTGGGGACAAGAGCAGTGGTCCTCCCAGGTGTGTGCGAGCCCAGAGCACGGGGGCTAAGCCACCACCCACCTCCCAGATAAAGCTGCCAGGCAAAAGACAGACGCCCCATTACATATGCATTTCCAGATAAACGACGAATAATGTTTTAGTACAAGTAAGTGCCAAAAATACTGGGTGGGACATACTTACACTAAAAAATGATTTTTTATTTATCTAAAATTCTAATATAGCCAGGCATCCCATATCTTGATTTGCTAAATCTGACAACTGTATCCCTGAGTCCCTTTTGGGTCTGTTTTGAGTTCACGGGGCGCTTGAGAACACTTTTGCTGCAACCCAGCTTCACCCGCTGGATAACAGCTGTAATGGTAGTAGCAGTGTAGTTGTAATAATACCAGCAGCAGCAGAATTAGTAGTAGTAATAGTAATAGTGGTAGAAGCTAAGACGTATCTATGGCGTATTGCATTCCAGGCAGCATTTCATTCTGAGTGTGTTACACATATTAACTCATTAAATCCCTGTCCCTCTTCTCTCTGTGAGATCCTATCTTGGTCCACATCTCACAGAAGAGAAAACTGAGGCACTCAGAGAAGTGACTTATCCAAGGCTGGTAAGTAGTGGGGTGGGCTCCAAACGCAGACCGTCCAGGGTCCACGCTTCTAACCACTGCACCAATTAGACTAATTAGGAGACTCTTAGAAAAACTACTGGATAGCATGAGTTTTCCCGAAAAGTAGAATCATTTCCTGACCAAGGTCTAAGATGCTTTGTAAACTAGTGGGGACAGACAGGGAGGGAACAGTTTCCCCTCCTGGTCCAGCCTGCAGGATGGGCAGCTGGCGAGGAGACTGGCTAGGCTGGGATATATTGTGTTCATAACAAGCTTAGCTGCACAGTTAACCAAGAGCGGGTAGAAAGGAGGCCCTGGTTGAATTATAACTGCCCAGGGCTGCGCTGTCCAACACAGGAAGCACCACCTGTGGCCCTGAGCCCTGGACCCATGGCCTGTTGGAGTGGAGGTGCGCTGTTAGGATCCTTCAGTAAGATACAACCTGGATTTCAAAGACTTAGTACAAAAAGTGTAAATGTGTCATTAATAATTTTCATGTTGACCACACGTGGAAACGATGATATTTTGGATATATTGGGTAAAATATATTTTAAAAACCAAGCCCACCTGTTTTCTTTTTACTTTTTAAAATACAGCTACCGGACGATTGAAAATCACGTTTGTATCTGTTGAGGGGAGATGAAGAAAGTAGGAAAGGAATGAGGCTTCTGGCCTCGAGGAGAAGGATCCTACAGTTGGGATCTGCCCGCCCATGGGGTCTTTCTAAAGTCTAGATTTTTCTGTCTGCTTTTAATTTTTCCCGCGAAGAACAAGAGACGCAAGTCAGGAGGAGAACGATGTCACTGCAGGGGGCTTGGAGTGCGGAGACATCGCGGGTGGCAGCCCTGCCGGGCAGGGACGGTGCCCGCCATCGGGGCATCTGGGAGCCTCACCCCTCGAGCCGTGGCCACACTTCCGCGGGCAGGAGGCAGGGGAGGAGGCCAGCCTCCTCGGGAAGCGCCGGGGGCCGGGACCTTAGCTGCGGTTTCAGGTTCAGCAGCTCTGGGGTGAGGTCCGAGACTGCATTTCTCACAAGCCCTGCGGGAGGAGATGCTGCTGGTCCTTGGACTGTACTTGGGTTAGCGAGGCTTTCTGTGACGGCCTTGTCCCCTGTACCAGGTTCCTAAGAGGAGCGGTCACTGACCAATTTACCTTCGTAACATCTCCTGTCACGGGCGCACAAATTCGTGGATTTACATCAACGACCGCATGCCTAATGGGCATTTATCAAGGGTTACCGTAATTTAGGGTAAAATGTGAAAGCGAAGATTGAACAAGGCCTGCGTTCCTTCGTGGTCCTGTCTCCCAGTATGCTACTGGCGTCAGGTGGCGGGAGGATACCCACGTTTTCGGACCTGGTATGTGCCGAGCTCCAGGCAAGGCACCTCACATACACTGTCCCTTTTCTCCTTGGCACCACCCTGAGGACGCAGCATTGGCCCTGCTTCTCGGATGAAACGTCATGGAGGAGTTAGGCAACAGGGGAGCAGCTGGTGAGTAAGCGAGGCCCTCCAGCATGGTCTTGCAGCTCCGATGAGTTTCCGCTCTGGTGCTGCACGGACAGCCTGGCTCCGCCCCGGGGACCTGCAGAGCCTGTGGCGCCAGCTTCCATCCACAGCTCCCCTCCGAAGGAGGTTTTACATTCTTCCTCCAAGTACTTGGAACAATGTTCTCCACAAATCCTGAGGACGTCATAGGCTGCCTTTCCCTGCCAGCTCAGCTTGTATCAGCCCCCCCCGTGATGACTCCGTTTTCCTTCCAGCTGGAACTAAACGGGAGGAACCACAGCTCCAGGTCCCCGACCTCTGCTTCCCGGGAACCTTCTGGAGCTCCCTCCCCGGTTCCCATCCTCAGCACCTCTCTTCACTTTGTGGTCCTCTGCATTGTAGAACTCGGCTTATCTGAGGGCTGCAACTACTGCTGAGCAGAGGCATATGCCAACCAGAGGTGATGCCACAGCCCCAAGAGGAAGAACCGGGGCTCTGAGCCCAGCTGATCTGGGTTGCATTCCTGCCTGCAGTATTGTGTGACCCTGACCTTGAAGCCATGATTTACCCTCTTTGAGCTTGTGTTTCCTGCTCAGTAAAAGGGAGTGGTTACTAAGCCGTCGCCCCCCTCACGGGGTGGCTGTAAAGCTGGAAAGACGGGTGTATTTAGAGTGCTCAGCATGGTCCCACAGAAGGTTCTGGAAGGGAGTCAACACTTGGAAGAAGGGCATGGCCCAGTGTGAGCTGCCCACTGCTGGTCTGGCTTCCAGCCGAGGGCAAGCCTGGTCTGTGCCACTCTGGGAGGTGAAACTCCAATGGGTGATTTGCCTCTTCAGCAGCTTGAAGAGCCTGAGGTCGAAGTTCAGGGTGACTGAGCTGCTGGAAGGTGAGGGTCCCAAGAAGGAGAGTCCGGGGTCGGGGGGGGCCCACATTGGGGGTGTAGCTCCTCCTGCCTCTCTGCTGAGCCTGGGACCGCAGGCTCCAAGCAGCCGGCAAGGATCGAGGAGCTGAGCTGGGATTTGCTCTTGCTGGGGAAAGGTTTCAATCAGAGCCCGACTGAGTTATTCTCCTGCTAAACCAAACACGTACACACACAGACAAACAAACATTTGCACTTTTCTTGGAAAATAATTGACTCTAGAGCACTGTGGTCACAATGTCAGAATATACTCCAAAATCACTCATTAAGAACCAAGAAAATGGGCTTCCCTGGTGGCGCAGTGGTTGAGAATCCGCCTGCCAGTGCGGGGGACACAGGTTCGATCCCTGGTCAGGGAAGATCCCACATGCCATGGAGCAGCTAAGCCCGTGAGCCACAACTACTGAGCCTGCACTCTAGAGCCCATGAGTTACAACTACTGAAGCCTGTGTGCCTAGAGCCTGTGCTCTGCAACAAGAGAAGCCACTGCAATGAGAAGCCTGTGAACCGCAAAGAAGAGTAGCCTCCACTCATCACAACCAGAGAAAAGCCCGCATGCAGCAATGAAGACCCAACGCAGCCAGAAACAATAAATAAAATAAAATAAAATAAAATAAAATAAAATAATAAAATAAATAAATTTCTTTTAAAAAAAAAAGAACCAAGAAAATGACAACAACAGAAGCCAATCTGGAGATGACCAGCTATTGGAACCAGCCGACAAGGATTTTAAAGCAACCGTTGTAGCTATACTCTATGAGGTAAAGGAAGACATGCTCATAATAAATAAAAAGAAAATTTTGGTAGAGAAATGGAAGCTATATAAAATGGAAATTGAAGAACTAAAAAATACAATATCTGAAATAGACTGCTTGTCATAATGGCAGGCACTCAATAAATAGGTAGATATTAAAGCAACATAGAATGAAAGAGATCTTCAGTTTTATCAGAACTGAAGTATAGCAGAATATCATGTATTTGCAGGCAAAAATCACAGTTATTCAGATATCTATTATGGAGACTGTCTTTTCATGTGAAACTGAATTCTTTCTGAATTATTTTTTAAAGAACCGTATTTTAGCAATTGAACCACATCAAGCTGCTCTTGAAGCCTGCTGCTTCAATAAAGAGTGGGTCTTGGTGCGGACTGGCAGCTGGGGGCTGTGGTTTAGCTAAAATTCCCTGCATTTCTTCAGCACAATGGAGGGAAAGAATGCAGACGTCAGAGGGAGATGCTCATTCAAGTCTCAGGGCTGTCTTCTACTTGCTCTGTGACTCTGGCCAGGATGTTTTTGTATTTTTGTGGCTGTTCTCTGTTTTCATCTATAAAGTAGACATTTTAAAAGTTGTGTTTGGGGACTTTCCTGGCAGTCCAGTGGTTAAAAATCCACACTTCCATTGCAGAGGGCTTGGGTTTGATCCCTGGTCAGGGAATTAAGATCCTGCATGCTGTGCAGTGCAGCCAAAAAAAATTTAAAATGTTGTGTCTATAGACTTGTTACAGAATTTAATATGAACTCCCACGGCAGGTATGAGCCTGGCACGTGACATCCCTCTGCCTGTAGAATTGAAAACAAGAGACGTACCTGGACATCTCAGTTCCTCTGGAGTGGCGCCCTGGGCCCTGGAGCCTAAGCTGGGTCCTGCAGGGACTCAGAGGTACCACTGTGGGACAGACAGGGTGGGTGACCTTCAGGTCTCTATCTGCAAAACCTGGTTTGCTTGGGCACCAGGATCAGGAGCAGGACCAGAGCAGAGGACCTCATGGGCAGTCCCACTTTGATGGCCACAGACCTGAAGCCTGGGGAAAGAGAGCCAAAGGGAAGACTATGGAGGAGATGGACTCTGTCGGATGCAAGAATGGGGACAGGAGCACAGCCCGGAGGCGTGAGTAATGCAGTGCCCCAGGTTGGCCATGGCTCCCTGTGTATTTTGAGAGCAGCCCAGAAGGCCTCCTGGAATGTCCCCCTGGCACCTCCAGGCTCTGCAGCTGGTGCAGGATCTGCGGTGCCCAGGACGCCCTGCAGTGACGGCCACAGGGAAGTGCTGCCCCCACGCGGCTGGTGGGGCAGGACCAGCACAGTGAACATTCTCCATCCCACCTCTCCTCTCTCCTCCGGGCCTGGGCAGGAACTCCGGAAACTGGGGTTCACGAGGGATGCAAAGCAAGCATCATTTTAAAAATAGTTTTTACTGTAACTTCAGAAGAGTCACAGCTGAAGATTGAAAGCAAAATATTCATGCATCAGCAGCTTCAACCGTTTTTAAAACAGATTGGAAAATGCCACTCCTGGGCTCAGAACACTTGGGGTTCCCCGCGGGCCTCAGAATGTCATCCTACCTCCTCATTCCAACCTTCAGGACCCCGCCTACCTGTAAGCCTCGCCTTTCACCTCTGATCCCTTGCTAGCACTGTCTCAGGCTCACGGATGAGCTTCAGTAGCTTCTGACCAAGCCAGCCCTTCCTGCCACAGGGCCTTTGGACATGCTTCTTCCTACACCTGATACTTCCTTGACCTCACATCCACATGTTCCTCCCAACACCCACCTTTCACCTGCCAGTTCCTGCCTAATTTGGCAAGAATCTGTGTAAGTATTTCTTAGTCTGAGAAGCTTTTCCCCACCTCCCAGGCTAGGCTGGACCCCCCTTCATCCTATTTTATTAGGATGACTCAGCACCAGGTAATTAGCTTGTAATTATGTGCTTACTGGCCCTGTCCTGGCTCTGTGACAGCAGAATCCTCGCCTTCTTGTCCACTGCTCTGCCCCTGGGGACAGTCAGACGTGTGCCAGGTCAGGGAGCAACTGCCAGCCCTTTGATGTTCTAGGCATTGTCTTAATTTCTCCCTCCTCCAAAATTGCTTCTAGGAAGAAGTTGATGAACCCTGTTATATTAATTGAGGATCACGTGAAACTTGTTCAACTAAATCATTTTGCAATTTGAACAAAATTGTATACATTAGCTAAATTCAGATCTCTTTTATACACGGTTTTATTATATGGAGGCCATTTGTGTCCCACGATCTGATCTGGAACTCTCAATTAGTTACACTTCAAGAGCAGCATTGTTAGGTCCAAGGGGGGGCTGGACGAGGGGTCTGCCTGCTGTGTGGCCTTGGCTCAGCTTTTGGAAGAAGAGGGCCCGCAGTACTTCCCCTGTGACACTCAAATGGGTTCGTGGAAGAAACAGAGTAAACATAGAAGTGCAAGACAAACAGATCCTGAAGTTTTTAATAATTTTTAAAGCATGTTTTTCTATGAACCTGGTGTTTATTCTCACTCTATACATTCAAATCTAGTTATGGACGGGTCATTCAGATGCCTTTGGCTCCTTTTTTTGAAATTGAAATATAGTTAATTTACAATACTGTGTTAATTTCTGCTGTACAGCAAAATGATTCAGTTATACATATATATATAGATATATATATATACATTATTTTTTCATATTCTTTTCCATTATGGCTTATTACAGGATATTGAATATATTTCCCTGTGCTCTACAGTAGGACCTTGTTCTTTATCTATTTTATATACAATAGTTTGTATCTGCTAATCCCAAGCTCTTAATTTATCCCTCCTCCACCCCCTTTCCCCTTTGGTAACCATAAGTTTGTTTTCTATGTCTGTGAATCTATTTCTGTTTTGTAAGTAAGTTCATTTGTATCAATTTTTTTTTTAGATTCCACATATAAATGATGTCATATGTATTTGTCTTTCTCTGTCTGACTTACATCACTTAATATGATAATCTCTATGTTCATTCACGCTGCTGCAAAAGGCAATATTTCATTCTTTTTTATGGCTGAGTAATATTCCATCGTATGTATGTACCACATCTTCTTTATTCATTTATCTGTCGATGGACATTTAGGTTGCTTCCATGTCTTGGCTATTGTGAATAGTGCTGCAGTGAATATCGGGGTGCATGTATCTTTTTGAATTAGAGTTTTAGTCTTTTCCAGACATATGCCCAGGAGTGAGATTGCTGGATCATATGGTGGCTCTAGTTTTAGTTTTTTAAGGAAGCTCCATCCTGTTCTCCACAGTGGCTGCAGCAATTTACATTCCTACAGACAGCATAGGGCCCCTTGCTCTTTTTATGTCACCCCAATTTTTCTTCCCCAGACATGAACTTTATTTACTTTCTTTCATCAAAATTCCCAATTTTTCCATGGAAACCATCTCAGTGCATTCAGCCTCAGCTCCTTCTCCCCTTTCCATAAATCAGGGAAGGACACTTTCACATCTGCTCTCCATTTTTTTTGTATGTTTATTGCAGGAAAATGGAAAATACAGATAGGGAAAGAGAAGAAAAGAGACACCATAAGTCCACCACCCAGGGGGAGAATTTAGTGTACATCTTTTACCTCTGCATACATAGCTACATCTATTTATTTGTTTGTTTAAAATGAAGACACCATTTTTGGAACAGCTTTAGATTTACAGAAGGAGGAGCAGAAAGTACAGAGAGCTCCCCCTCCATCCCCTTCCCAGTTTCCAGTCTTGATAACACCTTGTGTTAGTCTGGTACATCTGTTACAGTTGATGAGCCAATATTGATATATTGTTATTAACCAACGTTCATAGTGTACAGTAGGGTTCACTCTTGTTGTTGTACGTGCTATGGGCTTTGACAAATACCTAATGACATGTATCCACCATTCCAAAATCACACAGAATCGTCTCACTGCCCCTAAAATCCCCTGTGCTCCATGTATTCATTCCTCCTTCCGTCTCTTCCCCCCACTCCCTACCCTCATAAATCCTTGGCAACCACTGATCTTTTTACTTTCTCCTTAGTTTTGCCTTTTCCAGAATGTCATCGAGTTGGAATTGTAGAGTGTGTAGCGTTTTCAGATTGGCTTCTTTCCCTTAGCAACATGCGTTGAAGGTTCCCCCATCTCCTTTTTATGGCTCGATAGCTCATTTATTTTTATCACCGAATAATATTACATTATCTGAATGTACCGCAGTTTGTTATTCCTTCAAATTACAAGATGTATCTTGGTTGCTTCCAAGTTTTAGCAGTTATGAATAGAGCTGCCATAAACGTCCATGTGCAGGTTTTTAATCTGGATCAAAGTTTTCAACTCCTTTGGATAAATACCAAGAAGACTGATTGCTGGATCAAATGGTGAGAGTATGTTTACTTTGTAAGAAACTGTTAAGCTGTCTTCCAGCATGGCTGTGCCATTTTACATTCCATTGATCTACGTGTCTGTTCCTTTATCAGCACCACACTGTCCTGATTACTGTACCTTTGTAGTAGGTCTTGAAGTTGGGTAGCGCCAGTCCTCTGACTCTGCTCTTCTAGAGCTCCCTAATTTTGTCTCACGTGAGTTTTATGTTCCCAGCTACACTGGCTGCTCCGTGAGGACAGGGCCTTGTCTCCTCCTCCTCATGGAGGACCCAGTAAGCTGTTGACTGAGCAGCTCACTGACCACGATCCTCCATCTTGAGGGCATGATGCCATCATCCTTGGGCCACCAGTGACCTTGGGCCTCAGGCTCTTCTGCCTTCTTACATCACCAGCGTGGCAGCTGTAGTATCTACTCCTGGCCCTGGTTCAGCATCTCCAAGTGGAGACGGAGACGGACAAACCCACCCCTAAATGCATGTTGGCGAGGGAGCCCAGGCTCAGAGCAAGGGCGGACGTGGGCTGCAGACTCTGCTGTGCCCTCACTGGCTGCATAATTGCCCACGATCGCTGCCTCTCGGCAGCGAAAGCAAACTTTCCTGGGAGTGCTTCACAATTGCATGGTGGCTAAGAGAAATGAAAGATTTCCCTATCGAATCTTTTCTTAACTACTCTTTTTTAGATCTGAAACAATGATTCTACTCATTCAAGTTACATACATGTAGATAGTGGCTGTGAAAAAAAGATCTTTGGGATTCCTCTCAGTTAACTGTTGCACATAGTAAATGGTGCCAGAGCCGGTGGCGCAAGACAGTAACATCTGTTTCTGTTCATGGAGGTGTTGGCTGACGGGTCTAAGCCGAGCACTTCCTCAGCTGCCTCATGAGTCGGTTGAGGCCTGGCTTTGCTTTGCTCCTCGGGCTGCTGGGCTGGGCTGGCGGCCAGGATGCCTTCACCATATGACTGGCTCTGGGTGCTGTCTCCAAGGTTTCTCCAGGCGTCTAAAGCGAGCTTCCTCACAGCCAGGTGGTCTCGGGTGGCCCCAGGGGGCTGACTTCAAAAAGGAAATTAGGAGCTGCCAGCCCCATATGGCCTGGTCCCAGGACAGGCTCGGTGGACCCTACCTCATGTGTCAGTCAGAGCGGTCTCAGGCCAGCCCAGATTCGGGGGGGTGGCCACAGACGGCACGTCTTATCCAGAGGGGTAATGAGCTTGCGCTTATCCGGAGGTTGGTGGTGGTCACTGAAGACCGTGTCCCACAGCATCAGGTGTAAGAGTCACCTCGACCCTGCAGTGGTCGGCGGCACAGCACGGGGCCATGTGCCTACCCTCTCTGAGACGCAGTCTTACTTCTCAAATAGGGAGACTACTAACTGCGTAGGTTTGCTGGAAGAAACAAATAATACACACAGTGTACACATAGGAGGCCCTCGTCTCGTTACAGTGAGAAAAAATCACTTGGTCCTTAGCAGCAAATGGAGGCGGGGGTCCAGCCCGTATTCCCTCGGTCCACTGCAGAGCTCACCTTCCCGTTCTGACCGGCCTGAGAAGGGTGGGCCTGAAGTGCCCAAGGGACTGTGAAGACGGGGGCAGGTGGGCCACCCTCTGCTCTCGCCCTCCGAGGGCAGCTCTGAGGCTGTCCGCCCGCACCGTCGCCCAGGTCACCAGGGTTCCCAGGCTGACCCTCTGGGTCCACCTTTTGCCAAGTTCCCACCTCACGTCTCAAGCCCTCAGCGTGCTTCTTGGGATCACTTCTTGTGTAAACTGTTTGGTCCTAAATCCTCGTCTTAGGGGCTGCTTTTGGGGGGACCACAACTAAGATGGAGACCATTAGAATTTAAATACTTGACACATTCTAATACAACCAGTCGCCCCATGTTTGTAAAGGATTTATACAGTCCACTTCTTGGTTTCCTGTTTCAGGCAGAAGCCCGGTGGTCCCCACAGGTAGCAGAGGGACAGTCCATTTTCCTTTCCAGGGTGAGGCAGTCAGCCCAGCACCACCCACCCACCCCTGCCTCCTGCCGCCGATCTGAAAGCCAAAACGTAATATAACCAGCAGTACCTCCCAATCAGTCCCAGCCCAGCCCTTTTCTTCGTCTCGGGGTGGGGAGTGGAGGGAGGATTAAGAAGTGGGTGTGGGGACTTCCCTGGTGTCGCGGTGGTTAAGAATCCACCTGCCAATGCAGGGGACATGGGTTCGATCCCTGGTCCGGGAAGATCCCATGTGCTACGGAGCAACTAAGCCCGTGTGCCACAATTACTGAGCCCGCGTGCCACAACTACTGAAGCCCACGTGCCTAGAGCCCGTGCTCCGCAACAAGAGAAGCCACCACAATGAGAAGCCCGTGCACTGCAACAAAGAGTAGCCCCTGCTCGCTGCAACTAGAGAAAGCCAGCATGCAGCGATGAAGACCCAACACAGCCAAAAATGAATAAATTAAAAAAAAAAAGAAGTGGGTGTGGAGAGCAGCGCTCTCACGGGGCAGTGGGTTCTGGGGTGGGGGCTATTCTAAGGGCTCGAACCATACTTCCTCTTGGGAGGGAATTACTCTTGTTGAGAAGAGAGTTCCTGGTGGGCTGCAGGGCAGGAGTCGGTGGCGGGGGGGAGGTTGGGGGGGAGAGGAGGGGGACAGGGCCACGGAGCCTGAGACTGGCTTCACCTGCTCTGCATTCAAAGTGCAAAGGGACCTGGAGGCCCCGAGAGGTGAGGGGAGAGGGTGGGGGGCACCTGAGTGGCCCAGCAGATCCTGTGGGGTGAAGGGCTTGGAAGTCAGGACCATCTAATGTTGAATTTTATGTCATTGGCCTTTCATGAAAATCCTTTCTAACCCATGCCCCCCAAACTTGACCAAAGTGCCCCCCTGACATAAATGTGTGCACATGTGTGTGTTGATGAAATTAGAGTTCAGGTTTGAGTTCTCTCTGAGCATCGATGAAATGGAGTCCAAACGAAAAGAGTGAGGACTGGGAAATAATCACCCCAAAGTCAAAGTGACGGGGAGAACACTCATTCAAAGAAATTTGCAAAAGTCTTGAGGAGGATGTGGATTTTCCACAAATCAGAGAAGGGAAGGTTGAGTGTCAAGGGGCAGCAGAGCTGACTCCTGGCCAAGGGTTATATCAGGGTGCCAGACTCGACACTTGAGTGTGTGTTGAGTAGGGTCTTTACCTGAAAGACCTCAGGGTGTAGGTTTTGTCCCATCCCAGGAGCACAAAACTGCATAGGATAAGGGCACACCTGCCTGTCTCCACGGAGACTGAGCCACTCGCCCCGAGGGCTGGATCCAGTACCTTCTCTGACCGCATCAGCTAAACCAACATAATCCACTCTCATCTCCTTCCCCTCCTTCTGTTGACCTCTTCCCTGGACCAGGGTGGGGGCTGGGGGAGGGGTTGTCACACATTTATTTCTCGAAGTGTTTATCCTGCAGTGGTCAAATGGTGGGTTAGGTAGCACTTTATGTGACGTGAGTGTGAGAAGCAGAGGCTGGTGTGGGTGGAGATGCTTGGGTCCACGCATCGCTGCCCTGGCTTGAGAAATTTCAGAATCCTTTCAAGGGAAGCTTCAGCATTTACCTTTGAGAAAACAAACTTGGAAAGATTCTTCAGAATCCCAGAGTGTGCTGGGCCAGGCTTCAAAGAATTTGACGCAAGAGGGTCATATGAACCCAAATGGCAGAGGAAATTATAGATTTGGCACTCAGCAGGCTTCCAATCCATCAAGGCCTCCAAGCCAGGTGTTTCTTGTTCTTTCTTTCTGTCCCAGCATCACCTGGAAGACTTCAGCTTCGGCTTGCTCACCCGGGTGTGTCCCAGGCCCCTTAGTGTATAGATGTGGAGAAATCAGGCTGCAGTCATGGAAGTAGAGACCCAGGACAGCTCACTACAGGAAGTGATGGAGGGTGCTGGCTCTCCTCCAGACCTACTTTCTATTCAGAATCTTCAAAAACCATCCCAAGCACCATCCCAGTTAATCTCACAGCTGCCCTGTGAGGTCCCAGTGGAAGACATCGTGACTCCTTTGGGAGATGAGGAACCTGCAGTTCAGAGTGGTTAAGTGTGTGCCAGAAGAGGCAACCAGCTGAGTCTGGGAAGGTCTTCTGATTCATCCTCCCCTAGGTCACAGCCTCAAAAACCTACAGGAGTCAGCAATGACACAAATGAGTGAAGTGGCCCGAGCTAGTGGGGCACTAGGGAGTGGTGGGGACCGTGGCCAACGGGGGAGCTATTCCCACCTCATGAGGGAGCCACTCTTCGGCTCCATCCAACTGTGAGCCTGTGGTGATATGGGCCCCGTTCTGCTAGATTTTCTAAATTTACCAAAATCCATGTTCTGCAAGAAATCACTTGGCAATTAATTAAACAACAACCACCATGTGCAGATTAAACAGAACATGTTTTCAGGTGGTGTTCAGCGCCCAGGATGTGGTTCTGTGCCCGTGCCATACCTTGGCAGAAGGAGGCTAGATGGGGTGGCAGTGGCAGGTGGCGCAGGTGGCGTGGTCCCTGTGTCCTCAGCAGCGTCCTGGACCTGCTCCTTCGACGTGGCAGCTCCGCGGAGGCTGGGTTAGGGTGGGGAGCGGCTTCTCAGCCACGGGTCCTGGAAGGGGAAGTAAAAAATGGTGACCGTTAATGCATTAGGCAGGAAGGCAGAAGTACAGAGTTACTGGTTCCCCAAACCGCCTCCTTCCCCCAACCTGGCTCCACCAGGAGCCTGAAATATTGCCTTCACTTCTGTAAGGTCATTTTGGAGTTTATGGCAAACTTTGTGTTTTCTTGAGTGAAGGATGCAGTTAACTGTCTAATCTCTGCTTTCCTCTACTTTCCGTCGTGTCATTTCTGGGACGACAGGGGACAATGAGAAGCCTTCTCCTTATCTGCAGATGTCACCTTGGAGCAGCCCTTCAGTATCTAGACGGTTTCTGTTGAGAACAGTCCAGAGTTGTGGGTGGGAACTCTGGTCCCGAGCGTCACTCTGTGACCCTATCCTCCCTCGAGGGCAGTGAGACATCTGTTTCCCGCGGGTTGTTCATCACTGTTGAGACTTCGGGTTTTCTCTTCCTGTGTGTGCACCGCCTGAGCCGCCAGAGGTATCCCCAGCAGGCTCGGGGTGTGGGTGTATCAGGAGGCCCACGGTTTCTTCCGTGAGATTGGTGTGGTCCCAGCAGATAAAACACTTTGGAGGGGAGCCTGGAAGCACATGCTCCGCATCCTTCCCCCAACCACGTCTGCGGGCCCTGCCCCATCCTGAGCCGCACCCCGAGTGGAGACCTCGTCCTCAGGGCTCAAACCCTTTCCCCATCCTGCCTTAGAGCCTCTCCTATTTTCAGCAACAACAACAACACACCAAAACAGAAGGCTCTAGTGGGGGTCCCTGCACACCAGGAGGAAGGGGTGCTTCAGGAAGGACCCAGACGGACCCATCCACACCTTCCCATTGTGGACAAGCACCAAGAGACAGGGGAGGACTCACTTCCGCAATGTCTCTCTTTTTTGGTCTCTCTTCATTCCACTTAGAGTAAGTGTACAAGAGGTTATCACGCTTGTTCTGGAACAGTTCTTGGGAAGTTATGAGGAGCTGGCAGGATTTGCAGCCCACGTCCTCAGGTATGCAAGAAATAAATTTATCTCTATTTCCTCAAATCAACGTCATTCTGACCCAGAACTCTTGACCCCAATGAAATGCCGTGAACGCCCTCCTAGTGTTACTGAGACCCCGCCCTCAGGACCCACCAAGAGCTCCCGGGCTGGCGGGTGTCGCTAGAGGAGGGCAGGGAGTGTGATCTCTGACTCCTGACTTCAGCCTTGGGCTCTCTGGACTCCTCATTCACGCCCTCCTGTCCTGTGGCCCTCCTGGGTGGCCCACAGCTGAGCACTGCCACCTCCCTTCCACTGGAGCTTACACTTCCCACTGCCGTCCTGGCTGGCCTGGGACTCAGTCTCCCGGACACTGGGTGCCATCTTTGTCTATCAGCCTAAGTGAGGAGAGTGAAATGGAGAGACGTCAGACGGAAAATAGAAATCAGTATCCCCCAAGGTCTCAGCCAGACCAAAGGGAAAGATGCAGGAGTTTGCTTGTACAGTATGATTCAAGGGTCACTCACTGCTGGAAGATTCTCCAGTTTAGAATCTTTCGAAGTGCTATTCTGCCTAAAATTTCCAGTATGAAAATGCACACAGTATTTTGTCTCCAGGAAAGGGCTTTTACATCATCATTATCTGTCATCACCAGCATGACATGCTCAGCATCACGGAAGGTGAGCTAGTCTCTTCCTCACATGGCAAAGTTTGGGAGGAGGTGGGACTGGGATGGGGCTGTGGGGTGGCAGCCTTGCCCTAAGGGAGGGTGTCTGGGTGTCCGGCAGTGTTCAGCTGGGCACCATGAGGATCCAGGCTCCTGATTTGATGGAGAAAGGGTGTCCCAAGTAGAGGGTCACTTTGGGACTGCCTGGTGTCTGAGCGGCTGTTGCTGTCCACGCGATTTGATTGTTTCCAGTGTTGTCTGAGCAGCATGACCCAGGCTGGAAATGTTGCTCCTGAACGTTCAGGTGGCTTTTCCCTTCCCATCCTTGTCTTCATAGATCGGGAGACAGTTCTGAGGCATTGTATTCAGGACTTTATGGTTCTAAGTTACTTGAGCTTTTCCTTTACTTAGTCTTTCCCAAATCTATTCTAAAAATTATGTATACCTCTTTTGAATGATAGTCCTAGTGTTACTTTATTTTTTTTTTTTGGGGAAATGGAATACATGAGTGCAAAAAGATTCCAGTGGAACACAAGGTCTATCACGAATGTCAACTCCGTCCTATCCTTGCCCATCCTAGGACCCTCCCCAGAGGCAGCCACTGCTCCTGGGGGTGGTAGCAGGTCCTGCACTCTGGTCTGAATTTCCCTATGTTTCAGCTTGTCTTGAAGATTACTCCATATCATCACATAAGAGTCATCTTATTTTTAAATGACTACATAGGATTACAGTGTATTGACATTTCACAATTTGTAATTAAACCCCTTTTAAAAAATATTTAGGTACTATTTTCTTCAGTCTTAGAAATTCACAAATAATGCTTCCTTATTTTCATTATTCATTCAATATCTCTGTATATACATTTGTGTTTTTATACTTAAAAAATGTTTTTCCTGTTCCTGATTCTTTATCTCTATTTCCATTTCATCACATTGTCTTTTCTAAAAATATTGTGTGTAAATATATATGTGTGTCTTAGTTGTAAGCCATCTTAATTTTTTGTAGACTGAGGAGAGGCAAAATGCTAATAAAAGTCATGATAAAAACTTTTGACAAATTAGGCACAGAAGGAACGCACCTCAACATAATAAAGGCCATATATGACAAGCCCATATCAGCATCATACTCAATGGCTAAAGTTGAAAGCTTTTCCTCTAAGATCAAGAACAAGATAAGGGTGCCTACTCTTACCACTCCTATTGAACATAGTACAAGAAGTCCTAGCTAGAGCAATCAGACAAGAAAAAGAAATTAAATGTATCAGAATTGGAAAGGAAGAAGTAAAATTGTCTCTGTTTGCAGATAAAATGATTTTATGTATAGAAAATCCTAAAGACTCAACAGAAAACCCTGTTAGATCTAATCCATGAATTAGGTAAGGTTACAGGATACAAAGTTAACATACAAAAATCAGTATTGTTTCTATATCCTTGTGACAAATTTTCTGAAAAAGAAATAAAGAAATTGATCCCATTTACAACTTCATCAAAAACTTCATCAAGAAAGAAATAAAGAAATTGATCCCATTTACAACTTCATCAAAAACTTCATCAAAACTTCATAGTTATTTGGTTAAAATAAATGTGTCCAAAGAATTGAAAGATCTCTACTCTGAAAATTACAAGACATCCATGAAAGAAATTGAAGAAGACACAAATAAATGGAAAGGTATCTCATGTTCATGGATTGGAAGAATTACTATTGTTAAAACGTCTTTACTAGGAAAAACCATCTATAGATTCAGTGCAATCCCTATCAAGATTTCAAAGTCATTTTCAACAGGAGTAGAAATACACTCCTAAATTTTATATGGAACCACAAAAGACCCCCAATAACCAAAGAAATCCTGATAAAGAAAAACAAAACAGGAGTCATCATACTGACTTCAAACTATGCGATAAAGCTATAGTCATCAAAATTCTATGTACTGGCATAAAAACAGACAAATAGATCAATGATATAGAATCAAGAGCCCAGAAATAAACCCAATCATATACAGTCAACTGAAATTTGACAAGAGAGCCGAGAATATTCAATGGAGAAAAGACATTCTTTTCAATAGATAGTGCTGGGATAACTGGATATTCACATGTAAAAGAATGAAACCAGACCCATAGCTTATGCCACTCACAAAAAGATAAGAGATAACAAATGCTGGCATGGATGTGGAGAAAATGGAACCCTTGTGCACTATTGGTGGGAATGTAAATTGGTGTAGCCACTATAGAAAACAGTATGGATGATCCTCAAAAAATTAAAAATAGAACTACCATATAATCTAGCAATTCCATTTCTAGAAATATCTCCAAAGGGAACAAAGACGCTAACTTGAAAAGATATCTGTACCCCCATGTTCATAGCAGTATTATTTACAATAGTCAAGACATGGAAGCAATCTCACTGTCCATCAATGGATGAGTGAATAAAGAAGTTGTGGTATATATACAAAATAGAATAGTATTCAGCCATAAAAAATGAAGAAATTCTACCATTTGTGACAACATGGTTGGACTTTGGAGGCATTATGCTAAGCAAAATAAGTCAGACAGAGGAAGACAAATACTTATATGTGTAATCTAAAAACAAACAAACAAACCAGCAAACAAACTCATAGAAAAAGAGATCAGACTTCTGGTGACCAGAGGCAGTGGGTGGGGGGAAGGGAAATTGGAGGTAGGTGGTCAAAAGGTACAAACTTCCAGTTATAAGGTAAACAAGTACCAGGGATGTAATGTACAATATGATGACTATAGTTAGCACTGCTCTCTGAAATATAGGAAAGTTAAGAGAGTCAATCCGAAGAGTTCTCATCACAAGGAGAAATCTTTTTTCCTTTTTTCTTTCTTTATTTTCTTTTCATTATATCTATATGAGAAGATGGATGTTAGCTGAACCTATTGTGGTAAATATTTCACAGTACATGTAAATCAAACCATCATGTTGTATGCTTTAAAGTCATACAGTGATGTATGCCAATTATTTCTCAATAAAACTGGAAAAAATAACTTAGAAAAAAAGAAACCAGTAAATATTCTCCTTCCCTGTACCATCCTCAGTGAAGTGGGGTAGAGTCAAATTTCTTTCCTATGACTTTTCTTTCTGTGACTTTGTTGCCAAACACTTTATTTCTGGTATAAATTTACCCTGGAAATTTATGGACCTTTCTGGCCAAGTGATAGTCAGCCAGTCTCCTAAGAAGATGGAAAGCAAGACGATGAATTCCACAGTCTCTCTTTATTACTCATTTGTAGCAGAACCATGATATTCTGTGCAGTAGTGAAGACGCTGACCTGGGTAATTCATCGCCAGTTTCTTCCTGATGATGGCGGGCTACTTAGTCCTGCTCTGTTGGGGTCTCTGAGTCTCCTGGCTTTACCCATAGTCAGGAAATTTTGGAGAACCTGCCTCTGTGTTCTCAATCCTGCCTCAGCACTAGAACCACCTGGAGAACTTCATAAACAGCAGGATGCCTGGTCCCAGGCATTTTCCTCTGGTGTGCACCCAGGGCTGACAAGCCGGGACTGCATGAGCATTGAAACACTTCCCACCTCCAAAATCCCAGGACCGAATGACAACTGTCAAACTTGCCATAGAACCAGAGGTCTTGCAAACCCTGAACAACTTGGAAGGTCGTTTCCTTCACCAGAGTTTTCATGTTTATGGTTTAGAGTGTTGTGAAATATTTTTCCTTGTGAGTTTCCCCTCTAAAGTTTCCACAGCTCTGAGTAGAAAAGATGAAGTTTGGGTTTCAGGAAATAACAAGCTGGAACACAACTTTCTCCAGGTGTGAAACTGGAGATGCAGCCATCTGAGAAGCCAGGTGGGTGTAACTTTCCAGCACCTGGGAGTAGAGGAGAAAGGTCAGGCTACAGCATCAGCCAAGGCTGGCTCCTCCTGCCTCCAGGTCAATCTTCTCACCCATTGACTCAGCTTCGCCAGGTGTGTTTCTAGATCTCGAAGCCTCCATGGTATCCCAGGCTTAGAGCTCCCTTGTCTGCGGACATCAGTGTGGAACATGCTGAGAGATTGGATGACTGCATTTCTTCAGCCTGAGCATTATCCACAGCTCCTTAGCACTGTAGCAACATCTTCTCCTTGATGGTAGGAAACCCGGCTGACCTTTCTCAAGTCCTCATTGTTACTTTGCCAGAATGTTAAGCATACCTTTCTCTGTACAGTTATGTCACTTTTGCATTGTTGGGAAACCTTACATTTCTGGAAATTAAGGGTTCCAGAACTCTGAAGGGGTTCATACTGGAACACCTTGACATGTATAGCGGTGATATTTTCTTAGTACATCTATAAAATATCATCTCAAAGTACAAGCAAAACTATGGACATTGTAAAATATATAGGCAGACAGAGGATGGATGGATGGATGAATGGATGGTCAGATGTATTAATTGCCTACTATTAAGAGGAATTCCCACCCTAGGGTTATGGGGATGACCAAACACACGACACCCAATAATGGAAGATGCGATTGACATCAGTTTGTTAATCACATACGCACAGCCTCGGGGAGGACCTCACACTCTACGCAGGGCCACACAGGGGTTGCACTTGGGATCAGAGTGAACCAGCAGAGCCTGTGGGAAGCCGGCTGTGTAGTCAGTAATCAGAGGGTGGGGAGGGGTCCCTTGGATCCAACGAGAGAATGTTCCAACTGTCTTATTTGGATAGTTCTGTGGGCTGCAGGGAACTGAAACCCGGTACTCAGGAATAAGCAGGAGCTGCATCTAGTTCTCTTGACAAGGAGGGGTATCCGGTTACGGAACTTATTCGTGCGAGCATTGTGGTTAAGCCGTTTGAGGTCCTCCCAATTTCACCAAATGTCAAAGGAACACATAAGAGTGGACCTTCATTGAATGCCTTACACCTGAAGAGAAGAAGGAAGGAAGAATGGATAGATGGATGGATGCATGGAGGGAAAGGAGAGGTACATAGATGGAAGTGTGAGTGAAAGGATGCATGGCTGGACACACTGGTTGAGTGACACAGGGGCTGAGGGCTTGTGTTTGACCCTGCCCCTGCCAGGTGCTGTCTGTGTGAGCTCAGGGGAGCCGATTAACCTCTCCCCACATCTTGTGAAATGTGGACTGAGTCACTCCTCTAAGGTTTTCATGAGGATTGTGTTGGCTCATGGTGGGTCAAGCATTTCAAGTGGTGCCAGACACAGAGTAGGTGCTCAGTAAATGCACTTACTCTATTTTTCAAGTTAGCTTTGAAAACGCATACATTATATGTACTGCCAACTTCTTATCCAAGTCTATGATTGCGTTTTCACTCCATTAATGATATATTTTGGTGAGACGTGCTTGTTTTACAGGCACTCTATTTCATTAATCTTTGTTTTGAGGTTGCTGCTTGTTGTAAACTGTTTTTGAAAATCACCCACCTCAAGGTCATAAAAATGTTCTCCTGTTTTCTTCTAAAATTTTTATCATTTCACATTTCAGTCTATGATCTATCTGGTACGTGTTGCTGGATACGATGTGAAGTAGGGGTCAAAGTTCAATGTGTCCACGTGGAGGACTCAGCACTTTATTGAAAAGATCACCTTCCATACTGCCTTTCAGGGATCCCTTTGTCATAAATTGGGTGGCCCTGGTTCTGGATTCCCTAATCTCTCTCATTGTCTGTCCCTGCGACCCCCCTCCAGATGGATATCCAGAATATACGAGGAAGAACTCTTATGTTAAAAGACAGCCAAATCAAAATGGGCTGATGAATTGAACAGGTGTTCAAGTCCATTTTAATTCTGTGCTTGTAATCACTGATTTAACGGTGCATTTATTGAGTGCCTGCAATGCACCATTCTGAGACAGCAAAACTTACCATATTTATGTATGTTGGTATGTGTTTACTTACTCACTTCTTTTTTTTTTAACATCTTTATTGGAGTATAATTGCTTTACAGTGTTGTGCTAGTTTCCGCTGTATAACAAAGTGAATCGGCTATATGCATACATATATCCCCATATCCCCTCCCTCTTGCGTCTCCCTCCCATCTTCCTTATTCCGCCCTTCTAGGTGGTCGCAAGGCATGGAGCTGATCTCCCTGTGCTATGCAGCTGCTTCCCACTAGCTATCTATTTTACATTTGGTAGTGTATATATGTCAATGCTACTCCCTTACTTCGTCCCAGCTTACCCTTCCCCCTCCCCGTGTCCTCAAGACCATTCTCTACGTCTGTGTCTTTATTCCTGCCCTGCCCCTAAGTTCATCAGAACCATTTTTTTTTTTTTTTTTTAGATTTCATATATATGTGTTAGCATATGTATTTGTTTTTCTCTTTCTGAATTACTTCACTCTGTATGACAGACTCTAGGTCCATCCACCTCACTACAAATAACTCAATTTCGTTTCTTTTTATGGCTGAGTAATATTCCATTGGATATATGTGCCACGTCTTTATCCATTCATCTGTCGATGGACACTTAGGTTGTTTCCATGTCCTGGCTATTGTAAATAGTGCTGCAATGAACATTACGGTACATGACTCTTTTTGAATTATGGTTTTCTCAGGGTATATGCCCAGTAGCGGGATTGCTGGGTCGTATGGTAGTTCTAATTTTAGTTTTTTAAGGAACCTCCATACTGTTCTCCATAGTGGCTGTATCAATTTACATTCCCACCAACAGTGCAAGAGGGTTCCCTTTTCTCCACACCCTCTCCAGCATTTATTGTTTGTAGATTTTTTGATGATGGCCATTCTGACCAGTGTGAGGTGATACCTCATTGTAGTTTGGATTTGCATTTCTCTAATGATTAGTGATGTTGAGCATCCTTTCATGTGTTTGTTGGCGATCTGTATATCTTCTTTGGAGAAATGTCTATTTACGTCTTCTGCCCACTTTTTTTTGGGGGGGGGGTGAAGTAGGAAAGAATAGCTTTATTGCTTTGCCAGGCAAAGGGGGCCATAGCAGGCTAATGCCCTCAAAACTGTGTGTCCTGAACTGGAGGGGATAGTGAGGAGTTTTATAATAATGATTCAGAGAGGACGTGGTCAGCTCGTGGACATTGTTCTGATTGGCTGGTGGTGAGGTAATCAGGAGTCAGCATCATCAACCTTCTGGTTCTAACTGGTCTGGGGTCTACATGCTGGTGGGCAGCATACAGTTAACTTCTCCCACCTGGTGGGAGTTTCAGTATCTGCAAAAGAGCTCAAAGATATTGTTATGTGTGTCCCTTAAACGGGAACCTGGACCCTGCCCCAAGGCTGCCCTACCGTTTCTTTTGACAGTTCCTTCATAGTCTCCACATCCCCTCCCTTCCCTAATTAGCAGCTGTTTGAACCTGCCCATTGGAACTCAGGGAAGGTCTTGGAGGCTGAATAAAGCCTATTTCCTGTAATCAAGAAATGGGGGACACAGGAAGGCTTTTGTGCCCAGAAGCCCCACAGGGTCCTGCTCAGTTCCATCACTTGCTGCAAGTAATAAATCTTTCCTCCTAATACGCGATATGGGGATATATGTACATGTATAACTGCTTCACTTTGTTATAAAGCAGAAACTAACACACCATTGTCAAGCAATTATACACCAATAAAGATGTTAAAAAAAAATCTTTCCTCCTCCGGCTCTTTGGCTTGGTTATGTCTATTGGTTCAACAACCACCAAGAGGTGAACCCAGTTTTCAGGTAACAAAACTTCTATGTAGCTCTTTGAAAGTAATTCTATTTTCTTAAAATTTGCATTGAAAAGTTGATATATTTTTAAAAAATGGATACAACTTTAGGAACAGTAAGACCAAGTTTAAGAAAAGCTGAGTAAATTTTAGACTATAAACCCTTGACAAAGTTTGCTTAATTTATTACTGATTCTAAATGCCTACCATGCAGATGGAACTCAAATATTTATGACTGAGCACATTAATGAGTAAATGAACTACAACATTTGAAATGATTAAGAATCTAACAACCTAATATTTAATGGGCAGGATGAGCAGACAACATGAACAGAAGGAAAAATATTCTCCTGACTGAGAAAAAATGTAACGGAGGAATACAACGTATTCACAGTAATATTAATTTTCATTTAAAATTTTCTTTCACTTAAGGGAGGAGTAATGATGCATAAAGTTGTGCTGTTCCAAGAAAAGAGATTTAATGCTGGGGCTGAGTAATTAGTGAACAGTACAATTAGTGAGCCATCAAAAGACTAATCAATGGCCAAAGCAGAGATGAAAGTTACCAGTGTCACTGGTAAACTGAGGAGTCTCGGTAGGAAACAGCTCTTCATTTTCCCAATTTCTATGCTTCCCTTCTTCTGAGCTATGTGAACCCATACTCCTTAGTGGTACCTTTGCCAAACTATTTAAATTTTAGCCACATCTGTTATTATTATAGTCCTATTTTTGTGTGTTTAAGGCACAGTCATGTTCATTTTAAACTGGCAGCCACAGAGCTAGGTCAAAGGGCTTCTCCCCAAAGTGCCAGCTCCCGGACTCAAGAGTGTGTGTTGGTGCGTGTGCGCGTGTGGGCCCCTGTGGGGGAGGGAGTGGAGAGTTGAGTCTGGATCTCTGGCCCCTCTCCTCCCTCTTCTAAGCTCCAGCTCCACTGGCATTGAAAGGAAAGGCAGGAGAGAAAAGGGAAAAAAAGGCAAGTATCTTCTCTGTAGGCATGTATGCAGCCTTATTCTGTTGGTTCTCACTGCTTCTCTGGTTAACGTAATAGCAGGAGGAAAGGTGGATTATAATTATTATGTATGTATTTGTTTGCTGAAAGTTCCCGCTCACAGGGGGAGAGTGATTCTATTAGTAGCAGGATTGATTTGCTGTTCTGAGGGTCCATTTGAGATTTGCAGTCTCAACTTTCAAGCCAATCATCTGCATGGTTGAGTATTTACCTCCAATTGAGAGTTCAGCCGTTCAGTTGCAGGGCAAGTGTTGTCTGTAATCAGGGCTGGAGTTTTCCCCGGAGTAAACAGGAAGAAGGGACAGTACAAGGAAAATGCAAAGCGTCAATGTGGATGCCTGACTGTGGAATCTAAGTTGGAGGAGGAAAAGAGGTGTAAAGGTGTTAGGGTCAACAAAGGAAAGTTCTGTTGATGCTGAGAAATTATCAGAATTTGAATACTAAGCATGAAATTTTGAAGTTTCTATTTTATGAGTAGTAAGTAAGGTTGAGAATCTTGTTCCTCAAAATGCTGCTGGGGGCCCAGCATCACCTAGGAGCTTTTTATAAATGTAGAATCTCAGATGAATCAGAATCTTTATTTTAGCAAGTTGTGTAGTTGATTCAAATACACATTAAGTCTGAGAAATAACTGGTCTAGAATAGTGGGTCTCAACTCTGCTCGCATAATAAAATCACTGGGGGAGTTTTTAAACTATTCCTGATTCCAAGTGAGAAAGCCTTGGGGTGAGGCCCAGGCATTGATATTTTTTAAAACCAGAATTTCACCCTGACAGTGGTTGCTAAGTAAGGAGTCATCAAGAGACAGAAAGGTTCCAGGCTCATCTACCTGGATTTTCAAGTTACCAGGTTACCACATTCTAGTCAACTCCAGCCAGTTGTGGACATGTGGAGATACACATTGTCAGATCAATTTTTCAAAAGAGGTAAGAAATTTGGTTTTCATAAGAAATATCTATATTTTAAAATCATGGTTAAAATTAAAAAGAAAAAAATAAACTCAGTAGGAATTTCAAAAACAATAGGTTAGATTTTTAACTTGGAAAGAATGGTAGTTTTAATCCTTCTACAGTGTCAGCATACCACAGCTGTCTCTCTTTTCCAACTGTTGAGTCACATTAAGTAAGTTTGTAGTTACTTAGAGTAGCAATGAGTAAAACTGCTGAGGATTTTACAGGAATCAGGAGAATCACATTGGCTTTATCATCTTCTTCACTCTGGATACACAATGATCAATGACCATCAGGGAAAAACGTGGCAGTAAAAGTTAGATGAATCCAGAGAAAAACTCATGCTTCTGTCTTCATTAGATAGAAAGCTTTTCTCTGTGGCACAGAAATACTTAAGTCTTTACGTTGTCTCCTCACCCACAGTATATGAAAAACCACATCTGCTGCACATTTTTTGATTGGGTTGCTTGTTTTTTTGGATACTGAGTTGCATGAGCTGCTTGTATATTTTGGAGATTAATCCTTTGACAGTTGCTTCGTTTGCAAATATTTTCTCCCAATCTGAGGGCTGTCTTTTCGTCTTTTTTATGGTTTCCTTTGCTGTGCAAAAGCTTTTAAGTTTCATTAGGTCCCATTTGTTTATTTTTGTTTTTATTTCCATTTCTCTAGGAGGTGGCTCAAAAAGGATCTTGCTGTGATTTGTGTCATAGAGTGTTCTGCCTATATTTTCCTCTAAGAGTTTTATAGTGTCTGACCTTACATTTAGGTCTTCAATCCATTTTGAAGGGTTTTTTTTTTAACATCTTTATTGGAGTATAGTTGTTTTACAATGGTTGTTACTTTCTGCTTTAAAACAAAGTGAATCAGCCATACATATACATATATCTCCATATCTCCTCCCTCTTGCATCTCCCTCCCACCCTCCCTATCCCACCCCTCTAGGTGGTCACAAAGCACCGAGCTGATCTCCCTGTGCTGTGCGGTTGCTTCTCACTAGCTATCTGTTTTACATATGGTAGTATATATAAGTCCATGCCAGTCTCTCACTTCGTCCCAGCTTACCCTTCCCCCTCCCCATGTTCTCAAGTCCATTTTCTGCATCTACGGCTTTATTCCTGTCCTGCCCCTAGGTTGTTCAGAACCTTTTTTTTTTAGATTCCATATATATGTGTTAGCATATGGTATTTGCTTCTCTTTCTGACTTACTTCACTCTGTATGACAGACTCCTGGTCCATCCGCCTCACTACAAATAACTCAATTTTGTTTCCTCTTATGGCTGAGTAATATTCCATTGTATATATGTGGCACATCTTCTTTATCCATTCATCTGTCGATGGACACTTAGGTTGCTTCCATGTCCTGGCTATTGTAAATAGTGCTGCAATGAACATTATGGTACATGACTCTTTTTGAATTATGGTTTTCTCAGGGTATATGCCCCGTAGCGGGATTGCTGGGTCATATGGTAGTTCTATTTTAGTCATTTAAGGAACCTCCATACTGTTCTCCATAGTGGCTGTATCAATTTACATTCCCGCCAACAGTGCAAGAGGGTTCCCTTTTCTCCACACCCTCTCCAGCATTTATTGTTTGTAAATTTTTTGATGGTGGCCATTCTGACTGGTTTGAGGTGATACCTCATTGTAGTTTTGATTTGCATTTCTCTAATGATTAATGATGTTGACCATTCTTTCATGTGTTTGTTGGCAATCTGTATATCTTCTTTGGAGAACTGTCTATTTAGGTCTTCTGCCCATTTTTGGATTGGGTTGTTTGTTATTTGGATATTGAGCTGCATAAGCTGCTTGTATATTTTGGAGATTAATCCTTTGTCAGTTGCTTCGTTTGCAAATATTTTCTCCCATTCTGAGGGTTGTCTTTTGGTCTTGTTTATGGTTTCCTTTGCTGTGCAAAAGCTTTTAAGTTTCATTAGGTCCCATTTGTTTATTTTTGTTTTTATTTCCATTTCTCAAAAAGGTGAGTCAAAAAGGATCTTGCTGTGATTAATGTCATGGAGTGTTCTGCCTGTTTTCCTCTAAGAGTTTTATAGCATCTGGCCTTACATTTAGGTCTTTACTCCATGTTGAGTTTATTTTTGTGTACGGTGTTAGGGAGTGTTCTAATTTCATTCTTTTACATGTACCTGTCCAGTTTTTCCAGCACCACTTATTGAAGAGACTGTCTTTTCTTCATTGTATATTCTTGCCTCCTTTATCAAAAATAAGGAGGCAAGAATGTGTGTGGGTTTATCTCTGGGCTTTCTATCCTGTTCCATTGATCTATATTTCTGTTTTTGTGCCAGTACCATACTGTCTTGATTACTGTAGCTTTGTAGTATAGTCTGAAGTCTGGGAGCCTGATTCCTCCAGCTCCATTTTTCTTTCTCAAGATTGCTTTGGCTATTCAGGGTCGTTTGTGTTTCCATACAAATTGTGAAATTTTTTGTTCTAGTTCTGTGAAAAATGCCATTGGTAGTTTGATAGGGATTGCATTGAATCTGTAGATTGCTTTCGGTAGTATAGTCATTTTCACAATGTTGATTCTTCCAATCCAAGAACATAGTATATCTCTCCATTTGTTTGTATCATCTTTGATTTCTTTCATCAGTGTCTTATAGTTTTCTGCATAAGTCTTTTGTCCCCTTAAGTAGGTTTATTCGTAAGTATTTTATTCTTTTTGTTGCAATGGTAAATGGGAGTGTTTCCTTAATTTCTCTTTCAGATTTTTCATCATTAGTGTATAGGAAAGCAAGAGATTTCTGTACACTAATTTTGTATCCTGCTATTCTACCAAATTCACTGATTAGCTCTAGTAGTTTTCTGGTAGCATCTTTAGGATTCTCTATGTATAGTATCATGTCATCTGCAAACAGGGGCAGTTTTACTTCTTCTTTTCTGATTTGGATTCCTTTTATTTCTTTTTCTTCTCTGATTGCTGTGGCTAAAACTTCCAAAACTATGTTCAATAATAGTGGTGAGAGTGGGCAACCTTGTCTTGGTCCTGATCTTAGTGGAAATGGTTTCAGTTTTTCACCATTGAGAACGATGTTGGCTGTGGGTTTGTCATATATGACATTTATTATGTTGAGGTAAGTTCCCTCTATGCTTACTTTCTGGAGAGTTTTTATAATAAGTGGGTGTTGAATTTTGTCAAAAGCCTTTTCTGCATCTACTGAGATGATCATATGGTTTTCCTCCCTCAGTTTGTTAATATGGTGTATCACATTGATTGATTTGCATATATTGAAGAATCCTTGCATTCCTGGGATAAACCCCACTTGATCATGCTGTATGATCCGTTTAATGTGCTGTTGGATTCTGTTTGCTAGTTTTTTGTTGAGGATTTTTGCATCTATGTTCATCAGTGATAATGGCCTGTAGTTTTCTTTCTTTTTGACACCTTTGTCTGGTTTTGGTATCAGGGTGATGGTGGCCTCGGTTTTGTATCAGGGTGATGGTGGCCTCGTAGAATGAGTTTGGGAGTGTTCCTCCCTCTGCTGTACTGTGGAAGAGTTTGAGAAGGATAAGTGTTAGCTCTTCTCTGAATGTTTGATAGAATTCGCCTTTGAAGCCATCTGGTCCTGGGCTTTTGTTCATTGGAAGATTTTTAATCACAGTTTCAATTTCAGTGCTTGTGATTGGTCTGTTCATATTTTCTATTTCTTCCTGGTTCAGTCTTGGAAGGTTGTGCTTTTCTAAGAATTTGTCCATTTCTTCCAGGTTGTCCATTTTATTGGCATATAGTTACTTGTAGTAGTCTCTCATGATCCTTTGTATTTCTGCACTGACAGGTGTTACTTCTCCTTTTTCCTTTCTAATTCTGTTGATTTGAGTCTCCTCCTTTTTTTTCTTGGGGAGTCTGGCTAATGTTTTATCAATTTTGTTTATCTTCTCAAAGAACCAGCTTTTCGTTTTATTGATCTTTGCTATTGTTTCCTTCATTTCTTTTTCATTTATTTCTGATCTGATCTTTATGATTTCTTTCTTTCTGCTAACTTTGGTTTTTTTTTGTTGTTGTTGTTCTTCTTTCTCTAATTGCTTTAGGTGTAAGGTTAGGTTATTTATTTGAGATGTTTCTTGTTTCTCGAGGTAGGGTTGTATTGCTATAACTTCCCTCTTAGAACTGCTTTTGCTGTATCCCATAGGTTTTGGGTCGTCGTGTTTTCATTGTCATTTGTTTCTAGGTATTTTTTGATTTCCTTTTTGATTTCTTCATGATCTCTTGGTTATTTAGTAGTGTATTGTTTAGCCTCTATGTGTTTGTATTTTTTACAGAATTTTTCTTGTAATTGTTATCTAGTCTCATAGCATTGTGCTGGGAAAAGATACTTGATATGATTTCAATTTTCTTAAATTTACCAAGGCTTGATTTGTGGCCTAAGATATGGTCTATCCTGGAGAATGTTCCATGAGCACTTGAGAAGAAAGTGTATTCTGTTTTTTGGATAGAATGTCCTATAAATATCAATTAAGTCCATCTTGTTTAATGTGTCATTTAAAGCTTGTGTTTCCTTATTTATTTTCATTCTGGATGATCTGTCCATTGGTGAAAGTGGAGTGTTTAAGTCCCCTACTATGATTGTGTTATTGTCAATTTCCACTTTTGTGGCTGTTAGCATTTGCCTTATTTGTTGAGGTGCTCCTATGTTGGGTGCATAAATATTTTCAGTTGTTATATCTTCTTCTTGGATTGATCCCTTGATTATTATGTAGTGTCCTTCTTTGTCTCTTGTAATAGTATTTATTTTAAAGTCTATTTTGTCTGATATGAGAATTGCTACTCCAGCTTTCTTTTGATTTCCATATGCATAGAATATCTTTTTCTCTCCCCTCACTTTCAGTCTGTATGTGTCCCTAGGTCTGAAGTGGGTCTCTTGTAGACAGCATATATATGGGTCTTGTTTTTTGTATCCATTCAGCCAGTCTATGTCTTTTGGTTGGAGCATTTAATCCATTTACATTTAAGATAATTATCAATATGTATGTTCTTATTACCATTTTCTTAATTGTTTTGGGTATGTTTTTGTAGGTCTTTTCCTTCTCTTGTGTTTCTTGCCTAGTTCCTTTAACATTTGTTGTAAAGCTGGTTTGGTGGTGCTGAATTCTCTTAATTTTTGCTTATTGATAAAGTTTTTAATTTCTCTGTCAAATCTGAATGAGATCCTTGTTGGTTAGAGTAATCTTGATTGTAGGTTTTTCCCTTTCATCACTTTAAATATGTCCTGCCACTCCCTTCTGGCTTGCAGAGTTTCTGCTGAAAAATCAGCTGTTAACCTTATGACGATTCCCTTGTATGTTATTTGTTGCTTTTCCCTTGCTGCTTTTAATATTTTTTTGTATTTAATTTTTGATAGTTTGATTAATATGTGTCTTGGCGTGTTTCTCTTTGGGTTTATCCTGTATGGTACTCTCTGTGCTTCCTGGACTTGATGGACTATTTCTTTTCCCATGTTAGGGAAGTTTTCGACTATAATCTCTTCAAATATTTTCTCAGACCCTTTCTTTTTCTCTTCTTCTTCTGGGACCCCTATAATTCGAATGTTGGTGCGTTTAATGTTGTCCCAAAAGTCTCTGAGAGTGTCCTGAATTCTTTTCATTCTTTTTTCTTTATTCTGCTCCCTGGCAGTTATTTCCACCATTTTATCTTCTAGCTCACTTATCCGTTCTTCTGCCTCAGTTATTCTGTTATTGATTCCTTCTAGAGTATTTTTAATTTTAGTAATTTTGTGGTTCATCACTGTTTGTTTGCTCTTTAGTTCTTCTATATACTTGTTAAATGATTCTTGTATTTTCTCCATTGTGTTTCTGAGATTTTGGATCATCTTTACTATCATCACTCTGAATTCTTTTTCAGGTAGGTTGCCTATTTCGTCTTCATTTATTTGGTCTTGTAGGTTTTTACCTTGCTCCTTCATCTGTAACGTACTTTTTTGTCATTTCTTTTGTGTGTGTGTGTGTGATGGGTGGTGCTGTATTCCTGTCTTACTGGTTGTTTGGCCTGAGAGTGCAGCACTGGAGTTTGCAGGCAGTTAGATAGAGCCGGGTCTTGGTGCTGAGGTGAGGACCTCCAGGTGGCCTCAATCCGATTGATGTTCCCTGGGGTCTGAGGTTCTCTGTTAGTCCAGTGGTTTGGACTTGGATCTCCCACCACAGGAGCTCAGGCCCGACCTTTGGCCTGGGAACCAAGATCCCACAAGCCGGTCACTGGGGGTTTCTCCCGTCTCCTTTGGTGTCCATGGTCCCCTACCGGTGCCTGGTAGGTGTCCTACTTCTACTCACTTACTTCTTATTGATCTTTATCTATGTTCGCTTATGTTTTTTCACTTCTCCTGTTAGTCATATGTGACCAGACAGAGAGGCAAATGTCCAAGGATTTTGAAAGTTTAAGTGCTGAATAACAACAGAAATGCAAACAGAAGCTGGGCTGAAGGCAGTGGAACCAGAGGCAACCCAGGAAGGGAAGGAATGGGCTCATGGATGAGATGGCACTGCCCCAGATGACAGGGTTTATTCTGTTACCAACTGGGAAAAGTCCAAGTGGAATGCCCTCTGATTCTTGTATACAGGAACCAAATGTTGAAGGCATCTCAAAAAGCTGGAGCTCAGCTCTTCTGGAAAGAATAGAAGACAGCAAGCAAAGAAAACTGGGAAAATGGATGGGAGTCAAGGGGCAAATGGCTGACAGTTGACTCTAAATCTTAACAGAAGTTTTATGAATTATGACTCATGTGAAACCTGCACTGTAAACATCCTGGGTGTGCAAGAAAAATTATTTTTCCTATTTCAGTATTGTCATGGCAACCATTTGCTAAAGACACTTGCAATCTTTTGTCAAAGGACATAAATATCAGGAATATCGTGATTGCATCTAAGCTGGGGATGGCACTTGTTTGGCTACACGTGTACCATCAATGGCCAGAAAATGAATGTCATCAATATGGGTGGGTGCAAAGCAAAGATGTGAGGGTACTTGAGTTTATTGGTCAACTGGGAAAATCCAAATGTTAAGAGGAACTATTGAAATAATTTCTCAACGCATCCCAGTTCAGAGCTAAAATATGCCTGTTATTGTGATGTGACATGTTTAGTAAGTTTAACAGGAAATCTTGGCTTTAATCACAAGAGTCTATGTTTACGTAAACCAAGTTTCTGGCAAGATCTTGAAACAGAATCTTATGACCCTGAGAAATAGGTTCTCTCTCGCTCTAAGTGGAGGGAGCCTCCCTCTTCCTCTTCAATTTTGAATATGAGTCCCCAAGGACTTGGGCAACTGAATTTTCTGGGCTTTGGTGAACTGAGCCAACTTCAACACTCAAGGGTGTCCTGAGTCAGAAGGGGTGTGGCAGGTGTGGCTGTTGGGGACATTGGGCTGAGCTGCAACAGAGCACAAGCTGCCCTTTATTTCTTTTTGGACACAGAAACCATGGGGACCAAGGGGACTGGATTCGAATCCTGAATCCAACCCTACTCAGTGGGTTGGTAAAAATCCCCTCCCTCTCGGGTGATCAAAGGATGTGAAAAGGCATTATAAACAGTGCAGTGTAACTGCACATGAAATTCCTATTTGGTGGTAAAAATCGTTGAATATCAGCCATGAAGGATGGTTCTGTTCAATAGGGTGGTGTTTTAATATAGCAAACCCGCTGGCTGTTTTTGTCTATCGCTGCTTCATTTGAAGGTAAGTCTATGGTTCATGCACCAAAAACATTTACTAAATGCCAGCTGAGCAGCTGGCACTATGCTACACACTACGGATAGAAAACATGAAACAAAGGTCAGTGTCAAGAGAAGGGCATAGTCTGCCAAATAACCAGCGAGTCTAGAAATCTGCAGGTGACTTATGAACAGAAGTAGCTCCCAATCCACAAAGTTGACACATAGTAAGAGAAACGACTGGAGTTGAATTAAGCATCTCCCCACATAGAAAGGAGCTTGTCCCGTGGTTCTGGGAGAGCTCCAGCCATGGCTCCTGAGGGTGGGAGTGTCCCCGCACACTGAACGAGACAGTCGTGGGAGCCCACACAGCTGGGCCTCTCCACCTTTGGTCTCCTTCTCTCCGTTTCCATTTTGATGCTCTACAGACACACTTCTCTGCTAATCACACAGCAGGAGGAAGACAGCTCTCCCACCTGCAGCCAGATTTGCACTGGTGGTGTCCACCACCCAAGGACACCCAGGCCAGCACCCAGTCACCCAGGGATGTGACTCTGCATGGGTCGGCTGTCCAAGCGAAGTGTCCTCACACATACACACATCACATCCCACCCAACACCGCAGGGCCTCCTGTGTTGCTCCATCGGTTGATTTGGCTTGAAGGACTAGCAAATGTATCATTCGACACTTATTTTTTCCATGTAATTAATCTTGGTTCTTTCTGTGTGGTGAATATGGGCTTATATCGTTCTTTTAAATAGCTGCATAGTATTCTAGAGAATAGTCCATATTTCATAGTCTATTTAACGATTCCCTAGTTGACTTCTTTTTCAATTTTTTGTATTATTTACAGAGTCACGGTTACCACCCCCTTGTAAATCTTTAAGTAGTTCCAGAGTAAATATCTGAGATTTAGAGATTAAATATAGAGATTTCTATAGAAGTCTCAAAGCGAAATATCTGGATCAAAGGGTATGTGCATTTTAGATTTTAGTAGATATTATCAAACTGTTCCCTGAATGCCCGTAACAGTTAAGACTTCTGGCGCTACGGCGTGAGGGGGAGGGTTCCTTATCCCCCGTGAACCCTGTGTATTAGTGACAGTGTGAACAGTCCAGTCAACAATCCTGTCACATACTTGGCTTCCTCAGGGTCCCTGGGAATTGAATTGTAATTAAGGACTGTGGTGCTTCTCCGTCACTTCTGGGCTAGATGCAGCATGTGGTCTGGGGCATCACTTTGTGGCTTTGCTTTGGCAAGGCCAGCTCTCATCTGGCCATCTGGCTCCCAGCCCCAGGGCTCCCAGCTGGAAGGCCTGCTCCCCAAGGAACAGAGCAGAGACTCTGAGCTACCGGCCCTCATGAGGTTCCTGTAGGTGCCGTTCCCTGCGAGACACTGAGATCTTCTCCGTTCTGACTTTGTAAAGCAGAAGTAGGAAACAGCTGAGTTTGAGAAAGTAAAGAAATTCCTAACAATCCATTAGAGTAAACATTTAAAAAATTAAAATAGAAAGTCATGAGTAAGTTCCTTTTCATTTGTAATTGATACGAGGCTCTACTCCACTGTTTATATTCCTTTCACAGGAACCAAACGCAGAGGATCATCCAAACCCTGTCTCTTCCTGAAGCTGATGGAGGGCGTGTCCCAGCCGCGGACTCTGAGGGAGGCCAAGTGTGGGTTTCCTTCCTTTCTGTCATTTATATGATCGCCTGGAAGGTGAACCCAGGTGCGTCCTCAGAGGAGTAGAGAAGTGAGCCGGGGAAGGCAAGAGCTAACACAGGGTGCTGGGAGCAGATCTCCACACGGGCAACGGGGCCCAGACCTGCAGGGAGCTCCGGGAGGTGATGGAGACCATGCACAGAGTGGCCTGTCCCCCTCCCGGGGCTGAAGTGGCCAGGGTGTCTGCTAGGACTGGGGTGTACAGGACCAGCTTCCAAGTCCTGTCCATCGTTGCCCAGGGGCAGCTCTCAGGGGCGCTGGCTCCCCCAGCAGAGAGCAGGCCCTCAGGGGGAGGCTTGGGTCCTTCCAGCAGGATGCTGTCCCCGTGACCCCGATGGTGAAGCCGAGGGTATGGACTGGGGCTGACAGCAGCAGCCCCCACCTCTAACCCCTCTTGGAGCCAGCTTGAAGCGAACCCAGGTGGACACGTTCCATCCGCCTGGAAACTCTAAATGCCAAGGTGCTGGGAAGTATCAGAGGGCAGAGCTGGATTCAGAAACTGTGCAGTTTCTCAGAATTACAGCTTGTCAGTAGTGACCCAAATGCAGTCTCTCATTTCAAAGAGGGTCCAGTTTCCTATGAATGGTTTATTGAAAAACCATGTGTGGGGAGAGAGCATCTGGGAGCAGCACAGACTCCAAATCCACACACAAAGTGAGGGCTGCCATTTCACGCAGTTCTTGATGGAGTGTCCCCTCCATCTTCAGAGCGTTTGTACATCTGCCAATCTGCCTTGAACTTGGAAGTTCCACAGGCCACGCTTAAAATAGAACCGCCTGGACCTGATTTGTGGGAGGGTGGAGGGGTCGGCTTGGTAGATGACTCCATCACAAGTGTCGTTATGGGCTCGTCAGAACAGCTCCATGTGACCTTGGGTCTGGGCAGAGGAAGGCCACTCCCAGCACTTCCGACGCCCACCCAGCTCTGGGCTCTGTGGCCTCATGGAGTAGACCTGTCATTCCTTCCACGTGAGTCATGTGGTCCCAAGCACTTCTGACACCATCCCTACTTGATCCTCTTAACAGGCAAGGGTGTAAGTTCCTTTACTCCCATTTCACAGAAGAGACAAAAGCAGGTCAGGGAAGGACGGGACCCACCCACGGGCCCAGAAGAAGAAACTGGGCCCAGTCTATCTCATGACGGTAATTGGTGCCCAGGAAGCGTCTGGATGGTGGCTGGGCGGGGCTGTGGCTCACACTGGGTCTTTCCGACACAGGAAGTCTGTGGGTTGGCAGGGAAACTGATGGGCGGCAGGGGGTCCTTGTGAAAGCTGGTCAGATGCACTTTAGGGTTTGTTTGTTTGTCTTGCACTTATTAATTTGTTCATGTGGCGAAGTAGTTCCTCCCTGTGGCTCCCCTGCCTGGAGGCCCTGTCTCTGCCTAGCCCCTGCCAAATGCACCTCAGTGATCCTGCCCAAGGCGTGGGCACCTCCATGACACTGCAGAGAGGACACCTCCAAGGTCCACCCGAGCGAGTGTCTGGTGCAGGGATGCCCGGCCTGGCGTAGGTGCGCTTGTGATGCTTCTTCTCTGCGGATGGGAAAGTGGGCTTCCTAGCAGACCTGACTGATTATACGCAGTGGACACCGGCCTTACTTATCCCACAGCAGCCCTCCCAGACCCCGAGCACCTCCAGAGCAGCAGCGAGAGGAAGGGCGAGAGGAGAAGGAACACGAAAACCCTAAGGAGGCATAGTTACCAGAGCAAGAAAAAGCTACACTTCACTAGTTGCAAAAATGAGTCTGTGTTAATTAATTATGTGTGTGAGTTATTTAAGATTTGGAGGGAAAACTGTGAATTTCCCTGCTATAACCTACAGCATCCTGGGTGCAGCCAAGGCGGTACTGCAGATTCCAGGTCTAGTAGGCTCTCCCTGGGTCAGAAGCCTGGACCCTGGGATGGACAGGTTCTTCTCCTCATGAATAACTCACTGTGGGTGCCCCCGGGCTGAAAGCCAGCCCCACGTCACCACTGACCGACCTCTGCCTGGAAGTGTCAGCACAGGCATGCCATTTGGGATAATGGAGTTTTGCTCAGTTAACTGGTAATCCGAGAGCACCCTGTCCTGGGATTCACCCTGCTGGGGCTGTCAGGACACCGAGAGTAGGAATAACCCCCAACCCAGGGCAGGAACCACGTGGCATGGGGACCACCGTCCACATACTGCGGCTGCAGCTGGAGCAGAGGGGTCCGCCCAGGACAGGAGTTTACCCAAGACCCAGATACTCTGATCCCAGCTCATCCTGCCACGAGAAGCTTCTCAGAATGTAGAGAGTGAATACAGGTGTGAAGGGAAAAGCAGGTCAGGGTTAGTGGCTTTCTACACCTCAGGCACCTGTGTACCTCACCCTGCATGGATTGGCGGGTCAGAGGTCAGCAGTGCCCTCGGCCAGGCACCCAGTGGGAGGGAAGGAGGGTGGAGGACTTGAGTCCAGGGTCTCCACCTGCACGAATGATGGGGGTTCACGCACAAATATGCTCCCCCGGTGCTCCATAAAATCTCAGTGCTTCAAAAGCCCGCTAATGCTGGCCCAGGTCAGAGAGGGATTTAGGCAAAGTTTTAAGTAGTTAAATGGCCCCGGAATGAATGAAGTATGATCTGGACCAGAGGTCCTCACGCTGCAGTGGCATCAGCACCCCTGGAGGGCTCGGCACACGGTCCTTGGGCCCCACCCCGGGTAAGTCTGGGGCTGCCGAGGACTGGTGTTTCCAGGTGGCGCTGAGCCACAGTTCCAGCTCCACACGTGAGGCCCACAGGGGCAGCTCCACCGCCCACGACGCCCAGAGCCTCAGCCAGGCCTGCCCCTCAACGCCAAGAACATGGTGGAGAGGGGCCAGTTCCTTAGAGTTTCCCAGACGTGGAAAATTGGAGTACCAGTTATGGGTTAATTTGTACACCATTTTTATGTTTCCACAGGCTCGGCAGTGAACCTTCTTCTCTGAGTACTGCGACCCTGTGTCCCCTTTCCCCAAAACAGACAAACAGAAGGAAGGAAAGATGGACAAGGGGAAGCAATGAAGGTGAATGGTGGACCTCTAAGGACTTTAATTCTCGGTTTTGTGTTTCTAGAAACATCTGATCAAATAACATCTTTCATAACCAAAATGGCATATAAAGAAACTGCATGACCTGTCTCTGCCATTGTGGTCATCATACAAGATGAATCAGAGGAAGATGAATCTTAGCTTTCCAATTTTGGAAAAGGCCAGAAATGCTATTTGGATTAATTTCTATTTGGGAGTTGGCTAAAACCGACCACATTCTCTCCTACCTAGGGATAAACATAGCATTGTCATATAAATCTATAGTCTGCAAATTAGGTTAAAATAGGCCTCTTTGGGGAGGCAAACAATTTCTTTTCTTTTCTTTTTTTTTTTTGCAGATTACTCTCCAAATATGTTCAGACACAAAGAGCTCAACTTTTCTTTCTTTCATAGTCAATGGCAATCAAACTAAATTTCTACATTTTTGGAAGTGTGTTAAATTACATTGTTCTTCAGTTACATATAAAATTCAATTAGCATTTCTTTATGGAAATTTTAATATCTTATATAGGTTACAGAAAAGAATATTTAAAATGACATTTTAATACTTTGTAAGAAGCAACTTTCCAAAGCACAGCCCAGTACTACCATTGGAGTGTGTCTGCTGTGTATTCCCCGCACAGAATTCGTTCCAATGCAAACATAAGTAAGCCTTATTCTGTACAATAGATTGACCCTCAAATATTGTGCGTGTAGAATGTCTATAAGGTAAATTACCATGCATTTGAAATAGAAGATTAGAACTGAAGCAAAATCTGGGGAAAAAACCGCCCTAATTGCTGACCCCAATACTATTTTTTGAAGTGAAAAGTGTTTTAAATTTTTGGCAATCGATTCAAGCCAGAGTTGAACTTTTGTGCCTTTAGAAACAGCTGAACTAGGACAATGTGACTAGAATAACTTGTATATCAAATTCTGCTTTCGTTCAGCTATCTACTCCTTTCCTATGTGACCCAGAGGTGATGGCCCCACCCTCCCCAGGGGGACATGTAGCTGGTCCAGGCTGTTGATGGCAGCCTGGTGCCCTCGCCATGACTGGGTGAGGGCCAGGCACTGGCCCAGGGCTGACCAGCAGGTCCTGAGGAGGTGACTGCTGGGCTCCTGGAGAAGTTTTCCTTGTTCTTAAGAGGGAGTTACATGAAGGGCTGGTCCGTTTCTGTCCCTGGACCCCAGAGGTAAGAACTCCTGGAGCAATCTTAAGCCACAGGGGAGCCAGTTGGTGTCAACTCCAGCGCACAGAAGACGGCCTAACAGAGAGAAAAAGAACATGGGTCCTTGATGCCCCGACAGCTGTTGAGTCAACCAGCTAGAACCTAGAATAAATCTTACAGCAGCTAAGCTCTTATTTGATGTAAGAAATTGTCTTACTGTCAGTGCCTGTGAGAAGAGCTTTCTCTTGCCTGTAGTGAAGGCATTCTAGATGATACAAATGAAATTTGAAAATTCGAGATTTCACGGAAAGTTATTTCATCTGTTTCTGTTCATTTTCATTGCACACCTTTTAAATGAGCTGTGTGGTGCACCATTTTTAAGCAGGTCCGCTATATTATTCATAGTTACCTCTAAACTATGAGTTTTCCTAGGTTGAAAGATAATTATGTCAGGTTTTCCTGAAATGGCTCGCATTTGTATTTGCTTAATTGGCTATTTAACATGGACCATGGTCCTTTACAATTTATCTCACTTTTCTCTTCATGTTCTTTAAAGTGTAAAGTGGAAAAAGCAGTAAAAAATAATAAGTCTTGGTATTTATTCCTGCAGACACCTGGCTGATTTGTGGTAATTGAGGTCTGTTGTGCTACAAGCTTTGTTAAGATGCGTGACACTGTCATGCTACCTCCCTGCCAGAAACATTCTCTGCATTTGAACTCAGGGACTTTATTGTTCTTAAATTAAATCACTAAATGAAATGTGTCTCATTTTATTCCTCTGCTCCCTGTGTCCACCTTCCCTGTTTACACAGGGCATGAAGAATGGATTTCTTTTCTCTCTAGATGTTTTCCCATTGCTCCCATCTCACCAACCCTATTTCAAGTGAGTGCAGGGTAACCAACCCCATGGGAACATGGACAAGGCAATCCTAGTGTCTGAACTTTCTGTCACTGACCCAGTTTTCAAGTCTTTGGTCTCGTTGTTTAACCACAAGCACCAAAGTTTGTTTAGCTTTGTTTTTGCTTAGAGACTGTGGCATTGGGAAAGGCGCTCACCTTGTCTCATATTTAAACCCGACCATGTCAGTGGTGATTTGTATCGGGTGGAGTGTGGACAGCTGCTTGGGGTAGGGAGGCTGTGGGTGCTCAGGTCTGCATTTCCTGAAGTGGTGGGTTGGGCTGGGCGGGTTCTGATCACTCCTCTGTGTCCACTGATGTTCTCTCCTGAAGGGTAAAGTGAGATACTCCCCTACCACCACCCCAGTCCTTAGCACCAAAGAAATCATCAGTAGGGGAGGCCACAGCCTAAACACTAATTCTCGCTTGAATATTTATCAGTGCCGTTAAATGATAATGAAGGAATCGATATCAGGCAGGATAAGAATGAAATGGGCTGCGTGGGTGAGCATGAAACAGACATGGCAGTGACTGACCCTCCAGTGCTCCGTGCTGGCCAGCCCTCTCGTCAAGGCTGGTCTGAGCCAATCGGGATAAAGGACCCACGTTCTTTGCCCCAGCGACTGAGTCAGTGTGTACCTGTCAATCTTCCTTCGCCTCCCAGAAGGATGGCTCAAGGGCTGGCAGGCCCCACTTGGAGCCAGTGGGCGTGAGGCAAGTTTGCTGGGGGCTTGCCCAAGTCATCCCCCTGGTAAGTGAAGAAGCCAAGGTCCGTCCAGGCCACAGGCCATCTGACGGTGCGCCCCACATTGCTGGCCATGGAAGCGGAACTATAGGATGGGAGAATAGTGGGGAGGGGCAGGGTGAGGCCTGGCTTCTCTAGGGCTGTCCTGGGCCTGACCACCCCTTTGTTTCATGTCACACCATTTTTGAAGTTATGATTTCAACTGAGTCTCCAAGGTATGTTGTTTGGAAGAGATGATATTTTCCATTTATTATGAAACTGTAGATTCTGGATTTTCCAAGAAGCCTCAAATCTTTCTCATTATTTCTCTGACACATTCGGTATCCTCATTGTTGAATGAAAATATAACCCCTACAGGAACCGGCTTAGAGGTTTTCTGTGTAAATGACAGAACATCCCATGCAAACAAGTTTGAACGATAAAAGGCATCTATTGACCCCACACCTAGAAAGCCCAGGGACCTGCAGACCCTTCCACGCTGGTTAAATTTGGTGACTGTCTCTACGAGGTGGTCTGTCCTGCCCCCTACACTCTGTCCTGCCAGCATCCTCCAGGGCCCTGGCTTCCTTCACGGTGTGGCTGCAACGTTCTGAGCTCCATACTCACACAACTCGCTGGCCAAAGGGAGCAGCCCTGCCAGGGGCCCGGCCTTCACGTCCCACTGGCCCAGACTGGGCTACATGTCCATTCTTAGACCAGCGCTCTTAATCAGGCCCCAGCCCACAGCCACCCCCTGACAGAGGAGGGTGGGATGGAGCCTGAGGCCAAGGGTACTTCTCCAGGGGCTGCATTCAGATCTGCACCAGGCGGGTCACTCCCTGGGGCAGAGTTCTACACAATGCGAGGTTCTCTGTTCAGTTTTTAAGATAAGTCACTTTTGAATCACCCACTCAGAAGGGTCAGTAAACCAGCTCTGCCTAAACCTTCCCCGGGGCCCACACACCCCAGGCCTCTGCTCCACGCCCCAGCTATCCCCAGGCTCAGAGATTTCAAGGGGCTTCTTGAGCAAATGCCCGTGAGGACGATAAAGGAACCTGGGACACACAAGACAGCAGCTAGAATCATGGGAAGCTGTGAAGGACAGAGGGGGCCTTGTGGGCACGGGAACATGAGGACAGCAGGCCGGAGAGTCCGGGAGAAGTAAACCCTTTGCTCACATATTCTGGGGGCTGGTCTTACCTCGAGGTCCTTCCCTGAGGCAGTGGACTTGCATGTTTACTGTAGCTCCAAGGTCACACCTGCTCTGGGTGCCAGCCGCCATGCAGCTGTCCTTGGCAAAAAGGCACGATCTTCCCCCTTCCCACCCCGCTGAAACCTCCCCCTGAACCTGGCTAGGCCACCTCCCTGGGCAGCGTCCCCTGGCTGCTGGCCCCAGAGCCCAGGAATTGGGGTCAGCCATGAGCTAGTCCGGGCATCGTCCCTTTGCAAGAACCCCGGGCTCCCAGGCAGCTCCCAGCTACATGTGGTCTCAGGAACGCAGCATGCCCGTCTACATCACCACCATCAATGCACTTTGTGTGTGTTTATTCTGCTTCCAAAGTAAGTTTTATTCCCAGTTTTGAAAGTAACACATATTCATTATGAAAAGTGTGGCAAGTACAAACAATATTTTTTAAAACCCATCACAAAAAGAAAAGTTCTACCAACAATTTGGTGCATTTCCTTTCATTTGCATTTTTCCAATTTGGTACAAATCTGTGCATGTTTTTTCCTTTTCCCACCAGTCCCTTCATACACTGTGTATTTCATACAGCATTTTCACTGACATAGCCTTTCATACGTGTACATCCGTCTCCTGTTTTTCACTTTGCCTTTAGTGTGCATGAAACAAAACTTTCATGAATGTTGCTTTACTGCTTGCACATTACTTTACTGTGTAAATGGACCCTAAGTGACTTGGGCATCCTTTGAAAACATTTAGGTATTTGCAGTTGCTTTCTATTTTATAAATATTGCATTTAAAGTTGCAGTTAGTGCATTTCAGACCCTTTTCTTAGGATGATTTCCCCCGGTGTGGATTGATGAAGTGAAGGCATGGTTTAAAGTTATTCGTATACGTGATAAGAGAGGAAGTGACTTATCAGGGACCCTGGGTTTTGGGGGAAAGTCCTCAGAATTTGTCCCTAAGCTTGAGATTCACTAGACCAGATGTTTTGATCAAAGTCACAAAAGTTCTTGAAATTTATACTTTCAATTTGCATAAAATCTTTTGGAAATTTTTGAGACTTGCCATTTAGGATTTCTGGTTGGCATTGCTTCATTTTGAAGGTGGGATGAAGTGACGAATGGCATCAGGTGACTCTCAGATGCTGGTGGTACCTTCCCCACATTCCTCACGCAGACCTCGCTCCCCCTCCTGGGCCCAGACTGCTCGTGTGTGTGCACACTCACACAGACTCACACTTGCACATGGATACACACTCACAGACATGCACACACCACTCACACACACGTGCACACACTCACATATACACACTCACACACAGCTCTGTAACACACACTCATACACATAAACACACGTACACACTCTAACACACACTCACACTCAGTCACGACACACATGCTGACCTAACTCCACATACTCACATTTACTAGGATTGCCAAATACGATACAGATAGGTACAGGGTGCCCAGCTGACACTGAATTTCAGATAAACAATGAATAATTGTTCAGTGTAAGCACGTCCTATGTCGTATTTGCAACAGAGCCATGCAGTATTTGGGACAGACTTACACTAAAAATATATTTGTTGTTCATCAGAAATGCAAATTTAACCAGGTGTCCCACATTTTTATTTGCTAACCCCGGCTGCTCTGACATTCATGCAATCATTCAGTCATACACCTGCTCACCCGTGCCCACCTGTGCTCACACTTACACACACACACACTTACACACACCCTCCCACTCTTTTTCTTCACATCGTACGTTCAGTTTACTTGCTCATTATAATACAAATGGGTACCGGAAACCCTCTGATAAAAGGCAAATTGCATGGCAGTAGCTTAATATATATTTTAAAAATGATTGGTTTAATAAAATTCCCAGTGAATCACATGCCTCATAGGTGACCATCTCAGTGTTAGAAACTGATGCCACTGTGCGTGGAACCCTAACATCCAGGCTAAGCTCCCGAGGCTGGCGGTGGCAATTCAGACAGGAGACAGACTGTCTTCAGACAGCCAGGTTATAGGCCCTGGGCCCCCCCGGCAGGTGGCTCTCAGATCTCCGTGTAAGTATTGCCCTTTGCACTTCCTAAGTTCTGGGCGTGTTTATTTTACAGAAAGGGGTCTCGGCCCATCTGGGATTTGTTTGGAAGGGATTGCCTCTTTCCTTTCTTTATAAAAATAATCCCGTTTCTTTATGTAACTGGGCCAGATGGTCCATGCAGAGGGTGAGCCTCACCTTTTCCTGGGTGTGTTCCTGGAAAGAGTGTGTGGAGCCGGGTGGGTTCACCATCTGTGTGCAACCCCAGCTTGGCCTCCTGTCAAACATGCTCTAGGGCGCTGGCGGACCCCCTCCTCGGTCCCTGGGCCTCAGGAGTGCTCGGCTGCCAGCTGCATTTTGATGAGTGAGTGAGGGAACAGGAGAGGACCCCAGCTTCTTTTGACGTGCTTGCAGTTTATAAGTCTCACTATGAGCAGCAGTCGTTCCATTCCTCATAACACGGTCCTCCACATGCAGGACGTTTTAAAATTTGAAGTTTTGTCTATAGTTCCGAGAATGAGTTGAGAAAGATTCCACTTGCCCTGCCCCGGCATAAACTCTGGGTGTGTGGAGCAGTGGGGAGCAGACCACGCCTCTGAAGGACCTCACCCTCAAATGTTTGCACACAATGGCTCGCTTCAATGACACGCAGGGAATGGAACAAAGGACACAGCAGAACCGTGAAGCTGGAGGCGTCTCAGTGACTCAGGGATGCGACCCGAGGGGAGGTCACTCTGTGGGGTCGCTGAGCGGGTAAAGCATGGGGTTATGGTTTTTCTATGGGCTTTTTACACTCGCAGTGGTTGGCGCTGCAGGAAAATTCACCGTTTCCTTCCCATCAGTCCGGAAAGATTGGAGCTCTGCCGATGCAGCTCACGGCAAAGCCGTCGGCATCACATGGGCAACATCCACCCTGCCCGGGGTTTATTTTTCCTCCAGGGATCACCGAGAACTTTCCAAACACTTATTTCATTAGCCCCAGAAGAGCCTGGCCAGATGGGAACTTGCTGAGAGAGGTGGTCCCCGTCCCCCACCGTGGAAGGCAGAGGCCGCCCAGGTACAAAGGAAAGTGGAGGGGGAGGAGGGCCAGCCTGTGGCTGGTCCCCGCCACTGCACCCCCGAACCCCCCTGACACATGGCCCCGGGTTCCCAGCTTGCCCTCCTCAGGCTTTTAATGCTGAATGTATGGTTTCCTTAAAAAAAAAACAAAAACAAAAACACACACACACAAACATCTAACAACTTTCTGAAATCCACACCTAAGTATAGATTTCCCTTTTGACCCCCAGGAGGCCTCCTAACACAGGTCTACTTTCTATAGAAAACTCATTGCCATGAGGTCATGGACTTTGTTTCTGAGAAGAGACAATTGTTTTATCTCGGGAGGAAGGATGTTGGGGGGCCTCGGAGGACCGTTTGGCCTTGTCTTCCATCGGGGATGCTTCCACACATGCACAGGACCACGTCTGTTCCTCTATGGAGAGGCTTCAGCTAACTGGAGCCACTAAATCATTTCTGGTTTTGTGGAAATAAAAAGAAGGTGGGGAGAGGCCTCCAGGAGGTATCGCCCTCCCTGCCACCCCCAGTGTGTGCTGAGCTTAGCGATTTCCTTCCTGAGAACAGAACATGGAAAGGGAGGGGGTGGCTTTAGAGCCGCTGTTGATGAGGGTCACCACCGCTGGCCACGTGGACTGTGTGTCCCCCTGATGGGACCTGTTGAGTAGGGCACTCTGTCTCTGCCACCTTCCTCCCCCAAAACCCAGTGACCCCAGTCTAACTATGAGAAAAATACCAAAGAGACCCAATTGGACGGACATTCTACACAAGGCCCACCCAGTGGTCTTCAAGGTCATCAAAAACAAGGAAAGTCTGAGATATCATTACAGACCCAAGGAGGCTGGAGAGACAGGATGACTAAATGTAATCTCGTCTCCTGGATGCGATCCTGGAACAGAAAAAGGACATTAGGAAAAAGCTAGTGAAAACCAAATGAAGTGTGAATTTAGTTAACAGTGAGGCACTGATGTCGGTTCCTTAGTTGTGACAAATGTACCCAGTAAAGTAAGATGATGACCACCAGAGAAACGGACAGGAACTTTCTGTATCTTTGCAACTTTTCTGTACATCAAAAACTACTCGAAAATAAAAAGTTTATTTAAATACAGATAAGAATAAAAGGGAAGTAGTCTTGACACAGGAGGTACATAAGGTCAGTGCTTGCAAAGTGGTTTTTCTAGAATTTCATATAAAATTAAAATTCTTGAGCTCTTTCCAGGTCATAGTAGATGAGAGGGTTTTGAGGGAAGCTGGTAATAAAATGGTGCAATTCCCTAGGGCAAAAGCAGTCACATTAGGTTGAGAAATACAAACAGATACCTAATCCTGGAAGAATCTGAAGCCCGTCCTCTTGGTAACATGTGTGGATGGTAGCAGCCGAGGGACCAGCCCCAAAGGTCAGGGTGAGCCTCTTGTTAGTGTGGCGGGCTGACCTCAGCCTTTGTCCTTCCTCCCACTTGGAACTACCACAGTGATGGTGAAGAAAGAAAACGAGGTATGATGAACATATAAGGACAAAGAAAATGAAGAAGGAGGCATGCAGGTCCACTTTCCAATCAGCTTTTCAGTTCCTCTCTGTTAAATATAAATGGGCCCCAAGGATCTCCAGATAAGTGAAGTCCTTCAACGTGAATGAGAGCCCCAAACAAATAAGCACGCAAACCTACAAATAAGCAAAGGAGAACTAGAGGAAATGGACAATGCAGTGAACGGAATGTTTTTTAAAGGAACCCAGAGGAAATAATGTAGCAAGTTCAGAAAACATATATATTTCAAGAATCCAAAGGCAAGTCATTCCATTCTCAACAAAGTGATGTTACGAAAATGGGAAAATCTTATCATGTGAAGGAAGTCTTAGGAATTAAAAATATGATAGCCCAAAATAGGAACAGGAAGATTAGAAGAATGAAGAATTCTTTCAGAAAGTACAATGAAAAACAAAGACAGAAGACAGGTGAAAAAAGAAACCTAGAAAAGCAATCAAGAAGACACAATGTCTGACTCTTCAGAAACTCAGAAATAGTGAAAATAATAAAGGAGACGCATCCATCAAATAAGTGGTAGAAGAACAATTCCCCAGCCCAAGGCCATGAGCCTCCAGACTGAAGGTACCCAGTAGACGAAATGCGAAACATACACACCAAGGCACACCTTCCCAAGATTTTAGAGTTTTAGAGACAAAGCAATATTGAGAGAGAGAGAGAGAGAGAGAGAGAGAGATCCCATTCAAAGGAAATAAAGTCACAAGACACCACTGGAAGAGTAATAGTTAGTGCAGCAAAACTTTCCAATTCTGAGCTGCAGCCTAAAATTCTATTACATCCAGAGAAATAATAAAGTGTGAGAGAGAATGAAGATATTTGAAAACTGTCAGGACTTTTGCCTGATATTCTAGGAAGATGGAATAGGTGACTTTCTCTATTCCTCTTGCTAAGGACAACTAAAATCCAGGACATTACCTGTTAAGCCAACAAAAGAAGACTCTGGAAGGTGGCGAGAAGAAGTCTCCTTGGAGAGCAACCTCAGGACCCAAGGAAAAACATCTTGGTGAGTTCCAGGGGTTTTTTCTGGCCTCAAATATCCCAGAATTGGAGCTGAAGAAGCCAGCAACCCAGAAATGCCAAAGGCACAGACATGAAAGGCTCTAACAAAACCCTGCTCTTTCCAGCCAGAGGACTGGGAAAGGGGCAGCCTGGAAAGACAGAACACTTTTTGACAAGAACCGATGTTCTCCAGCCAAAAACCACAGAAAGGAGTGTGGTCCCAGCCTTAATCATGCCAGGCAGGGCCGAGTGGAGATTAGGACTTCTGTCTGCTCTCACCGGGCGGGAACAGGGAACCCCAGCTCCCACAATAGGTGATGTCAGAGCAGGTGACTGGGGAGCTAAGACTTGCATCCTGTGGGCAGTAAAAAGTCCCCATGCTTATGCTGTCTAGAGAGACCACATAGGGAAACCAGCCTTTTTGTAGATGATTTTCATCAAGTTGAGGAAGTTCTCCTGTATTCCTGAGAGTTTTTATCATGAATGGGTATTGAAGTTTGTCAAATTCATTTTCTCCCTCATCAGTTAATATGATCAGGTGGTTTATCTTCTTTAGTCTGTTAATGTGGTTGATTACATTGATTCATTTTCAAATATCAAACCAGCCTTGCATTCTTGGAGAAACACCCATTTGGTCATGGTGTGTAATTATTTTTATACATTTTGCTGAATTCTATTTGCTACATTTTGTTAAGGATCATTGCATCTCTACCTATGAGGGGTATTGGTCTTTAGTTTTTTCATTTTTTGCCTGGTTTGGTACCAGGATAATACTATCTTCATAAAATAAAACTGGTACAGCACTCTTTCCACCATATTCTTTTGGTCAAGTAGTCATAGAGCCCAGATCCCTGGGGAGGGGCCACAGACTCACCCCAATGGGAGGAGTGCAAAGAATTTTGGGGCCACACTTTAAAACCACCATGCCTTCCTAGGAAGGTACTAGGCATCTGAGTTTGAACTCAAAATGCATTGTTTCAAAACCAATTTACTGGTAAGATAACACTGTGCTCTCAGCACATCACAGGCTAAATCTGTCTGGGTGGAGGTGGGGAACCATGCTGCCTTTTGCCTTATCACTTTTGTTTCTGGGGAAATGTGCTCTGAGTTCTTGAAGTAATGCACAAACAAACCTTGGTAATCCAACCCTTTCTTTGTTTGTTGTGTTGTGTTTCTTAATTCTGCAATTTATAAAGTCCATGGTGGCAAGTTGTAAAAAGGGACCGGCAGGACCCACTGGAGACTGAAAAGGCAATGGGTAAGGAAATAGCAGCGATCATCGTGCAGGGCACCAAAGTGCCTGACACAAGCTGCCCTAAGCCAGGGGGGAGCTCTGCCTGCTCTGTGTCACTCCTGGACAAGGGATGGCCAGCCAAGGGCGTGCGCCTCCTCTCAGGTTCAGGGCCAGTGGCTTGGGGGCAGCATGTGACTTCCCCATGTGCCTTGGTTCTTTACACAGCTTAGGTCCCCAGAAAAGCAGCCCTGGGTTTTCCCACACTCGAGGTGAGGGTTGGAGAGCTCTGCGTTCCTGGGCGTGTACAAATTGACTATGTGCCACTCATTTAGAACTGCTAGATTTCAGTTACAGGGTAGTGAAAATAAATATGTCATTTCTTCCCACCCAGAATCCTGTCCTGAATCTCTCCAGGGACCCCAGGGTGAAGACCTCTGCTTGTGACGGCAGAATTCTTCCCTAGGGAGAACTGCTCTTGGATTTGGCAAGTGGGTCTTTGGTTTATGAAGGAGGTCCCTGGGCAGCGGTGCTGGTCACCGTGATAAGTTGAGATGGTTTTCTTCTTGCCCCAGGAAGCCTGGATTCAAAGGTTTCTGGTGACTTGGGACAGGGGAAGGAGAGGCAAGGGAGACCCTGTGGGAGAAGGATTTGGACGAGGGCCTGGGATTCCCCAGGACCACGGGGTGGGGTAACCACGCCCTGGACAACTGTGTCTGCCCAGGCTAAGCTCTCTCCATCCCTCCTGCAGTCTCCTCTCTCCCTACGCTCTGTACAAAGTCCATCATTAGGCATCAAGGAATGATGGGGAGGGGGCTGTGTCAGTGTTTAGGGAAAAGGGGAGCTGGAGAAGTCAGGAGGGGAGAAAAGAAAAGACACCCCCACCCCTCCCCATCACACATGCTCCATTTCTCCTCAAAGATTGTGTGGAAGTTCAGAGCATGACACAGAGTTCAATCATGAGGAGTCTGCAGGCTCCGGTCCTGCTGCCTTTGGGAGCATTCAGCCTTCGATTCCCGTCGGAGGCTGTGTCTTCACAGCACCCATCCCTTGGATCCGCCATCCAGCCAGGTCCTAGGGGAGGGTGGACACAGTGATCCAAGTTGCCCCCTGACTTCCATCCCACCCCACCCCACGGCCCCGGCCCCAGGGGACAAGGTCAGTGTCACCTGATGCTCTGACTCCTTCCATGCGTCCCTCCTTGGCATCAGTGTGCCTTGAACAGTCTGTACCTGTGGCTTTCCCACCGCCAGCCCTCGGGCTATGGGAGTCCCTCGACCGCCCACAGATGTGGGATTCTTTCTCCCCAGAGTGACCCTGACCCTGACTGTGGGTACGGGGCTGTGAAAACTCAGGTTGGACCCTCTGAGGCATCACCCACCCTCCAGGGGCCCTGTGGGATCATCACCCACCCTCCAGGGGCCCCGTGGGATCAGCCGAAGCCCCCAGTTTGGGCCTCGCCTGAACCTCCCGTCACACGCTTCCTCCACTTTGCGGCCCTGGTCCTGCTCCCTCAGGGGCCCCGGACGGACCCACTTAACAAAGCCACCCTCGTCTTCGGCAGAGTAAGAATTCTTGCTGTATTCCACAGAGCAGAGAATGCCTTTGGAGGAATTTAGATTTTATTCGCCTGTGTCACTCTGGAGCAGAGTTTCTCAGTCTGGATCCCATGGACATTTGGGGCTGGATGATTCTTTGAGGAAGGGGGTGTCCTGTGCCTTACGGGATACTTAGCAGCATACCTGGCCTCCGCACTCTAGATGCCAGTGGCACCCCTCCCCTCCCCCACCCAGTTGTGAAATCCAGAAAACTCTCCAGACTTTGTCAGGTGTCCCTGTTGAGGGGCAAACCCCCGCTACCCTAAAGAGTCTAGATCGGACTGGTTTTTGTGGTAGATTTGCCTCATTTTGTTCGTTGCCGAGAGCCAAAGGGGTCCACGAGGAAGAGTTACCTCCCCTGGGGTCACCTGCCAGGTGGCCGCCCATCACTCCTGTAGCAACGGGGTGGGGGGCAAGGTGGGAGGAGGAGGAGAGGAGATGGGGGGGCGGGGCAGCCTCAGCTGCCTGGAGGGGACAGGCACCTGCAGCCCGGGGCATCTGCAGTTAGAAAGGCCTCTCCTTTGTCTCACTCACCTCTTTGACGCACAATTTAAATTCTCTTCCAAGGCGGTGAAGAACAACTGGGAACCATTTGAATTCAAAATCACGAGGTAAACCCTGCAGGCCTGGCTCAAACTCTGGTGAATTTGGGCGAAGAATTACTACCTAGGAATTGATGAAAATGATTGGAATTGATGAGAGGAAGTCTGGGACCTGTTCACCAAGCCAGCAGTCCCCAACCTTTTTGGCACCAGGGACCGGTTTCGAGGAAGACATTTTTTCCGGGGTGGGGCTGGGGGGCTGGGGGGTGGTTCAGGCAGTAACACAAGCGATGGGGAGCCATGGAGAGCGGCAGATGAAGCTTCGCCCGCCGCTCACCTCCTGCTGTGCGCCCCGTTCCTAACAGACCGCAGCGGGGGTGGGGACCCCTGCTCGCAGCTGTCGCTGGGACTACCTCCAACCTCCTTGGCCTCAGATCACCCAGCAGGCCTGTCTTCACGGCCTCCGTTACTTTCCCCAGCCTTTGCTCAAGACTGCTTAAAGCCTCAACTTGCCACGTCCGACTTCCTGGGCTGCTGCCTTAATTAGCTACTCTGTGTGCTGTCTTGATGGGAGAAAGAAGAATCCTAGATTACTGTGCCATTCAATACAGCAGCCACTGCATCGGACAGTGTCAGTATGGAAGTTTCCCATGATCACAGAAAGGTCTCTTCGACAACCCTGGAAGCCCCGTATTTCAAACACTTTGTCCTCACAGACTTGGCTAGATTTGTCTGTTTTATTAAGCTGAATGTTTTCGTGCATCTGTTTTTTTTGTGTTTTTTTTTAACGCCTTTACTGGGGTATAATTGCTCTACAATACTGTGTTAGTTTCTGCTTTATAACAAAGTGAGTCAGCCATACATATACATATATCCCCATATCTCCTCCCTCTTGCATCTCCCTCCCACCCTCCCTATCCCACCCCCGCCATCCCACCCCTCTAGGTGGTCACAAAGCACCGACCTGATCTCCCTGTGCTATGTGGCTGCTTCCCACTAGCTATCTATTTAACATTTGGTAGTGTATATATGTCCATTCCAGTCTCTCACTTCGCCCCAGCTTACCCTTCCCCCTCCCCACGCCCTCAAGGCCATTCTCTACGTCTGCGTCTTTATTCCTGTCCTGCCCCTAGGTTCATCTGAACCGTTTTTTTTTTTTTTTAGATTCCATATGTATGTGTTAGCATACGGTATTTGTTTTTCTCTTTCTGACTTACTTCACTCTGTATGACAGACTCTAGGTCCATCGAAGTCACTACAAATAACTCAATTTCGTTTCTTTATATGGCTGAGTAATATTCCATTGTATATATGTGCCACATCTTCTTTATCCATTCACCTGTTGATGGACACTTAGGTTGCTTCCATGTCCTGGCTATTGTAAATAGTGCTGCAATGAACATTATGGTACATGACTGTTTTTAAATTATGGTTTTATCAGGGTATATGCTCAGTAGTGGGATTGCTGGGTCATATGGTAGTTCTATTTTTAGTTTTTTAAGGAACCTCCATACTGTTCTCCATAGTGGCTGTATCAATGTACATTCCCACCAACAGTGCAAGCCCTCAGTGCACCTCCCTTTTCTCCATACCCTCTCCAGCATTTATTGTTTGTAGATTTTTTGATGATGACCATTCTGACTGGTGTGAGGTGATCCTTCATTGTAGTTTTGATTTGCATTTCCCTAATGATTAGTGATGTTGAGCATTCTTTCACGTGTTTGTTGGCAATCTGTATATCTTCTTTGGAGAAATGTCTATTTATGTCTTCTGCCCATTTTTGGATTGGGTTGTTTGTTTTTTTGTTATTGAGCTGCATGAGCTACTTGTAAATTTTGGAGATTAATCCTTTGTCAGTTGCTTCGTTTGGAAATATTTTCTCCCATTCTGAGGGTTGTCCTTTGGTCTTGTTTATGGTTTCCTTTGCTGTGCAAAAGCTTTTAAGTTTCATTAGGTCCCATTTGTTTATTTTTGTTTTTATTTCCATTTCTCTAAGAGGTGGGTCAAAAAGGATCTTGCTGTGATTTATGTCATAGAGTGTTCAGCCTATGTTTTCCTCTAAGAGTTTTATAGTGTCTGGCCTTACATTTAGGTCTTCATTCCATTTTGAGTTTATTTTTGTGTATGGTGTTAGGGAGTGTTCTAATTTCATTCTTTTACATATAGCTGTCCAGTTTTCCCAGCACCACTATTTTTTATTTATTTATTTATTTATTTATTTATTTATTTATTTATTTATTTATGGCTGTGTTGGGTCTTCGTTTCTCTGCGAGGGTTTTCTCTAGTTGTGGCAAGTGGGGGCCACTCCTCATCGCGGTGCGTGGGCCCCTCACTATGGCGGCCTCTCTTGTTGCGCAGCACAGGCTCCAGATGCGCAAGCTCAGCAATTGTGGCTCACAGGCCCAGTCGCTCCGCAGCATGTGGGATCCTCCCAGACCAGGGCTTGAACCCGTGTCCCCTGCATCGGCAGGCAGATTCTCAACCACTGTGCCACCAGAGAAGCCCCCAGCACCACTATTGAAGAGGCTGTCTTTTCTCCATTGTATGTTCTTGCCTCCTTTATTAAAAATAAGGTGACCATATGTGTGTGGGTTTATCTCTCAGCTTTCTATCCAGTTCCATTGATCTATATTTCTGTTTTTGTGCCAGTACCATATTGTCTTGATTACTGTAGCTTTGTAGTATAGTCTGAAGTCTGGGAGCCTGATTCCTCCAGCTCCTTTTTTCTTTCTCAAGAGTGCTTTGGCTATTTGGGGTCTTTTGTGTTTCCATACAAATTGTGAAATTTTTTGTTCTGGTTCTGTGAAAAATGCCATTGGTAGTTTGATAGGGATTACTTTGAATCTGTAGATTGCTTTAGGTAGTATAGTCATTTTCACAATGTTGATTCTTCCAATCAAAGAACATGGTATGTCTCTCCATCTGTTTGTATCATCTTTAATTTCTTTCATCAGTATCTTATAGTTTTCTGCATTTAGGTCTTTTGTCTCCTTAGGTAGGTTTATTCCTAGGTATTTTATTCTTTTTGTTGCAATGGTAAGTAGGAGTGTTTCCTTCTCTTTCAGATTTTTCATCATTAGTGTATATGAATGCAAGAGTTTTCTGTGCATTCATTTTGTATCCTGCTACTTTTCCAAATTCATTGATTAGCTCTAATATTTTTCTGGTAGCATCTTTAGGATTCTCTATGTATAGTATCATGTCATCTGCAGTGACAGCTTTACTTCTTTTCTGATTTGGATTCCTTTTATTTCTTTTTCTTCTCTGATTTCTGTGAGTATAATTTCCAAAACTATGTTGAATAATAGTGGTGAGCATGGGCAACCTTGTCTTTTTCCCGATCTTAGAGGAAATGGTTTCAGTGTTTCACCGTTGAGAACGATATTGGCCGTGGGTTTGTCATATATGGCCTTTATTATGTTGAGATAAGTTCCCTCTATGCCTACTTTCTGGAGAGTTTTTATCATAAATGAGTGTTGAATTTTGTCAAAAGCTTTTGCTGCATCTATTGAGATTATTATATGGTTTTTATCCTTCAGTTTGTTAATATGGTGTATCACATTGATTGATTTGCATATATTGAAGAATCCTTGCATTCCTGGGATAAACCCCACTTGATCATGCTGTATGATCCTTTTAATGTGCTGTTGGATTCTGTTTGCTAGTATTTTGTTGAGGATTTTTGCATCTATGTTCATCAGTGATAATGGCCTGTAGTTTTCTTTCTTTTTGACACCTTTGTCTGGTTTTGGTATCAGGGTGATGGTGGCCTCGTAGAATGAGTTTGGGAGTGTTCCTCCCTCTGCTATGTTTTGGAAGAGTTTGAGAAGGATAGGTGTTAGATCTTCTCTAAATGTTTGATAGAACTCGCCTGTGAAGCCATCTGGTTCTGGGTTTTTTTTTTTTTGTTGGAAGATTTTTAATAACAGTCTCAATTTCAATGCTTGTGGTTGGTCTGTTTATATTTTCTATTTCTTCCTGGTTCAGCCATGGAAGTTTGTGCTTTTCTAAGAATTTGTCCATTTCTTCCAGGTTGTCCATTTTATTTGCATATAGTTGCTTGTGGTAGTCTCTCATGATCCTCTGTATTTCTGCAGTGTCAGTTGTTACTTCTCCTTTTTCATTTCTAATTCTATTGATTTGAGTCTTCTCCCTTTTTTTCTTGGTGAGTCTGGCTAATGGTTTATCAATTTTGTTATCTTCTCAAAGAACCAGCTTTTAGTTTTATTGATCTTTGCTATTGTTTCCTTCATTTCTTTTTCATTTATTTCTGATCTGATCTTTATGATTTCTTTCCTTCTGCTAACTTTGGGGTTTTTTTGTTCTTCTTTCTCTAATTGCTTTAGGTGTACGGTTAGGTTGTTTATTTGAGATGTTTCTTGCATCTTGAGGTAGGATTGTATTGCTGTATACTTTCCTCTTAGAATTGCTTTCACTGCATCTCATAGGTTTTGGGTTGTCGTGTTTTCATTGTCATTTGTTTCTAGGTAGTTTTTAATATCCTCTTTAATTTCTTCAGTGACCTCTTGGTTATTTAGTAGTGTGTTATTTAGCCTCCATGTGTTTGTATTTTTTACAGATTTTTTTCCTGTAATTGATATCTAGTCTCATAGCATTGTGCTTGGAAAAGATACTTGATACGATTTCAATTTTCTTAAATTTACCAAGGCTTGATCTGTGATCCAAGGTATGATCTACCCTGGAGAATGTTCCATGAGCACTTGACAAGAAAGTGTATTCCGGGGCTTCCCTGGTGGCCCAGTGGTTGAGAATCTGCCTGCTAATGCAGGGGACACGGGTTCGAGCCCTGGTCTGGGACGATCCCACGTGCAGCGGAGCAACTAGGCCAATGAGCCACAATTACTGAGCCTGCGCGTCTGGAGCCTGTGCTCCACAACAAGAGAGGCCACGATAGTGAGAGGCCCATGCACCACGATGAAGTGTGGCCCCCACTTGCCGCAACTAGAGAAAGCCCTCGCACAGAACCGAAGACCCAACACAGCCAAAAAATAAATAAATTAAAAAAAAATTAAGTGATATGCATATGTTCATACTACTTAATTATAAAAAAAAAGAAAGTGTATTCCATTGTTTTTGGATAGAATGTCCTATAAATATCAATTAAGTCCATCTTGTTAGTGTATCATTTAAAGCTTGTGTTTCCTTATTTATTATCATTTTGGATGAGCTGTCTATTGGTGAAAGTGGGGTGTTAAAGTCCCCTACAATGATTGTGTTACTGTCAATTTCCCCTTTTATTACTGTTAGCATTTGCCTTATTTATTTATTTATTTATTTATTTATTATTATTATTATTATTTTATTTTTGGCTGTGTTGGGTCTTTGTTTCTGTGCGAGGGCTTTCTCTAGTTGCGGCAAGTGGGGGCCACTCTTCATCACGGTGCGCAGGCCTCTCACTATCGCGGCCTCTCTTGTTGCGGAGCACAAGCTCCAGACGCGCAGGCTCAGTTATTGTGGCTCACGGGCCTAGTTGCTCCGCGGCATGTGGGATCCTCCCAGACCAGGGCTCGAACCCGTGTCCCCTGCATTGGCAGGCAGACTCCCAACCACTGCGCCACCAGGGAAGCCCCTGCCTTATTTATTGAGGTGCTCCTATGTTGGGTGCATAAATATTTACATTTGTTATATCTTCTTCCTGGATTGATCCCTTGATCATTATGTAGTGTCCTTCTTTGTCTCTTGTAATAGTCTTTATTTTAAAGTCTATTTTGTCTGATATGAGAGTTGCTACTCCAGCTTTCTTTTGATTTCCATTTGCATGGAATATCTTTTTCCATCCCCTCACTTTTAGTCCTTACGTGTCCCTAGGTCTGAAGTGGGTTTCTTGTAGACAGCATATATACGGGTCTTGTTTTGTATCCATTCAGCTAGCCTCTGTCTTTTGGTTGGAGCATTTAATCCATTTACATTTAAGATAATTATCAACATGTATGTTCCTATTACCATTTTCTTAATTGTTTTGGGTTTATTATTTTAGGCCTTTTCCTTCTCTTGTGTTTCCTGCCTAGAGAAGTTCCTTTAGCATTTGTTGTAAAGCTGGTTTGGTGGTGCTGAATTCTCTTAACTTTTGCTTGTCTGTAAAGGTTTTAATTTCTCCATCGAAACTGAATGAGATCTTAGCTGGGTAGAGTAATCTTGTTTGTAGGTTTTTCCCTTTCATCACTTTAAATATGTCCTGCCACTTCCTTCTGGCTTGCAGAGTTTCTGCTGAAAGATCAGCTGTTAACCTTATGAGGATTCCCTTGTATGTTATTTGTTGTTTTTCCCTTGCTGCTTTTAATGTTTTTTCTTTGTATTTAATTTTTGATAGTTTCATTAATATGTGTCTTGGTGTGTTTCTCCTTGGATTTGTCCTGTATGGGATTCTCTGCACTTCCTGGACTTGACTGACTCTTTCTTTCCCATATTATGGAAGTTTTCAACTATAATCTCTTCAAATTTTTCTCAATCCCTTTCTTTTTCTCTTCTTCTTCTGGGACCCCTATAATTCGAATGTTGATGCATTTAATGTTGCCCCAGAGGTCTCTGAGACTGTCCTCAATTTGTTTCATTCTTTGTTCTTTATTCTGCTCTGCAGTAGTTATTTCCACTATTTTATCGTCCAGGTCACTTATCCCTTCTTCTGCCTCAGTTATTCTGCTATTGATTCCTTCTAGAGAATCTTTAATTTCATTTATTGTGTTGTTCATCATTGTTTGTTTTCTCTTTAGTTCTTCTAGGTCCTTGTGAAACGTTTCTTGTATTTTCTGCATTCTATTTCCAAGATTTTGGATCATCTTCACTGTCATTACTCTGACTTCTTTTTCAGGTAGACTGCTTATTTCCTCCTCGCTTGTTTGGTCTAGTGGGTTTTTGTCTTGTTCCTTCATCTGCTGTGCGTTTCTCTGTCTTCTCATTTTGCTTAACTTACTGTATTTGGGTTCTCCTTTCTGCAGGCTTCAGGTTTGTAGTTCCCATTGTTTTTGGTGTCTGCCCCCAGTGGCTAAGGTTGGTTCAGTGGGTTGTGTAGGCTTCCTGTTGGAGGGGACTGGTGCCTGTGTTCTGGTGGATGAGGCTGGATCTTGTCTTTCTGGTGAGCAGGACTGCATCCGGTGATGTGTTTTGGGGTGTCTGTGACCTTACTATGATTTTAGGTAGCCTCTCTGCTAATGGGTTTGGCAGTTTTCCTGTTGTGCTAGTGGTTTGGCATAGGGTGTATAGCACTGTAGTTTGCTGGTCGTTGAGTGGAGCTGGGTCCTAGTGTTGAGTTGGAGATCTCTGAGAGAGCTTTCACCATTTGATATTACATGGAGCTGGGAGGTCTCTGGTGGACCAATGTCCTGAACTAGGCTTTCTCACCTCAGAGGCACAGGCCTGGCACCCGGCCGGAGCACCAAGACTCGGTCAGCCACACAGCTCAGAAAAAAAAGGAGAAAAAAAGAAAGGAAGAAAAAAATAAAATAAAGTTATTAAAATAAAAAATTTTAAAAATATTAAAAATAAAATATTAAAGAGTAATAAAGAAAAAAGAAAGAAAGAAAGAAGAGAGCAACCAAACCAAGAAACAAATTCACCAATGATAACAAGTGCTAAAAACTATACTAAAAAAAACCCAAACAAACAACAAAAAAACGGACAGACAGGACCCTAAGACAAATGGTAAAAGCGAAGCTATACAGACAAAATCACACAAAGAAGCATATACATACACACTCACAAAAAGAGAGAAAGGAAAAACTATATATATCTATAAATAAAATAAAAGGAAGAGAGCAACCAAATCAATAAACAAATCTACCAATGATAATAAACTCTAAATACTAAGATAAACATAAAACCAGAAACAAATTATTTGCAGAAAGCAAACCCTAAATCTACAGGTGCTCCCAAAGTCCACTGCCTCAATTTTGGGACGATTCATTGTCTATTCAGGTATTCCAGAGATGCAGGGTACATCAAGTTGATTGTGGAGATTTAATCCGCTGCTCCTGAGGCTGCTGGGAGAGATTTCCCTTCCTCTTCTTTGTTCGCACAGCTCCCGGGGTTCAGCTTTGGATTTGGCCCCACCTCTGCGTGTAGGTTGCCTGAGGGCGTCTGTTCTTTGCAGACAGGATGGGGTTAAAGGAGCAGCTGTTTAGGGGGCTCTGGCTCACTCAGGCCGTGGGGAGGGAGGGGTACGGAATGCGGGGTGAGCCTGCAGTGGCAGAGGCCGGCATGACATTGCAACAGCCTGAGGCGCGCTGTGTGTTCTCCTGGGGAAGTTGTCCCTGGATCATGGGACCTTGGCAGTGGCGGACTGCACAGGTTCCCGGGAGGGGAGATGTGGAGAGTGACCTTGCACACAGGCTTCTTGGTGGCTGCAGCAGCAGCCTTAGCATCTAATGCCCATCTCTGGTGTCCGCGCTGATAGCCGCGGCTCACGCCGGTCTTTGGAGCTCATTTAGGTAGTGCTCTGAATCCCCTCTCCTCGCGCACTACAAAACAATAGTCTCTTGCCTCTTAGGCAGGTACAGACTTTTTCCTGGACTCCCTCCTGGTTAGCTGTGGTGCACTAGCCCCCTTCAGGCTGTGTTCATGCAGCCAACCCCTGTCCTCTCCCTGGGATCTGTCCTCCGAAGCCCGAGCCTCAGCTCCCAGCCCATGCCCACCCCAGTGGGTGAGCAGACAAGCCTCTCAGGCTGGTGAGTGCTGGTTGGCACCGATCTTCTGTACAGGAATCTCTCCGCTTCGCCCTCTGCACCCCTGTTGCTGCGCTCTCCTCCATGGCTCCGAAGCTTCCCCCCTCCCACCCCCTGTCTCCACCAGTGAAGGGGCTTCCTAGTGTGTGGAAACTTTTCTTCCTTCACAGCTCCCTCCCAGAGGTGCAGGTCCCATCCTTATTCTTTTGCCTCTGTTTTTTCTTTTTTCTTTTGCCCTACCCCAGTACGTGGGGAGTTTCTTGCCTTTTGGGAAGTCTGAGGTCTTCTGCCAGTGTTCAGTAGGTGTTCTGTAGGAGTTGTTCCACATGTAGATGTATTGCTGATGTATTTGTGCGGAGGAAGGTGATCTCCACGTCTTACTCCTCTGCCACCTTCAGGGTCTCCCAGCGTCTGTTGTTTTTAACTCATCTTCCTCCCACCCATACGTCATTCAGTATTGGATTATTCTTGAGCTTTTGTCTTTTTCAGCTTTATGGCCTAATTGCAAAATTTAATCCACTGAATAGAGCAGAAGGGCAATGGGCTGAACCCACATTGTTTTTCAGCTGAGATGATGCAGCTCTCCCTGCACAAAGAAAGGGGACACAGAGGTGCTGGTGGTACTGGTTCCCCCGGACATCCACCCCTCACAGATCTCCCTGTGCTCTGTGTGGTCCCACTTGGAGCCCCACCCCCGAGAGATGCTATTCCAAAGCCTTTGTGGTTGTGTGCTCGGGAAATGCTCTCTTAAGCACTGCTACCATGGCTCGGTGCCTTCTTGGTTGCAGAAATTAAACAAAGAATGTTCTGTTTCCCAGGTTCAGGACAGTGCTGACAGGTAAATTCAGCACTTGAGTTTCTTATGGGAAAGCAAGTACCCCCAGGATGCCAGACCATCATCTAGATGTCACATGCATGCCTCCCCATGCTCTCTGATATGAAAGGGAAATTTAATTATTCTGTTAACGTAATCACATTAGGCCCAAATGGAGTCAGCAAACCAAAACTTACCTAAGTTTCTATGCTCAGTTTTCCCAGGAAAAGAAGGCCTGGGTCCATCAGTCAGCACATCCCTGCCTGGCACACATCTGAACTGCTCCAGGCCTGCCCTTTGCTCCATAGAAGGAAGGAATACCACGTAGTCAATCAGCAAATGTCCTGGGTAACCTCCTTGTTCTTGCTCAACTTGGTCTATAAAAATCTCCCACCTTGTACAACCCTTCGGAACCCCTTTCTATCTGCTGGATTGGATGCTGCCTGATTCATGAATCGCTGAATGAAATCCTGCTAGATCAGTAAATTCTCTGTGGAACATCTTCTTCTGAGAGTTTTAGATCCCAGTTCAAGTCTCTTTTATTCACAGAATGTTAATTTCCTATTCGTGAAGGGCAGTAATAATCCTCACAAGGCAGTTGTGAAAATCCATGAACTAAGGGCGATTGTAGAGTCTTTGGCAGAGTCCACCTCGGAATCAGTGCTCAGGAGAGAGATTTTCCTCCTTGAATATAAGCTTCCCTCTGGCCCCAGGAGTACAGACGTTCATGCTGTGTGCGGGCGGATTTTCCATGGGATAATTTTTCTTCCCGCCTGGGTTATGAGCTCCTTAAGAAAGGGGTGCACTCCCTGTGACTTGATGGGTTTCATACACTTAGAACCTTGCCTTTAGGCAAATATTTACTGATAGGCAGATGATAGCATAATTTCTGGCATCAAATGTGTCTTTATTGAGTAAGAAGGCAGGCGACAGTCTCAGCACCACTGAGGGATGATTTATTTAGCTAATATTTAATTTGAATTGATTGCACAACTTCATGGGATTTATGGGAGGAGAGAGAGGGAGAAAGATAGCTTCATCCTTGCGGGTGGAAAGAAACGTTCTTCCTGAAAAAAGTCATTAATTCTGGTTTCTCAAGAATGAAATGTGATGAGATTTTGCAGCATCCTTTTGTGGGATGGAGAACTTGCAGAAGGCCTGGGCCAGCAGTAAGTTTGGAGCCTGTTCCTGGACCGTGGTTTGGACGAGTGCTGTCTGTGGGATTTGCAGTGACCGTGCCATGGGTCACCTTGGCTCTGAGTTGCAGTTCATGAAAGGGCTGTTAGAGTTACCTTGTGTTTTGTTTATCACATAGGGGAGAGGGGGGATGTTGGATCAGGGGTCAGCATGACTGTGTTCCAACCCAGATCTACCATTTAGATGTCAGACCCTGGCCAGTCATTTCTTCGTTCTGGAAGTTGACACCCTAACCCCCTCCATCCCTTTCTCGGAGAAAAATGGGTATGGTAGGTGTGCGGGCTCAACATAAATGTTTACCTGCAGTTTTTCCTTTGGACAAATAACAACTTCTTTCCATTTCTATGTGCAAAGTGAGAATGGTATTATTTACTCATTCTTAAACACCTATTTTTAAGAATATAAGTAATATTTTTAGGAGAAAAGGAAAGGGAACCAACTTGAGACCAGTTAGTATGGAGAGGGGTCAGGTTTCTAACCTAGATGTAGCCAACGCTAAAGTCCAATCTCTACACACAGAAGCACTGACATGCCATTATCTGTCTTTTGCCGGCAAAATAACTGAGCCTGGAAAATAGACCAAGATAACCGATCACTTAAAAAGAAAGACAATATTTAGTAGATAAGAGTTCCAAATGATACTGTTCCTGACTTGAAATCCTGTGACATCATGGGAAAATTTAAGATTTGTTCTAGTTCAGAGCTTATTTTTCAAGATTCTGCAGTTGATAACTACTTAATGTTGCATCTTCTTCAAAAGGATAATCTGTGTGCTTTTTTTGTTTGTTAGTTAATTAAGTCTGGCTAGTCAATACATCTGCGAGAAAGGGGTTTAAGCTGTTGGCATCAAATAAATGTAAGCCGAAGCTATAAAAGTTTTCAATGATCCGACTGGTAAAGGTCGCAAAGGTTAGTAAATCTACAGCTGACCTGGGTGAGGGGAAATGTGCACCCCCCATGGGGTTGATGGGAATAAAAATGACTATAACTTCTCTGGGGGCAAAGTGTGAAATGAGATCTTAGCCTCTTCCAAGTCCAGGCACGTCTCCTCAAGAGAGCATCAAATGAGTGCAGAGGTGCCTGCAGGGCTGCTCATCTGAGTAGGAAACAACATAAGTGCTGGCCGATTGACAGACAGGTGTTTAAACAAATTGCTTCACAGATAGGTCATGGGTTACTGTGACACCCACGATGACGGGCACCTGTATTTGGTGATGAGGAAAGATTTTGAGTTGAAAAATCAATGTGAAACAGGGTAAAGGCCACATCTACTGCACACATTTTATGTCTGTGGACACATATGGGCACACACAGGTGAGTACACCTGGAGTACACCTGGAGAGATGTCTGTTCACCAGACTGTATGAGGGTTGTCTCTGGACCATGGGATCTCAAGTGACTTTCACTTTTCCCCTTCATGAGGTTATTTTTTGATAATTTATATAATCCATGAGAAGGAATTAAGGAATTAAGCTTCTTTCACTTAAAAAATATAAATATAGTTGGTATTTTGTAGCATGAAGTTGACCGAAGGACAGTTTTTTCAGAAAGAAAGATTGTTTCACTGTAAGTGTGTATTAATGAGGGTGTGGACTTATCAGACCTTCTCTGAAGATCTTTGAAAACATGCAGCTGCTGTGGACTGAACGTTTGTGTCTCCCCAAATCCAGTTGTTGAAACTCTAATCCCCAGCGTGGTAGTATTTGGAGGTGAGGCCTTTGGGAGGCAATTGGGTTCCAATAATGCCATGAGGGTGGAACCCCCATGACGGGATTAGTGTCCTTATAAGAAGAGCAAGAAACCAGAGCTTGCTCCCCCTGTGCTGTGTGAGGACCCAGCAAGAAGGCAGCCTTCTGCAAACCCAAAAGGGAGCCCTCACCAAGAACTCAACCATGTTGTCACCCTCATCTTGAGAAATTGATGCCTGTTGTTTAAGCCACCCAGTCTAGGGTATTTTGTTACAGCAGCTCAAACTGACTACAACAGTGGCCCAGACTTCCTGGCCCTCGCCCGACCTCCTGGGTGATGGAGTCTGGACTGGACCAGATGTGACAGCAAGTCCTGTGGCTTCTTCCCCTAGGATCTTGCAGGTACAGCATTTCCTCTTAGCAGGAGGTCAGGGTTCAGAAACATTCTAACAGGAAAGACTTGTACCTTCCTCCAGCCTGGCCCTGACTCATACGCTGCACTGCTCCAGACTCTTCTCATCCTTGCTGAGAAAACCTGAGTAAGGATAAAATAAAATCACTGGGTATCTTGTTCCAGATCAGAATATGTCACCAGGACCCAGCCAGGCTGCACTGCTCCAGTTTTATGACAAAGCTTAAGTGTTTCCTGTACCTAAGCAAAAGTACAAGACACCAGAAACGCTCATTTCATTTTCAAACTCAGTGAATTAGAGAAATGCAGGCTGGAATTGGAAAAATGTCTTCTCTGAAAAAACAATTCCTTTAGTCATATATATGCATATGGATGCAGGACCCTCGAAGAATCTTTCTGGGCTGCTTTTTTAGTATGGTCTAAATGTAAACACACTATTAGATTTCTATCCTCTGCTTAAACCAACAAAAATATCCCTCCCTTCCCGGGGATTCCACGTGGGCATTCCAGCTGAGAGACACACAAACAAGAAGTTGTGACCTGCCTTCTCTCTTTGATTTCATTCAGAAATGAAAACTGAAGAAACACAGTATATCTTGTAAAGGACAAGAGCTCTTCCTTGATGTGCTGTATCTCTTTTTATAAACTTTACATAGAAAATTTTCTTATAAGTCTAGTCTACACCACTGTGCTACCCTATGTGGATCCCCAAAGAATACTATTGCTGTGGAAACCCTCTCTGGGGCAGAGTTCCTAACTGAGGGAGATCTGTGACCTTGGGTGAAGAGCAAAACCTATGTCTTATTTCACTTTCCTTAGAAGCTTCACAGGTGCTTCCATTATGAATGTAGAAAGTAAACCACAGCCATGTTAGCAAAACCTGTGCTTTCTGTCATCCTAAAAAATCACAGGTATTTTGATATCATATTAAAGTTGTCACAGGTATCTGGACTCATCCTTTATACTCATCAATACTTTGAAATCATGGTCAGTATGAGGTCCACGGCTAGATCTTTATTTCCCCAGTTTGTTAAAGAAGAACATATTTATTACGTAACATATTTATATATATATATATATATATTTTTTTTTTTTTTTTGATTGGCACATTCCCTTATAATCCTGTGTATTTTGCAAACTGGAAAACATCTTTCTGAGACGGGGACTGATGGCTTACCTACACTGCCAGAAGGTCCTTGGCACAAAGGAGACACAGGGGCCGAGCTGTAGGCCACCGTGGGCTCCTGAATGTCATGGGTGCTGGGCAAGTCCCTCCTGAGAGACAGATTCAGTTTATGGAGAGAGATGTGAGCGCAGAGTGGACCTTACTTTGTATCTGCTGTTGAATGACAGGTCCACGTCCAGTGTTCTCCTTAACCTCCCTCCTTAGTCAAGTCCCCCCAGACTCCAATTTGCCCAGTTTTCCAAAGGCGAGACAGTGTCCATCTGACAGGTTTTCATGAAGAGTGGAGTGGTTAAGAGCACGTGATTTGTCCTCAGACAGACATAGTTTTGAATCTGGACGCTGCCACCTACCAGCTGCAGAGCTAGGGCCTATCAGCCCATCTGTTGGTGCCCTCATGTCCCTTCTCTAAGGGCAATGCTGGAACCCCTCATGGTGGGAGGAGGAGTGTTTGAAGAAGCGACATGCATGTAACACTCTTAGCCCAGCATCTGGTGCATGGTGGCAGGTACCAGCACACGGTGCACACGTGTGGGGTCCTCGTGCAGGGGGAACCTCGGGGCTGGGGAGAGCTCGGGTCCACCTGGATAAAACCTGGAGCTTTTCCTCCTGGGGCCACTCTCTGAAGACCACTCATCTCATGAAGCCGTTGTCTTCATCTCCTCTCGACTAATCTCCACCTTCGCCTCTGGTTCTGCTACCCAGTGGGTTAAGTCAAGAGAATCTTTAGGTCTGGAGTGTATAGTAGACATCATTTTGGAGTGCTTTCCCGGCCCCCATTCTCTTGTCTCCTACCAGCTATGTGGCTATTTCCCTCTGCCAAGCTCAGAATCAATTACTGATTACCTTGGGATTGGGTTGGTTTAGCCAATGACTGGTTTAGGGATGGGTATGTGACCTTGTCTGGACCAGTGAGAGTGATTCCATTACTCTGCTGGAGCTCCTAGAAGAAAGATTTTTTTCCCGTGTGGATAGGGTGGGGTGAAGAGATTAGGGCTGGGGTAGCTGCAGTCATTTTACTACTATGAGGCAAGAACCTTACTCAAACCGTGGAGAACAGAGCCAAGAGACAAAGAAAACCAGTCTCCTGGTGACAAGGTAAGAGTTGCTAGACAAAGCTCCTTCTAGAGCTTTGTACACTGGGCTTCCAGTTAGTGGCATCTAAGCATTAGCCAGCCAACTATTCCCTCTATTGTTCAAGGCACTAATAAAATAATTTATTATAAAGTGGGACACAGACACAATACATAGCTTAATGAGCACTGTAAAGCAAACACAGATGTGATCACCCAGGCCAGGAAATGGGACTTTGCCAGTCACCTCAGAAGCCCGTAGAATCTAATCACATTCTCTCCCCTAAATGTAACCACTCTCCCTAATGTGATAGTAATCATCTCCTGTATTTCTTCGTAGTTTTAAAACAAAATGTCCACCCCTGGATACTATAGTTTATTATCAACAATACTTTTAAATTTGCTTTGTTATTTTAGTCTCTTTTGGTGTGTCGATTACCCCTCATTCCTTTCTTTTCCTTACAATTGTCATGGAACAAGCAAAGCCTTGCCATTTGGTCTGCAGCACACGTTGTGCTGGTGGCACTCTCCTGCACAGTTCAAGCTGCCCCTCGGTCCTGGGTATTTCCCGTAAATTGAATTGAAATCAGGTTCCGTGCCTCTGGCAGGACTGTAGGCGATGTGGTTATCACCCATCAGGAGGCCCTGAGGTCTGGTTGTCTCTTTTTGTGATGTTAGTGACCAACTCTGAGAGGCTGGGGCAGGGAGTACGTCATCTACAGGGAATATGCAAATGATAGTATCAGTGACTAAAATCTGTCTGCTCTTAATCATCACTGTGTACAACAATCCTACACATTGTCAGTGATAGCCCATCCCACTGGGGGGCCCTCTCTGCCAGCGCCCCTGTTGGGAACTCTGGAGGTCCACTACCAGATATCTTGTTGCTTCCTTTTCTGTACGCCACCCAACATCCCATGCTGATAGCATCCAGGAATTGTGCCTCTTGGCTGTGTGTCTTCATCTGCTTATGTGTGGGGCTTATAGGGGTCTTCCCTGCCTGTTTTAATGCGGGGATGGGGAGAGTTTCAAGGACTATGGCACCAACATTGCTGTTTACCCAGAAACCCCTTTGTTCAAGGCAGTTGAATTGGTTATTGGTTATCTTATTTTAGGGATTTAAATATGTCTTTAATGCAACATCTATTGGCATTTAATCATAAGCAGCAATTGATGAGAGAATTGAAGAACTCTGGAAATTCCCAAAATTTCTGGAAAGTGTTTTTATGAACAAAATAAGCTTTTATCATTTGAAATAATTTTAGACTTACGGAAAAGTTGCAAGGATAATATGAGGACTTCCTGTGTATCTTTCACCCAGATTCCCCCAAAGTTCACATTTTCCCACATTTGCATTATCATTCTATGTATTTTAGTGTTTATTCTGGTCATTTGGGAGTAAGTATGTAAGTAAGTAAGTAAGATATGACGTCTAACTCTTTTTATTGTTAGTTACTTCAGAGCATACAAGTACATTCTCTTACTTAACCCAGGACTAGTATTAAAATCAGGAAATTACAGTGGTGTAATATTGTTTCTAATCTAAAGACCTAATTTAGATTTTATCAGTTGACCCAATAATGTCATCTATGGCAAAAGGAAAAAAGAGTGGCTCACGATCTTATCAATGAATTTCAGTGTTTTAAAGTCAGAAGCAATTCCTCAGTTGTTGTGCTTACTTTTTTCTTTTCCTTTTTGAGTACAGGCCAGGTATCTTGCAGAACACCCCGGAATTTGGGGTTGTCTGATGTTACATTGTGGGCAAGGCTCCAAATGAAAGTTGTGTCCTCCAAGGTGCTTCGTACCGTCCAGGCACACAATGTCCATCTGTCTCACTACTGGTGACGTCAACGCTGATCCCCTGGTTAGTTAGTATGGCGTCTGCCAGGCTTCCCCTATTTTTGCAATTAATAAATCTCTTGTGAGAAGATACCTGAAGACTTTGTAAATATCCTGTCTCTCATCAAGATTTCACCACTGATTTTAGAATCCACTGATGATCCTCCTCTGAATCAGTGACTCCTAGGAAATATTCTGGTTTTTCCCCTATTGGCTCTATCTTCAAAATGTGCACGTAACCCATCCACTCTCACCCTCTTGCTGTTACCAGGTGGTCACATTCACCACAGTGTCCCTTGTGCAAGGCCTTCTGCGGAATCCCCCTGCTTCTACCCCCAGCTCCTCCAGACACCCCACCAGGGACAAAGTGGTCCTGTTAAAACGGAAGTCAGCTCGCATCGCTATCTTGTTCAAACCATCAAGGGGTCACCAGTCTTCACATTGGCAACTCACAGTGACCCCCCTCATCATGATGCCTCCTCCCTTCTCATGGTGTCCCCCTACTAACAGTGGCTCCCCCTTCCTCACGGTGACCCCCCTTCTCACAGTGCCCCCCCCCTCATAACAGTGGCTCCCGCCTCCTTACGGTGACTCCCCCCACAGTGGCTCTCCTCTTCTCACGGTGCCCCCCCCAAGAGTGGCTGCCCCCTTCTCACAGTGACCCCCCCTCCCCACGGTGACACCTCCTCCTCCCAGTGCCCTCCCCCAGGGCTATCCTCTGTCGTCCGGTGTTTCTCCATGACTTCTGTCTCCTGTTACATCTCTGACATCATCTCTCCTCCTCTGTCCAGCTCACTCTCCACCTTGACCTTCTTGCGGGCCCTTGGCCACGCCAGGCTTTTTCCTCTCTTAGAGTTCCTGTCTTCGCTCTGCCTGGAGCAGTTTTCCATCCTGATATCAAGATCGGCCACCTGGCTTCCTTGGAGACTCCTTCTCCAAGGCCCGCCCCACACACACTTTTTCCTTTGTATTGTCATCACCTTCTAAGCTACTATAATATTGACTCATTAGGGCTCGTTTTTACTTTCCGCCTCCCCTGCCAGAACGCAGCCCCGTGAGGCAAGACGCTGGTGCCTTTCTGGACCATTGATGGACCACATGCATCTAGAACAATGCCTGTCACATAGCAGTTGGTCAAAAATATTTGTGGAATAAATCAAAAAGGGGAAAACATTTGTATTATGAAAATGGTAAAATATTCAGGTGTTCTTATAGATCTATTAGGTCTTTATTCCCCCTAAATTATTTCTCAAATGTCTTGCTTCTCTCACTCCACACACTCTCCTTAGACAACCTCTTCCTCCCCCACTTTTTTAAACACAAACTTCAAACTGATGCCTCCTGTATTGGATCTCTAGTTCAGAACACATTCTTGGTTACAAACTCCTATGTCCCATGTCTCATGCACATCGCTCTCTGCTCCATGTGACCCTCTGATCCTGCATGTCCGATCCAAATCTTCATCATCTATTTGTTAAACCCACCCTTCCTCTGAACTTTTCCCCTGGGTGACGGGCACAGCCATTCTCTGAAGGCCAAGCACAGACCAGGAAGCCATCTGAATTCTCTTCTCTTCCCGTAAGATGCTAGGTCCTTGGGATAATACTCCACACATGCCTGTGCGCCACCGTCTCCTCACTGCCCCCTTGCCTCACTTATGGGCCTCAGCATCCCTCATCAGGAACACAGCAAGTCTAGGGTGAGCCTAACCCTAGCAGAAAACAGAGACCACAACCAAAGTGGATAATCTGAAGACATTTTCATAAAGGGAGCATTTGCAGAATTGTGGGCAATGGGTAAGAAAGTCACAAGAAATGTGCCCCTAATCTAGAAACAAAGGAAGCTGTCATCACCCCCAGGCCTGAAAGAGGTGAGGGGAGGGGTGGTCATGGAATCTGGAGACACAGCCAGCGGTGAGGGTCTTACTCTTTGTCCAAGGATCCCACCAGGTCGAAGCAAACCCACAGAGGGGTCCAGAGAACAGAAGCATCCCAATCTCTCTCTCCTCCTGCCCTCTCACCTCCTGGAATGTCCACCATTGTTTGAACCCAGTTGGAGCCAGGGGACAGGACTGTGATGGTCAGCCTCCCAGGGCACAGAGCAGGGGAGAGGGGTGGCGTGGATGCAGAGGGGGAGGTAGAAAGTACTTCGGTGAAATACAATGCCCTTCCTTGCCCACTTCTTCATCCCACCATGTGGCCCCCAGGATGAGAATACATGGTCTTGCCACTGCTTGCCCTTGTATAGGATGCTTCTCTTCCCGGGATGCCCTTGGCTCTTGGTCCTCCTGGAAAATCCCTACATTTCTGGTCTCAGTTTAGCAGGTGCTCTCTGAAGAAGCTTCCTTGATATCCTTTACTAATTAATCTCATCTCATCTCTTTGAAGCAGACAATTTACACCGTTTTATATTTAAAACACGTTTGTGGCAGGAGACCCTAACATGCCCCCAATTATCTCCACCTTCTGGTGTTCAGACTCTTTAGGAATCTCCTCCCTTTGAGTCTGGGTGAGACCTGTGACTTGCTTCCAACCAATAAAATGTGACAACATTTTATTGGTGACGGAGGTCCCTTCTGTGAGTAGATCACTCGTAACTGCTCATCTCTTGCTGGCAAACTCTCCTCATTGTCCCTTTGATGAAGCAGCTGCCATGCTGGGGAGATCACATGGCAAGGGATGAGGGTGGCCTCCAGCCAACAGCCAGCGAGGAGCTGAGGCCCTTGCTCCAGCCCTCAAGGAACAACCCCACAAGACCCTTCCCCAGTTGAGTCTTCGGGTGGAACCCCAGCCCCAGCTGACACCTTGATTGAAGCCTGTGAGAGATCCTGAAGTACAGGACACAGTTAAGCTGTGCCTGGACTTCTGACCCACAAACACTGAAAGATAGTAAGTGTGTCTTGCTTTAAGCTTATAAATTTATGGTAATTTGTTCTGTGGCAATTGATTATTAATCCAGTTCTTTTTCTGTACTAACAACAGCTGACATTTACTGTGCACTGAGTGGCCAGCATTATGCTAAATTCCTTTAGTCTTCATGCCCCCATAACTTGTGGGTAGTGTTATTACCGCATCAGAAATGAGCACAGCTGAAGATTAGGAGCTCCATAATTGTCTCAGGACAATCAGTGAGGGTCAGAAGCAGGGTTTGAGCTGAGACAGTCTGGCTCCAGGGTTCACACTCACGACCATTCCTCTCTGTGACCTTCCTCTGCTGATCCATGTCCTCTCCTTGCCTTGCTCTTCCCTCCTAAGGTGTGGGATCCTTGGGGACAAGGCTTGTGGGCTTTTATCACTTATCTACTGTGCCAGGCACAGTATCTGGCACACTTTAGGTCCTCGATAAATATTTCCTGAATAGATGTAGTCGTGTTCTGTAAAAACATTTTTCTCCATGAGAATGTACTAAAGGTAATCAGCTGAGTTCATCTCAAGGACATCTCAAATATACATCATATATATATATATATATATATATATATATATATATATATATATATATATATATATTTATATATTTATATATATATATATATATATATATAATTTTTTAAAGCAGTCAGCAGAAAATAAACTGAATTTTTGGTATAGAAAGATCCCTCCTCTGGTTGTTGCTGCTTCAGCAATATCAGCATGCTTAGTTTATGCTGATCACATCATAGAGAATGCTAATATTCTGAGACTTTTATTTTATGTTAACAGTGAATTAATGCATTTGTATACAGAGCCACACCTTAAAGTCAGGGGAAAATGGACCTTTCTCTGTGAATAGTACTCTATTCTCTTGGAAATGCTTTCAGCTTACAGAAAAGGTCACATACTGGAAGATTTAATTGTCAAAATCATGATTTCCTTTTTTTCCTAGGCCTTCTCAGAGCATATGTCTGGAGAATTGCTAAGGAAGGCTGGAATCTTACTATTTTTTTCCCACGAGTAGAAGGAAGTACAGAGGGAGTGTAGCAGATGTGGTTGGTACCCATGCATGTCCTCCCATCCTCATCCTCCTACATTGTGCAGACCGGATGCTAAGAATGCCAACTGCAGGTACTTGAGAGCCTTGGCCAGTGGGCCACTTCTAGTTGTCTAAACCTGCTCTCCTCCCATGGAGGGGCCAGAAATGCTGGGGAGTTAGTATCCCTCAGGAGAAGCCCTCAGTCAGTGACAGAGAGAAATTGGTGGACAAACACCCCACCTTCCTTGTTTCCTGGATAGGACAACTCAGAGATGTGTCTTACCTGCTCTCTCAGATGGCCCTGGGGACTGAGCTGCAGCTGTTCTCTGAAGTAAACTGCTCAATAAGGCACCTTTTGTTGACTTCCTCCCCTCCCCTGGTTCAATTTCCTACTCCCCCACTGGTTTCCTGGAGTCAGCCCTTAATTTCTGGAGGAACCACTTAAAGACAGTGAACAAACACTCTAGTTAGTGCTACGGCCCCAGCCAGTGCTTTATTAGGCAGAGAGATAAGCAAGTAGAGAGAGACACACTCCATTCCTAATTCTTATCACAACTGTGTGAGGAGCTGCAATAGGGAGAGAGCTGGGAAGCATTTACTGAGCAGAAGACAAAGCCAGTCACTCTCAGGCAGTCTGACTAGGATATGCCTGGCTTTTTCTGGGTGAGCTAATAAACTGGATCTCTTATAAAGTTCTATATAAGAGTGAAGAGAGAGATAAAACCTCTAAAAGAGCTGTCTTCCAGAAATAAGAATGTAAAGGATAAAACAGACCCACTGTAACACTGTGACACTGAAATAGATTTCTGTTGACATCCTCTGAGATATTACTAAAAGCAAGAAGTTTTCTGAGAAACAGAAATCATTGGAAATTTTAAAGTACTCAGGAGTATTGAGAACACTGTGTTTGCTGAGAAGTCTGCCCAGCTCAACAAAAAACTTATTCAAGATCTAAGAGAAATATCTCCATCAATTATGTATCTGAACCAGACAACTCCTACACATTGACCTTGATAAAAATAAGTGTTCTTGAGAATCTCGATTATTTTGTCCTTTGGGACATCAGAATCTTGACTGTTGTAGTGAAGCAGGGTTCTCTCCAGGTTAGAAATCTTTGTGCGGCAATATTTGGAAAGAGTTTCTTCAGCTTAAAATTTTATGTAGGCCTCAAGTATACCTGATAAGAGTAATTGAGCAACTTATGAAATGTAGATTTTATATTTTTAAGAAATAATTATCTCAGATTGACATTAGCAGGATAGCAGATCAGAAAGCTCCAGGTCCTTGTAGGTTTATGGCAACTCTCCATTGTCAGATGATAGTTATAATTTTTTAGCAATAAAGTATTTTTAAATTAAGGCATGTACATTGTTTTTTAGACATAATGCTATTGCACACTTAACAGATTACTGTGTAGTGTAAACAAAACTTTTATATGCACTGGGAAACCAAAAAATTCCTGTGACTCCCTTTATATTGATATTCATTTTATTGCAGTGGTCTGGAATTGAACTTGCAATTTCTCTAAGTCTGCCTAAAGAGAAGTTGAACAACACTCTAAGTCAATTGGACCTAACAGACATAAAGAACAGTCTCCCCAACAGCATCAAAATACACATTTTCCTCAAGTGCACATGGAACATTCTACAATATAGACCATATCTTAGGCCACAAAACAAGTCTCAATAAACTTAAAAAGACTGAAATCATATACCATATCTTTTCTGATCACAGTAGAATGGACCTAGAAAACAGAAAAATCCACAAATATGTGAAAATTAAACACCACAATCTTAAAAGACCAAGGGTTCAATAGGGAATTCACTAGAGAAATTTAAAATATATTGAGACAAATGCAAATGAAAACATAACATACCAAAACTTATAGAATACAGTGAAAGCAGTCCTAAGAGGAAAATTTATAACTGCAAATGCTTACATTAAAAAAGAAGAAATGTCTCAAATAAACAACCAAACTTTATACCTTAAGAAATTAGAAAAGGAAGAGCAAAACTAAACCCAAAGATAGCAAAAGGAACCCATAATAACTATTAGAACAGAGATAAACAAAATAGAGACTGGAAAATCAATTCAGAAAATCAATGAAACCAGGAATTGATTCTCTGAAAATATCAACAAAGTTGACAAATCTTTAGCTAGCCTGAGAAAAAAATAGAGAAAAGAATCAAATAACTAAAATCAGAAATGAAAGAGGAGACATTACAACAGATTTTACAGAAACAAAAAGAAGTATAAGAGAACACTATGAACAGTACTCTGCTACAAAATTGGATAACCCAGTTGAAATGGATACATTTCCAGAATCACAGACCTTTCACAACTGAGTCAGGATCCAGTTAAAGTCAAGGAAGGGAAAATAATGAAATAGTAAGAAATCAGAGTGAACAGAAAATGTGAAAGAAAGCAGAGGTATAAAACCCCCGCTGTTGACGGTGAAAATTAACTTGGATGGATTTTAACTCACCCTGTTAAAATATATTGTCCTCAGACTGGATTTAAAAAACTAAATTCTAATGCTTCACTATTTATAAGATAAATGTTTTGCTATTTATAATAGAAAATAAAATGGTAGTAATAAAAATGACCCATAGATAAACATCCATTGGGTTCTCACTACATGCCAGGCACTTTCAAACCCTTTAACATATGCTGTATCTCAACAAGGAGACAGAGAGATAGTTAGATAAGTAACTGGCCAGGGTGGAGCCAGGGAATCGAATGAGTGGACTTCGGAGGCCACACTCATAAATGCTATACTATTTTTAAAAGAAAAAGATTGGAAATTTAATAAAGAAAATAAAAGGATGGAACAAGAACATACTATACTACAAAAAGACAATAGCAACATCAATACTGAAACTTCATGAGGCATCATTTAAAGTCAAAGGTAAAATCTACCAAGAAAACGAAATGTTCATGAATGTTTATGTATATGTATGTGCAAGAGTGTCAGTGAACATCTGTGGCAATGACTGTTAGAAATATAAGGAGAATCTCATAAAAACACAACCAAGGCACGGTGTTTAACAAACTCCTTTCAGATGGACTCAGGCTGGAATTTTGTTACCTGCTTTCCTGGTCTGAAGGTCTTGGGACTTCCCAGTCTCCTGTGAGCCAATTCCTTATACTATATCATATATAAATCATATTATATCTCCTATTGTTTACTGGAGAATAACCAGAGAAGCAGAATAACAGAGAAACAAAAGCAATAAATAGAAACCAGAAAAACAGAATCTTAACACAAGTGGAAACTAAAATAACACTTCCCCCATCCCCTTCCGCTCCTACCAATCTAATCATCTGAAATTAAAAATAATAATTATTAATTCAAAAATAGTCCTTAGATCAAACTGGAAAAAAAAAAAAACTAAACTAAAATTATGGACTTTTTAGAAGTCCAAGATAAGGAGGACACTGTATATTGGTCCAAAATTATAGCAGAAGAAAACCCATGGTCATAAATGTTGTAATTAACAAGTAAAACTATTTGGAAATATATTCACTAGAAGTTACTCAAGGTTAAAGAATGTACAACCAAAGGAAGTTAGAGAAAATCATTTACAAACACCAAAGTAGTCACTAACAAATTTAAAATCAAATCAAAATGCCCAGATAAGCAATCTGTAGAACTGATAAATAAAACCAAGTGTTGCTTTCAGGAAAAGACCAATAAGTAAATCAATCTCATGCACATCTCTTCAAGAAAAACACAAAGAGCCACAACCTGCAGCGCTGTGAAGGAGAAAAGAAATGTTCAGACAGATGTAAAGCTTTTTCTTTAAGAGCATATTCTGCATAAATTTCATCCAAAACATTAAAAAATATAGATGCATTTGATGATTTTTCCATAAATTACCAACATTTGCCAAGAAGAGGTGAAAGAGTTAGTAGACCAGCCACCATAATAGAAACTAGAAAGTCTGTCAAATCCATCTTTTCAAAAGGCTTCATGCCCTGATGGTTTTATAGAAAAGTTTTACCTAAATTTAAGGAATAGATACTTTTTTAATATAATAAACTGCCTCAGAACAATACATATTAAGAGAATACAAATGAACAGGTAGTGAAATCTGAACAAGCTAATCCAAAAAGAAAAAAAAAGAAAAAGGAATGTAGAAGGCAATTTCACAGATGAATAGAAAAGCAAAGATAATAAATCAAATTCTAGTATGTCTAACACTATAATAAAAGAAAAATACTCTTATTAAATAGCATTTCTTTCAGGAAAGAGAGGGAGAGTCAACATTTTTGAATCCATTACTGTCTCAGAAGCCAGAGAGAAACACCCTCAGCCTGATCACGGATATTGATCAGAGGCCACAGTCACACCATAATCACCAGCAAAGTTACGGGATGTTTCCAGCACCGCCAGGGCAGAGGCCACGGTCTCCACAAACCCATACTTGTTCAACACGGTATGTCTCACTTGAGCTATACATAGTCTGGATTACAAATATACGTAAATACAAGAAACACATCTTTTCAGGAAGTAAATCTGGAGGAAAATGAAATTAGTACTTGTATGTTTTAGAGGCTTGAGCTATCATTTTGTAAGTAGTAATTTTTAGTTTGTGATTATGTAAGCTTTTTTTTATTACATTATTAAATTCCATCAGCGGCCTCCACCATGGGGTGGCCACCTTAGCACACCTAAACATTCCACCTCACGTGAAGACTCAGGGGTGTGGATAGTTTTGGAGTATCTGTGGGTCTCAGACTAGGATAGTGTGTTCCCTGTCAATGACTGGAAGACCATTTTTGAACGAACAGAACATTTGAAAGTTTCGTGACGTCAGGGACCAAAGCCTCTTAGCGCCTCTGATTCCATCAGAGTTTAGACAAAGTAGGCATTTCTTAGTTTATAAGCATGCACATTCCTTTGTGGTCTATTTTTTAGCTTGATTTTGATATAAATGTAAAGCAAAACTGTCATCACTTTGGGGCCCTGAGGATTCTTTCTATCCTCTGCTGATACAGTTCTACTTCTCTTGGAGGCTCCTTGACGCTGTCTCCTGAGCTGACATCACTCAGATAGAGGGTAGAGCCTCGGAAGCAGGAGGATGGGGTGTGTGTGTGAGACTAGCTGTGTGAAGCACCGGAAGTTTGGGACTGAACAGTAACCGCCAAGGATCAAAGTGTTCTGGGAATTAATTTTCCTAAGTAAACAAGGGTTCCAGAAACACATCTTGTCCCTAATTCCCTGGTGACTCTCTGTCCTTTCCACAATCATCCTGTGCATATAGGCACTCAAAAAATATTTATTGACTAGGTCTTAGATTATTTGATGGTATTGAACCAATGTGAATTTCTTGGTTTTGATACTTGCACGATGGTTATGTAAGATTGCTGGCGAGAGGGGAGGCTGGGGAAATTGTTCAGGGACACTCCGTACTATTTTTGCATCTTTCCTGTAAATCTAAATTTATATAAAGCAACAAGTTAAAAAAAAAAACTGGATAGAGGAGGTATTATTTGAGTGGATCTTTAAAGAACAGAGTTTTAAACAGAGCAGTGAGGGAAGAAGAGACCGGGAAGAGGAATGAAAGAGCAGGTTTTCAAAAAGGCCAGAATAGCTGGCTGCTCAGATGGGGTGGGAGAAAGATCTTTAATGCAAAGTGCCTCTGAGTCCATGAGGCTTGTAGGTGAGAGCGAGGCCAGAAGTTCCTGAACAGAGCAGCCACACGACTAACAATATCATTCAGAAACAAAAGGATCGTGGGGAGCGGGTAGATTAAAGAGGGGCAAAAGTGGACTCAGGAAGACCACGCAGTTGGATGCTCAGGTATTCAGGGGAGAAAAATTAATGTCCCTCACCCAGGATGGTGTTGGAGGCGAGGCAAGTCCGAGAGCCCCTTTTTAAGGGTGTGGTGGATGGGCCCGGGGGCCTTTCTTGACCTAACAACGCCCGTCCTACTCAAGGACAGTGTCTTCTCATTATCGGTGCTTTATTGCTGATAAGACGGGGAAAGAGCCTTGCCAATGGAAGATGTTGAGTCAGGTGGGGAGTCTAGCGTTCACTTTCCTCTTTCCCCTTCTTGGGTGGACAACCTGGAGCAAGGGGGGAAGTCCTCAGGCCGCTGAAAGGGGCCTCTTGACCATCAATTTGCTCCTTGCCAAGCTTTGTATTAGTTAAGTGTGAATGAATCAGATTCATGTGGAGATGGTTTCTTTCAGTTTGACATGTGGATTTAATGTGAAATGGACTTTACACAATACGTTTGGGGTTTTGCTCAACTGAACACATTTTGGAAACAGTTGGAAATTAAGGGAGTGCCCTGAGGCTCTTCAGTCCTGTTTGTTTTGCTATCTCAATATTTGGAACATGACCATCTCCTTAAGGTCTAGAGTCTTCCAGACTTCAGGGTGGAATGTAGCATTGCATTCCCAGAGGGCATTGGTGAACTATCCGAATGTCTAGCAAGGGAGGGCTCCTGGAGACCACCCCCGATGTTCTGCTCCCATGGTGCTGAAACCAGGGTCTGGGTCAGATTTCCTGGTCTGATACACTCGTCCTACAGTTGCCTTCTGATCCACAGGAAAGGCAGACAAAGATGAGAGCAAAGCATCTTCAAAACTCTGGAAGTTAAGCTATCAAACCAACACGAAAGTTCAAAGGCACCTTAAAGGCGATGATTCCTAAGCTACAGAATTAGGCAGAACTAGTTAGCCTTGTCTCTGGCCAAGGATGCTGCCATTTTTGGAGACTTTCAAAGCTGAGAATGGCACTCAGCTTTGAGCACAGCTCGGTAGGCCATGTGAAGACAGACCAGCCTGTGGGCTACTAGCAGCTGACTATTCTCTGATGACAGCCTCTACCTTCCATCCAGACCAAAACGTCAAGAGGAAAGAGCAGTTTTGGCAGAGGGAGGAAGGTGGCCATGGGAGGTGGCTTTGACTGAGACTCGTATAAACTTGACTACTTCCTGGGAAAGAACCCGGGGAAAAAGAAAAAAATAATAATAAATAAAACACTAACCACTAGAAGTCCTACCCTTCTTTGCTGGGAGAAAGAGACAAAGGCAAAGGAAAGAGAGTTAGCAGACAAGAAGGGGGCAGTGAGGAGTGTCATGTGGCTCTTGAGTTGGGTCAAGGTGGATGGAGGTTTGAGCCCCTCTTCCACGTGCCCCATGTCCAGGTAGGTGAACTCGCCAACCTTGGATACCTGACCCATAACATGGGGGTCGTGGAAGGTGTGCCTCACAGGGTCACACAGCAAAGGAATGTGTGTAAAGGACTTGGCATGTGGCCAAACACAGAGTTTTTTTTGTTTTTTGTTTTTTTTTAAGTGGGGGCAGAAATAGACAGCAGCTTTTGAGGAAAATTTTACCACCTCAGAAGCTAAGGAGAGGTAAGACCAAGATGGACAGACCCATAGAGGATGAGGAATTCTGCCCCGTTCTCTCCCAGGGGTAACAAAATGTGCCTGCATTTTGGAAACAGAGACTTTCGGGGGAAAACTCCCCCTCTGTCCTCATGTGCAGACTTAAGGGAATCATGTCCCTTCTCTGAACCCCACTGCTGGCGGCTTTCATGCTGGGGCTGCAGTCAGCTCAAGGCTCTGCTGAGAGTCCCTTGGGCTCTCTGTCAAAGATCTGGGTGCTGGCACCACACGCGTAAACCTTGCAGCTTCCTGGAGCTTTCTGCTACCAGTTCGTTGTTGAATCATCCTCATCTTCATGATCCCACACCTTTCAATGGCATCATCTCTTCTCAGATAGTTTTCTCTACTGAATTTCCATCTGAACAGGGTACAAGAGCCCACCCAGACCAAATGAAGAAGAACCACTCGGGTGGAGCCCAGTGATTTGTGTTTGAACAAACTCACCTGGGCTGAGGCTAACTCAGGCTTCAGAACCATGACTCTAGCTCCTTAATTAATTGAGAAATTTTATCCACTTGATCAGTCATGATATCATAAGGATGAGTTGGTCTCATACTACTTCTGGTTTCTGTTGATTTATTTTAGAAGTTTCTAGATTTATGTTGTTTTCCTTTGTTATTTACTACATAAAATACAGTTGCATTATCACTGTGGGTGAGACCATGTATTAATATTTGGTATCCTTTTTGTGTTAGTTTATCATTTTTTCTTTAACTTTATCTTTGTCTGATATTATTACTGTGATTCCTAGCTTTCTCTTTGTTAACATTTGCTTGGTCACTCTTTGCCTAATCTGATTTCATTAGTTTCTTTTTTATTTACATTTTATTTACATTTATTCTACATTTATTAGTGTCATGTCATCCAAATGTACTAATCAAACATGACATTTTATGTTTTACATGTTACTAGCTTTACTTTTGAGATTTTTATTTGTTTTCAATATACTCTTTATTTCCATCATTTGCTCTAAACATTGCCTTTCCTTTCTTTGCTTTGTTTTCCCCTTTCTTTTCCTTTCTCTCTCTCTTTCTCTTTCTTTCTCTCTTTTCTTTTCTTTTCGATATTTGAGGTATATGTGTGCTTGCCTTCCAGTAACTTGGAGGATTTATAGTACATTTTTAGTTGTCATTATTATTCATATGTCACACTTATGAATAATAAGTACACTTATGTCTTAATTTAAGAAGTATAGATAGTATCTATAGACGCCACCTTCCTATTTTTGCCACATATAATACTGTTTTATTGTGTGTGTGTTTATGTGTGTTTGTATGTGTGTGTGGTTCTTCTTACTACAGCAGTATACTTAAAAACTTTTTTTCTTTTAAATAAGGAATGCTTTATGAATTTGTGTGTCATCCTTGTGCAGGGACCATGTTATTCTCTGTATTGTTCCAGTTTCAGTATATATGCTGCCAAAGCAAGCACACTTACAACTTTGTTAAATTTAGAGAGTGTAAGGAAAGATCCTTTCTTATCTTTCTTCTTCGGTGATGCAAGGAGAGCATTCCCTGGTCCACAGCGATGATCAGTCTTCACCTCCCCTAACACTGACGTCTGACTGGCCCCAGCTTGGCCTTGGTTGTGAAGTATCAACACACAGCTTCCCTCCAGAGAGAGAACAACTTGGTAAAATGATGAAATACCTCCATCTGCCAAGTAAATTGCACGTGTTAATCTTATACTTTTCTTTATCAGTTTAATCTATTCTTTGGCATCCATGGTAAATACACGATTTTTATTGCCATAAGATAAATAGAGGGGGAAATTAGAGTCTCCTGCATGGACAGTAATTAGGTCCTTAGAGAAACGGGTGATTCATGATTTTGCGCCGATTGGGAAAATGCTATTATGGCTAGACGCCTTTCACTGGTTTCGGCTAAGAAATGCCACTGTGCTGTTTTCAAGGTTTATTACAGCGTCCTGGATAGAGAATGCATCTTAAAACAACCCAGCAGTAAATACTTCCTTATATAGTCGTCTAACATTTATAGACTTTTTTTCCCTCTTAAAAGTTTGAATGTAATTCAGTGTAACTTCTCACAGTCAAAATCACCACTTCCCCCAATTTTCTCACTACTCCATCCCCAGCCTGCAGCTCACAGTTAATTGGCAGAATTCCCCCCTCTTTTGGCTGCTGTATTCACTTCTCCTGGTCCTCTGTGGCTGAAAATGGAGGCCCCCACCTGGATGCTTGGAGAGACCAACAAGCTACTCCCTAATGGAGGCAGCCAGCTGAGCCGACGCCTAACAAATCAAACCCAAAAGTAACAGGGGAATCTCTGTTCAGCCGGTGCCCTGAGGTTAGGGGACCTGCTGCTACCACCTTCATAAGGACCCCTGCGTCCCTGAATTCCTGAATGGAAAAGAGAGGGAAATATTTGCAAATGAAGCAACTGACAAAGGATTAATCTCCAAAATTTACAAGCAGCTCATGCAGCTCAATATTAAAAAAACAAAAACCCAATCCAAAAATAGGCAGAAGACCTAAATAGACATTCCTCCAGAGAAGATATACAGATTGCCAACAAACACATGAAAGGATGCTCAACATCACTAATCATTAGAGAAATGCAAATCCAAACTAACTACAGTGAGGTATCACCTCACACCGGTCAGAATGGCCATCATCAAAAAATTTACAAACAATAAATGCTGGAGAGGGTGTGGAGAAAAGGAAACCCTCTTGCACTGTTGGCGGGAATGTAAATTGATACAGCCACTATGGAGAACAGTATGGAGGTTCCTTAAATGACTAAAATAGAACTACCATATAACCCAGCAATCCCGCTACTGGGTATATACCCTGAGAAAACCATAATTCAAAAAGAGTCATGTACCATAATGTTCACTGCAGCTCTATTTACAATAGCCAGGACATGGAAGCAACCTAAGTGTCCATCGACAGATGAATGGATAAAGAAGATGTGGTATATATATACAATGGAATATTGCTCAGCCGTAAAAAGAAACGAAATTGAGTTATTTGTAGTGACTTGGATGGACCTAGAGTCTGTCATACAGAGTGAAATAAGTCAGAAAGAGAAAAACAAATGCCGTAGGCTAACACGTACATACGGAATCTTAAAAAAAAAAAAAAGTTTCGGATGAACCTAGGGGCAGGACAGGAATAAAGACACAGACGTAGAGAATGGCCTTGAGGACACGGGGCGGGGGAAGGGTAAACTGGGACGAAGTGAGAGAGTGTCATGGACTTATAAATACTACCAAATGTCAACTAGATAGCTAGTGGGAAGCAGCTGCATAGCACAGGGAGATCAGCTCGGTGCTTTGTGACCACCTAGAGGGGTGGGATAGGGAGGGTGGGAGGGAGACGCCAGAGGGAGGGGATATGGGGATGTATGTATGCATATGACTGATTCACTTTGTTATAAAGCAGAAACTAACACACCATTGTAAAGGAATTATACTCCAATAAAGATGTTAAAAAAAGAGCGGAGGCTTTGCTTCCCTCACGAGTTCTGGGCTCCATGTCTATGTTGCATTGGTCGTCAAGGCAACAACTTCGGGGAATGCAGGGGTTGCTCTGAGGGTGGGGAAAGCTCTCTCAAGGTGCTGAGACGAAGAGCTGGTGCGGATGGATCTTGACTGACAGATCCCATTTCATTCCAAGCTGCCCCAGTTTCTGTGAGCAGCCACGCCTCAGACACCCGGTGTGACCTGGAGGCTGGGCGGCTGGTGGTGGCATGGACCACCCCCTTAGGAAGAGAAGAGATGGAGGGGAATCTTCTTATCTAGATTCTCTGGCTGTGCCAGTTGGGTGGCCTTGACTATGAGTGGGGCCATTCCAAAAAAGCATCCATAGGGAAAGCTAGAGTTGCTTTGGTAACAGCTGATGAAAAAACTCTGCTCTCTCCACTAATTTTTGTAGATCATAGAATATTTACTATCTTTCTTTGAAAGAAATACTGTAAAATCAACTTTTTTGTTCTGTTTCTTCTTTCCAGTGGTCAAGGTCTTTATTTTAACAAGCACACCTGAGTGTACGTCCTTCCCCCACCCCTCCTGCAGCAGGCGTTGCTGGTGTCCTGCTCATACCCTCTCAGTACTCATTTCTGCACCCAAAGACTCTCTGCACTTGTTCTGACTGTGGCACATGCTCACTTTGCCTATCTGAGAGGCCAGAAGTGCCAGAGAATCAACACGCCACCTAACAACAGCCTTTACCTATGATGCATAGGTTTTGGTGGATACCTCAACCTCCTAGGCTCTCAGGTGGACTGACTCTGTGGCATGTCCTCCAGGGGTTCCAAACAGGATGAAACTCCACTTGCCTTCAACACTAACTTGTTGATGAAGAATTCTTCATGGGCAACTCACATTTATAAGATACCCCAGCTGGGAAGCAGTGACTTATCCAAGGCAGAAAACCCTTTCAGGAGGCTAGGAGCAGACATAGGTAGACTTATCAACTCAATCTGAGGAAGAAGTTGGCTGCCACAGCTAAATGAGGATGCAATGAATCGATCATGGGTGTAGTGAGTTCTCTGACTGCAGCAGCATTTAAATAAAGAATGAAAAGTCATGAGGCTGGGGTTTTTAAAAGGGGACTCAAACAGCAGCTGGGTAGCTGTAACTTTAAGAACTTTTCCAAGAGTGAAATTCTCTAGGTACAGTGTGCTTGGTGATGGGTAATGTAATCACCAACTCCACCTCTTTGTTTTCTCTGTTCCGTATTTACAAGTGTGAATGACGACCTTGAGTAGATACAGTCATGTCCCTGTGAAGCACTGGGACACACCTAGGGTCAACAGATGTTTCTCTGCTCCTCCAAATTCAAACACTTTGGGCTCAGATCACTTGCGAGATTGTCATTAAAGTCTCTGTTTCTCTTTGATGAACATCGTCTTCATGCCTAGAATATAAACAGGGACCGTGCCATGTCTTCACCGATGTCATTGTCATCACCTTGCACTGTGGCTGGCCCATTGCAGGTGCTTGGTAGCTGTTTATGGGATGAAGGACAGTGAGCCCTGTGTTTGGCTCTGAGGATACAAAGATGAACAGGCGACATCCCTTTTTCCTTCAAGAGCTCACATCAACAGATGATTCCTACACAACATCAAAGAAGGTAGAGAGCAAGGAGGTGGGTACACAAGGGTGAAGGGCATGTCAGGGAAGACTTCCCAGTGAAGCTGATGATGGAGATGGCTTAGTGTAGTGAGTCTCCATCCTCAGTATGCCTGAGAATCCCCTGGGGATGCTGTGAAATGCTGATTCTGAGTCAGTGGTCTGGAGTAGAGCTCAAGATTCTGTATTTCTAACAAGCTCCCAGGTGACATGATGCATCTGGTCAGCAGATCACTCTTCAAGTAGCAAGTTCTTAGAAGGTAATTAGGTTTCCCCAAGGTGAGGGGGATTCCAAAAAGAGCAAAGAGCATAGAGACATGGAGATACAGACAGGAAGTGTTAGAAGATTGTTGAACAATTTGGTAAGGATGGAACTTAAGTTGTATTGAGAAAATAGCAAAAGAGAAAGTGTATGAAGAGGACCATGGGCCATAGGTCCTGGCTGTGGAATTTCATTGTTAAACTTATTCTTATAGGCAATAGAGAGACACCACATGTTTCTAAGAACAAAGTGGCTTGATTGGCTTGTGATTTAGATGGACCACCGGGTGTCTGTGCAGTGAAGCATGAGTTGGGTGGAAAAACTCAAGATCTTTGAATTATGATCCAATATAGCAATACAAATGAAAGGCAGTGAGGGATTTACCACAGCAAGAGCTGTGGTGATGGAGAAGTAGGGATAGATTCACACAATGTTTGGGAAATAGAATCAACAGTAGTGATACAGAATCTGGGAGAAAGTACAGATAGACTACAGTCGGCCCTCCACATCTTCAGGCTCCACATCAGCAGAGTCAACCAGTGGTGGATCAAAAATATTTGAAAAAATTCCAGGGAGTTTCAAAAAGCAAAACTTGAATTCACCACGCACTGGCAACTATTTATGTAGCATTACATAGTATTAGGTATTATAAGTAATCTAGAGATGATTTAAAGTATATGGAAGAACATGCATAGGTTGTATGCAAATTCTGTGCTATTTTATGTAAGAGAGGAACATCTGTGGAATTTGGTATCCACAGAGGGTCCTGGACCCCTTCCCCTGTGGACACTGAGGGACGACTATAGTAAACAAAAATATCATTCAGATTTCTTGCCTGGGAGCTTGAGTGGATGAACTGCAGCATTGACCAAGATAGAGAATTCTGGAGAGGAGCAGCGGGCTTGCAGGAAGACAAGGAATTCGGTTATTGATTTTGAGGATCATGAGGAACACCCAGACATGTGTACACATGTGCATACACACATACACACACACACACACACACGCATATATAAGCATGTTGGCCAAGGGGGAGCCAGATGCTGCCTTAACCAAATGATCAAGTTCGACAGCAATGGTGATGAGTCATGCTGACATCGTGTACCCACTAACAGGATGTGATGAGGACACTACAGCTCTGTAATATTCTTCCTCAGAACCCATACTCCCAGTCTAACGATGAGCAAAACATTAGGAAACCCAAGTCAAGTTACAGTCTGTAAAATAACTACCCAATACTACTCAAAGTCATCAAGGTCATAAAAAAACAAAGAAAAGCTGAGAAGCAGTCATAGACTCAAGAGACTAAATCCAATGGGAGATCTTAGCTTGAATCCTGGCGTATAAAGAGAACATTAGTGGAAAAACTGGTGAAATTCAAGCAAAGAATTTAGTTAATAGTAATATACAAATGTTAATTTCTTAGTTCTGAAAACTGTACTGTGGAAATTTAAGATGTAACTGTTAGGGAAAGCAGGGTGGAGGTATACCAGAAGTCTCTGTACTGTCTTTGCAATTTTTTCTGTAAATCTAAAATTATTCCAAAATTTAAAAATTGGTTAATTACTAAGTGTGGAATCTCAGAATCAGATAGCTTGTAATGCTTTCCATCTTCCTTTGATTCTTAAAGCAATTATTATAGAATCAGCCTAAAATGTAGTGTTTTTTTTTTGAATTGTTATTTACTGTATGTTTCTTAGTGGTTAAGTGATTATTAAAATTTTTATTCCAAAGAATACCGTACACTTTTTTGCACAAATATATACTTCATAATAGAAGAGTTAGAAGAACTTACCAAAAACAGTTAACTGGTTTCATACTGAAATTTGTTTCTTATAACTTCCAAAGATTTCTTATTTAAAATTATGGCCTTTGTTGTTAATAGATGGATAGCACTTTAGTATCTTCCCTCAAAAAAGTGTTTGCAAAACTCTATCACAACACAGATTGCACTGTATTGTAAAATTTTAAATAAATTTCTCTTTCCCCTGCCAGTGAATGAGTTCCTTGAGGACAGAGAGAGATTGTATTCGTATTTATCCCCTACCCGGTTCCCAGACTGAGACAATGTCGGGCACCGACAGTAATTTTGAATAAATAAATCCTGCCAAGCATATTATTCTTCATTCGTGCCCTCAAGAGGGCAGTTACTTAGACAATAGAAAGACATTTGCATCACGCAGAGCTGAGCTCACCCTAAGGTCAGACAGATAATGGCTGCAAAAGTGAATTAAAGACCATTTTTGGAAATTAACTTTTCAAACCGTGTGCTGTAAAGTCTCAATCCAGGTCAGGCAAATATCAGGAATCAGTGTGACCTTACCAGGAAGTCAGTGGGAGGAGACCAAGAAAAGGGTGAAGGTCAACTAACTCATATTTCTCTGTGGCGGGAGCTGTTTTTGCAACTAGTCTCTGCTGACTTAATAAATGGGAAAGAGACTGCCTGACACTGGTCGTTCTGCAGACACATCCCACTTTGGCTCTGCCTTCCTCACCCCACCCTGGTATTACCTGCGTGGGTCATGTTGTTTCCATAGTGATTTTAATTAAATGAGTGGTGACCATTGTAACAAGTTACCACAGCAATTGTTGGTGGTGCCAATGTTTACAGGAAATGAGCCATTGCGTTTAGCTCTAATAGATTCAAGCAGGAAAGAGAGTAAAACATGTATTTAGGGAATTGTTCTTGGGAGTTTGTGAGACAATGAGGGTTGTTTGGAGCCGTGACAGGAAAGTCAGTGAGAGAATGACAGGTACAAGCATGCTGGTTAGTGAGCCGTGGGCACCTCTGCAGACTTCATCACTCAAGTTAATCGTCCTTCTGGGCAGAAGTCAGAGGTCTAGCATGTGAGGACCAAACTGAAACAGGAAGCAAAGCAGAGGACCACAAAGGTGAGGTCAAGAGGCCAGAAAGGCAGTGAATATTTTGGTTCTGCCCGGAAGACCTACAGACAGGAGACTCCTTGGGTCCAGAAGGCACCCCCTCCCCTTCAAGCATGGGCCCCTCTCCTCCCTGGTTTCCCCTGACACCCTGGTTCCCCATTCTCAGTCTCTGCAGAGATTTCTCTTCCCCCTCTTCCTTAAGTCACCCGAACTCAGCACAGTGTCTGGCACCAATGATAACTTTGAATAAATAACTACTGCTAAGTGTATTACTCTGTATTCTTGTACCTTAGACAGGTGTGTCATCACAAAGGTCACTGCTGGGGAAAGATGGGCCAGTTCCCACTGGAGGCTCGGAAAGAAGCATAGAGCACCTCTCCGAGCGGTGCTGAGCTGAGGTGCTTTCTACATCTCCTCGAATCACCGCTCACTGGTTCCTGGTGCTACCCGCCTGCCCTGCACGCGGGTGTAGCTCCTTCTCACCCAGAGCCGCCCCGGGCAAAGTCGCTGGGGCTCAGGGTAGGAAACTGCCCGCACGGGGGGGACTGGGGCACATGAGTGGGTCCACTCCCACAGTATTAACATCGCATATTCGGGTTGCCTCTTAGCTGTCCACCTCTAGGACTGAGGACAGCCTCCCTTTACAGGAGAAGCGTGCGTAAGGATGCGCGGGGGAGGCCAGTCTGGAAGCAGAATGCAGGTAGGTCGAAGCAGATGGAGATGATACTCGGGAGAGAGAGCTGGGTGGCAAATACACCAAAGTGAAAATACCGGAACCGGTGAGGGTCTGAAAGGCAGTGAGAGCAGGAACTGGAGAACTGGATGAGACAGAAATCATAAAAGACACGGTGACAGGATGTGGACGATTGTATTTAGGGGTGGGAAGGTAGGGAAAAGTCAAAGATGAGTCTCAGATGTTGAGGTTGGATAGATGGACTCATGTGGGAAACAGCAGAGCTTTGTGGTCCCTCCTACTCTGCCTGTGCTCTTGGGTGATCCCAGTACCTGAGGACCTCTGCTTTCTCACTGTTTTCATGAAGACATCGGAATGTATTCTATTTAATCTCTGTGCGCCTTTACCTTGCCACGATCCTCGGTTTCCAAGAGCGGTTGGAAATTCGTTTCACTAACTAGAGTGCTGGACCCTTCTCCTTGCAAAACTTGCTCCTGGCACTGGTTCAGGCCAGCCACGTGGGGCATGGATCCCGTCACACACCTGCGCTTCCCAATCAGATGGGAAATGTGTCAAAAGCAATTACAACCAATACAAAAATTGCCAAAGCTTGGGAATTATTTCCTTCATTAAAAATAGAGCTAATTTTAGTTATCGTTATAACAACAATACTATCTGCTATCGTGTTGGCAAGTGCCAAGGATAGGTCCTAGGGATGACGTCACTACTTGACGTCACTTGGATAGAAAGGAGTTGGGCTGTGGTGACGTCCAGCAGAAATAGTCTCCAGGGACAGATGGGAGTACAACTTTCGTGTCCTCCCGCAGCCCCAAAGGCCCTCACCAACAGACACACAGCTGCAGACGAGGGAGGTTTCTGAAACTCAGACGGGCACTGCCACCCCCCAACCTGAGGCTGAAGCAGTCCAGGAAGCTGTCCTGCCTGGACCCATGATGGGGGTGCGTAGGATCCTACTGATCATCCATTCACAACATTTGAGAGATTTTATCCAAAATCTGGGCACGCTCATGGGAGGGTGTCATCCTTGGGATCATAGTTCCTCCTACATGTGTCTCCAGGAAAAGATTAAGACCCACTATGTCCACCATGATTTTCAAAAACTAGGTGGTTTTCTCCATTATAAATGAAGATGGCATTCAGGAATGGAAATGTACACCTTACTGCTGGGCCAAGAAATTATATTCTCTGAGAGCAGAGAGAAAAAAGATGCCGCATCCATCCACTTTCCTCTTCCATCATCATCTCTCTCCTCCCTGAATTTTATCCAGCCCCCAGCCAAAGACTTGTTGCTCTGAAGATATCACCAGCCAGCTGACTAGGCAGACACTGTTGAAGCCCCACCTTTACCTACTAGGCCGATGGTTCTCGAAAACTGGTTTCTGAACCAAGAGCATCAGTATCACCTGAGCTTGTTAGAAGGGCCAACCCTTGACCCCTCCCCAGACCTACTGGACCAGACCCTCTGCGGCAGACGCCCTGCATTCCGTGTGTTGATGCACCTTCCAGATGGTTCCAGGGCCCATGCAGGTACTCGCCTTCCCATGCACACTCACTGCTTCCTTCTGCAGGCACCTGAGAGCTCGTTCAGGTGTGTGCAGACCACAGATGTGCAAAGACCACAGGCCGCACGTGTGGGTCAGTTCGGAAGTGCTGGGGACCTGGTGTCCTGGGACCAGCTCCCAACCAGCGACAGACAGGACCTGGAGAATAAAAATCCGGCTTCTTCAAACGTCAGATGGGCATCTCTGAGTCATGTGTTACCTGTGTTTCTCAGAGGTCCCCATCAGGACCGAGCCCCGGTTGCCCACAGCTGCACCTGCTTATCTACGCACCTGTGCTGACTCCCTTCCTGTATCCTGTCTCACTCCCCGCACCCCGTGCTTCCTGGACCACCTCCTAACAGGCCACTTGCTCCTCATCCTTGTCTCAGGGTGTACTTCTGGGGAAGTCTATTTAAGACTTGTTACTATGGATGAGAAATAATACTGCATTCTAAGTGCTTTGGTGTTATCACATTTCACAATGTTATCACATTTCACTTCCCACAATGACTCTGGAAGGCAGACTGGACAGGACAGCAGGGTGACATGCCCCAGCCCCAGAGCTCTCAGTGGTGGAGCCCAAATCTCCAGCATCTTGGGCACTGATGGGAAACACCTACAAGACACTTTCACTTTGGAACTTGGGCTGAGGAGACAAAGAGCAGTTAGAGAAGGGCTCCAATCACGGAATGAGAAATCAGGATGGCCTGAGCTAGGAGCCCTCACTGTTTTGGACAGTGCGGGGATCCGGTGGGTCTGATAATAACGTCAGGATCAAAGAAACCACCACTGGCTGTGACAGACACTCGAAGAAATTAGACTTCCGAGGTATGGGTTACTAAAAAGACTCCCTTTGCTCCTAATTCCTTTCTCTTCCCAGAGTAAGTGATGACAATATAATGCTTGTGGCAAATATGCATCAGACCCTTCACTGATAATTACTATGAAAAACTAAAGGGAAAAATGTTGTGACGCTTATAAAGCATATCTAATTAAAGACAAACTATAAATAATGCATAATCTTTCAGCAGAGCAAAATTGGAACAATATGTCTATGGTTTTTCAAGGATCTGTCAACTAGAAGCAACTCATCCAGAGCCCAAGTCATTGTTCAAATAACCAAACATTTTTGAAACCTGTTTGCATAATGGTTGTTCTTAATTATGAACCTTTCTTGATCACCAAGGAAGAATCAAATTTTCTTCAGATGAGTTTTTATTATGAAGGATGTTGAATATAGTTTCATTTACAGTGTGTGATTAATCAGAAAGCCCATTAATTAGAACTCTGTACCCCCACTATTAACGACGTGAAAAAGGTGAATATTTACAGCTCGTGGAAGACAAGGAGAAATAAGTCAATTCCACGATCCTTCCTCGGATTAGAATGTCCTGTCATTCCCATGAAAACCGTTGTTAGCTAAACATAAATATTTCCAGTTACAAACAGGCAAGTATTCTTTGATTTTTGCAGTGGTTGTGAAATCAATAATGTTTGTAGCTTATGCTTGTTAAGGGGAAAAAAACAGCTTGTTAAGGGGAATTTTATTTCCTTTCAATTAGTGTAAAGACAAGTGAAAGATGAAGTCAGCCCAACATCAAAAAGAACAGAGAGGAGGATTTTGTGTCACTTTAATTAAGGTAATTTCAAATTGTCCTGCTAACGTTATGATCTGTGTCTTTGGTACTGACCACCCCTGTTCAAAATTTGGAATTTTGCTTTAGAGTGGAGAAATTCAACCTTGTATGGAATCTTGGATTTTCTTTTTCCTCACATTTCTTTTAGTTATCTTCTTCAATCTATATAAGACAATCTATCTTCACTTCTTTATGGGGTATGGGGCAATCTTAGCAACTCATACATTGTACTAAAAGTCAGGAAGAGAAAAGAAAAATGTCCAAAAAAGGCTTTTACACTGCCCATGCTGGTAAAGAGTTTTACAAATGTCATTTTAAACATTTTTGAATAGGTAACACAGGGAAGAGAAAATGAATGACCCAGTCCCCTACCTTCAAGGAGTTTACAGGATTGCTGAGGAGAAAGACATGAACTCCTCCAGCACAAAGAGGTTCGCGAGCAATGAACTTGTGCAGGATGGGGTACCGGAGCTCTGAGGAGCAAGCCCTCAAGGCTGGAGAGGACGTTCTAGAAAGCTGCCTCGCGAGGGGGAATCTCTATGCAGCTGGGTCCCAGAGGATGAGTAGGAGGAGACAAGGTATGGGTGTCACCAATGAGAGATCTCCATCTCCCCCACAGCAACATCTCCCATGGCTCAGGCTCTTCTCCAAGGTGACCTTGACACTCATCCGGTCAAGAGGTGGAGCTATATCCTGCCCCCTAGCTTTGGGAGGGCTTTGGTGACTACTTTGGCCATTAGGGTGTGCAGAGGGGGTGTGAAGGGACTTTTGAGGCCAGCTCATGAAAGGGAACTCAGCCTCCTCCTTGCTGCTGGAGCCCTGAGGCCGCCATGCTGGAAGGCGCCCCAGTCATCCCGTGTAAAGAGGCCACGTGCAGCAGCCCTGCAACTATGTGGGCAGAGACGGGGGTGGAGATGTCTAGCCGGCCCCCAGCTGCTCCAGTGCCCAGCGTTCCCCAGGTTTTTCCAGCTCCGGCCAGCGACTGACTATGGCCGGAAGAGATCCTGAGCCAGAACCACCCATAGACACTATGAGAGAATAAAATGATTGCTGCTGTTTTAAGTCACCAAGATTACGGGTGATGAGTCAGCAGCAATCGGACCTAGGTGGGAACCTAGGGAGAGATGTGGGGTTCCTGAAGCCACTCCTTCCATCAGTGAGTCCCTGACACCAGCCCATCCGCCTTCTTTGGACAAGTGGTCTGCACCCAACTAAGCTGCCTTGGAAGACATGAACTGGTGGGTGATGGGCTGACTGTAGGTATATGGCCTGATGTTGATGCATCTTGACTAATTTTCTAGTAATTTCAACCCTGTTCAAATGTAGAAAGAGATTTGAGCCAAATGCAGTGTAAATCTCTGTATGTCTTGGCAGAAGGACCTAACATGGACTTCCACATGTAGGAACCAGAGTGATGGGCGTGCGTCAGGGAGATTCATCAGTGGAGTGATGGGGACAATGCACCTTGGGAAGGATGCTGTGTCAAGTGCTGCATGGGACCTTCTTAGGACAGTTGGAGGTTGTTCCATTTTTAAAGATCAAACCTTCCTGTTGTGTGAGTTTGGCTCCTAACCCACTCTGGACCTTCTATAAAGATTTTTGCTGCAAAGGATATTTGAAATATCATGCTGATTTTTGTTAAATCAGAAAACAATTCTTGTTAGCTTTTGGAAATTCCTGAAAATATACAAAAGATGAATAATAAACAAAACATTATTAAGAATCCCATGACCCATTGTTACCATTTGGATGCATTTTCTTCTGGCATCCTTCCATGTTTATACATACATTGATACATGTCTATTTAGAGCAATGAATGCTCGCTAAATATTTATAAAGAAAAAAATGCTGCTATAACATCAAACCTAATGCCTGGAACGCAGTGCTTCATGAATGTATAAATAGACACGTAAATATGATTGCTTATCTTTAGTGTAAGTAGTTTCACAAAATGAGTGCCATCCAAGTTGCTTTTTTTCACTTCACGTTATATCGGGAGCGTTCGTATGGAATGAGTTCATGGAGGCACAGAGAATGGAAACTCAGAGCCTCTCATCTCTGACTTGAGTTCTGATGCAGGTCCCCATCCCCTTTGCTCATTATATGAATCGTGGACAGGACATGTTTCTAACAGGCCCCATCACCCAGGGTGTCCCTGTCAGTTACCTCTGTTGTGTAGGAAATTCCTTGATGCAAAGGTGGTCTCCACATAGCTTCTGGGCAGCTCTCTGTGAGGTCATGAAAAACACAGTGAGACGCAAGAGGAAAGAGTTGGGCTCAGTCCTGTGCTTTAGGTAGGGTGCCAGTCGGCCAGAAGGACCCCACTCCCTGAATCCTCTGTAGGCAACACCCTCGGCAACATCCCTTTCCTGCTGATGGAGTGGTGATGAGGGCCAGAGTCAGAGGCTCAGAGGATGGGAGGTCTCTGGACCCGACACCCAGTGACTCCATCTGAGAAATGTTGGGGCAAGTGTGCCTGACCGGCAGCTGTGGCTCACAATGACCTGTCACCACCATGGCTGTTATCCCTGTGTTTTGGCCAAGGGACACACGGGGCTGGAACGGAGGTCGTCAGATCTCGTGCACATGGATGCCTCCCAGGCCTCCCATTCGTTCCCAGCCGTATTCAGCAGCAGCACACGATCTGCTCAATTTATCCAACTCAATTCAAGTGACTCACGGATCACCTGTTTCCACACTGACCTTTATCCTCCTTCCTTATTTGCCTGTTTCTCTTATTCTAGGGCCGAATGGAAGATTCCCGAATAACACAGCAGGACAATGGCCGACTTGGGGAGCCCATTCACGGAGAAGTCTGAGCTGAGGGAACAAGGGTGGGTGGTCCCTTTCACCTGCTCAGAGGGCCGCCCCACAGGAGAGTGAGGGATCCAGGGATGGCCCCTCCTGGGCTGCAAACCTCTGTGAACTTGTGAGGCAAAGGCAAGAAAAAAGGAAGTCATTTGGAGGATCATTGGTAATGGTGATGTTTATTATTTTTAAAGTATGGCTGATATTTAATTACAAAAAGAAGCTCATTGAACCCCTATCTTAAAGAATGAGGGGGCCAACTTGTCCAGCAAATGCCCGTCCTGGGGCTGCTCCCAGCACCCAGTACATCCAAACTGAGCTTGTCCAACCTTTGAGTTGACCTGGTCCATTGTGTCTCTAGAGATGAAATGGTGCCAACAGAAGAAGACCTGAATCCAAACATCCGCCTGTACTCGAACCTCACCTTTCCTCAGATGAAATGGATAAGCCAATGGAATATCCAGCAACTCTTCCTCTCCTGTGACTTTTCATCTTCAGCTTCCCTGGAGGGCCCTAGTTTCAGTTACAACAAAAACTAAAAGGTCAAGTAATCATAAGTTACCCTCCAGGATATGTTCCGATTAAGGTTTAACTCCAGACTCAAAGGGCCAGGATAATAGAATGCTATAACGCAGTCATTTCCCATCAAGGGCTATCCAGAAAAACCAAACTGCTTAAGAGAGGGGCTGGCATCAAGGTTTATAGGATTGTAGAAGAGAGAATCTATGTAGACCCCCCCACTGGGAGTAGGTTCAGGAAGGAGGGTGTTTAAGGGAGGACCTGCGACGATATGCGATGTGTGTGTAGACCTGGGGGCTATGGAGATGGGCAGCTCTGCAAGTGGGATTTCTGCAGACCCCAGGAGGCGTCCAGCGCAGCCTCTGTCCCTGGTGGCGTCGGGAGCACTGCGGCATGTTGACCCCACAGCCAGGCGGGCAACCTGGCCCCGGTGTGCATCCCTAAAGCACTGGTGACCTTGGTTTCATTTGCAGGGAACGATAAGTACAATCCTAACATAAATTATCGAACTTGACGCAAATTCAATATTGCCGTGGTGGCTCTGGTCCAAACACTGGCAGAAAAAGCATCTATAAGTCAGACACAATTACATTTTTGATATTTTAAAATACAGCTGGATTGGATTTATCTTCGTGAGGCTTGTTGATTAATTCAAGGGGACAGCATAGGTGACATCGGAGGTCAACCGTCTCTCAGGTGTACTGATTCCAGACAATCAGCCGCTCACAGGGGCTTCTTACCAGCAGGCTGCCCATGAGGGATGGGGACCTGGTGAGTGTATTACCTGACAGCAGCCAACAGCATCCTCTGAAATAAATTCCTTAATCAAACTTTCCACGACAGTGAACCAAACGCAATGATTCAAAATAGAGCCTTCTCATATGTGGAATATAAAAAACTAACAAACAAACAAAAACCAAAATAGATGAACAAGTCAAACCGAACAAAAACAAACAGGTGGATGACAGAGAACAGAGTGGTGGTTCCCAGAGGGGAAGGGCGTTGGGAGGGCGAAATGGGTAAAGGGGGTCAACTGTATGGTCATGACAGAAACTACAGTTTGGGTGGTGAGTACAGTGTCATGTCCACAGAAGTAGAAATATAATGTTGTGCACATGACACTTCATTGGTTATAAACCAATGTAATCTCAATCAGTAAGTCAATAAGTCAATACAATTTTTTTAAATTTAGAGGCTTCCTTACTCTGAAATGTAATTGTAGATATTAGAATCCAGGAACCTGCCTCTTTGGAGCAGCCTGGCGTTCAGTGGCATCGTTCCTTTTACCCTTATACCCACCGAAGAATCTAGGCCTACATTTAGGAGATGCATGTCTTAGACTGGGTCCCCCCAGAAGCAGAGCCTGAGACAAGGAGGTGGGTGCGTGCATGTGGTTTATTTAGGGGGGATTCCAGGAAGAAGGGCAGGCAGCGTCATGAAGAGTCACACTGTGGACACCTGGCTCTGTCCCATGGGGGAAGAAGGTGTAGGATGTGGGTGGTTCCACTCAGAGGCTGGGAGGCTGGGCGCTCACCTATCTGTTTCTACCTCGTGGCCTGGGGCTGCCTCCTTGCCACCTGCCTCAGGGTATGGTAATCTGCGTCCATCTGGTGCAGGATTTTCTTTAGTGGAACAAAATCGGGGAGGATACAAATGGCTTTTGTGATTCTTCTGCCTCTGCTTCCACAGCTGCATCGTGCCACCTGGACTGTGGGGCTGCTTTGGGGCAGCACTAATGCTCTTAGTGTTTCAAGATGCCCTTTTCCCAAAAGCTTCCTCCGTGGTGGGAAGGACAGAAGATAAAATCCAAGACCGATTCGAAGCTTGTAACGATTTCCCTGCAGCAGAAAAAATATGTTCAAGCCAAAAAGGTGGCATCCAGCCGGGATCAGAACTGTGTTCTTAAAGGCTGAAATTGAGAGATGCTTGGAGAATGGGGGGTATCACCGGCTGCTCCGCAGCTGCTCGGGTGGCAGCAGGTGATTCTACCAGGAAGGGAATCTCTCTTGCTCAGGCGGTGCTGAGAGCTGGGGAGCGGGAGGCGGCTGCACCTTTAGGGAGACACGTTGACAGAATAAGAAGCAGCTCACATAAACAAGGACCAAAGAAACAGAAAACGTACTTCTCAGAAAATATTCGTGGGCAGGGGAATTCCCCGGTGGTCCAGTGGTTAAGGCTCTGCGCTTCCATTGCAGGGGGCATGGGTTCGATCCCTGGTCAGGCAACTAAGATCTCGCATGCCTCAAGGCCAAAAAATAATAATAATAGTATTTAAAATCAAAAAAAAGGGAAAATATTCATGGGCATTAAGACAAATTCAGTTATGGAAGGGCTGTCATGTACAGAAGGGTGTTGATGGGCTCTGAGCGGCTTCAGAAGGCAAAATGGGGACAAACAGGTAACAAGCAGGAGGGCAAGTGTGGATTTAGTGTCAAAGGGCATGCTGACCCTCGGACCTGCCTGACAAGGAATGAAAGGTTCCTGGAGTTTCTGAAACTCCCTGCTGCAAACCAGGGTAGAAGCTTTAAAGATGGGTGCTCAGAAAAGTCCGTTCTTTGTCCTGTTTTTGGTTTTTGTAGTTTTGTTTTGAGGAGGAAGGTGGGGAAGCCAGTGGCAGTCTCTGGGGATTGAAACCGCAGTTTCCCCGAGGTCCATCCCCTCTACTCAGCACTAAGATTGCACACTCATCATCAGTCTTTCGGAGAAGTGCGTAGCTGCTCTGTCACGTGGTCCATCATGAGCGTGGGAGACCCCGACATGCGATGATTGTTTCTCAGATACTTCGGTGAACCGGGATGGACCGTTGCTACTTCGAGCCCCGGGATCTCCTTCCTAACTCTCCGTGTGGCAACCTTTGTAAAGTACTGTCGCCTCTCTCCCCTCTTCGTCCCAAGGAGCTCTGGCACGGGGCCCTGCACGGAAGCAACTGGGAGATCATGTCTTAGTTTCTTGTCTGGCAAAGTGACAGATGGTAACCCCGCCAGTTCTCTTCCCACAGCCTTGGGATCCAACCGCCCTCCCTGGGAGTCATGCCGAGTGACCGTGCAAGTGAGGCTTGGAGCCCGGGGGACACACGCCGGGGCAGGCGAGTTTACATAAGCAACGGTGGTCGGCACCTCGGATTTCACAGGCTCGGGCCGAATGATGTTTTAATTCTCAGGGAGACGTGCGCTGAGGACAGGGTAAAAGTTAAAGGGAAGCCAAAGCTCCACGGTGTTGGGCTGTGGGGACGATCCGACGTGTTCTAAGGACTGGAGATGGGGGCAGAATGTTTTAGGCCTCCCCTGGGAGGGCCTGCTTTGTGAGGGACTCAAAGATGAGAGGAAACATAAAGGAAAAGAAAATGGGTCCGCTGAAGCACGGATGGGGGAGCAAGGCAACCAGAGATGGCAGCAGCAGAAGGGGGGCAGCCGGGCCTCCAAGGGCCCCAATCACCCTTCAGGGGTCAAGGCAGAGTAGACACAGACACGGAGACGCGGGACATTCTTGCACGCTCAGGCTTATAGAGTTTGTCCCCCATTCCTTGGCCCAGGGTGAGAATTTTAACTGAAGAGTCAAGGATATTTTGTGTTTTTCCTTTCTAAAGTGAGTGATTTACATCTGCCTCTGCAGGCTCTGTCTGTGCGTGCGTGTGTGTGCGTGCGTGTGTGTGTTGAGGGTGGGTTGGGACTGGAGAGACCCTTGGCGTAGAAATAAACAAACTGGGGAGTCAGGAGAGAGCTTGACAATGTCAGCCCATCACATCTTTTTATCCCTGGTTAATCTTTTTGTCTCCACGAAAGAAAGTCCCTGTGCAACCTCAACGGGCCTCTACGTGAGGATGAGAGGTCTCATCCCCCCCGCACCCCCGTTCTCCTGAGGACCATTGGAGACAGAGAAGCAGCCCCATGAGTGATCACCATCCTCCCACGTCCGGTCCAGGCAGGCAGGCTGCTCCCCTCCTCGCCGGGTCTGGGGGTACCCCGGAGCTCATGGACGTGCCCCTGCAGAGGCAACAGCCCTGGAGGAATTGGAGGCTGATTCCACTGTCCTGTCTGCCAAGGGAAGGGTCCCCAGTCTTCCGAGCATGGAGCCTTTCAGAGAAAATTCTCCGGTGGTGGGTCTGCATGGGTGTGAGAGGGAACCTGGTTTTCTGGATCCTAGTCAGGTCCCCACAGTCCTGCACACTCCACAGGTGACCTGACAAGAGTCACCTGTCCTCTGAGCCCAGGTGGAGTGGGCTTGGAGACAATAGGTGACATCAACCATCAGCACAAGAATTCACTGGGGCTTCAATAGTCAGGTTCCTGTGAGAGTAAGTCTGGGGGGAAGAGGGTCGCTGAGCCCTGCTTGGAGCCGGTTTCCACTGCAAGGGGAAGACAGCTCTCACCGGGGCTGGGACGCTCTGCACCCCACAGTGATAAGCCTGGACTGGATCTTTGTAAATGAGGTTTTAAACTGTGGAATGTCTGATGCATACAACTGCAATATGTACGTACGTGTTGTAAAGCATAGAAATAAAATAAAAACCACATGCCCACCACCCGGTTTAAGAAACACATCATTAGCCTGCAGTTGCTTCCCCTGGACCCGGTGCCCCACCTCCGCCCACCAAGGGAACCGCTGCCCTGAGGTCAGCTGTTCCTTCTCCTGTGGACGGATATGCGGGTTGTCTCCAGGGTTTTGATGTCAGAGGCATGCTGCCGGGAACATTCTTGAACACAAGTCCTGGGGCATGTGGACAAGAATTTCACCAGCGTAGGTGACCAAGGCTTCACTTTACCAGATAATGCCAAGCTGCCATAATTTCTACTCTAACAGCTATTTATAACAATTCCCTGCTGCTTCCACAGCCCTGCCAAACATTGGATGTGATCAAATATCTCAACTGCGCCAACTAGCATGAATGCAATAAAATGCATTCTTGTATTTCTCTGCTAACTAATGAGGCTGAGCTCTTCTTAATGTCTCTTGGCCATTTGCGTTTCCTCATCTGTGAAATGCCAATCTGTGTCTTTGCCATTTTCCCTTTGGGGCTATTTTCTCATTTTAGTATTGATCTGAGTCTCTCTCTCCCCTCTCCCCTCTCTCCCCTAATTCATTGCTCTCTGTCTGTGTGGCACTTTTTCCACTTTCTCTAGGAGGTCTTTGGACGAAGAGAAGCTCTCTGTTTAAGAAGCTGAATGCTTCATTATTACCCCTGTGGTTTGTGTTTTTGACTTTTGTTGAGGGAATTCTTCCTGGCTCTGATGTTCCAAGTATCTGCTCTTATATGAACTTCTAAAAGTGTGACACTTTGCTCTTATGGTTAAGTCTTTATCCCACTGAGGTGCTGACGTGAGGCAGTGTATGTACTGTTCTCTACGTGGATATTCAACTGTGCCTGGCTGTCTATTGACTGTACAGGTGTATCTGCATCTTGGATCTCCATTCTGCCCCACTGGGTGATGTCTCTCTCTCTCTGCTGAAAGCTCACTCTAATGACCATGGCTTTATAATACCTTGGTATCTGGAAAGGTGACTCTCCCCACTTTATTCTCCATCTTCAAGGAGAGGTCCTCACACTTGCAGCTGCTAAAACAGAAGGTCTAAGATTCCTGAGAAGAATAAGCTTCCCAAATAGCTGACGGTGTTGACACTTGTTCATCTCTTGGAACTCCTGATCTCACTTCATTTCTGGCATCAGTGTATTTCCCTACTTACTTTCTTGCAAGAGCTGCCTTTCATATCAAAGTGTGTTTTAAAATATTTTCCCAGCGCTCTCGCACATTTTATTGAGGACGGTTTTAGCCTACCATTGGCAGAAGCCTCAGTTGATTCTGAAGTCCCCACCACCTGCAGATAACAGATGTCTTCAGAGAAAATTCCTCTGGGAGCAACACAACGGACTCATCTGCTCTTGTACTGGGCCTGGGAACAGATGGTACCGTACGTGGGTAAGGAGTTCTGGCCGACTCTAATGGTGCGGTGAATGTTAAGTGCTTGGAGATAATCCTGGAGATTTCAGCCAAGAACCCCTGGCATTTCTTTTTCATCACCTCCCCCAACTCAGGGGCAGCCCAAGCTTGGGGGAAGGTAGAGGCTCTCCCAGTACAAAGCGAGAGTCTCTTGGGGCACAGACTTAGGGAGAGGAAGGGGCTGGGGTCCCCATTGTGCTTGGTACCTTCCTCAGAAGCACATCCACTGGAGTCCCGAATTGCCTAGACCCCGTCTTGGGGTGTAGTCTCAGCAACCTGCTTATGGATCTGTCCAAAGGTAGGGTGACCCACATGGTTCTTGTTGAGACTTGACCTCCAATCACGGAATGAAGATCAGCCAGCACGACCGCAACCAGGGACCCACTGCAGCGCACTTAGCACCAGGATTGCGGTCGGTCTGTAACCCAAGAGGCCCCTCAAACCCATGCTTTTTAGGACTGGTCAATGATGCCCAGAATGTCTAGGGTTTGGCTATGACACCAAGCCTGATGCTCAGATGAGTTCTGGCTGATAACTTGCTTTGACCTCATTATTTCTTTCTTGCCCCATGGAGCTGGTTTCCACAGAGGAAACGATGGCCTTGGCAGGGCAACCACGTGCCCAGACAGGCCTACCCTGGACAGTCTGCCAAGGCCCCAAACATCTGCTCACAGGCCTTGCCCCAGACTACCTGAGGCCCTGGGAACCTGCCATCTGTGGGCTTTCTCCACCTTGTTGAAAACTTTTGTAAGAAAATCTGCTTTAAATAATGTGCAATTTACCAACCTATAAATATTACTCTGATAAACTCCTATAAAATTCCCTAAGACATTTTAAAATGCCTGATAATTAATGGATTGAAGCCAGTGGATGGCAATAGGCATCGCTGGTCCTGTGGTCTTTCTCTCCTTTATTGTATGTTCTCAGCTCCCAAATGAAACCCTACTGTAAGGTGTTGTGAGGTTAGTAACCTAAGAACACTCTTCTGAAAATCAGTAGAAAACCCTAAGGCATTTTGAATTTCCTGCAATTGGTGGCCTGAGGCCATTGTTGATAGTGGATATAATTTCAGGGCCAATTCTCTCTGGGCTGGGACCCTGTGTGTCCACTATTATTAACAGGGGTTCAGGAGAACTGACACATGTCCAAGGACAACGTTAAGCTATTCTCCCTGGGCGACCAGACATCCAAAGGACCTTGCTTCTATTCTTCGGGTGCCACTGAAGAATAATTATCTTATCTAAATAAACAAATGCTGCTATATATTTCACATCCTCATTAACCTTTTCCTTTGCCTCAAGGCCTCTTTGAAAATTGCTAAAACCTAACAGGGAAATGAAGGCAATTTGTGTTTTGTTCCCATCGACCAAGGGCACCCTTCAAGTGCTCTGCTTCCTGAGTCCTTAGCAACCAGTCCAAGCTAGTGGCTCCTTAGCAACAGTCCAAGGTCTCCTGAATTCAAGCTGAGCTCCACGGATCTACTTTAGACCATTTAGTGGGTTTACTCGGGGTAGGAAGTCTGTCCTGGCCAGATTCCTTCTGGACCACACAAATGGAGGGTGGGATATTATTAAGTGCTGTAGGATTCAGATATTATGCTTGATTTCAGACAATGAGCTCCTCTTAGACTTTTCTATGAAGGTCAGTGTCATTTTCCTCTGCCCTGCATTGCTCAGTCTGCAGGCAACTTACATCCCAACCCTGGAATGTCCTTTTCCCTTTCTCCTTCCACCGTTCATTAATGAGGAGTCATCAAAATAAAAACTCTCCAACTCTGTTTGTGGGGGAGGACTCCGTACATACTATCCCAGGAGAGAAATGACAGTGTGCCTTTGTTCAGTTTCTATCGTTATATAGCACCTGTACATGGAACACAAATAGAGAGTATCTAGGTATTCATGTCTGTATCCTGCTCACCATACTGGGCTAGCACTTTAAAAAGGTCCTTAGAGACAAGCACATGCCTTCCAAAGGTAACATGCCAGCTCCCCACTTTTCATTTCAGGGTGTTGGGGAGGCAAAATTTTACCACTATCCCCTTTGAGATTTTTGGCCAGGCCTGAGAATTAAACTGACTTAAGGCAGAGTAATAGGAGAAAAACACACAAATTTATATTTTTTACATTACACAGGAATCTTCGTAAAGAATAAAGACCTAAAGAAATGGCAAAACCTGCATGCTGAGCAAAGAGAAGCGATTGTGAAAGTAAATTAACTCTGTGTGGAGGCCAAAGGAAGATAAGAATTATTTTAACAAGGTCTGTTTTATAGAATTCTCTCAGTCTCAACTTCTCATTCTTGAAGATAAAAATGTTACTTTCCTTCTGGTACAGGGAGGACATCTTTCACTTTAAGGGGAGGTTTAATCTCGTGTTTCCAAGAAGAAAAGGGAAGATTAGAACGGTCTGCTTGCATCTGCTATTTTTAAAGTGCCTTTAGCTCAAAGTAACTCATGCCGAAGTGGCATAATTGGGGTGGCGTGTTCTGTCACCCTTCAAGGGCCTCACTTTGGGGTCAACAGCTGAGTTTACTTCATATAAAATTCCATCCAGCTCCAAACTAAACATGAGTCTAAGGTTTTACTCTGGTCTTGGTGAAGTCTTCCATTGTTTCTGAGTCCCAACCACAGCTGGTGGCTTCCCCTACCCATGTGGGATGTCCCCTCTGTGTCCCCATGCACCACCCTCTTGCAGTCCTGGCAAGGTGACCAATTTCAAGCAGCTTCAGTTGAGACACCCTTTGGGGATGATTTTGTTTCATGAAAATTCTTGGATTGAATAATAAAAAATGGAAAGAGAAACAAAGTCACTCTCCTTCAAGGATACGTACATATATGAGGACATTCATTAAACATATTAGCATGTACCCCTATTGAGGAGGGGGAATAACAGCGGCAATAGGGATAAAGTGCAGAACAATGACTGAATTAATCAATCTATCAATCAGTGAATGCAGGAGACAGGCAGTGCATGGCCCGTGATGGCACGGGAGCCACTGCATGGAACTGAGCCCTCCGACCAACCCGGGAGCGGGGATTGTGAGGGGGAAAGGACTCTTGGAGACCTTCACACTGCCCCTTCTTCATTTCAGTGGGGACCATTCCTTCCTTTGTACCATTTTGAACTGGGAGACGTTAAGTAACAACATTGACGTTGGCCCTGAGGCCTCTGGCTGTGTGCATGGTAACCCTGTGATCACCAAGTTCTGTGGCTATTATTAGACATCCCATTGGTCCCCCTGCTGATAGCCACAGCCACTCAGGGTGGGCATAGGAGCGGGTGGAGTAATGGGGAGAAGAGAGGAGTGTTGATTCCAGAAAGGCCTCCGCCAAAGAAAGTGTCCCTATTGAACCCAGTGTAAAGCAGTGAGAAGTAGGTCAGCATTTAAAATTCAGCAAGCAGACTCAGAAGAGCATGTCGGCTCATACAATAAGTAACATTTTCTGTGGGCTCAGACCTATAAAGCAGAGAGGTCTTCGCATAAATGATGATCATTTATTTTCTGTTACATTTATTTGATGGGAATTGGCCTGAAAAATAAGAGTTGGTTTCTTTTTTTTCTCTATTCTACTTCATTTCGACCCTGAATTGAAGGGTGTTTTGTGGTTGTTCTGTTATTACAGTGTTTAAAACAAGAAGTGATTATAACAAAGAAAGGATTGCGTAATAATTGGGTCCTATTTCAAATTTCCGAAAATAAATAGTTAATAGGCTAAAACCCTATTCTCAAATAAAGCTAATGGAAAAGATTGGGTGCTTAAAAAGAGACACCAAATATACTTGATTTTTTAAAATATTTTTAGTATTGGTATTTAGTTTGCTGTTGGGAAAGTTGGACGGCTACATGCAAAAGAATCAAACTGGACTACTTTCTTACATTGTATACAAAAATAAACTCAAAACGGGTTAAAGGTTTGAATGTAAGATCTGAAACCATAAAACTCCTAGAAGAAAATAGGCAGTGTGCTCTTTGACAACAGTCTTAAAAATATTTTTTTTTTTTTTAATACGTCTTCTCAGGCAATGGAAACAAAAACAAAAATATACAAAGGGGGCACCCTTATATTTATTGCAGCATGATTCACAATAGCCAAGATATGGAAATCTAAGTGCCCAACCAGAGGGTTGTTTGTTTTTTTGATATCGAGTCGATAAGTTCTTTGGGGAGTCAGTTCTATTTTTAAAAATTATGTTTTATCTTCATTTAATTTGTTTTAAGTACCAGAACCAATATGGACACACAGTTTTCTGGTACAGGGTTTGTATTCTTTTGACATCAGCCATCATACCTTGAAATGTAAAACTTCAGGCCAGAGAAGCTGGATGCAGCCCAGCCTGGCCCGGGCAGCAAGTCAGCTCAGGCCCCGCGCTATAGGACTCTTTTCCTTTCTGCTTGGTCTTCCAGCGCTGCCTGACCCCTGCCTCGCAGCCTCTTGGGTCACTGGAGTGTTGCTGTCATTTGCTTCCACACCTGAAACCTCTTATGCCTTGGGGGTGGATTTGGGCCTCTATGGCTGCCGCATTCACTCCCCCCGTGGTCAGCCTCTGTGTCCATTTCTGAGTTCAAATTCATCCCTGTCACGACCAAGTGCAGGAATGGGTCTTCCTCTCTTGCTGTCTTTGGACTTGGATTTGTGGAGTCGTCTCCCATATGCATTTCCCTGGCAGAGCCCTGAGGCTCTCATCCACTCCAGAGACACTGTCTCCTGGATCCTGAAGGCCCTTCCTCTCTGCTTGAGCCTCTTGGATGTTATTCTCCCATTCAGGCTGCTATAGTCCATAGGGGCTGCTATAACAAAATACATACCACTGCCTGGGGGGCTTAGAACAGAGGTTTATCTCTTACAGTTCTGGAGGCTGGAAGTCCAAGATCAAGGTTCCAGTATGGGCGTGTTCTGGCGATTCATAGACAGCCATCTTCTTACTGTGTCCTCACATGGCGGAAGGGGCGAGGGAGCTTTGTGGAGTCTCTTACAAGAGCACTGATTCCACTCATGAAGGCTCCACCCTCATGACCTCAGCGGCTCCCAAAAGCCCCACCTCCTAACACCATCACATCTGGCATTAAGATTTCTACGTGTGAGCTTTGGGGGTACACGAGCATTCAGACCACAGACAGGGCACCAGTTAGTGTTGGGACAGCCATGTATTTTCCTTTGTTCTTCTAATAAACGACCATGAGATCAGAGCCTTTATACCTGAAAAAAAAAACACCTTTCTATGTCACGGGTTATCCTGCTTATCCCCGGGATGCCCTACCCAGTGGTTGACACAAGACAGTCACTTTAAAAGCAGGTATTATTGAGTGACTATTCCTTTTAGAGGGAAAAGTTTCAGGAACAATATTTCCAGAGGAGCTAGACAGCTGGGGTCCAAGGGGTGGGGTGGGAGGGGCAGTGGGCAGGCAATGAGGAGAGAGTGGATGGCGTGCCACAGGACACAGCTGGACACCCACAGTCCTGCCACCGGTGGTCCAGCAAGCTTGTGCCTCTTCCCTTCAGAAGACATCAGAACGCTCCATCCACGGCAAATATTGTAGCAAAAGTTCAAGGGCCCCCAGGTTTGAGAACTGGTTTCCGGTCTAAGCAAACTGTCTAAAAGAGCCAATTCTAGAAATATCCGAGGGTGGCTGGCATTTTTAAGGGCGTTAGGCAGGAGCAAACCATGGGAGCGGTTAATTGAAAAAAGAAGTGTATTTTCTTACAGTGAATTTTGAGCACAGTTTTAGTCAAGGAAAAAGGACTTTTTTGTGCAAATAATATAGCAAAGACCTTAAAACAGCAATGGGACAGCCCAGAGGAGGTCAGGTTGGGCCAAGAAATACAGACAAGTAGAGAAGAACCGAAAATTAGGGAGAGACCATCTGATGGGGACAGAAAACATTCCCAGCCAAGGAAGAGCTGTGTGCTGGTGACAGAAGCCATCAGAGGCCCCTTTCATGGTTCTTGCATGAATTTACGCTTTAATTCATAGTATAGTGAAAAGCACACACCACATTCCCTTAATTCAGATGCTCAGATGAAAGATAAAGAATCAATTTAACAGCAGGGTTATTTTTTGCTTTCTGTTTTTTGTTTTCAAGAGAAAGGAACATGATGTGAAATGTAAACTTTGCATCTCAATTTCAGGAACATAAAGCATATGGGGGGGAAAGGGTATGCATCAGAATCAGAGAAAACACAATAGTTTTTTTTGCATAGTTCAGGCTCAAGTATGCTCTATTAAAAGTTTTATGATTTCAAAATATTCCAAGTTAAAAAATACGTGACTTGTTTTTTTCCTTTCCGGAGCATTATAACAAGGACCCTTGTGTCCAGACTGGGCAAAAACAGGTAAGCTGAAGCCCTTGCAGAATCTCATTTTTTCAAGGCCTAGTCATGTCCGGGATTTTGTCTAATTAGAAGGGACAATAGTGATTTTCATGTTGGGACTCTTCATGCAGGCGCCAGGAAGCTGAGTTGTGGAAGGAGCTTGAGGCCGTGGAGCCTGATTCCCGCCTGGTGTGTATGTCTCCCGGTCTTGGATTTCCAGGAAAAGGCATCATGGGCCCTGGGTGCCCGCGCCTCCAGCAAGAACCCTTATTATCACAGTGTTTGAAGGCTTAGCACAGACTCAGGGCCTTCAGCACTGGATGTGTGTTTCCTGGTATTTGAATACTAACAGCCATAGACAGGGTGTTTCCACATAGGAGGTTATGCGTTCCTATAACAGAGTTGAAAATCAAAGTATAACTGGCTGAAAGAAGTGGCCGAAGTCAACCTGAGTTGCCGCCTTAGGTGCAGGACACTGCATAGTGTTCCGTGCCCTGGTGATGGTCTCCGAGGATCAGTGGCTTGGATGGGGCTCCACAGCTGCCCACAACTAGAGACGTAACTGATGGGCTTAGCCCTCGTGAAGGAAGAGGAACGGCATCAGAGGGCTTGGCGTGGTGGGAAAATGGTGTCCAGGACTTTGTGAAGAAAACTGTTGCACCCAGAGATAATCCCTGCTTTTGAAGTACGCTTTAAATACAGAGGCTATCCTCAGAGGTGACAGGAAGCACGAATGGTTTGACCAAATACCATTGTTAATATGCTGCTTGTTAATGATCATAGGCTATTGGTGAACAAATGAACCAAAATTCAGAGCCCTTTTAATTCTTACTTATCTGTGAATCCACGTTCCTTCAACTGAGCACTTAACTGCTCATCCAGACCCGTCCGAAGATGTTCTCTGACCACGTTTCTGCTGAGATTTTTCTATGGTAAGTTAGCCTCAGGTGTGAGGGAAAATTGAGGAAATTTTCTGAAATCTACGCATTAAGAGCATCAGAACAATCAGAGAGTATCTGTCTTAAAAAATAATTTTTTTACCTATTTTGTAAGTCCTGGAATTCTCCTTGCAGGTAGAAGGTAACCCAGCCGATGCCCACCTTCATGGACCCAGATGGTGATCAAGGCTGGGAGGACCCCCCCCCCTCTCTTCCTTGCTTTGTAGGAAAAAGTGTGTGAGCACAGGGAGTGGGGCCAGTTTCCCTCCTCTTCAAAGAGGATATTGATCACATCCTCTTCCTTTGGGTCATAATGGGGACGGGCTGTTTCAGGAAACGCGGCTCCTCCTTGCAGGAGCTCAGGACACAATTCCACGGCCAGGCACACATGCCGTGGCCCCTTCCGGTGGATCTTGCCAGAAGCCCTCTGGTCCTGCGAATGAGCAGACCTTGCCTGGCCTTTTGTTTGTTGAAAGGGTTAAGTCAGAATTGAGATTTTTTTGGTCCGAAGAAGATAAACATTCTGCCCCCAGTGTGTATGTAGTGAAATCCACTCCCCACACCACTGCAAGAGAAGTTGTCCCAAGCACCTGTTGGCCGTCTTTGTGTCTTTTTTGGAGAAATGCCTATCTATTTCTTCTGCCTATTTTTTAATTGAATTGTTGGTTTGCTGTAGAATTGTATGAGTTCTTTATATATTTTGGGTATTCACCCCTTACTGGGTATTTGATTTGCAAATATTATCTCACATTCCCTAAGTTGTCTTTTCATTTTGTTGATTGTTTCTTTTGCTGTGCAGAAGCTTTTTAGTTTAAGTTAGCCCCACTTATTTTTGCTTTTGTTGCTTGTGCTTTAGGTGTCATATCCAAAAAAAAACTGTTGTTTCCCAACACCATATATTGAAAAGACTAATAAAATAGATGCAGAGACCAATGGAACAGAATTGAAAGAGCAGAAATAAACCCTTGCATATATGGCCAATTAATATTTGACAGGGGAGCCAAGAAGACTCAATAGGGAAAATATAGTGTTTTCAAGAAATAGTGTTGGGAAAACGGAATAACCACAGACAGAAGAATAAAACTGGACTCCTATTCTTACACCACTCACAAAAATTAACCCACAGTGGATTAAAGACTTAAGCATAAATGAAACTGTAAAACTCCTGGAAGAAAAATAAGGGAAAACTCTTTGACATTGGTCTTGGCAACAAGTTTTTGGATATGACGTTTAATTTATAGGCAAATAAAACAGAAAAACAGATGGAGACATTCGGTTGTTCTCTACTTGTAAAAGCCCTTACTTAAGGTTCTCATTCTGTCCCACTTCTCCACATTACAGCACTCTCCAGCAGAGAAACACATGGGTTTTCCAACTAACTGTACCTTGTTTTGATTACTTTGGAATTACTTAAGACATGATGAATAGCTTCCATGTTAGGATAGGTAGTGAAAAAGCCATGGTGGTGATGTCACCATTACTTATTTTGGGGCCTCAGTAGAATATTTAGCATTTGTCAGAATACCAGACGACACAGCAGGCAACATTCCTCACTTTGTGTTTCCCACTCCTCTGAATCCTATTAGTGGTTCAATACAGACCCTTCATTCCAAATCCATGGGTAATCCTGTAGGTGTCCCTCAGGGTATTTGCCCAGCTTGTCACTGGTGCATTAATCTCCCACTAACATCCAGGAGAGGGTCTCCTCAGCCTTGCATTTTATTCATGATAACCTCTCACTCCAGTCACGAGTCACTGCACTCCACGTGGACCCTCACTCAGCTCCACCAACCAGGGGTCTGTCTGGGGGTTCTGGGTTGGACTCAGGCTCCCACTCAATCTGGGTGATCGTGCATGGAGGAACGGAGGTCACAGCCTCATACCCACCAAGGTCTCTAAGATCACAGAGAATGAGTGAGATGCCCAGAGGGAAGTGGTCCTGCCAGCCCTGCCTCTGGTTTGGATCCTTTATTAGATGTGGCCTTGGGCTGTGAGACACACATTTGCCCTTTTGACCTAAGCTACCTCAAGGCAGTTGCTCCTTGAAAACTAAAAGTCCTAACTCGGTCGTTCCCAATAGGATGTTGTGATAGAGAAAGACATTATATTTTGTTTTTTCTCCAGTTCCTGGCGCAAGGGCTTTAAAAACTCTCGGAATTTTCTAAATGATGGGGGTGTCAGGGGTGTCTTCTGTTATTCATAATAAGCCCCTTTCAACCCTACTGGGTTATGCTAACGAGGTGACTCCTGGTGGGTCCCTAGAGGGCTTCAGGTTGGGGGCTGGTTGTCAGAGGAACCGGCCAGTGATTAGAGGGCTGAAACTTTCAGCCGCATCCGCGACCTTCTGGAAGGAGAGGTAGGCAGGGGATTGAGTCAGTCACCAGTGGCGGGTGATTTTATCAATTATGCCTCTGTAATGAGCCTCGAGGGGGCTCAGAGAACTTCTGGGTTGGTGAAAGCACCAATGTGCCGGGAGGGTGGTGCGCCCCAAACTCCTCAGCTCCTGTGCTTGGGACCCTTCTGAACCTCACTTGATGTACATCTTCATCTGGCTGTTTATTTGTATGCTTTACAATATTCTTTATAGTAAACCGGTAACAGTAAGTAGAGTGCTTCCCTGGGTTCTCTAAGCTGTTCTAACAAATTATCAAAACTGAAGAGGGGGTTGCGGGAACCCCTGATTTGTAGCCAGTTGGACGGAAGTGTTGGTAAGCTGGGCACCCACTACTTGTAATTGGCACCTGGACTCGGGGAGCAGTCCTATGGGGCTGAGTCCTTAACCTGTGGGGTCTGTGCTAACTCCAGGCTGTTAGTGTCAGAATTGAGTTAAATTGTAGGACACCCAGTTGGTGTCTGCAGAGAACTGGGAAATTGATGTGGAAAACCCAACCACTGGGTGTCAGAAGTGTTATGAGTAGAGAGGTGGTTTTCCTTTACCCATCGACTCCAAAACCGTACTTTCTATGGGAGAATGAGAGTTCGCTGGCTCTGGCCGCATGACCCAGCAGCACCTCCAGGTGGGCCTCAGCCATAGCGCTGCCCACCGTAAGCCCCTCAGGACAGCTGCCCAGTTGCCACCCACCAGTCCTATCCTCCTGCTAGCAAATGCCAAGAGCAGGTCAGGGAGGCAGTAATCTATCCACATAGCCCAGCAGTTTGGTCAGGTTGCCATGGGCATAGCAGCTGATAAGAACCTGAACCCTCAGGGCCATGTATGGTTTGGATTCTGCAGTGTTCAGAGAAGACCAGGAGCTGCAGCCCTGCTGGCAGGTAGCCCTGCACCCACTGGGGATTTGCAGGTCCTCTGTTCCATGACTTACAGCTCATGGTCCACACAGGGTGACCTTCATCCCTTCCAGTCCTTAGCCAGCTTGGTTATCATATTGGTCATGGAGGTTGACAGTGACAGACAGAGAGAGAGACAGAGACAGAGAATGGGTAGGACCTAGGGCTCCACACTCCTTAATTCATTCTTTATTTTTTCATTCAACACATATTTTACTGTGTTCCCACTCTGAGCTTGGTACCTTCCTGGGCCCTGGGGACGCAGCAGAGAACAGGACAGGACAGGCTCTTGTTCCCATGGAGCTTCCCCTGCAGTGGAGACAAATATGAATGCAGCTGCTGCTTACATGTGATGGGAAGGAAACTGCTCTAAACTAGAGTGGAGGGTGTGCTTGGAGGAGGGGAAGGAGTCGGTGAGGAAGTGAAGCTTAGGACAGAGCCCCTAAGACGTGCAGGATTAAGCTGGGTCAAAGTGCTTGTATAGGGTTTGTATACGGTGAGTGAGGGGTGAGCATTCCAGGTAGAGGCACCCATGTCGGAGGGTGGTACCGACACATTCAGTCTCCTACCCAGGGCCACCAAGAGCGGGTTTGGGGACTTAGGGACCAGCTTCAACATGACCCTCCACTTTTCAACCCTGAACTAGGCCACAGAGAGCCACATGCTTTGGGAAGGTCCAGAGTAGAACCCATACTCTCAGCAGGTTGGATTCTGAACCTTAAAATGTTCTTTCATTTTTCTTAAAACTCAGGATGTGGTTCTGAAAATGAACAGGTGGGTATCATACAAGAACCAGCACAGCAGGAGCCTCCGTGATGCCCGCCTCTGAGCCAGCTTCTAGGTCCTGAAGGTGCCATCTTGGGTCACCACGTTCTTCCCATGATGTGCCCTGGACACTGCTCTCCTGTGCGCTGGCCCTGGCTCACTGCCTTGACAGACTCAGCCATTTCCAACCCCAGGGCCTTTGCACATACCCTTCCCCCTGCCTGGAATGTGGTTTCTCCTCGGCCGCCTTGCTGACCCCTCCCATTGCCTGGCCTCAGCCTCCTTGGGCCTTGCAGGATAGGTCTTCTCTGACTGTCTGATTGAAAGTAGCCTTCACACCACCACCACCCCCAGCCCTGCCCCACCCTACAATGTATCTTCCTCTCTGTCCTCTGCTTTTATCTTCAGTGTGCTAATCACGATTTCCAATGATCTTCCTCATTGGTTTGTTTACTTTTGTGTTTGTTGTATTTTAAATTTTATTGTTTTTAGCTCCTGCACATGGATGCCAGCTCCAAAGGGTGTGGATCTCATCTGCCTGATTCCTCTGTACACTCACTGCCCAGCATGCAGCACCTAGTGTGGGTGACAGGGCATCGTGCTTGTTGAATGAGTGAGTAAACCCACTCACTCGCTCACATCCATCAATGAATCCACTGTTGATGGATGACGGTGAGAGAGGAAGCAAGGGAACAAACAGGAATGGAGGAGCAAAGCTGGTTCTGCCCACATCTGGGTTGTGATTCTGACCTCAAGGAGCTTAGCAGCTAGTGGAGGGAGATGTTGACAAACAGCATGTTTTTCTGTGTTGATAGGATTGGGCCAGAGGGGCTGTGGGCACCAAGGAGGAGCCCGAAATGTTTGTGTCCAGATCTGAGGCAATCCCAAATGTCAGGTGACCTCATCTACCTCGTGGAAAGATATTTTCAAAGGACATTTTACAACTACTTAATTTTTGTAGATGTGGATAAACTAGTCAAAATGTACACTGATATATTATATTCATTAATTGCATTACCGATACACGTTTAAAGCAATATATTATTTAAAACATTAATATCTACTGTTCATGAAATCATTTTTAAAACCTATTATTTTGGGCACAGCTTCAAATGGTAGAGGAGTAAGAGGTGGAGATCACCTTCCTCCCCACAAATACATCAAATATACATCTACATGTGGAACAGCTCTTACAGAACACTTACTGAACGCTGGCAGAAGACCTCAGACTTCCCAAAAGGAAAGAAACTCCTAACGTACCTGGGTAAGGCAAAAGAAAAAAGAAAAAACAGAGACAAAAGAATAGGGACAGGACCTGCACCTCTGGGAGGGAGCTGTGAAGGAGGAAAAGCTTCCACACACTAGGAAGCCGCTTCACTGGCAGAGACGGTGGGTGGGAGGGGGAGAAGCTTTGGAGCCATGGAGGAGAGTGCAGCAATAGGGGTGCAGAGAGCAAAGTGGAGAGATTCCTGCACAGAGGATTGGTGCCGACCAGCACTCACCAGCCGGAGAGGCTTATCTGTTCACCTGCCGGAGCAGGTGGGGGCTGGGAGCTGAGGCTCGGGCTTCGGAGCTCAGATCCCAGGGAGAGGACTGGGGTGGGCTGCGTGAACACAACCTGAAGGGGTTAGTGCACCACAGCTAGCCGGGAGGGAGTCTGGGAAAAAGTCTGTACCTGTCTAAGAGGCAAGAGACCATTGTTTCGGGGTGTGCAAAGAGAGGGGATTCAGAGCACTGCCTAAACAAGCTCCAGAGACAGGCGCAAGCCGCGGCTATCAGCGCAGACACCAGAGACGGGCATGAGATGCTAAGGCTGCTGCTGCAGCCACCAAGAAGCCTGTGTGCGAGCACAGGTCACTATCCACAGCCCCCCTGCCAGGAGCCTGTGCAGCCCACCACTGCCAGCGTCCCGTGATCCAGGGACGACTTCCCCAGGAGAACACACGTCGTGCCTTGGGCTGTTGCAACGTCACACCAGCCTCTGCCACTGCAGGCTCACCCTGCATTCTGTACCCCTCCCTCCCCCTGGCCTGAGTGAGCCAGAGCCCCCTAATCAGCTGCTACTTAGACCCCATCCTGTCTGGGCAGGGAGCAGACACCCTCAGGTGACCTACACACAGAGGTGGGGCCAAATCCAAAGCTGAACCCCAGGAGCTGTGCAAACAAAGAAGCTAAAGGAAAATTTCTCCCAGCAGCCTCAGGAGCAGTGGATTAGATCTCCACAATCAACTTGATGTATCCTGCATCTGTGGAATACCTGAACAGGCAACGAATCATCCCAAAATTGAGGCGGTGGACGTTGGGAGCCACTGTAAACTTGGAGTTTGCTTTCCGCATCTAATTTGTTTCTGGTTTTATGTTTATCTAAGTTTAGTATTTAGAGCTTATTATCATTGGTACATTTGTTTATTGATTTGGTTGTTCTCTTCCTTTTTTTAGGTATATATATATACATTTTGTGTGTGTGTGTGTATTTTTCCTTTTTCTCCTTTTGTGAGTGTTTATGTGTATGCTTCTTTGTGTGATTTTGTCTGTATAGCTTTGCTTTTACCATTTGTCCTACAGTTCTGTCTGTCCATTATTTATTTATTTATTTTAGTATAGTTTTTAGCGCTTGTTATCATTAGCGGATTTGTTTTTTGGTTTGGTTGCTCTCTCTTTCTTTCTTTATTTTATTACTTTTTTTAAATAATTTTTTTTTAATTTTTAATTTAATAACTTTATATTATTTTATTTTTTTCTTTCTTTCTTTTTCTTCCTTTTCTTCTGAGCCGTGTGGCTGACAGAGTCTTAGTGTTCCAGCCAGGTGTCAGGCTTGAGTCTCTGTGGTAGGAGAGATGAGTTCAGGACATTGGTCCACCAGAGACCTCCTGGCCCTGTGTAATATCAAATGGCGAAAGCTCTCTCAGAGATCTCCATCTCAATGCTAAGACACAGCTCCTCCCAACAACCAGCAAACTACAGTGCTGGACACCCTATGCCAAACAACTAGCAAGACAGGAACACAACCCTACCCACTAGCAGAGAGGCTGCCTAAAATCATAATAAGGTCACAGACACCCCAAAACACACCACCGGACGTGGTCCTGCCCATCAGAAAGACAAGATCCAGCCTCAACCACCAGAGCACAGGAACCATTCCCCTCCACCAGGAAGCCTATACAACCCACTGAACCAACCTTAGCCACTGGGGGAAGACACCAAAAACAACGGGAACTACGAACCTGCAGCTTGCGGAAAGGAGACCCCAAACACAATAAGTTAAGCAAAATGAGAAGACAGAGAAATACACAGCAGATGAAGGAGCAAGGTAAAAAACCACCAGACCAAACAAATGAAGAGGAAATAGGTAGTCTACCTGAAAAAGAATTCAGAGTAATGATAGTAAAGTTGATCCAAAATCTTGGAAATAGAATGGAGAAAATACAAGAAACGTTTCACAAGGACCTAGAAGAACTAAAGAGCAAACAGACAATGATGAACAACACAATAAATGAAATTTAAAATTATCTACAAGGAATCAATAGCAGAATAACTGAAGCAGAAGAATAGATAAGTGACGTGGAAGATAAAATAGTGGAAATAACTACTGCAAAGCAGAATAAAGAAAAAAGAATGAAAAGAATTGAGGACAGCCTCAGAGACCTCTGGGACAACGTTAAACTCGACAACATTCAAATTATACGGGTCCCAGAAGAAGAAGAGAAAAAGAAAGGGACTGAGAAAATATTTGAAGAGATTATACTTGAAAACTTCCCTAATATGGGAAAGGAAATAGTCAATCAACTCCAGGAAGCACAGAGAGTCCAATACAGGATAAACCCAAGGAAAAACACAACAAGACACATATTAATCAAACTATCAAAACTTCAATACAAAGAAAAAATATTAAAAGCAGCAAGGGAAAAGCAACAAATAACATACAAGGGAATTCCATAACGTTAACAGCTGACCTTTCAGCAGAAACTCTGAAAGCCAGAAGGGAGTGGCAGGATATATTTAAAGTGATGAAAGAGAAAAACCTACAACCAAGATTACTCTACCAAGATCGGTTCAAGATGGCAGAGTAGAAGGACGTGCGCTCACTCCCTCTTACGAGAGCACCAGAATCACAAATAACTACTGAACAATCATTGACAGGAAGACACTGGAACTCACCAAAAAATATACCCCACATCCAAAGACAAAGGAGGAGCCACAATGAGATGGTAGGGGCGCAATTTCAATAAAATCAATTCCCATAACTGCTGGGTGGGTGACTCACAAACTGGAGAACACTTATACCACAGAAGTCCACCCACTAGAGTAAAGGTTCTGAGCTCCACGTCAGGCTTCCCAACCTGGAGGTCTGGCAACGGGAGGAGGTATTCCTACAGAATCAGACTTTGAAGGCTAGCAGGATTTGATTGCAGGACTTTGACAGGATTGGGGGAAACAGAGACTCCACTCTTAGCGTGCACACACAAAGTAGTATGTGCATCGGGACCAGGGGAAGGAGCAGTGACCCCATAGGAGAATGAACCAGACCTACCTGGTACTGTTGGAGGGTATCCTGCAGAGGCAAGGGGTGGCTGTGGCTCACCGTGAGGACAAGGACACTGGCAGCAGAAGTTTTGGGAAGTACTCCTTGGCATGAGCCCTCCCAGAGTCCACCATTAACCCCACCAAAGACTGGGTAGGCTCCAGTGTTGGGTCGCCTCAGGCCAAACAACGAACAGGGAGGGAACCCAACCTTACCCATCAGCAGACAAGCGGATTAAAGTTTTACTGAGCTCTGCCCACCAGAGCAACAGCCAGCTCTACCCACCACCAGTCTCTCCCATCAGAAAATATGCACAAGCCTCTTAGATAGCCTCATCCACCAGAGGGCAGACAGCAGAAGCAAGAAGAACTACAATCCTGCAGCCTGTGGAACAAAACCCACATTCACAGAAAGATAGACAAGATGAAAAGGTAGAGGGCTATGTACCAGATGAAGGAACAAGATAAAACTCCAGAGAAACAACTAAATGAAGTGGAGATAGGCAACCTTCCAGAAAAAGAATTCAGAATAATGGTAGTGAAGATGATCCAGGACTTTGGAAAAAGAATGGAGCCAAAGATCAAGAAGATGCAAGAAATGTTTAACAAAGACCTAGAAGAATTAAAGAACAAACAAATAGAGATGAACAAGACAATAACTGAAATGAAAAATAGACTAGAAGGAATCAGTAGCAGAATAACTGAGGCAGAAGAACGGATAAGTGACCTGAAAGACAGAATGGTGGAATTCACTACTGCAGAACAAAATAAAGAAAAAAGAATTAAAAGAAATGAAGACAGCCTAAGGGACTTCTGGGACAACATTAAACGCAACAGCATTCACATTATAGGGGTCCCAGAAGGAGAAGAGAGAGAGAGAGAGGATCCAAGAAAATATTTGAAGAGATTATAGTCGAAAACTTCCCTAACATGGGAAAGGAAAGAGCCACCCAAGTCCAGGAATCACAGAGAGCCCCAGGCAGGGTAAACCAAGGGAGAAACATGCCGAGACACATAGTAATCAAACTGACAAAAATTAAAGACAAAGAAAAATTATTGAAAGCAACAAGGGAAAAACGACAAATAACATACAAGGGAACTCCCATAAGGTTAACAGCTGATTTCTCAGCAGACACTCTACAAGCCAGAAGGGAGTGGCATGTTATATTTAAAGTGATGAAAGGGAAGAACCTACAATGAAGATTACTCTACCCGGCAAGATCTCATTCAGATTCGACAGAGAAATCAAAAGCTTTACAGACAAGCAAAAGCTAAGAGCATTCAGCACCACCAAACCAGCTCTACAAGAAGTGCTAAAGGAACTTCTCTAAGTGGGAAACACAAGAGAAGAAAAGGACCTACAAAAACAAACCCATAACAATTAAGAAAATGGTAATAGGAACATACATACCCATAATTACTTTAAATGTGAATGGATTAAATACTCCAACCAAAAGACACAGGCTTGCTGAATGCATACAAAAACAAGACCCATATATATGCTGTCTACAAGGGACCCACATCAGACCTAGGGACACATACAGACTGAAAGTGAGAGGATGGAAAAAGATATTCCATGCAAATAGAAATCAAAAGAAAGCTGGAGTAACAATACTCATATCAGGTAAAATAGACTTTAAAATAAAGAATGTTAAAGGAGACAAGAAAAGATACTATCTAATGATCAAGGGATCAATCCAAAAAGAAGATATAACAATTATAAATATATATGCACCCAACATAGGAGCACCTCAATTCATAAGGCAACTGCTAACAACTATAAAAGAGAAAGTTGACAGCAACACAATAATAGTGGGGGACTTTAACACCTCACTTAACACCAATGGTCAGATCATACAAACAGAAAATTAATAAGGAAACACAAGCTTTAAATGACACAATAGACCAGATAGATTTAATTGATATTTATAGGACATTCCATCCAAAAAAAACCAGCAGATTACACTTTCTTCTCAAGTGCACACGGAACAATTTCCAGGATAGATCACATATTGGGTCACAAATCAAGCCTCAGTAAATTTAAGAAAATTGAAATCATATCAAGCATCTTTTCTGACCACAATGCTATGAGATTAGAAATGAATTACAGGGAAAAAAACGTAAAAAACACAAACACATGGAAGCTAAACAAAACGTTACTAAATAACCAAGCGATCACTGAAGAAATCAAAGAGGAAATCAAAAAATGCGTAGAGACAAATTACAATGAAAACACGATGATCCAAAACCTATGGGTTGCAGCAAAAGCAGTTCTAAGAGGGAAGTTTATAGGAATACAAGCCTACCTCAAGAAACAAGAAAAATCTCAAATAAACAATCTAACCTTACACCTAAAGGAACTAGAGAAAGAAGAACAAACAAAACCCAAAGTTAGTAGAAGGAAAGAAATCAGAAAGATCAGAGCAGAAATAAATGAAACAGAAACAAAACAATAGCGATGATCACTAAAACTAAAAGCTGGTTCTTTGAGAAGATAAACTAAATTGATAAACCATTGGTCAGACTCATCAAGAAAAAGAGGGAGAGGACTCAAATCAATAAAATTAGAAATGAAAAAAAAGAAGTTACAACAGACACCACAGAAATACAAAGCATCCTAAGAGACTACTACAAGCAACTCTATGCCAATAAAATGGACACCTGGAAGAAATGGACAAATTCTTAGAAAGATATAACCTTCCAAGACTGAACCAGGAAGAAATAGAAAATATGAACAGACCAATCACAAGTAATGAAATTGAAAGTGTGATCAAAAAGCTTCCAACAAACAAAAGTCCAGGACCAGATGGCTTCACAGGTGAATTCTATCAAACATTTAGAGAAGAGCTAACATCCATTCTTCTAAAACTCTTCGAAAAAATTGCAGAGGAAAGAACACTCCCAAACTCATTCTATGAGGCCACCATCACCCTGGTACCAAAACCAGACAGAGATACTACAAAAAAAGAAAATTTCAAACCAATAACACTGATGAATATAGATGCAAAAATCCTCAACAAAATGTTAGCAAACAGAATCCAACAACACATTAAAAGGATCATACACCATGATCAAGTGGGATTTTTCCCAGCAATGCAAGGATTCTTCAATATACGCAAATCAATCAATGTGATACACCATATTAACAAACTAAAGAAGAAAAACCATATGATCATCTCAATAGATGCAGAAAAAGCTTTTGACAAAATTCAACACCCATTTATGATAAAAACTCTCCAGAAAGTGGGCATAGAGGGAACCTACCTCAACATAATAAAGGCCATATACAGCAAACCCACAGCAAACACAATCCTCAATGGTGAAAAACTGGAAGTATTTCCTCTAAGATCAGGTACAAAACAAGGATGTCCACTCTTGCCACTATTATTCAACATAGCGTTGGAAGTTCTAGCCACAGCAATCAGAGAAGAAAAAGAAATAAAAAGAATATAAATTGGAAAAGAAGAAGTAAAACTGTCACTTTTTGCAGATGACATGATACTATACAGAGAGAATCCTAAAGATGCCACCAGAAAACTACCAGATCTAATCACTGAATTTGGTAAAGTTGCAGGATACAAAATTAATGCACAGAAATCTCTTGCATTCCTCTACACTAATGATGAAAAATCTGAAAGAGAAATTAAGGAAACCCTCCCATTTACCACTGCAACAAAAAGAATGAAATACCTAGGAATAAATCTACCTAGGGAGACAAAAGACCTGTATGCAGAAAACTATAAGACACTGCTGAAAGAAATTAAAGATGATATAAACAGTTGGAGAGATATACCATGTTCTTAGATTGGAAGAATCAACATTGTGAAAATGACTATACTACCCAAAGCAATCTACAGATTCAGTGCAATCCCTATCAAACTACCACTGGCATTTTTCACAGAACTAGAACAAAAAATTTCACAATTTGTGTGGAAACACAAAAGACCCTGAATAGCAAAAGAAATCTTGTGAAAGAAAAACGGAGCTGGAGGAATCAGGCTATACTACAAAGCTTCGGACTATAGTACAAAGCTACAGTAATCAAGACAGTATGGTACTGGCACAAAAACAGAAATATAGATCAGTGGAACAGGATAGAAAGCCCAGAGATAAACCCATGCACATACAGTCACCTTATTTTTGATAAAGGAGGCAAGAATATACAATGGAGAAAAGACAGCCTATTCAATAAGTGGTGCTGGGAAAACTGGACAGCTACATGTAAAAGAATGAAATTAGAACACTCCCTAACACCATACATAAAAATAAACTCAAAATGGATCAAAGACCTAAATGTAAGGCCAGACACTATAAAACTCTTAGAGGAAAACATAGGAAGAACACTCTTTGACATAAATCACAGCAAGATCCTTTTTGACCCACCTCTTAGAGAAATGGAAACAAAAACAAAATAAATAAATGGGACTTAATGAAACTTAAAAGCTTTTGCACAGCAAAGGAAACCATAAAGAAGATGAAAAGACAACCCTAAGAATGGGAGAAAATATTTGCAAACAAAGCGACTGACAAAGGATTAATCTCCAAAATATACAAGCAGCTCATGCAGTTCAGTATCAAAAATACAAACAAGCCAATCCAAACATGGGCAGAAGACGTAAATAGACATTTCTCCAAAGAAGATATACAGATTGCCAACAAACACATGAAAGGATGCTCAACATCACTAATCATTAGAGAAATGCAAATCCAAACTACAGTGAGGTATCACCTCACACCGGTCAGAATGGCCATCATCAAAAAATCTACAAACAATAAATGCTGGAGAGGGTGTGGAGAAAAGGGAACCCTCTTGCACTGTTGGTGGGAATGTAAATTGATACAGCCACTATGGAGAACAGTATGGAGGTTCCTTAAAAAACTAAAATTAGAACTACCATATGACCCAGCAATCCCGCTACTGGGCATATACCCTGAGAAAACCATAATTCAAAAAGAGTCATGTAACACAATGTTCATTGCAGCACTATTTACAATAGCTAGGACATGGAAGCAACCTAAGTGTCCATCGACAGATGAATGGATAAGGAAGATATGGCACATATATACAATGGAATATTACTCAGCCGTAAAAAGAAATGAAATTGAGTTATTTGTAGTGAGGTGGATGGACCTAGAGACTGTCATACAGAGTGAAGTAAGTCAGAAAGAGAAAAGCAAATACCATATGCTAACACATTTATGAAATCTAAAAAAAAAAAAAAAAAAGGTTCTGAAGAAGGTAGTGGCAGGACAGGAATAAAGATGCAGACGTAGAGAATGGACTTGAGGACATGGGGAGGGGGTAAGGGTAAGCTGGGACGAAGTGAAAGAGTGGCATGGACATATATACACTACCAAATGTAAAATAGATAGCTTGGTGGAAGGAGCCACATAGCACAGGGAGGTCAGCTCGGTGTTTTGTTACCACCTAGAGGGGTGGGATAGGGAGGATGGGAGGGAGATGCAAGAGGGAGGATATATCGGGATATATGTTTATGTACAGCTGATTCACTTTGTTATACAGCAGAAAGTAACACATCATTGCAAAGCAATTATACTTCAATAAAGATGTTTTAAAAATGTGATATTAGAAAAATAAAAAACCTTTTATTTTGAAACAAATACAGATTCACAGGAAGGTGCAAAGACGTGCACACTTCCATCCTCTCCCAATAGCGACACTTAAGCAGCTGCAGAGCAGAGCCACCCCAGGAAACTGACGTTGGTACAGTCCATAGAGCTATTCAGGTTTTCCCAGTTTTACCTGCACTCCTGTGTGTGTGTGTGAGTGTATGTGTGTGTGTGCACATGTGAACGTGTATTTAGCTCTATGCAATTTTATCACGTGTAGTCTCATGGGACCACCAGCACATCAGGACACTTACTTCTGCTACCAGCATCAGGCTCTCTGGCTACACTCTTTAAAACCATACCTCTGTCCATAACCCCTCGCAACCAAGAGTCTGCTGTCCATCTCTAAACTCTGTCCTTTCACGAGTGTCACACAGGTGAGCTCCTGCGATCTGTAATCTTTGAGATTGGCTCCTTTCACTGCACATGATTTCCTTGCAATCCGTCAGGCTGTGGGTGCATCCCTGGTTTGTTTCTTTATTGCTGAGCTGTTCTGCATGGCGTGTCCCACAGTCTGTTTAACTGTCCTCCTGTCGAAGGACACTTGGGTAATTTTCAGTTTGGAGCTATTATTATTTGTGTACAAGTTTCTCTGTGAATAGATTTTCATTTCTCTGAAAGACATGTCCAAGAGTGAAATTTCTGGGTCTTGTGTAATTCCACTTGTAGTTTCAAAATGAATATGAAATGATCCTTCCAACTCTTCATAAATATCTCCAACATTATCATCATCACCTTCTCCACCATGTTACCACTTATTGTGGTGTTTTTGTAAAGCAACCTCCAAAGCACCTGACACTAACAGTCCCACACTCACAACTTTGATATCATTGCTCACCATGTTCTTTTCTTCCTTTTTGAAAATTTTCTCTACTTATCCCAGAGAGCCTTGATGGAGTCACTTCAGGTCAATGTGCTTTAACCAAAGAGTACTTTGCTTTTTAAAATAGAGTAATTGAGAGTTTGTTGTATTAAGGACTTGATCCTTGCTTAAACATAGGGTACCTCTCTGCTTTCTGGGGGATAATTCAGACACATGGAATAATTCCAGGAAGGCATACAGAAGGCAGTGAGCCCTGAATTCACAGTACAAATAGAAAAAATGTTGCCTACTCCCTCAGGGGTGAGGACCCAGGACAGGTGAGCACTCATGACAGGAAAGTGTGGTTGGAGAACCATCTTACAAAAGGGGAAAGTACTTGAACATTCAGCAAAGCCATTTGCTGCAGTTCCCAGGGTCTCTTTTTGTGCTATGACCATCTGAGGCCAAGTACAATTTCAATTATATCACTTTTCCAAATGCTGCCGGCATCTTCTTTGTTGCCTGCACGTATTCCAAGCCTTTGTCTAACTTTAATTTAGTTGAACCTTTTGGTCCATTAGACAGTGGTATTCACTCTCAGGTAATGAGGTATAATGCAATGAGTTTTGGATAGTATTTACTGCTTAGTGAGGTAATTTTGTTTAATGAGTATTTAAGAGTGGAGGAAATGGCTTCCTCGTTCAGAATTATAAGCGATTATTCCCCCTGGATACACCCATTATGGTGAACACTGGGGATAGTGATGAGTGCCTTGAAAGTCCACATGCTATTTAGCCTTGTTAAGATTATTAAACAAACTCTGAAGCCGTCATCCCCACAAAGTCTATGGGCCACAAAGCTCTGGTCCAGCAATAGGCTGATCTTCGCCCTTGGAGTGGTATCCTGTCTGTCACTAATTTCAGAAAATTCTCAACCACGATTAATTCAAATATTTCTTCCAGTCTATTCTCTCTTTCTTCTTCTGGTATTCCAATGACACACGTTACAGTTCAGTGTGGGAATTTCTAGTGACATATCTTCAAGTTCACTGAGTCTATCCTCAGTCACGTTTAGTCTACAGAGGAGCCCATCAAAAGCGGTCTTCATTCTGTTACAAAGTTTGTGATTTCCGGCATTTTCATTGGATTCTTTCTGAGTTTTCATCTCTCTGTTTACTTTACCCATCTGTCCTTGTAAGTTGTTCAATCTTCCCATTAGAACCCTTAACATATTAATCATGGTTATTTTAAATTCCCTGGTTTGATAATTTTAAATTCTATGCCATATCTGAGTTTGGTTCTGATGCTTGCATTGTCTCTTCAAACTGTGTTTTTTCTTGCCTTTTAACGTGCCTTGTAATTTTCTATTGAATGACAGACGTAATGTATTGGGTAGTAAAAACTGAGTTAAAATAGGCCTTTAGTATGAGATTTTATGTACATCTAGCTAGGAGTCGGGCTGTGTTTAATGTTCGATGTAGCTGTGGGTGTCTTTGGCCTCAAATTATTCTAATGTCTCTGTTTTTGTCTCCCTGTTGTCTTTGGGTTTCTCTAAGAACCCCTTCTTAAATAGAGTCTGCATCACGCAGCTTTTCAGGCCATCCTGCTGGGGAGGTGTAAAGTGTGGGGGAGGGCTGTAGAGCTCCATGTTTTAGTAGGTCTGTGCCCCTGGGCTGTGATTTCATAAGAGTTTCTTAACTTTTTTTTCTGCCTTAAGTGAGACAAGAAGGCTAGCAGGGGCTGGAGGTGGGTGATTTCCCTTCCCCCAGGTTAGAGAACCTGTTAAAGCATTTTCCTGTTGAGTTGGCCTTTTTTATGGAGAAGGCTCTGGTCTATTTCAGGTTGGTCACGCTTTTCCTGCTCTCTGCCAGGAACAAGAGGGTTTTTTCCCTTGGCTCTTCTCTTTGAGAATCTGGTGGGGTTCTTGGAGGTAGAAACCACAAAACTACGGGGTCCTCACTAAAAGTGAGGTCCACAGAGGTCTCCCACTCTCACACTGGTCCACACTCAGCCTTCAGCAGTTCACCAAAATTACCATTTAAATGTTCTTACTGGTTTACAGCTCCAGCAGCTTCTGCTCTAGGTGAGCAGACCCCTCTGTGACCCTCCAGTTGAGACACCACTCTGCATGTGCCTGTCTCTCCTGATTTGAGGTGGTGGGCTTGCCCTGTGACCTTGGTTCTCCGATGGGCCCAAGAAACATCAATGCTTTTCTCTTAGCTCAGGTTTTTTTCTTGTGGTAAGAATTGAAGTCACAACTCCCAAGCTCTACATGGTGGAGCTGAAACCACAAGTCTTTCACTTGTGTTTTGCTTGGAAGGAATTATCTCACTCCCATGGTCACTGCACCTAAGGCCTGGTCTCTGCATGAGACTGAGTTTCTATATTTATGAAACTAGTTGAATTATTAAGAGCACCGCTTGAAGTGACGTGATCACCCAGGCGCTCCTGACATCCTCTTAGGGCCCCTCTGGCATCTGGTTCTGTTTGGTCTCTAGGTCTCAGCTTGGAGTCACCACAGAACCCACCTGAAGCTCCTGGGGGTGGTCCTGGGGCTGACCTCATCTCCCCGACCTGCGGGTATGTGCCAGGAGAGGAGGTCCCTGGTCCCTACATGTCCTCTGTGCCCTCCTAGGAGTTAGGCTGGTGCTTCTCCTTCTTCTAGATACTGGTGAAGGGGTGAGAAAAGGAGGAGCAGGAGGAGAGGGGTGGTGAGAAGGGGCCGGAGGAAATGCTGGGGAAAGGAAGCATCTTCTCACTGCCTGTGTGTCCCTGACAACAGCTGATGCTGTTGGCAGCGGGCTCCTCAGGGAGTTATGTTTCAAATGCAAGAGTCTGGTTATTTAAGGGCTACTGCAAATAAACTGGCAGGTGCAGTGTCCTTAACTCCACCAAGAACCATCTGAGGTGGACATTCCCCTCCACTTCATGTGCGAATGCCCAAGTGGACCGGAAAGAATTTCACTGGAAGGTGGTATCATAAAACAGACCGCATCTCGTATTAAAAAGGCAGTGTTTTCCATTTCTGTGTAATCATAACAAGAAATGGCTCTTTGTCCAAAATCCCTTCTGTGGGTCCAATGGTGATTTAGTAGATAGAGAACGCGCTGGGGTTTACTTTAGAAAAGCCACTTTCCTTCATTTCACGAAGGTTTGGAAAAGTGAGTGATCATGTTGCCATGAAAATAAGACATATTATGCTTCTGGGTAATGGGCTATTTTGAAGGCTCCAGGCATTCTTCATTAAAAACAGAGCACTGGCCCTTCTGGGCATGGCTTCTGACTTTTATAAATTGCTTATTTGATGTTTAAAGTTTATTTCTATCAGGAGACTTGGTACTTTAGTTGAGCAATCTCCCCGTTTACAGTATGCTCCCTGTTCGCCAGTTAGCATGTGTGTGGCTTCTTGAAGGCAAGCCCCGCAGAGACCCAGAGACGAGCTCCCAGTCTCTGGTCAAGGAGGAAAGGAAAAACAGCCCCCAGTTTGCATTCTGAGGGTGGGTAACGTGCTGAGTTTAAGCAAAATCCTGCTGCTTCTCAGAGCACAGCCCCCAGGGCAGGGTCAAGTCAAAATAAACGCCAGCTTTATCAACATCAAGAACATCTGCATGGGACCTTAAGAATCCCACCCATAAAGACACAAATCACTCAGTCAAGTAAAAATTTGAGCTGCTTCCGTCTTGATCTTTGTATCATAAAAGAATGGTTATTATTTGCTCGTGCTTTGAACTCTATAGGGTCTGCAGTGATGGAGAAATACATTTTTATTTTTTAGGGAAACCAAGTTACAGGGCCATCTTTGTTTATTTCTTTCCAAACTGAAAATATCTTTTTGGAATTTAGTGCTGAAGAATAAAGTCTTAGGTTTATGTGCTTTAAAGCTAGGAACAGCGGGCTGACGATGAGGTGACAGGGAACGTGGGAAAGATAGTTGAGCTCTTCTATAAAGCTGAACCATGACCGCTGTGGACATTTTACCACCAAACCCAGTTCTACGCTGCCGTCAGCCTGAGAAGCGTTGCTGGTTTCGCTGTGTGAATAAATACCGGCAAACAATGAACCCAAGGCTAGTATAAACATAATTTGCAAAGTATTAATTGGCGTTTTTGCCTTTTGCTTTCAAGTAGATTGCATAATGACACTGGCCTATTTGTGTTGATTCTACAAGATACATAGTTCCAAAATCTGAGGCTTGGAAAAGACAGATGGTAGCTCAGAGGTGTGATTCTCTGCTTTCTTTCTACCATGGGATTGTTTCAAAATTCCCATAGCTGGTAAGAGAACACAGCACAGCTAATCCTTCGAAGATATACACTTGTAGTCATAGAATTGTGAGAAAATGTCTTTGTCAGAGTTTCCTTTGTCATAGGTTTCAGGAGAAACTTTTTTAAGGTCAAGTCATAGGTTCTCTTTGAATTCTTGGATACAGGCAAAAAAAGAGAAAAGAAAATGTACTTACCAGAAGGAAAAATAGCACTAAGCTCAACAAGAAAGACACTGAGTGATCAAATGGAGCATGTGGTTTTAAGATATGAACGATAAAGTTACATTTTGATCCTTTAAAATCGTGGGCTTTACCTCTTTACTGCAAGCCTGATGCACTTACCCTGCCTTCTGCTAACTCTGTCTCCCTCTGTCCTTTTTAATTTTTAAGCTTCCTAACATTCTGTAAAACTTCCTTCTTGTTTTCTGTCTCTTTTCTTCTAACACTAATTCATACTTTTGTCTTTAAGTAGTAAAAAACAATCATTTTCTTTAGCTTTTCTTTATCTTCTTTCTATTTTGTTGAAAACTAACATGATAGTGGGTCAGTGTCTTCAACAGCTGTTGAAAAACTGCAAAACAAAATGAAACATAAGCAGGTCCATTCACAGCCAAGCCCAGCTGGGACTCCAGCAGACACTGATCTAAATGTGCCTGTCCCTCTGAGACAAACTTGATTTTATGAAGGTCATAACCCATTTTAACTTCTTTTATTAGGGTAAAATGAAGAAAGACCCTACTGGATACTAGACAGACGGTGTCAAGTTCATTATCTCATTTCTCACAATGCGATGACAGGCATTAGTCCCCGGTTTTACATATTTAGTGATTAAGCTCAGAGATCACAGCCCAGAGTGGCCATTACTTGTTCTGTAGCATTAAATTTAAAAATGGTTGCAATTCACATGTTGTTAATGTGCTTCTGTTACATTGTGGTGCGCTTTCTCCCCAGAGGCTATTGTAAAATGGAAGTCATTAATAAGGGTCTAGCAGCTGTGAGCACTTATCTCCCACCGTGGCAGACAGGAATCCCCACAGGCAGGGCTGGGCTTTGTTTGGTTGTTTTTAAAAGTCATAAGGAGAAAAGAGGGACTCTTTAAGATATTAACACACGCAGGGGTCATCAGTGTGAAGGGGTCACTCAGGCTAGAAATGAGATGCGATTCCGGGAGAGAGAAGAGGAAAAAGTGCTGGATTCTTCACTTATCTAGTCTTGCACGGTCACAATCGTGCAAATTTCCTAATTTAACACACACCTGTATTCCCTGAAATCCTCTTTCTAATAAATATTTCCCAAGATACTGGCAGCAAGCATCCATAAAATGCTAGAGTTCACCTCCAAGATTAGTCTATTAACAAAGGCTAAAAGATAGAGAAGGAAGAGTCTTAGTTATCAGCTCACATCTCTCGGAGAGGAGATCACAGGTCCCTCGGGTCCTCTTCCAATGCCAGAACAGCCCACCATCCAAACAGCCTCTGTCTAAACCTAATTCCCATGTCTCTCCTGCCTCCGTGAAAGGAACAGCTGGTCAGCATCTGTCCAATAAGACCTTCCTGTTGGAAGATGTCGTTCATTTCTCAAGGCTAAATCACCCTGGCGCCTTTGACCTCCTGCCTAGGTCTAACTTTAAACCATCTAAGGATCTACGATCAACTTGCAGAGCAAGGAGGTCCTGATGTCACAGCAAATGGGAGCCAGGAACTGACCCTCGACCCTCATTCTGCCTGCGTGGACTGGGCTGGCAGCATGACCAACAAAAATGGTTAAAACCGTGAGACCCCGTCCTTCCCGCCATCCCAGGCAGAGCCATCATTCGGGCAGGCATCAGCATTTATGGAGGGCCCTGGGGGTCAACAAAGCACCAGATTTCCCATCAGTGCTTTCTGAACACTTTCCCCTGTGAAGCCCCGAAGTGTGAGCGGCTTACGTAGGTACTTTTGCAAAAAAAATACCCAGTTCTTCAAAGCCTGTCCCTTACACTTTTTTATTTAGGCACATTATAAACGTTTTGAACCATGACATTCAGTAAGTAATTCAGCTGTGTCTTGGTGATAGAGTAGCATATCTTACTGCATTTTATTATGCATTAGAAAGTGGTCACTTGTGCTCAGCAGACCGCAGGGGCATTTTGTAAAGAGCTGAGGTAGAAAGAATGCCCACCTGCCTTCCATACTTTACACCTTAGGAAATAATGTGCTACAAACAGGTGTCAAGGTGAAGGGTGCTTTGGGAATGGTAGTTTTGAGCCACTGAGCAACAGTTCACAAATGGACGGAGGCGGGTGGGATGGGATGGAGCCCCCCTGGCTTTCTGCACAGGCCGGGTCTGGTGACCATTTCCGGGCCAGGCAAAGGCACTAGAGGTGCTGGGCAGCCTGTGTCTTGGGCGGCCCCCAGAGGCAGGTCCTGGTTTATTTGGGAGTTGATCCAGGAAGCGCCAGTGGGGGAGTGGGAGGTGAGGCAGGGGAGACAGTAGAGGGTTGGGGTCCAGCGAGTTTCTGCTGTGGGCAACAGGAGCTTAATCCCACTGGGGGTCTGGGGGGGTGGTTTCAAAGCATGCCACAGGGTTGCCCTACTCCTGGGTATTTAGCCGTGATTCCCACCCAGAATTGATTGAGGACTGTCCCCACGGTCATTAACTCCTGGCCCTCTGGCCTGCCCCTCACACAGGGGGCTCGGCCCACCTGCAGCCAGAGGAAGCCGGCAGACAGAGTCAGGTTCCTGCCGTCGGGAGCTGTCCACATGTGCAGAAACAATGTCGGCCGTGGGCACGTGGGCAGAAACCACCTCCCTCTGCTGGAAGCAGAGTCAGCACCTGCCGTCGCCCGTTAAACCCCAGCCCACGTGGGTGGACACTGCCCTGCCGGAACCTCACTGGACCTTGCTGTGTTGAGGACTAGTTTGCTGGTCCCCGAGCAGGTCCAGGGAAAGGAAAGCTCTCAGCACGAGAGACAAAAGTCAGTGACTCTAGTACGACAGTATGGAAATGCGCTATTGATAAGGGGTGTGCAAAGAACCATCAATCCCCAGTGGGTGAACACTGAAGCAAATGTGGGAGGGAGGGGTGGTCTGTATAAGCTTCTTAAAGGGAGGTGTTTCCTGGAAGTGTTATCCTAGATCACGTGGCTGGCAGAAGGATGCTCTGGGCACTTGGGTCCTGTTAGAGCTTTGTGTCTGCTGACTGTAGGCGGTCATCCTGTTTTCTATTTTTCTGTCATTGCATTTATGGCTCTCCCAGATGCGCAGCACGACACCATGGATGGAGAAGGGTTGGGGCAGAGGGGCCTGGGGCAGGGGGCTGGGGGAGCACAGGGGAGAGACCTGCTAGCTCAGCCCAGGATCTTCCAGCTGTTTTTTCTACAGCTTACGGGGAGAGCACACTGTAAAAAACTGTCACTTATTAGAAGATTGCCAGCAAGTTTGTTGCTCATCCACTGTTCAGCAAGCAACTGCCAGCAGCCACTTCCATAGGCTGTGGCTCTGTGTCACCCCAGATTTGCAAACTGTCATCTGGATCCTTCCTTCAGAACTGTCATGCATCAGCTGCTAAGCAGTTACGGAGGGTGCAGGGTCTGGATTCCACCATGCCGCTGAAGAGATGGTCCAAACTCTTAAGGAGAAATAAGTTTAAATGACAGGGAGTGAAAGAAGGCCAAGCGATAATTAAATGTTGCAGGAGAATTCAGGGACCACAGACAAACAGTCAGAAGGGGGACAAGGATGGAAGATTTACAACGTCAGTGTCTGCGGCGGGTGCTGGGATGCACTGTCAGATTCTCCTGATATCTTTGCTTCTAGAAGTGCCATCACAGCCAGCCCTGGCCGTCAGCACCCACCACCCCCCGCCCCAGGCTCAGGGTCCCGCCTCCCATTGCCTCTGGCACTGACCATTGGACATACGGATGAACATGTGAAAGTCCAGCCCCTCATCCCAACTTGGGACAATTCTGAAGGACCATCCCAGGTCGAGAGCACCCTGGAGACGACCCCACAGCCCAGCTGCTCTGCCCACGTCCTCTGTCTTCCCCTGCTTTCCTTTCGCAGGCATTGATCCCAGGATCCTGACCCGAGACCAAGTTCCTAATCAACTTCCTGCGCACGTTCCCCACCTCAGAGTCTGCTGTTCCTGGAACTCAACCCATGGCAGCGCTGCTTCAGAACACACACCTCGTCTTCAGAAGCCCCTGCTTAGATCCCTGGAATGTCTTCATATCAAGACCTCACCCCTCAGCTTGGCCCGTGAGGCCCAGTTAGACCTGATTCCTGCTCCAAGCTCACCCTGTGCTGGTCAGCAGGTCCACGCTCATCCTGCCAGCCTGGTGGCCACCCTCCAGGACTCCTGGCATCGATGTGAGATGAAGTGAATGAGTGATTGAATGACTGCATGGAGGAGATGGGCTAGGGTGGTCCTTCCACAAGGCTCTCCCCTCCTCATTGAGTATCCATGAAAGGGGATGGGAGCTGCGTCTGGAAGGATGACAGAGTTCACCAGCAGATGGAAGAAAGCATTCCGCACGAGTTCCATGGTGCTGTGTGTCCCCTGCAGGCTGTGCCGCTCTGGGTGCCTGGGAGACCAAGGTAAGTGGGAGATGGGGCAACCAGGGAGCAACTCACGCAGGGCCCAGCTGCTGCAGCTTCTCCTTGGAGCCGGGGCGACTGCCTGGAGGAGGTGCCTGGGAGGAAGCGGCCTCAGGCATCAGTTTCCAGGATAAAGCCCAGAGGGTGTCCTGCGTGCAGCCGTGCAGGGGGAGTAGACTCTGAGTTCTTCCAGCTTCCTTGGCAGCAGGCTGAGGTCACCTGCTTGGTCCAGGTTTTCAGGGGTGACATGAGGTCCCTGCCCTTTCATTCTTTTGGGAATCCACACGCAGCTCCCCCTGAACCAGCCCATACAGCTGTCTCCTTCAGGCAAGGGGTCGGCTGTGTGCTCTCACCTATGGGCAGGGCTAGCGCCAGGGCACAGCTGCCCCAGGTCAGGCCCTGCTCCAGGATCCTTGTGTGAATTAAGGCATCTCATCCCCAACAGCCGCACCAGGTCAACAATATCATTATAACCATTTCACAGAGAAGGAGACTGAGGCAGGCTCTCAAGGTACTGTCCTGTGATAAGCAGTCCCTCTGGCTGGGTTGCAGGGGTTTGGGTGGGGACCCATGGCATGTCCAGTGAGGGGTCAGTGCCACCCACAGAGCCATCCTCACCGAGGTCCTCACGACTCTGGGCAGTGACCACTTCCTCTTCCCACAGAGTGCCTCCCAGCACCTGGGAGAACTAAGCTTCTCCCGTCTCACTAAAAGGATTACTTCCAGTCTATGCTAAATGAGAAGTCATGTGCCATAGAATGTTTAGGACAATTCTATTAGTCACAAGGTATAATTTATACCAACCCAAGTGTTATGCTTGGGGGACAAACCGGTTCCTTAGAAGGGATCACAGGTGCAAAGCATCACCTGCCTTCCAATAGGGCTGGTCACTGATTTTAGGGATACGGGTCCCACATGGTGATACACACCTTGACTTGGCCTGAGCAAGTTATGATCTGACTCACAGGATGTTCTGTAAGACATGTGGCCTTGCACACCAAGCCGAGCACCACGGGCCCTGGGCCCCCGTTTCCTGGGTACCGTCCCTGCCCCAATGTGGAGTGGATGGTAACCCAGGCACCTCTGTGGGTCTGTGCCTACACCTGCTGGGGTTCATGTGGGCAGCGTGGGCCAAAGGACTGCTCTGCAGCCAGGTTTGCCCATGGTCCTCTTTCGAGCCCTCCACCCCAGTGGAGACGAAAGGGGTCCTCAGCCCCAGGCCTTGAGTGCCTTGGCCCCCATCTTGCATCCAGGAAGGAAATGAGCAAAACCCCCAGGTCTAAGTCGGGAGTGAGCTGGAGCCCCTGCCCAGCACGTGTGGTTCCAGGGAGTCCGTCACGGGGGCCGTGGAGTTGCGGTCAAGGTCAATTAAGCAGAAAATGAAATGGAGCATTTCTGCCCCGCTGTGCTTACTGTGCCTCCCTGTCTAAGACGGTGGAACCGTACCATGACTCTGCCCCGTCTTAGAACCTCACTTGCGGGTTGGAGGGCCTTTCTTCCCCATGGCTCAGGACGACTTTTAGACCACTCATAAGGAATCATAAAAACTAAAATCCAGCCCCAACTGCTCCACTGCTGCTTGACGCTCGGGCTGTTTAATGCCTGCCAGTGGGAGACTTGCTGAGGTTTCCTACATCCCCCCAGGGTGGCCAGAGTGCCTTCCTCTCTCTCTCTCTACGCCCCCCAAATACTTCAGGATGTGTCCCCTAAAAACAAGAACATTCTCTCATGTCAGAAATTATCAAAATTAGTAAATTAAGACCTATATGAACCTATTATCTAATCTACAGACCTTTTTTCAGATGTCACCAATTGTCCCAGTAATGTCCCCCTGGTAAAGGGAGCTCTGGGGTCTGCAGCCCCTTGAGCGCAGACAACCCCCCACCTTCCTCTATACCCCATGGCCTGGGCATTTCAGCGGACTGCGGTCAGTTTGGGGGCAAGGCCAAGGGTTAAGGCCTTAACAGAGACCTTCCCAGTGCATCCTACCAAAGAGAGCTCTTCTCTTTAGATTTGAACAAGGAGCTGAGAATTTGAATAAGGGAAAGCCCACCTGGAGCCCCAGTGGCCTGGCCTCAGTGGCCCAGGAGAGGAGAGCAGGCAAGCCGGGCCCTCCTCAGGCTTCCTTGGGGGCTGCCTTTTGCTTTCCCCTGGGTATCCTTCAGGGGCGTGGCCTTGGTAGGGGTGCAGCGGGGCAGGCATCCAGGTGTGAAGGCAGCGGGAGGTAAGCAACGCCCTCCTCTGCCTCTGAATAGGCTTCGTGTCCTCGGATGAGATCACAGGGAGGCCCCAGCCCAGCAAGAGGTCCTGTTATTTTAAGATCTGCCTTTGTCCTCAGAGTCCCTCCTGCCTTCGCTGTGGAAAACAATGTAAGGAGAGCATCTTACCCGTGATCTTAGCTTGCATTCCTGAAGTTTGCATGGGGGCAGGGGATATATTCGGGAGGTGACGGGGCACAGGGTGGGAGCAGAGAGGGGCAACAGGGGAGGGAGGAACGGAAGGAAGTGGCTGAATGAGCAGCTACCCTCACCGGAACTGAGGCTCCATCTGCAGGGCCCCTGGGGAGACCCTGCAGATAACACACCTTAGAATCGTCCCACCAACAGTGAGGAGCTGGGGTCATCACCCACCAACTCCACCCTCTTCATTTGCGTTTTGCTCCTGGGGGCAGGTCGCCTGTGGCCCACACCCCCCCTGCAGGCTGGATGCACCTGGGGGCAGGGACACACTGAGACTTTGGTTTGCACAGGGGTCCGCAGGCCACCTCCAGGGCTGGAGGATATGGATGGGGCAAGACAGCATCTGCTATTCCCTTTCCTGCCGTCCGCAAAGACACTGCTGCAAGGTTGAGTACAGAAATCCGGGTAGCAAACAATAGGGTTATTTTACCCCCAACCTGTGGTCTCCCTACACTTGAGCCCTGGTTTTCTCAGTGAAGGAGAGAAAAGGGCAGAGCCATATTTGGCTCCAGGGGGTCCCTGAGTGGACTCAAATCAGGGCCCCCCCATGCCAATCCCAACGTCTTTAGGACCTCCTCAAGCCCACCCATTTTTAAAGCCCCAAACACATCTCTTCCTGAAGCCTTCCTAGATGACCACAGACAACAGGGCCCTTTTCTGCCCTTTGATCCCAGAGTGATGGAAAGCAGCTTCTGCTTGGTGTCTGCTCAGAATCTGAGGCCACCTCCCAGCTCAGTGGGAGGGAGAGCGGGGTTGACTGGAGACACCGCTCGGGGAGGGCAAGGACGCCGGGTGCTGGAAGACCTGACGCCCCCTCCTGCCTTCTCTTTGTCTGAAGGCTGAGTCCTCGGGGTAAGGACCTGCACGGAAATGCTTCCAGGGGATACAGGAGAAGGGATGCATCTGGGCAGGGGATGACAGACATCACTGTGTCCCCAGTGGGCCTGGCCAGCCCAGCCCACGGGACATGTGCATGACACGCACCGTGGACTTGGGTTGCATTGTGTGGATCTGAGGTGAGGAGGCGGGGCAGAGCGGGAGACAGCAGGTCCTAGGGGAGGAAAAGCAGGTGAGCTCGTACTTGGGCCGTGGCTGACCCCAGACCTGAGGCTGTGAGTCACACTCATATTTTTATCCACTCACTTCTTCCCCAGCCCCCTCGAGGCAATGCAAACCAGATTTATGCAGAATCCCTTGATTGCTGCAGAAGTCCTTATTTTTAATGGATGGCCCTGAGAGGTTTGAGGGCCCTCCGAGCTCCCCTGGGGGCTGAGGTCCTGACGCACACACGTCACGTCCAGACCTGGGGTCCCCTGGGGGTTGTCGGTGCCTTAGTGCTGGAGGCCTGATAGTTTCCATGTGGAAAAATACATCCTTAATGGTCACTCCGAAGGCTCCTTGTTGCAGGGCCAACTGCTGGGCTCTGGGATTGCTCTTGCTGGTGACTCAAGCAGCCTCCTCGAGGGGCAGAGGAGAGAAAAAGAAAACAGTTGGCTGGGAAGGGCGGGGGTGGGGACGAGGCGGCTCTGTTTTCACGAAGATGAATTAGCGGAGCCCTGGACCTGCCAAGGGTACGGTCCTAGTCCTCTATCAAAACAGAACCAGCACCTGGAGATTTAGATAAGACGCCTGCCAAACAGGGCAGCACTGGGGGTCTACGGGAGCCAGGATTTGCCTATATGCAAGTTTCAAAACAGCCTGCCCGGGCTTCCCTGGTGGCGCAGTGGTTGAGAATCTGTCTGCCGATGCAGGGGACACGGGTTCGAGCCCTGGTCTGGGAAGATCCCACATGCCACGGAGCAACTGGGCCCGTGAGCCACAATTACTGAGCCTGCACGTCTGGAGCCTGTGCTCCGCAACAAGAGAGGCCGCGATGGTGAGAGGCCCGCGCACCGCGATGAAGAGTGGTCCCCACTTGCCGCAACTAGAGAAAGCCCTCCCACAGAAATGAAGACCCAACACAGTCATAAATAAATAAATAAGTAAATAAAAGAACGTGAATTTCTTTAAAAAAAAAAAAAAAACAAAACAGCCTGCCCGGACTCAGGGCCTTGCTGTAAAACTGAGAGCCATCATGTGAAATGCCCAGGTCGTGGGGTGCAGAGGGAAGCTGGGAGCTGTCTGCGTCCAAAGGGCTGAACACCCGGGAGCTCCTTTCGCCCTGGGACATTACTGGGACAATGGGTGAAATCTGGAAAAGGACTGTAGATTAGAAAATAGGTTTATGCAGTCATCTCCCCCAACCCTTATCAGAGGGTGTACATTCCAAGACCCCCAGTGGATGCCTGAAACCTAGGATAGTACTGAACCCTTCATATACTATGTTTTTCCTACCCATACAACCCTATGATAAAGTTTAATTTATAAATTAGGCACAGTAAGAGATCAACAAGCATAACTAATAAAATAAAACAATTATAGCAACATATTGTAATAAAAGTTATTGAATGTGGTGTCTGTCTCTCAAAATATCTTATTGTACAAATTTAATGCCTTTTTCACCTTAGCTAAGCACTTATCAGGCACCGTGGCCATAACTTTTGCAGTTTGAGGTGTGACAGCCAAACTAGCATGAATTTCTTTTTCCTTCTTCACAATTTCAGACGGAAGATTTGTTCTTACTGTAGATCTTAGCAACCTTGGCATATGACTTTTTTTTACCCTTTCCTTATTAAGTCAAGAACTTTCACCATTTCAGGAGGCACTTGACAGCTTCTCTTTGGCATATTCGAGTTGCCAGCATCACTATTTCTGTACTTTGGGACCATTATTAAGTAAAACAAGGTCACTTGGACATAAGCACTGCGACACCTTGATCTGATCACTAAGTGCTACTAAGTGACCAACAGGCAGGGCGCAAGGGACAAAGGGGTGATTCATGTCCCGGGCAGGACGGAGCCGACAGCACAAGATTTCATCACACTACTCAGAATGGCGTGCCATTTAAAACTCACAAATTGTTCACTTCTGGAATTCTTCATTTAATATTTTTGGACCGTGGTTGACCTTAGGTAACTGCAACCGCAAAACGTGAAATCGCAGATAAGGGGGCACAACCGCATAGGTCTTAATTTGTTGATTTTGATAATTTTTGAAGTTTTGCGAGAGAACATTCTTGTTTTCAGGGGACACACAGACAAGTATTTAGGGGTAAAGGGGATGAAGGAGATAGAGTAACCATCTCACCAGGTTCACACCTGGGTCTCTGGGTGAAAGGTGTTGGGAATTCTCTGTATTCTTACTGTAACTTTTCTGCAAGCCTGAAACAGCGTCAAACTTTTAAACAACAAATTTTTTAAAAAAATGTTTGGGTCTAGACTGTCAATTTTTATCCAACTTCCACTTTTAGTTCCATATTTATGCCTTTCTGAAAGGATTTGAACATGCACATGATTGATGTGTACAGAGCCGTTCACATGGCGGAGCCTCCTGTCTGAGCCGCGGGCTGGTCCCCAAGTCCTGCATCCTTCCTGCCACCTCCACGCTGGTCCTCCTACCCCCTCCCGCTGGCATCTTGCTGCCCCTGCCATGGGAGCCTCCTGTCCAGGCGGCCTGCTGGCCAGGGGCCTGTTCCTCCAGAGAGATGCCCGTCCTCAGTGCGTGGTCCACGGGAGGGCGAGGGCGGTAAGGATGAGGTCGGGCAGCCTGCCTGCTGGGCAGTATGGGAGTGAGGGCCTGGATGGCTGTAGCTGTGAGGTGGCCACAGGCAGGAGGAGAAGGAAAGGCTTGTAGGGCATCTGGTGGCCCTGCCCTGGTCATGGTCGCGGGGACCAGCCCTGCACGCGGGCGCACACTTCTTTGGTCCCTGTGAATTTCATTGTCTCATTTGTGTTTCCGCCTTCCCTCCACCCCTTTGTCACCCCCCTCCCACTCCAGTGAGCGGCTGGGCCTGGGCCTGTCGTCAGTGGCTCACAGACCACCCGGCAGGCCTCCCAGCCCCAGACTTGCAGGAACATCCTTTTAGAACACTTTCCAACGTGCACCCTCCCACAGCCTGACGGCCCTGCCTTCTGCCGCCCCACAGTCGGTGCAGCCCACGGCTCTACGGAGCTCGTCCCCTGGGGAGACTTCTGAGCTGCTGCGTGAACTGGACGTGGTTGGGTGACCACCAGGTGACACGGCAAGGCTGAGCCACAGAGCACTAGAACCCCCGCAGTGACCTGTGACTCCGACAGGCTAATGCGATCTCGTGCTTGGGGATCCGGGAAGCATCTCCCAAGCTCCAGGGCACCCGCATCCCCAGGCTGCTGGCTCGGAACTGGGAAAGTGAGCTGTGGATGGACCCACACTGGAGGGGAACGTCCCAGCCTCGAGGGATCGTTTGAGATCAAGCCCACATCATCCATATCCCTCCATCTCGACGCTCCTTTTCCTCCAACCAGACTAGGGTTGGTCCAGGAAATGCCCGTGAACAAGCCAGGCCTCAGAACGTCTGCCAATCCCCCGTCCCCCTCCTGCTCGCTGGAGGCTCAAGCGGGCGCCTGGCCTCCCCTGGGTGGGGACGGCTCAGGAGACGGCTCAGGGCCTGTTTGGCCCAGCAGGCCTTGAATTTTCCATGATCTCCCCATTAGGTGATTCAGGGTCACCATGAAAAACTCATGTGTGTTCAGTGTTGTTCAAAGTAAACATTTAAAATATGCCACATGCTTTATAGCCTGACTTTGGCTTTTGTTCATTTTTAAATGCACTTGGAGCCTTGTGGAACGGGAGCAGCCGAAACCTGCACACCCTCTGCGATGCTCTGAGATGGCCACGTGTGTGTGTATGTGTGTAGGTGTGTATGTGTGTAGGTGTGTATGTGTGTAGGTGTGTATGTGTGTGAGCGCAGGCACCCCGCCCCACCCCCCCAAACACACGGGCCTCCTTGGTTCACTGCAGGGCCTTCTTATTCTTCGTGCTATTCCCTGCCTGACACACAGCGAAAGTCCAAGGCATTACTTTTTAGAGCGGGAAAGTTGAAACGGCCTTCAAACAAATGCTCGCCTCTCAGCACCACAAGGGACACCATTAGAGCTTCAGACATGGGCCCGCTGTCACCCCGAGAGCCGTTTCTCTGCCTTGAGAGGCACATGCCCGGGCAAGGGGTGGAGACTCTCACAAGAATGGCCTGTGAGCAACTTCTGGGCTCGCGGCCTGCCTGTAGCCTGGGGAGGGGGCAGGAGACGGCCGGGGAGCCCCCCAGGGCGTGGAGGGCTGGCGTCGGGGGCTGCAGGTCTCAGCTCAGACCCGGGACTGATGCAGGATCCCCCTTCAGGAGAGAGAGAGGGAATGTGGTCAGCGGGGCCTTCTGGATGTTAGTAGAACCACTGCCTGCAGGAGACTGAAGAGGGTGACAGCTAGGCAGGGGATGCCCACATCCCCTGGGCCCTGGGCCATTGGTTGTGAGGTGAGGCTTGAGTGTGACTGTGACCTTGCTGGTCAGCGTGAAACAGCAGAACAGTGATGATAATGGAAGTCACTCATAACCCTGCTCCCATGATAACAATTATTAGCATATAGTGTGTTTCCTTCCTGTTTACTCATGTCTATAGATACACAAATGCTGTGATTTGTTTTTTGTTTTACAGGCTTGAAATAACATGCACCATCCCCAGATTCTAATCTTGCTTTTCCCCTTAACATTCTAATGAGCATTTTCCCATGACAAGATGAAGTTTTCTCATCAGAGCTGAATGCTGATCCAATAGCAATAGAGAAAATGTCTGGCTTTTGCAAACTGTGCAGGAAGTTTGGGCGTGAAGGGAAGAGCCGGGTGCTGGGGGAGCCAGGGGCGGGGGTCTGGAGCCCCACCCTTTCCTGCACTTTCTAGCTTAATGACCAAGTCAGCTGGCTTTGCTGACCTCAGCAGCTTCCTCTGTAGGGGGCGTAATCAGACGTCCCTGCCAGTGGCTGTGTCACCTGCTCTCAGAATCCTCTGCACTCACTCCCTCACCCAGAGCACATCCATAAAGACAGTGGCCTGTCCCGGGGAGGAGGCTGGGTTGGCGTGGAGGGCAGATTTACTCCTTGCCTCCAGGACACTATTTTTATGAAAAGCCTGATCCTTTAGGTCCCCTCAGTACACAGGGACAGGGAAAGAGGAGACATGACCTCTAATCCCTAGTATTAGACGTGATCTGGCCAAATTCTCTCTTATCACAGTGAAAGCTCAGACCCTGGGAGTTTGTGATGTGCTTGGGGTCTCTCTGGAGATGACCTGCTCTTGTTCCTAGTGACAGGCAATAGTTTGTGGCAATAGTTCCTGTGTCTATTGCTGATTTTTTTTTTTTTTTTTTTTTTTTTACCATATGGGTTATTTCTTATTTTTGTTTATTTCTGCCACGCTAGAAAGTGTTTCTCAAAATGTGTTCCATGAGGTGCGGCCGCATGGAAGGGTGAAAAGTCATGGTAAGAAGGGGCTCAGGGACCGAGTGAGTCGGGCCCATGCTGGGTTAGAAAATGGAGTGATTCTCTCCTGCAGACCTCGGAGGACTAACGGGCAGCACTTTCCATGGAACTGTGAAGGGGGAAGGGGAGTTCGTGCATCTGTTTTCCAAAATCATTTCACAGGACATACGCAAAGCACAGTTTGGGAAAGTGTTCTGGGATTGCACTGCCCTTTTACAGTTAAGCTTCTCTAATTCAAACAAAATTGCTGAAAATACCATTTGAATGACAAATTGTTTCTAAAGGAAATGATTATTATTTTTAAAGAACACACAAAGCATTTGCAAGTTGGAAAGCCAGATGGGCTCATCCGATTAATAAAGATCCTTCCTAATTAGAAACGCCTTTGGTCTATTAGGACCTAAGAGTAATTTGCTAGTGTCTTAAGAAGACCGAACGTGCTCTCAGCAACTACATCTTACGCTGCTTTGTGTTTGAGAAGCAACTCATCACCCAATATTTATTCTTTCATTCTTCCTGTTATTCATAGAATCCCCGAACCCCAGACATTCCCCAGCCTCTCTTGCTGACAGATGTGGCCATGAGACTGTGTCCTGGCAAGTGGAATTGACCAGAAATAACACATGCAATGTCCGCATCGCATCCTTCAAAGGAAGCTGCTGCCCTGTGTGTTCTCCTTCCCTCCCCACTGGCTGGAATGCAAATGAGGCAGGAGTTGCTGGGCAGCTTTTGTGGGCAGTGGAGGCACCACTCAGGGGCTAGTCAAGCGAGACATTGGAAGGACCCTGGGTGCCCAGACTGCTACCTGTCTTTTATCACTTACATCTCCATCCCAGTCTTAGCACATGGTTTCCCAGCTCAAGCTTGCATTCTGGACGCTGGTGGCTACATGTGGCCATGGGACTAACTTGTGTCCAATGAGTGAAAGCGATAAATGCAACTTCCAGGTTGTGTGTGTAAAAGGGAGCTGCACGCCTCCGCCTTCTCCCTCCCAGACAGGAAGTCAGATGTCGGGGGTGGGGGCATCTCCAGCCAGGCCACACACTGCTTAGTGCCTGGACCATTTGGGGACCAAAGTCATCTTACTCCACTGGGCCACCTACCCATGTGGACTTATATGTGAAAGAGAATCAAACTTCTATTTTATTTAAACTGCTCTTATCTGCTCTCGTTTAAAGCAACTAGGCCTGTATCTTAACTAATATACCTTCCATTATCCTCCATACATTTTTTTTTTTTTTTTTTTCCTCCATACATTTTAAGATTATTTTTTGGCTGTTCTCTCTGTATGCTTTGAGTCTGGCTTAGGGATATCAATACAGTTACTTGAAACCATGAAAAAAAATCACCTCCTGTCTCTGGAATCTTGACAGTGGTGCTGTCTTTTTGCACTTGAATTCAAAGCATGTATCAAATATACTTTAAAAATCTTACCCAAGCCTCCTTTGCATGGAGTGTGCTTTTCAGTCACCATAAATTGTCTCTGTAAGCACGACCTCAATTGGATCATGTACTTCCCCTTCCTATTTGTTTTTTAATTTTTTTTTCTAGGTCTCAGAAGAGCTTTAAAGGCTACAAACTTGAGCCAAGCACTAATGAGGGTCCATTTAAATGTTTCTTCCTCTGTTTTCCAGCCAACTTTTCCTTCTTGCTAACTAAAGCTGATGCAGTGTTTTCCTCTAATAACTGGTTCATATTCCTTGAGTTCTTTTCTTGGCTCATGAAAGTGGGCTGCAGCTGTTAGACAGCTCATAAATTGCCTTGCTTTTCGTGTTTATTCTTCCTTTATGTACATAATTTACCCAAAGCCAGTTTTCATCCTAATTGCTCCCCTTGCTTTCTGTGTCTCTCAAATTAGAGGCATTTCTAGTCCCCTTCTTTCAAGAGTACACATTGCAAGGCATGATGTAGATGGAAGTCTTTTGAGGTCAGGATTGTTTTCACTATTCTTGGCAGGACTCAGCAGTGACCGGAGACAATGGCGAGGTCCCCAACCCAGTGGAGACCTTGTTTACCAGTAGAGAACCAAGAAGTCTAATTTCAACCACAAAGCTGTTCCCTCCCTCCTTCTATTTAGTGATGCAGGCAAGAGCCCTCACTTGGGATACCTGCTCAAACTCGCCCGTTTTGCCCCTTGAGCTCCTCAACCAGACACCGGTCGGGTTTCTCCTTAAGCCCTGACCTGCGCTCAGGTGCTCTGGTTCAGCTTTTTGGTTGCTTTGTGTGTAGAACATATTGTTTGGAGCATCCAATAAATCTATAGGCCGTTTCTCCATGTACAAAAGTAACAGCCTTAGTTTCACTTTTTTTCAAGTGCGCTTGCTGCTGTCGCATTGTCCAGCATGGTGGACGCGGACCTGTGCCTCCAGTGCCCTCCTTCGGGACTGAGACCTTGCGTCCCCGGCCGCCAGCCACGCTGCTACCTGGCAACCCCCAGCCATTTGTGCAGAGGAAAGAAACTCAGTCTTAACCTCTGTTGTGAACGCACTCCTTTGCCATCTTTAGTCTGGGCAGACAAAGGTTTCCGGGCTCATTCTGAAGCCCCAAGGTCATGACATTGTGTGTGTGGTGGTTTCGCCTTCTCTTCTTTTTGGCTGACTGGCGCCAGCAGCACTAAGGGTCCCCCCCGCCCCAACTGCAGCCTTTCCTCCCTACTCCCTGCAAAGATGGGCAACTGCAAGTTCCCTCCCTCTGCCCTACTGTCCTGCCTCCTTCTCGCGTCCAGCACGACTCCCAGCATTTTCTGCAGCCAGACTAACAGCCTGGGGCTTGTTTTCAAGCAAACGACTGTCTCGAGGTTTGCCTTGAGTGTGTGCACCTCTCAGGAGGACTTGTCTCTGAGGAGGGACTCTTTGTGCTGTTTTCACGTCCACGTTCATATAAAGGTGTGTTCGATGTTACTGCAGAACAGGTAAGTGTTCACCGCGTGCATCGCCATGTCCTTGCTTCCTCGGAGTTTAGGATGACGTCCCACTGGGTCACTGGCAGGCACACCTGAGTTTGCTTTCCTCCTCTGCCCCTCTTTGCAGCATCGCTGGCCCGTCTCTAGGATGGGGGATGAAGCCTTCCCCGTGCACTGGCGAGGTCCACCCCACCGGGCGTCTAGTGCTTGTTATTCACCGGACCTGTATTTTTGTTGAAATCTAAATCCAGAGTTCAGACTCTTAACCACGAGCCACCCTCTCCAGGAACCACTCTCTCTGGGCCTCTCAGAGCACAGACTCCCGTTACAAGTAACTGAAAGCAAAAGCAACCAGAATATAGTCCGTTTCTCTTTGCTCTTTGGCTCTCCCCCAGCTCTGTTCCCATTAGTGCCCTCCTGGTTCATTTGGAGCCTTGAGGCGGCTTCTGCCTCACCCTTCACGTTCAGCTCAAGACTGTAGCCCCACAGCCACAGAGAGGACCCAGGATCGAAGGTCGTGCTCAGGACCTGCTCCCCAGGAGAAACGCAGAGAGACTTAGTGGTGAGCACGCAGGCCCGGGAGGGGGACGCCTGCTGACCGTCCTTCTGCATCCGCATCTGTGTCCTCGTCTGTGAAGGGAGAGGTTTGAACACAGTGATTGGCAGGTCTGGTACCTCTGTGTATCTCCACATGGCTGATGCTGCCTTTTCCTTCCAAAGATTGGCCCTCCAATGGATAAAAATCACTGGGCTATTTAGGTAGGACATTTAGGTGCTGATTAGTAGCAAAAAATGAAGGCATATAAAAGATAATATGCAGCCTGGGCTGATAATATTCAGAACCGGGCCGCTGCTCAGGGAACATTCATAACCTGAAGCACACGCTTTGTCTGGAGTCATGGGTGGTGCTGGGGATGCAGTGTTGTCATGTGGGTAGGGTGGTCCGAGAAGGCCTCAAAACAATCTTAAGTATCCAGAGAAGTTGCATGTACAAAATTAAGACATTTTATTCCTGAGCCTTTTGAGAATAAGTTTCAGACGTGATGCCCGTACCTCCTCCACCACCCTCGAAACCATACACAGCCATCGAAACCAGGAAATGTGCGTGGACACATTACACCCACTTGTCCTCGGAGCCCGTTTGAATGTCTCCAGTTGCCCAGGAATGTGCTTTGCAGTAAAAGCGTTCAGATAAGTATTGGGGGCTGCATTTGGCTGCCAGGTACAGTTAGCCGTCTTGTCTGAGACATCTCCTGGGTCTTCCCTGGCTTGCCCGACCTTGACACTTCTGAGGAGGACAGGCTAGTTGTATTGTAGAGTGTGCCCCAGTTCGGGTCTGTTTGATGTTTCCTTGGGATTAGATTCAGACTATGCATCATTGGGCAGGAATATCTCAGATATTCTTGTTCTTATCTGGTTCTTATCTCAGCCTATCAGGGGGCGGGCAATTTTGACTCACTCCTTTGCTGATGGTAGAATATTGTGAGGACTTGGTGCTCAACCCCCGGGCCATCCACCCAACCATCCATCCATCTATCCCACACTCAGAACAGAGACTTGTGTTGCTGCCTGTCACATGCGTGGCAGGACTGTGTGCTTCCTCATTGGGACATGAGGGAGGGGACAGTGGGAGAAGGTTATATGGCACTTGGACACATTCTATACTTGATGATCTAGTCCAGAGGCAGTGGACTTTCATACGACAGAACAGACGCTGTCCACAATTTACATGATCGGAAATAAGAGGCTTGTCCACTTCACGTTCTGTGAGGGTTAAATGGCTTTAACAGGGACAGAATAACTTTAACACAAAATACACTGTCAGAGTGTCAATATTTGGTTCATTCCTATTGATTCTCATTTGTAGCAAAAATGTAGATAGCCGTTGGGTTTTTTCTTTAAGAAAAAGTGAATGTGCCTTGGTTTTAAAATTTAGAGCGTTCTTCCCAAGAGTGGAAAAGCTGAATCCAACATAAGTCCTGGACTCTGAGATGGAGGGGAAACAAGCAGGAGCCCAAACCATGAATTAACTTCCAAAGAAAAACATTTCCAACGGAGCCAATGAAATATTCATTTATTGTCAAATGATAGCCCCACAGAAAATCTGCCATCTAGTCTCCTGAAATAAGATTTCTAGGACTCCTCAGTTTCTGGCATTCAGTGATCAAACCGGCAATTTTTCTGAGTATTTGGCTAGACTCCTGGAAAGTTATACAAGTGTACAATTTGAAATGAGACAATATGATTGATCTAAAGGCCAGAGTAAAACACAGGGAATGAATTGTCTTTTAAGGGCTGGACCAAAGCAAGTTCTTCTGTTACTGGTATTATACTGAAGCAAGAAATACTTAAGTTACTGGGCAAAAGAGAAATAAAAGTTGCATTCAGCCACCATGTCAAATGAGTTGGAAGTGGGTCTATCTCCTAAATATGATCCTTTTGAGTCTCCACCTTGGGCAGTGGATCAAGGAAGCAGAATTCTGGCCCAGCATTGTGTCTGGGGCATAATAGGCATGAAATACACCCCTCGATCAATGAATGCATTGATCACCTTCAGTGATGAGGGCAGTAAATCACCAAGGAGTAGAGTTACTTTTGGTACACTTGGAGCACTTAGTCACCTGTTCCTGTTTGCAAACAACTAATTAAGCCCACAGCTGTGATGCTTATAAGGTGCTGGTCCTTTGCTTGCTGTAGAGATGTAAGGGGATAATCAGACAAGTCCCCTGCATTTGAGGGATACAGTATCTGGACGTGTACAACAGATACGTACAGGATACCAAATTACAACTGATAGTGTAAGCGCCCAAAGTAAAGGATAAAGTCGTGCTGGGGAGGGAACTAATATCAACAGCTGTAGATTCAGGGACCCACCTCATGGAGGAAGCAACATGGAAGAGTGTTACTGAAACTTTGGGGTCATCCGTCCACGTCCTGACCCTGTTTCTTGACCATGACCATCTCCTCCCCTGGGAGGTGGGCTCTTGGCCTCCATGTTCAGTTTTGGAGACCCGACCCCCTGGCCACGAGGGTCCAGGCAGGGGCTGAAAACAATGTTCCAGTGACACCTGGGAGGCCTCCTGCTCGGGCCCCAGAGCTGCCCTCCTGAGCATGGTTTTCCAGTGGCTCCCAGCCTCCACGAGACACCCCAGGGTCCTGCTTGTAAATCTCCCCTGCTGTTGAAGTTTGCTTCAAGTTGAATTTTGTTTCCTGCCGGCAAGAATCGAAGCTTGATTAAGTCCAAGAGGAGGAGAGAACCAGCTAGCATTTATTTATCTCCGCCTGTGTGACAAGCACTGCACTTTTCATCCATTAGTTTGTTTACTGCTCCATGAAGTCGCTGTTATTACTCCTATTTTTAAAATGCGAAAACAAAGCTTGCTGGGTTAGAACAATTAAAGTGCTTCCAGGGAGAGGTAGTGGAGGAACGCAGCCCCAGGCCCCGAACATGGCGTGTCATCCATCTCTGCGTCTTCTGGGTAGCAGGTGGGGAAGGGCACGGGGAAGTTGTTTACCAAACGCCACCAAATTAAGAAACACAGATGTGATCTGGTTTTTTGTAGATTTGCCTTGATTTTTTTTTTCTTTTTCATTCATTGTTTTTTCACCGCACCAATATTTTCCAAGAGTTCCTCCCGAGTCAGGCCGTGTGTCGGGTTCTGGGGCTGCAACAGTGACCAAAATAGTGACCTTCCAGAGCTTAGTGCCAGGGTGAGACGATGTGTCAGTGCAGGGTTACCAACTGCTGCCTGTGCTATGGAGAAGGCTCCAGGGGCGCAGAAGGAGAGGGATTGGGAAGCGGGGAGGGACCCGGGCGGGATGGAATGGCCGGCACAGGCAGGAGCCAGCTGTCCGAGCTCCAGAGACACGGGATCCCCAGGTGGCGTGGCTGGGACGGGCCCCCTCCCCCGGGCCTGACTGGCCCAGCCCTGCCGCTCCGATGCGCTGTCCTGGGCTCTCAGGGGCCAGTGGGGTTGCGGAAGGGCCACAGCCGGCCACGGTCCATGCCATCCCAGGCCCTGCGATGTCCCCTGAGACCCGTCCTCCTCTCAGCACCCCCGAGCTTTACCCAGACCACCTTCTGGTCTTCTACGGGCAGCTCGTTTCCTGGTGGGCTTCCGACCTTTAAGCTTGGAGCTTGCCTGCTCTGTCATTCCTCATAAGCTCTGGAATTCCATTTCCCAAAGAGTGGAACTAGGTCTCCTCTTTCTTCATGCGGCCCTGTCCAGAGCATGTCCAGGTCCTGCTCCAGTGTAGACAGCCTCAGCCCACCCAGCTGCTCCTTCCTGAGCCATGTGACTCGACGCTGGGGGCCCTCTGACTCCTGTGCCCACCGTGATGATCACCCCAGCTCCGCCCAGTTTGGAATGACCCCAGCTAGCCAGTCCATTCTCTCTGCTCTGGTGTGGCTCCTGGCCTGGGCCCGCTCCCTGCAGCTTGCGTGAATCCCAGGACACCTCACAGCTACGGTAACTGGATTACAACGCACCTTTGAACCCACGTCACAGACAGAGCTGGAGAAGGAAAGGTTTGGAGTCAGACGGGGTTTCTGAGCCTGTGTGGCCGGATCAGCATGAGGTCACATAGGAGCTACGTCTGATCCCACGCCATCACCAATGCAGTTCCAGCTCTCGTTTGATCAGCCCTACTGGGGCCACTGGTCACAGGCTCATGATACTTGTTACAGTATTCTGAATCAGAATAAAAGTCATTCCTACATGCTGCGTGTAATACCCACGTCAGTGCCCACTCTGGCCCCGGCACCTGGTGACCACATGCCTTGCGTCTCCTCAAGGCAATGGCAGGCTGGTGGGGGAAAGGTCTGTGTTAGTCCCGTTCTGCTGTGTCACCGAGAACCTCAGAGCCTCCGTCCGTGACTAGAAGGGCGCACGCTTCCTTCTCTGACTCACAGACCAGACGGTTGGCTGGGGTTCAGCTCTGCTTGGCTGGATTTGGCTGATTCAGCCGAGCTCGCCTGCAGGCTTCACCCTGGGCTGGAATCAACGCCACTGGCTGAGCCCAGCCTCCAGAGGACGGGAAAGGTATCCCACCCACTCTGGTGGGACTGCTGTGCGACCCCAGGGGAGAGGGCCCGGGATGGCCTTCCCATCCACCTCAGACACAGACGCACGCGGGGCGAAACAATGCCATGAGGACATGAAGCCCTAAGACCACACTCGGGGAGGGTCAGTGGTTAATCCTTATGGTCACCGTGGTGCTTTTGCAAGTGAGGCCTGATGGAGCCCAGGACAGAAGCCCCGGGCAGGATGGATGGGAGACCTTCTCGCCAGCTTGCGTCACAGCATCAGCAGGAATCCCGACGTGCGTGGAGAGAGGAAAGCACCGACTGCGGCTAAGGAAGAACTTGAAATGTCAACACTGATGGCTTTCATCACCTTTTATTTATTTCGTTTTAACTAAGTCTGATCTGCCAGATCCTCTTTTCTAAGAAAGAAAAGAATTCCAGCTTTGGTCTAGAGGAGAAACAGTTCGTGCTGCACAGCTCAAAAGAGAAGAAATGAGCTTTTCTGGCCACTTTTCTCAAGGCGCCGACGTTCAGTATTTCACTCGACGTCACTTAGAAGTATTGAAAGCAGATGTCCTTCCCCTGTTTGCCACCTGCTTGGCTTCCGGTGATGAAGAAAACATCTCGCGTGGCCAAGTGGTTTGTCAGAGTAAATCCAAAGTTACCAAAGGACAGATGTGACCACAAAAGGAAGTTTCACAAACTTTCATTTCCGTTCACTCCTGGGCCATCAACCTGTCAGGGATAGTGCTGAATAGTTAGGAATGAATCAGGAAATCTTTGAAAAGGATGGGCTTTCCCCCATAGAGCTCAGAGCTCCCTGGAGACTTAGCCAACAATAAGACCAGTTATAGCAGCTAACATTCTAAGATGTATGAGTGCATCCCGGGCACATGGTCCCTGTCACATAGCCCTCAGGACAAAGCTCTGTGGTAGGTACTTTTATTGTTCCCATTTTATAGATGAGGCAACTGAGGCCCAGGAGAGCTGAGATCATGGTCACACATCATCCTGCAGGGAAGTGAAGAGACTCTGAATAGAGCTTTACCTCATGGAGGCAGGAATGCCTTCCTCCTGAAGGCCAGGGCAGCATGTCTATCCCTCTGAAAGGGGTGAGACCCTCAGCCCTTGTGAGCACCTACCTCATCAGCAACACGAAGGGGGCTGGACCAGCTCTCCCAGCCTCAAACCAGGGCTTCTGAAGACAGGGGCTGTGTGTATGGCAGGCTGAGTAAGGACCCGCCAAGATGTCTATGTCCTAAACCTGTGGATGTTACCTTACATGGCAAAGTCTCTGCAGGTGTAATTAAGGATCTTGACATGGGGACATGTTCCTGGAGTATGTAGATAGGCCCACAATGCAATCACAAGCATCTCTATGAGAGGGAAGCAGAGGCAGGCCACATGACCACAGAGGCAGAGATTGGAGTGTTGTGGCCATGAGCCAAGGGATGCCACCAGCCCCCAGAAACTGGAAGAAGCAAGGAATGGATTCTCCCAAAGCCTGGGGGGTGGGGGGTATGGTCCTGCCAACCCTTGATTTTGACCTAGTGAATCTGATTTTGAATTTCTGGCCTCCAGAACTGTGAGAGAATAAATCTATGTTGTCTTAAGCCACAGGATTTGTGGCAGTCGTTACAGTGGCCACAGGAAACTAATACATGTGTATGAAATAGATTCTAATACCCTTTTATTCAGCAAACATCCACCAAGGGCCAGGTGTGTTCCAGGAATTAGGGATCAGAAATGAGCGAAACTTAACTCCTGTGTCTCTCCTCTGGGGCGGGGCAGAGATCTGGGGAGGGAGAGAGAGCCCAGGGGTGGGGGTGGGTGGGTGCGGACTTGTGTAGTAGGGGCTCCACTTGAATTTCCACTGACAACCCTGCAGAGAGATGGGCCCATCACTGATGTTTGCATCAGAAATCTGAGCCTGAGGTCTAATTCTGTCACCCAGAAGCTGTGTGACTTGGGAAAAGTCACCTGGTCCCACTAAGTGCACTTATTGAATCTGTAAGGTAGATGAGGATGGTAGCACCTACCTCACAGGGCTTAGGATTATTGAACAAAAGAACGAGGCCAGAAGGGAACCTGACTCAGGGCAGGTGCTCAGCAAACATTCGGGCTTGAATGTCTACATCCACGTGGTGTGACCCAAGCTGCCACGCATGGGATGGAGGTGGAGCCAGTGCCGCTGAAATGGGAAGCTCAGCGTTAGTAATTTACTTCTTCTTCAAGTTCCTGTTTGGAATCAAAGTCCTGGGAGATGTTACACCTTCTGTCATTAACAACTAAGGGTGGGAACCCAGCACCTGCTCTCTCAGCCACCAGCACATGAGATGAACAAGGCAGTTAAAGATGAAGACAAGATAGAAGGGCAGGGCTGGACACACTGCCCAGGGCAATGTCACAGCAGCTGGTGGTGAAGGCCATGCAGTGTTAGGTTATCTGGAGTTAGGGTCTCTGGAGGGGTGTTGAAGGACCGACTCCTTAAGAAGAAATCCAATCTTCCTATCCCTTTGGTTGCCTGGGGTGACCAAGAAAGTTGTCCGTGTTTGCATGCCATGGGGCTAAGAGTCAATCTGATAGCAGGGAAGGAAAGTGAGGGCCCTGGCCTAGGTTGGACGGCTCCCCATCTGGATGGATGGAAGCAACCAGCAGGGGAAAGGGAGCGAGAGCCCCGCGTTCTGCTGTGAATGCTTTAAGAACTGAGAGACCATGGGTGTCTCCGAGCCAAGGAGATCAAATTCCCCAGCAACAGACCACTCTGAGTGTACTTGTGTCACATTTCAGCCTCATAGAAGGCTCCACGCGATGTGTGCCAGAGTCAGAAACACCTTGGTTGTGGTTCAGCAAAATGCTTTCACAGGCAATACGCATCCCCAGCCTGCGTGTCCATAGGTGGTGGCACCCAGCAGGGTCCTGGGGGGTCATTGAAAGCCTTACGCAGAGAAAGGAAATCATTCAGGTGGACATTTCTACAGGATGATCCGTGGGCTAACTATGATCTCTCGCCCTGGATGGATAGAAGGCAGAGTTTTCCAGAACCATAGTCCAATATCTACAGTTGAGCTCTGGTTAGATTGGGGGTCATGGTTACTCAGATCCAGGCAGTAGTATCTGACGGTCATTCACTAGGAAAAGAGGGGTCAAGGCTCCAGTTGAAAGTCCAGCTCTCAGGAACTTCCCACCCTGCACCCAGGGAGACATGATGGGAGAGCAGGTCTTGGAGGGAGGAGGCCAACGGAAAGAATCGCAAGCACACAGGAGGATATCCCTGTCGAGCTCAGAGACCCAAATCCGCCATGTGCAAGCTGGCTGAGGTGCAGAAGGCCTTCTGGTGGATGAAGACCAGATCTACACTAGGAAAGGCAAGCACGCTGCAAACATTCCATCACACCCTTTGCACGTCCATGGGAGGCATCATTACTTAATCATAGCGATCTTTCCAGCTTGGTCCCGTCACAGCCTCAGAATCCTTCTTAACACATTGCCTCCAACCCCGTGCCCAGGGGAGCTGTCCATGGTGCTGCCGCAGCCCCTGCCCTCAGGTTCTCCCTATTCTGCTGTTCTGCTGACTGGAGTTGGCGCCCAGCTGTTCTTGCAGCTGGGACCTGCCTTGACCTGTCCCTTCTGTGTGGTTTCAGCAGGGCCTGTCCTGACACCACCTGGTTCTGAGCCTTTCACCTGAGCCCTGCATTCCCATCTCAGCCTGTCCATCAGGCCTCTCATGAAAATTCTGCCCCCGTTCTTTTGGGCTGCCTGACACATGTTACCCCTCACCCACAAAAGACAAGCTTCCTCATTCACAAAACTCCAGTGGGAATGGGGGCCCGCAGCTCCATCTGGGCAGCTGCCACTCAAGTCAGAGTTCCGGCTGCCTGGCCCACTGACTAGCCCCAATCACACAGAACACCGGCCCTGCTCTATGTCATGTGTCCCCTGCCCCATTCTAAACAGGACCTGGTGAGGCTGCATGTAGATGTCATCCCAGCATGGAGCTCAGCTGCCAGCTCTGGGGAAATGTTCTTCTTTTTCTCCCTCTGCTCTGTAGCTTCTACAGACAGGCCTGAACCTCTCTCTTCGCTGCTGGGTCTCTTCTTGGGTCACACTGGGCTCCAAGTTCCTCATGGGCAGGAAGGAAATTGTCCAGAGTCTTTTTAGCTTAAAAAGAACTCAACCAGCCCTTAATCTGTTCCTACTGGGGCTGGTGCAGCTCTGTGTAGCTTTACGTTTTTTTCCTCTTTCAGAAACTCCCCCGCACCCCACTCATGTTTCCAAGAAACATTTACATTCTAAGGAAACTGGATGTTTTGAAAGGATTCTGGACTCAGACACTTGAGCCTAAAATGATTTCTAGGGCCCCCATGAAATCAAGCTAACACAGAATCAAAACACACATAACATGGAAAGAAAACAAACGTATTCTAAGAAATAAGCTTAACAGTAAATGTGTTCTAAGCAGCCCCCGACTTCACATTCCATTGTACAAGCCCAGCACTGATACTCCGAAGTGATTACACAGCAACACAAATCAAGGCTACGACCGACACTGTTCTGAAAGGTTACAGGTCCACTTCCCTGGGGCTAGTGCAGTTGGCGTGCCCATCTGTGGGGGAAGAGGGCAGGCACAGGGCCCCCCAGACCACCACACGACACTAAACAGAAACATTGGGTTGTTCAGAATCAAGCAGATTTGCCAAACTGGCCAAGAGGACCAAATGTAATGACTTCTGTCTGAGGGAGGGAGAGTGAGTCTCCCTGACTTTGCTGAGATCGCGGACGGAGGTGAGGGTGAGCCTTCCAGATAAAATCCCTCCCGCACATCAAATCAGACCACGGGGCACAGTGCTCCCACCTGGGGGGCCTCTGCCTTTGCTCAGGGACTGCTGGCCCCCACTTGAACCTTCCTTCCTAACAGATTCCAACATCTGCAAAAATACTGCTTCTCAGAGGCCAGTTTCCTATCCCACAAGAGGGAGGTTTGCGGGACATCAAATTGATCCCACGAGTGAGATCAATTCCCTTTTCATCCTAAGAGCACCCTGGTTTTATCCAGTTTGTATTAAAGTCTCACTGGGAGGTCGCCCAGTGAAACAGGAGGATTCAAAACGCAGTGCCTTTGCACCTCACAGGCCATTCCAACTTGTTCATGATTGTCTCTCAAATGGTCCCCACGTGCCAGCAGTAAAGGGAGCAAGGCCACTGCCCGGGTGAGACATCCTCCGACAGTGAGCTGCCTCTCCTGGTGCTGCGCCCGGTTTCCTCGGCTCTGGCATCAGGACCCGCCTCTCGTTACCACCCCACCCCGCCCCACATCTTTCCTCTTAAAGATTTGGGTTCAAATTTGCTCACTAGCCATGTCGTCAGGGAGCAAGTCACAGGACCTCAGTTTTCTAACCTGAGAAATGGGCAGAAGAAATTAATGTGTGTGAATCTCTGATGGTCTGTGGAGGGTAGGCCCTCTACTAACATGGGTTCCTTTTCCTTGTAAGTTGAGGACAGTGAGAAACCGGCTCTTTATTTCTGCCTTGGGTTTTTTCTTGGCATTGTTCCAAACCAGGATTCCACGTGGAGCGTCTCACCAGATCTGCTTTCACCTCCAGCCCTTTCCTCTGCCGTCCGACACCGTTGTTAGCTCATGGGAGTTCCAGGGAAACACAAATGATACTTGTATTGGGACAAAGTAAGCTAGCTATTGGGAACGTGGATTGTTGGGCTGTAGTGAAATTCAAATCAGACCAAATACTGAATTGTGAGCAACGGGTGAGCTTGAGCAAAGCTCGGAATCCTCAGCCTCCAGTGAGAGTGTGGGCCGCCTGCTGGGTCCCCTGAGGCCGGGACTCTGGAGGGTCTCGCCCCGACCCACCCTCCTCTCCCTCTGCTCTGCTGTCTCCACCCTCTCCCTCTCTCTCTCTCTCTCTCTCTTTCTCTCCCCGTTCCCTCCCTCTTTCCACCTTCCCTCTCCAGCCCCCTTACTGTGCCTGGTGCTATGAGATGAGATCAGCCTGCCCGGGGAGTCTGGACATTCCGTGACGTCTGGGGCTAGCCTCACCTGAATGCATCTCTCCTCTCATGGCTGCTTCCCCCAGCCACTATCCTTCCTCCTACGCCGGCCCTGCAGCTGGTCCCCTAGTTCCTGCTCCTTCTGCACCCCGCATTTCATTTACACACAAGAGACGGCTTGACTTATTGAGGTGCAGAGTGGACCCCTTCCTTGAACTTGCCGACGCTGAGAACCGACCATCTCCTAGAGGATAAGTCCAAACTCTCTCCTCTGTGTACAAGCTGACTTCTGCCAACTTCCAATTTCACCGCTGAAGAAACTCAGGCCCAAAGAGGCAGTCTTTCTTCCAATTTTAACTTATCAATATGAAAACCGATAAACCCTGGGCCACACCGATAAGTCACACCAGACTTTTAAAAAATAATGATGAATGTTAAGGAATATTCAAAACCTGCTGAAATGTCAGAACTCTCGGAAAGTGGGCTATAATCATTGGGAATAAGCAGGACAGAAGAAAGAAGTTGAGAACGTGCTCACTAGATGGCAGAGGTGAAATTGTCATAAAATCGGCTTTGAGGGAATAGAACCGAAAAGTCTGGGAGGAGAACTTGTCCTGATGAGTCAGAGGACAGTTTTTGATGTTGTTGCTGGTTTTTAATCCCCAATTATGAGTTACAGGCCACAGTCATTGTTTGGAGTTTCCCTAAGTGCCTCTCTCCATTTACTAGGGCAGTTATGTTAAGCATCCCTCTTTTGGAAATCTGGCACTAAATGCTGCAGAGCTTGAAGCCCAGGTTCCATCCATCTGTGGTTTCCCAGAGGCTGGGCATACAGCGACCACAGCTGGAAATCATTAGGCTCTCAAAAGAGCGCTGACCGTGAAATTGCAGGCCACCCTGATCGTTCTAATGCTGACTTTGTCAGTTGCATGAGAAAGAGTATTATTCTCTGTATGTCTTCTCAGGCTCAAATCCCTGTTCAGCTGAGACTGAATACCCAAGTAGGCAGAAGATGGACCCTTGGATATGGCAGAAGCCAGCCCTGTGATGCAGGACAGTGACCCAGACCTCGGCTCCAGCGCTGCCACTCATCAACTCTGGAACCTGACACTCCCGCCTCTCTGGGGACCCAGCGTCCACCTCAACAGGCAGGACCTCTTACCTTATTGGATACAGGAGAAAAGTAAATAAGAAAATGGATGAGATTGAAAGGATGGGGCTTGGGAAGAGGCAGCAGCTGGAAATGGAGTTGATGTAGAAAAACTCATGGGGTACAGTCAACGCTTTGTTAGGAATGAGCCAAAATTTGGATTTGAGTCTCCAACAGCTCGTGCAAAAACAGAAACAATATAAGGTGACCAGCACCCCGAAGGCACTCCTGTGGTCTCTTAACAGCTCTACTCTGGGGCCTCCCTTCCCGGGGCCATTTGCACACTGTCCACTGGAGTTGCAGCTTAGGTGTAGATGGGTCATGACCCGGAAACAGTCCTCCACCAGGTCCTCCGCAGGCTTCTCCGTCTGGGGCCTTCTGCCCTGTAGATCAGATGTTTTAACCCAAAGTGCCAGGAAAAATGTAATCTGTTAATGCCATAGAGCTGTGGGTCTGCTGTCTGGGGCTCCAGGCTAAGGACGGATGGTACAAACCTATGAAATCTGGGCTCTGCCCTCAGGAACTTGAAGATCTGTGCATGGAGTCAGGACAAGGTGGATTGGCTTTAGTAGTGTTAACATGATGGCTTAGGTTGGGTTCTAGGAGCCGTGTAAGTGGTTTGTTTGGGTGACCCCAGGAAGCGCAGGAAGCGTGACGGAAGTGAGTCGGGGAAGGAGGCCAATGAATCCTGCATTCCCAGATGCAAAGGACAGTCATTGCAAAGTGTTGTAGACAGGAATGAAGGAAGGAGGGTTAAACAAGAAAGGATTATCCCCAGATACTCTTACACAATCAGCCCTCCGGTCCTGTTTTTAACCACAACGTCCATGGTGGAGAGAGAGGAGAAAAACCAAAGGCAACCTGGGGACATGGGACTATTGAACCGGAAACGGGAAGGTGAGTGAGGTGGCATGGGTGTTGGTTATGGTAGGAAGGTCAAAGGGAGTGACTTCTGTGAGGGTCCATTGGCCGGGAGACTCAGCCAGCTGCAGCGCACGTGGTCAGTGCCAGAGCCCTACTCCTCAGACCCAACTATTGCAGGCCCTAGACAAACCAATATTTAAATAAAGTATCTGTGATTCTGTGAGCTAAAGACAATCTTTGTTTTGATGAGTCCTCATGCAGCTAATTCTTTTTTTATCATATTATCGGGGAAGAAAATGGATTTTTCTTTGTAAACATTTGGTGAGCATCTTGACAGATTTCGTGTAAGTTGCTTTCACACACATGATGTGTCTAAGCACACCGTACCTTTGGTCTGGTTCTCTGCCCACCAACATCCTTTTTACCTATTGGTTTGATCCCAGATGCTCCGATTTTGAGACAGAGTTGCCCACTGGGGAAGGAACACTGCTAGTGGGGAATGCAGAACAAGCTTGGGGACTGGAGTTGAGAGCTTGGGCTCAGCAGCCTGGCTCTGGCCATGTCTGCCAATTCCAGACCTGGGCAATTACCTAACCTTCCAAAGCCTTATTTTCTCCAACTGTAAAGTAGGATAAACATCCCTAGCTTCAGCCTAGGGTTACTTTGACAAGTTAGCCAAGAATGCACTTGATTTGGTATCTGGTTCCTAACAAGGGCTCAGTGAATTAGAGTGGCATTCTCATGTAAACAACAGGATTTTATAAATGTGATTATTACCTTTGACTATGATTAATCTTGGCATCTTAAATTAGATCTAATAACAGAACCACGAAGAATCAATCAACCATTACAGTAGAAAAAGGAAAACAAACACGAGAAACCCCAAACATGCAAGAACAAAACAAGAATGCTTCAGATGGACTTTTCATGTACAAGGAAAGATAACTTTGATCACAACCGTGCCTGCAAAGTCATCACCCTCTTGGCACCTGCTGTCTCCCTGCAGCCCAGCCCTGCGGCGTCTTAGTGCAAGCTTCTTCGACTGTCTCCCTGATGGCTTTTTCTGGTCCCCAAAGCAGGCTCAGCTTGTGTGCTGGGCAGGAGGAAAGTTCGGTGGAGTTACTCCTCTAGGAGCAGACTTCAGCCCATGGAGTCTGCAGGTAAATGTCACTGCTCCTCCTCCCCCAGGTGGGGCGACTCCAAGACATGGTCTACACCCTCTCCCATGGGTCTCCCTCAGGACTGAGCCCCACGTTCCCAGCACAGAACCCTGATCATTAACACACCCTGGACTGGCCCCCTTCTCTGCCCTGCCCTGCATGCCCACACCCCCATCAGAGTGGGAGCCACGGGACCACCTCCCACATTCAGAACTTGCACCCAGATCCTTGACTGAGGGTCTGCTTTGGGGGGGGGACCCAAACTAAGGCAGATAATTTGTTCACTGAAAATATTCAGGTGACCACTATACATCTGGATTAACACTAAGGAATATTTCTTTTCCACTCAAATAGAAGGAAAAAACAACAACAACAACTTCTTGGGTTGTTTTTGTTTTGGGTTGTTTTGTATAGTGTTAAGATCATGTGTTGTCCATGCCAGAGCAACTCGGCTCAAATCCATGTTCTATAACATACTAGTTCCACGATGTTAGGATAATCAACATAAGATAGTGAGCAGAGTGCTTGTCATAGAATAATTCTTATGGATTTTTAAAATCACATCTATGAAGGTATAATTTGCATACAATAAATGCATACATGCTAGTTATACAGTTTGATGAGTTCTGACAAACACACACGCCTATGTAAAAACCACCCCGATAAAGCTAACATGTCCATAACCTCAAAGTCCTTATGCCAGCCTTCACCCCACCCCTGCCCCAGGAGACTCCTGATCTGCTTTCTATCTCTATAGGTCAATGGACTTTGATTTGAAGATGCAATTAATGGTTGACTTCAGTAAAATAGGTAATAACAGTGTTTGGGGGGAAAATCGCTTATTATGCTCTATGATTTTGCATCAAAATTATCTGTATTCATCACTTCTGTGAATGATGAAGAGGAAGAGAAAGCCAGTTTCAGAACTGAAGGGTGTTCTCCTGACTCTCAGATCCAACGAGGTGAAAAGTGAGATGGAAGGGCAAATAAAAGGTGGAATCAATTTGAAATTTGGAATGACTTCTGCTGTGAAAGTTCCAGAAAAACAAATCTGAAACTCATTCATTAAATTAAAGAAAACACCTTCAACTGTAACTTGAACTTTGTTCCACTTGTTGGAACTTTCACAGTCATGTTGAATCAAGGCCAAATCTTCAACATCTTATCCAAGTGAAGCCCCAGGAAGTGGGGTCCAGGAGGGATGTCCATGAGCTGGTCTCTGAGTCACCAATTGCTCAGAAAACATTTACAGGGTTTCCCCTTTGCACTAAAGGCCATCCTACACCCTAAACAGACAGACATGCACTTTTTGTGTAGAAGAGAGCACATCCTCATGTAGACAGAAAAGCAAATTAATGTATAACTGAACACAGAGGGAAATCAGTGCTGGACAGAGACGGAAACAGAGGGCCAAGGTGGAGGCACCACTTTAGAAGGTGCCTCTGGGAAGGTCATCTTTAAGCTGATTCTGAATGACATAGAATGAACACATAGAACAGCACAGTTTATGGGAAGCGTGACAAGTAGAAGGACCCATCACACAAAGACCTTGAGGCTGAAACAAGCACGGCACCTTCCAAAACTCAGTGTTGCCAGAGCTTAGAATTGGTGGTGGGAGGGTGGTGTGAGATGAGGTGGGAGTGCAGAGAGGGACCAATCCTGGGGGGAGGGGCTAGGGTTTATTTTATATTCTTTGGGAAGCCATTAGTGGATTTTAAGCTGATTTCTATTTACTCTGAGGGCTACAGGGGAGATTAGATTTCAGAGGGGCAAGAGTTAGAAGCTGGAATCTGCTTAGTCACCCAAGTGAGACATGAAGGTGCCTGCTGGATCAATGGCACAGAGAGAATGGGCAGTTTCACAGCTATTTGGACACAAAGTGAACAGAATCTTTTGATATCAAGGATAACATCCACACCTTGGAATAAAGAGTATATGAGGTGTAGGAAGAGGTAATATGAGGGATATTGGTTGGGGATTCATCAGCATTTACATGGGATTTAAATCAATGGACCAGATGAGGTCAGCCAGGAAGAGTGTTTGGAAGGACAAGAGGAGAGGACATTCTGCATTTACAAGATAAGGAGAGACGGTGGATAGCAAAGGAGAGCAAAGGAGTTGCCAGTGGGGTTGACGCAACATGAGGAGTTCATGAACCTTGGAAACCAAAAAGTAAAGTATTCCAAGAAATATGTATTTGGAAAAGAATAGTCCAGGAAGAACGTCTGTGTTTAATAGTGACCACTATCAACTTGATGAGAGGGTTTGAACCAGGTTGGTGTAGCATCAAGAAGCCTCAACAGAATTGACTTTAATGACTCTCCATGGTGCCATCTGGTTCAACCTCCCAGATCCTGTGATTTGCACCCACCCTGCACTTTCCTGGTTTTCTGCTTTTCACCACAGAACTTCAACATTTGCTTATTTTCCTCCTTTTCTTCTGCCCTTGTATCTCTGGAGAAAAGAGGAGATTTGACATAGCTACCATACAGCCAGTGCTTGATTGGCTACATGATCTCAAGCGGCAGCGCTGGGTTTAGTTAGAAGTCCCAGAGCGTGCGCTTATTGGGAGAAAATTTCCTGGGTCAGCCAATAGTCATCCCTGTTTCTTTTTACATATTTGCTCTCAAGAAAACATTCTCTTGTGCAGCTCAGAAACAAAGAAATATAGGAAGTCACAGAAGAGTATTTTTTAAAAATAATTCTTGTTCAGACATGTAGTATCGTTCCAAAACCATGGCGTTGTTTTCCTCTGACATTTGTGTTTCACTTCTCTAGAGTGAAACCTCTCAGCATTTTCTCAGAATCCACTTAGCCTAAAAGATAAGTGCCAAGGACGAACAGAGTTTTTCCCTACCCTTTTTTGTTTCTAAGATATGCCCTAGGCAGCCACTAACGAGATCGTCAAATTCGCCAGTCTCCAGGTTAGAACCGGTTTTATTTCCCCATCCTTTATTATCTTTTGAGGGGAAGTGTATTCTTTCAACATCCAGAGTTGAACGTTTGCTTTATTGCTGATCCTTTAACTGGTGACACAAGCCACGTGATGTCATCCCAGAAGAATGCGAACCTCCAGCAAAACACTGAGCTTCTCCATCTATATTTGTGCAACTTGGAAACAATTTCGCCAGTATGATTCAACTACAAAAAAATTAACAACATAACATTCCCGGCGGTGGCCTTTGCCCTTGTGCTTGACTTTGCCTTGGTTCAGGAACGTGGGAGCTGCTGGGCTCCTCTGGGAAGCCTGAGACCATCGCATCACCTTGAGCCAGAGGAAGAGGTTCTAGAGATGGGTCATCCATCCCTACATGCTCCCTCTTCCTCTCCCCCTGCAGGTGGCTGCCAAAGGCTGAGTTTGGCTGCTCTTCACTCTGTTTCTATTACAGAGCGCTACTTGCTGCCCGAGATCATGGATAAAAGGGCAGATTGAAGGACAAGACTTCTCTACCCCGCCTTGACTGCTTCGCAAAGATCATCACAGCCTCATGACACCCAGTGGCCCTTCTCAGTTTTCACCCTCACGGTTCCCTGAGGCACTGGGCATTCTCCCCCAATGCCTCTGGCCACTCTCCCACACCTCCCAGGACCCCTCCTCTGCCAGCCTCTCCAAGGTCAGTCCCTGAGATTGTGCCCAGGAGGCACAAAGTAAAGTGATGTTGATTAGAGCAATCAGAGGAGGCCCTCTCTTCTCACACACAGACCCTCGGGGGGATATCCACCCCTGTGGCTCCCCCAGCTGGCCTGCAGGCCTCCATCTCTCTCCACATCCAAGTTGTATACAAATGTCAGCTGACCATCTTCCCCTGAGCCCACCCACTCCTTTAGTCCTTCACTTGCTCATGTATTTAATTAACATAAGCCAATGCCTGCTGGCTGGGGCGACAAGGACACCTGGGGAAAAAGGCAGGCAATCCCTTATCTCAGCTCAAAATGATCATGGCTGAGCTCAACATCTTCAGCCTTGGAACTGCCCCCCCTCCCATGAAGGGTCCCAGCACTCCAGGCATGAATCCCACCAACCATTGCAAGCCCTGGCAATTCTCTTCTCTGTCTCTGGAATTGGCCACTTTTCTCTACCCTCATTTCTGCCGGGTTATGTTACTCCCAGCTCTTGCCTGAAGATGGTGACCACGTCCTGCTTTATTCCTCTCTGTGACTTTCTGTCTCTTCGACCTGGCCTGCAGCTCCCAGGATCTGGCCCTGTCTACCTCCCAGCCCCCGCCTTCACATCCCCCAGTCAGACCCCAAGGTGGCCACACTGCCAGCTCCGTGCCTGGCTCTGGTGGCACCTTGTCACATGGTGTCACCTCCCCTGGTGAACCCTGTGCCCACTCCACCCCTGCCCAGTCCTTATACCCTTGCTGATGCCTGCCTGTCCGTCAGGTCCAGAGCTCTGTATCGCTCTCTCTACAAAGTCTCCAACTCCCCCAGGCTGAGTGGGGGCATCCTCCAATTTGCCCCACCCCAAACTCCCCTAACGTGGTAATGCTGCTGACTGCCGCCTGAACACTTGGTACAATGTCTCAGTCCCATTGTAACACGGTGCCCGAAACATAGGATGTGCTGGGTAAACATTTGCTGAGTTAATGAATGAGATAATTTTTTAAGCCAATACCTTGCTGGGTATGAAGGAGCAAAGAGGGGTGTGCATTTGAAAGTGAGGGGAGACTCTGGAGGAATAACAATGTCTCCAGTGACCTCTGAGAAGTGGGTTAGATGACCAAGCCTTCCTGGCTGGTCTTCCTACCCCATCCAGTAAAGTTCAAATCATCCTTAGGGTCACTTGGGAAATTCCTGAATATTAAGGAAAGTGATGTTAATTAGAGCAATCAGAGAAAGCTGCAGAAACTTGTCCTGTTGATTAACCCACATTCACAAAGTGGACATCTAAACATTATTTGATATTAATCAGTTGAGCCCTTAAAATATACCTGCTGGCAGAAATGCTCAGCTTTTCTAGGAATTTGGTGTCAGAGTAGATTGAACTGAAATTGGCTGCCCTTGAACTGGAAAAATACCTGGAACAATCTTCATTTACAATAATGAGAATTTGGGAAGAATTAATGTATTATAAATACATATTTTGTAAAGTAGTTATAAAATGCCTTTAAAATACGTGCAACTATTTTTTTTCTTTTGGCTTATTTTTTTAATTTATTATTTTTTATTTATTTATTATTTTTGGCTGCGTTGGGTCTTCGTTGCTGCACTTGGGCTTTCTCTAGTTGCTGCGAGCAGGGGCTACTCTTCATTGCGGTGTGTGGGCTTCTCGTTGCAGTGCGTGGTCTTCTCATTGCGGTGGCTTCTCTTGTTGTGGAGCACGGGTTCTACGGTGCACGGGCTTCAGTATTTGTGGCACACGGGCTCAGTAGTTGTGGCTCGCGGGCTCTAGAGTGCAAGCTCAGTAGTTGTGGTGCACGGGCCTAGTTGCTCCGCGGCACGTGGGATCTTCCTGGACAAAAGATCGAACCCGTGTCCCCGGCATTGGCAGGTGGATTCTCAACCACTGCACCACCAGGGCAGCCCTTTGACTTATTTTTAACTCTTGAACTTTTGTGCTGTAAGTTTTGCACCAAAACAGTTTCATGGGATAAAGAAATATCAGTTACACCATCAGAAAAGTTGCTCATTTTTCCTACGTGATCCATCAGCCAGGGCGAAAGTACCAAGGAGCTGGGCTAAAAAGCAGGATTAAGGGAGTCCTCTCAGGAAATGTGTTTCCTCCTCAAATGGTAACTGTGGGGAGGGTGACCTGGGATCCTCCAGGAAGTAAATCTGCCTAACGGTCGTCCAGCCAGGAGGGGAGGTCTTCTCTGGGTAATTCTGAGCCTGATGCCAGCGGCGATGCATGGCTCGCCCCAAACCAGGAAGATGAGGTCCCGGGCAGAGCATGGTCCACAGGTAGGCATGTTCTTCTTATGGACTCACCACTTGTGACCAAGATGGCTTTCTAGATTCAGCCTGCACACAGCACTTCCGTTTGGTTACTTTTGTCCCTGATTCTAAGCCATACTTGTGGTTAAACTACTTCCCAAAATTCCCAGTTTACGTGAATAAAAACAGCGTCTAGAAAATCAATATTCGTTGAAACAGGGAATCAACTGTTCTATGGCCCTTACACTTCACAAAGTGCTTTTTCTACAAATCATCAAATGTTAATCTTCTCTCAATCCTGTGAAGTCTTCATATTGTGCCCATTTTAGAGATGAGAGGAGTGATTCTCAAAGAAGTTACTTGAGTTGGTCAAGATCATGCAGCAGTAAGTAAAGCAGTGAAACAAAAAGTTCATTAGCTGGATAAACAACAAGGTCCTACTGTATAGCACAGAGAACTGTATTCAGTATCCTATGATAAACCACAATGGAAAAGAATATTAAAAAAAAAAAGAATGTATATATACGTATAACTGAATCACTTTGCTGTACAGCAGAAATTAACACAACATTGTAAATCAACTATACTTCAATAAAAAATAAATAAAAATTAACATTTAAAAAGTTCATTAGCAGCAAATGGCGCACAAAGTAACAAAGCAAAAGGTGTAATCAGAGTGATCACTTGTCAAGGAGCTCCACTCAACATGGGAGACAGTGAGCCTCTTAGCCCCAAGCTACCCCCTCGGCTCCATCTTTCCTACTCATGATGGAACCCACTCCAGCACAGGCCTCGTGGGGAGAGTCCCAACATCTCCGGGACAAGAGCCCTTTAAACCCTCTCCTTCGTTCAGCCGTCAAACGTTCACTTGACCTCACCCCATTCTGGGTTCTCTTTGGAGTTAAAAAGTTGATGTTTGCCTTTGATAGGACATTGATCCCAGGTCTTTGTGAAAACTTTCCCAGGATGTTGGGTAAGTCTTGGCTGCTTCCAAGGATCTGTCTCCCAGCTGAGCACAGAAGGCCTGGAATTCTCTCCCTGTGCGGACGTGCTCTTCAAGCACAGCTATGGGATGAATACTTGGGTTCTTGTTGCAGGGACGGCGAGGAGCTGACAGCCCGTCGGGGGGCCCTTCAGTGGTTATAATGGGGGGTGTGAGCTGGGAAGGTACGATCTCAACCCTTCATTGTGTCATTAGAGAAACGGGGACTCAGGGAGGCTGAATGACTGTCCAGGGTCCACAGTGAGCTGGGGCAGAACCAGAGGCAGAGCTCAGGAGACCGTGCTCACCACCCAGGGCTCACACTTCCATGACTTGATCTGCTGAGCTTGCTTTTTGCTTCTCTTCTGATCAAGATACGTTTGCCGTGACAGTTTGTTAGATTAGCACCTCTTATGGTTACTGGTGGCATATTTTTAACTTTTCCTCTCTGCCTAATCACTCCCCCCATCGTGTAAACATCTTGTCATTTCTCCCAACTGAGAAACCCCTGTCCTAGCCCATCTTCCCCTCCAGGTATTACCTGATTTCCTTGGTTTCCTCATTTCCTCCTCTTATTTTCTCCTGAGCAAGCTCAAAGCAGGGGAATGTGAGTCAAGCTCAGACGTGCCTGCCACTCAATCATTCGGTACCTCTATACTCTACGCACTGTTAGGTACCAGAGACAACGCAACATCCATGTCTCTGAATCCTGGCCAGGGCCATCCTCCCCTCCTGACCCATCAGCATCCCCTGGTACGGTTGGTCATACGACGCCTTAAACATTCCCCACACTTGGGCGCTGGCCTCTGGGTTCCCCTTCTCAGTTTAGGTTGCTGGTTTTCCCTTTTCTGTCTATAACCAGCTTCTCTTTTCTCACCACGCTCACTTTCCAAGTGATCTCATCCAGCTTCGTGACTCTGGAAACCACCTGCACCCTAGCAACGCCCTCAGTTATGATTCCAGCCTGCGTGTCTCCCTTGAGCTCCAGACTCACGTGTCTAACTAACTATCCAGATGCCCCAGTTGGATATTACTGGGCATCTGAACTTAACTTCTCCAAAACAGAACTGCTTGCCTCCCCGCCCCCTCTATCTTCTCTTCCTTTGTGGTCCCCATCTCCTTAGTGCAGTGTCTGACTTTGAAGTCCCAGAGGCATCCTTGACTCTTCTTCTTTCCTCACAACCACAGCCAATCCAGCAGCAAAAGCTGTCGGCTCAGTCTTCAAACTATACCAGAATCAGATCCCGGCATCAACCGGCCCGGCCCCCATCACATCCTGCCTGGTCCCCGTTCACTGAACACCTCATCCATCCTCCACACAGTAGCTAGAGGGACCTCAGAGGGCACCTGTGCTCCGATTCCTCTGAGGCACCTGTCTCACTCAGGACTGATGCCAAAGTGCCGTGAGACCAGGATCCCATCCTCGGAGCTCACTTCCTCCTCCTTGTCTTCTGCATCCCACTCGCTGGGCTCCAGGCTCACCAGCCATTCTCCCCACCAAGGGCCAGTGCACCGCTGCCCCTGGGTCGAGGACACTCTTCCCCTGATGCTGCTGGAGGTCACATCCTGCCCCCTCAGGTCCTGGTGGAAACCTCACCTTCTTGGTGAGGCTTTTCCCAGCAGCTTTATTTAAAACAATGGCTTCCACCTCCACCTCCATCAGCCCTCCAAATCACTCTGCTTTGCTTAATTTTTCTCCCTGGCACTTGTCCCCAGCGAATCATACTATGTATATTACTTATTAAACGACACATTGGCTGGGCCCGCAACCCCCCAACTGGAACGTGAGCTCCACAGAATCAAATCTTGCTTTAGCGGCTGCTACGTTCTCAGCCCCTTGCAGGGTGCCTGCCCCAGGGTGGGTGTGCAGTGAACATGCATTAGAGGGTCAGGAGGCACAGAAAAGTGAGAAACAGGATGTAAAGGCCACCGTCAGGGCTACTGTCATGAGCTGCTTTTCTTATTGTTATTCTTATTTTGCTGATTCTCTTTCAGATGGTTTCTAAGCATACTGTAGATAAAAGTATTTTTATACAATTTTGCCATGCTTTAAAATATAACTTTTTTAAAATTTTTATTTATTCATTTATTTATTTATTCATTCATTTATGGCTGTGGTGGGTCTTCATTTCTGCGTGAGGGCTTTCTCTAGTTGCGGCAAGTGGGGGCCACTCTTCATCGCGGTGCGCAGGCCTCTCACTGTAGCGGCCTCTCTTGCTGCGGAGCACAGACTCCAGACGTGCAGGCTCAGCAGTTGTGGCTCACGGGCCTACTCGCTCCACGGCATGTGGGATCCTCCCAGACCAGGGCTCGAACCCGTGTCCCCTGCATTGGCAGGCAGATTCTCAACCACTGCGCCACCAGGGAAGCCCTAAAATATAACTTTTTGATAATATATTTGTAACTGCATAATAACTCATCGTATGGATTTACAATGATTGAATTTGATATTTCTTTTGCCATTTTATACATCTTTCTACATAAATCTCCCACACTTTTGTATCTATGTCCTTAGGAGAAGTTTCTAGAAGCGGAATTACTATTACTAGGTCAAAAGTTATCAACATTTATTTTTTCAGCCAGAGGTAAAGCCCAATCAATATTATGTGTTTGGGGGAAGTTTAATTCCAGGACATGTCCTCCAGGCAGTATAGATTCACTGAATCTCCATCACTGTCTATAGCTACATGATACAGTGAGAATCCACATATAATACTGCCCTGCATGAATAAAATAAAGTCATTACAGATTTGTATTTCTTCACTGTGGATCAAGGTAAGGAAATGAACTCATCCATTTAGATATAATTCCTACCTCTAAGTGGGAACAAATAGAATTTTCTGATGTTCCTCAATAAGGAAGCACAAAATCAGAGGGTGGTCTTTGTCCTTCTGGTCCTTGCTTGCTTTGCTATTTATTGGACCTACAGCCATGTGGCCGGGGATGGGTGTGGGAGGGGGGGACGGGGGTGCATGTTACGTGATCCCTCTGTGTCACAGCTGCCTTTGTCTTAAATGATGAGGTCGGGCTAAATGACCAAGGAATCAAAGTTCCCTTTCACCTCTGAGAGGCCATGAGTCTACCAGAAACTTCCATTTTCAAAATCACTCCATTCTGTTTCTCATAAAGTTATTCATACATCAACCCAGCAATTCCTCTGTTAGGCATTTACCCAAGAAAAATGAAAGCATATATCCACAAGAAGTTTTGTACAGGAATGTTAATAGCAGCCTTATTCATAATAGCCCCAAAGTACAAGCCACTCAAATGTCCATCAGCAGGATGTATTCATGGACTTCTGCAGTGGAAAGAAACAAATTGCTGACACACGCAATGCTCTAGGTTAAAGAATCCTAACACGCATTGTGTGTTTCCACTTATGTGAAGCTATAGGACCGGCAAAGTTGATCCACTGAAGTCAGACTGTGGGCCTTGGGTTGCGGCAGGGGGTGCTCAGCTGGGAGGGAGCACAGGCTTCTGTCTGGGCTGTGAGGGTCCTATACCCTGTACTCAGTCCTGAGCACACACAAGTGTGTACAACTGGCAAAACTCATGGAACCAACGAACCAAAGAACCATGTGTCAGTGTATGTAAATTACATCCCCCCAAAATATTTTTTAAAACCTCACCCCATTTCTAAGCAATGAGCCTAAATTCAGGAATGAAGAGCGTGGTGGACATTTGGGGGCAAGCTGCCTTCCCCTGGAAGCACGCATACAAGGGGTCGTGGGCGCGCCAGGCATGGGAGCAGAGATGTGTGGCCTTAGAGCCTTGGGCCAGCTTCTGCATCCAGGCCCAGGCCCAGGCCTTCCTGTGTGCTTGGGGCAATAAGCCTGCTTTCAGCAACAGAACCGTCTCGGACCACTGTGAATGTGCCGGCGAGAAGTAAACCTAACTGCGGGGCTGCAAAACAGACTGGCGGTCTGAGGTGCTTTAGAAACCCAAGGTGAGCGCTGTGAAGCCTTTTCAGAGAAAACACTAAATGCAATTCCAGAATGGATGAAGCCGTTTAGTCGTTCCAAAGTCTAGTCTCAGCTATTGGCTCGCGGAAGTCCCGAAGCTGCCAGTGTGCTTTATCTCAGTTTTACAAGTGCTAAGTACTAGAGTTTAAAGCCAAGAACAATCCTTTCCGAGGGCGAGAAACACATGTTTCCCAACATAGGGACCAAAGCTTATGAACTTTGGGGAGAAGTCTGCACAGATGCATGATTATCTGGGTAATTCCCTGCTGGGAAGGAGATGTGGAGACCGAAGGTATAAATCCTAAACAAATAAATACCAATCCGGGTAATTCAAGTAGCACTGAAAAATCCATGGTTTGTCTGAATTCTTCCTCCTGGGAAGCAAGCAGTCTACCTGGAAACAGGCGGCTGTGTTTCTGCTGGCTCTCGGTCAATGAAAATGAGCAGGACACCAGCTCCAGCACCTATAGACGGAGGAGGTCCCCTAATCACTGGGCTATATATAAAAGCATGGGGGAGGCTTCAGAGCGTGAGCTGGTCCTCCTACCGGGGCCGTCAGACCACAAGCTGGTTCCAGACTCTTATCAATACATCAGCAGAGGTCATTAGTGTGGAGTTTTGAAACTCACCTCTCCAGCTTTGTTATATGGCTTGTGTTTGTATTACATTTTTTTTTTCTAATATTAAGACAGATTCATACTCAGTACATTAATGTTGAAAAATAGAATAGCTTAAATTAAAAAGAAAATCCCTCAAAATCTCATCGCTTAGAGATGGCTTGGGTTAACATATCAATGTATGCCTTTGATATACATGTAAATGTGTAACATTACAAAAATGTCACCACATTATTCTACTATTTTGTAGCTTACTTTTTCTCTGTAAATATATCATGAGCATTTTCCCATGCCAATAAATGTTCTTCTATAAAGAATTTTTCTGTTGGTAACACAGTATTCCTTAATAATGAATCACGTTACCTAATAAATCACCTACTATTAAACCATAGCCCCAGGATGAATTAATACAAAACATGAGATTTGCTATTTTGAAATAAAGAGTTTTTTAAAAAATCACTGACTTAAAATCAGATTAAAGAGGTAATTCTAACATTTTACCGATTAAAATCAGGAACATCTGAGTAAAGATGGAGGTTAAGACCAGATTTCAAAATCTTTCTTTCTCTAAAACAGTGTTACCATCATCATCAAATGGGTGAACACCATCACTGAGCACCCCTCACCCCTTCCACTATGTGAGGACACAGTGAAAAGGTGCTCATCTCTGAACCAGGAAGCTGGCTCTCACTAGACACCAAATCTACCAGCATCTTGATCTTGGATTTCCCAGCCCCCAGAACTGTGAAGAAGAAATTTCTATTATTTTTAAGACCCACCCCAGTCTATGGTCTTTTTGTTACAGCAGACCAAATGACTGACAACCTGGGAACAGCTAGTGTACAAAGTTAACGCACCGATTTACAGAAATTCAAAGTACAGGCAATGGTGTCTCCTCTATGATGGACTCTCCAGCCACTCTTGCCTTCAGTAACCATTCCTCATTCTCAACTTGAAGACTTCTGATTTCATCAATTCTGCCTCCAGCAAGTGGCGTAAGTCCTCTGAGCTTCATTGCTTTGTTTCTGAACCTGGAGTGAAATCACAGCTGCAGTGAAAGGCTGTGAAAGCACCTGATACATACGTGATAGGTATTTTTTTGGCTCATGGTACTCATATTGTTGGACTGTCTTTTAACTTTCTGTATGTGAATGGCTTGTTTCCCCTGGAGATTGTGAGCTACTTAAAGCCTGGAAAGAGTGTATAATCCTTCTTTGTATCCTACACAGTGTTTTTGGTAGCTTCTCAATAAACACTTAACTGCAGATTTAATGAACAAGATACTCTGATCATCCCTATATTCCCAGGTAGAGAGATTTCCCTACACTATGGGATGAGAGCATTCTCTGGTGTCTGGAGGTCTTCATTCGTCAATGGTCTCTCAAGTGACAGGGACACAAATCAAAGACCCCCCAGAGCCATGGGCTCTGATGCCACCAGGAGCATCTGAACACTGGCGTGGGTAGATTGCTCCAGTGAAGGTCCCCCATGCAGCACAGCTCCTGCTGTCCGCCCCTGCTCTGACTCTGCACTTGGCTGTGTGTCTTGCTTCAGCCAATTGTACATCAGCAAACATGATGCAAGCAGCTCATTAAGCTCTGCGCTTGGGGCTTGAGCGCTTGGAAGGCAGCCACTGTGAGCTGGTCCCACACAACTCCCAGCTGAATGTAGCATTGCAGGGGAGCCAAAGGAAGACCAGAAGGAGATCACCCAGTCACCAGAGGGCTGAAGAAAGAAGAGGGTGTGGGCGTTTCCAAGCCAGTAAACCCCGGGCTGACCTGTTACACAGCAGATGCAAACTAAGTACCTGGCTTTGTTTCTCACAGGGGGGCTATGAGCCTGGACCCAAGGTGGTTGGTGGGCGGATTGTCATCTTGTGGCTCCGGGGATTAGTTGGTCTTTCTTCGCAACCTCCTGGTAGAAAAGTCCTGGGGGAGGCCTGGAGTCCCTCTGGCTCAGGTCTCCAGCCCATCGTGGTCTGTTCTCTAGGGGCCAGGGCTACAGGATTCTGTGTTTGACGTTTGAGATACCTGGTAACATTTCTACCCCATGAGGTCAGACGGTGAAGCATTTCAGAGAAAGATGAAAAGGTGGGTTGAGAGGCACTTGACAGAAAAAGCAAACACCCACCCGTAGGGTCCTCGTGCCCCGACTCACCAGTGAACCGCTTCTTTGGAATTCATGAGCTGCCCTTGTGCTCTGCAGCAGGATGGTACTGTTTGCACTCTGTTATCAGCTACTCGGGAATGAGCCATTCCTCTTGGAAAAGCTCACAGCACTGCTTGCCCTTCGGGACTTCTAACCATTTATCATTTCCTTTTCCTCCCATAGTCTCCATGGCCAATGTTTCTTGGACATCCACAAGGAAAGCCTCCCTCTGGAATATTGCCTTTCACTTGATCTTGTACACTCACCTGCTGACTCAGATCTGAGGGCACAGAAGGTTAAACGCACTCCCTGCCCACCAGAACCTGGGATCATGTCCTCAGCTTTCTTTTTAGAAACTTCCATCTACACCTTTCTCACTCCCCCATCATGCTGTGTTGAACTGAACATACACACAGGCAAAAGCGCAGGCACACAACCATGCACACACGTGCACACTCACAGTAACACACACACACACCAGTCCACATGCAGAATGCACGTGCACCGTGTCTGCTGTAGGGTGGAGAACTTCCAGTACCAGGCTGTTTCCTTACAGCCGCCAAGCTCGAGCTCCACAATTTACCTCTGTGTCTTTGGGAGCCAACATTTCCACCTGCTGGTTGACAAGTATGCGTCCCTTTTCCAATAGGTATTGTATCTTCCACCTTCATACTGCTTTACCTCTGCTGAAAAGTTGGTGCTGATCAGCTCCTCAAATTCAGAAGGGCTGTGAGGGAGGCATAAGTACAGTTGTCTCCATATTTGCGGGTCTCTCATTCGCGGACTCAACCAAACTTGGATTGAAATTTCCATCTGTGGTTGGTTGATTCTGCGGAGATGAAATTCAAGGATGTGGAGGCCGGCTGTACTGCACCGTTTTATATAAAGGATGTGAGTCTCTGTGGATTTGGGGGCCCCGGGGATCTTGGAACCAATATCCCAGGTATACCAAGGACCAACGGTACTTCCATTTATGTGTGAAGAAAACCAGTTTCAGGGCAGCAAAGTCAAGCAACAGAAGGTGGCCAACTGCCCTGCTTGTCTTCTGGGCTCTTCCAAGTCAACATGGCAATCCCCAGGGACCCACCTTCACCACAGACCCCACACTCTTCTCCGTCCTGTCCCTCCACCCTGGGGCAGCCCAAGGTCACTCTTGCTGCTGAAGCTGCTTCTTAAGTGACGTCCCCACGAGCTCGCCCTCTGCCATCGTTCTACACACAGTGACCAAAATCATGTCTCAGATGAAGCAGAGATGATCTACCTTCTGAGATGCCGCCTACAGGACAATAGCACAGTGTTTCCCCCTTCCCGAGAGGGTTCAAGTTTCCTTATTTCCTCCAAGAGCCTTGGCTGCTGCTGTGGGAGCATCCTATATTATATCATTTTCCCTCTTCACTCTTCTCCGTCACATTCCTCTTTTTTCAGTACAACACTACCGGAACAGTTGCCAGGAAATCCTGCTTTGAGTGCGGCAGCCTCCTGGCCTCAGAGAAATGTGGTCAAGTTCATTCTTCACCTTCCCAAGTCTTCCTGCAACCTCCCTTTGGGAAAGGAGATCAAACCGTTTCCTCTGCACCAGCCTTGGGTTGTTCCAGTCCTCATAAGAAAACGGAGGTTGGAACAATTCTGCAAATATTTATCAAACGCTGACTTTGTCTCCTCTTGGAGAAAAGATCCCACCTTTCTCACGGCACACATTTACACCTCTCTCTGAGGAAGATTCTAGCCTCAAGAGGGGTTATAAGGAAAAAAAAACCCTCCTCCATGTTAATTGTGTAAGCTTATCTCAAGTTGAATACTATTAAAGTGGAATTTAATTTTTATGATAGAAAATCTAATGTAATCGTGATACCTTGCAGCTTTCCTTCAGGTCTGCCATCGGACATGGCACCCCTAGTTTCTGGAAGGATGCATGGAATGACCATGAAAGAAAGAGACTGGGAATCACAAGAGTGAGCCTTATTTGAGCTTGTGACCTAGTAATTCTGTGACCTTAAGCATAATACTGTCAAAGCAATTAAACAAGGAGGCCATTGGATATGGCCGGCTGCAATGCCTTGGCAGCTCACATCATTAACCAAAATCTAAGCCAGAGACAATGCACGTGAATGTGAAAAGTGAAAATCAAGAACGACCAATTGCAAACAGCCACTAGGCTTTCCCTAATAAGCAACTGCTTAAGCCAGAGAGAGTTGAATAACTTCCTTGCTTGGCTCCCTCATCTTCTCCCTGAAAACCTCTCCCCTGGCTCCTGTCGGAGGAGCACTCCTGATCATTTCTGGTTTGGAGATGCCTGATTCAAATTGACATTTGCTCAAATAAACTCTTAAAAATGTGTATGTGCCTCAGTGTATCTTTTAACAATTCATAACCAACAAGGACCTACTGTAGAGAACAGGGAACTCTGCTCAGTATTATGTAACGACCTAAATGGGAAAAGAATTTGAAGAAGAATAGATACATGTATATGTATAACAGAATCACTTTGCTGTACACCTGAAACTAACACAGCATTGGTAATCAACTATATGCCAATATCTTGGCTTGGCCAAAAAGTTCATTCGGGTTCTCCTTAAGCTGTTAAAGAAAACCCAAACGAACTTTTTGGCCAACCCCTAAAATAAAAAGTAAAAAAAAAAAAAAAATTCATATGCTCTCTAAGCCTGTTTCCTGATCAGTAAAATGCAGCCTAATCACCCTTTGATAAGGGTTTATGAGCAGATTCAACAGTACATGGGAAAGCACAGCATAGGATGGACAATCAGTCATGTGTGTAGCTACCGAACTACACAGGTAAGTCCCTTCCGCCAATGAAGAAACGGTTTCTGTACTGTTCACGTAAGTGTTTAGTAAATATCAGTGAATTGCACATTTTTTCTGATAACGGCAAAAATATATATTCTTTGTCTCCATTGATGGTCTGAAAGGAGTAGCATTCTGGAACTCTTTAGGGACAATTCCAACAAAAAAAAAATGAGACTTCTCAGGGCTGTCAGCTCTTTTCAGCTTCCCTTTGTCGCTGGGTGTTCCACTAACTCTTGTTGAATGTAACTCTTCTTTCTCCCTGGCATCCCCAAGACAGTGGCTATGGAAGATGTAAGTACTTTTTCAAAAACCTTCCATTTCCCCATCCTTAAGACATTCCTTTGGAATGACCAGGAGTCATTTGCTCTTCCCAGGTGTTTTTTCATTTGATTTTGCTTGATTTCTCTCACCTCCAATTTGGTGTTTGTTGTTTTTCTTGCTCTTTCCTCAGATTCAAGATGAGGATCTCCCAATATCTGCTGAGAGGGAAGGCTTCTCATCCCCCCAGGCTATAGTCTGAAGACTTCTCGTCCTTTTAGGGATGGAGGAAGTGGGACATTGGATCAAACTCCACGCACTCAGGTTTTCTCCTTGGACTTGTTTCCTGGGAGGAAATGTCAATGTTTGAAATCCTTTTCTTTGGTCGTTGTTCATCTTGTCCTTCTCTATTCCAGCCACACCAAATCACACCTGCCCTCGCAGTCACAGCCTGCAAGGTGCTAACTTACTGTAGAGCAGATAGAGTCTGGACACCTGAGAGTGGACTGGCCAGATGCCCACATGGATAACCAGCATGGTGGCGTCTTCTAACCGCAACCTCGAGGTGGAGCGTGACACCATGACTGTTTGCTCTGCTGGGGCCGGCTGCTTCCTCTCCAATCTTCCCAAATCCCTGGCTCCCAAGGGGAACCTGTGCCTCACCACTCCCACTCCAAACCCCAGTTGGCTACTAAGGGTTCTGGTCCTATAATTAGTCCCTGCAGGCTTCTACCCGCAGGGTGGTCCTTGCGTGGGATTTATGTTAGACCACTTTAGATGGTCCTTCTTGGTTTATGAACAAGACACCTACTAGGACTGGTTTGTCTATTTCTGAATCTACCCCTTTCAGTCCACACACCCCTAGAGCAGTCAAATCCATAGGGACAGAAAGCAGAAGGATGGTTACCAGAGGCTGGGGTGGGGATGGAGGGTTGCTGTTTAATGGGTGTAAGTTTCAGTTTTTCAAGATGAAAATAGTCCTGGAGCTTGGTTGCACAACAATGTGAATGTACTTAACACAGAGGGAGACAGAGGCGCCTGGGTGTTAATGCTCCAAACCCATCACTCAGCCAACAGTGGGTGGGTGTTGTGGGAAACTCCCCAGGTTCCGACCCCTCAGGAAGGGACATTCTCCACCACCTCCCAGAATTCCCCAGCAGGAATGAGCCCCAGTTGCCCAGGGCAGTAACCAACTCAATGATACTCCCTTTACTGGTTTGTTTACCTTTCCCAACCGATTTCCTCCCTCCTCTCCTGGTGCTCCCTGGAACCCCCTCCCAATGAACCACTTGCACTCAGGTCCTTATCATGTCAGCATCTGCTTCCAAGGGAGCCCAACCAAATGACTCCTATGGAGCACTCATCTCCAGCATAAGATGTGGGATGATACCCAGACTGGCATCTGGGAACCACTGGTGCGGTGGGTGGAACCTGGTGCAGGATCTGGACGTATCAAGGTTCAGACTCCAATGGTGGCCTGTGCTCATGGCTTGGTCTTAAGCAAATTGCATAATTTCTTAGAGGCACAGTAAAATGGGGACAATGAACCACTCTCAAAGGTTGTAGTGTGCACTTGAGAAGACATGCAGAGGGTCCTGGTGCAGAGCACACGTTCCACAAATGCCAGTCGTGGTTTCCAAGAGTCCCCGCCACACTATACACTACTCTTCAGTGAAATGTGAGACTTACAGGTGACCTTGGAGCTTGCCAGCCGTTCTAAGACTACAACAAGGAGAGGATAGCCGGCTTTGCACATTAGACTCAATTGTCTATAAAAATGAATCTTATTACAAATATGCAAGTTGGCATTTTAAGCCAGATAACCCATCCATTCAAGCCAGTGCTCTATCCCCAGAAGGGAGTTGGGAAATGACCACGAAAGAAGCTTCTTACTAGCTCTTTGAGACACCTTCCTTTTCTGCCACATACCACCATCCTTCCTCCCGTGGGACAATACTGCCCCCATCTCATGGAGGAGGGAGGCAACTCAGTTCTTTAATTCTTCCCCTCCTCTATCCAGAACAGCTGCTTCCCCAGGAGCAGTGCCCAAGCCCTTCTCTTCTGAAGGTTGCTCTCACTTTTATTCACCCAGCTCCCCTTTCTTCTTGGTAGCCTGGGGTCCGTGAGGAAATGACTGTTTATCAATGTCTGTAATGACCTCCTCCCTCCGAGCCTCTCACGTACCCTCCTAGTCTCCTAGACAATGTGCTTCCATGCTCTGTGTCCAGATCTGGGCACACCCCTTCAAAACAAAACCAAACCAAACAAAGGATGCTTGTAAAGGCACCTGTAATTTTTGCAAGTGGTAGAACAAGCAACCGCCCAGCTGTAGGACATTCACCAGTGACTCCCAGTTGAAAAAACACAAACACAGAGGCTCCTCATCTTCCTTTGTTTGGCTGTATAAACAGCCTCTGGTACCCAGAGAACGCTTACCTTGACCTAAAACTTTCCTGTATAGCAGAGCTTAGCCTCTGTCCGCCTTCTTGTTTGCTTGCTTTTGGCATGTATTGCTTGGTTTTAGATAACAAGTAAGCAAATAAGATATGATCATCAACTCTTTATTAAATTGGTCTTGTTGTCATCCTTATATTTAAAAATACAGGATCAAACAAAGGAAAACAGGGAGCAAAGGATCTTGTTGTGGACAGCGAAGTGTGCCAGAACTGTCCTGTGTAGGGTCCCCCAGAAGCAGACCCCAAGACAAGGGTGCAGTGAAGGCAGCTTAGTTGGAGGTGGTCCCAGGGAGCGCTGGTGGGGAAGCAAGACAGGGAAGGGAAGACAGGCAATAAACAGCTCATTAATGGACAGGTTACAACTGTGGGCAACAGGACCCCTCGCTCTGGGGACTTCTGGACGACAGGGCAGTACTCACACAACCTCAGAGTCATGCCACGCATGGGACAAGGAAGCTGGGGTACGGACCCACTAAATCCCATTTGTCCTCAATTAAGGGCAGATTGTGGGGTGTCTTTAATGGCCCTGCACAAGGACCAAGCACGCTCCTGTATCCAGAGGAAACCTTCAAGCAGGGCGTTTGACTTATGTGCAGTAGAGACGCCTACAGTGTGTACAGGGTCGGTAAGCACCGGAGGGCCATGGAAGGGAGAATGCCGACAGCCCGGGTTATACCCTGACCCACTCCGGCTCTCTGTACTGCCAGGATATGGTCTTTCTCTTTCCCTTCTTTTTTCTTTACCTCACTTGCTCTGTGAATGTATGTTTGCATGAATGCATGTATGTGTGCATGCATGTGTGTCTATATGTAGGTAGTGTGTGTCTATACGTATGTATATATGTATTCACGTTTTCCACCATACGAACAACCATGAAGAACCCAACATAACACAATTTTTGGACGATGCCAGGGTAAGTGGTGCTTAGGTGAGTGTCTGTGACTATTTACACCAAGGGTTGACAAACGTTTTCTGTAAAAGTCCAGAGAGTATTTTTAGGTTTCACGGGCCTTAGGGTCCCTGTTGTAACCTCTTGCCTCTGCCTGTGTAGCAGGAAAGCAGCCACGTTCGTACACCAGTGGGGCATGGCCTTATTTGGCCCGTGGATTTGCTCACCTCGGTCTAGATCATAAGGCACACATTCAGTCTGTTCTTAATTCTCAACAGCGCCCCCCCAACACAGCCCCTCTCCACCAGAGTTTTCCCCTGAATGAAACTGTCTTTGGGATTTGAACACCCAACTTCCAGTTTCTGAAAAGGAAGCTTCACCCGAGTCCCACCTTCCTCCTAAGATGGTCTAAGTTCCGGCCAAACACAAGCTCATGCTTATATTTTTGTGTGTGCTTCTTTATATACAGAAGGATTTTATAACCTTAAAATATTATTTCAAATGGAATCAACTTCTGGCTTTCCCTCAACATACAGAACCATCATTTTTCTCCTTTCCTTCATTTGGTTATCTTCAAATGTCACAATTCTTTATCTTTGATCTTGTCCAGCCGTCCTCTTTTCTAGACAAGCAAAACCAAACAAACAAATATTCAACTGGCTAAAAAAGCAGGGACCAAGTCCAGCTGTTGACCCAGCGCTAAGCTCAGCCCCAAGCTGGAGAGCTGGCCTGGTGGAACCTAGGAGCCTAAAGGCAGAAGCCCACCTCTCCAACTCCTCCCTCCTCTGCCTTCCCAGTGCTTCCTGTAGGACAAGAGAAGGTGGTTCCTCACCGCCTGTGAGGGGGCATCCCACGCACACGTGTACCGGCCAGGCTTTCTCTCTCCCCTGGCCAAGCCCTGCCGGCCTGACTTGATTTTCAAAGTTTGGATTCTTACAACACTTGGAGCCAAAGGACAAAATTCTACCAAGGTTGCACCTGCCCAGGAGGCCACCACCAAGTGTCTTAGCAGCTGGAGGACAGGCAAGTTGTATTTCAAGACATTGAGATGAAGTTTGTGGAATTCAAGGTTTGGGGAATTCACGTGTGATTTTCAGAACACAAGTTGTGCTGAATTTTAAATCAGATTGATGCTAAACCGTGCTTGGGGACCAGCCATGGCATATTGGAACGCGCTCCCCCAATCTACGGACATGCATGGTGGCTGCATGGAAACTCCAGCTTCCCAGAAGCTCAGTAATTTGTAAGATTATTTTCAGAAGAGAGAGAGCCCTTTCTTCACCTCCGGGACAATGAGTAACATGAATGCTGTCCCCCCCAGGGAGCTCCAATCCTGGAACAAGCCAGCAGCCAAATGAGAAGCAGCACCGACAATAACAGCAAAATGTCACCCTGCCATTCACGCGGGGATGCACAGTATTTGCTTTTCTGTCCTCTATTTTCTCCTCCTTCATCCTCAAGGCTTTGTCTGTTTCCGAAATCTGTCTGAATAGCTTCTGAGCTCATCTCTGCTCTCGGATCCTGCCACCCTTCTTTGTTCTCGCCGAGATAAGCTCCCACTCACCAATTATAAGTTTGCTTCCGACTCTCTCCTTGGAAGTTTACTGGTATGAGGGAGAGTTTGCGCATGGGGCTACGTTGCCAGGAGACATCCTTGGTCTTTCTGAGCAGAGCAGGCACGTCTGGCCCCCTGGGCTTCTCCCTCACCACGTGACACCTGCACACCTGCATGCGGCTCACCTGGACCCAGGTGTTCACGCAGGCACCCTTGTGGTTGTTTCTATGACTACACAATCAATTACCCTCAAACTCAGTCACTTGCTCACAGTGTGCAGGCCAGGGGTTCAGGACGGGCTCAGGTGGGAAGTCCTCACTTGGAATCCCTCAAGGGGTTTCTATCAGACACCTGCCAGAGCTTCCGTCTTCACCCAGACTCCAGGTTCCAAGGTGACTGGCTTGGCCGGCAGGCAATGCTCACTGTCGGCCCGGAGCTCAGCTGAGGCTGCCGACCAGAGAGACCACGCGTGCCTGTCCACGTGGCCAGCTTGTTACGTGGGGACATCCCCAGAGGAATGTCCAAAAAGCAAGGGTTCCATGAGACCAAAGCCAAGCTGCAAGATGTCCTCTTACCTGTCCTTGGAGGCCACACAGCATCAGCTACTGCACAAGTGATTTGCTAAGCGGAGGGGACCCGGACCCACCTCTCGTAGGAGGTGCGTCCAAGAATTTGCACCATCGTCAACCCACCACAGGGCCTGAGCCTTACTCCAACCTGCTAGGACAGCGAAAGCCAATCTGAGTTGACCGGGAGGGGTCCCTGTCATCGGGGGAGGAAGTGGCTTGAGACCTAGTCTTCCACTAACAGGCTGTGTGACCCAGAACAGTGATTGAACCTCTCTGACCCCCAGTTTCCTCACCTGTAAAAATGGGGATAATGCCCTTCCTGTAGCCTGTTGTTGGGACTGACCGGGATTAGGTGAGGAAATGTCTGCAAAAGAGATTCCTGCACAGTGGGCCCTACATCCACAAATGTACTGACACGTCAGGGAGCTGCCACGGAGCAAGGCCACGGGGACGACCACAGCCCTGCCGCATCCGATCTCCTCTCCTTGCAGGTTCTGGAGCTGGGGCCTCGTGACAAGGGCATTAGAAGGAGAGTATCCCTCTTCTACTCTCCCCCCTCATCTCTTTCTCTCCCTCCCCATTCTCTTTTATTCTTTCCTTCTCTTGATTGTGCCCACTCCTCCAATTTTAGGATGGCCAGCTCAGAAATCCATCAATCAACCTGGGACGCTCCAGGTCACCCCTCCCTTGGGTTTTTCTTGTGGCTTCCAAACCAGGTCCCCACTTCAGCTGGTCCAAAGGGAAATAAGCCCTGACCAGGCACTCCCAGGCTTCCTCCCCCTCCTGCTGTGGCCTGTCCCTGGCACACGGGCAACGTGGGGCCGTGGAGGGAGGTGTGAGCACTGGGTCCCAGTCACGGCACATGGTGGGAGGGCGATGGCACATTGTCCACCTGACCTCACTTTGCAGTGGGGGAAAGAGTCGTCGGGAACGATGAGTGACACAGAGTGACAGCAAAGGAGGGCCCAGGCTCGCACCATCCAAGTCCGCAAACAGGTAGGGTGACCGTGACCCTGAGACTAGAGCAATCACCCTGGACGTGGCAGGAATGCGAGCCCTCATTTGGGAACTTCTGCTCTATGGAGCCCAGGAATAGAGGTGAGAGGCGGGCCACCACCAACCAGCTAGGTGGGGGGACCGGGGTCTTCAACCACCCCGAGGAGATAGACCGTTCTCTTTGTTGTGTTGTTACTCAGGGAACCGAAGCCTCAGCTCAGGCTCTGGGGGGACCGTGAGCCCTCGGACAGTTGTCAAGAGGGCATCATGGTCACAGCCCCGCCCTGCACTCTGGCCACATCCCAGAGGGCACAGAGGGGCTGCCCCAGCTACTCCAGCCTCCCACCTCTGAACAATTGTCTTGCTTTTATTGAGCTGTTTCCCCTCAACACGGCCCTTAAAATAGCAGCATGGCTGCTTTGAAAGGCACTCTGGTTGTCCGGCCTGGAATTTCCTGGAACCGCCCAGCGTGGGCACTCAGCCCGCAGCTCCTCCAGCCACCCAGCCGAGCGAGCGCTGCCTAGCCCTGGCCCTTCCTGCTTCCCGCCAGCCCCACCCTCTGCACCGGGCGGAGGGTTTGGTGCTGAGTATACCCAGGAGTGTCAGCACCACTCCCTGCCCTGACCCCAGGGTGGGACAGAATGAGAAGGTCCTTTGGGTGTCCCCTCGCAGACTGGTGGGGGCACATAGGCGGGGGCCAGAGCTGAGCCTGGGCATCTGATGTCACAGGGCCAGCAACGCTCTCTCCATTTGTGGAATTTCTTTTTCTTACATTGCACTTTCTTACTTGTAGGATACGATTCAGAAATTGTCTCAAAGTACTTCTTTTCCAGGCGAATCGCCAGCATTGGACTAAAAGCATGGCGAATGCTCCAGGCGTTTCTGGTGCCCCACCTGGCCAGGCTAGGAAGCTCGTTCTTTCAAGGCTTCATCTTGTCCACGCCTGGGGAAACCATCTCAGCAGAAGCAAAACAACCAGCCCAAGAGAAATCAGAGGGACAGACAGGCAGATGCAGAGTAGACAGAGGGACCAGACTGTGTGCCAAGGAGTCCTTAACCTACGATAAGAAACGTGGTACTCGAAGGGCCTGGCAGAAGCATCTGTCCATTTCCTGCCTTGAACAAGTGCAGGGAAGGTCCAGGAATGACCAGAGGTGCCGTGGGCCTGACGTGTATTGACATTAGACTCAGGTAAGGTGAATCTGGGCCAACTTAGAGACACTCCTGCTCCCTGCCCCAAGGGGGTGGAAACATTGCCCCACAGTTTCTCTGCTCAAGGGCATGTCCCACAGCAAATCTGACCTCAGCCTTCTGGAAAGTTCTTGAGCTCCTTTCTTTTTCTTCCTCTCCTGTGAAGCTGCGAAGGGGTCCAGGCTGACCTCCATCAGAGGGTTGTCACAGTGGTCATTGCCAATGCCTCCGGCCTGCACCAGACTCTCCCCCAGCTGCCCGGTCCCCAACAGGCCTGGGAGCTCAGCAAGGCCCGTTTAGACAGTGGGGCGGTTATCATCTCAGGTGTCTTGACTCTCCCGCTTCCCAGGTGGGAAAAGACACCTTGATGGGGGGGAGGGGGAGGGCAGTGTGGCTGGCGAGGCCTGAAGGGCTAGATCTCCCACGCACTCGGCTCCTCTTCCAACACGCCTTTCCCTCTAGGGTCCCGTTCCCGTGACAAAGGGCCACAGACAAGACTCCGGGCCCTGAGGAAGGGGCTACCCAAGAGAGAAACCCATTGGGGACCTCATTCTGGCAGCAGGAGGTGGCTGCAGAACTGCAGGCTGAGCAAGGCCTGGGGTACACGGAGTCATCGGTAGGAAATTGAGTGGGGGGGTGAAGGCAGAAGCCATCCTGTGAATGAAGCCACTGGTCCTGATGGTTGCCTGGTGTCTATGCCCCAGCCTTGACCCCAAGAGGTATGTGGAGGAACCAATAATCATTGGGTTTTACAAAATACCATCCCCTGTCACCCTTACATCAGAACTCTGTGGTGTAGCTGAATTGTGAGGGCTGCATCCTCTTGTTCCATCCCCCATTTTTTTCATACACATCCGACGAAGGTGGCTTTCATTGCCGAAACAGTTTGGGGTCCCTCTAACTAGTCCTGCATGGATGGTTGACCCCCCCACCTCCTCACAGTGGGGGGGATGCTGGTCAGCTGTTCCCACCTTTGGGCTCTCGTGAGTGTCCCTCAGGGCCCTGCCTCTGGAGGAAAGGACATGGGGGGAGCCAGATCCCCAGAAGGATGAAGGGATGCTCAGGGCTCTGGACCCCAGCCTGCAGACTGGTCCTTATAGTTGTGTGACCTTGGGAAAGTCACTTACCCTCGATAAACATGACTTGCCTCATATGCAGAACAGTCATTAGGAACCACAAACCTACAGCCCTTCGGAAACTCAAGCATGCTAAGGAAGCGTCAGCCGTCGTTCTGCATGGTCAAGTTTTTATGAGCTGCTAAAGGGAGCTTTGGCTGAACACCCACTCCTCCTCCTCAGCCAACTCAAGGAGCCAGCTCAAGTCTCTGCTCTAGAAGGAACCACCCTCGTCTGTCAACTGGGCTTGAATTTTTCAAACACTTCGGGCTTGTTTAGTTGAGTGCTTAACTCAGCGGGTCAAATTGAGCCTGGAAAATGAGACATTCCTGCCCACCCTCTGAAGTCACGTGTTGCAGCCACAAAAGGAGCGGGGGTGGGGGGCTGGTTTCCGTGATGGTCCACAGTAACGATTCTGTCCACATTCACGGGATCGGAGGATGTTAAAGGAATCTTTGTTTTTCCCCCGGGGATCATAGCCCAGTCTCGTGGGCAACACCAGGGCCCATCCAAACCCTGAATCTGGTTACGTCAGTCAAAGCCGCCAGCAGCACAGACCCAACCCCGAGACCGTTCCACTCGGGGGGCTTTGGAGGAGCAGAGTGGTTGGGTCCTTCAGCAGAGTCGAGGAGAGAAGGTTGGAAAACAACCTCAGCATGTCAGAGGTGTTCGCTGGAGGTGGGTGCAGGTTGGAGTGTGCGCTGTGAGCCAGCTCCACTGGGCCACGAGGGGTACGGCATGGCCACCTCTGTCCATCCTGACCCAGGAGCAGAGGGGTGGGGACGAAGGACGCAGGGGCCGCCAGCCTCTGCCGCTGGAGCTCAGCGCACGGCCTGCACCCTCTGGCTCTGGTGCCTGGGCTGGTCCAGCTCCCAGGCTCAGCCACCGAGAGTTTCTCCTGAGATTGACGGGAGGCTGGGGTGTCTCTCTCTCCCAGGGCATCCTGTCTTCCTGTGCAGCTAGGACTGGGGCAGGTTTTGTTCTATTTTGTTTTGTTTTTCATGGCTTTAAGAAGACTTGGAAACTTTCTCTGCAGAATTTTTCAAACTGGGAATAGGAATGCAATTTCTATTTTTCCTTTTTTTAAAAAAAATTCATTTATTTATTCATTTATTTAATTTTTGGCTGCATTGGGTCTTCGCTTCACGCGGATTTTCTCTAGTTGTTGAGAGCGGGGGCTACTCTTTGTTGCGGTGCACGGGCTTCTCACTGCGGTGGGTTCTCTTGTTGCAGAGCACAGGCTCTAGGTGCGTGGGCTTCAGTAGTTGTGGTACACTTGTGGCACACGGGCTTCAGTAGTTGTGGCTCATGGGATCTAGAGCGCAGGCTCAGTAGTTGTGGTGCACGGGCTTAGTTGCTCCGCGGCATGTGGGATCTTCCTGGACCAGGGTTCGAACCCGTGTCCCCTGCATTGGCAGGCAGATTCTTAACCACTGCGCCACCAGGGAAGCCCGATTTCTATTCTTTCTTAGAGAATTTTCTGGAGCCCGAGGCCTATGCTGAGGCCTGCATCCCAAGTGAGTGAGTTGTCGTAGCTGCAGCCTCTGGGTCCTCCTCTGGCTGCAGATGGTCCTTGAGAACCAGGCTTATCCCCAGGTGCCACATCAAGGTATAAACCAGGGCACAGAGCAGACCTCAGGCCACTGCTCCCCTCTGCAACCCCCAGTTGTTTGGTGCCAGCTTCATTATATCTGTGGAATTTCTGAGTTGTTCTTTTCTCTCTGTATTGGGAGAAAAATGTAGGAAGAAATGAAGATGCTATTCAGTGGTTGGAGAGTAGATTTTAATAGTCACATGCTAGTCACAGATATTCTTGATTTTTTTCTGGGCACATATTGGGGTAGAACTGAGTGCCCTCTTTGGCATCAGACAAGGCCACGTGACTTGCTTTGGCCAATGAAATGCGAGCAGAACATCACAGGTCACTTCCGGTTGGTTAGCAGCTTTAAGGGCGGCTCCCAAACTCACTGTGCCCCTTCCCTGCCTCTGAGGTTTGGAAGCGTCTGTTGGGATGCAGCCTCTGCCGTCCTGGGAGATGAAACCTTCATCGTCCCAGGTCCTCTAGTGCTTATGACAAGCAGAAACCCCGCCACGTGCCAACCCATGGCAGACACACAATATGAGCAAGAGATAAGTCTTTGTTATTTGAATTCCTTAGATTTTGAGGTTGTAGCGTAGCCTGGCCTGTCCTCACCGACACAAAACAAAATACCAAGTGTGCATATAGTGGGTCCTTCCTGCAGAGTCTGGTCCTCCTGACTGAGGAATGCGTGAGCAACCTCATCTAGGTCAGCTGTGGGATACCTGCCAATCTCTCCGCTTCTGGGCTGTGCTAATAGTTTTCTGTGAATCGTGTGAACTGACCTCCCCAGTTCTGGGCCTTTTCCGCTCATTATCTGTCCGTTTGCTGTCTCTTAGCTACTCAAATAACAGAATCCTAAACAGGCGATTTCTAAGGTAGTCTTGCTTTCCTCTTATAGGCTCTGAACCTATTGCTACACCCACTGCCTCCACCTCCTGCGTCTCCTTCCGTTTCCAGGCACTTGGTGTACATCACCTAGCCTTATCTTTTCTGAAGGCTTTGCTCTCTGTGGCCGGCAGCCTCTGGGTTAGGCTTTCTAACGTCTACATGACTTGTGGAGTGTTGATGCTGGTTACCTTTCAATGAGAAAAGAAACCTCTGATTTGATATCTAGCAGGGTGGGTGCTCTCTTATGGATTTGGGGCAATGTTTTAAGCAGCCCCTCCCCCTCCCCCTGCTCAGTACCTTCCACACCTTTTCTCTTACATCTTTCGATGTGGCACAGAATGGAGAGATCCAAAATACCTGGGCGGACTAGCTTCAATATTTTATTCAGCAAGATGGCAGGATGGAAGATCAGTATCCAAAAATCAATTGTATGTCTATAAATTTGCAACAAACAATCGAAAAATAACATTAAGAAAAGAATTCTACCTTCTAGAAAAATGGTACAGATGAACCGGTTTACAAGGCAGAAAAGAGACACAGATGTAGAGAACAAACGTATGGGCACCAAGGGTGGAAAGTGGAGGCGGGGGATGGTGGTGGTGTGATGAATTGGGAGATTGGGATTGACATGTATACACTAATATGTATAAAATAGATAACTAATAAGAACCTGCTGTATAGAAATAAATAAATAAAATTTTTAAAAAAGAAAATAATTCCACTTACACTAGCATCAAACAGAATAAAATATTTAAGAACAAATTTCACAAAAGATTTGCAAAACTTACACTCTGAAAACTACAAACCATAGTTAGAAGACATGAAAGAAGACCTAAGTAAATGGAAAACCATCCTGTGCTCCTAGATTCAAAGACTTAATGTTGTTCAGATTGTAAAACTCTCCAAGTTGATCTATAGAATCAATCTCAGTTGGTTTCTTTGCAGAATTTGACAAGCTGATCCTAAAACTCATACGGAAACGTCAGGGACCCAAAAGAGCCAAAACCTGAAATAATTATCATCATTTAAAAAACTAGTAAAAAAAAAAAAAATCTAGTAAAGATCCATTTGTAGGCAATTCTGAATAAGCGTTTGAAGCCTAGATGTCTCCCTTTCCCCAGGATTCGCTAGGGGGAGGGGCAGAGGACTCCCATTCTACCTCACCTTCCAGTGCTGTCTGGGCTGCATTTCCATGTAGCTAAGGCTCCCCGCGTGACCTGCCATGATGCAGCAGCGTGAGGTGAGGTGGGGACCCCGTGCACAGCCTTGTCTCAGGCATCATGTCAGAAACCCACACATGCAGCATCAAATGTGAAACAGTGATGCAAGGAGACCACTACTTCATTTCAGAGTTGTGAAAATGAGACTTGCAAAGGGCTAAATAAATTTCTGAGGCCTAAGCAGCCAAGTCAGACCTCAAAGCCATGTCTTCTGACTCTGGTCTCAGATTGGTTTCTGTACCACGCTGCCTGGCCAGTTTGCAAAGCAGGGAGCTGATGTGGGCTTACAGGATTTAAGACGGGACCCTGAGTAAGAAGATAAACCAAGTCCCTCCTTCCGTGGGTGCATACAAAGGAGGGCAACGTACTCAGTTTTCATGAAGAAATGATCATCCTCACGCCTGTTCACTTCGAGATATTTCTTGAACGTGTACATTTTTCTCAGCACTGGAGACACCTTTTACCATTGACCCGGAGCTAGAGTCTAAATACTTTGAGGTTTAGGATGAGGGTGAGTGCTACTTGGGAATGGTCTAAGAATTCCAGTTTAGGTGATAAGGATTTCTGGGTCCCAGCTGGCCCGGTTCTCACTGCCTTCCAGGTTTCAGCAATATTGCAGACACTTTTTCTCATTCCACGTGTCCTTTCCTTTGTTTTAAAATATTTGCCTTGGATGTGTAGCATCTACGCAGTGTTGACATGCAGCTGATCTCATGAGTCGAGGTATGAGGGAGAAAGTCCCCGTGTTGGAGGCATGTTTCAAGATGCCCAGAAGAGCTTGGAGGGGCACCCCCAGGTCTGACTTTCACCTTCAAGTTAAGAGCTGGGCTATTCTGTGATAATTCCAGGGTGTATTGCCCATATTAAGAAGGAACTTTTTTTTGAGCCCTATATGGAATGCTCAGTTTGGAGCTAGTGGTGCTACAGATCCTAAGACATGAGCAAAATTGTTTGAGATCTTTAGGCACAGAGACTTCTCTTTATCTACCCCAGGACTCCTGTGGGGGCAGGAGGGTCTGGCCTCAGATACGTGTCATGGTTCTCAGAGGGTCCCAGGGACCCGTCTCCTGCTCCCTCCTGGCCCCAGGCAGAGCGCGTCGCAATGTCAAGGTTGCGGTGCTTGAATCCGTCCTCTTCCCTTAGACATCCGCTCTTTCTTGCCTCTGAGCCTTCACACCTGTTGCATCCTCTCCTGGAGCCACCTCTTTTTTTCTAGTCCCCATAGATCGGAGTGAGACGGAATTATGCCTGGAGACTCTGATTCACTCCTTCTGCTTCCCCAGGTACAGCATGAGTGGTTGGTGGCCCACCCATAGCCTGTCAGGCCTTCCCAGTACAAGTCACAGTGGCTTAATCGCTCACAGTCTGAAGACTGCCTGGCAGCCAGAGCCGCGCGTCTAGACAGAGGTGCTGGAAAATGCCCTTGCCACCCATACAACACACGGCAGCTCTCCACCAGCGGCTGACGGGCCTGGTGGACAAATACCCCGGCTCCCTTGCCCCTCAGGTGGGATTTCCCTGAAGATATGTGGTCTACAGGGGGTCCCAGAGTCCGTGGCAGGATGCGCTCTGATAGTCCACAGTGGTAACATCTCGAAACACACCCTGTGCTGAATGCCTTCCCTTCCCTGTCTCACCCCCTCCTTCACTTACCAGGGTATCCTGGGATCATCTTCCAAATAAACTGCACCCTTGTCTCAGGGTCTGCTTCTGGGGCAACTCAAGCCAAGACACCCTCCTAATACTTACTGTAGCTGCCTATCTGACTTGAGGGCACCCTCCACCTAATTCTGCAGTCAGGATGGGCTGGAAGGAGTTGCTCTTGTTCCCCGCAGTATCCCAGTGCCTGATGCACTGCCTGGCTCGTGATTAGTACCAGGAAGTATTTTCTGAATGAAGAAGACACAGTACAGCCTATGGAAGAGCTTAACCATCTGGCAGGGAGACAGACACAAGCAGCTAAATGACAACTCAGAGGCATAAGGGGAACCAGTGCAGCATCTCCAAAGGTCACACAGAAGGGGGAGGGACCCACTGTGTGTAAGGTGCACACAGAGCCAGAGCAAGTGACCTCGGTGTCTTAAACGACTGAATAAAACAGGTGGGGAAACAGGGAAGACGGTTGAGCAGAAACAAGAGTAAAGGTGAGTGTGGTACACACAGCGATGGGCTGCCTGATCTCCCTCCAGGGAAAGATTGCTGCCAGGCAGCAGGAAGTGTGGTCAGCAGGGTGCTCGCAGCCATCAGCTCCCGCGAGGGCAGAGAGCCATCTTGCCAAGGTCGAGCCAGTCTGGAATGGTCTGCCTCAGTGATTGGGTAAGACGGGGGTATGAAGGCCAGGCTGGTTTGACCTGATCCTGGACCCTGAGCAGGTCATAGTGGCCCCTGCGCTCCCGGGGGGCTGGCCAGGGCTCTGCCAGTCCTGCAGCCTCCAAGCTCTTCCTCTGCCTAATCTGGTCAAGAAGCCTCCCGCTTCTTCCCTTCACAGGGACTGATCCCTACTCAGGGTTGCCTGATTAGCATATCAAAATACAGAGTGCCCAGTTAAATTTAAATTTCAGAGAAGCAATGAATCATTTTTATATGAATATTCCAGATATCGCATGGGGCGTACTTCGAATACTAAAGAATGATTCTTTGTCTGCGATTCAATGTGATGAGGCATCTTATCTTTCACCTGACAACCCTATCACTGATATTTATCATTTCCCCCCAGTTCCATCTCGTTATCTGCGAGGCACCGTGTGATGTGGGGCTGCAGGCCGTCCCCACTGAGATGGGGGTAGCGGTTGTCAGAAGGTAGGGCTGAAGAGGAGGAGACTCCGAGTTCTTCAACTAAAAAACATGAATTTTATCCTCAGAGACAGTGATGGAAAAGGATGGAAAAGGCAGAAGATGGCCAGGTTTGCATTTCAGAAAGGCCCCTCTCATGTCTGTGAGCATGGCCAGGAGGCTGCTACAGCCTGAGGGTCACCCTAGGACAAGGAGACAAGGGACCTCTGAGATGTTCCGCGTTGGGATAGAAACTCGTTTGGAGGAGCAGAGGAGAGGACCAGGTACGTCCCAGGCCTCTGGGTTAGGACGTTGTATGGGGTGCATGTGGTTCAACCAAGGGGCACCAGCATCTACACCATGGGCTCTGCTTGCTCAACCCGGCTTCGTGGGAGGTGTGATCCCAGGGTGGCAAGAGCGAGAAAGGAAGCAGAGGGATGTGTAGGAGGAGAGAGGCAGAGGTCACGCAGGCCGTGCACATTGGGTCCTGGTACCTGGCTGCACCATCACAGTGAGCGACTTCTGGTCCAACCAACGGAGTCACCTGGTCTCATGGCCTTTGAGGGAGAGCTTGATTTTGTGGATCCTTCTACCTCTTCTCGCTGAGGCCTTAGCTCCTCCTCTGCTCTGGGTTACGTTACCTGATGCGTCCAGGCAGCCACGCCCTGTCTCCCGTGATCACTGAGCCTCTCGGAGTCCAGAGATGGAGGCTGGACCAGGGCCGCAGGGGGTCTGAGTGGGCTGAGCTCGGGTGGGACTTGCAATCCTTCCGTGATGTGTGCAGCAGAGGCGCTGCCGGACCCCAGCGCAAGGGAGTCCGAGAGAACCTCCAGTTTGAGGAGATAAGAGAAGATGTGGCTGGACTGGGGTGGGGGGGGAGTGAGTTATCCTCTGAGCAAGTGGTCAAGGATGGAGGTGGAAGGGGCAGACGAGGACCTCCAGCTCCCAAAATCCACCTGATGCAACCAGCTGATGACCAGTACAATTAGCTGTGCCCTGAGCGACCCAGGGCTCCAGGAGCTGCCCACAGACCTGGAGAACGGGGTCCCGGGCTGTGGGGAGAGGTGCTCCTGTGGGTCATCACGCATGTGGGGTTCAGAACCCAGGGGTGAGGTGATGGGCTATGACTTGGTGAAGAGGGCAGAAGCAATTCATGGACAAGGTCAGGGTCCATGGAGCCAGAAGGCACTGACCTTCAAGGTGGGCGGGACTCAGTGGATAGAATGGAAAAGGTTGCTCAGCGAGACACCCCACGCCGCAACCTCCAAAAAAGAACAAGAACACAAGGCTGTGGGGCTCAGGGCTGGAGGGGCAGGTGGTCCAAAGGTGAAGGCTTCTGAAAGGTTGAGGTGGCAGATGAGACAGAGAGAGTTCCTGGGGCCTGGCACTTAGAAGCAGCTCAGTGACTTTTATCAGCATAATCAATTCTAAGAATAAATTTGGTACATTCAAGCTAAGGTTTTCCATCAATAGCTAAAAACATGAAATAAGGGTTGCCACTGAAGCCACACCTTCAAGCCACGTTCAAGGAATCTTGCTCCTTGCCCCCATTTCAGACTTTTCTCTGGTTTAATAAAGAAGCAGGAACGATCTTGAGACAGAAAAATCTCTCAGCCCTGCAGTAAAGCAAAGAACGCAGCTAAATCCTTTGAACTCAGTGTCCCTGACAGTGTAAGAGGATTTCAAGGAAGGCTTCATTTTTCAGAAATGGAACCAAGAAAAGCAAACGAGGACAAGCCCCCATGAAACACTCTCTGAAACCCATCTGCTCTTCAGAGCCATCTCCACAAACAAGTTCATCTGTTTCTGGAAATGTATTATTTTACCATCCTCATAGGCGTCTCAGAAATGAAGCCTTGCTAGGGTTGAGACAAAATTCTTTACCCTTTACCCATTTAGACCTAGAAAAAAATAATGATCATTTTCCTAAATTTCTCAGCAGATTATGATGGCATTTTGTATTGGTTTTGGTGAATCGGTAAAGGAATTACCATTTTATTTCCCGATTTCTCACCTCTCCCCTGAGTGTGCATGTTCCCCTCTCTGTAATTAGACCTCTAGGCAGTCTAATTTTCTCACCAGGAATCCACTCAAGATTCCATTCCTGGGCTTCCCTGGCGACGTAGTTGTTAAGAATCCGCCTGCCAGTGCAAGGGACACGGGTTCGAGCCCTGGTCTGGGAAGATCCCACATACCGCGGAGCAACTAAGACCGTGCGCCACAACTACTGAGTCTGCGCTCTAGAGCCCACGAGCCACAACTACTGAAGCCCCCGCACCTAGAGCCCATGCTCCACAACAAGAGAAGTCACCGCAACGAGAAGCCTGCGCAATGCAATGAAGAGAAGCCCGCGCACTGCAATGAAGAGAAGCCCCCGCTCACTGCAACCAGAGAAAAGCCCACACGTAGCAATGAAGACCCAACACAGCCAAAAAATAAAATAATAAAATAAATTTTAAAAAAAAAACCTTAAAAAAAAAAAAACGATTCCATTCCTAAACTTAGTTGCTGCCAACTGCTTTCTGATTTTGACTCTAACTGCTAACTGTTGTCTGAGGGGTCTTCACTTCCCAGAAGCATCTACTTTGGGAAAGAAGTGTCTCCCAGAGGGGCATCTGCATTGTGGGAAGAATCTGGCAGTTATCCAGGAGAAAAACAATGAATAATGAGTCCATGACTTTGCCAGCGTGGTGTTGGAGGTCAAGGGAAATGAGAAAAAGCCCTGTGGAGGAAGAGGCTGCAGGATTCTGTTAAGTGGTGGATCCCACATGAGGTGTGGGATGCTCTAAAAGCAGCCTTAGAAGGTGATCCTAGACCTAATCAAACTCACAAGCTCTTGCACAGCAAAGGAAACCATAAACAATATGAAAAGACAACCTACAGATTAGAAGAAAATATTTGCAAATGATACAACCAACAAGGACTTAATTTCCAAAATATACAAACAACTCATACAACTCAACAACAACAAAAAAAACAACCCAATTGAAAAATGGGCAGAAGCCCTAAATAGACATTTCCCCAAGGAAGAAATACGGATGGCCAGTAGGCACATGAAAAGATGCTCAACATTGCTAATTATTAGCGAAATGAAAATTAAAACTACAATGAGGTACCATCTCACACCAGTCAGAATGGCCATCATTAAAAAGTCTACATATAACAAATGCTGGAGAGGGTGTGGAGAAAAGAGAACCCTCTTACACTGTTGGTAGGAATGTAAGTTGGTGCAGCCACTGTGGAAAACAGTATGGAGTTTCCTTAGTGAAGTAAAAATAGAATTACCATATGATCCAGCAATCCCACTCTTGGGTATATATCCAGACAAAACTGTAATTCAAAAAGATACATGCACCCCTATGTTGACAGCAGCACTATTCACAATAGCCAAGACATGGAAACAACCTAAACATGTCTATCGACAGATGAGTGGATAAATATGTGGTACATGTATACAATGGAATATTACTCAGCCATAAAAAAGAATGAAATAATGCCATTTGCAGCAACATGGATGGACCTAGGGATTACCATACGAAGTGAAGTAAGTCAGAAAGAGAAAGACAAATACCATATGATATCACTTATAGGTAGAATCTAAAAAATGACACAAATGAACCTATCTATGAAACAGAAACAGATCAGGGACGTAGAGAACAGACTGGTGGTTGCCAAGGGGTAGGGAGGTGGGAGAGGGTTGGAATGGGAGTTTGGGATTAGCAGATGCAAACTGGTATATATAGGATGGATAAACTACAACGTCCTACTGTAGAGCACAGGGAACTATATTCAGTATCCTGTGATAAACCATAATGGAAAAGAATATGAAAAAGTATGTATATACATGTATAACTGAGTCACTTTGCTGTACAGCAGTAATGAACACAACATTGTAATTCAACTATATTTGAATAAAAAATAAATTTTAAAAAATAAAAATAAGAAAAGGAAGGTGGTCCTAGAGGTGCTGAGCTCATACAGGATTGGAACTTGACAGCAGCAATCGGTTATCCCAAATTCAGCCTCGCAGCACCTCTCCCCAGCTTTGTCCACTCCTGTCTGATCTTCACCTGCACATCCTGCCTTTAGGGTTAGGGGCCTGGGCAGATTGAGATTAAACCAAAGTGAATCAGGAGGAAAGCAAACAAATGAAGTCCTCGTCTGAAGTGACATTTCTTAATATTTTACTCTTTATTTTCTGTGATTTATCTAACTTTAACTAATGGGACTAGACTAAGATATCAAGATATATCTATCTGGTATGGTTAAACCCTAAAAAGAAAAATTTTAAGCTTAATCAAGCAGCTCCAGCTTGTATTCCTGGGACAGAGGAATTGACTGGCTGAACGTTGGTTCTTGACAAACTTCCATCCTCTTCTTCTTGATACCAACATTACAATGGAAATGACAGAAGCCTACATGAATGACCTCTCCCCGAGACATTTTCATTATGAAAAGGAACATTTTTGTGTACATTTACACAACTGTAAATCAAAGGAAAAAAAAAGTTTTGTTTAGGGAATCAAGCCAGCAAGAGATTGGGTAAAATTGCAGGGATGGTCCCCAGGGACCTTGACCCCGAGGGGTTCTCCAGTACCAGCTGGTCAGATCTGTTCATGAGCAGAGAAGGTGAGACATGGGGGTCCATCCTGGCCCCTTCAATGCAGATTGAAGTGTTACATCATGAAAGAGGGCACATCCATCTGGAAATTAGACAACGTGAATACAAGTTTCGCTCACGCTCTTTCCTGTGCCATTGACTGAGTGCAGATCCCATTCTCACCCTTATTTTCCTGGTAAAATAAAAATAATATATGGATTCAGCTTGAAAATCAAAGAGTGTGGTGACATGTTACCATTCACATTATTATCACTCCTAAAGTTCTCAAAGTTCAGGAAATTGCAGGAAAAAAAAACCCATGGAAATTATTCTTAACTTCATTGCCCCAAAGCCACCAGAGTTTCCCCAAATTTAACCTATCTGAAAAAAAAGAAAACCTGCTGAATAAGTACCAGTTACCATTTAGCCCTTTAGAGTTGCAGGTTTGCGCTTAATAATCTCCAGAAAGGCTGATGCATGTGGATATTTTAGAGATGTGGGGGGAGGTTTGGAGAACATTGTCGTTTTGTTTTTTTTTTTAATTCCCACTATTATTCAGTGAGATAAAATGATGACAAGTCCATCAGCTAATCATCGCCTGATAAGAGGCATCGCACAATTTATGAAAGGAAAAAGACACTAACAAGCACATCCAAGGTAACCGAGGCTAATCACATTGTCTGCAGAAGGTTTCCGTTTACAGTTTCCATTACAGATGGTCGGCTGTGCCATGAAAACCGACTAAGCAGGCTGCTAGAAGAGGGAGGGGATATGGGGATATATGTATACATATAGCTGATTCACTTTGTTATACAGCAGAAACTAACACAACATTGTAAAGCGATTATACTCCAAAAAAGATGTTAAAAACACATATATATAAAGAATCTAAAAAAAAATAGTAAAAAAAAAAAAGCAGGCTGCTTGGCACCTAGGAGACATGACTGGGGCTTTCAGCGCTCATGTTCTGAAGTTTCATTTGTGTTCCAGGAGGCTCGGTGTAATGCACAGAATGAGTAACCTATGGCATCCAGCCAGGGAATGAATTCCTCCCTCCAATAAAGGAAGAACAAAGAGCTCGCCATACTTCTTACATCCCTGTCTGTCCAGCATCTCAGATGCCTTTGTAGGGAGCAGCAGGTAATAACCTGCAGCCGAGAGGTGCTTAGAATAAGTGTGGCAGCTCTGCTTCCCACCTTCACAGGATTGCCAGCATCTCTCCAAGCTGCTCACTTGGCAAAGCTGAGAAACCAGTTACTGAAGAAAATAACACCCTGCCATTTGCTCTGTTTCAATGTATACAGAAGGCACTGTTACAGCATGAAAACTACTTTTTTTCTGTGTATTAACAGGCTTATCATCAAGATACAATTGGTTCATGAAGTGTAGGAATCACCTCAACTCTTGGCCATGGGCTGGTGATGAGGACCTGCCGTCTGTCTAAAATGGGCCAGCACCTTCCTTTAGCACCAAAACCCACGTCTCCCTACTTCACCTGGACTTGCTGCTGGGTTTCTGGGGTTATGGCATCAACATTCTTCCTCTTTGAGAGATCGTGTAATCTGCAAAGAGTCAAGGGTTCTAGATTCTCACCTTGTTCTGTGACTCCATTCTGTCATTCATTTATTCAATCAGAAATATTTACTGGGGACTCACTGGGAACTAGACATCACCAAAGATATAGAAATGAATAAGATAGACAACAAAAACAGAAAAAAATGTATGTGTGTGTGTGTGTGTGTGTGTGTGTGAGAGAGAGAGAGAGAGAGAGAATGAAATAGACCATCCAGAAGCTCTGAATCGAGCACAGTAGCAGTGCCTGGGCAGTGACTTTAAACAGATCGCCTTTCTGATGACTCTAAGATCTGAACCAGTTGCAGGAGCCTGCCGTGCACAAGTTGGGGGCGAGGGCAGCCCTTGGCAAGGAAATTACTAGTGTCAGGTGGGCAAGGGCTGGAGCAAGCAGGGCAGGTGAGCCTTGATAAGGTGCTTGGACGGTGTTCTAACAGGTCGAGATAGTGTTGGAAGGTCTGAAGTAGGAAAGTAACATGGTCCATGCTTTTAAAAAATCACCTTAACTCTGTGTAGATGCTGAAATGTCCAGGGCAAGGGACCAAAAGACTAGTTAAGAGGCCACAGACCCGCCCAGGCAGAACACTCTAAATGGTGGGTGCCAGGGATGGAGGGGAGGGGATTGGGGTCCCATTGTTTATGAGATACAGAGCTTCAGTTTTGGAAAATGATGAACATTCTAGAGATGAACGGAGGTGATGGTTGCACAACAATGCTACTGCCCCAGAACTGTACACTTAAAAAGGGTGAAGATGGTAAGTTTTATGTTATGTATATTTCACCACAATAAAAAAAAAAAAGTGATTGGTAAGTTATTTTGTTGCTGATGGAATTTAGAGCCCTCACCCAACCTCTCAGATAAAACAAGATCAGGGGGAGGCGTTGGTGTCCTTTAGGGTTTTGTTTTTTACTTATAAAATTCACCTGTTATCAACACGATCTATTAGAAACTCAAAAATCCAAATAGTTTCTAAACAAGATTCAGTTACTAAAAGGTATAAGCTTTAAGGGTTCAACAAAGCAGTGACACAAAATGGTAATTAACTCAAATCCATCCACACAGCCTTTCCAAACATCTGTTCTCTTTTCCCCTCTGTTCCCTCTTTGGTAGCTGCTATTGTGAAGTTACCACCCATCCTGACCCTTTCACTCATTCAGAGGCAATCGTGATGTGTATACAATCACAGATAATATTATCAAGAAGGATGTAGGGTTTTTGTGTTTGTTTGTTTTTTTTTAATTTCTGTTTCTTTTTTTGACCATTCACCCAGTTTCCAGAGCACTGGCCATTCATTGTCTAGATCCCCTGGTCTATCCACGGGGTGCCTCACGCTCTCTTCCCCAGTGGTGCTGCCCACGGCATTTTCCTCTTTAACTCACCTCTGACTTTGCCTACGGTGGGAGTCTGCAGGGGTCTACAGTTCCTCCACTAGAGCGCTGAGGCATAAAATACTTGGCAAACCATGTGAATTCCTGCCAGTGGACCCCGCGTCATACACACTCAGTGGCGTGAGCTGCGTTACAGAACAGGATGGTGATGTCGATATTCCAGACCTGGCTTGGTGATCTTGGATAAGCCGCTTCCTGTCTCAGGTTGGCTTATGCCCTGGGATGAGGATTAAGTGCTGTTAACCAACATTTTAGAAATGGAGACCTGATTGAAATAAAGAGGCGTTTATTAGGGGGGGGTTGTTAGGACTGTAGCCCAAAGGAGCACATGAATTATGTTCCATCAGGCTATAAAATGGGGGAAGCTTCTAAGGGCAAAAACTGCAAGGCCATAGTTAGTTACATAAGTTGTTTGTCAAGAATTATAATTGGAGCTGGCAGGAAGTAAGGGGGCTTGTTAATCAAGGATCAGCTGGGGTCCAAAATGGTTGCATAGTTACAAGGCGGGGGGGGGAACCTTGAGACCATAAGATTGCAGCTGTCGGATGTTGTTTCCAATATGACTGGTGGCGGCCTTGGGTTTGATGCAATTCAGAGAAATTCAAGTTCCCAGTGGTGGAGGGATATGTCTGAGACCAGGTCCTCATTGGCCCCCCAACTCCATTTTTAGATGCCTGGGCACTCATCCCTTCTAAGTCCACTAAGGGAACCAACATTTTTAGCATTTTCGCTGTGTTTCATCTCGATTCTTCCCCCCAAACTCTCTGCTCCTAACCTGCTCCATTCTAGTCCACTGAGATGATTAGGGCTCCTCATGACGTTTTCCAGGGAGAAACCCGTTAAACAACCTAACTTTTTAAAAATGGACAAAATTTGTTTTTTTTAACATCTTTACTGGAGTATAATTGCTTTACAATGGTGTGTTAGTTTCTGCTGTATAACAAAGTGAATCAGCTATACATATACATATATCCCCATATCTCCCCCCTCTTGCGTCTCCCTCCCACCCTCCCTATCCCACCCCTCTAGGTGGTCACAAAGCACCGAGCTGATCTCCCTGTGCTATGCAGCTGCTTCCCACTAGCTATCTATTTTACATTTGGTAGTGTATATATGTCCATGCCACTCTCTCATTTCGTCCCACCTTACCCTTCCCCCTCTCCACATCCTCAAGTCCATTCTCTACGTCTGCGTCTTTATTCCTGTCCTGCCCCTAGGTTCTTCATAACCTTTTTTTATTTTTTAGATTCCATATATATGTGTTAGCATACAGTTTTTGTTTTTCTCTTTCTGACTTACTTCACTCTGTATGACAGTCTCTAGGTCCATCCACCTCACTACAAATAATTCCATTTCGTTTCTTTTTATGGCTGAGTAATATTCCATTGTATATATGTGCCACATCTTCTTTATCCATTCATCTGTTGATGGACACTTAGGTTGCTTCCATGTCCTGGCTATTGTAAATAGAGCTGCAATGAACATTTTGGTACATGACTCTTTTTGAATTATGGTTTTCTCAGGGTATGTGCCCAGTAGTGGGATTGTTGTGTCATATGGTCGTTCTATTTTTAGTTTTTTAAGGAACCTCCATACTGTTCTCCATAGTGGCTGTATCAATTTACATTCCCACCAACAGTGCAGGAGGGTTCCCTTTTCTCCACACCCTCTCCAGCATTTATTGTTTGTAGATTTTTTTGATGATGGCCATTCTGACTGGTGTGAGGCGATACCTCATTGTAATTTTGATTTGCATTTCTCTAATGATTAGTGATGTGGAGTATCCTTTCATGTGTTTGTTTGCAATCTCTATATCTTCTTTGTAGAAATGTCTCTTTAGGTCTTCTGCCCATTTTTGGATTGGGTTGTTTGTTTTTTAGATATTGAGCTACATGAGCTGCTTGTATATTTTGGAGATTAATCCTTTGTCAGTTGCTTCGTTCGCAAATATTTTCTCCCATTCTTAGGGTTGTCTTTTCATCTTCTTTGTGGTTTCCTTTGCTGTGCAAAAGCTTTTACGTTTCATTAGGTCCCATTTGTTTATTTTGTTTTTATTTCCATTTCTCTAGGAGGTGGGTCAAAAAGGATCTTGCTGTGATTTATGTCCTAGAGTGTTCTGCCTATGTTTTCCTCTAAGAGTTTTATAGTGTCTGGCCTTACATTTAGGTCTTTATTGTATTTTGAGTTTATTTTTGTGTATGGTGTTAGGGAGTGTTCTAATTTCATTCTTTTACATGTAGCTGTCCAGTTTTCCCAGTACCACTTATTGAAGAGGCTGTCTTTTCTCCATTTTATATTCTTGCCTCCTTTATCAAAAATTAGGTGACCGTATGTGCATGGGTTTATCTCTGGGCTTTCTATCCTGTTCCATTGATCTATTTTTCTGTTTTTCTGCCAGTAGCACACTGTCTTGATTACTGTAGCTTTGTAGTATAGCCTGATTCCTCCAGCTCCGTTTTTCTTTCACAAGATTTCTTTGGCTATTCGGGGTCTTTTGTGTTTCCACACAAATTGTGAACTTTTTCTTCTAGTTCTGTGAAAAATGCCAGTGGTAGTTTGATAGGGGTTGCACTGAATCTGTAGATTGCTTTGGGTAGTATAGTCATTTTCACAATGTTGATTCTTCCAATCTAAGAACATGGTATATCTCTCCAACTGTTTGTATCATCTTTAATTTCTTTCAGCAGTGTCTTATAGTTTTCTGCATACAGGTCTTTTGTCTCCTTAGGTAGATTTATTCCTAGGCATTTTATTCTTTTTGTTGCAGTGGTAAATGGGAGTGTTTCCTTAATTTCTCTTTCAGATTTTTCATCATTAGTGTATAGGAATGCAAGAGATTTCTGTGCATTAATTTTGTATCCTGCTACTTTACCAAATTTGTTGATTAGCTCTAGTAGTTTTCTGGTAACATCTTTAGGATTCTCTATGTATAGTATCTTGTCATCTGCAAACAGTGACAGCTTTACTTCTTTTCCAATTTGGATTCCTTTTATTTCTTTTTCTTCTCTGATTGCTGTGGCTAAAACTTCCAAAACTATGTTGAATAATAGTGGTGAGAGTGGGCAACCTTGTCTTGTTCCTGATCTTAGTGGAAATGGTTTCAGTTTTCCACCATTGAGAACGATGTTGGCTGTGGGTTTGTCATATATGGCCTTTATTATGTTGAGGTAAGTTCCCTCTATGTCTACTTTCTGGAGGGTTTTTATCATAAATGGATGTTGAATTTTGTTGAAAGCTAAAAATGGACAAAATTATGTGAAATTACCTAAATACCAAAGTTATCTAAAAAGATATCCAAACAGTTAATAATGATACTCAACATCATTTGTCATCAAGAAAATGTAGGGGGGCTTCCCTGGTGGTGCAGTGGTTGAGAATCTGCCTGCGAATACAGGGGACACGGGTTTGAGCCCTGGTCTGGGAAGATCCCACATGCCGCGGAGCGACTAGGCCCGTGAGCCACAATTGCTGAGCCTGCGCGTCTGGAGCCTATGCTCCGCAACAAGAGAGGCCGCAATAGTGAGAGGCCCGCGCACCGCAATGAAGAGTGGCCCCCACTTGCCGCAACTAGAGAAAGCCCTCGCACAGAAACGAAGACCCAACACAGCCATCAATAAATAAATAAAAAATAAATAAAAATTAAAAAGAAAAGAAAATGTAAATAGCCACAGTGAGACATGGCTACACATCAAAATGGGTTAAAAAGAAATAGGTACCAAGTGCATATAAGGATGTGGGGCAACTGGGAATCCATATACTTTGGAAAATTGTTTGGGTGTCTTTCCAAAAGCTCAACTACTCCTACGCTACTATCCAGATATTTCACAGGGGAGTGCTCATGTTACCAGAAAACGTGGGCAAGGATATTCACAATGGCATTATTAATAATAGTCAAATCAATATAGATGACAAAATACATTTTAGCATTCACCAACAGAACAGTACAGGCACACAACACAACACAACACAAACAAAACAAAAAACCATGTGGGTGACTCTCATAGCCATGGCCTTGAGCAAAAGCGCACACACTGTGTGATCCTGTTTGTGTGAGGTTCAAGGACAGACCAGAGGTTCCTCCTGGACTGACGGGAGGGGCAGGAAGGAGTGAGGCTGGGGATGCCCTGCATCTCCATCTGGGCAGTGGTTATGAGGCTCTGGATGCGCACATGACATATGCAAGTAAAATCAGTGTCCTTGCTCATGTGTATTTTAAGCCTCAGTTAAGAGAGAGAGACTTGAGACACATCAGCTGAATGTGATGTGCAGAACTTGCTTGGATCCTGTTTTGAATAAAATATCTGTAAAAAGGCATTCATGACATAATCAGGACACAGTGACTCTGACAATACTGCATGATGTTAAGTAATGATGGTTTACATATGCTGATGGTATCACAAGATGTGTTTTTTATGCCCTTCTCTTCTAGAATTCGTGCTGAAGCCTGAAATGACAGGGTATTTGGACTTTGCTTCAGAGTAATGCAGCGGGGTCTGGGAGGAGAACCAAGGGTACAGAGGGCACAGGTGGGGGCCACTTTGATGATGGGTTCGGGGATTCATTGCACTTTTCTCTTTACTTTTGTGTTTGGAGGGAAAATTTCATAATAAAAAAAAAAAGATTATTTACAAAGTATCTAGATTTGGGGAAGGCCGAGGGGGAAAATACAAATGTTAAAATACAATTTGATTTTAAAACAAAGGCTGTTGTTGCCTCACAGTGTGAGGTGTGAGGTGGGGGTGTGAAATCACATAACTGCTCCTGCCCCGGGGCTGCCTGGCCCTCCCAGCACCTCTGATCACTGACAGGGCCCTCGGGCAGGCAGAGCCCACCACGGCCATAGGGAAGTCCCCGAGGCTGGCAGAAGCACCCCTCCCCAGGGCCCCAGAGCTCCTTCTTCCTCTGAGAGGTCGTCCTAGGCAGTTGTGTGTTCACCTGAGTTCATCGCTGCTGTCTCCACCCGGCTTCTCTTGTCCTTGAACGAGAGGCCGCAGGATATTATTAGCTCCCCAGCCCTGTACCGCCCCCTCCCCTGGGCATCTCTGTGCTATGCTTTTCCCAGATGAAGGCGTTGGGATGGCTACTGCTGTGAGCCAGGAAGCTGCAGCCCTTGTGGGGTTGTGACCGTAGACCACACTTCCCGACTGGAGGAAAGATGTTTGGGAACTATAACAAGGTGAAGATGCCCTGCTAATGTTAACATATAGAGGCTCCAAGGAGCCCTAGAGTAAAACGTAGGAGAACAGAGCTACCTAGCTTTGCTCCTGAGCACAGGTGAGCCCAGAGTAGTTAATGAAGGGGCATCTTGGAACAGCCCTCTAATCCTCCTCAGGACTCCCACTTGGGGAACACTGCCCAGAAGCTTCCCCCAGAGCAGATGTTCGGAACCGGGATCCATGCTTGGGATCCACGCTTGGGTTGGGTGGGGAGCAACTTGCAGTCATGCTTTGCGTGTCTGGGTGTGTCCCCTTCCAGAGCAGGGGCCCTCGGCTTCATCAGCTCCCAGACTGTCCAGAGCCCCCTGAAAGTAATGAGAACCAGGGCACTCGGGAGATGTGCCCGGCGAGGGGTATTTGGTGTGTTCTCGGTGAGTGTGGGATTTGAAGGTGCCACATCACAGCTGAATACAATTCTCTTTCAGGGTTGTCTATCACTTTGAAGATCTTGTCCTACAAATTATGAGATGGATCGGGTTCCCGTTTTAAAACCAGGAGCAAAGGACTCTTGAAAAGCAAGAGGTCAAATCCAGAACACCGACACAGGGGGCAGGGTGGGTGGTCCATCTGTAACAGGAAAGAGCCAAATCTGGCTACATGTTGGATCTGTTTCTTTTACTTTAACCTCTGTTTTCCACTGCTTTTGTTCACTAAAAGGGTGCCTCGGGGAACCCCGCCCCTCTGCCTGAATGTTAAACCAAAGTGCCTTTGTTCAGGCAAACATCCTGACCCTGTCCACCTGTGGATGGCTGCAAGAAAGAAGAAATTAACACATCCCCTCCCCGAGGCTGGCCATTCCAGGGGATATTTGCAAATCTTATGGCCTTTTTACTTTACTTCCTCATCTCCTCCCCCTCTCTGTGCTATAAAAGAAACTGGCCTCCAAACACGGATAAGATGGTTATTTTGAGACTTTAGTCTGCTATCTTCTTGGTCTGCCAGCTTTCCGAATAGAATAAAGTCATCTTCCTTGCCTCAACAACTCGTCTCTGATTCATTGGCCTGTCGTGCAGCGAGCAAAGCGAGCTGGGACTCAGTAACACATCTTCCACACGTGTACCGCTGACCTGGAAAAGCTTGAGTTTGTGGGGAGAATCGCGTTAGGCAAACTTTCTGCTTGGCTCTTTTATCTACTCAAGATTCTGCTGAAGGCTAAACAAACCGTCTCTGTGCCACTGTGTGTCTCTATAGAAGGTCTGCTAACAATTCCAAATTGTACCGCATAACGCAAGGGACCATGTGATCGGTATGAAGAAGACTGAAGTCCTAAAAATCATGGTTTGTGCTTGAAACTATAGACGGGGTCTGATCTGACACCAAAGGGAGGTGCTTGGTGTCTGATAAAAAAGAAACTTGGGCTTTCATATTTTGCTCTTTGTAGGTTTTCAGCTTGATCTTAAATTTTTATTTAATTTGTTTTTATTATTGACAACCCATTTTATTGGAATTTTTCTTTCTTGTTTAGTTTACCTTCTAGTTCACCAAACTGTAGCATGCATAGTAATAAAATATGTATTTTATTATTGAATAGTTAATAATACATGTTGTTGTAAAAAATTGGAAACTAAAAATCACCCAGAATTTAAACATGTCAGAGGAAACTATGGCTTACAGAAACAGAGATTTGAAAATGTAGCCCTTTCATCCTCTCTGGAGGCCTAAGTCATGTGTCTCTTCCTTCCCATATTTTAAGGAAACATACACTCTATATATAGTTCAAAGTTCCTGAGATTCCTATGAGTTTAATGTACAGCTGGAGAGCACAAGTGGTCAGTTCCTTAGGCCTCGGCAAAATGTACTGCGGAATGGCATCTAACAATACATTACCAGGAAGTGTCCCCGTAATAACTGCAGAAGGGTGTGGCCACAGCTATTCCGCACTTCTGTTCTGCACCCACCCAGGTCTGAGTCACAGAACTCCCTCCTTATCAGCCGCCCCGCTTTCCACAGACCCTGCCTCTGACCTTGCCCGCACCTTCACCTCCTCGCCTCACTCTGGCCTCACCCAGTCCTGTCAATTCAGCAGCCATAACCACCCTGCATTTCAGGACCAGCAAAAAGGACAGAGATGGTCTGAGTTAAACATGGATTTTAAATGTATGAAGGATATCCAAAATTTACATTTTGAATCCAAACTACAGATTTCCCCCTACTATGTAGATGGGAAATCATCAATTTGTCCCCCAGTGTTTGTTCATGTGGATCTGTTTCCTAAAACTGTACAAATGTAAAGTTTTTAATCTCTGGTAATAGGCTATTACAAAGAAATTGCTTTTCTTCTGTTATTGTTCAGCTCAGTCATCTTCATATATGCTTAATCCTTACTAGTCACTTACGTTATTTCATTTTCTTCTGTTGTTGTTGTTTTTTTTTTTCATTTCCCTTGGAATATCAATGTCTTTGTTACTGGTTTCTACAAACTCATTTATGACTAAGGATGTTAACCATTTGTCATTCAATGCAAATGAAATACCATGTTTTATTGCCATCAATTTACTACAGTGTTGTGTATTTTGGTTGTGTATTAAAATATAATCATGTTGTGTTTTTTAAAAAAGTATGGAATAAATTCTTAGCTGAACAGATCAATCAAAAAGGAGGCAACTCTAATTTCCAACATCAGGAATGGAAGAGGAGGCAGGGCTGTAGATCCTGCAGACACAAAAAGAATCATCCAGCAACATGATGGTCAACATTATGCCGATAAATTTCACAACTTAGAGGATATGGACGAATTCCTTGAAAAGTATAACTCAAGAAATGTATAAAAAAGGAAAATTTACTTGGGATATGAATCTTTCCAGCCAAGGTTACAGAGCTTATAAATCAGTCCAACAGCTTCAGGGGAAAATATAAAGAGACCAAAGAGTGACCCTAGACAGAAAAGAAATAGCTCATGTCTTAAAACTGTGTTTGGTGTAGTTTCCAGAATCAACAAAGTATGGGCTGTGGGCTGTGTTAACTATTTTAGATTTGGGGAGATTTGTCTTTGATTAGATCAAATTGGGGAATGTTGCATCTGACTTTCAAGCTTTGAACACTAAAAATGGTCTATTTGGGGGCTTTCCTGGTGGCGCAGTGGTTGAGAATCTGCCTGCCAAGGCAGGGGACACGGGTTTGAGCCCTGGTCTGGGAGGATCCCACATGCCGCGGAGCAACTGGGCCCGTGAGCCACAACTACTGAGCCTGCGCATCTGGAGCCTGTGCTCCGCAACAAGAGAGGCCGCGATAGTGAGAGGCCCGCACACCGCGATGAAGAGTGGCCCCCACTTGCCGCAACTAGAGAAAGCCCTTGCACAGAAACGAAGACCCAACACAGCCAAAAATAAAAATAAATAAATAAATAAATTTTAAAACACTTAAAAAAAAAAAAACTGTTCTATTTGGGTATGTGAACATCAGTGGGAAGGCAGAGTGTAGGATGAGGTAAGAAGCAGAAAACCCTGGTCCTGAGACAGAGGGGAGCAGAGGATGCAGGACATCCCCCACCCTCTCTGAAGTGCTGAGATGCCTGATGGTCTTAAGCCCAACAGATTTCTGGTGGTCACAACCTTTCCACCACCCCTTCCCCAAAATGACAAAAGGTATTTGCATCTTTTGTGCTTTTTATAATTACTTTCCCAAACCAGTCACATTTATATGTGTTTTGTACAGTAGTTTCAAAAATAAACTTTTATTTATTCCTTTATATTTCTTTCATTTTTCAGTCTGTTTCCATGTTTCTTGGTTTTAGAATTTCTCTTGTTCTAGAGGATCTTTATTTCAAGGTCAAGGATTCTGTAGATTCCCTTCCCCTTTGCTCGACCCAAGGCCCAATGGATCCCCCATAATCTTGACAAACTATGGCAATAAAATGTTTTAGCTCTGACAGTTGGCAGATGGTTTGGTCATATGACAAATGCTTTTTCATTCCAGTTTACAGATTAAATCTGGAAATACAATGACGGTGGCAGTGACTTAATGTTTAAAGCCCCACAAAGGATCAGGGGTTCTACTTTTAGACTGAGCTGACATTTTAGGAATTTTCTGGGCAATGCCATCTTTATCACCTTCTCCTTGATATACAGTCAGTTTCCAAACCTGGGATTTATTTTTTTGCTCTGCTAATTCCTTTGCTTAGGAGACTTTGGCAAGATGTGACATCCCCAAGCTCTGTCCAGGGGCTGTGTCCTCTGTGTTGCTTTGGAGAAGACTTTTCTCCTGAGGAAGAGGCTTGACCATGAGGATGAGTTAGTGTTTAGGGCAGTAACAAGTTTGGAGGGTGAGCTTTTAGAGGCACTCATCCATAAGTGGGATAATCATATAATTTCCCATCCTAACTGGGGCATTTCAACTTTATATTTTGAAGAAATTTCAAACTTACAGAAAAGTTACAAGTATGGTACAAAGAACTCTTTTTTGCGCCTTGAAACCATTTAAGAGTAACTTGCTGACAGGATGCCCATCATTCCTGAATACGGTAATGTGTCTTTCCTACATGCAGGGACATTTTCCTACCTAACCAAAATAGAATCATCAAAATCAGGAAACTAACATTGACACTTTACCCCATCTAGTCCTCAGCCTCCCTTCAGCCTTCACCAATTGTCCTGATAATGACTTTTACAGAAACAGAATCTAGATCAGAATCACATGTTGCATTTAGTCATCATGTATTTTCAGTTGCCTGCAACCTAGAAGAGCTCCTTGGTTTCTCCCTGACTTTCACGGCTTTGACATTTTTAAGAGAACAGGCTATAGAATATCCCTTAGTTTGTATTATTCTAATGCTCTCTCACAATTAAACTCAGGGTGCATCTCGGGCCGGAACCTCACATAAGTGATGCTGTGCTCTTCTCATTGCATCTCATCAAGTGGCACAACTTGTCCTATTACTGGTGATGTGTTTTATTCACCTGATTGAGGTGCTCTCTGCCAGACTTCTCCACTGAAAGTTTGCTTTTTTCCTCTTTGTAATAAATATGTATAATGAGGGAAGTATTTCTGACTCTGTAAATATCCTGGATCCCATCAATTCTTATCAGACTTACTGGGCTCCAACTGATGGCTTTTTGATTGAATTGTACAAACACTAGAGGAAAATGAAAGAGGAAAAGGAGGAGCCAAACGAGGACAAATATGCAAAGACATCGATGGGGCTGTCTTGGGCAAATAGACACATGGTCCTTGTAGCCAGCAACCTCTAAAGTGGCTCTTACTGATATTGTCACCCCTGTGCTATAGCCTCCCCTTGAGGGTGGGGTGAACCTTGTCATTTACTTCTAATAAACAGAATATAGAAAAAGTGGTGGGGGGCATCACTTTCAAGACTGTGACTTCCATCCTGGCGGCCTTCTCTACCTCTCTCTTGGACCCCTCACCCCAGGGAAGCCAGTTGCCTATATGAAGGCAGCCCTGTGGGAGGCCCGTGAAGTGAGGGGCCAAGCCTGCCAACACCCAGTGAGTGACCTTCACCCACACCCACCTCGCCTGGCCACACCTTCAGATGAGACCACAGCTCTGGCTCACAATTTGAGTACAGCTTCGTGAGAAACCTGGAGTCAGAGGCACCCAGCTAAGCCACACCTGGATGCCTGACCCACAGAGATGATAAATGTTTGTTGTTTTAATCAACTGAGCTTTGCAGCGATCTGTTATGTAGCAACCGAGCTCTAATAGACTTATCATATCCCACAGGTATTTCCGGGTATCACTCACAGAAGCTGTGGTCAGCGTTACCTACCACATTTCCACCAACCTTACCCAGAACACCACGCACAAGGCCTTGGGGGTCAGAGATCTAAAAGAGCTGTGTGAACACAGGCAGTCACCTTGTTTGACCTCTAAACCTACTCCATTATCTTTAAAATGGGGAAAATAACCTCTAGCCCACTGACCCCTGGGGAAGGTTAATGGAAAGTTCCCAGCACCATCTCTGGCACACGGGTGGACTCTAGGAAACGCTACCTCTCAATCCCACGTTACTAAACAATCAGCCGAAGAGAAAATTAGCTTCTAACCAATGACTGACCTCAGTTAAGCGGAATCATATGCATGTTGCAAAGATCAGTCACTCTGCCCTGGGGTATCACTGAGGAACAGCTAGAGGGAAGGCACGCCGCCCACTTGTGCCTGAAAGTCCAAGACCTGCTTCCTAGAGGCTCCCCTGCTAGACTGCCCACTGCCTGTGCCCAAGCGGCTTCCTTGGCTTCATGTTGAGTAGCGTCACCTCCCGGTTTTGAGTACAGCCCGGAAATTGTGACTCTGGCTTAGCAACAAGTGAAAAGCAGAACAAACTGAAAAACCAACAACTCCATTTTTTTTTTTTTTGAATTTTATTTTATTTATTTTTTATACAGCAGGTTCTTATTAGTTATCTATTTTATACATATTAGTGTATACATGTCAATCCCAATCTCCCAATTCATCCCATCACTACCCACCACCACTACCACTTTCCTCCCTTGGAAAAACCAACAACTTTTCTTGGATCCTTTGGAGAAGTGAGGTCCCAGGGGAAGCTGTGCCCACAAAATTGGAGAAACTGATGGGCGGATACACAGAATCACCACTTACTGGAGGAGAAACCCATGAGCAGAAACCTCTGTGGGAACCAGCGCCGGGACAGGAGACCTGAGCTGGGACTGAGGCATTGCTGGAGGCTTGGTGTGCACAGGCCTAAGTTTAAAACTCCGAGGGGGTGGCCCTGGTGTGGGGTGGGGGGTCCCACACTTCTGTGAGTTTTACCTCCCAGAGCTCTACCATGTCCTCACAGTATCTTAGAAAAATCTCCTAGTGCTCCCAGCATTTGCAATACACCACAGCGCTCTGTGCTTCTCAATAAGGCCTTCCCTCCAGCCTAATCTATTGGAGTCTGATCAGAGCCCAACTGACTTGGGAAAAGGAAAATACCCAATGCCAGCCCCCTTTAGCCACACCGTCCCACCTAAGAGGGGAACAAAACAGGAAGCACTTGTGAAGTTCACAGCCCAGAGGCACAGACTCACTAAAGGATTAGAACTGATCATAGGATCACACATCCCCCTCCCCCCGCACCCCACCATCATGTCACTAACTGTGCTGTTTACCTTTTACCCAATACAACACATCCACCTTTCAACAGAAAATTAAAAGGCAGAAACACAGTTGAAGAAATTGAACAAGCATCAAACCCAGAGTCAGATTTGGCAGGAATGTGAAAATTATGAGACCTAATATATTAAAACCTATGACTCATATGCGAGGGTTTACATGGATAAAGTGGAGAGTGTACAAGGACAGATGGGTGATGTAAGTGGAAAGAAATTCTAAGACAGGGTCTACAAGAAATGCTGGAGATTAAAAACACTGTCACAGAAATGAAGGATGCTTTTGATGGGCTCATTAGTAGACTGGACTTAGTTGAGGAAAGACTCTGAGATTGAGGGTATAGAAACTCCCCAAACTGAATGTCAAAGAGAAAAAAGATTTAAAACCAAAAAGGACAGAATATCCCAAACTGTGGGACAACAAAAAAAAACTGTGACTAACATCCACATACCGGAAGGACAAGAGAGAGGGAAAGGAACAGAAGAAGCAGGGAAGCAATAATGATGGGGAATTTCGTCCAGTTAATATGAGACACTAAACCACAGACCCAGGAAGCTGAGGGAACAACAAGCAGGATAAAAATAAACAAAAAAACAAAGTATACTTAGACATATCATATTCAAATTGCAGAAAATCAAAAATAAAGAAAAAGCCCTGAAAGAAGCCAGAGGAAAGAAACACCTTACCTACAGAGGAACAAAGATGAGAATTACATCCAACTTCTCTGCAGAAACCAAGCAAGCAAGAAGAGAGTGGAATGAAATATTTAAAGGATTGAGCAAAAAATCCACCCACTGAGAACTTTGTATCCTGTGAAATTATCCTTCAAACATGAATGAGAAAAAAAAGGCTTTCTCAGACAAACAAAAATTAAGGGAATTTGTTGCCAGTAGACATTTCTTTTTTTTTTTTTTTTCTGTTTTTTAAAGGTTTTTGCTTTTTTTTTTTTTTTTAATTTATTTATTTATGGTTGTGTTGGGTCTTCGTTTCTGTGCAAGGGCCTTCTCCAGTTGCGGCGAGCGGGGGCCACTCTTCATCGCGGTGCGCGGGCCTCTCACCACTGCGGCCTCTCTTGTTGCGGAGCACAGGCTCCAGACGCGCAGGCTCAGCAGTTGTGGTTCACAGGCCCAGTTGCTCCGCGGCATGTGGGATCCTCCCAGACCAGGGCTCGAACCCGTGTCCTCCGCACCGACAGGCAGACTCTCAACCACTGCGCCACCAGGGAAGCCCCGCCAGTAGACATTTCTTACAAGAAATGTTAGAAGTTTTTTCAGAGAGAACGAACATAATATAGGTCAGAAACTCAGATCTACAGAAAAGAAAGGAAGAACACTAGAGAAAGAATAAACGAAGGCAAAATAAAAACTTTTACTTTTCTTATTCTTAATTACTCTAACAAATGTTTGTTCAAAATAACAATAACGATAATGTATTAAATGCATATACATTTTAGGTTACATTTAAGGTTGTCAAACCAATCTTTGACAAAGGAGCAAAGGCAATACAATGGAGCAAAGATAGACTTTTTTAGCAAGTGGTGCTAGAAAAACAGGACATCCGTATGCAAAAAGAATGAATCTAGACACAGACCTTACATGCTTCACAAATATTAACTCAAAATGGATCATAGAACTAAATGGAAAACACAAAACAATAAAACTCCTAGAAGATAACATCAGAGGAAAATGAGCTAAAGTTGGATTTAACCAGGGCTGTCAGTTGCCAAACGAGGAGGAGGGAGGAGCAAGGGGATGCTTACAGTGATGACCTGAGATCTGAGCCGGGAAGGAAGGTGTGAGGACTCCTGCTTCTGGTCAAGATGGAGCTAAGGGATCAGATTTATCCTCCCACCTTAAACAACTGAAAAAGTGGACCTCCCCGCCCCCCCCCCAAAAAAGCTATATACCTCAAACAATGGTGTTCAGATATTGGAAGACAGGAAGCTCTGGCAGGAATGCCTGAGAGATAAGAAACAAAGAAGTTTAGTCTATGGTTGTCCACCTTACCACCTGGAGAGGATCCTGGTTGCAGACAAGGAAGGGAAGCCTTGGGAAGAACCCAGCAGCCTCCCTGAGGTGAGGGAATGGAGCTGGGGGGTCTGGGGAGGCCACAGCAGCTGCAGAGAAAGAGAGTGCTGCGGAGAGCCCCTTACGTCTTCAGGGGAAAGCACTTGGTACCCAGGGTGAGAAGAGCCATCAGAAGGAGCAGAGGGACCCCCGCCCCGTGAACCACCCGTCTTGGGGTGCGCAGAGCATCGGCTGAGGGCTCAAGGGTGTTGCCTCAATAGCTGCACAAGATTAGGCTGCTCTGACCTCACCTAACGAAGCGTAAAAGCAAGACCCCAAGGGATCAACTCTCTCCTTACTTAACCACATCCCAGGAAAAGCTCAAGAAGAGTAAAATCATCCAAGAATATTCAGCACCAACAAGGTAAAATGTGGAAGGATAAATGGAATGAATACCCCAGTGGCCTGGGAGGATGGTGAGGCATGGAATTCTAGAGAGAGGAAACTGGGAATCTAGGACGTGTTGCTCAGAAATGGGGTCCTTGAAAATAAGGTGGGGCCAGAGCTGTAGTTACTGCTAATGACAACAATATCTTGAGTAAAACTCTGAACATGCAGGACAAGTCCAGTGGAGGAGAGGGGCTCAAGAGCCGAAAGGCCAGTATCATCAAAAAGACGAGAAATAACAAGGGTTGTCAACGACGTGGAGACAGGAAACCCTGTGCCCTGTTGGTGGGAATGTAAATTGGTGTAACCACTGTGGGAAACAGTATGGAGGTTCCTTAAAAAAACAATTGGAACTACCATATGATCCAGCAATTCCACTCCTGGGTATATATCCAAAGGAAATGGAATCAGGGTCTTGAAGAGATATCTTGACCCCATGTTCATTGCGATATTATTCACAATAGCCAAGACATAGAAACAACCTAAGTGTCTGTCAATGGATGAATGAATAAAGAAGATGTGAAATATATACAAATATTATACAAATATAATAATGAAATATTATTCAGCCATGAGAAAAAAGGAAATCCTTCCATTTGCAACAATGTGAATGAAGCTTGAGGGCATTAAGTCAGACACAGACGTATCGTGTATGATATAATCTCACTTACATGTGGAATCTGAAAAAGCCGAACTCATAGGAACAGAAAGTAGAATGATGATTACCAGGGATTAGGGGGTGGGAGAAATGGGGAGATATTGGTCAAAGGGTACAAACTTCCAATTATAGGATTTACAGGTTCTGGGGAATCTCATGTACAGCATGGTGATTACAGCTAATAACACTTTTATATACTTGAGTGCTGCTAAGAGAGTAGATCTTAAATGTTCTCACAGCAAAAAGAAATGATAATTATATGGTGTGGTGGAAGCATTAGGTCAGCTATGGTGGTGATCATTTTGCAATATGCAAATGTATCATACGAACACGTTGTACACCTTGAACTTAAACAATGTTATGTGTCAAGTATATTTCAATAAAGCTGGAAGAAAAAAAGAACCGGGAGGCCCGGTTGTGGAAAAGATCATGCATGAGAGCACTGAAACTGTCAGGAATTGAAGCAGATGTTATACTGGAGAGAATAACAGGGAGCCGAGATCTTTAATCACCTACGGTGCCATCCATTACGACAGCCATTAGCCATGCCTGGCGATTTCCATTTTAATTTTTAAACTTAAATTAATTACTCTAAAATAACATTTAAAAACCGCATCCTTAGTTGCAGTAATTACATTTCAAGTGTTCAACAGCTACCAAACAGCACAAGGCAGACATGGAATATTTCCTCCATGGCAGAAAGTTCTGTTAAACAGCCCTGGACTAAGATGAAGGGAAGTGACACTGAGGAGGACAGAAAAGCAGCATCAGTGCGGGGGACTTGCTTTGGGTACAACATGGGTGAAGGAATTGGGCTTAAAGGCACAGACCCTTCCCCTCCTTCCCATTGTCTATCTGGTCTCTGCAGCAGCAAGAAACGAAGCTGGAAGTCAGGTGTGATCTATCCGGAAAGACCGGTCTTCTTGAAGATGCTGATGGGATTATCCCAACCTTGAACCACTTTAGAATGTGCCATTTTTAATGGAATATTTCTTGGGCTTCATATCCTCAAGCATTTCAATTGCTCTATATTTCTGGTGCACTCTTGAACCAGCATTGATGTCCTCCCCGGTTTAGGAGGGAGTGAGCTCCAGACAGCCCAGGATTTATTGGAGCAGCTGAGACAATCCTCCAGTTGCACCGTGGGTGGGGTGATGACATGGCACCTGCAGGGTAACATCTCAGGGGAGTTTTTGTCCGAGAGCCTTGTGAAAAGACAGGGGCATAAGGGGATGGAAGATGGAAATTAAAGTGAACAATTTAACTCAAGTTAATTTGCTTGAATGACGGAAGATAAGGTGGCCTAGAGATGAATTCAGAATGATTTTGCAAAGAAAGGCTAGATTGTTTTTGCTTCCAGAGAGAGGCTCTCAGCACGGAGCCCACGTGCCTGAGTTAAGGCCGGTGGGGTGACTGAGCTAGAATCCCCACCCCTTAGGGCTCTGCAGGCACCCTGGATCTGTGACCCACCCCCAGATCAGACCTCTGCTGAATAGGCCTTAGGCCAAGGAATGTTTTGAATGCTTAGAGAGCCCGGGGAAGTAGAAATTTTAAAAAAGACAAGTAGAAGTTGCCCCTTGTCCTCACGCTGGCACCTACTCTATTTCTGTGAATGAGACCACTTGGAAAGTAGAAGTGCATCCTGGGTCCAGGCAGCAGCAGACACGACCGGGGCAGAAGGAACCAGTGAGGGTTGGTACCCGAGGCCAGAACCGGGCTGTGAGGGAGCTGGGATGTAGGATGAGACATCCAACCCTTGGAAATGTGTGTGCAAGCCGCTTCCCGGGCACCAAGTCCAGCATGATGACAGGTGACCCTGAGCCAACGAGCTTCTGATGTCCCTTCTCACAGCCTGGCTCAGGGTGGCCTCAGTGCCCAAGGAGGGGTAGGGAGAGGGCTGGGAAGGACAGGAAAGTATCAGGATGGCGGCTCAGCCCCCGCAAGAGGGTAATGGATGTGGGAACCAGACACCTCTTTCCAGGAAGGGGGGACGGTTGGACAAATGGCAGGAAGGGTGATGGCCTGGGTGAAAGCATGAAGTCTGGGATGGAGAGGAAAATAGCTCGAGTTAACTGTGGTTTCTGTAAGGCGCCAGGGTTCCACTGATCCCTGTGTGGCTCCAGGGTCATCAGGAATGTTGAAACCCAGAACCAAGGGCAGTGGCATCTTCAGAAAGAAAAAAACAATGAAGCGTTACTCACAACAGCCAAGATATGGAAACAACATAAATGTCTATTGACAGATGAATGGATAAAGAAGATGTGAAACACACACACCCACACACATACGCACAGTGGAATATTATTCAGCCACGAAAAAAAGAAAGAAATCCTGCTTTTTGTGACACCATGGATGAACCTGGAGGAATTGCTAAGTGAAATAATAAGGCAGAGAAAGACAAATACTGTATGATCTCATTCATTTGTGGAATCTATTTTTTTAAAAAGCCAATCTCATAGAAACAGAAAGTAGAGTTTGCTGGCTGGTTGCCGTGGACCGGGGGCCGGGGGTGGGGGAGAACTGGAGAAATGTTGGTTAAAGGGTACAAACTTTCAGTTTTAAGATGAATAAGATCTGGGGGTGTAATGTATAGCATAGAGGTTATAGTTAACAGTACTGTATTGCATACCTGAAAAGTTGCTAAGAGAGTAGAAATTTGCTCAGAGAGTAACTCATAAGTGTTCCCACTCCAAAAAAAAAAAAGGTAGCTGTAAGGTGGTGAATGTGTTAATTAACTTGACTGTGGTCATCCTTTCACAATGCATGTGTATGTCCAATCATCACATTGTACACTTTAAATACATGCAATTTTATTTGTCAATTTTTTTTTTAAACATCTTTATTGAAGTATAATTGCTTCACAATGGTGTGTTAGTTTCTGCTTTATAACAAAGTGAATCAGCTATACATATACATATATCCCCATATCTCCTCCCTCCCGCATCTCCCTCCCTCCCACCCTCCCCATCCCACCCCCCCCCAGGTGGTCACAAAGCACCGAGCTGATCTCCCTGTGCTTTGTGGCTTCTTCCCACTAGCTATCTATTTTACATTTGGTAGTGTATATATGTCCATGCCACTCTCTCACCCTGTCACATCTCAACTCTCCCCCTCCCCATATCCTCAAGTCCATTCTGTAGTAGGTCTGTGTCTTTATTCCCATCTTGCCACTAGGTTCTTCATGACCTTTTTTTTTTTTTCCTTAGATTCCATATATATGTGTTAGCATACTGTATTTGTTTTTCTTTTTCTGACTTACTTCACTCTGTATGACAGACTCTAACTCCATCCACCTCATTACAAATACCTCCATTTCATTTCTTTTTATGGCTGAGTAATATTCCATTGTATATATGTGCCACATCTTCTTTATCCATTCATCCGATGATGGACACTTAGGTTGCTTCCATGTCCTGGCTATTGTAAATAGAGCTGCAATGAACATTTTGGTACATGACTCTTTTTGAATTATGGTTTTCTCAGGGCATATGCCCAGTAGTGGGATTGCTGGGTCGTATGGTAGTTCTATTTTTAGTTTTTTAAGGAACATCCATACTGTTCTCCATAGTGGCTGTATCAATTTACATTCCCACCAACAGTGCAAGAGTGTTCCCTTTTCTGCACACCCTCTCCAGCATTTATTGTTTCTAGATTTTTTGATGGTGGCCATTCTGACCGGTGTGAGATGATACCTCATTGTAGTTTTGATTTGCATTTCTCTAATGATTAATGATGTTGAGCATTCTTTCATGTGTCTGTAGGCCATCTGTATATCTTCTTTGAAGAAATGTCTATTTAGGTCTTCTGCCCATTTTTGGATTGGGTTGTTTGTTTTTTTGTTATTGAGCTGCATGAGCTGCTTGTAAATCTTGGAGATGAATCTTTTGTCAGTTGCTTCATTTGCAAATATTTTCTCCCATTCTGAGGGTTGTCTTTTTGCCTTGTTTATGGTTTCCTTTGCTGTGCAAAGGCTTTTAAGTTTCATTAGGTCCCATTTGTTTATTTGTGTTTTTATTTCCATTTCTCTAGGAGGTGGGTCAAAAAGGATCTTGCTGTGATGTATGTCATAGAGTGTTCTGCCTATGTTTTCCTCTAAGAGTTTGATAGTGTCTGGCTTTACACTTAGGTCTTTAATTCATTTTGAGTTTATTTTTGTGTATGGTGTCAGGGAGTGTTCTAATTTCATACTTTTACATGTACCTGTCCAGTTTTCCCAGCACCACTTATTGAAGAGGCTGTCTTTTCTCCACTGTATATGCTTGCCTCCTTTATCAAAGATAAGGTGACCATATGTGCGTGGGTTTATCTCTGGGCTTTCTGTCCTGTTCCATTGATCTATATTTCTGTTTTTGTGCCAGTACCAAACTGTCTTGATTACTGTAGCTTTGTAATATAGTCTGAAGTCAGGGAGCCTGATTCCTCCAGCTCCATTTTTCGTTCTCAAGATTGCTTTGGCTATTCGGGGTCTTTTGTGTCTCCATACAAATTGTGAAATTTTTTGTTCTAGTTCTGTGAAAAATGCCAGTGGTAGTTTGATAGGGATTGCATTGAATCTGTAGATTGCTTTGGGTAGTAGAGTCATTTTCACAGTGTTGATTCTTCCAATCCAAGAACATGGTATATCTCTCCATCTATTTGTATCATCTTTAATTTCTTTCATCAGTGTCCTATAATTTTCTGCATACACGTCTTTTGTCTCCTTAGGTAGGTTTATTCCTAGATATTTTATTCTTTTTGTTGCAATGGTAAATGGGAGTGTTTTCTTAATTTCACTTTCAGATTTTTCATCATTAGTATATAGGAATGCAAGAGATTTCCGTGCATTAATTTTGTATCCTGCTACTTTACCAAATTCATTGATTAGCTCTAGTAGTTTTCTGGTAGCAGTTTTAGGATTCTCTATGTATAGTATCATGTCATCTGCAAATAGTGACAGCTTTACTTCTTCTTTTCCGATTTGGATTCCTTTTATTTCTTTTTCTTCTCTGATTGCTGTGGCTAGGACTTCCAAAACTATGTTGAATAATAGTGGTGAGAGTGGGCAACCATGTCTTGTTCCTGATCTTAGTGGAAATGGTTTCAGTTTTTCACCATTGAGGACAATGTTGGCTGTGGGTTTGTCATATATGGCCTTTATTATGTGGAGGAAAGTTCCCTCTATGCCTACTTTCTGCAGGGCTTTTATCATAAATGGGTGTTGAATTTTGTCAAAAGCTTTCTCTGCATCTATTGAGATGATCATATGGTTTTTCTCCTTCAATTTGTTAATATGGTGTATCACGTTGATTGATTTGCGTATATTGAAGAATCCTTGCATTCCTGGGATAAACCCCACTTCATCATGGTGTATGATCCTTTTAATGTGCTGTTGGATTCTGTTTGCTAGTATTTTGTTGAGGATTTTTGCATCTATGTTCATCAGTGATATTGGCCTGTAGTTTTCTTTCTTTGTGACATCTTTGTCTGGTTTTGGTATCAGGGTGATGGTGGCCTCGTAGAATGAGTTGGGGAGTGTTCCTCCCTCTGCAATATTTTGGAAGAGTTTGAGAAGGATAGGTGTTAGCTCTTCTCTAAATGTTTGATAGAATTCGCCTGTGAAGCCATCTGGTCCTGGGCTTTTGTTTGTTGGAAGATTTTTAATCCCAGTTTCAATTTCAGTGCTTGTGATTGGTCTGTTCATATTTTCTATTTCTTCCTGGTTCAGTCTCGGCAGTTTGTGCATTTCTAAGAATCTGTCCATTTCTTCCAGGTTGTCCATTTTATTGGCATAGAGTTGCTTGTAGTGATCTCTCATGATCGTTTGTATTTCTGCAGTGTCAGTGGTTACTTCTCCTTTTTCATTTCTAATTCTATTGATTTGAGTCTTCTCCCTTTTTCTCTTGAAGAGTCTAGCTACTGGTTTATCAGTTTTGTTTATCTTCTCGAAGAAGCAGCTTTTAGTTTTATTGATTTTTGCTATTGTTTCCTTCATTTCTTTTTCATTTATTTCTGATCTGATCTTTATGATTTCTTTCCTTCTGCTAGCTTTGAGGTTTTTTTGCTCTTCTTTCTCTAATTGCTTTAGGTGCAAGGTTAGGTTGTTTATTCGAGATGTTTCCTGTTTCTTGATGTAGGCTTGTATTGCTATAAACTTCCCTCTTAGCACTGCTTTTGCTGCATCCCATAGGTTTTGGGTCGTCATGTCTCCATTGTCATTTGTTTCTAGGTATTTTTTGATTTCCCCTTTGATTTCTTCAGTGATCATTTCGTTATTAAGTAGTGTATTGTGTAGCCTCCATGTGTTTGTATTTTTTACAGATCTTTTCCTGTAATTGATATCTAGTCTCATAGCGCTGTGGTCGGAAAAGATACTTGATACGATTTCAATTTTCTTAAATTTACCAAGGCTTGATTTGTGACCCAAGATATGGTCTATCCTGGAGAATGTTCCATGAGCACTTGAGAAAAATGTGTATTCTGTTGTTTTTGGGTGGAATGTCCTATAAATATCAATTAAGTCCATCTTGTTTAATGTATCATTTAAAGCTTGTGTTTCTTTATTTATTTTCATTTTGGATGATCTGTCCATTGGTGAAAGTGGGGTGTTAAAGTCCCCTACTGTGATTGTGTTACTGTCGATTTCCCCTTTTATGGCTGTTAGTATTTGCCTTATGTATTGAGGTGCTCCTATGTTGGGTGCATAAATATTTACAATTGTTATACTTTCCTCTTGGATCGATCCCTTGATCATTATATAGTGTCCTTCTTTGTCTCTTGTAATAGTCTTTATTTTAAAGTCTATTTTGTCTGATATGAGAATTGCTACTCCAGCTTTCTTTTGATTTCCATTTGCATGGAATATCTTTTTCCATCCCCTCACTTTCAGTCTGTATGTGTCTCTAGGTCTGAAGTGGGTCTCTTGTAGACAGCATATATATGGGTCTTGTTTTTGTATCCATTCAGCCAGTCTGTGTCTTTTGGTGGGAGCATTTAATCCATTTGCATTTAAGGTAATTATCGATATGTATGTTCCTATTCCCATTTTCTTAAATATTTTGGGTTTGTTATTGTAGGTGTTTTCCTTCTCTTGTGTTTCTTGCCTAGAGAAGTTCCTTTAGCATTTGTTGTAAAGCTGGTTTGGTGGTGCTGAACTCTCTCAGCTTTTGCTTGTCTGTAAAGGTTTTAATTTCTCCATCAAATCTGAATGAGATCCTTGCTGGGTAGAGTAACCTTGGTTGTAGGTTTTTCTCCTTCATGACTTTAAGTATATCTTGCCACTCCCTTCTGGCTTGCAGAGTTTCTGCTGAAAGATCAGATGTTAACCTTATGGGGATTCCCTTGTGTGTTATTTGTTGTTTTTCCCTTGCTGCTTTTAATATGTTTTCTTTATATTTAATTTTTGATAGTTTGATTAATATGTGTCTAGGCGTGTTTCTCCTTGGATTTATCCTGTATGGGACTCTCTGTGCTTCCAGGACTTGATTAACTATTTCCTTTCCCATATTAGGGAAGTTTTCAACTATAATCTCTTCAAATATTTTCTCAGTCCCTTTCTTTTTCTCTTCTTCTTCTGGGACCCCTATAATTCGAATGTTGGTGCGCTTAATGTTGTCCCAGAGGTCTCTGAGACTGTCCTCAATTCTTTTCATTCTTTTTTCTTTATTCTGTTCCGCAGCAGTGAATTCCACCATTCTGTCTTCCAGGTCACTTATCCGTTCTTCTGCCTCAGTTATTCTGCTATTGATCCCGTCTAGAGTATTTTTAATTTCATTTATTGTGTTTTTCATCATTGCTTGGTTCCTCTTTAGTTCTTCTACATCCTTGTTAAATGTTTCTTGCATTTTGTCTATTCTATTTCCAAGATTTTGGATCATCTTTACTATCATTATTCTGAATTCTTTTTCAGGTAGACTGCCTATTTCCTCTTCATTTGTTAGGTCTGGTGTGTTTTGACCCTGCTCCTTCACCTGCTGTGTGGTTTTTTTGTCCTCTCATTTTGCTTATCTTACTGTGTTTGGGGTCTCCTTTTCACAGGCTGCAGGTTCGTAGTTCCCGTTGTTTTTGGTATCTGTCCCCAGTGGCTAAGGTTGGTTCAGTGGGTTGTGTAGGCTTCCTGGTGGAGGGGACTAGTGCCTGTGTTCTGGTGGATGAGGTTGGATCTTGTCTTTCTGGTGGGCACGTCCACGTCTGGTGGTGTGTTTTGGGGTGTCTGTGGCCTTATTATGTTTTTAGGCAGCCTCTCTGCTAATGGATGGGGCTGTGTTCCTGTCTTGCTAGTTGTTTGGCATAGGGTGTCCAGCACTGTAGCTTGCTGTTCATTGAGTGAAGCTGGGTCTTGATGTTGAGATGGAGATCTCTGAGAGATTTTCGCCGTTTGGTATTACATGGAGCTGGGAGGTCTCTTGAGGACCAGTGTCCTGAAGTTGGCTCTCCCACCTCAGAGGCACAGCCCTGATGCCTGGCTGGAGCACCAAGAGCCTTTCATCCACACGGCTCAGAATAAAAGGGAGAAAAAAATAGAAAGAAAGGAAAAAAAAAGGATAAAATAAAATAAAATAAAGCTATTATAATAAAAAATAAGAAAAAAAAATTTTTAAGAATAAATGTATTCAGAAAAAAAAAAATTTAATTTTTAAAAATAGATTTATTAATTTTTTTATAGTAAAAAATAAGAAAAAATTTATTAAGAAAAAATTTATTAAGAAAAAAATTTTTAATTTTTTAAAATAAAAAATATGAAAAACTTATTAAAAATTTTTTTTAATTTCTAAAAATAGAAAATAAGGAAAAAATTATTAAGAAAACATTTATTAGGAAAAAAAAATTTTTTTTAAGTAAAAAAAAAAAACAAAAAAACACGGACGGACCTAACCCTAGGACTAATGGTGAAAGCAAAGCTATACAGACAAAATCTCACCCAGAAGCATACACATATACACTCACAAAAAAAGGAAAAGGGGAAAAATTAATATATCCTGCTCCCAAAGTCCACCTCTTGAATTTGGGATGATTCGTTGTCTATTCAGGTATTCAACAGATGCAGGCACATCAAGTTGTTTGTGGAGCTTTAGTCCGCTGCTTCTGAGGCTGCTGGGAGAGATTTCCCTTTCTCTTCTTTGTTCGTACAGCTCCTGGAGTTCAGCTTTGGATTTGGACCCGTCTCTGCATGTAGGTCGCCTGAGGGCGTCTGTTCCCCGCCTTTTGGGAGGTCTGACGTCTTCTGCCAGCGTTCAGTGGGTGTTCTGTAGGAGCAGTTCCACGTGTAGATGTATTTCTACTGTATCTGTGGGAAGGAAGGTGATCTCCGCGTCTTACTCTTCTGCCATCTTGCCCCTCCTCCTCTATTTGTCAATTTTAACTCAATAAACTGAGGGGAAAAAACAGTGAAGGTTTTTCAAAACATGACTCACTCCTCTCGGGGCTGCTGTGCACCTTGCTCTTTCCAAGGGCTCCCACCTTGCCTCTATCTTTCTTCCTCCCCACGTGGGTATTTCCACAGTCGTAGCTCAGCATCTGTGGGGGTGTGGGAGGAGTAGGGTCAGTCTGATCCCACCCCGCCATCCTGTGGTGCAGAGGATGCCCAAAGCACACAAGCGTGCAGGACCCTGAACTTCCAGGAGAGGTTCCTCATCTTCATAAAACAAGCAGCTCCCTGGGGGCCCGAGGCACTGTCTCAGTTACTGGAGGGTGAGGAAAGGCTGTCTACCATGTAACCTCATCTGAGGTCAGCAGGCAGCTGTCCCACTCCCTGGACGGGCAACTGGGAAGGGGAACACCTGTAACTTCTCTCCCCTGTCAGAGTTAGGCTTGCCCACAGCGAGCCTCTCCATCAGGCCTGAGCTGGGGGTCACCAGAGACTCTATCCAATATGGTGTCCCCGTGGACATGTCCAAGGGGTGGGGCTGGTGCCTGGGCGAGGCTGGCCTGAGGGAGCAATGTCTGCCTTCCTGTGGGGTCTGACAGTAGAGAGACTTGGACAGGGTCAGAAGGACCCGCGAAACAGCGTCCTCTGCTACCCTCTGCTGCCCACACTGCTTCACTGCAGCTGGTTCAGATGGAGCGTCATACTGCCTTAAATGGGATTACTTTCCACCTGCTTCCCTGCACCTGGGGGCTCGCGGACCAACGAGGAGCAAGAGACAGGCTTACCTTCGACCTGGGGCATGACCACCGGCCTGGTCAGCATGAGGTGGAGGGGTCATAGTGGTGGTGTTGGGGTCGTAGTGGAGGTGTTGGGGTCACAATGGAGGTATTGGGTTATAGTGGTGATATTGGGGTCACAGTGGGGGTGTTAGGGGCACAGGGGCAGCGTGCATAGAACAGTGAAGAATCCCAGAGACGCAGAGCACAGCTGGGGCAGCCACTCACACTGACAGAGCAGCTGTCCGCACAGGTGCCTCTGGCCCCAAAGTCCCTGTTCTTTCAACATCTGGTTGTGACATCAAGAATTACATTGGCCAACAAATATGAAAAAAAAACTGGTAAGCACAGGGCTTCTGTCGTAACTGATGAAATTGTCATTTACTGCAGCACAGCCAGTGACCCCAACCTCCCCGCCATGATTAGAAGCAGAGGAGATACTGGGGCTGCCCGTCTGGTCCTGACCCCCAGGCCTCAGAGCCCTGCTTCTCAGACGGCATGGCCTCAGAGGCTGGGGACGGCTGGGCAGTGCCATGCTGAGACCCCCCCCCCCCAGTTTCTGACTCACAGCTTGGGGTTGGGGGCCATCTCCCGGGCAATGCCACGGCCGAGGTCCTTCAGAGGCTTAGGGAACCCCTGCTTCAAGGGTCCGGAGGTGGGCGAACATGCCAAGGCCAGTCTTTCTTTGGGTGAGGAGTATGGTGATGGGGGCACGGGGAAGCTGACAGCTCACTGCCACCAGCCTTCCACAGAAGCGAGTCCTCGCATGGGGTAAGGGGGAAAGCTGCTGAGGAAATGAGGCTGGGGTCTATTACAGGTTTGACTGGCCCACCAAGTGACAAGAACCATGTCTCTACTTTGCAGCGAGATGCTCGTGACCTGTGAAGCATTGGCAGGAGGGCACCCACTGGCGTTCAGACAGTGACTCTGGTCCAGGGCAAACCATGCGCTAAAAGGCAGGGAGATGCCATCTCCCCCCACCTTCCCCGCCTTAAACACAGGCCTGACCCAGTTGAAGAGGAGAAATGTCAGCAAGGACCCTTTCCATCCCACGTAGACAAATTCACACACTCTAACACCTGTGTCCCCTTGCCCCAGACTTATCTCCAAAAACAATACAGAAATACGCCAATTTTGAAACTTCTTTAATTTTGACTTTGTCATGGGTTCAGTGTTTAAAACACTCATTTACTCATTCATTCAACCATTTTTATTCCGTGTTCTGGGCACAGGGGGCTTCAGGTTGGTAGCAGGGAGCTTACGCTTCAGTGAAGATGGCAGCTAATAAACAACTATTAATAAATAACTATACAGACAAGTAAGAAAATCACTACAATCGTGACACAAAATTTGAAAGGAATAAACAGTGAGATAGAAAGTTGTGTAAGTTGTGGTGGAGGTGGGATGCGTGGGCTACTTTAGAAAGGTTGTCAGCTTGTCAGCCAAGGCCTCTGCAAAGGTAACATTTTAGCTGCAATTTGAGGGATGAGAAGTTGCCAGCCAGCAGGAGAGCCAGGGCCAGAGCACATGATGCAGAGGGAAAACAGGTGCAAAGGCCCTGGGGTGAGAAAGAAGCAGGCATCTTAGAACATAAAGGATGCAGGGGAGTCTGAAGCACAGTGAGAGAACAGAGGGGAGGTGAAATAAATTTGGTAGATTTGGGCAGGAGCCCCAGGAAAACAGAAGCCATGCTAGGCACGTCCAACAGAGAGAACTTAATACAGGGGATTTGTTATACAAGGGACAGGGAGCTGAGGCCCCAACCAAGAAGTAGTGATGAATCCAGATGTTAGCAATGCCAAGAAGCTGATGCCCCGCCCATCACTGGAGGGGCAGGGAAGCTCGGGGTTATCAGAGCCCCAAGCCTGGCAAAGCAGGGAGCTCAGGGAGGACTGCCTCTAGCGGGGGTTGCAGTCTTGCAGGAGATGGCCCTGCTGGAGATGCCCCATGGAGGCAGAAGATGGGGGGAGACATGCCCGGGCCCTTCTCCTCCCCACTAAGCTGGTTTTCTGCCAGTGCCTCCCACTGGCTGGACCTCTCCACAGTGCAGAAGCAAGGCAGGTGGGGAGGCGTAGCGTCTGCCTCCGACCCATGTCATTCCTGCTCCATTCCATACACTCGGCCACATTAGGTGCTTAATAAATGCTTTTTGGATTGCCGACTTTTCACAAACGAGAAAAATCTGAGCAAATGATGTCGAGGACGTTAGTCCTTGCACCTGAAATCAGCATCAGTTTCCGCATCCTCAACCAGCCTGCCTTGTCCTTTATCCGTTTGCCTGATTAATCAGAAGTGTGTTGTATCACCGAAGGGGAAGAGTTGTAAGCCTCTCCACATTTTCTCTGCCACTTGTATGTAGATGGTGTTCGCAGTTAGTCCTGTGGCTGAAAATTGGAAGGAGTCCTGATGGCAACTGGATGAGGGCAGTCCCAGGTCTCCTAGAATCCGGCTCATTAAGCCAGAACTAACTTCATGCACAGCAGAATCCATCCGCGCTGAGAGGAAGGGCTGGCCCATCGCAATCCTAGCTGGTGAACACATGTGTGGAATCAGTCAGTACTGAATGAATACTTTTATATTCTCTCTTCCAGTCCCTGGATCCAGGCATCTCCCTCCATCTCTCTGATGGCCTGTGTGCTCTAGCCAGTTCGGACAGGCTATGGCTTCATTTTCCTACTGTGATGCCCTTTGTGATTTGAAAAAGGTTAATTCATTACTTGGTAGAAAATGTGAAATTCAACAAAAATATTGCTTTTCTTACTATGCAAACTAAGCCTGGTGTAGCTGGGGAAGTGATGTAACAATTCTCATGATGGTCTGCAGTTGAACCTCCAGATTTCTGCAGCCCCGACCATGTGGCCCGGAGGACAAGGAGCCAGAACTGCCGCCATGGTCATGTCGCAGCTCCCAAATCCCCTGGGCTGGGCTGAGCCAGGCCCCTGGTTCTGGTCTCTGGAGCTTCGGTTAAGAGAAGTGAGCCATCAGCATTCAAGGACCCGGGGGACATAGCACAGTTTAAATGCCTTTTGCCGTGGGGAGGCGTGTTCCGCATCTGTCGCTCCCGTCAGGGCACGGCTGGGGTGAGGGGGACGTGCCCAGGAACAGCCCCCCACCCATGAGGGACAGATACCCTGGCTTCCCCCTCCTGGAGGGGGCAGGTCCGAGGCTCACCTGACCTGAATCTTTGCGGTCCAGGTCGAAGGAACAGCACGTGCAGAGACTCTGAGCCTCACCCAACCCTCCCTCCTGCCACGAGCTGTCCCATTCCGAGGAGGGCACCATCAGGCTTCCCCAAAGCAGGCGACCCTCCTGGCATTCGATGATGGATGTTCTTTGTTGTGGGGCCTTCCTGGGCACCGTAGGGTGTTAGCAGCATCCCTGGCCTCTACCCACTGGATGGCACTAGAATCTCCCAGTTGTGACAATCAAAGACCTCCTCTCACATTGTCAAATGTCCCCTGGGGGGCACAATTGCCTCTGGTGGAGCTGAGATGCAGAGGCTCTGCACGGAGAATGCCTGTCCCAGGAGGGAGAATTGGCCGCTGCAAACATCCACCTTCCATAGAACAATCACGAACATATCCACTTCCAGGGAGCCTCAGGCCCGTGTCTGGCCAGTGTGCCTGTCCCTCGACCTGGTGAGATGGGGATCAGCGAGACCGGGTGGAGCTGCACGAGGATGCTTCCGGCTCAGCTGCTTTCCCTACTTAATGGTTGGGATTCCCACCTTTGACCACTAGATGGACCCCTCATGATGCTGGACCGAGGAGCAGAGGGGCCACCAGGAAGGCCCCACCCCACATCCCAGTGAAGCCGGATGGAGCGTTGACACGGCCCCCCATCCCGGACCTCCTCTACCCGGGACCCCAAAGTGCTCCACTCCTCCCCAGCGATCCAGGAGTGGTGCCGAGACGAGGGTGTGGATGGGATCCTCACCCTGACAAGTGCGGGCTCCAGAACCCCCAGCTGCTGCTTCTCTGCTTCCCGATCTGCAAAATGGGATGAACGAGGTTCCTGTCTCACAGGGCAGCTGTGAGCCCTGAGTGCAAAGCCTGAGCCCAGGCTCAGCGCACAGCAAACACAAAAAATATCAGCGGCCCAAGTCCCAGACCTGCTCCGGCACAAACTGCGGGTGTGACGTCGGGAGGGCCACCCTCCTCCTCGGATGGACAGCAGTGACGGTCCCTCCCCAAGTGCCCTCCGACTCGGGCATCCGTGGATCGATTAGCGTGCGCCAGGCCGGGTTCTCAGCGCTTTACTCTTAAAAGCCTCATTTCATTTTCATAAAAACCCTAGGAGAGCTGCGTTTTTCTTATCCTCATCCTGCACAGAAGGAGAGCAGGGCACAGTGGGGAGGGAGTGACTGTCGGGTTCCCACGCCCAGTAACCGTGCGGGAGGCATTCAGCCCCACAGCCCACAGAGCTGACCACCCCGTAACCTCGTGGAAAAGGGGTCTCCCGGCGGCTCTCACTCCTGCAAAGGAAGGACAGTTGCTTGGCTCGCGAAGGTCGGGGTTATTTAGCAAGGAGAGCCCGCGGCGCTTTGACTGCTCACAGCCGGAGGGGCCCAGAGCAGGAGAGGAAGCACCGGGCCGCTGTTGTTGGAGCTCCCAGGGTCTCCTGGAAAGGGGCTGTTTTCCTTTTCCTCCTGGAACTCAGGGGCTATGAATCGTCTCTGGAAAGGACCAGAGAGTGAGTGGCTTAGGCTGCCTGGGCTGTAGGTCTCTGTCACAACTCTTCCCCGCTGTCATGGCGGCACCAAAGTGGCCATGGATAAAATGAAGACAAGTGGACATGGCTGGGCGCCAGTAAAACTCTTGTACCAGCAGGCGGTGAGCTGGGTTGGGCCTCTGGGCCATGGTTTGCCACCCTGATCTAATACCCGACTCTTTCCAGAACCTGTACCTGAAGTTTTGGTCTGACCCACCACGAAATCTTCAATCTATATTTCCCTGAAAAGGGGCTGCATCCTTGGCCCTGTCTGCCCACTAAACATGGACCATGCCTCCGGCTTGGGCTCCCTACGTGGCCACAGACAAAGCACGCTGGGTTTTCTAATAAGGCGTTTCTAAGCGGAGAAAGCCAGAACGGGGCTGGGGCCAAGGGGCCCTCCGGGAAGCAAGGCCAGAGGCACGCGGAACGTTGCTGGTCTCTGACCTCCAGGTCCATCCCGCACAGACGGCAGGTGGCCCACCCAGGGGACAGCGCCTGCCCAACTCCGGACTCCTGAAACCCGGGAACACGCTTCCTCACCCCCTAGAACCCGAGCGTGGGAGCTGCCACTGGGTGGCTGGTGCACCTTGGAACCCTCTTGACCTTGACACCAGGAGGTCGGCCTGCTCTGTGCCTCGACCTCCCTGTGTCCATTCTGCTGGGGGAGGAGCCCTGCCCTGTCCTCTCCTGTGACATGTACTGATTGTCCCGGATCCAGCACTTCCTCAGTGTTAGGACCTGGCAGAAGGGAACCAGAGGTGAGTTCTGGGCTGTCATTCTACAGCGGTGCTCCCCAGACCTGAGAAAAGTACCAACCCTCCGTAAAGAAAAAAAAAAAGTCATGCAACTATTATTATATCACATATACTTGTACAAAAATAAAACAGGAATGAAAGCTAACGAACATACCTTCTGAACAACAGATGACAGCCAAATTTACGCATTGATTACAAACAAAACTTTAAAACCAAGAAAGTCACATTACCAATGCGAATTTACCATGATAGATGGTATTTTCGATGAAACCAAATTGTCCATGTTGACTTTAATAGTAGAAAGATGTATTTGCTTGCATTCGCATCTCATCTGCTGTTACAAATGATGGACCGGCTTTTGTTACAGTATCATTATTATTTTCAACATTTTTTTTTAGATTTTTAAAAATTATTTTATTTTTAAGATTTTTTTTCAGTCTAAAAATACATTTATTTCTTTTAGTAATGAACTCATTAAACTATTATTCTGATGGATCCATCGATTTTAATAGCTCGCTACAGAACACAGTAATCAAAAGCAAAATATACCATTAATGACAAAAGTTTTCCTTCATAGTCTGTGTGTTACTTACCACTTGGGATCTGTTGCAGATGGACACATACGAAGCCACAGCCTGAGAAAGCTATTGGCTCAAAAAAAGAATATGCCTCAGCGCTGCCAGTACTTTTGGGGTTGATGGGCTGGTGTGGCTGAGTTCTAGCCATTTCTCTGTGACTCAGTGTTAGACTGTCGTCCACACGGACTAGCTCCTGGCCACACTTGGTGGCAGAGACATAAAGGCAAGCCCGGTTCAGCAGCCATGGAACAACGTTAGCTTACGTGTTACCAGTTACCAAGTCAATGGAGATGGAGATTTTTAAAATTCTCACTTGAACTTGAAGACCCCGAGGACACACCACAGACTTCGATTTGCCCTATACAAGCGTGGGAGGTGGCTTTTCCATGCAACATATTTTCTTAATTAAACAATAGTTCTTTTTCTTAAGACACTGACGTTGCTAGTTCTAATATTCTAGTTCGTGTTCAGAGTTTGAGAAAAGGTGACAAGTTCACATTCTGATTTTCTATCAACCTTCTTTCATGTTAATTTCTTAAATGTGATTTTATAACATTCAGAGAGCAAGTAGTTTTCTGAAGGAACAACTCTGATTTGGCTGTGACTTTGCCGTGTGAGAGGGAAATATCATTCAATGAGAAATTGGATTTATGGACAGTTCCTGACAGCATGTTTTCTCAAAACTCAGCTTTGACTATACCTCTTCAGTTTTTTCTTCTTTGGGTCATGGAAGCCAACAACTCTTTAAGTTAACCATACAGAATAATTATTTCTGTAGACCAAAAACAGTCAAGTAGTGGCAAATGTATAGGATTCAATCCAACACAAAACATTCAGATCATCAGCTTTATCCCTGTGACACATAGGCACTCTCGCTGGAAAAATTTTGCCAAAACCAGACTCCAGATCTAGACCCCAAAGTGACATTTCTTATTTAGTAAACAAACTGCAAATCTGGCAATACACTGGGCGTGGAGAGAGGCAAAACTGAGCTGGACATCCCCACCCCGTGGCCTCTTCCCCACTGGTCAATGGACGATGCTATCATTTATTAGATTTACTTTCTAATGCGTTCTCAGAAGGTGTAGCACAGGTAAGTTGCCAGCGTGATTTTCTCATTTTCTAGCTTTAAGTGTGCCCATCAGCTGGAGCCCTGGTGAGAAAACGTGAAGGGGCATCTGGGTAAACTGATTTAAAAACCTCACCTACTTTCCAATTTCCCTCAAGGGCGAACCTCTGAGCAGGCTGATGGTCTATTATGGAAGATGGTGGCCCACAGAGCTGGATGGTAAGGAGAAAATGACCTCCCAGGAAAAGAATGAGAAGAATGTCATCCTTGTTTGCTCTGGCTCCAGTCACCTTGACATTTCTGAAAGAATTTTTCAAGAGGGTGAGTTCAAGAAGTATGCAACTTGTCCAGATAAAATGTCCAGGATCACCAGGTGGGCCCAGTACACTTTGGCTGTGCTAGTCCTCCATCAAGAATTAGATCTCATTTAAACAAAAGGCAGCAATACTCTTGCTTGTGAGAAAGTATTTTCCATTCCAGGGGGCAGGAGTCCAGGAGAGTCACCCTCTGCCGACCGTCAGCGCTGTTTGGTGTTCCTCGTCAGAAGCTCAGTGACCTTGGAAAAGCACTTTCCTGCTTGGCAATTCCAGGTTCTTATCTCCAACACTCGGACGATGGAAAGAGTTGACTTGGTCTAATCCCACAAGAAGGACTTCTTCACCTGACACATAACATCAGATGAGAAAAGCAATTGAAACCGTCTCAGACTTTCAGTGCCATGTTTGTGTGTGCAGAGTTCAGTTTGTACCCATTTGCTTGTTGTGAAATTCTGTTAGACTGAGCTCCATCAAACACCCAGCAGTGGTAGAGCACAGCACAGTGTGGAATGAAGTCTCAGTCCACGATGCCATGTAATCTAGATTTCACGCATGTGAAATCGATGCTGGATTAAGAATTGGCTTGTGGGGGAGTCGACATAGGAGAGAGATATTTTGAAGGAGAGGTATGATACTGACATAGATTGGGCTTTGGAATCAAACCCAGGCTCCAAATCTTGGGCTCAGATCCGGACTCTGACATTTAATGACTGTGCGATTTTAGGGGAACTTAGGAACCATGAAGAGCCTCATTTCCACACTACAGTACCAAGAAACAGGAATTCCTCTCTTGTAGGATAGCAGGGACTATAAATGATGTTCATAGCCCAGTAATTCTAGGGGCTGATAAGGGGCTTACACGCATTTGTTCCCACCTCCAATACTACTGTTCTCTTGCTGTTGTCATCAGCTCCCCACTGTGGTCGATTGCATCATTCACCCTAAATCTTCACCCCTCCTGTACCCAGGAGGTTTCTGTCTTTTGGTGGATTCATGCTTACCTGTCCCCAAACCTATAAGAAGGTGGCTCATTCTCTAGGGCTGAGCCAAGTCCCTGGCCTGGCACTTATCTCACCTTGGCTTAAACCTGGCATAAAATGCTTCAGGACGGGCTGACCAAGCAGTCCCCGTGCGTGAGCACTCACCATGCAGAATGTCCAGTCTTCCTAATGAATTCTCTCCCACGATTCACAAACAGACAACTGGGGTGGGGGGAGGTGGCCGTCTGCAGAGTCAGCAAGGAGAGAATCTTTAATTACTTAATACGTATAATGGTATGGTATGCCTTTATTTTGTTCTATTTTTTCACTTCTTATGTAACATTGTTAAGAATTAGCAAATAAAGTGTAAAATTGTCCTCTAAGAGGCATCCTGGCCCATGGCATCTGGGCACTGACACCTCTGAGAAAGCCAAGGGTGCGATTGCATTTTTATATCCAAGCATGAGGCTTCAGCCACTCTGTCCAGCTGGTTTAATCGTCATGGGGGTGGGCAAGCTCTAGGGACTTTAATGGGTGGGATTGTCCCTCCTCTAAGTCACTTTCCAGGGGGAATGCCCTGAAAGGCACTGACTGAACTTGGCGAAGAAGGCCTGAGCATGTGTGCCCCTTGCACAGAGTCTAGGAATGTAGCCCTCCTACAGGAAAGACAATGTGTATATGCATTGCAAAGGGGAGGGAAAGAGAGAGAGAGAGAGAGAGAGGGAGAGACCTTGTAGATTAAAGGAGAATTTGAAAGCCTATTAACCTATTGCCACATGTAGAAATAATTTGATTCCTAATTCAAAGAAACTGCAAAGAAATGACATTTATGAGGCAATTGGAAATTTGAACACTAATTGAACATTTACTGATATTGAGCACTTACTGTTCATTATTTTTACATATGGTAATACTACTATGGTTATATTTCAGGAATACTTTTAGCGGTACACAGTGAGCCATCTGCAGGATGGAATGATCTGATGATAAGAGTACAGAGGAAGCAGGTTGCTATGAGTTGGTACTTTTTAAACAGCGACCCCGATTTTTCCCTGGGGAAGCCCACCACAATGTCAAGATGGGAGACCTTGTCTCAAAGGCCATTCAGCTGCTCAACAGAAGAATTTTCCAAACTCCTGTCAACAGTGGGTGGGGAGCAGGACCCACACCGGCCACCTGCACTCTGGTTGATGCGGAGTTGAGGGAGGGGCTGGGGTCCTGCATCCCTCCCCACGACACGCTGGTGTCACTCAGTCTCCTTCCCGCCCTGCCTTCTGCCCTGCCTGGGTGTCCAATCAGAGACCCCCTGGCTTCTGTTTCTGCCTGCCTGGTACAGGGGCTGCCCCGACTGGGTGGGGAGAGACACCTGCCGATTCCTCACCACCCCTCCTTCTAGCACCTACCACCCCCTCCTGCAGCCCTCCCAGATTTGCTGGAGCAAGAGGACTGCCTCCCACCCCTTCCCCGCGAGGCGCAGGGTACAGCCCCACTGCTCTGCAGGCTGGGCACCATCGGGGGCCTGGCTGCCTTCGAGATAGGATTCCTCCAGTGGCTGTGCCTTCAGGGTCCCCCTGCTGCTGTGACTTTGGCACAAGACAACAGAAGGCGGTTTCTTACTCACGTGAAGTCCAAATGCAGCCGTGCCGACAGGTGCTGGAGGGAGGGTGGGTGGTCAGAAAGTGTCTAGTCCACACCGTGGCTCAGTCATCTTCAATGTGGAACGTCCAAGGCTGCCCGTCCTGGGTGCTGATATCCAACCAGCAGACAGAGAGAGAAGGAGTTATTCATGAGCGGGTTCCATCCACAGGCCTGAAAATTGTGTCTGTCCCCTCAGCTCACATTTCATTGGTGGGTCTTGGTCACATGATCACATCTACCTGCAAGGGAGGCTAGGAAATGTAGTCAGTTCACACAGATTGGCACCACTGAATGGCCCTTCCCCCCAGTAATAACAGCATATTAATAGCATCACGTGGATGGGTCATGTCATATCCAGATTGGGAGATTCAGTGACATGCAGAAAATGTGGAGTTTGGAAGGGAAATCCGACTGCATGTCAAAAAGTCCCTTCTCATATAAAACCAAAGCACAAATGGATTAAAAATACTAGTTTATCAGCTCATACAACTCTATATCAAAAACAAACAACCCAATCAAAAAGTGGGCAGAAGACCTAAACAGACATTTCTCCAAAGGAGACATACAGATGACCAACAGGCATATGAAAAGATACTCCATATCGCTAATTATTAGAGAAACGTAAATCAAAACTACAATGAGGTATCACCTCACACAGGTCAGAACGGCCATCACCAAAAAGTCTACAAGTAATAAATATTGGAGAGGGTATGGAGAAAAGGGAACCCTCCTACACTGTTGGCGGGAATGTAAATTTTTGAATCCTCTATGGAGAACAGCATGGAAGTTCCTTAAAAAACTAAAACTAGAACAACCATATGATCCAGCAATCCCACTCCTGGGTATATATCCAGAGGTATAGAGAAAACCCCATTTCAAAAAGATGTACACACCCCAGTGTTCGTAGCAGCACCATTTACAGTAGCCAAGACATGGAAACAACCCAAGTGCCTATCAACACACAACTGGCTTAAGAAGATGCAATGTAATACACACACACACGCATACACACACAATGGAATACTACTAAGCCATAAAAAACAGTGAAAATTTGCTATTTGCAGCAACATGGATGGACCTAGAGAATATTATCCTAAGCGAAGTAAGTCAAACAGAGAAAGACAAACATTTTATGACATCACTTATATATGGAATCTGAAAAATAATACAAATGAAGCCATATAAAAAACAGAAATAGACTCACAGACAGAAAAAACAAACTTGCGTTTACCTAAGGGGAGAGGGAAGGGGAGAAGGATAAATTAGGAGTATGGGATTAACAGATGCAAATTACTGTACATAAAATAGAAAAGCAACAAGGATTTACTGTGTAACACAGAGAACTATATTCAATATCTTATAATAAACTATAATGGAAAATAAACTGAAGTACATACATACATATATATACATATACACATATATAAAACTGAGTCACTTTGCTGTATACCTAAAATTAACACAATACTGTTAACCAACTATACTTCAATTTATAAACAACATTAGTTTATAATGTATTATATTCTTGAAATGATATTAAGAGCCACAGGTCACAAAAGAAAAACTACCATTTCTCCCCGCTGGAAGCTCATATTCAAATTGAATAGACTTGACATAGTCACTAAAATATTGTGAGCAATGCAGCTTCTAGTTGCTTGTGTGTTGTCCCGTGTCACACCCGCATGCATATTTATACATTTTTCTAATGTTCAGTACCAGGATATAAGACAGGACAAACTCGTTTGTTACAAAGGATTGAAAAATAAAACAGAGGCTCGGATGCTAATTTGCAGAACATGATAACAAGCGGCGGGGTGTAGGAAAATGAAAAGAAAAACCACAGGCTCCAGTTATTAGAAAAGTCTGCAAGGAGAAAGTGAGACAAATAGAGCTTTGAAGAATGCCTCAGATGTGGCTATTTGGGAGTGGAAATCAGGGGTCGGGGGCATTGGTGTCGACAAGGAGGATGTGGGTGGGCCTGGCAGCAGAAAAATTCCTGTTGAGAGTCTTAAAAAGATGTGCCAGGGACAGAGCAGGATTCAAATCTAAGGGATGCAGTGCCCAGGTGGACAACGGGACCAGCAGGCCAGCCGGGCCTGGTCCTGTTCTCATGGAGCGAGCCTGTGTTAAGCTGGTGAGGAGACAGCGGGGAACTTCCCTGAAACAGCGATGTCTGGTTCGGGGGGGTACCTGCGGGCGGCAGGGTGTTGCCCAGAGAATCAGCTTCACTTTGATTCTCAGATAATAGGGAGCTACAGCAGGATCTTGCCAATCACAGCGACACGAGGTTGAAGAGGTTCTGTTCTGTTTTGTTTTTAAGAAGTGTCTGTAGTGAAGGGGAGGAGGGGCAGAGGCCGGGATCTTCAAACACGAATTGGTCACTAAGGAAATTAGAGGCACCCTTGAATGTCAGGAGGAGTGGTCCTGGTGGGGGGAGGGGGGTGTGGGCACAAAAGCCCCAGCCCCCTCCCCCCAAAAGATGCTTTCCTTGAAGACACTCAGAGCCAGGGTTCAGCCAACATCCCTGAAAAGTCAATGCAATCTCTCCTCCTGGAAGGAGCGGTCCCAGGTGTGACGCCCTGAAAAGCCTCCGACCAGGTCTGGCTTTGACACCGGAAGCGGAGAGGAAATCTGCATCTCTATGCCACGCGGAGCCTGCACCTTCCTGGGGGGCTGGGGGGTGGGAATACACATCCCGCCCTGGGCTCTCCCTTCTGAACCAGTGTTTGCCCACCTGAGCCCAGCCGGGCCCACCGTCCTGCTGCTTTGCGGGAGGAACCGCGGACAGCTGCGCTCATAGTGGGGTCAGGAAGCTCCTCACGGTCCCCCCAGGGGGCTTTGCATCACAAGGGGCACATTATTTCCTTGGCTAGGAAGGCAGTGTTTGTCTGAGACCCCAGGGAGCTGATGAGGTGATGATATGGGGACCCCGGGCCTCTGGGACCCGCTGGGGCTGGCCTGGCTGTGGGTAGTGCTGGCCAGTGCCCAGAAAAGCCAAGGCCAGCCAGCCCGGTCTGGCCCCGGGGAAAGGAATTGCTGTTGGCCCAGGATTGGCTCGTGTGTCGTGCTGGTTCCTCCAAACAATACAAATTCGAGGTCTGCCCTGAGCAGCAAAGCCAGAGGCAGCTCACAGCCAGTGACTGTTTCCACAGAAAACAAAGACTTTCTTTCCCAAGGAGCCCCGGGAGGTGCATGTTGGACGTCCTGGCCTGTCTGCCCCTGCAGGTCCTTTGCACGGAGCTCAATTCCTCTGTAACTGCAGATGACAGGACAGGAGAGCTTGGCCTTTTCAGAACCAGTCTAGAAGTGATCAACTACAGAGAAGAAACTAGGAGACTCAGCCCAGATTACGTCAAACAGAACAAAATCATAGACACCAAAGGCCAGCTGCATTTTATGCATCAAAATGGGAAAAAGACAGAAGCCAGACAGGATGTGAGGGTGTTACCCCCAGTACATGTGGGTGTTGTACACAGAGTGCCCTGTCCAGGGGCAGAAGGAGGCAGGCAGGGCTGTGGGCAGGGTCTGGGCGGGCCTATGCCCTATGCTCTGAGGAGCCAGGTGGGTTGATTCTGACTCCCGTTATTTAGTACTCATTGTCAGCACCAGGTGACTAGCGCTGGCTCTATTTGTAGCAGGGACTCCACAAACTCCAGGCAATGGATGTAGCATTTGGCCTTAGTTTTAGGTGGTCCACTCCCCCTGGACGCTGAGGAACAGCCCTCTGAGCGCTGGTCCTGGGCAGACAGACCACCATTTCTACTGGGCCTGACGACTTCCAGCCAAAAGGACCCCAAGGTGCATTTGTATCTGGCCTCAATAATGCTTTGCCTTCAAGAATTTCAGTTCAAAGAGACCATTCGTTGTTTTATCACTTGTCTTTCTGGCAAGTTTCCCCAAAATTTGGGTAAAATGATCCTTCTGGCAAACTTTGGAAAAATCGAATGTCACTGGATGTCAAGAGACTTGAGTCTAATTTCTAATTATTCTGGGGTGTTAGGATGAAAAGGGGTGGATGTGAGTCTAATGGGGCCCATTAAAGCCTCCAGAGAAACAGTCCATGGAAAGAGCTGGTTCGAACTGAAAAGAAAAGCAGAGATAGAATGATCTGTTCCTCTGGCCTCCAGGTCATTGAACTGTTAACAGAAGGGCAGTCCTAGCTGCTGCCTCTCCCCGGGCCTCTTGTCCTTTCCAGCCCAGAGCGGACACCAGGAGACGAATCTGGTCACAGAGACCACACAGCTGATCTTTGGGTTCTGAGACCCCGATTTGTGGAAAAAGTCAGGAAGATATTCTGAAGATGAGGATGCATCTGGGGTCCACACCCCGTGAGACTGTCCGGCTAAGGGGGAAGGGGGTCCCTCTGCAGGGCAGTGGCCTAAGTGTAGAGGAGACACAGGCAGACAAGGGGCCCACCGTTGCCTTTGAGGAACCAGAATGCAGACTCAGGAGCCACGGTCTTAAGCATGGCTAAGTCTCTGATGCCAAGACGTCCACAAAATCCCATCACATTCTCTGAGGCTGGTGTTTTCAAATGATCGCGTCACTGCTGCTCTGTGTCCCCTTGCAGCTACTTCATGCTTTGATCTTTCGATGGCAATCGATTTTTCAGTATTTGACACTCAGCCCTTCAGGCCTCAAAAACTAAGCTGTGAAAACACAAGTCATGGTCGGTAAGAATTTCGCACGGCTTCCCAAAGGTGCCCGTGTGACTCCCAGTCTTCCGGGTGGGCTTCACGTCCAGGCTGTGTGTGCAAAACCCTCTCTGAATGTGCATCAGCACACAAGTAGTCACGAAGCAGAAGTCTCCCAAGTGGATTTTCTGGTCAGACTCGTGAGATTAAAATATGATCATGGATGCATGTTTCAGGAAATACTTTGATCTCTGACAGCGAATGTATTGTGTTCTTCACTCCCCAGGGGTAACATTTCTTAATATGGTTTGTAGCATTCTATGATTTTGGCAGAAATTACAGTGTATTCACTTTGGAGGCTAACGAGATCAGAGCGACACACCCACACTTCCTGAAAGACCTGATCCCTTACTGATTGCCTCTAATTAGCAGCCCCTCTGGGACCATCCTCCGAATCTTGATCTGTTCCCTGAGAGATAATGATTTTTCACAGGAACCCCTAGACAGTTTCAACATTGTTGAAAATGAAGGTCTCTTTTAAGGTCAAAACACTTAAAAGTGTTTTGTAGGTGTATTTTTTGCAGCCCTTGAAAAATGGAAAATGTCACCATGAGTTCAGTTAACATTTTAAAATAAATTTGAACTTTACTAAATCTGCCTTAAGGAGATGTCTACTATAACTCGAAAAATAGTGCATAAAATATTTTATCAATTTTAAAGCATGCTTTTTGTGTCAGACTTTATTGTTTATAATAGCGTCATGTTCTTGACCATTGAGGAAGTCTTAGCCATTGTGTTGATAATTTAATGTCAGTGTTTATTTTCTAGTGCACATAAACACTGATGTGTTTACAACCCGTGGCATCCTAAATTCAGTGAAGTACATCTTGGCGAGGAAGCTAGTGTCACTCAGCCCACAGGCCACACTTGGTATGATTTTTAGGCTCTTGGGAATAAGAGCTTCCCAAGAAGCTCTGCTCTGCTTCTCCCCAGAGCTCTTCTTCCCCACAGGCTGGAAAATTACTACTTTGATGTATCGTATCATCTGTATTAATCAAGTTGTTCCTGGGCATGAAAGGCAGCAAGGCGAACGGCTCTGCTTTGAGGCCGGGGTGTGGTGTGTGCATCCGGTGGGTTTCCACCCTTGGTGTGGAAGATCCTGCAGGTCCAGGTGTGCTGCGTTAGCACCAAGCATCTGAGCCTTCCCAGCACTGCCCGCAGTCACCTTCTGGAGTTTCTCTTGTTCCAACAGAGCCCGAAAATAACTGTTTCGATGATTCAGTGGCCAGAATGTTCTTACTAACCCGCTGTGTACCTAGCACAATGTCCCAAAAAGCGTAAAACCCACTAGGAAGCTGTCTTCAAGAATGTACAGTTCATTTTCTGCAAAGTTGAAGCATTTGGAGGAGAAGGGAATACTCTACAGTGAGATCTCAGCTGGAAGGAACCAGGAATTTCAGAGCAAGTGTTGGGGGGATGGGAAGCAAAAGAAGAACACTTCAACTCGGACAAGAAAGGGAGCTTGGAAGGACGGAGTCCAAGTCAACATAGAAAAGTTCTGGCCCCGACTCACTCCTTGGATGTCACTCAATTTTCAAAATGCTGATTTATTGAATATCAAGCATCTTCTGGCCCTCTGTGTTTTCTGTCTGGCATTCATGACCCCATAGCCCCACTGCGGAGCTAATGAATGGCCCAGGGTCTGGCTCACTCCGGAGTCCGTGATTGTCGTGACCCCACACGGCCCCTTGAAGGACAGGCCGGCGCTCAATAAGTAACAAGGAGGGAGGGTTTCAGGAGGGAGCCCAGGAGAGAAAGGCCAGGGTCAGGAATGTGTACCTGCTTAGGCCGTTTCCCTGGAGAATTATTGTACCGGGCTTGAGGGTGATACACCCAGGACTTCATCCCATAGATACAGAGAAGGGTACTGAATAGCAGACTGTTCTGGTAACACTGCACCCTACACTGCTGTGCAAAATGAATTGTAACCCAGGTACCGCTAGTAAGAGTAGCGGGGAGGGCAGCAGTGAGGATGCCAAATAGGAGATATTTTGATGAAGAAATGATGGTTGACACTGGAGGTCATACAGCCTCAAATCAAACAGGCTTGGGTTGGAATCCACGGCTTGCATTTAGTGACTGCGTGACCATGGGCAAATAAATCAGCCTCTCTGAGCCTCAGCTTCCTCATCCGTAAAGTGGGGACAATATTGCTTTGTCTTGCTATATTCATGGAAATCTTAAATCAGATAAAGAAGATAAAGTCCCCAAACAATTATATCAGAATTGCTGAGAAGGGGGCCAGACATGCGTTAACTGTGATAATCCTCTGATGGGAGGATTTCTAGGGCAGAGATGAAAAGCCTCCCTCTCGGAAGATCTGCTGTTTACAAACCCACCTAGATGGTTCTCTCTCCCAGCTGACTGCTGGTGAAGGGGGAGGGGCGCCCGAGGCTGGGGAGGAAGCACCAGTCGCTTCTGCTGTGGGGACCCAGCATCCTACCTTCCCGTTTCCTAGGAGAGTAAGAAGTTCTCCCTCTCCTTCTCTCTCCTCCAAGGGTGTCTCTCTTTTTTTTTTTTTTTTTTTTTAACAGAAATAAGAGTTATAGATGTAGAAAATAAACTTAGGATTACCAGGGGCTAAGGTGGGGGGAGGGATAAATTGGAAGATTGGGACAGACACATACACACTACTATATACAAAAGAGATAACTAATAAGGACCTACTGTATAGCACAGGGAACTCTACTCAATACTCTGTAATAACCTGTATGGGAAAAGAATCTTAAAAAAAAGTGGATATATGTATATGTATAACTGACTCACTTTGCTGTACACCTGAAACTATCACAACATTGTAAATCAACTCTACCCCAATAAAATTTTTAAAAAGTTTTTAAAAAAGGGTCTTGGAAGTAAAAAAAAAAAAAAAAAAAACAAGAGTCTTTTAAGAAAGACTTTAGAAAGGCGTGGTGGCCAGACAGGAAGGACACACAGGAGGGGGTGTGAGTTTTTCTCTCTGTATTTTCCCCCAAGATTAATTTTTTTTATTTTATGTTGCCCTTTGTGGGAGGAGAATAAAACAGGTATCGATTTTTGCATGTATGTTTACATTTTCTAAATGCATTTTTCCCCTAATTTAATGCCTTAAGAAATAAACAGTGCTTCTTTTTCCAAATACAATATCCATATGTGAAATTAGAACCATCAACACGGCAAAACAGGAAATAAACATTCCTGATTATGATGGACTTGCATTTTGGAAGCTCTTCATTCAATAACCCCTGTGGCCGTGCAGTTCCCGGCTCTCAAGTTTTGCCAGCCACGGGGCCTCGTCCACCTCTGGGGCTGCGCTCTCTCTTTTGGGGTCCTTGTTGCCTCTACTAGGAAGAACTGGTCTCTCAGGTGTTGATGTGTGTGTGTGTGTGTGCGTGTGTGTGTGCGCGCGCGCACGCACTGAAGGACTCCAGCTGGAGAAATTCCACTTTCACCCAATTCACACCGACTGGTACCTGATGACCCACTAAGAACGGGCCCCCCGGGGATCTGCCTCTTTCTGGCAACCTGCCTGACAAATCCACTGAAGGCCCAGGGCTGCCCTGCTGAGCGTGGCTGAGGGCTAAGGGGCTCCTGAAATAAACCCCTTGTGCCCCTGGGTCCTGCTGGGGCTGCTCTGAACTGCTCTCTGAGCCACAGACAGAACTTGGTGTCAGTTCTGGTTTATGGCCCCGCTTTTGTGTGGCCTTGGTCAAGTCACTTTACAGGTACAGAAACTAAGACTCTGAACAGCCAAGTGAGGGGCAATTTAACAAGAAATCTAGAGTTATTAGGTCTCTTAAAAAGACTACGAACCCCAGTGTTGACAGCAGCCAAAAGGTTAAGAAATTCTGATTCATGTTACCTCATGGATGAACGTTGAAGACATTATGCCTATCGAAATAGGTCAGTCACAGAAGAATATATACATACTATGCCAGGTACAGAAGTATCTAGAATAGTCAAATTCACGGAGACAGAAAGTAAAATCATGGTTGCCAGGAGCTGGGAGAGGGATGAATGGGGAGTTAGCATTTAATGGGGACAGAGTTTCAGTTTTACAACACGAAAAGTTTCCAGCAACAGATGGTGGTGATGGTTGCACAATAATGTGAATATTCCTAGTACCGCTAAACTATACACTTAAAAATGACTAAGATTATGCAGCATGTATTTTATCACACAAAAAGACTGAATCTTGTGTGGTCCTTCCTTCCAATTTCTTCAGTTTTACTGCCTGCTCCAAAGGCATCAATATCTACTTCGAAGGGTGTCTGATTATTCTGGAGAGTAAGGGTTAGGACCCAGGGATTCAGAGAAGAACTTGAAGTGGATTGTTTAAAAAAACTCCAGTTACTTTATTATTTGATCATATGAATAAGACCTGAAAGGATTTATGGGAACATTAAAATGATTTGATTGGTTGAAAAAGAAGTGTTAATACTTTTTAATTTTAACGAAAATTATTGTCATATTCTGTGCAGTACCAATAATTTAAATGTCCAAAAATACATTGTTTTCCAGATAATACAGGAAAAGGGCCCGGACTTACCATCTGTATCTGAAGCTCCCTGTGGTGAGTCTTGTGCGTATTTGCTAGGCTTGCCTTTTTCAAGACAACTGGAGGTTAGAGACAAGCAGGTGACTCCATCCTCCATCATTGTAGAGCACCTGGGAAGGAGGGAAGGATGCTGAGAGTGGGCCGGTTTGCACAGGACAAACTTCAGCTGACAAAATGCAGGTAATCAAACAGGAAAAGGCAAATTGCTCATGAACTTCTGGAGTCCGTGAACCTGGGCATGAAGGTTCAACCGACCAAGGAGAATCCGCCCGCAGCTCCCAGGCAGCCTCAGAGACACCGCAGAAGTCTCCGTCCTCCACGCAGAGGTTGGAGGAGGGAGAACAGAAACCTGCTTCCACCCAAACTCCACTCAGCGTCCAAGGGAGCATGGACCACCAGGCCACCTGGGCTCCAGGAGGCGTCCACGGCCGGAGATGCAAAACCTTCTGAGAAGGCTCAGAGACCCTGAGACCCTGTGCTCGAGTGTTCAAGTGTGAGGGGTAGTGTGTGAGTGTGCCTGTGTGTGTGTGCACTGCGTGTGAAGATGTGCATGTACAGGTGTCTGTGTGGGTGTACAGGTGTGTATGGGTGAGTGTGGGTGTATGTTCATGAGCAGGAGAGCTGATAGTGAGCGTGTGTGTGTGCTGGTGAGTTGCCTGCAAGTTGTGTGTGCCAGTGTGTGTATCTGCGTGCATGCCTGTGTGCATGCGTTCATATTTGTGTGCACGTGTGTGCGTGTAGGTGTATGATGGATGTGACTGCGTGTCCATCTGTGCGTGTGTATGAATGTGAGCACACACACATGTCTGCATCTGTGCGCACATGTGCTGTAGACGTGGGTGTGCCCCTGGGGTCCCCATCAGGCTCTCTCTCAAGTCCCCCCAACGCCCTGCCCCCGGACAGGGATGTGCCGGCCCCCCCAGCCCCGCCGGGGTTGTGTGTGCCCCTCTCCGCAGGCGCATGAGTGACCCTTTGTCCCTCTTTCTTTTCAGTCTGAAGGCAGCCCCTGAAGTGTCACGGGGCTTGTTTGGACAGCGTCCCCTCCCTAGGTGAGCCCGTTTGTCCTTGTGAGTGGCAGGCTGTGGACAAGATGACCAGCCCCCAGCTTTAAAATAGCTGCGCACATTTTCCTCTGACCTCGAGACACAGTCGGGCCCTATGGCCTCGAAATTCATCCTCAGGTAAACACCCTGTGACAGGCTGCAGGCCGGGGCCAACCCGCATGGCTGCAGCTGTGCCAGCCCGCGGCGCCCAACCCCAGTCCTGGCGGGGATGTTTGCCGTCCCCCCGAGTTGTGGGCAGCAAATATTTTCCAGAGCTCACCAGAGAGGAGCTTTCAGAGGGAGTATCGTGCAGATCAGTTCCGCTGGAATCTGTGGCTGCCTTGTCTCAGAATTCACGGGCCTCGTGTAAGGACTCTCTTGAAAATGTTCGATTGAATTCTTCGTGCTCAATCTTACTCAGTCTAAAACTATCAACTTCTTAAATCTCGTAAAACCCTTTCACTCTTAAAATAGTAGCAGTTCATTGAAGGGACAGATGAGGCCTTCAGCTGAAGCAGGTCAGGTCGAGGGGCATTCAGAACAGCTGTTCCCAGGCTGTGACCCACACGTGCTGAAGGGGGGCCACTTTCCCCGTGTCCCAGGGGCACTAAGATAGCTTGGCAGGGCAAATCGCTTCAGCTACGGGGAAATGAATTTGTTGCCTGAGCAGAACGTGAAAACAAAGCTAAGTTCCCGCACATTAAGTTGAAGGGCGAAGACTCCGCACCACGTGGCATGCAGAGGGAAGCGGGAACCAGTCACACAGGACAGGAGGAGTCATCCCTGCGCGGAGGGCCGTGGAGGAGGGTGACCCAGCCTCTCCGCCGTCTCTGGACCACTCGTTGGAGGAGATCAGAGGGCTGGGGTTTGAAATAAAACTCTACGGGGCTCTGCTTCCCCATCCTTCCAAGGGAAGAAGGGCCAGGGATGCAAAAGCTTGGACCCTCTGCCAGGAAAACCTGCCTTCCCGTCCCTCTCGCCACCTGTGTGCTGTTGGCCGTGGCGTTCAGACCCTCTGGCCACCAGTTCCCTCACCCATCAAATGGCGGTAAGGACAGCACCTGCCCCATGGGTGACACGAGGGGTGAGGGATATCGAGGGAAAGCTTATGGCATCCACGAAGCTGGAAGTTTCTGCTGCTTCTCCTTCCTCTCCCTCCTCATAAGTGACGTTAAAATCGAGTGAGAGGCAATGTACTCACTCATTCAAAACACATACCCTAGCACCTGCTGTGAACAGCATCACACCAGGTGCGGGAAGCACCTCCGGTCTCCGGGAGCAGGGGAGGAATGTCTCCTCTTGTGTTGCACAGAATGCAACGTGGCACAAGGATGTGGACAAGGGGACATTTCCAGAAACGCCGGAGAAGTCCGTCTCGCCAGCAGCCGGGACTCCTGGCCGGCGTGGGCTGCACCCTTTCCTGTCCCCTCTCCACGCTGCTCTTCTCCGTGGGGCTGTGTGTCCTCCCTCTACACCAGGCACACCTGTGAAACCTCCTCAACAGGGAATGTGGTAGAATTGACCGTGCACGGCATCTGAGGCAAGGTCATACCAGGTGACACGATTCCATCTGGCTCTTCTTCTTGGGACCTGCACCAGGGGAGCCCTGAGCCCCCGTGTAAGAAGCCTGCCTGCTTTGAGGCCGCTGCGCTGGAGGAGCCCCGGGGGCTGGGCATGCGCAGGAGCCCCCCCCCCGTCATGCCAGCTCCCCATGTGAGTGGGGCTCCTTCCACCTTCCACCTACAGCCCCAACATCACAGAGCAGGCGAGCCGTGTCCACGGTTCCCTGTCTGAATCTCTGACCCACAGGCTCTGGGAGCTTGATCTATTTCACTTTTTAAGCCACAAAATTACACAACTTAGTGGAATGGCTTGTTACACAGCCACAGTAACTGGAACAGGCAACGGCCTGAGACATTTCCTAGGGAAAGCATTTTTTTTTTTTTTTTTTTCTTTTTGGCTGCACCGCGCGGCATGCAGGATCTTAGTTCCCTGAACAGGGATGGAACCCAGGCCCTTGACAGTGAGAGCACGGAGTCCTAACCACTGAACAATCATGGAATTCCCTCTAAGGAAAGCATGTCAACCTGGGCATTGCTTGCCCATCAGATACTTTTTTTTTTTTTTTTAATAAAAAAACTTATCACCAACTTTTTTTTTTTTAATTATTTTTGGCTGCATTAGGTCTTCGTTGCTGCGTGCAGGCTTTCTCTAGTTATGGTGAGCGGGGGTTGCTCTTCATTGCTGTGCATGGGCTTCTCTTACTGCGGAGCACAGGCTCTAGGCGCGCGGGCTTCAGTAGCTGTGGCGCACGGGCTTAGTTACTCCGGGGCATGTGGGATCTTCCTGGACCAGGGCTCGAACCCGTGTGCCCTGCATTAGCAGGCAGATTCCCAACCACTGCGCCACCAGGGAAGCCCAGATATTCTTTAATAAAAGCAAATCTTGTGGACCCCCCCATTTCCTGGTTATGCTACAGATCTGGAGAGACAAAAAAGGGTGGAAAATGATAACCTAAAACTAAAAATCCCCAAGAGTATTCCACAAACCATTGGTTCAATATGATGTTAGTAGCTGTTATGAAAAGAGGGAAGAAAGATGCCCAAGGGAGAGAGAGGGAAAGACACTGTATGGTGAACTTGGAGAAATCCTGAGTGTAAGGGAGAATGGGGTGCCCCCCGACCCTGCAACCACACAGCACCTGTTTGCCTAGTGCACGTCACGGCCTCCTCTGCAGGGCACGCAGCTCAGTGCCTCGGGTGTTCCCTCGGCTTATGCAGCCCAGGTCAGAAAAGCTAAGGAGTGACAGCACAGGAGGATCACGGGCAGTGACGGACTGGACGGGGGGCTAACCAGCATGCCTTCTTCCCCCGCTGAGGGCACCTGCACCTTCCCTGGAGGTCTCCAGCCAGCCTGGTCCCCTCTGCAGGAGCCTGTCAATCACAGCGCTCTGTGGCTCCTCCCTTTCTTGTCTCCCTCCCGGATCCCAAACAGCTTTCTGGCATTGCCCCCAAACCACCACTTGCAAGTGAAACCTTATTTCTTGGTCTGTTTCTCAAGGAACCCAGACCCAGACACTATTTTCCTCGTTTTTCTGCACAGTTCTTCAGAGAGAGATATACTAAAGCTCACTGAGAATCTCAAGGTGAACCCTGAGAATTCAATGCTGCAGAAACTTTTCTGAGCAGGAAAATCGTTTTTTACTGAACATCTCACACTACTCCTGTTCTTTGACACCAGGTTGGAGAAATGTTGCCTTAAAGGTATTTGTTAAATAAGGTTTCACTGGCCAGATATTCCATGTAAAATGAATTATTTACTCAGTAACAACTTCCCAACTATTTTACAATCTTGGAAACAGGTGAAATTTTAAAATCAGACTTGAAATTATGCCTGCTCTCCTGGACACCAGGAGATCAGATTGCTATGTATAAATATGGGAGCTTCTGGCCCTGCACCAACTTCAATTTCCTTGCTTGTACCAACATTAAGCCTTATTTAAAAGAATGACTGCATTGTCTCTGAAAAAGGGGAGATTGTGTCTCTGAAACACCCAAATAGTTTGAATTAAAACTGAAGAATTTTGATCCAATAAAAACATCCATGTTTTTGCTTCTCAGACTTGAGTACACATTGGCCCTCCAGGGCCACATAGTCAGAAAGTAGCAGAACAACCCAGAAAAAATGATGCCAGGGTCCATACTCTTAACCACCTCACTAGGGAAACTGCAGAAACTTCACAGAAAACCTCTGAACAGCTACTTCAGATTTCCATCTCTTCCACAAGCTGTCTTACGAAGGGTTTGGGAAACGTTGATATAAATCTCTAGCATCAGAAGAAAGGCCCAGGGCTTCCCTGGTGGCGCAGTGCTTAAGAATCCGCCTGCCACTGCAGGGGACACGGGTTTGATCCCTGGTCCGGGAAGATCCCACATGCTGTGGAGCAACTAAGCCTGTGTGCCGCAACTACTGAGCCTGCGCTCTAGAGCCTGCGAGCCACAACTACTGAGCCCGAGTGCCACAACTCCTGAAGCCCGCATGCCTAGAGCCCATGCTCTGCAACAAGAGAAGCCCCCACAATGAGAAGCCCATGCACCGCAACGAAGAGTAGCCCCCGCTCGCTGCAACTAGAGAAAGCCTGCACCCAGCAACAAAGACCCAACTCTGCCACAAATAAATAAATAAAATTAAATTAAATTAAAATTAAAAAAAGAAAGAAAGAAAGAAAGAAAGAAAGGCCCAGAGAACCAGTACAAGTTTCATAATTTAACCAGGCACGTGGTTAAATGAATCATGTCTTCCTGACATGTCTCATACATCTGAGATGCCCTTGTTCTCTGCTGCCTCTACTCCAGGGAAATGGGAGGATGGAGGGAGCTTTACCGGAGTTGTGACTTTTGTTCTTGGTCCTTCTCTTAAAACGTGTTTCCACTGATAGTTCAACATAGTCTAGCAAAGACACACAGATCAGATGACTGTGTTGGAAAAGACACTGAAGAGTTGAGGATTCTTAAATTGTTTAAGGAAATTATAGTAAATTCCACACAATAAAATTTTATTGGAAAGAATGAAGTCTGTCACAAAATATCAACATGAAAACATGTTCAATATTCAATTAAAAAAACAAGATTCAATTTGTTTACATAAGATGATCTCATTTTTAATCTGGAAGGATTACCAATAAACAGTTATTTTTAGAGGATAGTGTTATAGGATTTTTTTTTATATTTTATACATTTCTGCAGCTTTGTTTTGTTTTTACATCTAGAATACAATCTCTATAATAAGGAGAAATATTAATAAAAAGATACAGAGACACCACAATTCCTCCATATTCTGGGCATAGATGTCAACATTCATAATCACTTGCAGCTAATCAAACTTACAAGCTTTTGCCCAGCAAAGGAAGCCATAAACAATATGAAAAGACAGCCTACAGAATGGGAGAAAATATTTGCAAATGATGTGACCGACAAGGGCTTAATTTCCAAAATATAAAAACAGCTCATACAACTCAATAACAAACAAACAAAAAACCCAATTAAAAAATGGGCCGAAGACCTAAATAGACATTTCTCCAAAGAAGACACATAGATAGCCAATAGGCACATGAAAAGATGCTCATCATCACTAATTATTACAGAATTGCAAATAAAAACTACACCTCACACCAGTCAGAATGGACATCATTAAAAAGTCTACAAATAACAAATACTGGAGGGGGTGTGGAGAAAAGGGAACCCTCCTACACTGTTGGTGGGAATGTAGATTGGTGCAGACACTACGGAGAACAGTATGGAAGCTCCTCAAAAAACTAAAAATAGAGCTACCATCTGATCCAGCAATCCCACTCCTGGGCTTATATCCAGACAAAACTCTAATTAAAAAAGATACATGCACCTCTGTGTTCATAGCACACTATTTACAATAGCTAAGACATGGAAGCAACCTAAGTGTCCATTCACAGATAAATGGATAAAGAAGATGTGGCATATATACACAATGGAATATTACTCAGCCATATAAAACAGTGAAACAATGCCATTTGCAGCAACATGGATGGACCTAGAGATTATTATACTAAGTGAAGTAAGTCAGAAAGAGAAAGACAAATACCATACGATATCACTTATATGTGGAATCTAAAATATGACACAACTGAACATATCTTCGAAACAGAAACAGACTCACAGACATAGAGAACAGACTTGTGATTGCAAAGGAGGGTGGGGAGGGAAGGATTGGAAGTTTGGGATTAGCAAATGCAAAGTATTATATATAGTATGGATAAACAACTAGGTCCTATTGTATAGCACAGGGAAATATATTCAATATCTTATAATAAACCATAATGGAAAAGAATGTGAAAAAGAATATATATATATAAATAACTGAATCACTTTGCTGTACAGCAGAAATTAACACAACATTGTAAATCAACTATACTTCAATAAAATTTTTAAAAAGTCACTTGCAGGAAGCAAAGTGTTTTGTGACACTGGTGTATAACCAGGAATCATTTCTGAAGGCCTGGGTTCATTCAATGATTCAATAAATAGTTATTGAGCTAATGCAAATGGCCAGGCACTGAAACAGTGTCTCTGATCTCACAGAGCTTGCATTCCACTCTGTGAAAACAGACAATAAACATGTAAACCAATAAGTAAATGAAGTAACTACAAATTGTGTTTTAGAGGTGTGCGCTAGGAACAAAACACACATGATGATAACATAGTGAGGAAGTAGGGGGCAGGTTAGATGGGGCAGTTGGAGAGGCTTCTGCAAGACTAACGTATAAGCTGGGACGTGGAGGGTGGGTGGGAACCAGCCAGCAAAGAAGCAGGTGGGGTCGGAGTCCAGCTGGGGACATCGAGGTCAACGTCTTAAGGGGGGAGGGGTGCACTGCAAGTATTTAAGTGACAACAAGAAGGCAGACTTACAAGATAAATGTATAATTTGTGATTGGTAGGACATACCAATGCGTCAAACCCATGTTTCTGGGAATGACAAGAGAGGTGTCAAAGTCCAGAGAGCAGGGGTCCTGATGTTTGGGCTCAGAACCCCAGGCAGCACCAGGAATGCTCAGTTGGTTTTGTTTTCTATTCTAGCAGCAGTTCACAATTTATCCTCATCACAGATGCTCTTTTCAATAGATCTAAATACTATCTAGCTAATACTAACCTTTCTCTAGTAATTTATAGTTAAAAAGTCTTATAGTTCAACCTCCAGAGGGTAGTGTGAAAATTTAAGAAACCATTATTCATTCATCACCTGTTTATTGTATACCTACTATGTACCAGGCACTCTTCTAGCCAGTGAAGATGAAGAAAAGAACTAAACAGACCTAAGAGCCATTATGGAGCTGGCATCTTGTTGGAAAAATCATCAGTAAGAAGGTAAACTACCTAATTATCAGATGGCAATAAATGTTTGGAGAAAAATAGATTACAGAAAGGAGATAGGGAAATTGGAAGTCAGGGGAGAATTGCTACTTCAATACTTCATTTTCAATAATAGATATAATAATTAGACAGATCAATAGGGAAATAGAAGCCTTGAACAACACTATAAAACAACTGGACCTAATAGACATCTGTAGAACACTAAATCCAGCAACAATAGAATACACATTCTTTTTAAGTGCACATGGAACATTCTCCAAGACTAATCACATATTGGGCCATACAATAAGCTTTTAAAATAATTTTAAAAGATTGAAGTCACAAAAAGTGTGTTCTCTGATGGCAAAAGAATAAAATTAGAAATTAATAATAGAAGAAAATTTGGAAAATTCACAAATATGTGGATTTTTTATTTAGACACTTCTAAATAAAAAATGGATTAAATATGAAATAATCACAAGGGAAACTAGAAAATTCTTCGAGATGAAAGAAATAAAACACAACATAATAAAACTTACAGGGCGATGCTAAGGAAGTTCTTAAAGGAAAATATATAGCTGTAAACACCTACGTTAAAAAGGAAGAAAAATCTCAAGCCAATAACCTTCCACCTTAAAAATAAAAAAAATTTTTTTTAAAAAGTAGAGCAAATTAAACCCCAAACAAGAAGAAGGAAAGAAATACTAAAGCAGAAATAAATAAAATAGAGAATAGAAAATCAGTAGGGAAAACGTCAATTAAACCAAAAATTTGTTCTTTAAGAAGATCAACAAAAAAAGAACTAACTTTTAGCTAAACTGGTCAATAAGAAAAAAAAAGGGCTAAAATTACTAAAATCAGAAATTAAACAGGGGCCACTACTACCAACCTCACTGAAATTAAAAAGAAGTATAAGGAAATACTATGAATAATTGCACATCAATAAATTAGATAACCTAAATAAAATTCCCAGAAAGATACAAACTATTAAAAATGTCCAAATGAGAAGTGAAAATCTGAATAGACCTATACAAAATAAAGAGATTTAAATAGTAATAATAATAATAATAATAAAAACTACCCATGAGGAAAAGTCCAGGATGAGATTTCTTCACTGATGGATTCTACAAAATGAATAAAGAAGAGTTAAAATCAATTCTTCAAAAACTCTTCCAAAAAAAAAAAAAATAATAAGAGAAGGGCATACTGACCACCTTATCCTATGAGGTCACTGTTACCCTGATTCCAAAGCCTTACAAAAATATCCCAAGAAAATAAAACTACAGGTCAATTTGCCCTATGGATATGAATGAAAAAAACCTTCAACAAAATAGTAGTAAACAAAATTCAGCAAAATATAAAAAGAATTATACATCATGACTAATTGAGGTTTATCCCAGAAATGGAAGATGGTTCAACAGAAGAAATCCAATCAATGTAATACACCTTAGTAATTGAATAAAGGACAAAAACTACATGACCATCTCAACAGATACAGAAAAAGCCTCTGAAAACCCCCAACACCCTTTCATATTAAAACAAAATTGGGACTTCCCTGGCAGTCCAGCGTTTAAGACTCCATACTTCCACTGCAGGGGGCATGGGTTCAATCCCTGGTTGGGGAACTAAGATCCCACATGCCACACAGCGTGACCACAAAAATAAATTAAAAAAAAAACCCTCAGTAAACTAGGAATTGAATGAAACTTTCTCTACATGATAAAAGACAGCTACACAAAACGAACACTTAATGTCATATTAAAGATGAAAGACTAAAAGTTTTCCCCCTAAGATCAAGAACAAGACAAGGGGGACTTCCCTGGTGGTCCAGCGGTAAAGAATCAGCCTTCCAATGCAGGGGACACAGGTTCGATCCCTGGTCGGGGAGCTAGATTCCCACATGCCGCAGGGCAGCTAAGTCCACATGCCACAACCACTGAGCTCTCGTGCCTCAACTAGAGAGCCCGGGCACCACAACTACAGAGCCCATGCGCCCTGGAGGTTGAGCACCACAACCAGAGAAGAGAAAACCTGCAATGAAGATCCCGCGTGCCACAACTAAGACCTGACGCAGCCAAAATAAATAAATAAATAGATAATAAAGAAATTTTATAAAAAGAAAGAACAAGAAAAAGATGCCTGCTTTCACCACTTTTATTTAATAATGTACCAGAGGTTTTGACCAGGGAAATTAGGCGAGGGAAAGAAACAAAAACAACCAGTTTGGAAAGGAAGAAATAAAGCTATCTCTATTTGAAGAGGGCATGATCTTTTATGTAAAACATCCCCCAAAATACACAAAAATATGACTAGAGCAAATAAAAAGTTCAGCAAGGTTATAGAAAATAAGATCAATATACAAAAATCAATTGTATTTCCACACACTTCAATGAACATTCTGAAAATGAAATTAAGAAAATAATTGCTTTTATAATAACACTAAAAAGAATAAAGTACATGAAAATAAATTTTACAAAAAGTGCAAAACATACACTAAAAACAACGAAACAATGTTAGAGGAAAATAACAAGAACTAAATGTATGGGAAGATGTGCTATGTTCATGAACTGGAATACTTAAAAATTGTTAAGGCAGCAGTACTCCCCAAACTGATTTGAAGAATCAACACAATCCCTGTTAGGACTGAGCTTCCTCTTTTGCAGAAATTGATTTGAAGAATCAACTGATTCTTCAAACTGATTTGAAGAATCAACACAATCCCTATTGGGACTGAGCTTCCTCTTTTGCAGAAATTGACAAGCTGAAACAATTCATATGGAAATACAAGGTATCCAGAATGGCCAAAACAATCTTGAAAAAGAAGAACAAAGTTGAAGGACTTTAATTTCTAATTTCAAATCTTGCTACAAAACTACAGTATTCCAGATCATCTGGTACTGGTATAAGGATAGACACACAGGTCAAAAGAATAGAATTGAGAGTCCAGAAAAAAACATATCATATTTATGGTCAATTGATTTTTTCTTTTTTTAAAAGAATCAATTTTATTTATTTATTATTTTTGGTTGCGTTGGGTCTTTGTTGCTGCACGCAGGCTTTCTCTATTTGCGGTGAGCGGGGGCTACTCTTCATTGCGGTGCGCAGGCTTCTCATTGCGGTGGCTTCTCTTGTTTTTCTTTTTTTTTTAAAAAAACGTCTTTATTGGAGTATAATTGCTTTACAGTGGTATGTTAGTTTCTGCTTTATAACAAAGTGAATCAGCTATACATATACATATATCCCCATATCTCCTCCCTCTTGGGTCTCCCTCCCTCCCACACTCCCTATCCCACCACTCTAGGTGGTCACAAAGCACCGAGCTGATCTCCCTGTGCTATGCAGCTGCTTCCCACTAGCTATCGATTTTACATTTGGTAGTGTATATTAGTCCATGCCACTCTCTCACTTCGTCGCAGCTTACCCTTCCCCCTCCCCGTGTCCTCAAGTCCATTCTCTAAGTCTGCATCTGTATTCCTGTCCTGCCGCTAGGCTCTTCATAACCATTTTTTTTTATATTCCATATAAATGTGTTAGCATACAGTATTTGTTTTTCTCTTTCTGACTTACTTCACTCTGTATGACAGTCTCTAGGTCCATCCACCTCACTACAAATAACTCCATTTCGTTTCTTTTTATGGCTGAGTAATATTCCATTGTATATATGTGCCACATATTCTTTATCCATTCATCTGTCGATGGACACTTAGGTTGCTTCCATGTCCTGGCTATTGTAAATAGAGCTGCAATGAACATTGTGGTACATGCCTCTTTTTGAATTATGGTTTTTTCAGGGTATATGCCCAGTAGTGGGATTGCTGGGTCATATGGTAGTTCTATTTTTAGTTTTTTAAGGAACCTCCATACTGTTCTCCATAGTGGCTGTATCAATTTACATTCTCACCAACAGTGCAAGAGGGTTCCCTTTTCTCCACACCCTCTCCAGCATTTATTGTCTGTAGATTTTTTGATGATGGCCATTCTGACTGGTGTGAGGTGATACCTCATTGTAGTTTTGATTTGCATTTTTCTAATGATTAGTGATGTTGAGTGGCTTCTCTTGTTGTGGAGCATGGGCTCTAGGCGAGTGGGCTTCAGTAGTTGTGGCACGTGGGCTCAGTAGTTGTGGCTCATGGGCTCTAGAATGCAGGCTCAGTAGTTGTGGTGCACAGGCTTAGTTGCTCTGCAGCATGTGGGATCTTCCTGGACCAGGCTGGAACCCTTGTCCCCTGCATTGGCAGGCAGATTCTTAACCACTGTGCCACCAGGGAAGTCCCCATGGTCAATTGATTTTTAACAGTAGTATGATATTCAATGGGGAAAGAAAGAAGTCTTTTCAACAGATGGTGCTGGTTCAATCAGATAGCACATGCAAAGGGATGAAGCTGGACCCTTACCTCACAGCGTATACAAAAATTAGTTCAAAATGGATCAAAGGCCTAAATGCAAGAGCTAAATCTATAGAACTGTTAGAAGAAAACATAGGTATAAATCTTTGTGACCTTGATTAGACATTGCTTTCTTAAACACAACACCTAAAGCAAAAGCAACAAAAGAAAAACATAGATAAGTAGATGGACTTCACCAAGGCTGAAAGTTTTGCACTGCAAAGGGCACTATCAAGAGAATGAAAACACAACCACATATGGGAGAAAATCACATATCTGACAAGGGCCTGTGTCTACAGAACTCTTACAACTCAAGTAACGCAGTGTAAAAAACGGGCAAAGGATTTGAACTGACATTTTTCCAAAGAAGATATACAAATGGCCAATAAGCACATGAAAAAATCAAAAACAATGTCAGTACAAATACTTATACATGAATATTTATAGCAGCTTTATTCATAATAGCCGAAGGGTAGAAAAAATACAAATGTCCATCAACTGACAAATGGATAAACAAAATGTTGCCTATCCATGCAATGGAATATTATTCAGCAATAAAAAGGAATGAAGTAGAGATACATACTACAACATGTATAGACCCTTAAAAAATGTGAGTGAAAGGAGCCAGCCACAAACAGCCACATATTGTATGATTCCATTTATAGGAAATGTTCAGAACAGGCAAAGTAAATGACTGGTTTCCGGGGGCTGGGGAATGACTGCTAATAGGTAAGGAGTTTCTTTTTGGAGTGGTGGGGGTGTTTTGGAATTAGTGGCGATCTTCCCACAACTTTGTGAATATACCAAAAAAACCTGAATTTTACACTTTAAAAGGATAAACCTAATGGTATGTGAATTATATCTCAATAAAAATGATCATGCTACAAAAAACACTTCACGGTCTTGCTAGATCCCACGTGCGACCTTACAATCTTACATTGCAAGATGGGAGCTTTGTGAGCTGTTTTATCTTTCTTTCCTCTTCAATTCTACCCCACTGCACACTGCAAGGGGGTCCAATAATTCATTCCTCCAGCAGGGAGGAATTCCTCTTACACCATTGAAAGATCAATAATACATTTCTTCTATTCTTTTGCTAGACCACGTGTTCTGTGTGTGGCCACCCCAAATGCTCTCTGCCTTGGCTTATCTCTTTGCTACCCCAGAATCTTAAGATCAATCGGCTGTGAGCCTCCATTTATGCTCAGAGTTAAAGGCAGGAGGGACAGCAACCTGTGATTGCCTTGCGCCCCAGCACAGGCCCTGCAATGCTGAGCCCCTCAGCTTTCTTCTTCAGGGACCCTGCCCTCTTAAAAACCATCCCCTTCCTTCTACGACAATACTGTGGGTCTTCTGGGGAGTCCACAGGGCCCATTAGTTGTTCTTCAAGCTTAAAAGCAGCCCATCCTCATCTGACAGGTGAGGAAATGAAGCATGAAATGCCAGGCCCATCATTTTGGAATCATAGAGCCCTCGGGCTCGGGAGAACATCTGGTGCTTTATCTTATTTTACAGACGACAAGTCTGGCACTTGGGGAAGTCGAGGGCCACACAGGCAATCATGTGCCCTCAGCGACTGGGGTGGAGCCCCTGTCCCCACCACAGCCCAGTGGGCCCCGTGCTTTCTGTTCTGTCCTGTCTCCCCTCACTCTTCTCTGCTTCCTTCTCTTCCAGCCCCACTGGTCTCCTTGCTGGTCTTCTAACACCCCAAGCAGGCGCTCACCTCAGGGCCTTTGCGTATGTTGCCTCCTTGGTCTGGAATGCTCTGTGCCCAGATATTCACGTCATCCGATCCCTGCTTATCTGTCACCTCCTCTGGGAGATCCTAACCCCAACGTCCTCCATCCCTTGAGGCTGCTTTATTCTTTGTCTTAGACTTCCCCTGAGACCACACCTTTGCATCCTCACAACCCCCCCTCCTCCCGAGGGCTCCTCCCCCGTGAATCCTGGGCACCCCAATGTCTCTGGCACTGCTCCTGGGACCGACTTAAGGCGCTGTGTGTGAGGCAGGCAGAGTGTGCATTTAACAGCCTTGCCTGGAAATGCTCTGGGGATGTAGACCCACCTGTTGAGATTAAACGTCTGTGAAACACCCAACGAAACTGTTCAGAGACAATAAGCAAACACTTAAAAATGAAATCAGAGGGTGAGGTGCTCACGTTAGGAATGATGCCATCTTTGGTTTTCGATGCCAGTTGTCCGCTTCCGGAGACGGCTTCGGACCCCTGTGCATCGTGTTTACCTAACTAAATGTGCGAGGCTGCGGTACCCACACAGAGGAGATCACCTGAGCTACAGCAAACAGTCAACAGATGCGTGCTATTTATTTTGTTTTTCGGTCTTTTCATATTTTTTCATAAACCCCACAGTCATCTTGCTTATAGGTTGTTCCAAATTCATCTTCCCTGAGGCATGTTTCCTGTGTCAGTGCAAGGCGAGGTGCACTCACCATAGGCAAGTGTCTTCACTATGTCATAGCCTCCGACAGTAACACACACTGATGTTTACTAGGTCCTGCATCCTATGCCCCACTGTAACCTCACACTGCTTTCTCTGGTCCTCTCTGCAACCCCAAAACATGTTATTACAAACTTCTTCTGAAATCTCTTTGGAGAGGTGGCTGTTATTTTTAAAAGTCACACACAGTTATATTCTTAAGAGCTTCTACTTTGATCCCTCTCTGTTCAAAGCCTAAGGATAGCATCTGCTAAATAATACAGTATATACAAAGACTTGGAGACAGGTGATTTAATGAAAACTTCCAAAGGACAGAGCTGGAAGAGCTGATTTTCAACTAAGTTGAGAGTTTCTCCACATTCAGAATCCCAGATCCACACACAGATCCTCCATCTGAAGAGTCCCAACCTGCAGCCCTAGTGATCACGAGCACAGACGTCTGACTGACCCTGCTACAACCTACCAATATTTCTGGGGAAATTTAGTTTTGACTGTGAGGACGGCCATGAAAGAGTAAAAATGTGAAAATAAAAGTAAAATAGAAGTTACGTCCTAGGAGATAAGATTGCACTGTGGTTTAATGATAGGTACACATTCATTTTCCCCAAAGCATGTTCTCTGCAGTGGTGGTACGCATGTGTTGGGGGTGGCAAAATTATCTGGCTTCGTGTGTGGAGGATACTGCAGCCTCTTCTGGGTGGTCACAGGCACATTTACACATCCTGATCCCGAGCAATCTCAGGGCAGCAAGGAAGCCCTTTAATCTTGGTTGACACTCTACCATGGAACCCTTTTTTAAGTAACAGGTACTTAACATCTCGGATGAGTGTTGTAAAAATCATCCTTTGGGATCCACGGTCGTAGAGAGAGCTTCAGGACTGGTCCTTAATTCATTTACACAGAAATCAAACGTGTTGGAAGCAGCTATGTACCGATAGCTGCTGCATCCATTTTCAGAACAGGGCATCTTTCCCCTTCTGTCTCCTTCCGGGGATAAATGATCATGTTAAATAAAAACAGAGAATGTTAAAAAAAAATTTCATTTGAAACTCTGTACCTTCAAGCAAAGCTGGAATTATTTCACACACTTGCAGTGCAGGTGATTCAAGTTCATTATTTGGCCTCTCTCACCTTAAATAAAACTCCTCGAAAAGGAGGGAAAAAGCGTTTTGTTTAAGAATTTCTCACTGACTAAAGAGAAAGAACAATGGGAAATACACCTAGGTTTAATTTTAACATTTAAGTGCCAAGAATGTTGGTGATTTTTTCCCTGGTTAATATTTTCCTCAACTTATGTTGAAAGATCATATTACTGTGTTGATTAAATACACTTTATAGAAAAAAGAAAGGATTGTGTAGGTGGCATATGGCATCTAGTCCTCAAGAAGAATACGAAAGGTAGTGACGGTCTGTGGAGCCATAAGCCTCCCAGCATTTCTCGTATTTGAGTTCCCTTTGGTTTTCCCATATTTGAGTTACCAGGTCAGCTGTGAACACGAATCATGTCAAGTAAGCCTCAAACTTCCACGGCTCCAGCACTGAAGCCTCATTTCCTGGCTCATAGTTTTAATCCTCTCTTCAGGATTCTCTTCTTTAATCTTCCAGACAAACTGAAGAAAATGAAGACGTCCAGAGCATAAATTTCACTATGACTAAAAATCAAGCAAGGTTTATTGAAAGAGGGCAATAAGTCAGAAATCTCACACTCAGAACTTTGTCTTTCCAGTTATTGAAGTGATGGTTCCTTTTTACCATTGAACAAAACCTACTGCCAGCCTTTCGTTGAATGCTCTACCCTAAGATTAATAATGTACATAAAATCACAGTGCTTATGGAGAGTTGAAAACAAATGTTTGAGAAAGGGAAAATATTCAAGTGTAAAAGGTCACGAAAGAAACGAAATAACCAGGTGAATTGCCAAAACCTTCACGATGTCAAAACATTTTGCCAAGGCTTCATTTTTCTCTCCAAGCAGCATCTAGTCACCCCCAACGTTGGGGGTGACCCAAGCAAACAGCCCCACCAGGAGTGACAGGTGGCAGGGCCCAGCTGGCCTTTCTGCAGCATGTGTATTCACATCCCAGCCCCTGCCAAACACGCCCGCGCTTTGTTTGATTGTCCCATGCCAGCCCTGATTCCAGCATGCAGAGCTATAGGACAACAAATAATTATGATGGGGATTTGTGGGGAGAAGAGATGGGCACACGTCGGCTGGCCTTCCCAAGGATGCTTCCTTAAAGAGGACCAGAACTAACACAGAAAACCCAGCTCCAAACGTTAATTTCATTTTATTTTTCTGCTACATCTTCATACATTTATATATAAATGCATAGGAGGAAAGAACATCTCCTAGGTGAGTAAGCGAGAAAATCCCAGAGCAGTCTCCCCCTTATTTTCTTTCACCTGATAATAAGATTGGAATGAATGGTCAACTTATCATTTTCATCATCCAGACAACAAGTTTAATTCAACAAGTGTCATTCATTAAACTATACAACAGAGGATGAAAGAAATAATTTCTCATGCCCACGAAAAAAACCCCTAAATTAACCATATTTAACCCAACTGACTCTTAAATTACAGCCTACTAACAAAAAGCTCATCAATCCTAGAAATCCTGGAAATCGAAAGATAGATAGATGTTAGATATAAAAGATATATACACACATGTTACATAAAATAAACATACAGGGGTGTGTGTGTGTGTATCTCATTGGTAGCTTTTTTTTTTTAACATCTTTATTAGAGTATAATTGCTTTACAATGATGTGTTAGTTTCTGCTGTATAACAAAGTGAATCAGTTATACGTATACATATATCCCCGTATCTCCTCCCTCTTGTGTCTCCCTCCCACCCTCTCTATCCCACCCCTCTAGGTGGGCAAAAAGCACCGAGCTGATCTCCCTGTGCTATGCGGCTGCTTCCCACTAGCTATCTATTTTACGTTTGGTAGTGTGTATATGTCATTGGTAGCTTTTTATCTTGGAGGGAGCTCAAAATAGTCCGTGAAGGAGAAGAAAATATTTCCTGTCTAGCACCATTAACAACTGCATTAGCATAAAAATGCCTGGGGTGACACATTTTATAGATGCATAAGAAGTGGGAAACGATGGTGTTTAGAAGGTCAAGAGACAGAGAAATGTTATGGGTTCTGAAAATGAAATAACTAGGGAGCGCGTGCATCCCCGCGGGGCACTCTTAGATGCCTCATGAAATGAAACAGTCTGGAGGGACCAGGAGAGACAAGCTAGTGTGGCCACGCCACCATGTACAGGACAACCACACGAGCATCACTCCTTCCTGCCACCCTCCGGCCAGAGAGACAGACAGCCCTGTCCCTCTCTGTGCCTAATAATTGCAAATCTGTTGCATACCCATTCCAACGTTCCATTCTCTGACAAGAGGAAGGTTTTATCCCCATCAAAAGCTCTTTTGCTCTAATTAAATCCCACTTCTCTGGGCTCATTTTCCTTTGGAAACACCCTCGAAGTCTGTCTCCTCCTCAGAGCATTCCAGTGCTGTCAAACGCAGCACAGCCCCAAAGGACCAGCTCCTCCTTGGCTCTCCTTGCCCAGCCCCTGGAGAGACAGTGACACACAGGACACAATTGCTGACCACAGGGACATCGCCATCCACAAGAAGTTGGCAAATTTCTCCCTTGTCCAGAATTCCCTGGTTTCTTGAACAACTAGAGGGTGGCTTCTAAACGTTTAAGGGAAAACCTGCCTCGATAAAATAAAAAGAGCATTTATAAGAATTCATGTCTTCTCTACTCCTTCCCCTCCCTTTGTTTTTCTCCAGCAAAGCCAATTAAAGGAGAATTATTTGGACTGGTATAACTCTATTAAACTATAAAATAGCTGAGAGAGTTTATTTTTTTCCAAATTATTTTTTTCAAGTGGAGTCCCTATCACTTGATAGGATAGAAATACAGAAGTTGAGGGCACGGTTCTGATTTTGGCAGGCCAAATGGGTTTGGGGTGACACAAATGTCCCAGACCCATCCCCCTCAATTGTTGAGGGGCCATTTAAATGTGTGAACCACACACTGCACTTATGCTTTATCCAGATCATTAAATCCTCTGAAAATATTTTTCATGAACTAAGAATCTAATTAGCAAAGATTCAGCTATAGAGTTCTTCAAATAGCTGAGTAAATATTACCCAGTGTCATTGTGATAATTCCCTATTATGCCTTCTCATACATGGTTAGTGCTATGGAGTTACTTTACAGAGCAGAGCACATTCTGTTCAAAACAAAGAGCATCTTTTCTTTAAATACTGTTTCTAGATGCTAGGCTGTTGGGAGGTGTGTCCGCCTCTTCCTACACCAATCTCCACTTGAACTGTTCCTATTATTACATACACTTGTTGAAAATCTAAGATTCTAAGTCACTATGCACCTTTTTGAAGGTTTATGTCCTTCCGAAAAGGACTGGTGGTCCAACGTCCATTGCTTTCCTATATCCCAGTACATCCACTCTTAGTTAAATGCCTTGGAGAAATTCATATAAGAATGTTTGCCGTGGCATTAATAATAATAGTGAGAAAATATGGAAACCCAAATGTCCACGGAACAGACAATGGATAATAAATTGAGGTAAATTCACACAATGTAACAGTATACAGCAGTGAAAATAAACCACAGAGAGATGCATCAGTGTGGGTGAATTTGAGAAATACCACTTCGTGTTAAAGAATCACTTATAGAAGAATATATATGCATGAGTCCATTTCGATAAAGTTAAAAATAGCACAGAAGTAAGCAATAGATGAGCTGCATTTCCTGTACACTCCGCATGGGGGGGTGGGGACGGTGGCAGAGCAGGGTCTCTAAAGCATGGCTGATATTCTGTTTCCTTTCCTGTGTACTAGATGCATAGGACTCAGTTTTATTATTACACTTTCAATCGTACATATCCATCACATTCATTCTTTTATATATATGGCATCTTTGGAAACAAACCAAAAAGGATAAAAGGAAGCCCTTCTATTTTCCTGCTGGATTAGATCCAAAGAGGAACCTAGCTGATAACGTCTTACTATCTTAGCCAGGCCGGAAGGGGACAGACATGGAGGAGAGACAGCTAAAAGAGACAGAGGGATTGGGGACATGGGGGAGGAGGGCCCCCAATGTTCTGGTGACTTTATTTCTGTTTCTGAATCAAGTCCTTCCCAGAGCCAGATCCACCTTCATGGCCATTTCACCCGAGCCATTAACCAAAATTTGAGGAGAAAGTTGCTTACACACACACACACACACGCCTAATTGATCCAGAACATCATTTTTTTTTTTAAAGCCTGCAGGTTTTTTTTTTTCTTTTTTTAAATTTTATTTATTTATTTATTTATTTATGGCTGGTTGGGTCTTCGTTTCTGTGCGAGGGCTTTCTCTAGTTGCGGCAAGCAGGGCCTCTCACTGTCGCGGCCTCTCTTGTTGTGGAGCACAGGCTCCAGATGCGCAGGCTCAGTAATTGTGGCGCACGGGCCCAGTTGCTCCGCGGCATGTGGGATCTTCCCAGACCAGGGCTCGAACCCGTGTCCCCTGCATTGGCAGGCAGATTCTCAACCACTGCGCCACCAGGGAAGCCCCAGAACATCATTTTTCCTGCTATTAACCTTGGTGATACCAAAAATTATTTGGGAAGCTTTAAAAATCCCAGTGTTTGGGTCAGGAGCCAGATCAATAAAATCAGAAGCTCCAGCGTGGCGCTAAGCAAGAGCAAGTTCAAAGTTGAGCGGTTGGTACCAGGATGCAGCCAAGGTGAGCAAGCAGGGTCCAGGCACTGCTGTAGCACAGGGACCTGCAGGAAGCACACAGTCTGTGAGATGGAAATCCCCGAGGGATCTGTTCGCAACGCCCGCACAGGCTGCCGTGACCCACTGGCACCAAGACCGCTACTGTCCACAGTGCCGTTTGCCCTTCTTCCACAGTGGTGGAACTGTGACAGTTTTTTTTTTTTTTAAATGCCAGCTACTTTCTTCTTTTTTTTTTTTTAACGATTTTTTTTGAAGATTTTTTTTTTTAATGTGGACAATTTTTAAATTCTTTATTGAATTTGTTACAATAGTGCTTCTGTTTTATGTTTTGGTTTTTTGGCCAAGAGGCATGTGGGATCTTAGCTCCCCGACCAGGGGTTGAACCCACACCCCCCTGCATTGGAAGGCAAAGTTTTAACCACTGGACCGCCAGGGAAGTCCCTTTTTTTTTTTCCTAGCGAAGCAAACTTTCTTGTGGGTCTGAGGTCGGGGCTCTTCCCTCCAGGTCCTGCTGCAACCAAGAGTTGGGGTGAGGGGCTCTTGTGTTGCCCCCAACACGTCCATCGCATTCAGGCTCAGCACGGTGGTCTCACGGGCCCTCCCTCGGTCACTGCAGCCAGGCCACTCCTGCCTCCTCATTTCTTGAATCACAGCAGCTACACGTGGCCGTGTGACTCAGCGCCCTGAGCGGAAGGGGACGGAGGAGTGGTGAGCGTGGTGCTGGGTCTGATTCTCAGGCTGCACCCTCTGCACTCCCCTTCCCCACTGTTGAAACCTGACCAGAGCAGTAGTGGAGCTTTGACCATGCAACTCTCAACCATGACCTTGGGATGACACAGGAACAAGACAGAGAGAACCCGGGCCCTACCACACAGGCTAATCCCATAAGGACAGTTATATGAGAGAGAAATGCACTTCTGGTCAGCTCTTACGGTTCACTAAGCTACCCTAACAAATACACCAAGGGGACCCTGCGGGGAGCTGCCCAGTCCAAGGTCATGGTCATTCCCAGGGAGACCCAGTGACTGATGGTCATAAGGGTACAAAGGCACAGCCATCTTGATCCTGACCAACCTGAATGGCCACTCTGGCCCCTCGGTCTCCCTGGGGTTGGCCGAGCCTGCATCGACCTCAGCTCCTCCCTCTGTCTGCCCCATCCTCCTCCTTCCAGAGGTGGTCCATCCTGAGGCTTCTCCTTCATCAGCATCATATATGATAAACTCTGTCTCAGATCTGTTTCCCCTGAGAAAACCAATCTACGACCCACAGCAGGTTCTCAAAAAATACCCATCCAGTGAAAAAACATATAAATAAGTCAATGAGGCAGGCCTAGGATTTACATTGTGCCAAAGAGAAAGCTGAATATACAGGAGTGAAAATGCTGATTACTTATTTCTAATAACAGGAACTATCCTAAGGAAATGTTAGGGCTTTAGATCTCTTTACAGCTTGGTGTATGACAAATAAAATTCCAACTTATTAATGCTCCAAATTAAGTATTAAATATCCCACACGGGGAAAGCTAAATTAATGCTAATAAACATCAAAGACTATTTGTACGTTCCTTTTATTTTGGCAAAACGATTTCCAAGAACTTTTTTTCTTGCCATTCTGAGGGGACAAAGAGAAAGGGGAGCTCATCAATGCCCAAGTTCTCATGCACCCAACTTGGCCCTCACGTCCCCAGCCTAGAGCTCCTGGCACCCTCTCCACTCCCTGGGGGGCCTCTCACACCGTGAGTATTAAAATACTGAGACGTGGAGCTGGAGCACCCGTACCCCTGACTGTTCTGTGAGTGGAGGATAGAAAAATAAGTGCCGACTGATTAGAATGAAGTCTTGGAATTTGCTAGCAATTTCAAAATGATTTTTAAATCTGATTTTCTGGCAGGGACCAGATTGTCCTTCCTCCTTCTCCCGCCATTCCTGGCTGCCTAGAATGACAAAGGGGTGCCATCCTGGGTCCTGAGGACAGAGAAACTTGGGTCCTGGAAGACTTTACAAAGTTTCCACTCCAGCCCTGAGCTGTCTGGATCCAGGTGGTGTTTTACATGAGAAACTCACGACGTTGACTTCTAGGCCACTCTTTCAGGAGTCTTGGCTACTCTCGGTTCATGGCAACTACTAACCTCAGAACACCAGGAAAACAATATTCTTTATGTGAAAACAAATGACAACTTGTTGTTCTGTGTGTTACTTAGAAAAGTAACGCAAAAAGAAACAAAAGTAATATATGCATCTCATGAAATGAAATCAACTTCTATTTTGGCATTTCATAATTTGTCATAAAACTGAATTCTTTTTCGACATGACGCTTGAATATTGTTCAGTTAATGCCAGTGTTTCTTGAAGCCCAGCATTAGAAATGTAATGCGTATTCTATCCACATTATATGTGGGTAAACACAGAAGTTCAAAGGGCTGTCAGAAATTTGACCATTTGCTTCATGTTGCAACATGTACATAAAATAGTTTTATTTTGAATAATACAGTCTTAGTTACACCAAGAAACACACACAGAGAAAGAATGGATGTAGTGGAAATTCATCAAAATGAAAACGGATGTCATCCTTGGGCTACGTGATCATTGGAGACACATTTTTTTTTTTTCTTTTTGCCTGGTTCAGTTGTCTAATTTTTGGGCAATTGTATTTCCTGTGTCATTTGAAAAGTGTCCCAACATATATTCCTTCCCCCAGAGGCCGGCCCTTTCCTGTTATCCCGTGAAAGAAGCAGGGCTTTGAGGATTTGGGCCAAAGTCCACCGTCCACTCATGGGGCAGTTGGACAGGCTCACAGAAAGCCGCCTCCTCCTTTTCTTGGGTTAAAACGTCAAGTTAACTTACTTTCCAGTTTGCTCTTTTTCATTTCTGTGCATCTTGTGCTTCCTGCTTTTAACTACGTGGGCAGCTTAGGCAGCTGGAACCCCAGAGAGGATATTTGTGGCTTGTCAGACACAGACAGAATGTGCAGGGGAGAAATCTCCAAGTGTGTATGGAGACAGGTCTGCTACAACCCTAAGTAAACATGAGCCAATAAAAGCCGATGAATGAGAACGAGGCAGGGGGTGCAGCCCGGGGAGGGGGGCGGAGGCAGCAGGCGGCTGTGTGTGCTCTGGGCCTGCAGCCTCAGAGGTGATTCTGGTGTGTGGTGAGGACGGGGCTGGCGGGGGCTTGACAGTGATTTAATACACAGCTCTACACACTAAGAGACTTCAATAAATGTTGTTGACTGACTTCCGAACTGGCTTTGACCTCGCCTGAAAGGGCGCAGGGCGCTAAATAAACTCAAGGTATTATCATAATAATACCTGCTGACCAAGAATGCTGTCAAGATGACTGAACACCTTTGGAAGGGCAGGATGGGCTTCTCTGAAGAGTGACACTGGGCAGATGCTAAACCCAACCTCCTTCAAGAGGACTTTCTGTTGCTTCAGCTCTGTCCCGATTACAACACCAGCTAGACGCCTCCTGGAAATGCAAACACTGTCTTGTTGAGATGACCCACCAAGATGTCACTTATCTGGGCACCAGAAGTTTGCTCTGTCTTTGTGAGGTTGTAACCCTAGGATGGAGTGGATCTTGGAAGATGGAATGCTTTGTCATCCACTCAAGGCCAAGACTGCACCAAAATAATCATCTAGAGGCAAGTCTTGCTCTCTCTACCCCCTCCCCTGCCCCCAAGCTTGGCCCCAGGAAAAGAAATTCCCCAACTCTCCTGGGTAACCGTCCCTAGTGTTTGCACCATATCCACGGTCAGGATGACCCTTTGCCATGAACCCTAATCCTTTGAGAAATGATTTGTCAATTCCTTACTGCTTTGTCTTTAGTGGAAATAAAGAAAACCTGATATCCCGCTTCTGTTGAGATCCAGGCAGACTTATACACATACACACACACACACACACACACACACACACACACACACACTCCTTAATTCAGCAATTAGGGGCTTTAAAAGCTTGATTTTGTCATTAATTCAGGATCAACTCCAGCTCCTCCGTGTGCCTTTGTCTTTTTCCTCATCTCCCTTGTGCCCCTGCCAACCTACTTACACATTTTCAACCCAAGCCAGAACTTGGCATTTATTGCAAAAATCTAACACATAAAAAGTTACACATATCCAAGAACTAATGCCTTTGATGCAGCACTTGGGTCTCTTTCCATTTATGTTTGGGAGGTGGGGCAGCCCTGGGGGTGGCGGACGTGAGGGTCACTCTCCTGCCCTGTGATAGGGTTATTTGCCCAGTGAGTAATGGCTCCATGTGTCACCTTTGGTGCAAAGCCCGTGACTTTGTGGCTCAGCTCCAGGAAAACAGCTAAAAAGTGAAATTTATGTTTGTCCATTACTTGATATAACTGGGGAGCCTAATATTGGTCACTGAATAAAAAATTTGTTTTGTTTCAAAATCATTCAGCCTGAATGGACGTTGGTCATTCACCCAAACACCAGTGATTTTCTGTTGGTTTATTGAGGCTATACCTAGCCGATCTGTCCTGTGTGTCACTGGTATGTTATATATGTGACAGAATCGACCAGCTGACACTATCTCTTGTAGGGCCTTAAAATCTAAGCTGGAAAGAACGATTGAACATCTGGTCAACAGACAAAGACTGTGATGATTTAAAGAGATTTAGACAAAACAGAGAGTGCCCCTCTATTTTTGGGGAGAGGGGACTGGCTTCCTGGAAAAGGCTTGCCTTCAGGAATGTGAGCAAGATTATGCTACATTACAGGAAGCTGATTCCATCTGTATGATGGATACACTTGGAATTATGTCAAGGAAAGAGACATTTTTTGAACATCCTGATTTATAGCTGCCAAACATTGACGTGTGTGGGTGACGGACAAGAGGGCCTTTTCTTCTCTCAGCCTGTGTGCCACCGAGCAGAGGTTCCCTGGGAAATTTTAATGACTAGGTTACAGGAGTGAAAACAAAAACATATGAACAACTCAATGGCTTCCCTTACTTGCAAGGGACTCCATGGAGAGTCAAAAGTAATCATTTATGTGATATTTTCTATGTTGTGCTCTTAAGCCTTTCTGGAACTTTTCTATTAGTGTCCCCTGCTTTCTGTGCTTTTAATAGTCTTTACAGAGGAAGCAGTTGACATGTTTCTTTTACAGTCTGGCTGGTACATTCAGGTTCTTCATTGAAATGCATCTTCTCAAATGGGGATTGAGACACGGCTGCCAATCTCAGCTCCTATAGCATCTCTCTGGAAAACAGGAATTCAGATCATTTGTGCCCCCTAAATGCATTCTAAACTAAAAAAGAAAAAGGAGGATAAAATATGTCAGTAACTTTACTACACTCTCTGAGAATAATAAGCATTATTTTTTATCATATATTATATAAACTATCTCTAGCAAACTATAACGGTAAAGACAGGGTAGATTATAATAGTTACTTAAGACATCCTCAGGTATTTTTTCACTTGGGGAAAGTATAACGATGTTAAATAATTTAGACTTAACTTGAAAAAATACTGAAATAGTTACATCTTGGAAGAAAGGTGGAGGTGAAAATTGAGATATCATATAATTTTATTTAATCTATAGATACATACTAAGATGATCTGGATAGTGAGCACATGTTTTCATTTAACTGATGTCTGTACTTTTTCTGTAAACTTGATAAACTGCAGTTATGAAACATTTTAAAAATAAAGAAGATAAAGTAACAAAACCAGTAAATTTAAAAAAAAATTTAAATAATAAAAAAAGTGAAAAGGGGGAGGACGAAGAAAAGACCTACATGAACAATGAAAATGTGAGTTATTGGCACATAAACATAATGTGTGTTTTTTGGAGACATTGCAGCCACCCTGGTCATGAGTGAAGTCTCACAGGAGAGACTGCCTGGAGTCAAATCCCAGACAACCAGCCACTAACTGTGTGGCCTTGGGTAAGTGATCCACCCTCTCTGAGTCTCATCTGTCAAATGAGGGTAATAATAGCAGTGAAGAGAATGAAATGAGTTACTGAATGCAGTGCCCCAAGAACAATGCTTGGACCAGGGAATGAGCCATCAGGGGTTCATGGCCTGTAGAGAACTTAAAAGCAACAATACCTAAAATTATTGTATGCACTGGTAATTCTAAACATTGTTTGGGATAAAATATTCCTCTCTGAAAAAAATATTGCTGGTCTAAAAAAGTTTTTAACAATTGCTGTGGGGCTTCCCTGGTGGCGCAGTGGTTAAGAATCCACCTGCCAATGCAGGGGACACGGGTTCATTCCCTGGTCCGGGAAGATCCCACATGCCGTGGAGCAACTAAGCCTTTGCGCCACAACTACTGAGCCCACTCACCACAACTACTGAAGCCAGCGCGAGCCTAGAACCCATGGTCCACAAAAAGAGAAGCCACCACAATGAGAAGCCCACGCACCGAAACGAAGAGTAGCCCCCGCTCACCGCAACTAGAGAAAGCCCATGCCCAGCAACGAAGGCCCAATGCAGCCAAAAATAGATAAATAAAAATAAATAAATTTATAAAAAAAAAATTGCTGTGGTTACTGTTGAGTTTTAACAGAATCATATGTATGTAAGCTTCAATTTAGAACATTTTAGTTTTCCATTCTTTAGTAAACGTTTGATTTTACATGGCAGTTATATGGTCAGCCAGTTGTACAGCTGACCCTGTACATACATGGACTCAGCTACACACACAGGTTTCTGGAGGAGGATTGTTTGTGTTCAGAATTGTTTGAGGTCCCTTCGAGCAGAACTGGAATCTCCGCCCCTTGCATTTAAACAGTGGATTGAGGGGGAGGGGACTGATAGGAAAGAGATTCTAAAGCTAAAAAAACAGAACTAGACTTACTGCAATTTATGCACAAATCATTCTGTGAAGTTTGCAGAATTTATTTTTTTTCTTTTTCCCCACACTACATTCATGTAACTAAAAGTATTAATGCATTCCTTATTTCCTTTTTTGCATTGTATTGTTGTTACTTTGGCTGGCATGACTATATATACGAAGTTCAATCAAAAGTTTTCAATGAGGGACTTCCCTGGTGGTGCAGTGGTTAAGAATCTGCCTGCCAATGCAGGGGTCACGGGTTCAAGCCCTGGTCCAGGAAGATCCCACATGCCGCAGAGCAACTAAGCCCATGCGCCACAACTACTGAGCCTGCGCTCTAGAGCCCATGAGCCACAACTACTGAGCCCATATGCCACAACTACTGAAGCCTGCGTGCCTAGAGCCGAGCTCCAAAACAAGAGAAGCCACCACAATGAGAAGCCCGTGCACCACAACGAAGAGCAGCCCCCGCTCGCCGCAACTAGAGAAAGCCAGCACACGGCAACGAAGACCCAACAAAGAAGACCCAACGCAGCCAAAAAAATAAATAAATAAATTTATAAAAAAATATATTAAAAAATGTTTTCAATGAAATAATCTGAAAAAGAAAAAATATATGTATATATATATAGTTGAATCACTTTGCTGTATACCTGAAACTAACACAATATTGCAAATCAACTCTACTTCAATAAAAGAAAAGTTTTCAAGGTTCACGTTTATTTTATGACCACTAATATTCCTTGTTTTATTTCAAGATTATACTGAAAATAATTGTATCAGGAGTTGGGTTGTTAAAAAATGACCTGCCTGTGGTGTCAAATCCACCAGGCATCCCACTGTCTGGAACAGAATAAGCTCTCAATAAATGCTGGTTATTACTGTGATTAATCTTGCTGGTGCTTGGCACTGCACGATATCCAGGAAAGACTGCGTTCGTAAGAGCCCAAGTTGGGTATCAGAAACGTGTCGCCATCCTCCTCCTTATCAACGCCTCACCTCTGGCTCAAACAAGATACCATTCAGCACGCCATGTTTGTCAAGTACTTTATCATCAGCTATGAGCTCCACCAAGAAGCAGCCCTGGGAAGGAAGGCCAACTCCTTGGTGCTTGTTGTAGAGATCAGGAAGCAGGACTCTGTGGGGAATAGGCTCAGCCACCCAGCCAGGCATCAGCCCAGCAGCCCAGGAGCCGACTTCAGCTTCCTGGTACAAATTGTTTGTGCGCACTTAGCACCTGATACCTACAGAAGAGGTCATACCCAAGTTCACCCCTAGGGAAACAGAGACACCAAAGGATTCACGAATTTAACCTAAAGCCAAAGGAACAGTGCAACAACAAAGAACCAGTCAACGATAGTAATTATTGGGCTGAAATTTTCCTTAACCAGCTGTTACTTAGTGCAGACTTGGAGTAATTGCCTTTCAGCTATTATCTCGTTTTTGTCCTCACAACAAGCCTACAAGGTGAATCCTAACAGGGCTGGCCCCATGAGACAAGGGGAGGATAGTCTGCTGGGAAGCGAGGGAACTGGGGTTTACCCTGGTTTGTCCAGCTGCAACGTGCGCCTTCAGTACCACTCGCTAATACCAGAGAGGCTTTGGCGTGTGAAAGCTGGCTTGTTGAACATGGATTCCCATGCTGTTGATGGACCAGCACACTGTGCCTCTAAGCAAGGCTTTTCTACAAGACTTGGAGGAAATAAGCCAATTTTGATGCCCTCCCTCTGTGCCAGGGAATGTGTGCACCCCCTTCAGTTCTGGGTGTGTGTGTCTGTGGACTTCTTTTGTCTAATCCGTCCTCCAGGTGAATGCATGTGAGGAACCTCTGTCACCAGTATTCCATAATCTCCAAATGTTTATACTTACCGGTGTTTCAGTTCAAACTCGTTTTACATCTTCTTTTCTCCTTGGTGACATTCCCCTGCCTTCAGATCACCTGTTCAAATCCAGGACGATCAGTTACGGAGCTTATAATATGCACAAAGCATCGTGATGGGCATGGGGATTACAAAAGATGAGCATGGCCCCTGCCCTGACAGTTCGCAAATGGGAAGATGGGTCACCAACACAGGTTCCACTGCAACCACATAACACAGTTAATAATATGAAATGTCACAGAAATTGAGAGAGAGACAGAGAGAGAGAGAGAGAGATCCTTGTTTGAACTGGGTCTAAAAAGAAGGGAAGCTAAACAGAGAAAAGAATGAAGCAGGACAATAAGAAAGGCAATAAGAAGGCATTCTAGGTGGCGGACAGTGGGAACAATCACAGTTTCAAATCCTAGTGTTTTATTCCCGTTGGAACATGCAACACATAACAATGTTACCTATCACATCTCGAACTATGTAACTTGTTTTGTTTTTTTAAATCATCTATTCTTTTAAGTTTTTTTAGGAACAAAACGCATGATCTCTTTAAAAATTCTGAATTTTTAAAATTCAGAGCAGCACAAAGAAGGTAAGAGAAATCCACCAAACTCAAACAAGCAGGGCTATAGATTGGTAAACACTACCCAAAACATCCATCTCTGCATATAGACAGACAGACAGAAAGATTGATAGCAAGATCGATAGATAGACAAATAGGCAGATAGACAAATAGATAGGTAGACAGAAAAACAGATAGATAGCCAGACAAAGAGAAACAGATGACTTTAGAAACACTGCCTCATAGTATTTATGACATTTTAATTGGATTAAAGTATTTTCACTTTAACCAGAGAAAAAGAGGATGAAGTAAAATTGGAGGAATTGCTAAAATTCACATAGTATTTTCCCACTGGAAGAACTGATCATTTCTATATGATTCTTCTAAAGTTAAAATAAAATGAATACAAAAATCTTTATGAGTTATGGTTATTATTTTTATAATCATACTTCAACTTTGTACAATATCTGACTCCAGCTTTAAAAGATGAGGAAATTAGCAAAGTCTTTATATGTAAATTTTTGTCCTCTATATCTAAAATATTTCCACTAATTTTTAATTATAGTTTATTGTGATTATAGCCAACTTTTTTCTATTACCACTTAGTTTATAGTCCTGTCAGTTCCATTCTTTGTCATTCCTATTTTGTTTATAAGTTACAAATAAGAGTATTTTATCAATTTATGTTCTTAGCTAAAACCAGCAAACACCCCTCCATCTCATACTATTCTTTTCATTTTCTTGGTTTTGAAAATTTGTATTTTTCAATTTTCATTTTGAAGTAATTTTAGACTTACTGAAAAGTGACAAAAATAGTACAAAGAATTTCTGTAGACCTCACACCCTGCTTCCCCAGATGTTAATGTCTTACATAATCACAGTACAATGATCAACATCAGGAAATTAATATTAACACAATATTATTACCATTTTTTCTAACTAATACCCTTTGTCTAGCTTAGGAGCCAACCTAGGACTTAACACTGCATTTGGTTATTGCGTGTTTCTTTCTCTTTGTCGTAATTCATGTTCTGAATAAGTCCTTCTATAACATGAAGCATTCCCTTGTGGGGAATTTTCTTCTTTTAGAATTATGCCTTCTTCCACACTGGATTCTGCATCTCCCTTTTTGGCATGTTATGCAGACATGGTTGCTGCCCTCCCGTTTGGGCAGTACCTCTTTTTTCTTGGATTTCTTACAAAACCTCAACCTTATTCATTTCCTGAGCAGAGATTCTTAATCTTGGACATGATGTGACAAACCAGTGAGTTGGAGTGGTTTTATGATACAGTCCGGACCAAAGAGACTTAGGGTAAAGTCTGGACTGTGCTGGGGAAATTCTAGGAAGGAATGATTCTCCGTAACAAGAGGATGGTCATTGAGGAGAAGAGTCTGTCCTGCATTGCCCTGTGTCCCCTGACTGTACTGGGAGGTCAAGAAGTTTGAGCTCCTGTTGTTGTTTTGCTGTCACAAGGGAAAGGCTGAGAGAATCGCGGAGCCCTGAAGTCAATGAGCCCAAAACCAAGCCAAACAACCACCCACCTCCCGACTTGCGACTTGAGGGAGGAGTTCCCTGTTTGTCTAAGGCATCACTAGGCAAACGTCCTGAGAGTTGCAGCTAGATATAGTCTAATAGACAGAACATGCTGTATCTCTTTAGTTTTTCTTTTTTGTTCAAGTTCATTGCATAGTTGCTTTGCCAATGTTCATCTTGTTCGTTCAAGTGAGCTGTTCTGTCCAGACTTTCTGCTTCCTCTGATGGCATGTGACCATATTGTCCTTGATGTCTTCCCCACTTTTATTTAAATCCTGACTGTCCTCCCCTTTGAGATATAATTTAGGGGCTGAGGACTGCAGTCCATCTCCATTTCTGCAGAGATTTTATTCTAAAGTCAATGAAGAGTTATTGGAGGGCTTCAAGGAGGGAAGACAGAGGATCAGGTTTACACATTTAAAGAACTGCCCTGTCTGCTGCGGGTTGGGGGCAAGCACAGAAGGAGAAAGGCCACCTTGCAGGTCCTGAAGTGGTCCAGGGAAATCGTGGTGGTTTGGGTGATGAAGGCAACAGTGGAGATGATGGGAGGTGCTCGGCGGTTAGGCCAACAGGTCTTGCTTGTAGATCGGACACGGAGTGTGTGGGAAAGTGAAAGAGAGAGGTTGAGAGTCTGAGCATCTGCACGAATGGAGGTGACATTTAGTAAAAATGAAACTTGAGGAAGAAGGGAGATTGCATATATAAAACAGATAACTAATAAGAACCTACTGTATAGCGCAGGGAACTCTACTCAATACTCTGTAATGACCTATATGGGAAAAGAATCTAAAAAAGAGTGGACATATGTATATGTATAACTGAGTCACTTTGCTGTACTGCAGAAACTAACACAACACTGTAAAGCAACTATACTCCGATAAAATTTTTTAAAAATAGGAAGATTGGACATGGGATGGACAGAATAAGAAAGCAAGAGTCCTCTTAAGCCCAAATGAGAAGGAAGCATGACATCAAGGACTCACTTTGGGGAATTCTCTTCTCTTGCTTGGATGAGGCTTTCTCCCAAGATGATCATCATCTTCCTTTTGTTCGCATGTTGAGGAGATGCTGGGGTAGCCTACACAATGAGCAACAGCCCCAGCCCCTTCCCTTACCACCAGAACCCCACCTTTACTCGAGTCATAGGAAGGCGCCCTGGTCTATGTTAGAAATCGGTAGTAGGACAGAAAGGACCACAACTTCACTGCTTACTTTGTGCCAAGGAATGGTACTACGTATGAGTTTGTTCTTCAAACACTAAGCCTCCAAAAACCTCGAGAAGATGCCATCTCCCTTTACTTTTAATCCATAGACAATGACACTGGCATTCAAAGAAGCTAAGAAAGCAGCCCTTTGTTACATGGCCCAGAAGGACAAGCCCGTCTCATCTCACTCCAGTGTCCTGGCACATCACTCACTGCCTCTAAGACCCCACCAAGCCCTTGGGAATGCTTCCGTTAAGTCACCTGAAACAGAGCCTAATTACCAATCTACAGAATCATGGAGGATGTCCCCGTCCAGTGGCAAAAATTTCCCGGCTGTGTACTCTCTGTGCCTGTCCCCTGGAGCTTTGGGTCAAGTCTCTTTGGGAATGGCATTGGGCAGGGACATTCTCCTCTTCATTAGAAGGACTTCTAAGCCTGCCCCCACCCCTGCACTTTCTCTGCTTTCACCTCCCTGCCTACAGTCCAGAACAGGGACACACATACTGAAAGATAGCATTGGTTTTCAGAGATAGACTCTGGAGAGGAGGCCAAGGAAAAGATATAATACAAAAACAGGCCTTAAAAGTGGATGTAGGACTTCCCTGGTGGCGCAGTGGTTAAGAATCTGCCTGCCAATGCAGGGGACACGGGTTCGAGCCCTGGTCCGGGAAGATCCCACGTGCCGCAGAGCAACTAAGCCCGCATGCCACAACTACTGAGCCCACGTGCCACAACTACTGAAGCCCACGTGCCTAGAGCCTGTGCTCTGCAACAAGAGAAGCCACCACAATGAGAAGCCCGTGCACTGCAACGAAGAGTAGCCCCCGCTCGCTGCAACTAGAGAAAACCCACGCACAGCAACGAAGACCCAATGCAGCCAAAAAATAATAATAATAATAATAAATAAATAAAACCTTACTTTACAAAGAAAAAAAAGTGCATGTAAAATGTCTTTTCCTACCAATGGGAAAGAGGCTGCCCCCGACCAAGAGCAGAAAGCACTGACCAGCTCAAAGAGAGCCTGTAGGTGTGGACCTTTAGTCAGCCCGAGCACTCCGAGACGCCTTTGTTTGAACGTGTCTTCCTGTTACAGTAATGAGAAAAGTGTAGCCTTAATGACTCATATAACGCAAATTTTAATGGTAAAATTAAATTTTGAATAAACACTATGAAAAGTCAAATATTAGAAATCCATTTCTTAAAAGCTTACAGTAGTGACTTGTCAATGTACTAGCTGAGCTTAAGTAAGATCAGTTCAGATTATGTATACAGTGCTGAACTATTTCAGTCTAATTATGGCAAAAGTGCGTTTCCATTAAGGCTTCTTCCTAATGCAAGAACGCCATTAAAATTATTTTCATTGACATTTTCCTAATAAGCTGGCTCAGAAACTGTACTTACATTGGATCAGGTAGTTGTTTTTAGAAGTGGGGATGGCTCAGCGGGAAGGAATCTTATTTCCCATTCTTGATGGGGCTGCTGCGAGGGTTGAAGGAGACACTACTACAGATAAAGCCCACGGCTGAGAGCCTGACACGTCAAGCACTTTAAAGACAATAATAACTCTTTTTTCCCCCCTTTTTAAATAATTTTATTGAAGTATAGTTGATTTACAATGTTGTGTTAATTTCTTCTGTATAGCAAGGTGACAGTTATACATATATATACTTTTTTTTTCTTTTTTCTTTACTTATTTTTAACATCTTTATTGGAGTACAATTGCTTTACAATGGTGTGTTAGTTTCTGCTTTATAATGAAGTGAATCAGCTATACATATACATATATCCCCATATCCCCTCCCTCTTGCGCCTCCCTCTCACACTTCCTATCCCACCCCTCTAGGTGGTCACAAAGCACCGAGCTGATCTCCCTGTGCTACGCAGCTGCTTCCCACTAGCTATCTGTTTTACATTTGGTAGTGTATATATGTCCATGCCACTCTCTCACTTCGTCCCAGCTTACCCTTCCCCCTCCCTGTATCCTTAAGTCCATTCTCTACGTCTGCGTCTTTATTCCTGTCCTGCCCCTAGGTTCATCCGAACCTTTTTTTTTTTTAGATTCCATATGTATGTGTTAGCATACGGTATTTGTTTTTCTTTCTGACTTACTTCACTGTGTATGACAGACTCTAGGTCCATCTGCCTCACTACAAATAACTCAATTTCATTTCTTTTTATGGTTGAGTAATATTCCATCGTATATATGTGCCACATTTTCTTTATCCATTCATCTGTCGATGGACACTTAGATTGCTTCCATGTCCTGGCTATTGTAAATAGTGCTGCAATGAGAATTGTGGTACATGACTCTTTTTGAATTATGGTTTTCTCAGGGTGTATGCCCAGTAGTAGGATTGTTTTCATATTCTTTTCCATTACGGTTTGTCACAGGATATTGAATATAGTTCCCTGTGCTCTACAGTAGGACCTTGTTCTTTATCCATTCTATATATAATAGTTTGCCTCTGCTAATCCCAAACTCCCGTTCTTTCCCTCCCCTACACCCCACCCCCCTTGGCAACCACAAGTCTGTTCTCTATATCTGTGAGTCTGTTTTTGTTTTGCAGATATGTTGATTCGTATCATATTTTAGATTGCACATATACGTGATATCATATGGTATTTGTCTTTCTCTTTCTGACATACTTCGCTTAGTATGATCATTCTAGGTCCATCCATGTTGCTGCAAATGGCATTATTTCATTCTTTTTGGTGGCTGAATAATATTCCATTGTAATAACTCATTATTATTGCCACTACCTTTTATAATTAAGTCATCTATGCCAACAAATATTCAGGTAAAGGGGGGCGGTTGTCAGGCTGCAAATGTTGCAGCTATTTCATAGCTATAGACTGTTTTGGGGCAGCCAATGACCAACACAGAGACTGGAAGCAACTTCTAGATGCCATGGGCTGAGTCACTGGAGCACGTTGTAATATGGGGAGACAGTGAAGGGTGGGGAACGCTTAGATCTCACCAAGGCCAAAGTCAGTAACACTAGGATGGGGAGGTTCAGGTTCACAGACATCAGACACCTAGGAAATCACTGTGCGAAATGACCATCAGAGCCAAGGCAGCAATGGTGCTTTCTCCACATAAAGGATTCACAGGGCACATTGATTATGCACTGATGAATCCAATTATTATTTCCACACATACTTGTTAAATGTTCAGCACATGCCAGGTCCTGGAGATACCACAGTGAACAAGACAAAACAAGACCCCTGCACCCTTGCTTCTTACCCTCTAGGAGGGAAGCAGATACTAGGCAAGGAAACAGATAATCAACCAGAGAGCTTCAGGCGGTGATCTCTCTTATGAAGAAAACCAAAGAGAAATGTGACATGGAGTGAGCAGCACAGCAGGGGTGCAGCAGGCTCACCATGACTGGGTGGCCGGAACCAGAGCCCAGAGGAGCCAGGATCACTCACTAGTTGCTACATATCCCGGTCCCCATTGATCCCAAGTCACTTTCCTCCAACCCTCGGGACTAGAGATGGGGACACAAATGAGGAAAGAGGGGAATTAATCTTTCAAAACAGTCTGACATCCTTGGGTAAAGCCAGACAAAAAGGAAATACGGGGATGAGCACGAGCACAGAAGGGGTGGAAAGTGGTCTAGAAAGACCCTGGGAAGTTGTAAGTAACTGGAAAGGTTAGGAGATTGTAAGGAAAAACCATCTGTGGTTATAAGACATTTCTGATGGAGCGCCTTCTGGCTACCTGAACGTCACTCATACAAGTTCACAACGGGAGGGGACTTTACGGTGGTCCCCAATGGCCCCACCTCCTGGTGTTCGTGCCCTTGCCTAATTCCTCTCCCCCTGAGTGTGGGCAGGACCTGTGACTTGCTTCTGACCGACAGATGAGCAGTGAGTCATCGCGGCCATGACTTCCTAACGAGAGTGGCATGGGAAACCTTATCTCCCTCACTGGCTTTGGTGAAGCAAGGGAGCCAAGACAGCCTCCAGCCAACCACCAGCCAGAAACCGAGGCCCCCAGCCCAACAGGTGGCAAAGAACCAAATCCTGTCAACAACCTCATGAGCTTAGAAGGGGAGTCTTCCCAGGTTGAGCCTTGAGATAAGATCACAGCCTCAGTCAACGCCTTGAACTCAGCCTTGTGGGAACTCAGCCAAAGTACGGGGTCAGCTGAGCTGTGCTGGAATCCTGACCACAGAAACAGTGAGATAATAAGTGGGCATCATGTTGGGCTACTATGTTTGTGGTAATTTATTATGAAAATGAATACCATGGCATTCATGGAGGTTGTCAGGACCTGGGTTGAGAGAACCCAGGGGAACATCACTTGGGAATAAAGAAGTCAGGGGCTCAACCAGCCCCTAGGCATTTCCCGGAGCATTTACTGCACTCCTATATTCGGACAGGGAAGAGCTGAGTACAGACGTGGCCACAAAGAGGCTGGCAGAGAAACTGGGATGAGGGTGGGAGCATCAGTGGTGGTAAACAGAAAATGGTCTGGATTGATGCAGTAGATGTAGACTCACAGCCACAGCTGGATTTATGCGCTTATTTTAAAAACTGAACAAGCTTAATTAAAACAATGCAGACATCATGATTTTTTTAAGTAATACAAAAGGATATAAAACAAAAGGTAAATTCTCCCTCTTCTCCTCTCAGGCCCCCAGTTCCACACCTAAGAGACCATCAGTCATTACAATTCTTTTCTGTCCCTTCAGAAATTTTCTGCACATGTAGAATGCACACGTACACTTTTCTTACACAAAAGGGATTAAACTACACATAATGTTCTGCCCCTTGCTTTTTTTCAAGCACTATGTCTTGGGGAGCTCTCAATGACTCCATGGTCCAATTAACTTTTCCTTTTACACAGCTGCATAATATTCCTTGGTGTGACTATACCTTAGTTTATGTGATGGGTCCCCTGTTGATTAGCACAGAAGTTGTTGCTATGAAAACAAGTGCAATCTGTAAACCGCTGCTCATTTCTATTGCTGGAGGATAAAGAACTAGAAGACAAATTGTGGGGTAGAAGCTGACGCGAATCCATCCTCAAAGGCTGCACCCATTTTACTCTCATACCCAGTCTAAAAATACCCATCTTTAGCTACACCTTGGCCAATGCTACACGTTAACAAATTAAAAACCTTTGCCAACTTAATAGTAAAAATGGTATCTAGGATTTTTGTCTTTGGGGGTTTTTTTGGTTTTTTTTTTTGTTTTTTTGCATTGCATAGATCTGAACATTTACAAACTCCTCACAGGTTGAATCTACTTAAAGGATCCAGGATCCTGGATCCAGAATAGAGGTTAGACATTAGGAATGAAACCCTTAGGGAGGGAGGGAAAGAAGAGAGAAGTGTGGCCATTTAAGATTTACTGAAGGGCAGCATACCGAACACCCACAAGGGGTCATGATCTTGGCAGCCGCCCCATCAAAGTTTAGAAATGTTTTTTTTTCCCTCTAAATTGCCACATACTTTGTTTAGGGTAAGACTGGGATGTGATCAGAGAAGCACTGTGCATCAGGCACAATGAAAACGCATTTTGAGCCCTTGATGAGTGTCAGACGACTATCCTTCTCCAGAAGTCTCAGAAAGGAGACTGACATTTGTTGGGTAATCAATGTCCTCAATGTGGTCATGTTTGAAGGTTCAAAGAGCCCAAACAGTTTCTCTCTACTCCCTAGTTCTTTAAATCTAAAGAAAATCACTTAACAGGACCCTCCCTGTAAACCAAGAGACGTTATTAAGAGAATCAACCTCATAGGCTCAGTTAACATGTGTTAATATTCTCTTTCAACTGTGTTCAACAGCTTTGAAGCAGCTCATGAGCTCACAAAGCTGCGGGCTCAGGGCAGCAGCAATAGCCAACGCACAGGGGCTGTCAGGTCTCCCCGTCTTGGAAGAGACCTGACCAAAGAGTGGATTATTTTTTAAATCTATTTTTGCAGCGAAAGGAAGCCACAAACATCTGAATTACTGGCTCCCCTGCCCGACACCTAGTTTCTGCCAGGGCATGAAGAAGACCTTCTGGAAAGGCACCTTGGGAATCTGGGTGGGTTCAAGACAAGATTGGAGTGTGTGGGTGGCTTTTGTGTTTGTTTCCTACCCAGCTCTCCTTCATCCTGGGATTTCTATCCTCCAAAGGACACTATGTACTCACCACACTTACTCCCTGATCATCCATAAGCACAGATCCAGATTCATTTTTTAAAGACTAATGACTGAGGACTTGTCCTGTATTTTTGTTTTCTCCCAGCTATAGTCTACCTGTGCCAACAAAAATGAGTGTATTCATTTATTTTTAAAAAAAACCCTCCTATAAATTTTCAGTGACTCTTTGAGTATAAAATATTCATACCTTGACTCCAAATTACAGTTGGGGGCATAACCACTCAACAAGTACTTTTAGTTCAGAGTCATTTTAGATTCATACAAGCAGAGGAAGCAGACATGGAAAACACAAGCAGCCCTTGAAGGAAAGAAATCCTGAATGAAGAAACGGGTGGGAAAGTACTGCCATTTCAAACCAGCCCAAATCCAATGCCACAGGTTCGGAGTTATTTAGGGTGGAGGAGCCAACTTTGCCAACTACAGAAGGTGGCCGCAGGACAGGACAACTGAATTAAGGAGCTTCTGGGGCAAAAAAAAACAAAAAAAAAAGCTGATTGATTTAGAGAATTAAGTTAATTCAGTAGGACTGCATCCCAGTTGCATATACTTTTATCACAATTACTCAGCTGCATCTGCTGTTAATCACAATTACTTAGCATTTGAAGGAGAGCTAACCTGATAATTTAGTCCCATTGAGTCTAGACAGCTAGAAAGTTGATTTTACTTTGGATTTGGTTGCTGGGAAGAAAATGACCTAGATATTCAAAACCTAACTTGTTGATTTTCATGAAGTGCTACCTGGCTGGTCTGGCTGCAAATCATTTTGCAAATGCAAAACCCAATCCCCAAAGTTTTGGGACTTTTTCTTTTTAGTAATCCTTATAATTATTGTAATCCTGGTGTAGATAGTTTTAGGAGAAAAAATGCTTCTTTGCCGTAAGCCTCCCAGACTGTTAGAATAGAGACATTTTGCAAATTGGAAACAAACATTTTTATTTGACAATAGTTTGAGGGAAATTTACCAGCATTGGTGAGGTCTGCTGGGCTATGAGTTCTTTGAATGGTGCAAACAGGGCAAAAAGCCATCCATTCTACCAGTAAGGTTCTACTTTGCTAGCAGTTTAGCAAACCTAACTAAGCCCTTACTGGGAAAGGCCACCCCCAAGCAGAACCCCTCTGGCTCACACCGGAATGGGCTGCAGGGATCACATCTCTCGAGGTCCAGAGGGAGAAAAGCTTCCAGTTTGTGTGATTCAGGGGTACAGTAAGAACGAAAAGACCATGGGTTCATTCTGCTTTTCTTGTCTTACACTGAGTGGGCAGTTTCTTGCAGGGCTGCCAACAGCTCCCAGAAATTCTCACAATGACAATTCTTCCCCTGCATCCACGAGAGAGAGGTGGGGATCGCTTCTCAGAAGAGCAAAGCATCGCTTTTTCCAGATTCTCTCAGCACGTGTCTCCTGAGGCTCACATGGGGTGCAGAGCCCACCCCTGGACTGGTACCTGTGTCTGGGAGGTAAAGTGGAGATGATTAGCTCGGGCCTGAGCCCAAAGACACTCCCCAGAGCCTAAGGCAGGCATTAGCAGCCCCAAATGTAAGGACCACATGGAAAAGGTGTGGACATCCAACTACAGAGTTACCAAGAATTGACCAGGAAGTGGATGCTGTGGGCCCTGCTTATCTAGAAAGAACAGGCCTGAGGAGTCCCCGGGTGGGTCCGGACTTCTAATACCCCACAGACCTCCCAAAACCGGACCGGTCCCGGCCTCACCAGCTGACCTCTGGGGCTGCTGCGAAGGTTCAGAAGGAGGCCTCCTCAAAGTCTCCCACTCACCCCGTCCACCCTGGACCAACTCTAGAACCCTCCCAGCCGCTCCACCTCCAGCTTAGACCACAGCTGCCCCCAGGAACCGCAGGCCCTTGGCACGTGGCCCTCTCCATAGGCGGGCTCAGATATGGCAACTTACTTCCCCAAACCAGCAGGGGAGAGCCTCTGCCCCCAGGATTAAGTGCTCCCCCAGGGACTTTCCTGGTGGTGCACTGGTTAAGAATCTGCCTGCCAACGCAGGGGACATGGGTTCAAGCCCTGGTCCGGGAAGATCCCACATGCCGCTGAGCAACTAAGCCCGTGCGCCACAACTACTGAGCTTGCGCTCTAGAGCCCGTGAGCCACAACTACTGAAGCCCGCGTGCCCAGAGCCTGTGCTCCGCAACAAGAGAAGCCACCGCAGTGAAAAGCCCGCGTACCGCATCGAAGAGTAGCCCCAGCTCGCCGCAACTAGAGAAGGCCTGCGCGTGGCAACGAAGACCCAACAAGCCAAAAATATAAGTAAATAAACAAGCAAACAAATAAATAAATCAAGAGCAAGCTCCCCTCTCGGTCTGACTGATCCCAGGTGAAAGATACTCCGCTTCTTTGGTGCCATTGCCCAGCGCTGGCCTTGCCTGGTTCTCGGGGGAACTGTGCTGGGGGGCCTGCACAGCACGCACCTGGTCCACACACAGCGGACTCTCACCTCTGGGGGCGCTGCAGAGCCTCTGAGTCCTGGCCACGCTCACCTTCAGCATCAGCTTGACCTTCCCCACCAAACACTTTGCGGTCACCTGGCAGCCCGGCAGGCACGATGGATCCATCCCTGGGTGACTCTGGGCCCCCGCACCTCCACAGCCTGCAGGAGGGCCTGGCTCCCCTCCCCCGACGGAGGGAGGTGAGAAGGACTCAGAACACCGCGTCAGGCCTCTCCACCCCTAACCCGCTTCCTTCCTTCCAGCTCTACTGCTGCCCTCCCAGGCTGGAAAAGGGTACGCGATCCCTGATGCCTTCAGAGTCTCAGAGAAACCCCTTCCAGCTGTTTCCATACCCCTCCCTCATCCAGGGACTCTGCTTCAGGAGGAACAGCTGGGCCCTGCCCAGCACTCCTCTCCCTCTGAGCCTCTTGGGGATGGGGCGGGCGGGCGAGGGGCTCGCTCTTCGCTGGGCAGTGGTTTTACACTGTATCCTGCAACCTCCCTTGGCCACGGCTCATGATAGAGCTTTTAGGGTCTGAATCTGTCCATCCTCACTCCTGACATGTAAAGGAAGATTCTAGGGTTTCAAATATCTTTTTGTCTTTCCCCCAGACTTGGTTTTCAAAATTATTTCCTTGCTATGGACTCAAGAAAGAGAACTTTGAGCCTTAGAGCAGGTCAATGACCATTTTATTCTCAAAGACCAGTTCTGGGATGGTGGATTGGCCTTGCCTGGGAGCTTGTCAGAAGCACAGAACTTCAGGCCCCCGGGGACCTTCTGAAGCAGAATCCGCCTCTCCCGCACCCCCCTACGCCCACCCCGTGACTCGTGTGCATAGTGAAGTTTAAGCAGCAGGGGTCTAGAAAACACTCCTAACCCTTCTCTCATGGGTTCACTTTCATAGCAGATGGAACAAAAGGAGCATGATTGGCAAGGGGCCAAAGAAGGCATTGGTTCCATATTTTCAATAATGAGGGTTTGTCCTAGACATCATGAGTAGATGTGAACACTTGTAAAGAAGAAACAAGTCCTTAGGAGGAGCCAAACCCACACCATGTCCCCCAAAACAAGTAACTGGCTTATGAGAGGAGTCCTCAGACCCTTTCAGCTTGCACCTCCCTGTATCGCTGGGCACCACGTCATGGGGCAGAGCCTTCACCCCTCCCCCGCCCCCCACGATCTCGGGTCACCTTCATAGTCTCTGATCACATGCATGTCCTCATCCCGTTTTAAAGGTTAAGCTCCTGGGGCTTAACCAGCTCACTCAGGGTCACCCAGCTTCCAAGAGACAGAGCTGTGGGCAAAGCTAGGTCATTTGAGTCTATGCCCACTGTCTGCCCCAAGCTGTTGGGAAGGACAGTGCTGGTAAACGCTTATTTCCCTGGTTTTAGAAATAACCAGGAAAAAAATTAGAAATCCTTGCCTTGGGTTAGACCAGTTCTGTCTTCTATGTCACCTTCTGTGGGAGAATAGGATGCCCTCTAAGATATCAACCTCAAACATGAGAATTTTCTCCTATAATGATGATGAGGAGGAGGAAGAGGCAGAGGATCAGGGCATCATAACAACTGGTTGGGAGTTCAGTTTTCCTGGAGGAAGCATCAACCTTGTCTCTCTTTGCTCCACCTGGAACAGACACCTGGCTGAACAAGTGGGCAGTGTGGGAGATGCAAGGCAGGGCTGCAGCTGCCCTGGGTAACATCACCTCCCAGAGCTCCCCAAAAGGAGGTCCTCAGGCACCATGCAGTGCTGGAAGTCAGACCACTTCCAAATTCAGTGAAAATCCATTTAGCTGTTCCCACAGCAAGCTGTAGCCACCATGGAGAGAACTCGTACTGTATTTTCATAGGTCATGAATAATACCTCCCTGTGAGTCACCACTGGGTGACAGGCATGGTCCCCACCACGCTGAGAGGAAGGAGCACCCATTACCTTCTTTCAGAGATAAAGAAACAGACTTACAGAGGTTCAGTATCCTCACCAAGGTTACCCAGCTCTGAGGGGACTGAATCAGAGACTCAAGTCAAGGTCTTGATTCTAAAGGTCATGCTCTTATCAAATACTATCATCCATTTCTCTCTCATCTCATGAAAACCTTTGGTCTAGACCATCTGTTAGACTGGATGTTAAGTGCCAGGGAAGGAGCAGCCCCTGGCAGAGCCCGGGGCGGGGGTGGGTGTGTGTGCGTGTGTGTGATGAGGACAGAGAGGAGGGATCTCCAGACTTCAAAGGTGGTGACTGACAGAAGGTCCTGCCCCCATGTTAACACAGTTGCAGAGAAAAGGTGATGAGTAAGACTGAGCTAAAGCAAAACTGAGGTTTTTCCCGGCCACCATTCCGGCTCCTTCTCACACAACCCTTTCAGAAACAGTGGTTTCAATGTGCCCCGGTGGTGTGCCTTCGCCTTTTCTTGTAAAATTTTAAATAACCTCAACCGTAGCTATTCCAGGTCCTGAGGATCCGCCGCAGTTTTAGCACAGACCGTGGAACATTTTAATGTCGAAGTTCCTACCAATCTGACAGCTAAAGGTACCTTCTCAGCCCATTTTCCAGCACATTCTCCCACCAGAAAAAGAGATGATCCCTGCAATTGCCTACATTAACTCAAGAAAGGATGCCTCTCGGTTTTAAAACCCTAGGAAAGAGGGGGCCTGCTGATCAAGAGATTGTTTAGGAGGAGGAACCAACGCCCCCACACATGCCTCGACTCCTGCGCACACACACCCTGCCCACGTTCGTGGCCCCTCTGGCCATTCAACTCATCCTTCCCGGCCCTCCCAAGTCCAAGTCCTGCCGAGATGCAGGCCTCCCTCCGACGCCTTATGATTGGCTGCTGCTGGGCACTGGTGCCCAATCAGCGCGCGCGGAGAACACAGACCCCGCGGCAGACAAGGCAGACACTGAGGCGATGGGGCTGAATACCAATTCCTCCGCCAGGACCCCCGGAGAATTCATTATGTGGGTTGTTCTTCTGCACACTGCTTTAAACATGCAAATCCCTCCAGCGGTGGTGTACCCGTGGTTGAACAGAATATGAATCAAAGGCTCAGCCCTTTCTTTTTATGCTCAGATCATAAAGTCTGAAACATCTCAAGTTTGTGTGTATGTGTCGATTTTTTTTTTTTTTTTTTTAAATCAGAGGCAGTGAAGGCTCTATTCGGTACTGCCTAAAACAAGATTAGGAAATGGGAAGTTGTCCCACTGCTATCTAGATTTAAAAATTAAAATGATTAATGTCTAGAACATAAAACTCAATTATAGGAAGGACCATTGGGACAGTGATAGAAACAAAGAGAGGTGGAATTTGCAGATAAATTTGGAAGGGTCTTGTCACTGATTTAAGGTCCCATTAACTTCATGGGGATCTAATCAAAGGCTTTCTGTTAAAAGTAAATCCGAGGCTCAGGGAGTGAGAGTTCTTACAAGGATGGGAGAAATTCCATCAGTACTCTGTAGAAATAACCCCGAAAATGGGATGTCCCTTCTCACACATGGTGGGAATCATCACTGTGCTGGGTTTTTTGCACAAAAGTGCTTAGGGTCGAATTATAAGGGCTTTCCTTTGTGACCTCTGCTCTGTTTGAGCCCAGTGTATTGTACTTTCTGGTCTCTGGGGCTTAAGGAGCAGCTAGAGATCCGGCCTTTACGGTGAGGATTTTCCATGATGATATAATGTTATCATGAGTCCCCATTCACTGCAAGTGAATCATCTCACCAGGAAACTAGGAGCAAGGCAACAGTTTACCTTCTACTTAATAGGGAACAAAGTTCACCTTTACTCAATACTTCAGCTGACTCTTTCACCACTGAGCATTGGAAATGCACAGTTTTAGAAGGTTTCTGCTCAAACTGGGCACTTCTATCTGCCTTCCTTGTGGTGCAGCAAGCGCTGCCGTGGACGCAGGAGGACCCTCAACCCCCTTCACCCCTGTCCTCAGATGTTGGCCCTAAAAAGTGTGGAAATAGCATGCCTGGATTCTGAGACACTTTTCTGAGTGGCCCCTTTGATAGTTCTAGAGGGAGTTGGCAGAGCATAACTTTCGGTGGGTGAATGTAGGGGGCTAACTACACGTGACACTGAAAATTCACATTTGGAAGGTGGATTCCATCTTGAAGACCCTGGAGGGGACTTGTGGCCTCCCCACACTTGGGAAGGCGGTGCTGGGCCCAGGGCATGTGATGACAATTATTAATATCATTACATGGCCGTCTCCCCACCGTGTAATGTCACTCATTCTTAACGATATCATTTGAGAACTAAAGCAAAGTCACACTTAAAGTTCACATGATTGTGAAGGCTTTATCATCATTATCCTAGTTTGATGACTGAGAGGCTGAGGCTCAGGGGGACCGAGCCATTAGGAAATGGAGACGCTGGAACTTACAGGGATGATGTCAGGACACTGAATATTCCCCCTAAACCCTCCTTGCATTTGCCAGGATGCGCAGGCAGCTTTCTGGCAGCAGGATTCGACCTTCCCCGTGCAGGACAGGAACTGCCTGGAGGGTTAAGACCCCAGCAGCAGCCATCAATCAGCAGCTGCAGGAGTTGGGGCACAGACCCCTCTGCTCCCTCCCACTCCCAGGGAGGCGTCTGAGGTACAGGTTCTCCTCTGGCTTTGGCGGCCGCTGCAGGTGAAGCCCCAGTTGCCCACAGTAGGAACTGGCTTCACCACAGGCCCCTTATCGGCTGCCTCCCCTTCCTGGTCTCATGACCCCAATCCTTTTCCAGGATTTCCTGAGCCAAGGGCCAGCTTGCACTTGAATCTTTGGCTCTACTTCTGGGGGGAATGGAGACTAAGACAGAGATATTTTTGACCCCCAGTTCTGTAGTTTCATGTCATCTGACGCTTTCCTGTCTGTGTCAGTTAGGAGTTTTCTAGAGACATCATCAGAGGCCAGAGGTAGCACTAGGCCATCTCCATCACTGGGCAGTCTCCCCACCCGGATGGGTGCTGCCAGCTTCTAAGTGGTTGTTCATCCAGGTTCCCCGAGGCAGCTTCTAGGTCGAGTTTACCCTGTGCCACGTTCATGGGGAATCGGTGGGCTCAATGCCTGGCAGAGCCAGCAGAGTGGGAGGAGGTGGATATGGGCTGGGGGGCAAGTTAAGCTTCCACGTGGCCCCAAAGCAGACTTGCTGGACCCCATGGGGAGCCCGGGAGCTAGTGCGGCCCTCAGAACTCTCTGGAGTGGGGCTGAGATCTCATCCTTCAGGATGGAATGTGGGCCAACCCAGCAAGGGCTGTGAGCTCCGAAGCCCAGGAAACCCGAGGGGCTGAAGTGGCCTGTGGTTGTCACTCTCAGCAGCCAACCAGCCCTCCCTGGACCAGGGCCAGCTGAGTGGTGGTCCTGGGTCCAGCCTCACTTCCCTCCACACTGTCAGGAGAACTGCCACTCCAAGCCCTCGGTGACACCCATCCTCTGTCCCCCTGCAGCTCACGGCCTCCCCCAGGCTGTGGCTTCCCCAGCCTGGCGGCTGGATCAGGTCCACGCCCTTGCACTGGCATTTCCCTCCACTAGGGGAGCCCTGGGTCCCTTTCAGCCTGGAGAGTTTGTCCTCTTCCTTCAGGTAGGACTTAATATCGCCCTCTGGGCAGGAGGCATGGACCTTCCCATCCCAGGAAAAGCGGATTGCTGCTCTCTGGGGTGCACTAGCACACTGCATTGTGTTGATTTCTGGTCCGCTCCCAACCCTGGGAACTCCTTGAAGATATCCGTGATGCCCCGTGAGCCCTGAACCCATGGGGCAGGTGGGGGAATTCATAAATGTTTATTGGATGCATATTGGCTGAGCTGCTCCAGGAACAGGGACAAATGTGCCTTTAAATGAGAGCTAAGACCAAGTTTGATTCACACATCCTGTCACAAGTGTGGCAGGAATTGAGAAGAATGAAGGTCACATTGGAGCTTCGGGAACACAGAATTCCTCATCCCTGAGGTCACTTGCAAGGGAGGGTCAGTCCCATCACTGCGACCATTGGCTGCACCCCAGCGGGAAGAGGCTCAGAGCAAGGGGGTGCTTGACTAACCTCTTGATGACAACTGCTAGTGTTGGAATTTGTTGGTGCTCTTGGAAATATTTTAGTGTAACTTAAATATAAAAATAACACGTGGATGCATTCTCTTTGCAAAAAAACTAAAACATGACAGATAATGACAAAGTCCCCTTTAACATGCCCTCACCCCAGCACACCCCCTTTCCTCCCCAGAGATGACCTCTGTAGGGTATGGTGTGGATCTCTCCAGATACCCCAGGCACTAAAGAAACATGGGCATGCTCACGTGCAGACATGAACAAGAAGATTCACTGCAGTACTCATTATAATAGCAAAGTTTGCAAACTCACCATGTCCCACGGAAAAGGGGGGAATGGCCCATCACTAAGAGCAAGGTTTCCATTTTCTTATGGAACAGGTGGCTACATTGGTCCACTTAAGAGAATGAAACTTTCCAAGTTACCTGAAATAAGTCCAAGTGGAGGGAGGGTTTTGTTTTGCTTTTTAATCTAATGGGTGAAACTTAGCAAACATTCCACCCCAGAGCAGGTACCCCAGGTTTGTCTGAAGTATCTAGCGGGAGAAGGATAGCAGGCTGGTTCCGGCAGCTGAGGAACCTTCTGGAAAGATGAAGGAGGCTTCTGCCAGCTTTGGGTCACCAGGAGAACATCACTGGTTGTAAGACGGCTTTGTGGGTGGGAAAGAAGGGGAGTAAGGAGAATGTTAAGGGAACAGAAAGGGAATCAGAAAGAGGAGTGGTGAGCTGGGAAGGGTGAAGAGGGGAGTTGCAAAAACATTTGGATGTTGAGGTTTTCTGGACCAAATCACCTCAGGAAGAGGACGGGGTGGGGAAGGGGAAGAGGGATGGTTTTAGCATGTGGTAGAAGGTTTAGAAAGAATTGGAACTAGGGAGGGGTTGGGAGTTACTGTCAGCACAAAAATAAAATGCTCAGTTTAACCTTCAAAGGGAGGGAAAGCCATGGAATTGAAGCTAAGGTCCAGCTCTTTCCTAAGAAGAGTAGCAAGTGGGTAGAACAGTTTTGCTAATTCTGGAGCAGTCCTGGACCCAGAGCTCAGCACAGCTCTGACCTCATCCAGAGAGATGAGAATGATCTTTTCAAATATGTGGTGTCATTTTGATCAGGTTTAGCTGTCTTTTAAGAGGGTTGATTTGGTTAGAGTTGAGAGGACAAACTGTAAAACGTAGCATCATGCAGTTCTCTAGGTAGTGTTGGGATTTCCTCCGGTGTGATGCTGAGGGTGCAGGGAGGGAAGGTAACACTGATCAGACATTCTCAATACACCAGGCACCCAGCTAAGCCACCGTCAAGTGCCTCAACACATGTCATCCTCATCCAGTCCATGGCGTTTGCTGTTGTCTTCGTTTCAGATGGGAAATCTGAAGCTTTTTTGCTAAGGAGTCCTCAGTCCCAGTGTACCCTGTCTCTCAGGCTTTTTGGAGAGAACCCACAGTAGGGAATACATTTTCCATCCTGCTGCAGATACACACACATTTATCACAAAAACAGAGGTTTTTCCGAACCACACATGACTTTTCTAGGTGAGATGCACTGAGAGATTCTGTTCTATTCCTTTCCTTTATTTAATGATAATTTCAATGAAATAAATTGCTGTCACAACACATTGAAGAGCCATCAACTGGAGTTTGAAAAGCACTCACCCAGAATTTGTCATAACCTGATTTTATCCCTCCAACACCAGTCTTCAAGGGTAAACTATGAGTTTTTCAATCAGAGTTGCATAGCATCTGTCTTTTGTTCTTCCATCCATCCAACTATCCATCCATCCATCCAGTAAACATTTGTCAGTACGTAGAAGTTGAACCAACTTTCGGATTCCCCATTAGGGGAAACTGTGCTATCTCATCAACTCTCAGCTCCCAAGATAGAAAAACTCAAATCATCAAACCATGGAAAGAATCAATAAGTGGCAGATACACACCCCAGAAATGCCCAGAGGGGCCACTGTAGACGGTTCCAGAGCTAACATCCTTGGACATAATCCCCATCCCTCCAAGAAAGAAAATATTCCTTCAGATAATCAGTCACAACGACAAAACATGCAAAAAAGATAAGTGAACCAGGTAGTAGCATTCCAAGATGTCAGTACTGGAGGTCCCTGCAGCATAAAAAATGGGTCGGGTTGCAGGGGGACATGGAGCGAAAGAAAACTGAAATCACGCACCATTCCCGCAGCACTCTCTCTTCTCGCGTCTGAATCTGTTGTGAGTCCTGCTAACCGTGACTACAGGCTGTTTAAAATTACACCGTTTGCCTTATTTAATTTTCTTCTGCAGTCATAAATATTAATTAAGCTAAACCACAGAGAGCTCCATTTCAATCCTTTCCCTTCCTGAGGACCATAAGCAATTAAGACCCATAGCTTTAAGTCCTAACCGGTTCTTTAAGTCTGCCCTGGGACGTCCACTTTTTCATTTTTTTAAATTAGGACAGATTTATTAAATCTGAGTGGTTTATTTTTCCTACCTAACTCTCCTGGGCTGTGGGTGTTCTCAGTTTGATTCTCTGCTTGCAAATACAATCTTTGCTTCTCCAGCAGACTGACTCATCTTCTCCAAACCAAGATGCAGAAAAGTGCATGTTCAATTCATGAGGAGCAGAGACATTTGTGTGCAGCCCGTCGGCTATCCAGTGGCAAAGACCACACTTTTCAATGTTTGGTAATTTAATATTATTTAATGACAAAAACAGAAGTAATAATTGTAAAAAAATGAGGAAAATATAAAGTAGAAAGTGCAAGTCTTCTCCCAAGCCTTCCAAGTCCCAATTTCTGGGGGTGTAATTGTTAACAGCCTCGTGTGCAACCTTCAAAACTTTTCTGCACATAGAGTCAGAATTACCTTTACAAAAATTAAATCAAATTACCCATATCCAGTGACTGTTTAGCCCTTCATCATAAAGTAGATATACTTTCTATATGATTTCAGAGAGATTTATATCAGCTTTATAACAGCTCCATAATATTCCACAATTAAGTTGGGTTATTGTTTATTTAACCTTATTCTTTAAGAGTTACGATCTTGGGCATATTATAGATAAACCACACACACACACACACACACACACACACACACACACACACTTGGTACCAGTAACTGAAAACTCTACCTGTGAGCATTTTCCTTTTTCCCATGCTTCTCATGACTTCTCCATCAGAGAACATTATAATGTGGAAACAGGTCAAGGTTTGGGTCAGAGGGCCTGGATTGGGATGGAAGGGCTGGGTGGTCTGAGGCAAGCCCTCAACAGCTCACTCCCATTCTCAAGGGACAAAGGGAACTCCCACCTGAGAGAGGTTTTGGAGAACCATGAAGTCTGATGCAAATATTACCCCTCCCACCACAAAGATCCTGGTCACTTGGGGGGCAGTAAACCCGAGGAATTAACATTAAAAAAATTCTGTACCTGTATTTCTAAATTCAACATAAAAAGGAGAAAAGAATAAAGGAAACATGGAAGGAGAAAAAAGCCTTCTTTCCATTTCTATGTTACTACAAAGACTGGGGAGCGGGGCTCAGGTCTGAGACACAGAACTCCCACTAGGACCAGATGGTTCTCATCGTTAACATCTACTTAGCACTTTATTCTGAAGACTTACAGGAATGAATTTACCAGGTTTCCTCTTAAAGAGAAAAACTAAACTCTCAGGATTTTGCAAGGTATACATCTATTTATGTGGACTCCTCTGGAGAATATTAAACACCACTGATCATTTGTTATATGATGCAAAACAATACATCCAAAATCGGCATCGCGTATTTCCATGCCTTAGAATGACAGAGGCAAACTATGGGGTGATGTCGCCGCTGGGCATGAAAGAAACTACAAAATAAGTTTGTATTTTATATCCAGTTCCATCCAGGGATCTCAAAGCAGCTGAATACAATGTCCTCCCCAGCTTTTTCACCCCCCAGTCCTCACTGCTTTAAAATCAAACATAGATTAAGGACTTGGTCTAAAATTCTTACCGTGTTTACATTGATTTTTTCCATGTGCTTTTATAAATATGGTAGAAATAAGAAGAATTTGCCCTCTTTACTCCTGTTTAGCAGTTCTTACCTGGAAAGAAGGAGCCCTTTTCAGAACGAATGACATTTAAATTCCCACAAGGGAAAGATGATCTGAGAGCTAATTATGGGTGCATATTGCAAATAGAATAAGCATTAAGGAAACATCTTGAGCTTTTAAATGCTTCTCATCTTTGAGACTCAAATTTTACTTTCCAAACGTTTCCTATTATACATGTTGGAAAATATTTGGGTGGCAAAGCAAGAGAAACAGTGTGTTTCCTAGCGTGGGAGTGGGGCTAATTTTGGTGTGTCTGCGGGTTCAGCTTGCATTTCTCCTGGTCTTGTTCTTTTTCTTGGGCATCGGCAGGCAGTGCCAGTTCAGCATCGGGTCAGCGTCCTGTGGAAGAAAATTCCCAATCACTTTCCCAGGAGGCCCAGGTCTTTTCCAGGAGGAGGACATACAAACCCCATTTGAAACTCAATAAACAGGAATCTCCTTGTCACTTTCTCTTCTTTTGGATCTATTTTGCTTCTTAAAAATGCACATTGGGATCAGTGAAGAGGTCGGGGATGTTTAGGAAAGGTCGGCAAGTCCAGCGCGCCAGATTCGTCGGGAGGCAGGATCAGCCCGGGTCCTCCGGGCTCTCTCCCTTAAGGAGGAGAGTTAAGGGGCCTTGGAGAGCGTTTGTGATGCAGTGTGATTGCAGCTGAAACTTTGCTTAGGCCGTTTTTCCTTGCTTGGAAAATGACAGCTTCTAAGTCACCAACTGATCATTGCTGTAGGTTCCCTGTCCTGCCCGGTCAACCAGGGAGGTCCCAGGAGAGGCGCTGTGGGAGGTGCGGGAAGCTGACAAGGCCAGGTGGGGGCTGGGAGGGGGGCGCTGCTGAGAGCACGTTCTCCACGCCCCAAGCTGCGGACACGTTCTGAACCCTGGGAAGATGCATTCTGGCCGTGGGGAGGGTCGGTGTGGCCGGGAGCGAGTGGGAGGGGAGAACCCACAGGAGGTGAAGGTGGACTTGCTTTACATTTCATTAAGGCCTGTCTCACCACTGAGCTCAGGACAGACTGCAAGATGAGTTAGGGAGGCGGGGCTATTTCACCTGTGGTCAGCGGACCAGCAGCCTCACCATCATCTGGAAGCCTGTTAGAATGCCAACTCTCAAGCCCCTCCCCCCCCCGAATCTGCATTTTAACAAGATCCCCAGAGGCGGTTTTATGCACATAAAAATTTGCTGGGCGGGTCCCGATCCGGGCCCGTTAATTACCCCAGCCCCAGTGGGCCACTGTTGCTGTAATATGCTAACCCTCCCTGTCAAACGAAGCTCCCACTTTTCAGGAAGCTCCACAATCCTTCCTCTGGAAAGACTTTTGGAAGCAAAGCAGGCAAAGAGTGAATACAGACACGTGTATTACACACACTTGCCGCGGTTCTCACACACACAGGGCACTCTCTCAAGCTGGCAGGAGCACCTCGCTGCCGACTTCTGTCTCCTTCCCAGAGCCGGAAGCCCCCCTAGTACCTGTAGGATGGAAAACTGATACTCTAGAGAGTTTACAAATGGTAGTGGGACTGGAGTGGCCTGCCATTCTGCTGGCATCCTGCCCACTGCTTCAGAGGACCCAACCCTTGGCTCTTCCATCAACTCTGGGTCAACACAGGCAGCACACTTCGCCTTGGGTTTGCGTCCATCCCTGCCAGCAGGTTGGTTAATTCTGAATGGTGAGATGTAGACTGCCCTTTAGACTGGGGTTTTTGGCCCTTGGAAATTCCTGGGTCATCGTTGAAAGATGACTTGAAGACATAGGCAAAATAAGTTCTGCTGGAACCCGTAGCAGAAGAAGGCAGCAAGTGGAGCAAGTAGAAGGGAACACTGCAAAGAAACCTCTGCAAGCACATGGCTTTGCCTACCATGGTCAGGGCGGTATCTCCGCCATCTGGAATATAGTAAGTACTCATTAAAATAGTTGCTAAATGGACCAAAAATCTATAAACTACTCTTCACTGTCACTGCTTAAAATGAGAGCAAGTTATGTCTAATTCTTTTCTGCTTACGCAGAGCCCCTGTATCACTTTGAGATGGAAGCAAGAAGAAAACATCTGCTTCCCAAGCCTAAGACTCAAACTCCAGGCCTTGCTAACCTCCTCTGATCTCCACATCTGTCTACGCTTCATCCTTTCATACTTACTGAAAGTATATTCGTTCATCCGAGTAACTAATCAGTAACTCGTAGATCTAATGGGGCCGCTTCTTAATTATCTCCCTGGGTTCCTAAGAATGAATGTCCGGGTCCGATTCTTCAGGTCTGTGACAGACTCTCCATGACTCCTGTCCTCAGTGAGGTTTACTGCTCGCCCTTTTGGCACGGGTAACAGCTCCCCTCCAAGAATAACATCCGAATGTATGAAATAGCTCGCAGAGCCACCAATGCAGATACATCTAATTTAGGCATCCCTCAAAGAGGAGTTTATTCTCACTCACGTTGACATGTTATTATTTCCACTCAAAGTCGTCGTTTCTTTATTTTTATCCCTTCCACTTAATTTAATTACCTGCTCTAAGAGTCCCACTTACCAGAAGCGTGCTAAAAAGTCAAGAATGACGGACAGGATACCAAGTATATGCCAGAAATATTTGTCAGACCCTGGACCCGAATGGGCAGATCATCGACCTTCTCCACAGACCCACGCAGATGGGAGTGGAGTCGACAACTGCTCAGCCTGACCACCGAGGAAGCCCACAAAAGATGCACAATCCATAACCACAACCAACCTTCCAAACAGCCATCAAATTCTACGTACACAGAAAAAGACAGCTGAGGGCCAAATTCATCCAACAGGACCTGAGGACAGAGCCTCACCTGCTCCCGACACCGGGCTATCCTAGCCACCACCTGGGGTTGACGTGCATATCACTTCTCTTCCTCCCTTAACTCAAGGGAGGGCACAGTGGTCTTTCTTATGCGGGTCAGAGAACATAGTACTGGTTTGTTTTCAGAACTCAAACCCTTGCTCCCTTGAAGTGGTGGCTTCCCTGATCGCCTTGCATGTGTGAGAACTGAATGAACACGGTATGAGTTATTTTGCTAAAGTTTCCATGACATCTGATCTAATATTCTTATTCTATAGTTCACCCTAAAATAATAAAAATAATGTAATCATAAAATAATAATCATATAAAATGACACAAATATACTGCAGGAAAAAAATGTAGACTGAAGAGATCATTCTACCACCAAACACAACCAGGGTTACTAACATCGTATTTATCTCATCTTATCATTATTTATTATGACTTATTTCCCATCTTTTCCTGCGAATCTTGCCCAGGAGTGGTAGATTGTATGCATGTGTATAAACTTACTGTGTATAAACCTACAATGCCGTATCTTGCTTTCCTCTCAATTTTAACATCACATTCAACATCACTCTCTTGTGGGTTTTTTAATGTTTTTCACATAAATCTCCTTTGAAAGATATTCTTCACTAATTATCTTTTCAATTGCCCTCCCCATAAACAACTAGGGTTTTGGCCACAAAGAACTATGGAAGCCAGCAAAAAAAAAGTATCTGAGTGCTCAGTGCCAAGTAGTTTGATTTTTTTTTTAAACATTATTTCAGAAATAACAACCCATGGAAAGTGAAATGTTAATTGCAACCTTGGATACAACTGTATGCCTCTTCTTTAGTAAGACTTGGGATGCACCCTGAAAATTCCACCTTGTGAATAATGGAGGTGTGGGTGTCTGATTTCTGCCAACCCAAAGGTTATTTGAAGGTAAAATGTGTATTTTCACAAGACTTTGCTAAATCACCTTTCTCTGTCTCCTCTGTTTTAACCTCACCTGCAGACCTGCCTAGTAATGCCCTAAAGCAAGGCCTGTCCTGGGTATTTATTCTCGAAAGGCCTTCGGGAACTGGAGTTATTGATCAGCCCAAAGCGCACCCACCCTTTGGTATTTCGTGGGTCATCGGTTAGGGAAGTTGAGTACTGTTTATTGATGTCCCGTTCCTCAAGGGCTAGTTTCACATGACGGAGAGCCCCGGGGAAGGAGTTTTGCTGGAGATTGCAGGGAGACCGAAGGAGGCCCAGATTTGGGCCGAGTCAGTCCGCTGGGCCAGCGACGGGAATAAAACCGACGCGCTAAATCCAAGCACAGTCATCGGTCATACGGCGGCTTTAAACGCAAACCCGGCAGCACCGAACGACAAGGCCGGGAAAGAGAGGTGGCACGGGCAAAGGAAATCTCTGTAGGTCTCAGCCCTAGGTGGGGCTTCAAATAAGGGGGGATCAGGGGAAACATCTGTTTTCAGCCCGAGTTACCCGCGAACTTTTTCCTGGAGAGAAGCTCCCGGAGCAATTTACAGCATTCCAGCCTGAGGCTCTCGTGCCAGACGCTCTGAATCAACCTTTAGAAACCAGAGCTGCCGGGAAGGGAAGGAGCGCCGTGTGCAGGGGCGGGGGCGCCTCGGCGGGCCTCCGCGCAGGGAAGGGCGGCGGGCCGGGGGCGTGGGCTCGCGCTCCCCGCAGCATCCGCCGGCCGCGCTCCCCTTCCCGGGGAGGGTCCCAGCGGCCGCTCCGCCCGAGCCCGCGGCGCCTCCGCAGGCGGCGGAGGCCAACCTGGGTTTGCGCAGAACGTCGGGGACCCCGAAGAAGCGCCAGCCCCCGGGAGGCGTTTTCGGGGAGACTCGGAGAGGCCGGCGGGCGGCGCGGGCGTCCAGATAGCGGGGTTAGGGGCTCGGGGGTCCGTGAGGGCTCCTGTCTGTCCCGGGGCCGCGCGGCCGACAGGGGGCGCCCTGTCACTGCGGAAGCCGGTGACCAGGGGCCGGGCCAACGAGGGGCACGCCCTCCTACCCCGGGCCGCTCTCTCTCCAGCTCGTGGCGAGATTTCTAGAACCACATTTTCCACCAGGAGCAAAAAGAGGGGAGTGGACACTCACATAGAAGCACAGACTAGGTTAACCTGGACACTCCTGAGCTTTCAATCCCACGCACACCAGAAAGCTGTCTGTCGTTGTTTCTCGGGTTTGTCTGTCTGACCTACTGAATGTGAGAAGCGCCCCGCGGCGGGGGGGGGGGGGAGGAAGGGTGTGTCTGTGTGTATGTCTGTGCGTGCGCGCGCGCGCGCGCGTGTGTGTTTCTGCCCTCGGCCTGCGCAGAAAGCTTTGGAAAATAGGCCAGGGCGGACCCTCTCTCCCCAGCCCTAGGGAGAGCGATCAAGTAGTTTCCACCCACGCTCGGGGACCCGGCGAGAGATGCCCGGGGATCTGGTCCCTCGGCTCCCCTGCGCACACCGACACTACGTGTGCATACACCCAGCACACCTCTCGGCTGCACCGGGCCGGCCTGCCCCTCCTGGGAGGACTCTGCGCTGCGTACGGCTTCTGGGGAGAAGCAGACCTTGGCTGCGGGGGACCCTAACCCCGGCCCTCGCTCGGCGGGTTCATTAACGCTCTCACTAAGAATTGGTCAAACCAGCCGCGCCTGCATCTTCAGTTCAAAGCGTTGCAGGCCCGAGAGCCCTGAAGTAGAGGGAAGGGGTGGGAGTACCCCTGCACCTACTGCTCCGCCCCCTGCCCTCTGGCCTGACCCTCACCCGGCCTTCCGTGCCCCTCGCTCTGCTCCGTGCCTGCCACCTCGCTTCTGTCTTCTGCCACCATTACCCATAACTCTGGACAGGTGGGCCAGATACCCACTATTTCCTACTTTTTCTCTCTTTGGGGTTGAGGGCGCAGGGCCGCATCCTCACGGCCCAGCCGGGGTTTAGAACCAAGAAAGGGCGTCCACCTCCAAACACGTGTAGTATTCCGCCTCCCCGCCCCCTCCCCAATCTGGCTCACTGAGGTCTTGGTACCTGGCCCAGGACAGGTGATCATTTGAACTCAGAAGCTGGATCGAAAATAAAAAGGACGCATATGGTTGCTGGGGTTTCTAATTCTTATAAAACAGGAAAGCAGAGAGGTCAGAGACACCCCCGCCCACAGCCAGGCGGACTCCATATGCCCCATTATTGATTCCTTAATTCCCCTCTCTCCTCCCGCCTCGTCCCCCACCTCCTGCCCTGTTTGTTTTAGTTACGAAATGCTGTGGGCACCTCAGTTGTGACTGAAAAGTAACCTTGAAACACGCCGTCCTGACTGTCAGAGACAAATAGTCTCCCAACCGTCGCAGCAGCTGGCGGGGCCGCGCGCGCCCTGCGCCCGGCACCCGGACCGTGGGACGGGGCTCCTCCCCTCCAGTCGCCCCGTCGGGCGCTGGAGTCCTGGCTCGGAGGAGGCAAAAAGCCGGGGAGGCGGGACACGGCGCCCCGCACGCCTCCCGAGGCCGCTCCGGGTCTTAACTGTAACGGGAGGGGCCTCCCAGCAGCCGCAACAGGCGAGTTAAAGGTGTGTACACAGTTTTTCTAAATACGACAGCGCTTTGCAGATTGGCTCCGTCAGCGGCTGGTTGTTTTGACAGGGAATGAGCACTGAGAACTAAGAAATCCGGGATAAATAAATGCGGCTGTGATAAGGCTCTGCAGAGGGGAGACCGGGCGCGGAAGCCGGACGCGCCCTCGGACAGGCGCGCCAGGCGCCCGGCTCTATGGGACGGGGACGGGGCCAGAGCCCTGGGCCTCTCCACTGGGTGGCCTCGTCCCGGGTCCCTCCTCCCGTGGGGACTCCCCGCAGACGAAAGGGGGCTGGACCCGGGGGCCCACGCGCCCACCCGCCCCGCTCGCCAGTCCGGGCTCCGCGTGCGCGGCGCAGGGCAGCTGGGCGGGCGCCGAGGGCAGGTGCTGGGCGCCGGCCGGGGCTCCCTCTCGCCCAGGTGTGAGCTGATTATTCAAATGGGCTGCCCCGGGTCTGGGGATTGGAGGCCCGCGCCCGCGCGCCGCACTATATCACCAGCAGCCCACGTCACTGCGGCACTTGTCCGCTGCGCGGTCCACACCTCCTCCTCCTCCTCCTCCCTCCCCCTCCTCCTCCTCCTCCTCCTCTTCTCCACCCCCACCCCCACCCGCCCCCGCGCCGCGCGCTTCCCGCCGCCTCCCGGCAGCTCGGCACTGCCAGCCTCGGCCTCCACCGGGCAGCCCGCGAGCGCGGCGGCGGCGGCGGCGGCGGGCGGCGGGCGCTCCGGCAGCGGGGATCGGCTCCGGGCCTCCTCCTACCCTCGGCCCCCTCCTCCCGCGACTCACCCCTCCCGCCCACTTCCAACCACTGCCTCCGGCCGGCCGAGGGAGAGAGGGAGTGGAGCCGAGAGAGAGGGAGCGCGAGAGGGAGGGAGGGGACGGTGCCTTGGCTGACTTTTTTTAGAAAGGAGGGTGGGGGTGGGGGTGGGGGTGGGGGGGTGATTGCCGGTCGTTTGCTGGGGCTGTTAAATTTTAAACTGCCATGCACTCGGCTTCCAGTATGCTGGGAGCAGTGAAGATGGAAGGGCACGAGCCGTCCGACTGGAGCAGCTACTATGCCGAGCCCGAGGTAGGCACTCGCCTTTGCCGGGGGAAGCGGGGTGGCGGCGTCCGCTCTCGGCCCCAACCTCTGGACCGCTGCCCTGGCCGGCCCCCGGCCCCCACCCCAGCCGCTCCGGGCAGCCGCCTTTTCCACCCTCCTTCGACTCAAATGGGTCTCTTTTTTATACGACACACTGTTAGCCTTGAGATAATATTAACTTTGTGATCAAATATTGACTTGCGGCGCCTCCAAATCCTCTTCGTGGCCGAGCCACGCACTATCCTAACAGAGTTGTGTTTGGCAGCGCGCGGCTGGGGAGGGGTGGGAGGTCGGCCGGCGAGGGGGTGGGGAGCTGGAGTGGAGAAGGTGGGTAGGAGTTGGGGGCTGAGGTAGAGAAAAACGGTCCAGGACTAGGCGACAAAGAGAAAGAAAGTTTGTGGCTGCAGAGCCCAGCCGCGTGTAGTTCTGTTCGCGGTCCCCTCCCTGTCTCTCCACTCAATGCCTCCGGCTGGACCCAGACTGCGCGCAGGTACCGCGTTTCGGTTCCCCTGGGGCCCAGAATGGGGTCCCGAGAGGAAGGCTGAATGGCGAGGACCCTGGGATCGTCTCCGCGGGAGGCCGCCGAGCGCCCTGCGCCTTGTCCCACAGGTCGCTGGCCAGGGTCGGAGGTGGCGTCCGGGGCCGCGGCGTCTGCTCGGTATGCTGGCGTGAGAGTCGGGGGTACTCTGCGGAGGGGAGATGCATTTGGGATGCCTGGCTTGGGGCGCTCCCGGGGACCTCTGTTTTAGAGTCTGAGCGAGGCGCAGGAGGGCGAGGAGGCGGCCACGGGCGCAGAGCGGCGGCCCCCGCGCCACCTCCCCGAGGGCGATCGCGGCGCGCTCCGGGTGAAACGGACGCGGGGCCGGGGCCGGGCGAGGGCAGGACTCCCCGGAGGCCTTCCTGGAGGCGGGGGCCTGGGCTGGCCCGGTGGCCGGGGTGGGGGGGTGGGGCGGTCAGGCCGGGCGCGCTTCAGCCGCGGTGCTAACGCTGTGCGCCTCCCTCCGGGCTCTGTCCTCAGGGTTACTCCTCGGTGAGCAACATGAACGCCGGCCTGGGGATGAACGGCATGAACACGTACATGAGCATGTCGGCGGCCGCCATGGGCAGCGGCTCGGGCAACATGAGCGCCGGCTCCATGAACATGTCGTCGTACGTGGGCGCGGGCATGAGCCCGTCCCTGGCCGGCATGTCCCCCGGGGCGGGCGCCATGGCCGGCATGGGCGGCTCGGCCGGGGCGGCCGGCGTGGCTGGCATGGGGCCGCACCTGAGCCCGAGCCTGAGCCCGCTCGGGGGGCAGGCGGCCGGGGCCATGGGCGGCCTGGCACCCTACGCGAACATGAACTCCATGAGCCCCATGTACGGGCAGGCGGGCCTGAGCCGCGCGCGCGACCCCAAGACTTACCGGCGCAGCTACACGCACGCCAAGCCGCCCTACTCGTACATTTCGCTCATCACCATGGCCATTCAGCAGAGCCCCAACAAGATGCTGACGCTGAGCGAGATCTACCAGTGGATCATGGACCTCTTCCCCTTCTACCGGCAGAACCAGCAGCGCTGGCAGAACTCCATCCGCCACTCGCTCTCCTTCAACGACTGCTTCCTCAAGGTGCCCCGCTCGCCCGACAAGCCCGGCAAGGGCTCCTTCTGGACCCTGCACCCCGACTCGGGCAACATGTTCGAGAATGGCTGCTACCTGCGCCGCCAGAAGCGCTTCAAGTGCGAGAAGCAGCTGGCCCTGAAGGAGGCCGCGGGCGCCGCGGGCGGCGGTAAGAAGGCGGCCGCCGGGGCCCAGGCCTCGCAGGGTCAGCTCGGGGAGGCCGCCGGGCCGGTCTCCGAGACTCCGGCGGGCACCGAATCGCCCCACTCGAGCGCCTCCCCGTGCCAGGAGCACAAGCGAGGGGGCCTCGGGGAGCTGAAGGGGACGCCGGCCGCGGCGTTGAGCCCCGCGGAGCCGGCGCCCTCGCCAGGGCGGCAGCAGCAGCAGCAGCAGCAGGCCGCGGCCCACCTGCTGGGCCCGCCGCATCACCCGGGCCTGCCGCCAGAGGCCCACCTGAAGCCGGAGCACCACTATGCCTTCAACCACCCCTTCTCCATCAACAACCTCATGTCCTCGGAGCAACAACACCACCACAGCCATCACCACCACCAGCCCCACAAAATGGACCTCAAGGCCTACGAACAGGCGATGCACTACCCCGGCTACGGGTCCCCCATGCCGGGAAGCCTGGCCATGGGCCCGGTCACGAACAAAGCGGGCCTGGACGCCTCGACCCTGGCCCCAGACACTTCCTACTACCAGGGGGTGTACTCCAGGCCCATTATGAACTCCTCTTAAGAAGACGGCGTGACCTGGCTAGCCCGGACCCAGACGGGAGAGACAGGAAGTGGGGTAGAGACTCTGTGAGAAAGGGGCGCTGGAAAGATACGAGGGAGAAGGACCCGTCACACCCCCGCCCCCGGAACAGAGGTCTCCCCTCACCCTCTGCAGCTCTTCCCTCCCTCACATGGGCCACACTGACGTGTATCATGATATAGAAGGAGGGAAAGGGAGAAAAAGATAAACAGTCAAAAAAAAAGAGAAAAAGGAAAGCCTCAGTTTCCACTACTGTGTAGACGCCTGCTTCTTTAAGCACCTGCGAATTCTGACTTTTTGTTGTTGTGGTTTCTCTCCGTTGCTGTCATTGCAGGGAAGTCTCACTTTATTAAAAAAAACAAAAACAAAAAAAAGCAACAAAAAACAACAAAAAAGAAAAAAACAAACTTTTGTGAGTGACTCCGTGTAAAACTGTAGTTTTAACAGAAAACAGAGTTGTACTATTGTTTAAAACAGAGAAAAAATGATGTAAGGGTCTGTTGTAAATGATCAAGAAAAAGAAAAAAAAAAAGCATTCCCATTCTCGATACGGTGAAATTCAGGTCTCGAGTCTGATTAATTTATGGTTTCCGCGTGCTTTATTTATGGCTTATAAATGTGTGTTCTGACTACAAGAACCAGAGTTCCACAAATCTATATTAAAGTGTTATTGCCAGTTTTTTTGCTTCGAATCTTCAAGATTTTTTTTCCTTTGCTTGATTTAAGAAATAAACAGACCTGGGAATTATTTAAAAATTGAGGGAGGGAGATCCTGGCTGGCTGCAGGTTTTATTTTGTTCTGGGGGAGGTAGTTGTTGTTTTATCAACTATTTATTATTAACATTTTCAGACAAAGTAAAGTTGAATGAATTTTACAGTAAACAGACACATACCCATTGCCCAGGTCCTACAGTTCTCATTTCACTATACTTGTTATACAGCATATCTGTCCATCTATCCACACCTCCATCGGCCCACTTATCTTATTTCCCTAGGTGCATTTCAAAGTAAATTTCAGACTTCAGTACACTTCCCCCTAAACACTTCAGCAAGGACATCGTTAATGGAACTCAACATTGTTCAAGGTTACTTCTTTGAATTTTGGGTTTAACTTTACACACAGTGAAACTCACAGATCCCAGGTGAACCATTCTGGGGATTGTGGGGATGATGCAGGTTTATCTCCAAAGCCTGGAGGAAACCACACATCCTATCTGTATTTTCCAGCTGGGCCATGTGAAGGTGCAATGTTGTTGACGTCTCTTGGACCCTGGGGCTGGCTTCTCTGGAAAGAAGCCTGGATTTTCCATGTTTTTTCCTGTATGTCCAATCCTAGGCCTCCCTTCAAGGCAGGGAGCCCCGATTGGACTTGCAAATTCCTGGTGCAGCTCTTTTCCTTTTCATCACTGCCTCTCTGCACCCATTCATCCTTCCCTGGAATTGGAACTCCGCCTGGATTGACAGCCTCAGGCCTCTTGTCTACACTCCACCCTCCATCCCACCCTCCACCTTCACTTAGGTGTTCTGCACAACCTTGGTAGAACTTGCTGCAGCCCAGGAGTAGTGAGGCTTCTGGAACCATGCATTTGAGCATCTGGTCTGGAGAAACAAAAGACTTTCTCCTGGAAGTGATTTTAAAGGGAACTCAGGGTCCTGATGGAAATCTTTTAAAATATGTATATTGGGGGATGAGGCAGAGGTAAGGGGGTGTCCTGCACGGCTGGCCAGGTGCCCCTTGTCAGGGGTGGGATCCCAGGGTCTGCAGGTTTTCTCCCTCCCCCCTCCCCCCAAACTCCGAGCCCTTGGCCAAGTGGCCTCTTAGCCCGGGTTGGCAATCTAGGATTACAGCACCAAGGAGGTGAGTGGGTATGTTGTGATTCTTCAAGGAAAACCGAAAAGTATAAAGAAAGACACGGAGTAAGTGCTTACAAACCGTACTGCCTCTCTCCACAGACAGCCTAGTGGCCCTAAATCCTCGGCCAACCGAAGTGGAAACCTCGGAGGCCAAGCGGGGCCCGGCTTCACAAAGTGGGCTCCGCTTTGGCTTTGCCCTGGGCATCTGCTGGCAGGCAAGCTGGCCGAGTGAGGGCAGGAGCCATCCAGGGCGCAGCTAGCTTGCGGTGGGTGAGAATCTCCGCAGAGTCGGAGGCCAAAACTTTCGGACTCAGGTTTCTAAGCTCAGGCTCCCGTGTCCCGGACTAGATCTTTGGGCTTCTCGACCACCAAACTTGGAGTGTCCCAGCTTCGCCCCAAGCCTGGATACAACCTCTGCGAGAGCCCTCCCCACCTTGCGGGGTCTCTCTGCCCCTCAAACCCTGGCCTTCCCACGCGCCTGAGGGGGGTTGGTCCTCGCCTCCGCCTCCCGCCTCCAAATCCCTTTTTAACATGCCACATTGTCCCGAAGAACACAAGGAAGAGAAATTGGGGAGGGGGCTGGTGGGAGGGATCCGGAGGTCGCAGCCAGCAATCAGGGCCGTCTCTCCCCCTGGCAAGGACACACACGTCGTGAGCCCAGCCTGAAATGTGTTTCATTATCACATAAAAGGCTCCCGTGGCGAAGGAGCCGAGAGGCAGGGCCGGGGGCCGAGTGCGGGACAATGAAGGCTGAAAGCGCTGCCCTAACCTGCTATGTTTCCTATCGCACGCCCATTGTGCGAGGGTCGTTTTAAACTACTTAGCGCGCCCCCCTCCACTGATCCCGGCCAGATAAGATATCGTTCTGTCCGAATACATAAAAAGGATGTCGGGGAGCCGGCTGCTCCGGAGGCTTTTTTCTGCGCGTCCTGCGTCTTTCACACCCCCAATCCTCCCGCCCCAGCCCCTCCCCCCGCAGGGCCCCCAGCTTACTGGCGCTCAGACCGCCCTCCGCCCGCGTCCCCCAACTCTGCGTGGTAGGGTGCAGCGTTTGTTTTTCCCTCTCTCTCCCCTCTTTTTCTTCCTTTTCCCCGCGCCATCCGTGCGCGGGTTTAAGCATCCGTGGTCTGTGAATAAACAGTCAGTAAACAACCGAAAAAAACATTCTAGATCCGAATTCCAGGAGGGTAAACTTTCCGTGCCACGTCACACTTCAGCAAATTTGCACAGATATTATATTGCCTCTCCCTCCTTTATTATTTTTTTTTTTCTTTTTCGCCAGGATCCCATTGTACTTAACTGAATTTTATAACGCTGATCGATATCTTGGTAAAATATTCATTTTTAAACTAGCGGGCAGTGAAATCTTTGCTTTGTGTGCTAAAGTCAACAGTCGCTCGGTTTGAGCTCAAATAAATGCGGGGATGCCTCGGCTCGGAGCAGTCGGCCGCCTCCCTCCGCGCGCTGGACGCTCCGCTGCCGCCGCCGCCCGCCTGCCCGCCGCACCGCAGGTAGGGAGCGCGCCCACTCAGGGGCCGCGCCCGGGTCCCCGCCGAGCGTGCGGCCCCCACTCCCGTCCGCGCGCCTCCCCTCCCCCAGCCAGCCCCTGGCGCTTCGACGCCTGGGGGACGGGGAGTGAGAAGCTAAGTCGCGGAGACCCCGGGGCTGGGGAGGTGGCCTTTTTGCGGGGGATTCTGAGGATGCTCGGCGTGGGAGGATGAGGGGTCGAGGAGCTGCACACTCAGACTGAATCTGGGGCCTGAGCACAACTGGAAAGTTTGGTGGGACCCCGAAGCGACGGGAAGCCACCACAGGCCCCTGCAGCCGCTCCGGGCTGCTGATTCGATCCGAGGGCCGCCTGTCGCCCTAGGACAGTGGGAAGGTGGAGGTGGGGGCCGGCCTTGGCCTCAGAGCCTGGGATGGGGACGGTGGAAGACGGCACACTGGTACTGGGAGGCGGCAGAGCGAGGCCCGAGCGTGGACGCGCATGGGTTCCAGTCCCGTCTCGGGGGTTCCAGGAAGCCCCGAGGCCCAGGCGGCGGTGGGGTTCCCGCCGTCCGGGAGCCGAGGAGGCGCAGCGCCTTTCCGAGCGGCCGGGGAACCCTGCGCTCTCGCCGCGAGCGCGCACGACCGCAGGCAGGTCAGGGAGCCTCCGGGCCACTAGCCCAGTCCGGGAGGGAAAGGCCGAACCCGGCCGCGGGGCCGTTCCTCACCCACTTCCCCCGCGCTGGCCTGGGGCACCGGGTTTGGAGGCTCGGACAGACCGATCGCATCTGTCTGCCGTCTGCAGGAAGGCGACGGCTCGGTAAACTAGTGATTCCGAGGCTGCCAGTTGACACCGCAGGACCCTCGGCTGTCGAGGGCAGCGTAGGAAAAGGTGTCTTTCCTCTGGGGTCTACCAGGTGCCCCCCATCAATCTGCATTACCCCTGAGAGTTTGCTTTCTACGGCGGGGTGTCTGGCTCGTGATAGGCCCACGCCGGCTCGGTCAGTTTGGTATTTCGCCACGACGTACGTAGGTCGCGCTAGGTCCCGGGTCACCGCAGTCGCCCGCCACCCCAACTGGAAAGTTCTTCCAGTCCGCGCCGCAGTCACCCAGATCTCGGACCCAAAAGGGCAGAAATCGGTCCCGGTGATTGGCAGGGTCAGTTTTGTGGACACTTCCATGCGTGGGGACCCTGGGCGCCCGGTCCCCTCCTTCCCCGGCGCCCGGGGCCGCGCGCGCCTTTGTCCACCACGCCCGAGGCCGACCGGGGAGCGCACCCGCCTCCCTCCAAGTCCGGCTCCGGCTCGCGTGGCTGGCTATCTTCCCTGAACGAGATGGCCCGCCTGCGGGACACACGCGAGGCTAATCGTTTTTTAATAATTAATGCCTCCCCGTTCCGCTGGTAATGCGCGGCCTCGAATCCGTCAATTACTTGTCATTAGACGGTGTCGCCCCACGGCCTTTCCTCGGGCCTTTGATGGCGCCGGGTCACCGCGCCCGGCCCACTCCACGGCCGAATTAAAAGGTGCCCGGCCTTTGAGAGCCGGTGCGGAGTAGCCGCGGCCCTTAATTCAGTGCGAGTTTTGAAAGAAAGACCCTCGCTGAAGAGATGTAATCTTCCAAATGGCCCATTTAAACGCCTGATGTTTATCGCCCGCCTCTCCCGGCTTTATACAGAGAAGCAGGCCTTCGGGGCTTTGGGGGAATTTTAATGCGCGGGTGACGCAGGGAGAAGCGAGAGATACCGCTTAATAGTGCACGGGGAAGGGGGGGTGTTTGCTCAAGAAGGCACCTGGAGGTACCTCGGGGTAACTGGTTTTCTCTGGGGCAGCGCACTCTTCTGAGTATCGGGGGTCTGGAGGTCCTCCCGGCTTGGGGCTGGAGTCACCGAGACAGAATCTTCTGAATTGCGTAGACCAGAACTGTCCGGAGAAAGCAGCAGGGCCACTGGGGCCGGGAATCTTCACCCTGCACCAGGGGGTCGGAAGGAAATGTTCTCTGAGTCCCCCATCCCCACCGTGGACCTAACCTCGCGGGCCAGCATCCACAGACTTAACGGGCACCCTGTCCGGCCACAGAGGAGACCCCCCCCCAACACCCACCCCTTTGCGCCACCATCCCCAATGTGCTGTCACCACTGCAGCAGAAGAGCAAGATTTCAGACCCCAAATGTCTCTGCTGGGTCAGGGACATAGTGGAGAGCAGCCCCGGCCACAGCACCATGGCAACCCAGGCCGCCCAACAGTTGGTGGCGTGAAGTTATAAAAACAAAACCAAAAATGCAAGAAAAAACTCTCCAAGAGTCTGCCGCTCAATTTAATTATCTGCTGCTCTCTTCTCCCGTCAAACGTTCTTTATACCGTAAACAGATATCTGAGGGTCTCAGAGCCTTATAATGCTCCCTTGTGGAGTGAAAACAATACACTGCATCTACAGCGCCCCTTGACTGCAAAGCCAGCTCGCGCTAGGCTTTACAGACGTCCGACTGTTACACGTTTCTTATAGCTTCTAACCCCAGGACTGGCTTTCCTCTGAGAAGAGGAAAAAAGAGAATGTAGGGTGGAGGAAAAGATCATGAGGAATGTGGGAGAAACTATTTTAAAATGGATGGGGAAAGGCCAGCTGGCACAGGCCCGTGTGCCCGTCTGCCCGGGGAGGTGGGGGGAGGGGCGGGAATTCTGGGCTGCTCCTGAAGCTACATCCTTTCTCAGGCAGCCACAATAATTGGGATTTTTTGAGAAATTCCTTTTTGATGAGATGCACCGGATATGGGCAGGATGTTACAGGCACCTCCAGAGACAAGCAAACAAAAATTGCATGGTATAGACGGTGTCCCCAGTGGCGCTCAGCAGGGTCCCCAGCTCCTGGCAGGCTGCTTCTCCCTTAGACAAAACTCCCAGGGAGCGCACTACCCCCAGCCCTCCAGGGGTTGCCTCGGAAGCCTAAATCCTGGGGCATCTTACCCATTCTGTTCACAGCCTTCCTGCCCACTCTCTCATCCTTTCTCTCCTTTCTTCTTTAAAACAATCGTGTGTGTCCCCCCTCACCCCCTCCTGCCATTGTATTTGTTGATGACCTAACACGCTCACACCAAAAGCCACACACAGAAAACCAACAACGTGGGATGGGAGGGGAGACCAATTATGAGTGAGGCTAACAAGCGGGGAACACCCAAGTTGAGGCCGGCTGTCTCCTGGGAGACTGATGGAGGCTTATTTTACAAGCTGTCATTCCGCCCTGGTCCCTACTGCCAGACTGGAGGTGATTCCTACTCTCCCCTCCCCCAACCCCTGCACCCTTGGGGCTTGTTCCAGATTCTTTGTATATCCTCTGCATAAGGTACAGAAGACAGGGTGGTTTCACAAGCACATCTTCACGACAGTGTCCTTAGTTTTTACATGAGTGGCTGTTCCTCAGAGCTCCAACCTCACTACCAACAAAACATGGACTGGTCAGATGTCGCTGTCATACATGTCCCCCCTCTCCGCCAGGCTCCCATGAGAAGGCATTGACTTACCCTTCAAACACACCTCTCTCTCTCTTTCTGAAAAGAAGGTGGGGAATTTTACTGGCAGATAATACAACCGATAGCCGAGACGCTGAAAAGAGCCACACAAATGAAGTTGCATTCATTCATGCAAAGCTAGAGGTTCTCAGGTCTCATTAGGGCAAGTGCCTGGGGTTGAACTCTCTCTTGAAGCTAATTGGAGGCACTGATATTCCTGCAATGCCAGGATACCATGCCAGCAAGGCCACATTGATTTAACTTAAACACATCAAATGAACTGAGAGGGAAATTTTCCACATCACAAACGTAGATGCGTGAGGGACAAATACTGGGGTGTGATGCAGATGAAAACTTTGGAATCAGAATAGTTTGCTGGTTTTTAGCTCTACTTGCTTAAGTGGCTCCACTTCTGCTCGCTTAAAAGGTTGAGGACTAGACTTGCTTCCTAGGTAAAGCAGCTTTTCCATGGTTTCACTTTTTTGGAAAAAAAGTAAAACACAGGGTTCAAGAATAAGCAGGAACGTTTTTGGACCAAGGTTGGTCGCGACCCCAGCAAATCAAAATAAGGTTGCATGCGTGTGAATTTTGACTTATTTCATTAGAAATAGGACCTCAATTCACTATTTTTTCTCTCTTCACAAAGCAGATGTAGTTATATAATGGATTTTGTTGAACTTTTTGCTCACATTAAAGAAAAGCATACGGTTCTTAACTTGAAGACTTGGGTGTTCAGGTGCATTACTGAAAAATAGAAAACAATCTTAGGAAGTGTTTGGCGGAGAGGGCTTGGGAGGAGCTAAGGCGTGAAGTGGGAGCTGGGGGACCGGGGAGGGCAGATGACGATGCAATGACATCTTCTGTGAAGACACGGGTGGAATGTCAGCCAGGATAGGACCTGGGCTCTCTGTATGGGGGCCAGAGGCATCTTTAGCAGAGAAATCAGGATGCCAGCGTGTGTACACTCTGCTCTAAAAGATACAACCCTCTGCTCGAGCTTCCTGCTTGCCTTACCTTCTAAAACCCAATCTAAGAAATTTAAAATAAACGAGACCAATTTAACTATATACCTTCTAGTCAGTCTGTAATTCTGAGCTACATTAAACTGAGCTGTTTACACACAGAAAGAAGTTGCAACTTCAACAACTCTCTGGTGGAGAAAATTGACCCTCTACCCAGAAAAATGAGTCCATCTTGGGGCAAAATTTTTGCCCTTCTTTCTACCATCTTACTGTTTCTCCCACCCCCGCCCCAGCCCCTCCTCCTCTTTTATTGATCACAACTGTATTCCATCCAGCACCACTCGGTGGGGTCCCCTCTGTGCCAGCCACCACGCCAGGTGTCTTCATGAACATGACCTCATTTAAGACCACTCCCCTCCCTAGTAGCTGTCAGAATTTATGGGTGATGGGCCCGGGCAGAGAGAAGTTAGAGAAAAAGCTTCAATTTCAGAGCTCAGCGTTGAATTCAAATCTTTCACCTCTGTGTTCTTTCAACTTTTCCTGGTTTCATATGGCCTGGGCACAGACCTCCCTGATTCCAATGCAGTAGGGAGCCTGCCTTCGCCAGGACCCCCAAGTTTTCAAAGTGAGTCGCTGATGGTAAGCGGAGGTGATGGGGCGGGGAGGGGGGGGCGGACGGCAGTGTTAGAAGAAGGCTAGAAAGAAACAAGAAGGTCTCAAGAAGAACAGGCTTGGGCACTTCTTGGAAGGATGGCAGAGACCCTGCCCACTGTCCTAGAAGGGGTCAGGGTGGGTTATGTCTGGGGTCAGGCTGGCTTCTCTTTTTCCCTCTTGGAGTTAGAATTCCCATGCAACCATGGCCCCAAAGCCAGCCAGAGGATCAGTCAGGCCTGGACCACGACTCCTCCCCATTTAAGCTTCCGGGACCAGCTGGCTAAGGTTGGAAGGGAGGAGACGGGCAGAGAATCGGCAGCTAGATGGCTCTTGCATTGTGATTAGAAAGAGAAAATGCCAGAGAAGAGGAAAATGTCAGGGGCGGAAACAATAGCCTGACATATGGGCTTAAAATAACCCACGTCCGAGGTGCCGCCTGTCAGCTTTACTCCTTACGGGGGATTTTGGATCAGGGGCCAGGAATTCCTGAGAGCCTCTCGCCTCTGACCTCCCCCTGACCTGCACCTGGTGGCCCAACAGCCCAGGTGACAGCACAGCTGGAGCGCACACACCGATCACAGCTGGGCCCCTGCACGCCCCTGCTCCAACACAGCTGCAAGAGCACCAAGGCCCCCGTCCCTACAGCCGCCTCCCCCCACACACATACAGATGCAGATCGGGATAAACACCTGCCTCCAGGTTTGGCCCTGAAAGGGATGCCGGCCCAGGTGGACGGGCCTGCTTCCATCACACAGGATGGCTGAGGCCCGGCACTCAGTAGGCCTGAAATCTGGGGGAAGGGCGCCACTCCGGCCGAGCTGCACACGGGCACAGGGGTGTGCAAGCCAAGGACGGCTCACGCCTGCTTATGTCAGGCCCTCCTGGCGTGGAGGGCTCCTTTTCTTTTTGACTTACTGCAAGTTAAGCTCCCCGGACTGTCCGTTTTTAGTGGGGTGGGGATTTCCTGTAGACTGAGCCCCTCCCCTTTTGGGATTTCAGGGGAGGCTCTGGACAGCTGGGTCCTAAGGCCAGCTCTGCACACAATGATGTCTCAGGCATGGGGATGACCAGCTCTTGGAAGTGAATGGAGTTCTGGATTAAACCAGACTCCCCACTCCAAACTGATAATGGAGACGTTAGACTGAGGTGGGGAGAGAGACACAGTTATCACAGTCAGACTAGGTGCGGAGCCTTCTAGAGTCCGAAAGAGGGGGGGGAGAATGCGATCTTGGGACCTGTCTGGGGGCGAGCTGGGGACAAGAATCCGATCTGCATTTTATCCTCTCTCCACTTTAATTGCCACTCCCCTCCAACCAGCAGAGTTTGCCAATTAAAGGCCAATCTCTCTTGATTTCTTTGCTTTCGAAGGACATTTCGATTCACCCAGGCAGACAATTAAATCTCCTTGTCGCCGCTCCCTTCCCAGAGCCCAGAACAAGATGCCTCCGTATCTCTTGCCAGCATCCAGCAGTGGGAAGGAGTTGATCTCAGGTGCTAACCTGCAGTTATCAGGATGCCAGACTCATTTAGGGGGCTCAGCTCTGGAACCCGAGGCCATCCCTTCATTGATCCTGGAAAGCGCTGTTTAGATTTTGCCCTTGCTCAGTAAACAACTAAAAGTAACTGTGGGATTTCTCCCTTGTATTCAGCGGAACCTCTCTCTCTCTCTCTCTCACTCTCTATCTCACACACACACACACACACACACACTCACACTCCTCCCCTCCCTCAGGCTCCTATTAGTCATGAAGGGACAGTCAGACCACAGTCGTTTCGTAGCACCCTCAGCTAACCTCACCCCCACCCCCCAGCAGCTGTGTCTTCTGGGGGTGCTACTCTTTCCTCTGAGGACTAACATCTCTCCCAAAGGACATGGCCTCCCAAGTTCCTAAGTCTGTAGGGAAAGTTTCCTACTGGGACTTGGGCCCCCACCTGCTGAGACATACTCCAGGGACCTCCTTGGCCCATTCCTCCCTCCCTCCCCTCCCCCACCCCAGGCCTGCCAAGCGCCCTCCATCTTTGGTCAGCCAGTGGCCTCTTGGACCCAGCTGAACACAGTTGGGGGTTGGGAGAGCAATCGCTGTCTGCATCGTCTGAGCACAGCTTCTGGATCGGCTGCCACAGTCTTGGACACAGACCTCTTTGGGGATAAAAGCGAAAGAAATTGGCAAACTTACTCTGATGATCAGTGCTTTTAGGTTCTTAACAAGAGCCCCATTTACTCCTCCATTAGAATAGAGAAAGAGAAAGAGGTTCCTATTGCCCGAAGTTTGCCATCCTCTGAGTAGACCTTGTGTTTTAGTCGAGTCCCTGTCATGAACTCTTTTCCAGGAAGAGGTTTGCTCTGCTGTCATCTGTGGACATCACATTCTGTCATCTATGTGTGTAAGATAAACAGAAAGACATAATTGCCAGTCATCCACAATAAGAAAGATTAGGACAGATCCTAAACAATGATCCTTTGAAATTCAATAATAGTAAAAAAAAATTAAAAGTCAAATGATAAAGGTCAGTTTTCCTGAAGGTGTTCAGTGCAGTCAGCCTGCTACGACGGTGTTTTCAAAAAATGAAGTAACTTTCTTTTTCGAAGTTGGTACTGTTTCAAAAGAAATTCCTTTCTTGTTTGCTTAAACCCCTTTCGTACGATAAAAAAATATTTTGCAAATGAGATCGGCTCAATACCGTTTTCCCAAATCAGCCAACCTCAAGCAAAAAGGTTTTTGAAAGACTCACCAATGTAACTTCTGGATCTATTCTTTCCAAAATGCCAAAACTCTAATATCTTTTAATTTCTGAAAGTCACATTGTTCGTGAGCTCTCCAATTAAAAAAAAAAAATCCTACGAAATGAGACAAACATTCAAATCTGTAAATTTTTAGGATTTAAAATAGGAATAGCTTTCACGGTATTGAGCGTTTCACAGTAATGGACATTAAGCAGATATATATGTATATATCTATATTTTCTTTAAATGAGGTATCGTTCCTGAGAGTGCTATTTTATTATATGAGTACCTCTGGACAGGCCAATTAAGTATGTCATTTCTTTGCTCCTTACCTCTTGTAGCACGATGTTGTGAAGGAATATAAAATGCATTTGGGGTTTTGATAGATTTATTATGTGCCAATCTATCTGTATATTTGATGAGGTTCAACTATCTCTTTGCGAGATGTAAGTTGTATGGTGTATTCAAGGATTACCATCTACCCGTGTTAGTCTTTGGCGTAGCTGCTCCCATGATTGCAGCTTCCAGCATCCTGGCTCCAGGGTTAGGGACAGTGGCATTTTGTTAAATATCAGCTTTGATATGACTAAAGCTAATTACCCAATTTCACTTCGTATTTTTCTCTAAGTTTTTTTTTTTTTTTTTATAAAATAGCTCCAGGGTGCTAATTAAACTTCTCCTTACAAAGCCTGTCTCTTTGTATTTCTCAATGTTTGTCTTTCTAGCGATGAAATTTACACTGAAAGCATTTCTGGGGGAAGTGAGTATATTGATCATTTTTGGATTGCTTAAAACTACTAATAAAATATTTTTAAATGTTTCCGGGTAAAATTAGAATAGATTCTATGTAGAATAGGAATTTGTTTGCTTTGTCTCCTTCCTTTGGGTCATGTTTGTGGGGGTCCCCCCCACCCGTGCAGAGCAGTTCAGCTATTTTTAATAGGCCACCCTTCTGGCGCCCAGGCGAAACCGCTCTACGTTTAGGAAAATAATTCAGGAGAAACCCGCAGACATTATTGGGACGGGGTGTAACCTCCCCTGGCACTCCAAGGCAAGCGACATTCTGTTTGGTGCAGGGGGCGAAAAACACGACCTAACAGTGTTTACCTGTGTATTCAGCCATGAAATTGAATATTATAGAAGTTGAAAAAATGCAAATCAAATTAAAACCACGGAAAATTGTCTTTGGAATTACAGCGGCCTGGAGCCCCCAAGTGTTTGCTTAAAATTGAAGCGTTTAGAAAATGAAAAACCTCTAAATTGGCCCCCTCTGCTCCCTCGCTCCCCCCAGGAAGGAAACGTACTCCTGAATTCTACTTTTAATTCTACTACAAAGATACTGAGGCTCAGACACCCATCATCCGCCCGAGGCAGCAATCACGCTGTAATATGACTTTTTCTTAAAAATGAAGTATCTCCCTTTACCTAAGCTTTACTAACGTCAGGCCCGCTTCAGAAACCGAGCGGCCCCAAGGTCTTCATTCTGAAAGGAGCCCCCAGCCGCTGGACCGGCTTCTCCTCCCCGCGAGGGTCCGGGACTCTCTGCCAAGGCCCGGCCGCCGGCCCCTCCTCGGGTCCGCGCCGGCCCCACCCAGGGTCCGCGCCTCCTGGGGCGTGTGTCGGGCCGCGGTGTCACCAGATCCGGAACCTGGCCTCCCCGCGCGGCCGGGCGCCGGCGGCAGAGATGCGCGCAGCGCCGAGAAGATGCGCGCACCCCGCCCTGAGCTCACTTGGCCAATATAGGACTTCGCAGGGTCTTGGCGGAGGAGCCCGAAAAAGGGAAGCGCCAGATAGATATTATTTCTAAATAATAATAATAATAATAATAATAATAATAATAATAATAATAATAATAATAATAATAATAATAAGCAACAGGCAGACGGGCGGTCATTCTTGACTTTTCCAAGTCCTACAGCGCAGGGGACCGACCCCAGGCGGCCCACCCAACGGACGGGCCAACCCCACCCGCAGGCGCCCGGCGCCGCAGGCTTTACTCCTCCCCGCCCAACCAGCTCTCTCCAGCCTCGGGGAGACGCAGGAAGCAGGGCCGGGGCCCTGCAGGTGCCGAGGGCGCCGCGATGGGCGGGAGACCGCCGGCAGCGCGGCGGCGGCGGCGGCGGCGGCGGCGGGAAGCGCGGGTGGAGCAGCCCAGCGCTCTGCGCGACACGCGGGCGGTCAAGGGTGGGAGCGGGTCCCGGACAGCCACGCCCACTGGCCTGAACTGGGACTTTGGGGGTCGTAGGGGACGTGTGTGGCGAGGATGTGCTGGCGCGGCCCGGGAACGGCTTTCGTCTCCGTCGGTGACCTCTGAGGATGCGCTGCCTCTGGTTCTACCCTATCCACCCGACCCCAGCCCGGGAGCGTGGCGCCAGGCCCGTCGAGGGCCGTGTGGCTTTCTCTCCCCTGGGGAGGGAGGACAGTTGGTGGACCCCGCGACGCTCGGTCCTCCCTCCTGGCCTCCTCCTCACACCTCACAGATTGAGGGGCAGCTCCTGTTCCAGAAACGCAGTAACTCCCGTGCAGACCACCCCCCAGCCGGGGCGGAGTGGGGAGCCGCCGACGCCGCTTTTCACGTGGGACCTTCCCCTATATTTCCTTTCCAGGGAACCCCTGGATCAAGACCCGCTCAACGACTGCTGAGAAAACAGACCCGTGTCCCCCGGAACTCTTAACCCGTCCTTAAGTTGTGGTCCTCTCTTGGAGACTCGGGACCCTATTTCCAAGGACAGTTGTGGGGGACAAGCTTATGTTTGTTATTTTCAAAACCAAGCGGAGGAAACAGCAGCCAATTAAAATGACATATTTTTATTTGCCTCGCACGTTGTCAGTGATTTGCCCCCGGGGATCCACAATTTTCCCAAGCCTGTTAACGGGTGACGATGAATGAGTGTCTCGTGTAATTTAATTTTCCTGTCACACTAAATAGAGCTACATTGTAAACCTTAGATCTACTCTTACTGATAGGATCGCCTTGTTTTGCCATTTGCACCATAAAGACCCCCAAAAGGGACACTGTATTGTGACCTCTACTCTTGAATTATTCAAGAACTTAATGACATTTTCCATTTTAAAAAGGGAACTAATTGCCATTGATGTAAAGCATGTGACCTTCTCTGGGTGCCCAGTATGAGAATGTAACCATCTGTATGCGGACCCCGGAGCTGTGGAACTGCAGGACGCCGGCAAAAATAGGAGAAAGATGTGAACACAAATGAACCCCAAATGGACACTGGAAGCAAGCATATTGTTTAATTTCACCCCAAGCCATGACATATAGTTCCACAAGATCCTTTAACCTGGCCTAAAATCTGTATAAAAAATCCTATCAACTCAGGCCTGTTTTTTGGGGGTGTGACATGACTTTTTAGCTAGGACAGGAATACTGAAAATTGTGAAATCTAGTGTCCCTTCATTAATGTGAAATTACTTTGTGTGATATCAAGCAAAATACGTAATAACCTACACCCGTCCCTTGTAAATTATTGTTGTTATTATTATTATTGCTTTTCATCATGTATTACTACTTTCTTACTCAAAAGAAAAAAGAAACTCACAACTGTAAAGAAATTGCACCGTGGTATTTGCTCTTTGAATCAGTCTCAAGTTTCCAGGAAAGCCGCATTGAAATTCTTCAGTATCAGAATTCTCACTCTTCCAATTACTTGAAAATGGAGGCTTATCTTTGTTCAAAATAAAAAGAGTTCTGGTGTATTCCCTACTGGTCTTTCACTCTTTCCCCGGCCCCCAGAGGAAAGCAAAATGAGAAAAAATGCACTTCTACCAATGTTCTTTGACTTCATAAATTCACAGATCAGTGTACGAAGATGAGCTGGTGCTTTTCCTGATTTATCGGAGTAAGTCCACTGCCAGCATTAACCATTTTAAAAGTCTGAGTGAATTGGGAAGTAAAACACTTTCCCATGCTGGGCTTCAGCTATTTCTTTTGAACTTTTAAGTGATGCTTGAGACAAGGAACTGTCATTTCTGCATCAAGTAGGCAGTTCCTTTAAAAATGACACTGAATAAACACACCCGGGCTTCACTGAGACTAAACATCCTCTGTGTTAGGCTGCAAATCCACATCTTTCTCTTTTAGAATCTCTGGAAAAGAATATAAAGTGCATTTGAATATCCAACTTGGTTCTAATGGAGCCCACGTTATGTCAACAAACTGGACAGAATCACTGCTGGGGCAGCCAGGAGAGTCAGAACAGGATACCCAGCCCTCCATCTGTGCAGGGGGAGTAAGTGCTGCTTTGAAGGAGTTTGTCATAAAGCTGTTGTGGCCCCAATAATATAATGGAGCTACTGTTTTCCTATTTCTTTAAAAGAAACCTGTTTTCCTCTGTGGTGTCATGCTCTCTTTGTGGACAATATGGCAGAAAAAATTGAATAAGGGTACATATCTCTTACTGTCAAATAATAAGGACATACTTAAGAAATACATTTGAAAACATTTTCAAGTCAAGAAAAGTTGGAACACGTATGGCATGAGTGGCGATTCTTCTTCTTGCATGGTTCCTGTGATAAAGGCAACACTTTCTGCGTCAAATGTTAATTTAATCATAGAGATTTTTCATTTGGTTCTCCACATTGAGAAACATTTTGAACAACTTGATGTAGACTATGAGACACAGAAGAAATGATATGTGTCTCTCTAGCATTGTGTAGTATTAGAATCCAGTAATTTTTCCATGGTGACACATAGGCACTCAAAATGAAAATTTCACCTTTCAAACTGTCATCATGGATAAGTTACAGTTATTTTTCTTTTCATTTTAGAAAGCAACTCTCTTGCTCTAGGACCACTTGAAGTACATTTTAAGTGCTGTGGAGAGTTTGTGGCATCTTTAGGGCTGGCAGAGCCCTCTCCTGGCCTCATTCCTGGGTCTCACCGTCTTCTGAATGGATTTCTGTGTTGATAATTCAGAGAGCCGGGAGAAGGGGTTTTATCTTTACTGCGGTATAGTGGAAGGTGCTAGAGGGGTGTGCAAGAGATTCTGATTTAGGGCCATGTTTCATCCAGTTCCATTGCCAGCTCCCGCTGTCCTCCAAAAAAAAAAAAAAAAGAAAGGAAGGAAAGGATGGAAGGAAGGAGGGAGGGAGGAAGGAAGGAAGGAAAGAAGGGGGGGGAGAAAAGAGAAAAGAAAAACAAAAAACAACGTTGAAAAACATTCTCATTTGACCTTTCTGAATGGGTAAGTACCTCACCCACAGGGCAGGATGACACTGTAGTTCTTCATCTGGAAAATGGGTTCCTTATTTCTCTATCAAGCCTGGTGTGAAGGGACGCACTGGGCCTTTGCAGTTGTGTCTCTTGGTTTTGGTGGCGATCAAGAGAGCTTTGCACTTCGGTTGTTTTTAAAGATGCTGTACACTCACTAGAAGGGAAGAATGAGGCAATTACTGAGAGGGAAAGTGAGTTAGCTTAGGATACCTAGACAGATAAATATGATCAGGCCAGCTGGCTTATTCCTATATAATATAATGTCTTCAGTTTCCCAGGTTCCAGAGGGGGTTGAGCAGCAGCTGGGGGGCTGGGGCTTGTCCTCATCTGTTAATTGACTCCCAGCCAGAAAGACCAAGAGGGGCATGTGTTCACCCTCAGCCTGAATTTGGTTACATCCTTCATCTTCCTTATGTATTTTAACTGCTGATATATGTTTTTTTTTAAATGTCATTGCTAGCAACAGTTGACACTAACTTTCCATCTGGTTCTGTTCATCTGAATGTGTACACCTTCATACATTTACTGGACTTCTGACTCTCCGTTTTTCTTCCCTGGGAAATGACATCAAGACAGGACATCTCTGGCATGATTACTAAAAATACCTTTGGAAGAACTCAGTTTCTTCTGTTTAGCAAATTCTTATTTGATAAACAGGGACTACAGCCTGACTCTGGGTCAAGACCTTGCTTATGCATGGAGACGGTTATGCAGGATCAGTAAATGTGTCTGTGGATGTAGAAACGCCCTGTTCTGGCATGTTCTCTTTCTTCAGGGAGCTCGGGGGTACACAATTCCTACAGGATTTTCCGCCTGGTGGGTGAAGCTCATGTGCTACCTACCATACTGGGTTCTCCAGGACACAGATCACGTCCTGTGTTTGGATCATGGAGTAATTAAACCTTGGACAAAATATGCCTTGAGTTCATGGAGGCTGAATGCTCTAGGCATAAAAGACATCAATTTTGTAATGAAAATATAGGGACTTTTCAAAGTGTGCCGTCAGGATGTAGTTCAATTTTCAAACGAAATTCTAACGACTGCCTAACTCTCTTTGACTGCATTCTTAGTTTTCTCTAGCTTTGCTTATTCACAGATACTGGAACAAAAAGATGGGATGAAGGGAGGATGCTTGTTTTCCTAAGAGACGCACGTGACTGAAAGCACACAAGCTTCTCCCCATACTGGACTTTGACCATTACAGGAGTGTCCCTAAAAGTCTATAACTCTGCTGTCAGACTGCTCCTGGGGGCTTTCCCCATAGTTTTCCATGAGTGTCTGAGGAATGAGGTGGGTGCTGGGCTTGAATATGAGCTCTCAGCATAAGGGAAGAGGGTGCATGAAAATCGCGGTTTGCAGACTTGGACCAAACCATCCAACCAACAACCACCAAAACTAGTCAGCACAAAGATATTAAACCATAAAAGAGTTGATTTGTCCTGCTGTACAAATTAAAGTTGCCCAAGTAGACAATGAACCTCCCCTGAAGTTACTAAAGCTTCTAATGAATGAATAATGACGAGCAGGCATGTTTTCTGTCCTTGGCCTAAGACATCATTACTTTTCAATGACCGGAAAAAGTCCATGAACTCAAAGTGATTGTTTGGGGCTAAAGGTGGTCCAGGACCCATCCCTCATGGGTTTTTTTGCTGGCCAATAAGGCATGGGCAATTAGTCCCTGCCTCACAGAAGGGACAAGAGTGGCCAGCCTGGAAACAGGCCCAGTAAGCCCCCCAGGCAGGTGCACATTCCCCAAGGGGTTCAGAACCCGATGGGCACACCCATGGATGCCTCTGCCATCTGCCCACCATGGCACACACATGCAGTGCTGACGGGGACGCATCCCCAAAGGAAGGGAGTGGCCAGGACCTGGGCGTGGCCCGTGTGGACAGAGCTGTACTGTCCTTAGTATCATTTCTAGGTATTGGGGTGAAGAAGGGCACCGAAAAAAGGGATGGAACTCAACTTGTTTAAAGGAAAAAAGTCACCTCCAAGGGGCGCAGGGCACCTCTCCTTCTTTTTTGAAGACTGAGGGTCCCTCACAGCTGGCCCTTTGCTGCAGGGGGGATTTCTAACATAATGTGATTTTTCAGTGTGCTTTGTCTCCGTGGAGAGGCTTCAGAAGGCCCTTGAAGTCCTCAGCCTTAAATCCATGTTAATAGGGCAAGTGTCTTTTTTTTTTTTTTTGGCGGTGGGGAGGTTTGGCTGGGAGAAGCGTTGACCCAGCCTGCGCTCTGGGTAGACCCGATATCGTCGGCAGGGCACTTATTAACCAGTGCTCATTTGCAGGATCAATATTTCCAGCAAAGGAGTCCACACTCCAGATACACAACTGTGTCTCGTTGTTTTTCCTTGACACACCATTTATTTTATAAATACATCTGCTGGAGAAGAAAAGGCTGTCCGAAGGACTGTGTCTTTTATCTCCGGGATATGCAAAGCACATTTATTTTCAGCTTTTATCTCCGGAATTGTATGTTGATCCCATACATATAGATTGATTTTGTTCAGGTAGATAATGAAAAGTCAAGTGGAAAATTACACAATGGCACTCAACGATCCTGGTCTTATATCGGTATATAAATTGGTTTATTATTTCATTCTATTAAAGAGGCTTTTTTTGGTACCAGGAAAACTTCAAAATACATCAGGTTGTCAGCCTCACTGAATTTTCTTTTGGGGGAGGAAGTGGGGAGGGGGAGTAGGAGGAGGGAATTTCTCCGGCTGCCTCTGCTAATTGCACGGGCTAAATGAGCTTGCACAGGGCAGGGTCTGCAGCTACCTCCCCGGCCGACATCGAGGTTACTCACGCAGTTTCTGTGACTCTGGGACCTTTCTGGGGGCAGGACAAAGATGCCCATCACCCATGTCCTGATACACAGGTGGGTATTTTTTCACTCCAGGCAATTCGAAATTTTGTCACGATGACTGGATAGGCAAGCCCTCCCACCCCCAGCACCAAGACGCCAGGGGAGAGAAGGTGGCAGCCAGATAAAGGCCACCACCAAGGGACAGCTTGGAGCCAGAATCCTGGAGGAATCGTTATTAATAAACATCTTCTGGACATTTGGTAGCCCGTGGAGCCTGCTTCAGCTTAAAGCAATTAATTCAGGACACTGACATAAACTCTCCAGGTCTTTGACAGCTTGGAGCCGAAATAAAAATGCTAGTTCTCCGGGGAAGAGAAGAGGATGGTTAGCTCTTTTCTGGACTGTTTGCTTATAGGCCCAGAGAGCAACCTTCCTTGCAGAATGAAATGCAAGGGCACAAACAATGTACCAGGGAGAGAATAGGAGATGGGAATGAGCAGTTTGAACTATTTGCTCAGCAGAAGGGCACCACAATGCTGGGCTGCTGGCTTTCCCATGCAGCCATCGTCCCTTCTTTGGGGTCTTTTGTTGTCCCCTGGTTCCTTTGGCCAGATAAGAGCACAGCTGCAGCGTTGCAGCTAAGTAAGGCCGCACTTATCCCCCTAAATCTCGAGGTGTCTTTACTGTAAGGGTGAGGCTTGGCTCTCTGTTTTTTTCTAGGGGACAGTGAGGGAGAGAATGGCAGAATGGGGGGTGGGGCACTGTGACATCTCCTGTGTCCAAATTCCTGATTTTTCTTTCTTTCTGAAATCCAAGCTGTGATCAAACAGGATCTTTGTGGGGCATTTAAATGGAAGGGTTCAGAGATTTGTACTGGTTGCCAACCCAAAATATTGCCTTTGGGGGAAAGGAAGGGAAGGAGGTGAGTGTGTAATGCAGGAAAGGGGAGGGTGAGGCAGAATTTTTGGTTTAAACACTCAGATTTCATGGCTGTTAAAAAGAAGAAGTTTCGAATTGGCCATTTTGAAACTGTTCAGTGATGATTTTGTCACTTCTGAAAATCATCGTGGACTCCTTCCCACACTGATGTCGTTCAGAGTCTAAATGAATAGAGGTTGCCGGAATCAGAGTAAAAACAGGATGATCTGGCGATGGGACATAAAAGGTACTTTTGTAATTGCTGTAAATTACACCTTTAATCAGAGTAAATGTCACCGAAAATATAATCAAAATGTTCTTTCACATTTGCTCTTTTAAAGTCAAAGCCTATTTTAAATGCCATAAGAGAAAGTAGACGTGATAATAATATAAAAATAAGCACAAAGTATGGTTTACATTAGGTCGATTTTAAAGTCAAAATCTTACACAGATTTGTACCGTCTGCGTGTTCGGACTCAGTGGGTTTTACCATGGATGTTGGATTGAGAGCCAGGCAACAAGGCTGCATTCTATTCTAATAAGGTTTATTTAGCCTGAATGGTTTTCTAAGGTGAAAAGGCAAAAAGTTTACCACCAAAGAAAATTAATGGTTTACTAAGATTGCACGAAACGTTCGCAGACCAGAAGCCCACCTGCAGGGAATTTGAAGTTTCAGTGCTGTTTGTGTGTTTTTTTCACACTGACAAAACTCACAGAAAAAAACCCTTCCGTAGATTTTTCCTGCTGGGTGGTCAGAAGGGAAGTCCATGAAGCCAAAGGCCTCCCATTGAGATGTGGCTCCTGAAGAGCTGACCTCACGGGGCGGCACCGCGGGAGACAGAGCACCTGTGTCTGCTCTGGGTGGCCTCGTGCCTGCCCACGGCCACGGCCATGCGGGACAGGGCAGCCCTGCCTGCCCACATGCCTACTGACTGCCCAGCCCACTCAGGACGTCCCGTGGGATGCCCCTGTCCAGGAGAGCTGCTAAGTAGTTTTAACGTCAGGGAGATCAAATTTGGTGAAAAGGGTTTGTGTGTGTGTGAGTGTGTGTGTTCTGGCCTGTGTGCGATGCAGGGAAAGGGGATGGAACATAGGGAGGGTTCCTTTTAGACATTTGCACATGTTTGATGGCCCCATAAAAGACCGGAAAAAGGATCTTGTAACATTTTCGTTGTGTCATTTTTGTTACGATTTTGTATAAACACGTATGTAAGAATGATAACCTTTTTTTTTTTTTTTTTTTCTGTAGGGACTATAATAAAAATATCAAGTTTGGGTTGTTCTGCATTTCCTTTGCAGGTACAAAATTTTAAAATTTTGTATTTAGGACAGAAATCATATCCCATAATAAAGCAACAAACATATTGTCCTCTCCTGGTTAGGTGCTCAGGCTAAATGTATACTATCCTTCTGAAAACTGAGGCCAGGGTGGAAACTGCAGTCTCCCTGGGAGAATGTGTTTCTTTTCTGTAACTCTTGCCATAAAGAAAAACTAGTCCAGGGAAAATTTTCCAGCGTGGCATTTTAAGAGTGATCTGAAAATCATGTTGAATCTTGGTAGATAACTCAGGGAAACGACTTTTCTCCTTTTGAGATCATGGGTTTCCACGAGAGGGGAAATGGTTTTTTAATTGCCGATTTTTGCAAAGAATGCTCGGGAACTGGTCTATGGTGCAAAGCTACACGTGTTGGGAGGCCTCTGAGGGCAGAGGATAACACAGGGAGGGTGGACGCACAAATCATTAGAATCAGGTTTAAAAGACTGTGGTCAGAAGCAAGGAGCAAGTGATACCAATCTTGTATGAGATGGGCTTGGACATCACACCAACTGCCACCGGGTTTGATTAATGAGGCATTAAGGAGATCGAGTGACACTTACAGCTAGTTACTTATGGTGCTAATTTCAAAACACTTTGCAATAGACAAAGAGAGTCTGCTCATAATGCAAAGTAATTTGTGGTGTGTTCCTGGTGAATGCATTTAGTGAAGCAAATATAGTTATGCAGAATTTAAATTAAGGTCGACACTAATGTAAACAGAGCCCAAGAACCACTGTCCAATAATTTGATGAGGACACAGGTTTTAATCAAGCCTCTTCCACTAAAATAGCAATATAAATCCCCATCGTTTAAACTGGATAGATGCTTAAGCCGTGAATGTTGGGGGGAAAAATAAAAATTTACTAGAAAAGAAACAAGACATACAGTATCTCTGGGGAGACTGTGATTATACTTTGACACAAAAGAGGGATAGCCATGCCGATTTAAATATCGGGTTGATTTCAAGGCCAGATTCTGGGAATTTGTAGGCATTTGCCTTGTATCTTTTGTGTTGGGAAGTGATGGTTTACGGGTAGTACCGATCTCAGAATAAAGGTGATCCTGGTATGAGAAAATGGAGACTCTAAGCTGATTCAGAGGAAGTATTTACTTTATTTATTAAAAGGAGAAATATTGCCCCCCCCAACTGATTTCTACTTGAAGTGAAAACTTCCAAATTGACTGGGGGTGCTGGGAAGGGGGCAGGCCGGTTAGAGAGCTGGGGGCACCATCCTGAGGGTTGGCGTTTCCCTTTCCAAGAGGTAACACACTGACCATAGCCTTGCCGGGGTTTGCTGGTTTATTTCCCTTCCTGAAAATCACTGGGGAAGGGGTGGGGGTCACCCAGGCTTTCACTTTAGTTAAAATGCCGGCAGCCCAATTTCCAAGGCTTGGATAGCCTGTATATGGGAAATAAAACAAAACAAAATAAAACAGCAACTTATTCTGTTACTGCTCTTGGGAGGAAAAATGGGGGAAGGTCTGTCCACATCTCCTAGGGTCTCCTGACATGACTCTTAGCAAAGGAGTCAGAAGGTGAGGGAGCCCTAAATCCTCTGAATTGTGATCTGACTGCTCCAAGTCACGTTAATGACGCATCTTCTGGGGAAAGAACTTTGTGCAAAAGAGGTGTGTTTTAATACCTATCCTGAAGAAAGGGCCAAACACTATTTGAAAAAAAAAATCTTTAAACGTAAAGGGCTGTGGAGATGCTCCCGGCGATGACATTCACGCTCACCCACCCCCACCCCCGGGAGCAGAGGGGAAAACTGGAGACTGTCACCTTTGGGGGACGGACGAGCGACAGTTTACCTCGATCCCGGCCCCACCTTCACAGTCACAGGCTCATAAACGAAGAAACTGAACCCACTCGGCTCCATCACGTTCCCAAGGCCTCGTGGGCAGCAAGGGCAGGACCCGTATCCTCCTCCCTCTGCCCAGAGGAAAGCCCTGCTCCTCTCTCCACACCCTTCCTGTGTGGTGCTCAGGGGCTCTCGGCGCTGATCTGGGGAGATTCCCCTTTGGGGGGTGTTTCCCGAGGGAAACTGACAGCTCAGACTCCCTTCCAAGGAACCTGTCTGAGAGGGGAGGGGAGAGGTGATGACCCAACCCCCACCCCGGAGTCAGAGAAAACGACCTGAAAATGCATCTGTGTGAATCAATTCTGAAAACACTGAGTCCGCACTGCTCTCTGTGTCCAAGAAGGACAGACTCTCGGCGTCCTCACGTCGGGGCCCCTCACGTCAGGGCCCCTCACGTCGGGCCTGGCAGCTGGGAAGGTGCCACAGGCCCCTCGGGCAGAGGCTCCTAACCTGGAAACCGGCTCCCAGGCTCTCCTTCCTGCTGGATGAGGTCCAGCATAGGGCACAGTGGCCGGCAGGACACAGAGGGCTGGGGTAGGAGACAGGGCACGGGCCACCGTGGACCATCAGTGGCTTCCAGAATCAGGTAAGAAAGGAGAGCATTTTGTCAGGTTTGGGAGGCCTGGGGCTTCTCTGGGGCTAGCCTCTTCACCTTCCCTCTGACCCCTGCTGTGGCCGTGGAGGGCAGTCCCCAAGGGCCGCGCTGCACCTGCCATTGACACAGGATTTCTGCCCTTGGGAGGGCCGCCCACCCAGCCCGGCCAGCGAGCACAGGTTGGAGGGTGACCACGTCTCTGCTCATGGCTGTTCCCCAGTCCCAGGGGTCGGGTGATCATGGTGTTGCTCCAGCACAGCCCCCCAGGCCCCCACTCAGCTCTGTGCGGCTGCCCATGGCCATGACCAGCCCAGGGCCATTCCTCCTCCTGCCTCAGTTTCCCCACCCTCACTCTGCCCCCTTCCTGAGATCTACACACACACGCCTCCCACTCCCAGTGGAGAGAGTGGTCCTCACACCCCTCCCTGGATTCATCTGCGCCCTCCAGTCAGCCCGGGCTCAAGGGATAACACAGACCATTCGCCACTGCCTTCATTTCACCCTTTAATCATAATCCCAGAGTCCTCATCCCTCGGAGGTGGCCTGTCACGCGCTCTCTAACAGCAGGACTGACCCCAGCAGCTCCCATTTCCACCCTCGCTGCCCCAACGTCTGCCTGGAAATGCCAACTCCTGTCTTTTGGCATCAGTCTCTCTCTCTCTGTCAGAGGATAAAACAAAAATGATTTTACAGACAATTGTTTAAAAGACAAGTTTCCTGGAAATGAGTGAGGCCGGTGATGTGTTTTGGATCCGTTTCTTGTTCTAGAAACAGGGGCAGAATAGGGTGGGCGCAGTTAGCTCTCGAGATCCACTGGGCAGCCCTCACGTCCTTTCGCCTCCTCTGTGAAAGAGATCGGAAGCTGTTTCTCTGCCCCACCTCTCGGTTTGGGACCTCAGCACAAATCCCAACATCAACAAGGTTGCTATGGTTTTCACGATTATCTTAAGAATTTGTCTCGAATGAGGCTCCAGGACCAGCAGGGACAGGTGCAGGGATCCCTGTCGGCCAGCCGGTCACCCGGCATCGCCGGCACCGTAGTCCGCCCTGCACAGCTGCTTTCCCACAAGGACCTTCTGCCACCCGCTCTGGGCCCAGAGGCCTCCACCGCTTCCTCCCAAACAGAGAAGAATGTCTGTGTTTTTCTCATCACCTTTGCAGCATCCCCAGGACCGAGCCTGGGCCTCTCAACAGCAGGCTGGCCACCGAGAGGGCCAGGTCGTCTGGGGCAGGCTCTTCCCAGGGGTCAGCTCTCCCTCACAGCTGTCCCAGTGGACGCCTGCTTCTGCCTGCCCGCGAGGGCTGTCCTTTGTCAGTGCCGGTGTCTGTGGTTGGGTCTTATCTTAGGGAGGTGTCTGGGAGGGGTGAGACCCTTGACCTGCATCAAGGGCAATTTTGCATCTTGATGGGTAGAAACGGTTGGCCAATAGGTTTTTTTTTGTGTGTGTGGTCTGGGAATGTCCACTGACAAATAGTTTTAGTGGCAGGCTGGGGGGATTCTTCTTTGAAACCCTAAACGAATCTGCTGACATCTGCATGTTTTCTTCTGATGTGCTGCTTCTAATAAGCATTTTGGGGGCCAGTTCCAGGACTGACTGGTGTCTCTCGGACCTTCGTTTTCTACATTTCACCATCTCCTCTCCCCCCCTTCTTCCTCACCTCCGGGGCACGGATGTGGACTCCTGGGTGTCCCCCCCACCAACCTTTTGTCAGTCCTCATGCCTCAGCCGTGCAGGCTCTGCCATTGCTAAATCATTAATAGCATTGATTACATAGAAGAGCCCACAATTTTTACTTATTCTACAGAACTCTTTATATGTGCAGGCGTGTCAGCAGCTCCTCCACCCCCCGTATATTTCCTTAACCACTCATTACTCAGGATCTGAAGCATCTGGGTATCTTTCAGATAAAAATGTTAATACTTTATTCCCTTAAAATGCTGTCTGGCACATGGCTCAGCATTTTAGAATATCCCCTAGCTGATGGATCTCCTTGTTATGTATGATCAGTTTTCTAAGAAGTATCTGGAGATGAAAGGGTGGATTCTGATGGCCTGGGGACATTTCTGGGGTTATCTGAGCACCTGTTATCTGCAAAGTCAGAGCCATACCAGCTGAGACATCCGTTGGCTTAAACCAGAGGACAGTTTTCCTGTTCTTGTGAAATTTCCAATTCACATTCTTTTGTTACTTAAGATTCCATTGGTCAAGGTATTAGCAATACCTCAACTCTCTCTTTCTTCAATTATTTACCAAATCCTGTTAGTTCTTCTTTCTTAAGGTCGCATTTATCACAACTTTTCCATTCTCTCTGCCAGCACCCTAGTCTAGGTCCTGTATGACGAGGAAAATCTTTTTTTTTTTTAAATTGGGGTAGAGTTGTTTTACGATGTTGTGTTAGTTCAAGGACATATTTGTACACTTGCCTTGTGTCACCCACTGTTCTATGAGCAGGGAGCACAAGGGTAAACGTGATATACACATTTTAAACTTTTTTTAAATTTAAATTAAAAATTTTTTAAATTTTATTAAAGTATAGTTGATTTACAATGTTGTGTTAGTTTCAGGTGTACAGCAAAGTGGTTCAGTTAGATATATACATGTGTGTATATACTCTTTTTCAGATTCTTTTCCCATATAGGTCATTACAAGATATTGCATATAGTTCCCTGTGCTGTACAGTAGGTCCTTGTTGGTTATCTAAGTTATATTTAGTAGTGTGTATTTGTTAATCCCAAACTCCTAATGTATCCCTCCTCCTGGTAAACGTGATGTTATTCCCTAGGAATAACTCGGTCAAGAGACAGACATGTCCATGGGATGTGAATTCAGCCCCACGTGTCACCACATTGTGTTGGGCCAGGTGGAATAGATGGGTAAGAACAACGTCTTTGGAAGCAGAGTGGACTTATTTCCTAGGGCTGCTGAGACAATGTACTATGTACCAGATGGCTTAAAGGAGCATCTATTTATCGTGTCACAGTCTGGAGGCTGGAAGTCTGAGATCAAGGCTCCTTCCGAGGCTGTGGGTGAGAATCTGCTCTGTGCCTCCCTCCTGGCTTCCCATGGTTTGCCCGCAGTCTCTGGCTTGTAGACCCATCACTCCAGTCTTCGTGGGGTTCTCTCCTTGTGTCTCCATCCCTTTCCACTGTGCCCCCTCTGTGCATGTCTGTCTCCGTGTCCTAATTCCCCCTTTCCAGAAGGACACCAATCTTATGCATCAGGGCTCACCCTAATGACCTCATTTTAACTTATCTTTGTAAAGACCCAATTTCCAAGTAAAGTCACATTCTGCGGTTCTGGTGCTTAGAATTTCAACATATCTTTTTCCGGGGAACACAGTTCAACCCATAACATGGAGGAAAGAAAAAGAACAACAACAACTAATTTCAAGTTCTGTACCACGCTGTGCGACCTTGAGCATTTCCTTAACATCTCTGAATCTATTTCATATAGTATAAAATCAGGATATCAACATCTCCCTTGTAAGTGTGCTGGGATGACTCACTTAGTCTCACTTAGCTAAAAAGATGGTGCCCTTAGCATCTTGTCTGGCACACAGTTGTGGTTCAGTAAAAATTAATACTCTTGCTATAAAAGCTACATAATATATATACATATTCACACATTATGTCAGTTCAATCATCTGTCTTAATTTATCTTTATTCAAATTCATAGCTAAGGTGGCAGTATGATTTATTTGAAACAAATTAAATGTGTACATTTTATCTGTATATCACGTATCTATATATTTTACTTATCTATATATCTATGTATCTATTGTGCTTTAAGTGGAAAAGCCTCAATTCCAGCTTGAGTCACCTTGACTTCAAAGGCCGGGCCCTGGACCCACCTGGACCCACCTGCTGCCTTAGGAGGACTGGAGGCCGAGCCTGGCCCTGGCAGCCCAGGGACTGCATGCGGGTCATTTAGCAGCGTCACACACCCCCTGGGTGCATGGGGTGGGGTGGGGTAAGGATGCAGGGGGTGGGCAGGGCACATGTGCAGAGTCCTCTTTGTTTCCAAACTGTCAGGACCAATAATAACTTGCTGCTATTTTACTGATTTTGACTTACCGATGCAGCATTGCTAATGGTTTGACCAAATAGTTTTAACACAACTTCCAAGAGACCTTTCACAATCTGTTGTAATTATAAATGCTTTTCTCAAACCCTTGAAATCCTAGTTGTCTGTGAAGGGAGATTTCAAAGGACTGAGAAAAGTACTGTGAAAGAATCAGAGACAGGTGTTTAAATTGTTGGGGAGTTCGAGGTGGTTTTGAAGGATGTATAGGAGTTTTCTAGGCAAAGGAGAGCAGAGGAAGGCTACTCTAGGCAGAGGAGAATCCGTACACCATCTCCTAGTCCTGAATTTCCTGCTTGTGCTGATGGCACCACCTTCTCTTACTGAATCCAGATGAGAAGTGAGATGCATTATCCATCTGGTTTCCTGCTGTGTCCACAGTCAGGAGCAGTGCCTAGCACAGAGCAGTCACTCAATAAAAACGTGTGATGTTGAACCAGTGGCATTCCCCGTGCCAGCAGTGGAAGAACCACTGTTTACCTGCTCAGTTCTCACCCTGTCGGTGTGCTGCCACACCCTTTTCTTCCATTTCTGCTCCCGTTCCCACAACAAGAGTCTCATTTCTGAAACAAGTACAGCCCTGCAGGTAATCTCCCCACCTCGTGTACGTACTCACTCCATATATCCCCCCACTGCTGTAAACCAGGTTCTCTGGAAGGGCGGTTAGAATGTTTCTTCCTCTGTTCAAAAACCATCACTGACTCCCCAGTACCTGATGTGCTCAGTACAAGTGCTTCTTGGCTTTAAAGACTTATCCCAATATGACCACTTCACTTTTTCAATTTTATAACTTACATCTTATCTCTCTAAGTTCCGTGCTCCAGCAAAACGGAAGTATTTCCTGTTCGCAGAACACGTTATTTCCCCACCTTTAAATCTTTCCTTCATGTGGTTCCCAGGACATGGAAGCACTCTCCATTCCAAGTACACCTGAGGAAATCTACCCCCTACTGAGGCCCAACCTTGGGCACCACCACCCTCATGAGTCTTCTCTGATCAATCCTTCCTAACACTTTGTGTCTCTCTCGTGATACTTAACATATTCATCTTGGAACATTACTCTCTGTACCTGTGATTCTAGCTGAGATCCTTCAGTAGAGTGGACATGCTAGGTATTTGTGGGATTGAACTAAGCACCAGTTATGTACAATGCCCTCTGCTAGATGCAGGGGATACTGCAAGGGTGACCTTCTGAGGAAGATACAAGAGAAAGTATGAGGACTTATTTTGTAAATCCAGAAGTAGTATGCACATTTGAGGTACTATAGAGATGATGATGAAGATGAAGATGGTGGTGATGATGATGATGGTGGTGGTGAGGATGGTGGTGATGGTGGTGCTGATGGGGGTGATGGGGTGGTGATGGTGGTGATGATGAAGATGAAGATGAAGATGGTGGTGATGGGGGTGATGATGGGGGTGATGATGGTGGTGATGATGGTGTATGCACCGGACATTTGCATTTCCCCCTCCAGATCTACTCTCTAACTTTATCATCCTCTTCTGTCCCATGGGAGGCCGACCCTATAGACTGTTCAGCCAGCCTCCTTGTCCTTTGGTTTTCTGTTGGTTTCACCCAGTAGAAATATCAATGAAAAATCAAAGTGAGAGGAGAGAGAGCTTGGGTGTTTGTTCCCCCAGCTCTCTCTCTTTGCTGGGCCTCCATTGACAGTGGCTGCATTCTGAAAGTCTCAGTCCCTCCCAGCTGATCTGTCCTCTATAGTTAGATGTCCTACCAGATTCCAGTAACTTGTCCCCATGTTGTCCCTTCAGGACTAGGAGGGTAATACTACCCCCACCACGTGGTTGTCAGTCCTAGGGTGTGTCACTAATAAGTTCCCTCATCCTTGCCCTAACCGCCTTTTCAAAACTCTCCACAGTTTCCTTTTTTCAGTGCGACATCTGCATTTCTTACCAAGACCCTGACGGACACCGTAGTGATGGTGGTTGTGGTGACAGTGGTTGTGGTGATTTTTCTCTCAGCTGGTAGTCAGGGGTTCCATATGTGTAACCATGCAGAGAAGCCAGAGAATCATAGTAGAGGCTAGCAAGATGCTCACTGTGTTAGTTACCTACATCTGTGTGACAAGTCACCCCCAAACTTAGTAGCTTTAATCAATAACGAAAAGGTACTATTTCTTATTGTTTTTGCAGGTCAGTAATTCAGCAAGGGAGAGTGGATGGCTCGTTCACTGACAGGTCTAGCAGTTGATCCCAGCTGGTGGCTGGGGAACTGTTCAGCTGGAACGTACACATGGGGCCTCTCCATGTGACCTGGGCTTCCTCCCAACATGGCGACTAGAGTCTAAGGTGAGCCCCAGAGACACAGAGAGTGAACCAAGCCAAAGCTGTGTTGCCTTTATCACCTGGTCTTGGAAATCACTCACGGTCACTTGTCACTAGCATGTGCACCATGTTAGTTATAAAGGTCCACCCAGGTTCTAGGGGAGGGAAAGAGACCCCACCTCTCAGTGGAGGAGTGTGGACATCTATGATTGATTGTTGATTGTGTGAAGTGGACTAAAGTGATGTAAGTTACTGGACTCACTCATAAATCTCCCCGCACCCCTCCCTCCCTCCTCCTTCCCCAGCAGGGCACCTGTGTGTGATACATGGTGGAGATGACAATGACAAAAACGTCAGGGAGCCTGGATCCCTGAGTCACCACCTGGAGGAGAACCATCCAATCCATAATGACTTTGTAAGCATAAGAATTACACTTTTAGTGTGTTAATCCTCTCAGAGTTGGCAGTTGCTGTAAGGGTTTTACCCATATCCCCAAACTTGGAGCCAATGTCCCCCTCTTCTCCTATTAACAGTACATGTATCAGGACCACAAATGCATGATGAAAGCAAAGGACTGGGGTTCATTTCTTTTTCCTCCTTATAACCTATGTGCCTCCCTGCCCCAAGGAACAGCAATACAATGACTGAGAGAAGGAGACGGAGGACCTCATGGGACTGCCTGGGTCACTGACCAGCAGGACCACTGATGCAGCCAAAAATGTCTCGGCCAAGCCAAACAGTGGAAAAGGGAAAATGTTAACATGAAGGCTGTAAATATTCAGTCCTTCTTTGAAGGATTTAGGGGAAAATGGAGATTGTTGTGTTGGAAATGATTGGCAAGCGGGTATCTGCAGAGGCCTCCCCACACCACCCAAGACATTGTCTGAAGGAGACAGCATACCTGATGTCTGTCCCAATAAAAAGCCTGGGAGAAGCATCTGTCAAGTGATATTTAGAACTGACATTTTCATAAGGATTCGGTCTACGGAGGGTTTTCACAGGGCTCGGAAAATCACATTTCTCATCCTTCCTCCCCCCACCTTCTGCAATTAACCAAGCTTGCAGTGTTAAACGTACATTCAAAACAACTTGCGTTAGGGGCTACATTTTTATTAATTAATTAATTAATTAATTAATTAATTAATTTTATTTTGGCTGCGTTGGGTCCTCGTTGCTGTGTGCGGGCTTCCTCTAGTTGCGGTGAGCGGGGGCTACTCTTCGTTGTGGTGCGCGGGCTTCTCATTGCAGTGGCTTCTCTTGTTACGGAGCACGGGCTCTACGCACGCGGGCTTCAGTAGTTGTGGCTCGCGGGGTCTAGAGTGCAGGCTCAGTAGTTGTGGCGCACGGCTTAATGGCTCCATGGCATGTGGGATCTTCCCGGACCAGGGCTCAAACTCATGTCCCCTGCATTGGCAGGCGGATTCTTAACCACTGCACCACCAGGGAAGTCCCGGGTCTACATTTTTAAAAGCTTTTTTTTTTTGGCCTGGCTCACCCTGCCCCTAAAAGCTTTTTATTAATAATTTTGACAGTAATAATCATTCCAATTGTAATAATAATAATAATGCAAATAATTTCAAGAATTGTTTCTTTCCTAAACCGTTTAAGTTGCACACATCATGACTCTTCACTCCTAAATATTTCAGTGTGTATTTTCTATGAAATGGGAATTTTTTTGCATAACCATAGCACGGTTGTTGACCTCAGTAAATTTAACATTGACAATATTTTTTTCTAATCTACCAATAGTGTTCTGATTTTATCAATAATTTGACTCAAGATTGTAGGGTTTGGCTTTTTTTCCCCTTAGCACATGATGTCGTGTGTCTGCGATCTCCTTTTTCTGAAATATTTCTTCAACCTTTTTTTATACTTTATGATATTGACAGCTTTGAATAATACAGTTCCTTATTTTCATTTTCCCTTGTTTCCTCATAATTAGATTCAGGTTGTGCTCAGCTGCCGGGTACCCACAGGTGATGCCATATTCTGCCCAGGGCATCCCTTCAGGCACACAGTGGTCCGTCTCCCCTTGTTGGTATTGATTTTAATCACAAAGGGTAACGACTTCCGTGAAACTCTTCAAAAGGAAGAGGCCTCTGAAGGTATAATTTCCTGGAATCTATTTTCTAGGTATAAGTCTGTGGACTTTCTAAGAATGAAACACGGGGTGTGAATGTTTTCTTGGTGGAAGGAAGCCAGGCAGATACCTCCTAGCGCAGCAGCTATGCTTTTGTGCAGCTGGATTAGGGGGTGAGGCTGGGTCTCCGTGCCCGCAGGGAGAGAAGACGGGGCCAGGACACGTGCACAGGCAATGTCCACTGAAGCTGGGGTCTCAGATGTCGAGGGAGGCCTTCCATCTGGCACTAAGCTTTGGGGAATGGAAGCCCAGACCCTGCGCTCATTCTCCATCAACTGGGAAATTCCTGAAGGAGGATGCTGGCCGGTAACCATCCACGTAGATGGACGTCCCTGCTCTCTCACCAGGCGCACTGTCCTTCTGATATTTCCACATTCTGCTCGGGGGAGAAATAGGAGGGATGCTCACCCCATTTCCAGGGCCACTGATTGGAGAGGGGTGACTAACATAGTCTCAAGTCAGAAAAGGTCTGGATAAACTGGCCTTCACGAGGTTAGATATAAAGTGTGCATTATATAATCACAAAATGACCTACTGTATTTCCTTGGTTCTAAGAGGCTGGCCTCTACCTTCTATTGTTTGTGAACTTTAGATGCCTCCTAAAATCTGTGACAAAGGCAACAAATTATTTAACAGGTAAAGTAGTTGCCGATATAAGATCTACCTGGGTGCAGATAAAAGGTTCAACTCATTGTCACCTGGCTTCTCCTCCACCACTGGTTATACTGAACAGGAATGCGTTTTTTTTTAATCGAGGTACCATTTACATACACTAAAGTGCATCCTTCTTATTGTACAGTTCCCAGAGTTTTGAAAAATGCATACTGTCATGTAACCAACACCAAAATCAAGATACAGGGCAGTTCCACAAAAAAAGTCCCCTTGTGCCTCTTTGTAGTCCAACCCTTCCCTCTTGGTCCCTGGCATCACTGATCTGTTCTCTATCCTTAGAGTTTTGCCTTTCCCAGAATATCATAGAGATGGAATTAGATCTGTGTAGCCTTTCTGTGTCTGGCTTCTTCTGCTCCTTGAACGCCTTTGAAATGAATCCTCTTTGTCACAAGTGTTAGTCGTCAGTTCCTTTCTCCAGCTGAGTGGTACCCATGGCAGGGATGCCCCAGAGCATGTTTACCTAGTCATCATTTAAAGGACATTTGTGTTGTTTTCAGTTGGGGCTATTATGAATAAAGCCATTATAAACATTCATGTCCAGGTTTTTGTGTGGACATAAGTGTTCATTTCTCGTGGGTAAATAGTTAGGAGTAAGATTTCTGGGTCATATGGTTAAGTGTATGTTTAACATTTTAGGAAGCTGCCCAACTGTTTTCCAAAGTTGTTTTATCAGTTTGCACAGGAATGCATGTGTGTCCCATATCCTGGTATTGTCAGCATTTTGTAGAAATTCTAATATAGGCTTATTGGTATCTTATGGTGGTTTAAATGTGCATTTCTCTAATGACAAACGATGATGAATATCTTTCGATATGATGATTTGACCATATAACTTCTTTGGCAAAGTATTTGGTCAAATTTTTAAAATTGCACTATTTTCTTTTTCTTGAATTTGAAGGTTTTTTTTTTTTTTACATATTCTGGGCAAGTCCTTTATCTGATATGTGTTTTGCAAACATTGTCCCCTAGTCTGGGGCTTGTCTTTCTGTTTTCTTAACAGTGTCTTTTTAAGAATAGTTTTTTATTTTGGTGAAGTCCAATTTATCATTTTTTCTTTCATGTGTTGTGTTTTTGATGTCGTATTTAAGAAATATTTGTCTAATTCAAGATCCCAAAGATTTTCTGACTTGTTTTCTTCTGGAAGCATTATAATCTTACATTTAGGTCTATCACCCACTTTGAGTTTGTTTTTCTATATGGCATGAAGTAGGGATTAACGCTGTGTACATTTACAATGTGAGTTTTTTATTTGTCTTCCTGCAAAGATGATACTAAGTCAAGGATATATCTCACAAATGATAAAGTCTTCAGCTGAGAGAAGTAGAAGAGATGCCAGACTTGTGCAGCCTGGCTTAGTTTTTGTGAGAAGGATCTAGAAGCTAAGGTGGGCGACATGTTCACTGAATATCGACAGTGTGCCTCAGCTGTTGAATAGGTTGAAATCATGGCATCCATATGAAAGGAGGTACTAATCCTACTGTTTTCCATAATAGACAAGCGATGCTTGAATTGCTGTTAAATTTTTATGTGATTTTTTTTAAAGAGAGATACTGACAAAAGAAAGCAGTATGACAATGATCTTGGTGGGTTTGGCCCGGGGTGGGGGTAGGAAGGAGGGAGGTGGACTGAACAGCATTTCTGAGGAGCAGAAAAGAGCCTTCATTCTCTGGAAATGCAGCCCAAGGTTAAGACCTCAAACTCTGACATCAGCCAAACTAGTTTAAAATCTCAGTCCTTTATCACTGTAGCTGTGGGTCTTTAAGTGACTTACTTAACCTCTCTGATTTTTTGTTTCCACATCAATAAACTGTAGATAAGAAAACTACCTATCTCATAGTTTCTATTGTGAGCAATTAAAATAAGATAATCCGTGCCAAATACCTAGCTCGATGGCTGGTGTCTTGTAGGTTCTCAAAAAAAGGTTAGCTGTTTTTCTGGCTATTCATTATTTACCCCCTCAAGTTTCATTCATGTATCAGGCATCGGGGTTATCCAAATGGGATAAAATTCCTCCAGAGGCTTGGCCTAGTAACACTGGGAATTGGACCAAGGCAGACAGGCTCCCAGAGGTTGACTTAGTTTGCATGGGAGTTTTTGGTGTGCATGTGTGTGTGTGTGTACAGTGTGAGATAGGCTTGAGGATGTGTACATTTCCCATGGGGCGAGTTTTGTCTTCCTGAAGAGATAATATTAAGCCCAGGATGCATCATACAAATGATGGGATACTCACTTTAAAGCAGTATGATAAATAAAAGTCTTCTGAGCCACTCAAGCCAGCCTGGGGGCCAGAGATCCACCTTGGCTTTCCAGAGGGCCGAGCCTTGCACTCAGACGGGAAGGAGTCAGCCTGGGGAGGGCTGGGGGAGGACACACAAGGTGGTACACACCAGGCAGTTAGCCACTTTCCTAGAGCCTGGTGGCAAAGAGCATGGGTCTTGGAGCTACCGACACCTGGTTTTGGACAAATCAGTTTCTGGGCAAGTGACTTAACCTCTTTGAACCCCGGTTGCCTTGCTTGGGAGGCATGAATAATTTCTCCATCTCAGGTGGATGTAAGGAGGAAGAGAGACACTTGTGCAGCCCCTGGTGAGCACCCAGCGGTTTATGCTGTTTTTGTAATTATCCTGATAACTCAAGCAATCCGGTTAGTCTGGGACAGAGGGTGGAGGAGGAGGCTTGAGAGGCAGGGGGACGGGTGAGAAGGGGGCTGGGATCGCGTGACGAGGAATGTGGATGTTATCTTGAAGGTAATGGTTAACCAGGGAAGGGGCTTAAGCAAAGAGTGCAGAATTTTAGAAAAAGCACCTGGACACCTGGCAGGACGACAAATCGCAGGAGGTCCGAGAGGGGCAGGGAGAGTAGTTAGGAGACGTGGAGAAATCCAGGCAAGAAACAAAGGCTGCAGAACCTAGGCGATGGCGTAGGGGATGGAGAGGAGGGGCAGACATGGGGAGCACTCAGGAGGCAGCACAGAGGCTGGGCTGGGGTGAGACGGGAGCGGGAGGTGGAGATGCGGGCATCGGGGGCTGTCGCACTCGGGCGACGTGGGAGAAGACGGGGTGGACGGGTTTGGAGGGAGAGAAAATGAGTTCACATTCATCCTGATGTGGCCGCGGACCATGGAGGGCAGATGTCCTGCACGCAGTTCACATTTAGACCTAGAGCTGCAAGGAAGGGTCCTCCCTGGAGACGCCCATCAGGCAGATGTCAACAAATAGCTCGACGAAACTTCAGTGGGGACAAAATTGCTCAGAGACGGACTGGTTAGGAGACGCCAGATAACCTGCGTGTCCAGGCCTATTCTGCTGGTTGACCTTGGGCAGGTTACCCAACCACTCTGAGCACCACCCAGTTTCGTCATCCGTAGAGGGAGAGTCAGAGTCCTTGTGGCCTTATTCAGGAATGAAATGGGTACAGACATGCCGAGGGCTCAGATCAGGCAGAGCAAGCGCTCCAGAACCTTCCTTGCTGCCAAGAAGGGCAGAGGGCTGAGGGGAGGGGCTGGGAGCAGCCCCAGGTGAGGAAAGGTCTTCAGAAGGGAGGGAGTCTTCAGAACACAGGGTTGGAGGACCCAAGTGAGGGGCCTCCGAAGGAGGGCCCTGGACCATTTCACGAGATCCGGGGAGGAACCGAGGCGGGTCTCCCAGATGAGACAACAGGAGGTTGTCGGCATCGTTGGTGGGCGGGAGGCTGCAGTGGGAAGGAAAGCAGAAGGAACAGAGTGAGATGAACGCTTAGCTAGAAGAGAAACAGAAGAAGCTCTCTGTCCCGAGAACAGTTAAAGCAGTTGTACAGGCAGAAACCCTTCGTCTCATGTGATACGATACATCCCGGGGAGTCGTGTGCTCATTGTACAGCTGGGCAAAGCAAGCTGAGTCTCAGAGAGGTTGGAAGACTTGCTCAAGGTCACACAGCTGGTGAGAATGGAGTCTGATTTCAGATGGACTTGGCCTTCAATTCTAAAGCCAAGAGGTGAAGGTAGACAGGAGGAGACATGGGCTCAAAATTAGAAAGAATGTTTTAGCAATCACGAACACCTGATGACGGACTAAACAAAAGTAAGGAGACCCCTGTCCTGGGAATGCGCCCTCGTAGCCCAGACAAGCAGCCTCCAGGAGGAACCATCTTTTCATCTTCTGTACACAAGTTTACATAGTGGGTAGTGAGTTTCTTGAAGTTTTATTTATTTTTGAATCTCCTGATTTACTACAGTGCCTGTGATATCGTGGGAATTTAAGAAGGTGTGCTGGCTGGCTGGCCTTCGAGGGGATCTTTGTACTAAGGAATTAGACACGTTGTCTGTGCTCTAAGGCCCTTCCCTGGTCTGAGTCTGAAATCCCTGAGCCACAGCTCTGAAATCTCCAACGGGAGTGAGCTCTGAGCATCAGGGGCTGAAAACAAGCCAGGCAGATCCAGCACGCCAAGAAGGAGCAGGGTGGGGACCCAGGCCAGGAGTCAGTTCGTCAGGGACCAGAACCAGGCCTGGACCCAAGAAACAGAGATCCGGCACACAAAGGGCTTCTAGAAACATTAACCTCTAACAGCAGGTGCCAAGAGAGAACTGAGGTCCAGGACACGGGGTGGTGGACACGAGCCAGTCAAGGCCTCAGGCCCTGCTTTGTGGGGCGAGCTGGCCAGGAGCTTGCGCTCCAGGAGGCTGGGCCATGTGGGCAGTTCCCCCATGAATCCTGAGTGCGCCGGAAAGTTGGTCTCCTGGGGACGCTGGGAAGGAAGTGAAAAGGGCAGCCTTGGTAGTTCTGAGCCCTTCCTTCTCTGACTGGGCAAGGTAAGACAGGAGTGCCTTTCATAATCCTTGCAGAGATGCTTCGGTAATGAAGGGCCAACCACAAGGCACTTCATATACTTTACAGGACTCAGCGCTCAAAGCAAAGCAGCCGCGTTTGTGATACTGAAGCCCAGAGAGGGCAAGCACCTAGTCTAGGCCACACAGCTAGGAAACAGGGAACTTGGAGGGAAGCCCAGACTCCCAGGGTTAGGAAAAGAGGAGCGAGCTTCTCAGGTCCAAAAACTTCTCCGTCATTCTTTTCTTCTCGAAGATACCAAGACCAGAGAGAAGACACTGATTTAGAATCAAGGCAGGCTTTTTAGAGCTGGGGAACTCACTTGGAGGGGAAGAAGGATTTTGTCCGTTGGATCGTGTTCCTTGATTCCGGATGCAGGGCTCACCCTGCCGTGCCCCTGGGCGCGTGGAGACCTTGAGGGGAATAGGCTTGAGTGCAGCGCGGTGTGAGGACAGGATGCGAGCGGTGCACGTGGGCATGCACTTGTCGTGTTCTTCTTAGAGAATGCTGCGGGGAACCCATCACGTGAGGGTACAGCAGGCACCTGGGAGCTGGACCCCAGTTCTGCAGGCTGCACGCCCCTCTGGTTCGCTTTCCCAGCATCAGGCCTGGAGTGTGACCTCCAGTCCCTGGGAAGGGCTTTGTTCTTCACTCCCTGCCCCACCGTCTTTGTTCCTGGTGGAGCTAATTTGGCCCAGTGGTGGCTAATTAGCCCCAAAGGTGAGGAGAACAATGGCAGAAGTCCTGGACTTTTCCTCAGCTGGTGTCTCAGTTTTCTTACGAGGTGGGGAAGGGGGACAGGGGATCCTGACTTCTCAGCCCCCCTTCCAAGCTCTTTCCTTGGTCACGTGAGATGCTGAGTTCTGTCTCTTTTTAAACTCACCTGCCAGCACTATGACAGCCTTACAATATCCACGGTTGGCCCTGTCACCACCGGGACCCAATTGTGAGAAAGCTGGAGTTTTTTTCTTTTCTCTTGGGAGGTAAACTACTGCTTTGCTCTGTAAGGGAGGAAAAAGCAAGGGGACCACTCAAGTATACCAGATGCCCCGAGGTAACATTCTCCCAGGATGGCCCCCAAAGCTGGCATGCTGCGGCCCTGGCTTGCCCAAGCTCAGAACATGCACTCGTGTTGTCAGGTTTCCAAGCTTTGTGCTGCACTTACACAGACCATCCATCTGTGAAGAGGGCCATTGTGGTCTCTACAGACTGGGGCCCAAATCTACCTCTGAAGGTCATCCAGGCCCGCTTGTTTGTGGGCTCTTGATCATAGGAAAGGCAATTTTTAGACTTCTCTTTTTTTAGTGTAAGTATCTTATTTTTACCTCGGGGTTCAGAAAGGGGAAGAAATTCATCTGAGTTCCCAGGGGGTAACTAGGACCCTGATGCCTTACAACTTTCAGCAGGAACCCAGATAGTCTTGGTCAACGGGCATCCACAGATAGGCAGAATGGGGGGCAGGGACCTTGGCAAAGTGCCACGGGAGTAAATCTGTCCGGTGCCCTCCGCCCTCCCCTCCATTCTCCCTGCCTCAAATCTCTAGAGTCTTTCTGGAGCCTGGTTTCTGGTTTCTCCTTATTAACTGAGTGACCAGAGACCACACACACACCCCTACTCTTAAAAGGTTACACAGTGTAGTGGTTGAGATGGAGGTGTGCGGTCCACACAGAGGGTCGGGATCCGCTTACCACTCACTAGTGACAAGATGCTCAGCCCCATCCTGTGATTTTTTTTTTTGTGCTTCATTTTTCTCATCTGTAAATGGGGATAATAGAACCTAATTCACAAGGTTGTTCTGAAGATTAAATGAGCTCCTATGTGTAAAATCCTAAAAACAATGAATTATCATTATTTTTGCTTTCCAAAAATAGATGGCTAGTGGTGTAATTCCAAGACCTTTGGTCCCTGAGACTGAAAAATATGGACAGTGGCTTTCTGGATCCTTCCTAGGCTAGGATCATTTCAAGGTGTTAAGCACGGCAGTCAGCCACTGATAAATCTTCTGTTTTTGTGTTTCTCATTTTTTTTTCCTTTTCCCACTGGCATGCTTTCTAGATACTTTGTTTCTCTCTAAGATGATAATCAGCTGATATTACTGACTAATCAATTTCAACAGGAATTTTTAAACGGAGTAAGCATAACCAATGCTTAACCAACAGGAATGATATAAATATAAATAAATAGGGACAATACAACAATGCATCTCTCTATGTCTCACGAAGTCTCTAAGACCCAGTGCCTCCACCTCCTGGATCCACGGCCTCGTGTCATCCCCTCCCCTTGAGTAACTTGCTTCTGCCTAATAGAATATGAGCCCAGTGAGGGGGCATCTCTTCCATGATTAAGTTACGGAAGATTGTGACCCCATCTCGCTGGCAGTCTTGCCGCTTTGATGGAGCCAGCTGCCAGCTGTGTTGGGGAGGCCCCAGGGTGAAGAAACAAGGGTGACCCAGTCAACAGCCAGAGAGGAACTGAGCCCTCAGGAAACCCAGTACTACAGACAACCACTCTGAGCTTGGAAGACATCCTTTTCCAGTTGAGCTTCTGGATGAGACCCCATCCTGGACGACATCTCAACTGAAGCCCAGACTCCAGCTAAACCTTCCTGGTTTCCTACCAGCAGAAACTGTGACATAGTAAATGTGTTGATTAAGCCACTGAGTTTGGGGTAAATTGAGCTGCAGGAGGAAACTAGTAGCACACACTGGGTTATCTGAATTCTTGCCTTGCATTGTTTCTCAGAGTGGTTACGCAACTCCTGCCAGATCACACAGCCAGGAAGTTGTAAACCTGGCCCTTGAACCCACATCCTAGCTGTTTCTCAGTAGAGCCTGCAGGATGTAGTGTCCTGGACTATCTCCTGAGATTTTCTTTATGCATTTTAGCTTCAGTTTTTACAATGATTCCCTTGCTTTCATCATCTGATGTGGGGAAAGAATCAATGCTCACTGGCCCCCAGCTCTGCCAGGGACTCTGCACACATTGTCACACCTGGTCCCCCTAGCTTGGTTACGTGGGCACCGTTGTACTCAATGCACTGGCTTCCCCAAAGTGGGTTTTGCAGACACTGACCCCTCAAAGTGCTCTGTGGAAAGTGTCCCATGGTCACAATATTTGGGCAACACCAAGTCCCTCTCTTGGTGACTCACTATGCATGTGAGTCCAGTAAAGTCCGGAAGAGTCACAGCGAGGACCACTGCCTAATGTTTTGTACCGTGTATCCTAATCCTAAAGACTCTCATCCAGCTCACATCCCAAGGAACATTCCACAAGATACACTTTTGGGAATGCTGGCTTACAGGCAATTTTCACACTTGTATTTTTTTTTGGGCTATGTCTCACAAAAAACTTTGTAATGACAGCATAACATTTTCCATTTTACAGATGAGAAAACCGAGAGTCAGGGAGTAGTCAAATCATCACAGATCATGTCTGTCATCAGGCTGGTGGCCAGTCTCTGCAATATTTGCTGTGGTTACCCTACCCTCCCTCCCTCACTCCTTCCTTTCTTTTCTAAATTTCTCCTATGGCTCTACCATGTCACCTTCTCTTCCCATTTTCACACTGCTCCTTATCCTATCCCCTCACTTCCAAATCCTCAGCACCTATCTTGTTCCCGAATGTCGGGATTTGGAGTAGCAAACTTCCAGAACATCTGGAAAGGTGCCCTTGCCTCCCTGCCCGCCCCCCACAAGCTGAGGCCTCCTGACAATTGTCACTGCATGGGGTGGGAGGGCGTGGGAGAGGTCAGGACCCTAGGCTCTGGAGCCAGAGTGCCTTTGCTTGCTTCTCTGTGCCTCAGTTTCCTTCTCCATAAAATGCATATAAAAATAGTATCCATGTCATAGAGCTGTGGTGGGCTTAAAGGAGCTTCTCCAGGGAAAGCCCATGGAATAGGGCTTGGCAAGTAGCGAGGCCCGGCAGGTATTAGTTATTATTACTGCACGGCCTATGCCTCTGTGAATTCTGTGGGGCTCAGAGCATATTTATATTTACCACCTTAGTTCTTTTTTTTTTTTTTTTTTTTATTCAACGAGTATTTATTAAGCACCTAATATGTGCCAGACATTGTATTAGGTTCTGGGCATACAACAGTGAACAGTCACTATCTCTTCTGAAAGAAGAATGAAATAAACAAGTAAAAATAAATAAATGAGCAGGACAATTAAGGACTGATAAATAAAACCAGTTATTACAGACAGAAAGTGGGCTGGGTGGTGGTGGCTACTTTAGATTGGGTGATCAAAGACGCTACTGATTTTTCACTGTTAAGCAAAATGTTTGTTATGGTTTATGACAAACAACCACTATTAAAATATGAAATTTCCAATTACTAACTTATTAAAAAGAAGAGCATTAAAATTTTATTAAATGTTTTTAGGCATCTATTTAAATGTTTTATTTTGATTTGTTTTTGTTACATTAATTCATAATGAATTACGTTAATAGTATTCTAATTTTGAAGCATTATAAAAACTCCATGATAAAAATTCTAATAATCAATTTATGTATTATTACTTTAATCCGTGGATGGATGAAGTGTCCTAATATTTGGCTGAATATGGCCCACCACTTGTTTTTGTACAGCCAGCAAGCTAAGAATGATTTTAACATTTTTAAATGGTTGAAAAAAATCAAAAGAATAATAATGATGCTGATGGTGGCATGTGAAACTTATCTGAAATTGAACTTTTGGTGTCCACAAATAACATTCTGTATTACTCTCTTATTGCTGCTGTGACAAACTACCACAAATTTAGTGGTTTAAAACAACACAAGTTTATTTTCTTATAGTTCTGGATTTTAGAGTCTGAAATCAGTGTTTCTGAGATAATGTCAAGGTGTTCATGGGGCTGGGTCCCTCCTGAGGCTGAGGACAGAATGCCTTTTCTGACTTCTAGGGGTGCAATTCTTTCTTTTTTAAAAAAATTAATTTAATTAATTTATTTTTTTATCCAGCAAGTTCTTATTAGTCATCTATTTTATACATATTACTGTATAAATGTCAATCCCAATCTCCCAATTCATCCCACCACCACCAACCGCCCCCCACCCCGCTTTCCCCCTTTGGTGTCCATACATTTGTTCTCTACATCTGTGTCTCTATTTCTGCCCTGCAAACGGGTTCATCTGTACCATTTTTCTAGATTCCACATATATGTGTCAATATACGATATTTGTGTTTCTCTTTATGACTTACGTCACTCTGTATGGCAGTCTCTAGGTCCATCCATGTCTCCACAAATGACCCAATTTCATTCCTTTTTATGGCTGAATAATATTCCATTGTATATATGTACCATATCTTCTTTATCCATTCGTCTGCTGATGGACACTTAGGTTGCTTCCATGACCTGGCTATTGTAAAAAGTGCTGCAATGAACATTGGGGTGCATGTGTCTTTTTGAATGATGGTTTTCTCTGGGTCTATGCCCGGTAGTGGGATTGCTGGGTCATATGGTAATTCTATTTTTAGTTTTTTAAGGAACCTCCATACTGTTCTCCATAGTGGCTGTATCAATTTACATTCCCACCAGCAGTGCAAGAGGGTTCCCTTTTCTCCACACCCTCTCCAGCATTTGTTGTTTGTACATTTTCTGATGATGCCCATTCTAACTGGTGTGAGGTGATACCTCATTGTAGTTTTGATTTGCATTTCTCTAATAATTAGTGATGTTGAATAGCTTTTCATGTGCTTCTTGGCCATCTCTATGTCTTCTTTGGAGAAATGTCTCTTTAGGTCTTCTGTCCATTTTTGGATTGGGTTGCTTGTTTTTTTAATATTGAGCTGCATGAGCTGTTTATATATTTTGGAGATTAATCCTTTGTCCATCGATTCGTTTGCAAATATTTTCTCCCATTCTGAGGGTTGTCTTTTCATCTTGTTTATAGTTTCCTTTGCTGTGCAAAAGCTTTTAAGTTTCATTAGGTCCCATTTGTTTATTTTTGTTTTTATTTCCCTTACTCTAGGAGGTGGGTCAAAAAAGATCTGGCTGTGATTTATGTCAAAGAGTGTTCTTCCTATGTTTTCCTCTAAGAGTTTTATAGTGTCTGGTCTTACATTTAGGTCTTTAATCCATTTTGAGTTTCTTTTTTGTGTATGGTGTAAGGAGTGTTCTAATTTCATTCTTTTACATGTAGCTGTCCAGTTTTCCCAGCACCACTTATTGAAGAGACTGTCTTTTCTCCATTGTATATCCTTGCCTCCTTTGTCATAGATCAGTTGACCATAGCTGCGTGGGTTTATCTCTGAGTTTTATATCCTGTTCTGTTGATCTATATTTCTGTTTTCGTGCCAGTACCATATTGTCTTGATTTTTGTAGCTTTGTAATATAGTCTGAAGTCAGGGAGTCTGATTCTTCCAGCTCTGTTTTTTTCCCTCAAGATTGCTTTGGCTATTTGGGGTCTTTTGTGTCTCCATACATATTTTAAGATTTTTTTTTCTAGTTCTGTAAAAAAATGCCATTGGTAATTTGATAGGGATTGTGTTGAGTCTGTAGATTGCTTTGGGTAGAATAGTCATTTTCATAAGATTGATTCTTGCAATCCAAGAACATGGTACATCTCTCCATCTGTTTGTGTCATCTTTGATTTCTTTCATCAAGGTCTTATAGTTTTCTGAGTACAGGTCTTTTACCTCCTTAGGTAGGTTGATTCCTAGGTATTTTATTCTTTTTGTTGCAGTGATGAATGGGATTGTTTCCTTAATTTCCCTTTCTGATCTTTCATTGTTAGTGTATAGGAATGCAAGTGATTTCTGTGCATCAATTTTGTATCCTGCAAATTTATCAAATTCATTGATTAGCTCTAGTAGTTTTCTGGTGGCATCTTTAGGATTGTCTATGTATAGTATCATGTCATCTGCAAACAGTGATGGTTTTACTTCTTTTCCAATTTGGATTCCTTTTATTTCTTTTTCTTCTCTGATTGCCGTGGCTAGGACTTCCAAAACTATGTTGAATAATAGTGGCAAGAGTGGGCATCCTTGCCCTGTTCCTGATCTTAGAGGAAATGCTTTCCAGTTTTCACCATTGAGAATGATATTTGCTGTGGGTTTGTCATATATGGCCTTTATTATGTTGAGGTAGTTTCCCTCTATGTCCACTTTCTGAAGAGTTTTTATCATAAATGGGTGTTGAATGTTGTCAAAAGCTTTCTCTGCATCTATTGAGATGATCATATGGTTTTTCTTCTTCAGTTTGTTAATATGGTGTATCACATTGATTGATTTGCGTATATTGAAGAATCCTTGCATTGCTGGGAAAAATCCCACTTGATCATGGTGTATGATCATTTTAATGTGTTGTTGGATTCTGTTTGCTAGTATTTTGTTGAGGATTTTTGTATCTATATTCATCAGTAATATTGGTCTGTAATTTCCTTTTTTTGTAGTATATTTGTCTGGTTTTGGTATCAGGGTGATGGTGGCCTCATAGAATGAGTTTGGGAGTGTTCCTTCCTCTGAAATTTTTTGGAAGAGTTTGAGAAGGATGGGTGTTACCTCTTCTCTAAATGTTTGATAGAATTCACCTGTGAAGCCATCTGGTCCTGGACTTTTGTTTGTTGGAAGCTTTTTAATCACAGTTTCAATTTCATTACTTGTGATTGGTCTGTTCATATTTTCTATTTCTTCCTGGTTCAGTCTTGGAGGGTTATACATTTCTAAGAATTTGTCCATTTCTTCCAGGTTGTCCATTTTATTGGCATAGAGTTGCTTGTAGTAGTCTCTTAGGATGCTTTGTATTTCTGTGGTGTCTGTTGTAACTTCTCCTTTTTCATGTCTAATTTTATTGATTTGAGTCCTCTCCCTCTTTTTCTTGATGAGTATGACTAAAGGTTTATCAATTTTGTTTATCTTCTCAAAGAACCAGCCTTTAGTTTTATTGATCTTTGCTATTGTTTTCTTTGTTTCTGTAACATTTATTTCTGCTCTGATCTTTATGATTTCTTTCCTTCTACTAACTTTGGGTTTTGTTTGTTCTTTCTCTAGTTCCTTTAGGTGTAAGGTTAGATTGTTTATTTGAGATTTTTCTTGTTTCTTGAGGTAGGATTGTATTGCTATAAACTTCCCTCTTAGAACTGCTTTTGCTGCATTCTATAGGTTTTGGAACATCGTGTTTTCATTGTCATTTGTCTCTAAGGTATTTTTTGATTTCCTCTTTGATTTCATCAGTGATCTCTTGGTTATTTAGTAATGTATTGTTTAGCCTCCATGTGTTTGTGTTTTTCCCATTTTTTTCTCTGTAATTGATTTCTAGTCTCATAGAATTGTGGTTGGAAAAGACGTTTGATATGATTTCAATTTTCTTAATTTTACCGAGGCTTGATCTGTGACCCAAGATGTGATCTATCCTGGAGAATGTTCCGTGTGCACTTGAGAAGAAAGTGTAATCTGCTGTTTTTGGATGGAATGTCCTATAAATATCAATTAAATCTATCTGGTCTATTGTGTCATTTAAAGCTTTTGTTTCCTTATTAATTTTCTGTCTGGATGATCTGTCCATTGGTGTGAGGTGTGATAAAGTCCCCCACTATTATCGTGTTACTCTTGATTTCCTCTTTTATAGCTGTTAGCAGTTGCTTTATATATTGAAATGTTCTTATGTTGGGTGCATATATATTTATAATTGTTATATCTTCTTCTTGGATTGATCCCTTGATCATTATGTAGTATCCTTCTTTGTCTCTTTTAACATTCTTTATTTTAAAGTCTATTTTATCTGATATGAGTATTGCTACTCCAGCTTTCTTTTGATTTCTATTGGCATGGAATATCCTTTTCCATCCCCTCACTTTCAGTCTGTATGTGTCCCTAGGTCTGAAGTGGGTCTCTTGTAGACAGCATATATATGGGTCTTGTTTTTTTATCCATTCAGCGAGCCTGTGTCTTTTGGTTGGAGCATTGAATCCATTCACATTTAAGGTAATTATCAATATGTCTGTTCCTATTGCCATTTTCTTAATTGTTTTGGGTTTGTTTTTGTAGGTTCTTTTCTTCTCTTGTGTTTCCCACTTAGAATAGTTCCTTTAGCATTTGTTGTAAAGCTGGTTTGGTGGTACTGAATTCTCTTAGTTTTCGCTGGTCTGTAAAGCTTTTGATTTCTGCATCGAATCTGAATGAGATCCTTGCCAGGTAGAGTAATCTTGGTTGTAGGTTCTTCCTTTTCATCACTTTAAATATATCATGTCACTCTGTCTGGCTTGTAGAGTTTCTGCTGAGAAACCGGCTGTTAACCTTACGGGAGTTCCTTTGTATGTTATTTGTCTTTTTTCCCTTGTTGCTTTCAATAATTTTTCTTTTCTTTAATTTTTGTTATTTGATTACTATGTGTCTCAGCGTGTTTCTCCTTGGGTTTATCATGCCTGGGACTCTCTGCACTTCCTGGACTTGGGTGGCTATTTCCTTTCCCATGTTAGGGAATTTTTTGACAATAATCTCTTCAAATATTTTCTTGGTTCCTTTCTATCTCTCTTCTCCTTCTGGGACCACTATAATGTGAATGTTGGTGTGTTTAATGTTGTCCCAGAGGTCTCTTAGGCTGTCTTCATTTCTTTTCCTTCTTTCTTCTTTATTCTGTTCCATGGCAGTGAATTCCACCATTCTGTCTTCCAGGTCACTTATCCTTTCTTCTGCCTCAGTTATTCTGCTACTGATTCCTTCTAGTGTAATTTTCATTTCAGTTATTGTATTGTTAATCCCTGTTTGTTTGTTCTTTAATCCTTCTAGGTGTTTGTTCTTTAATTCTTCTAGGTCTTTGTTAAACATTTCTTGCATCTTCTCGATCTTTGGCTCCATTCTTTTTCCGAGGTCCTGGATCATCTTCACTATCATAATTTTGAATTTTTTTTTCTAGAAGGTTGCCTAGCTCCACTTCATTTAGTTGTTTTTCTGGGGTTTTATCTTGTTCCTTCATCTGGTACATAGTCCTCTGCCTTTTCATTTTGTCTGTCTTTCTGTGAATGTGGTTTTCTTTCCACAGGCTGCAGGATTGGAGTTCTTCTTGCTTCTGCTGTCTGCCCTCTGGTGCATGAGGCTATCTAAGAGGCTTGTGCAAGCTTCCTAATGGGAGGGACTGCTGGTGGGTAGAGCTGGGTGTTGCTCTGGTGGGCAGAGCTCAGTCAAACTTTAATATGCTTGTCTGCTGATTGGTGGGGCTGAGTTCCCCCCCTGTTGGTTGTTTGGCCTGAGGCAACCCAGCACTGGAGGCTACAGGCTCTTTGGTGGGGCTAGTGGCAGACTCTGGGAGGGCTCACACCAAGGACTACTTCCCAGAACTTCTGCTGCAAGTCTCCCCATCCCTGTGGTGAGCCACAGCCACTCCCCGCCTCCGCAGGAGACCCTCCAACACTAGCTGGTAGGTCTGGTTCAGTCTCCTATGGGGTCACTGCTCCTTTCCCCTGGGTCCTGATGTGCACACTACTTGGTGGGTGCCCTCCAAGAGTGGAGTCTCTGTTTCCCCCAGACCTGTCAAAGTCCTGCAATCAAATCTCTCTGGTCTTCAAAGTCTTATTCTCTGAGAATTCCTCCTTCCATTGCTGGACCCCCAGGTTGGGAAGCCTGACATGAGGTTCAGAACCTTCACTCCAGTGGGTGGATTTCTGTGGTATAATTGTTCCCCAGTTTGTGAGTCACCCATCCAGCGGTCATGGGATTTGATTTTACTGTGAATGCGCCCCTCCTGCTGTCTCATTGTGGCTTCTCCTTTGTCTTTGGATGTGGGGTATCTTTTTTGGTGAGTTCCAATGTCTTCCTGTCGATAATTGTTCAGTAGTTAGTTGTGATTCTGGAGCTGTCTCAAGAGGGAATGAGCACATGCCCTTCTACTCCACCATCTTGAACCAATCTTAACCTTAGCTCTTTACACATAGAAGGCCTTCAAAAAATACTGCTGCTGACTCACTGAACTTACTGTCCTGGAAAGAATCTCAGGTTCTCCAAAGCAAAAGGGGCAATGAGGACCTCTCCCCAGGGTGGCAAGGGACTGGAGTGGAGACTCTGGGGACTGAGGTCACTGGCAACCCAGGAGGAGGGCAGAGGCAGGAGCCCAAGCCTGCAGCCTTGACCCAGTGCCCAGCACCCTGCTGCCCTTGAATTAGAGCCTCTCGGCCTTGCCCAGCCCTGGTTGGAAAACCAGGAGCTTTAGATGTGATCTTCTGAGGTGTGACCCTGACTCTTGCTGCCTGAGAACAAAGGCCGATTAGGGCTCTTTTGTGAGAGGCAGCTGAGTGGAAGCCGAGGGCTGCTTCCCCAAAGGGTGGCCTGACCACTGGCTGGATTTCTGAAATAAATGCCCCACCTGTGCCCACTTTTCTAATCGGTAACATCCCAGCCTTTAGCAGGGGTTCTTCAGCTCTCCCTGACCCATGTGGGGACCGTCTTGATCTTTGGGATCATTTTGGAACATCTCCCCCCCCCGCGACACCTACAAGTGCTCTCCGACATAAACTTCACCCTCTGAGGAAACAGGCTCTGGGAACCCGACTTCAAAGCTTGGCGATGTGGGCTCCTCGCAGAAGTACTTGAAGCAACAATGAGCTTGAACCAGGTCTGGGTCGGGCTCCGAGTGGGCACGCCTGAACCTGGCAACTATTGTGTCCAAAGTCACGGGGCAGCCACAGATGAACAATGCACCTGGCAGCCCACAAGGGTCTCTTTCAAAGCTAAGTTGCTCTTGCCAGCTGTGCCAAGCAGAGGGCCTGCATACACAAACTGCCATTTATTTTTTTCAATATCAAAGAATTACACTAAATGAAAATCATAATATTTTTTTTTTCTTTTTTTATAATAAATGGAGTGTAGCGACATCAAAGGAAAAATTTACACAAAAGAAAGAACAAGTCCTCCTGTGATCCTAGGCCTCTCAACCACCATGATCTTTTGGATGCCTCTATCTCTAGTGTTTCTGTTTTCTTTTTTATTTAACACCACTGTCATAAGTATATAAAAATTTGCCTCTCTGTTGCTTGTTTAACTGAGAATCATTACAGGCACAGAGGTGCTGTATCATCTTTTTACGTATTGTTTTCATGGGTATAGAGCTTTCCCTCAAAGTGATGTGCTGTGACAAACTCAAACATTTTTCTTCTTTGGAGAATGATGTGCTATTATAAATAAGACTGGTGGATATCCCTGAACTATAACATGCCAGAATTTATGACTTGTTTTTTTTCGCCTTTTGATAATGCTGCCATTTTTCTTTTTCTCTTTGTCCAAAATGGAGACTCCAAATTCATTGCCTCTAGACATGTGTGAGACTGCAGTGTTCAGGTAAGGTGATTTTTTTTTTTTTCATATCCCAACATTTTATTAGGAAAATTTTCAAACATACTGAAAAGTTGGAAGAATTTTGTAGTAGACACCCATAGACTGATTCAGGGTGACCTTTGAGCACAAACATAATCTTTGAAGATGCTGAGTAGCAATTAACCAGTAGATACAGAAATGTCTGTTGTTTTCCACCTGGTGCTCCTTGAATGTAATAACCATGGCAATTTATTGTTATAAGATTTTATAGCCTTTACTGTTTTTCAAAATACCCTCAGGCCTATTTTCTTACTGTATCCTCAACATCCTCAAGGTTTAGCCAAGGCAGGTGTTACCAGGTGTTCTCTGTACGTTTACGGATGAGGAAATGCATGATCCGAGAGGTTAAGGGCACTGCCTAGGGCCACACAGTAAGACAGGTGCCATTGCAATACCAGGGCTGAGCTCTCAGCTGAGCCACGCTCCTACAGAAATGTCTCCCCTTAATTTATTAACTTATTAATTAATGGCAGGTTTTCTACAGCCCTTTCAGCTCCCTGATTCTGCTTGTCTGTGACTTTGGATCTTTTCAGGATACGAAGGCAGGGGCAGGTGTCACTGTAGTCCAGACACCATAAATGCCAACGTGAGGATTAAAGGCCAGCTGCAAGGGGATTTCAAAAGCTCCATCGAATCCCAACGCTTTTCTCAAGACACAATTTATCTTTGTCTGTGAAAGGAGGGCTAATTTAGACAACGATTAGACCCCAAAAGTAACTGTGCACATGAGCTGGGTTGTCTCCCTTGGAGAAGAATCTGAGAAGATTCTGGATGGTTCTGGATGCAGGGGGTTCACTCTGGAATAGTAACCACCAACACCACCCTCTCTACGTCTCCTGCCTGAAACTAGCAAAAAGAGTCCCTGCCCACGGCTCGAATGTGGATTGTCACCAGGAACGGTGGCTTCTCCAGAATGGCCCATGCTCCAGCGTCCATGTCCCACCTGGGGAAGCAGCCTTCGATGCTCAAGAAGGCACCGTGGTGGGACCTGGGGCCACATCCACCATGCAAAGTGCCCCTGGGATCTGGGGCACGAGGAATCCTCACTGGATCTCACAGGCTGTCCTTCCCCAACTACCTATTTTTTATTCCTCCATCAGAGCAAGTCAACTGTCTCCACACTTGCTCTAAAAACATGTTTAACGTGCACTGACAGCCCACTCTGACACGGGCATTGTTATTCCTTTTTACAGATGAAGAAACTGAGCCTGGGAAGTTATCGAGAGCCATGCCTATCTCGGAAGAGACCAGCTCATCTCAGAAGTGATCTCGCTGGGAAAGGCCATTATTTTCCACCAGGCCACGGGGCCCACTTTGCATCCACAAGGAGAAGCTTGTGCAGTTGGGCTCCCCTCCTGCCTTGTGTTGTCTGGACCCTGGGGCCAGTCTTATTTTGCATGAACAGAGTTGTCCTGGTCCCAGCGATCCTTTGCTGGTGTGGAGACTGGAAGTCAGAGCCCAAGGTCCACCAGGCACGGGAGCTCGTGGAGATGGTTGTGCTCAGGGCATGTGGTCTGGGGATGGCGCAGCTTTTTCTACAGAGAAGTGCCCTCTGTCCTCTGCATAGTCCGTGGTAACCAACCTTAGTTTTGTCTTGCTTTGTTTTTTTTCTCTTCAGCCTCCAGAAGAGTGTCTGTTCAACATAAAGAATAAAGCATGAGTGAGTTCTGAAAGCCACTGGGGAGACCTCCTTTTACTGGGGACATCTGCTTGTCCTTGCCCTTTGGAGAAATCAATGAATTTGATTTCTGGACAGGTGAAAATATTCATTGGAACACCATGGGTGAACAAAGTCCACCCTCGCAGCCCTCATTGATTTCTCTGAAGTTGGCCAGATGTTGTCACAATTTTCCTGTAACAGGTCCTGGGGAAATTCTGTGCTGAAAATAGCACCCGGGAGCTGGTGGCTGCAAATGGGACAGTTATTCCAGGACTCTTCTCAGAAACAAATACAAACCTTATAACAAAACCCATTGCACCAGTAGAAATCCCATGGGGATGCCTTCATAATTTGGAACTTCATGACTCGCAACTTCATACCTTCAGCTAAATGATGGAAAAGTGCCCACATGGGATCAGTTATGAAATCCACAGCCAAAATCAACCTCCTCCTGGGGCTGGTGGGCTGGGAACTGCAGTCAGTTTTGATGGAATAGAGGACCCCCAGGAAATGAACCTGGAACGCTGGAGACTGGGGAGAGTTTTGTCCAAAGCACGTGTCTTGAGATCTCCTAGAGGTCCAGTGCTGTCACGTGCAATTTTACTCTTCATGGAGAAGGATTCAGGCTCCCCCAGGGCCTGTCTCTTTCTCTCTCTCTCTTTCTCTCTCTCTGTCTCTCTCTCTCTGCACACTGTGACTTGCTAACCTCTTTCCTTTAGCCAATAGCCTCAACTTTATTTTCACCACATCATTATTTCTGTGGCCCGGACATGCCAATGGGATGTCAACATTATTCTGATGAGAATTTTATTTTATCATGAGGATTACAGGCAAATGACATAACAGCTTTCTGTTCACCAAGGAATCTACGGCAAAGGGGAAAAAAGCAGATAATCCAGGGGAGGGGGAAGGGCACTCACTTTTATTGCACTCCTCCTAAATCCAGGTGCTTTACATAGATTATCTCAGATCAGTTCATCCTAGGCAACAGCCTTGTGAGGATGTCATTCAACAGACAAAGAAAGGGAGACTTAGGGGGGTTGAACAAGTTACCCAAGACCTCAAGACCTGAGCTTAAAAGCAGGCAGATGCAGGGGCCAAAGTCTAGAATCTTTCCACTGACAAAGCACCACCTCTACATGCAGAATACCTTGAACTCTTAGACTAACTCCCGAGGCTGCAGACCAGCAGGAGAGAAGTGAGGGCAGCTACCTGGTGTCTTGGGGCTGAGAAGAGGTCCACTGGGGAGCCTTGGACAAACCAGAACCACAGCAGCTCAGGGCCCGTCTTCCTTCTCCAGACGCAGCTCTCCCATTGCTCGGTGAGAAAGGACAGATGGACAGCCTGAGCCCTGCCTTCGTTAGGCCGCAGCCTTCCCACTTTGAATGATCCAGGCCCTCCCCTAGCTATCAAGGTATGTAGGGCTGACCTGTCACCTTCAGCCTGCACCAGGGTACAGCAGATGGCGTTCAGGCTGATTCTGCGCCTCTGGCTGACTAATCTCCCGGGCACAAGAGTAAACAGAGAGCTCGGGACACCATATGTCCCTGACTCACCGTGCTGGCCGGAATCACCGCTGTTCTCCATGGCATATGACTTCCTGGGCCCAGGTGGAAGGTGGGTCAGAGGAAACCTGCCTGAAAGTTACAGGCGGAAAGATTATAGACGTAAAGACACACATAGGGAGTGGGCATCGGTTAGTCATATCCTAAATGACGTTTATTTTTAAAACCTGCTTTGTTTTCCTAGACAGCGTTCGACTTCGGCCATTCCTTCCAGGGGCCAGCACGGCACTGACCACCGCAGACCCTCAGGGGATGTGACTGGAATCAAAGGATTGCCTGCCTAATCCATTTCCTTTGTTTATCACTCTGGAATTTCACCCACAAGTTGAAAATGAAGCTGACTGTGGTTCAGTTGAAAGATGTTCTCTTGAGATGGGGAAGTGGCATCCTGGTAGGATATCTGTTTCTTCTGACCTCTTCAGAGCCCCCTAAGCAGGAAAACCAAAAGGGCAAGGTTGGAGTGAGGGTCTTAGAGTGGGCTGCTCAGGGCCTGAATAACTGGAGTTCTTCTGGGGACGCACACTTAGCACTCATTAGGAAGATAATGGCTCATGAAACTTCTATCACTCTTTTCTTGGTCAACCAGAATACTGGGAGTATAGGTCAGTCAAAGCCAGAATTCTCAGGTGTAGGATCTCAGGAGTATTGAGCTGGAGGGGTTGGACCTGTCTAATTCATTCCTTTCCCGCATACAGAGGGTGGGGTGCAGTAACCCACCTAGGTTCATACGGTTGGGAGAGGTCAACATGGATCTAGAGGTCTCTCAAGGGTCCAGTGCTTTTTTCGAAAGAAAGAATCCAGTGGGGCCTCTAGCATTTGAGTCATTCTGAGCCCCTGCTCTGGGACCCCAGGGGTGGATGTCTGCCTTTCACACTGCAGGCTTTCGGGCCATAGCCTATACTTGGTAACTGGAGCCACAGGAAGGTTAAGAATGATCCAGAGCAGCAATAACAGTCAAAGCCATTCTAGACCAAATCTTTAACACTATCAAGAGCTGTTCATGGCAGTTTCTCAGTCCCTAGCCCTTCCAACCCTGAAAAATTTGCGAGGTGGTTCTTATCGCCGCTACACAGATGAGGAAGTTGAGACTTTGAAAGGCCAAATGAGCCATCCAAAGGTCCACCATTAACTGGACAAGGATGGAATTTGAACCGAGCCCAGAGTCTAAGATAGTTCCGAGGCTCTATTTATAATCTTCAGAAGATAGTTCTCAGACAAAAGGGATCTTGTGGATACAGAAGACAGACTGGGGATTTAATGTGGGTGCTTAAGATACTTTGAAAGGTTCCTCTTGCAGGGCAACAGCTGACAGGTGGGTCCAGATAGAGACGCCCACAGGAGAGCTCACCTGCACTCAATACTCTTCCCAATCTCCTGTCCTGTTGGTCCCTGCCAGGAAGGACATGGGAGTTTCCCAACTTTCTTTATTCTTTGTTTTTTTTTCTGTACCTTTTCTTCTAAAGCTAAAATTCTAACTCAAATTCAGGAACGCTGGTAACACGGGTCCACGATGGAGTTTTCTGTTTACTCTTTAGGAAGCTGGACTCCATCACTGGGGCACTCACTTGTCCAAGAGAGTGAGTTTGCCTTTGAGAAACAAAATCCTGGGCTTCCCTGGTGGCGCAGTGGTTGGGAGTCTGCCTGCTAATGCAGGGGACACGGGTTCGAGCCCTGGTCTGGGAAGATCCCACATGCCGCGGAGCAACTAGGCCCGTGAGCCACAGTTACTGAGCCTGCGCGTCTGGAGCCTGTGCTCCGCAACAAGAGAGGCCGCGATAGTGAGAGGCCCGCGCACCGCGATGAAGAGTGGCCCCCGTTCGCCGCAACTAGAGAAAGCCCTCGCACAGAAACGAAGACCCAACACAGCCATAAATAAATAAATAAATAAATAAATAAAATTTAAAAAAAAAAAAAAAGAAACAAAATCCTAGAAAAATATCCCTCTCAGAGGATGTAGGAATAAAATCCCATGGCTTCTGGTCCAATAGAGTAGACATTTATTGAGGAAGGAGAGCTGGTGCCCAAGTTCAATCGAGCCTCACCCAGGTCACTGCTGCTGGGGACAGGCACACAGGGCACAAGCCAGTAACGCTCACACGCAGAAGTGTCTTCACCGCATGGGGTTACCTGGCAAAGAAACCACTTTGAAAAGGCTTATGCTAATATTAGCCAAGTATGTTGGATTCCCCAAATCACTGTCTTCTGCTTGACTTCTCATTGGAGCTTTGTATTCTCCATGGCCTATGTTACATCCCCACGGGCAGAGCCCTCTCAGCTGGCACCTTTTACGGGATGCTACCAGCGCCCCATGTCCCACATGTAGCCCCTTGGCACTTGCCTCTCCACTCCCAGGCACAAGGTACCTAGAACTTCGTCCTGGGAGCACCTTCCTTTCTGCCTGAGGGCTTTCTCAGGCCTCCCAGCTCAGAGGAAATCAGGAATCAGAGCATCCCACAGAGTAAATACCCCAGTCCCCACTCCCTGAAGTGGAGCGATTCTGATGCACACTCTTGGTTTTTCCCAGAGGCCCCCGCAGGGCTGAGCCCCACGGACACAGCAGTAACCGTGCAATTGTGCTTTAGTGCTTTCTCGCCCCTGTCTTACTCCCCACCTTCCCTACCATTGCTCACAAGGTCACCTTCCAAGGACACTGCTTACAACTGAATCCTGCTTCTGGGGGAACCCAAACTAATATATGCCTCCAACTCAGCATGTCTGGGACATGTTTCTCTCCCTCTGCTTTTCCCAGTTAATAACAACACCCAAAAGCTCCCAAACAAGAGAGTTGGGGGATCATTTTTTATTCTTTTTCTTTCATGTTAGAAAGCCCATCTTTCAACTGGTCATTGATTCCTAAGAATAAACCTCTAAAAAAATCTCTCCAATCAGTCCCTCCTTTACTTCCAGCCCTCTCTAGATACAACCCTCCACAAAAACTTTGGGCAACTTTAATAGCTTTCTAAGTCCTCTGTGTATCTTTAAGTTATACTCTCTTCAATCTTTTCTTCATAGAGTCACATGACTTATCTTTCGAAAACACAACTTTGACCACATACTGTCCTGCCCGGAAGCTTCTGATCACTGCCTGTGGGACGTCCAAGCCCCTAGCCCTGCACACACCGTCGTGAGTAGGCCCGGATGCAGCCCTCTCTTCTCAAGCTGAGCCTCCTCCCACAGGCAGCCCACCAGACACCCTCGACTTGCAGGTCTCCAAATCATCCACCTTCTTTGTCAACACTGGGCTCTGCGCGTGCTATTTCTTGACCTTGGAATGTCTTTTCACGTCTTTTTTTGGTCTGATGAATTTTTATACATCCCCAAATAGCCTAACTGAAACCTGACTTCCTGCCCCCAGCAGCGAGGCCGAGCTCATCTCCCTTCCCTTTCCGCTTGTACATCACGTTGGGTGCAGTACAGTCTCACATGCTCGTGTCTTTCTCGCCTCTTTGCTGTGGGCTCCTCAGGGCAGGGAGCTTTGGGGTTTCTGTATTTCCTGCTTGAGGCAGTTTAAGCCCCGCCCCACCTCACGCCCACCAATGTCATCCCCGCTTTCCTGCATGCTCCGCCCCACCCCTGACATCATCGCTTCCTCTCCTCCGGCTCATCTGTTCCAGTCCCTCTGGCCTCTGGCCTCCAGCCCACCTGGAGAGTCTCCTCCTCTGTGGTTATCACTTCCAATATCACTCTCTTTAGGAAAACACCAAATTTTTGGAATTTGGGGGGAATCTATGCGCCCACACCTCCCTCATACTCTCTCCTTCTCTTTATTTTTTCCATAGCGCCCACTGGCTTAGAGCATGCACTAAAATTCAGTTATTTCCTATTTTTATTGCTTACTGGCTGCCTCTGCTTCTGAGGTGATAACCTCACAGTGGCAGGGAACCCATGAGTGCCAGTCCCAGTGCCCAGGTGCAGAATTCCCAAGTGAATAAATCAATGAAAAGACACATGCACCCCAATGGTTATAGGGCACTCTTCACAATAGCCAAGACATGGAAGCAACCTAAGTGTCCATTAACAGATGAATGGATAAAGAAGATGTGGTACATGTATACAATGGAATATTACTCAGCCATAGAAAAGAATGAAATAATGCCATTTGCAACAACATGCCTGGACCTAGAGATTATCATACTAAGTGCAGGAAGTCAGAGAAAGACAAATATATGATATCACTTATACGTGGGATCTAAAAATGTGACACAAATGAACTTATTTACAAAACAGAAATAGACTCATGGACATAGAAAACAAACTTATGGTTACCAAAGGGGAAAGGTGCGTGGGGGGATAAATTAGGAGTTTAGAATTAACAGATTCACAAGACTTTATATAAAATAGATAACCAACAAGGACCTACTGTATAGTACAGGGAACTATATTCAATGTCTTATAATAACCTATAAAGGAAAAGACTCTTAAAAAGAATATATATATATATCTGAATCACTTTGCTGTACACCTGAAACTAACACAGCATTGTAAATCAACTATATTTCAATAAAAACTAAAGTAAGTAAATAAATGGGTACAATTTCTTAACTGTATAACTTGTGTATCACCTTAGGTGTCTAAGAATGCTTTGCAAACTACTTGCCTCAAATACACAGTCTCTTGTTAAAATCCTGGTTAAAATGGCCTTTTAGTTGAATAAAGAATATCTATTACTAATATTATTAACAAGTAATATTTGATAAGTATAGAATGAATTACACAATTCTAGAAATATAATTAACCCTGAAAAATAAAAAGAAACAGGAAAAAATTAATGTGAATATTTTGTTTAATATATCCAAACATTATGTCAGCATATAATCAATATAAAAATATTAATGAGATTTTTAAACTTTTTTTGCATATTAAGTAATCAAAATCTAATGTGTATTTTACACTCACAGCACATTTCAGTTTGGACCAGCCACCTTTCCAGAGCTTAGTGGCCCCATGTGGCTCACAGCTACCATACTGGATATGGCACGTCTAAACAATTCCCAATTTAGGAAATGGACTCTTCTGAAAGATAGAGTTTGTTTGCTTGTCTTTGTAATAAATGCATGACCGGAAATGTACCCTAAATTCTAGTGCTGCAAACAAGTTACTTTTTAGGGCAGCCCACCTAAATCCTATCAATGACTCACAAATCTGACTGTTACTTTTCAATCCCGCCTAAACCCTGATGTAAACTTGATGCCTATGGGATCTCTCACTAGAGTCTGGGCTTGCAGCAGGACCATGGCAGCAAGTTGAGGCTCCTTCATTATTTTTGCATAAGAGCTCATGTGTCGAGGTCAAACATCCCGCTCCCTGGGCACCATGATTTTATGAAGGGATGTGTGAGGAGAAGGGTTTCCCCCCAGCTCCCCTCCCACCGACTTGTAGGTGTGCATAGCTCCATTAAGGACGGCTGGTGTGAACGTGGAGAAAATTGCTTGAAGGCCTTGGGCCAAACAATTACACCGCTTTGCCCTGTTTGCTCCTTGTTGCCAAACTGTGACCAACAGAGCGTGGCCGTGAGAGGTCATGTGTTAGCCTGGCCTTAAGAACTTGATACATTGATTACCTGGGATTATTTTCTGGGACCCGTTTGAGCTGAACCTGATGCTAGGCATCTAATCCTCTCAACAAGTGTGGCCCCAGGAGGCTGAGGCCCAGAGAGCTGGGGGTGGACCCATTTTCCACATTTAATGAGAACTTGCTCTGTGCTGGGCTCGATAGCGCGTTATTCTATTGACTGTCCCCAAACCCAAAGAGCGAGATTCCATTATTTTCCCCATTTCTCTGATGAGGCTTGGGAAGGTTAAAAAAGTAAGTAAGATCTCTGATTCTGACTTAAGTTTCCAGAATTTGTTGAAATTCGTGGTGAAAGAAAATACAGTGAAATGATACAGTAATACAAAGTTGGGCATTCTGGCCAACTCTTCTATGTATATTTTTAAAAGTCACTTTCTGAGATTTGCTTCTTCTGGTCAGATGGAGAACTAATGAAATGGAGGTGGATCATTTTATTAAACCTAAACATGGTGACCCACGGGAGGTAGATGGTTGCTGGTTCTCTCGAGTCAGGGAAATGCAACCTAGGGGTCAGAGGGTCAGGTACCAGAGAAAGGTTGGCTGGGGGTTCCCCTTACGTGCTTTTCTATCCCCACGTTTCCCTGGAGAGCTCACCGCTTGCCCCATCACCGTGGCAGGGAACAATCCCACCAGCCTGGTGACAGCACAGGACCGGCCGGGGTGCAGAGGTGCTGAGCACACCCTCCTCTGCTGCATCACCCGCATCAGGTGGGTGATGATGTCAAAGGAGGTGGCTCTCCAGAGTGGCTCAGTCACCTGGCCTGGGGACAGGTCACTGCAGGAGTGGTCCAGCCCACTGAAAGCATGGAAATCCTCCACCCTGACGCCAGCCCCCCTCCATTCGTGTCCTCCCCAAGGGGCACGGAAGTCCTGGGCCTGGGCCTTTGCTTCTCCTTCCAGGGACACCTGCCCTGCCAGGGCAGCTGGTGTTCCCAAGTGCCTGTGAGCTCGCGAGGAAAAGAAAAAGATCTTTCAGGAGCAAGTTTGATGATGGAACCATCTACACTGGCTGCCACAGCAGTGAGACACTGAGACAGCACTGGTAGGTCAGGCAGGGAAGGAATTAGAGGAAGCTGAATAAGTATCCTCAAGGAGACCAGGAGACACAAAACAGGAACACACAGCCGCAGACAGACTTCGGTGGTTGAAATGAAGCGCTCAGTAGCGGGACAAAATAGCGGGAAGGATACAGTGCAAGGGCAAATGAGCGAGCCAAGGTCAGGTTAAGAACCTCTGAGGGGACTTCCCTGGTGGCGCAGTGGTTAAGAATCCGCCTGCCAATGCAGGGGACATGGGTTCAAGCCCTGATCTGGGAAGATCCCACATGCCATGGAGCAACCAAGCCTGTGCGCCACAACTACTGAAACCTGTGCACCTAGAGCCCGTGCTCTGCAACAAGAGAAGCCACTGCAATGAGAAGCCCACGCACCACAACCAAGAGTAGCCCCCGCTTGCCGCAACTACAGAAAGCCCGCGCGCAGCAACGAAGACCCAACGCAGCCAAAAATAAATAAATAAATTAAATAAATTAAAAAAAAAAAAAAAGAAGAACCTCTGAGGACCTCAGGAAGGTAAAGACGGAAAATGCAAAAGAAAAGTAAGACTATGGAGGGTAGAAGTGTCATTATCCATATAACAGGAGCCCCAGAAAGAGAAAAATTTGATAGGGGTGAAAACACACACAACTTCTGAAAACAGGGTCTCGTAGATAAGACAACTGAAGTAGGAGATAGCAATGAATCTTTAAAATAAAAGTTGTCTGATCAAGGACACAAAAGTGAGCAAGGATTTGGAATATTTGAGAAACAATTACAAGCATGATGGGATGCTGTGTTGTTGGTGGCCCGAAACTTCACATGGCCTTCACCACTTGGAATGTGTCCAAGGCAAGCGAGGAACTGAATTTTAATTTTCTTTAATTTTAAGAAATTTGAGTTTAAAAAACTAATACTTGATTCAGGTATTGGAAAACTTTTAAGTATGCTTGGAACAACTTGGGTTTGTGAATCCCCTCTTGCAGCTGTAAATTGAAACCTGAACACAGATCAACTATATCTGATGTGAATTTAGTAATTATACTGAGATGCACTCAAAGTGTAAAATTTCTAACGTTAAATACAGAAAAGAGAGAGTAAAATGTCTCATTAATACTTTTATATTGATTATATGCTGAAATTATCCTATTTTGGATATATTGGGTTAAATTATGTAATTAAAATTAATTTCACCTGTGTGTTTTTACCTTGTTACTATGGCTGCTAGAAAATATATAAAATTATATATGTGGCTTGCATCATATTTGTATTGGATAGTGCTGATCTAATAGATGTACATAAACATATACCAATAGAGAATATTCATTTTAAGTTCTCACAGAACAAAAGAAGCTTTAACAAATACCAAACCATCAATATACACAGATTGTGCTCTCTGATCATAATGAAATAAAATAAAAAGTCAGTAACAACAAGAAAGCTTCAAACATCTCTTGAGCCCATAAAAACTATAATAAATACTACCTAGTCACTGGGATTCAGAGAAATTTTTTTAAAGATATTAACAAAATACCTATAAATGAACAAGAATGAAAGTGTCATATATCAGACTCTGTGGCTGATACCTAAGTTGCACTTAAATTTTGCATCATTTTGAGTACATTATAGTAAACAAGACTCATTGAAAACCAGAGATTAAGGGCATGATGAAACACACTAGGGAAAAAAAAAAGAGAATAGAATAAAACTAAAGCAACAAGAAAGAAGAACGTAGAATAGGTAAGAAGAGAAATCAAAGAAATAGCCCCAAATCCCCACGACAATCTGATTCTTCGCAAAGTGAGTGAACAAAGGTGGATATGAAAGTCTGTACATCGATATATTTTAAAACCAGGTTAAATGGACAATGTCACAAGGGAAACTAGTGATTCTGACTAGAGGAATCAAAGAAAGCTGACCTAGAATCAAAGAAGACACCCCTTCCCAAATGGATGCCTGCAGCCCAGGAGGCCCCTCCGGTCTGGAGGATGTGCCCACGCCCCACAGGGCAGGGGGAACACGAGTGTGTGGTTTGGGAGCCAGAACACAGACAGAAGATGGAGGGGAAGTAATAAAACAAAATAAATCTATTCTATTTATTAAGAGAGGAGCTCTGGGCAGATGTGACATTCCACGGCCGAGGCATTATTATTATTTCAATTCTTTGCACTTGAGGAGATGTATTGATAGAAAGCTCTTTTAAATGTTATAAAGAATTTGGGGTTGACCTTCCCAGCCCATGCTTTTCTCCTTTCTTGAGTTCCAAACATACAGTAACACAAAATTTAACACGTCACTTCCCACTGGTTTCTCCTGTTCTGCAGTTTCTAACTGGAAAATTCTTTAGAAGTGAGATGGCTTTCATTTCCTCAGGTACATCCTGAGCGCTTAGCTGTTCACAGAGGCTATTGATTAACTCTACCTGACAACACCTGATGCTACAGAGAGACACTGAGACTTAAGGATGTGTGTGTGTGTGTGTGTGTGTGTGTGTGTGTGTGTGTGTGTGTGTGAGAGAGAGAGAGAGAGAGAGAGAATGAGAGGGAGCAAGGAGAACATCAACTTTTTTGGTTCCTTCTTTGCTTCTGTAGATGTAGTCCAAAAGACTAATTTTAAAGCTTATCTGTTGGGCACAATTTCTTAACTTTATAGCTGGAAATGATCAATTTAGACAGAGGAGGCTGCCTAAAGTAAATACAGCTCTTACTCAATGAGGTGGGGTAGTCAAGCACCACCTATAGAAGAAGATGACATCTGAGCTGCCAAAAATACCTAATCGATCAAGGCATCACTTTTCCTAACATACCCAGATGATGCCCATAACTGGCTCTGCTCTGGGCCTGTGGGCACAGCCCCCTCTGCACCAGACCTACACCCTCTGCCTTTGTCTGCAAACTGGGGAGAGGAGCTGCAGGTTGGGGGCCCCGCACCAGCTGAGCAGGCCAGGTGTGCTTCCATTGGCTGCAGGGCCAGGCTGAGCCCTATTTTATTCTGTACATAAAGATAAGAAGCCAAGGGCCCCCTTCCGAAAGCAAACACGTTTAATTTGAACCACCGCCTCCCTGTGATTCACCAGGTGGAATTTACGATGGTGTTTACCCTTTTACACAAAAGTAGCAAATGAATCAGTCTTAATAGGAAATATAAATCCACAACAGATGCATATTGGAGCCCACAGGGGAGATTTCCCTGCAAAGACCACAGTGACTCCAGACCATTTGGCCCAGAAGTCAGAAGAAAGAGTGGCCCAGATCTTCTAGGGAGAAGCAACTCCAAGGACGAGTTAAACAAGTCTTTGCATGTGCCAAGTTCTGCGGGGGCCCCTCTTAGCAGCGGGAATTCAGATGAAACTTCAGGAATGCTTTGCAGGGCAGCTGTGGTGCATTCAAAGTAGAGAAAGGGCCTTAATCTTTGCAAAACCAACAAAGATAAGCAAGAGCTTTAGCAGGGTTGAAATTAGCCAACTCGCTGCTACACAATGTCCTTGCGACCATTATCCAGGCTCTGACCGCGGAATGGCACTGCTCAAGTATGCTGGCAATGTTTAACCAGCCATCTGTCTTGTACCTGTTCCACTGAACAGCGGCCTTTGTTGGAACCCTGGCTCCGTCCAGCACGTCTGCTACCTGCTCACCGGCCAGGGACCCGTGGCTCTTCCCTGCCTTGTATGAATTTCACACCTCTCTCAATAATGCGTTGTAGCTGCTGCCTGAGAACTTTTGAAAGGGGCATATGGATTTTGTATCTGTCCGTCTATCATTTTGCGTATCTCCATGTGTGTAAAAGCCTTGCTTGCTGATTTGATTTTTTCCAATTGTTCTTCCTTTCAGGGGAATTTCAATATTCACTCAAATATTACTAATTGCTGATTTTCTTTTCTTTCTTGGTGAATCATCCTTGAAATTAGAACCCCCTCCCCTCAGATATATATTTTATACCCCAGGAAAAGATTTTCTGCTTAAATATCACATTTTCAGGAGCTTACAGGTTATGTTACAGAAGAGTTGGGTTGAACCATGTGAACATAACGTTTTCCTGGGTCTAAAACAGTCAGATCTTAGCATCTTCATGCGGCTCAACAGATCTATTTCCTTGTAAAACTGCCCACGTCAAGAGTAGAGATGTCGTGAGACAATAATGAAATCAATTCATGGATTTCATTTTGTAAAAAAACATTTGCTTTGTCATGCAAACTTCTCTTTTCAAATTTATTTCTCCTGCTCTGCCTGGCCCTGCTCAGAAGTAAGATGTCCCCATCTTTGTTTTCCAGACGTCATGATGTCGCTAGAATGATGATTATCTCAGGCATGTCTTCACATTAGCAGCCGCAGGAATCAGCTCCCTCAAAGCCACCCTTGAAGCTTGCCCTTCCAGCCCGGAGACCCGAGGCCAGGACGCCCGTCACTGACCCGCTGTGTTATCTTTGGGTCTCACTTGGACTCTTATCTAGCCAAGGGACTGGATTTGATTAGAGGCAAACAACAGGTTAGATGCATGTTGCAGGGGGGTGTCCCAAGAGCATCGAGTATAAAGTGGAAACAGCTCTGTGTTTGGAGACCCTCAAATATATGTGCCCACGCTGGTGTCCTGACACCAGAGCCTCTGGGTGATGGTCCAACCTTGTGACATCATCCTCATGGGCTTGTCCCAAACACACTTCTGTCTTCAGGGCAGACAGACCCACTGGAAGGAATTCACATACCCACGCTGTCTTTCCAGAGGAAATTTGGAAAACAAAGCAGACTCCTTAAAAACAGCAGCACAATGACCTTTATCCTTAAACCTAAATTTTCGTGGAAGCCAGGAAGGAGAGCAGAGTTGGAGGTGGGGGAACCATTTCAGATTTGAACTCTTGGTATATCAAGGAGAAGGGAAACAATTTTGGGTGCTTTCCAGCGATGGGTGGTCACCGCTGGGAGCTCGAGGAAAGAGGAATTCCTTCATAGTTTTAATCTCATCCTTCAGTTTCAATTTTGATTACATCACATGTTTTGTAACATCAGCTACCATTAAATGCCTGTTGTATTAATCCATTTTGTTATGTGTATTGTTCATTGAATGATATATATTTATACAATACATAATTATTTGTACAATTATACTCATACGTTTGTGTGTGTGTGTGTGTGTATAATTTATTCATGAATGTATCCATTTATCTGATGTCCGGGCTGTTCCCACCTTTCGGTTGTGGTGAATAGCGCTGCTATGGACACGTGTACGTGTATCTGAGCCGCTGCTTTCAGTTCCTTGGATATGTGCCTTGCAGTGAAATTGCTGAGTTATGGGACAATTCTATGTAAGTTTTTTGAGGAACTGGCCTCCAAAGTGGCTATACACCATTTTACTTTCCCACCAGCTACGTACAAGAGTTCCCATTTCTCCACATCCTTGACAATACTTACATTCCTTTTTCTAAATGAAGCTCGCCCTCCCGAGTGGGTGGGAAGTAGGACTTCCTCGTGGTTTTGATTTGCATATTCCTGGAGTCTTCTTTGTCTGCATGACCTTGGGAATGAACTTCAAGGACATGGGTGTGGGCGTGCATCTCTGCTGTCAGGAAGGCTCTGGGACCCCTTCACAGGCCCTCCTGGCATCTCCTGAAGCCCCCGTATGGCCGTGAGTGCTGATACCTCCACAGGGTCCCCCTTCCTGAAGGACATGTTGCCACCAGGAGGGGGAGTGGCGTGTACCCCATAGTGAGGGGAGTAGTAAAGAGGGGGGTGAGGTCCTGGAGTCCAGAGGGTGGAAGCCAGAAGAAAGAGAAATATGCACCATGCTGGGCCAGAGTCCTGAGCCTTACCTGGCCTGGAGGTGACGGCAGTGTGTTCTGAGTCCCGGGCAGAGGAGGGCATCCTGACGCAAGAGTGGGTGGAAAGGCACAGTGATCTTGGGTTCAAGGAGCTGGTGGGAAGCATGGGCTCAGGACAGAGAGAGTCAGGATTTGGGGGCCCCGCATACACAGGCAGGTGAACAGAGAAATCCGAGACCAGACCCCGCTCATGAGCCTGAGGCTTTCGTCCCTCTGTCCTGTCTTTGAATGGTGCTTCTCAACTTGGCCACGCGTTCAAATCATCTGGGGGCTTTGAAGACTCCCAGTGCCCCGGCCAATGAGGTCGCACTCACTGTGCGTGGGACCCCGCATCCATATTTGAGCATCCCCAAGGTGATTCAAGTGGCCAGCTACGGATGAGGAAAGTAGAAAGGTAGGTTTAAAATTGTGGGTTTAAAAACTCAACTTCATTAGATTGTTGTTTTCATTATGAAAGAAATACAGACCTGCTGTAGAAGTTCAGATGGAGTGAAGATGTGGATAGAAGAAGATGTACCCGTTGCCTCATTGCCTCACGGCTGCTGCAGACAGCAGAGCCTGTGCCCTATTTGGTGCTCCTTTCCTGGAAGGGTGGACGGGAGGAGGGCTGGCAGCCGGGGCAGGGCTGTGCCGCTGAGGACACCCAGGATGCAATGTATTCTGTGTCCCCAGGACTGTGGCAGGCTCAGTGAGGGCTGCACTCAATAAACGTTTGTAGGATCAGTGAATGGGAGCAGGAAGGCATGAATTCATGAAAGCAGCCCAAGACACGGTCCCTGCCCTCTAGGAACTTACAAAGGGGCCGTTGAATAGGCATTACAATGACAATAATCGGACGGTGATAATAGCTCCTGCATCAGTGGCTCTGTATGTCTGCGCACGCAGCCCGGCAGCCAGGGAAACCAGGGAGGGTTTTTGAAAACTCTGTTTGGTAGCTACGGCCTCTCTTATCTTTATTAATGCCCAGCAAGGCACAGACACACTGCCCCCTTCTTGATGAAACAGGTAAACAGGAGCAGAGCAAAAACCAAGGAGGCAGGTTGCCAGTGGTACCCGGAGCCACCTGGGTGGTCACAGAAAGTCCAGTGCGAGTGGAGAAAACCCTGCCTCTCAGAGGTGGAGTTATTCTGCGGATTGTTTGCGTCTTTGCTTGTTTGACGTAAGTTTCCCAAGCTCTCCAGCCTACAGATAAATTAACTTGATCAGCCCCGAGCTCCTTGTCAATTAGAGCGTCCTCCTCTGGTAGTTGTGCTGGAAAGAGCAGGACAGGGGAGAGCTGGGGGCTTGTTTTATTGTCAACTACCCGTCCAACCTTAGGAAAGTTCCATAACTTTGACCTGCAAAGCAGGCAGCAGTTTCTGTTCTGTTTCCCTTGTCTGGTGGTTGTACAAATTCAGGAACATAGAATTCCTGATCTAAAGGCACCTTTTAATCCTTAGGTGTTTTCAGCCTCCATCACTTATGGGGCTGGGGGGTCACAGGACCCTCAGTCACAGAGCAGCCCATGGGCCAGGTGTACTGACCTCGGCTGGGCTGTGGTCTCACAAGCTGTGGAGGCAGGCAGCCGCCAGTAGACAGTAGGTCTTACAGGCGTACAAGGATCTCAAACAGCCTTTTATACCTGGAGCTTTATCATTGTGCCATTTTAATTCCTCCTCTTATTTCCCTCTGTCACTCCCAGGCACCCTCCTCGCCTGTGCAGAGAGAAAATGACCTTTTCCCGCGTGGCCATTTCTTTCTTTCTTTCTTTCTTTCTTTCTTTCTTTCTTTCTTTCTTTCTTTCTTTCTTTCTTTCTTTCTTTCTTTCTTTCTTTCTTTCTTCCTTTCTTTCTTTCTTCCTTCCTTCCTTCCTTCCTTCCTTCCTTCCTTCCTTCCTTCCTTCCTTCCTTCCTTCCTTCCTCCCTTCCTTCCTTCCTTCCTTCCTCCTCTTTCTTTTATTTTTTTTATCCATATCAAATGTGTTTGGGTGGCCTTAGGTAGTTAACGAGTAGGTGAGGAAGCTGGAGTGAAGACACTGACCCCCTGCCTACTAGCCTAGATTCCTGCCATCAAGAACACAGATGAACTGTGTTCTCTGAGCCTGCAGGGTGTCTGTCCCCATGGTGGCTCATGTTTGCTGTAGAGGCTTGGGTCTGGCTGCTTGTCTACATGCTATTTGAAGAATTGTATCTCAATTAGCCTTTACAATTTTAAAAATTATTTTACTTTATTTTAAGATTTCATTTATTTGTGGTTAGGCATACCACAGAGCTTCTCTGTGTACTTTTATTTCAGAAGTGAATTGGAAATCCCAGCTCATTTCTGAGCTTCTAGGGGAGAGAAGCAGTTGGTTAAAACAGAAGAAGTCTTATTGGACTCAGAGAGAGAAGACACCACACTTGTCTTAGCTCTGCTGATAAGTTGGTCTACGACTCACTAATTCTTCTCTTTGGTCCTCATTTTTCTCATCTGTAAAATGGGGAGACTGGACTATTCCTCCGGTTCTCAAGTTTTCTTTTTGCTTTAAGTAACTGGTGCTATTTTCAAATAAATTCTTATACAGAGACCTCAGTCTATAAAACTGGAAAAGGAGATATTTTATGACTTTAATAACTAGCTGGTATACTAGTTTAAATTGATAACACTTACTTATCCTAAAGTCAATATGATGATTTGATGATTAACATATAAACATATTGCTTTTATTATATAAAAAGTTACATCATGTTAAATTCGGCATACTATTTTTAAAAAGTTTTATTGGTTGCATAGTCTGTATAAAATTTTGATTTGCAGCCCTGAGCAGTTTCAAGTGATACTTTTTAACAAACAATCCGTCTGAAATCTCCAAGTCTTCCTCGGTGACAAGTAAGAGCAGGTAAGGCTGTATTCTGAGGCTGATGCCAACACACGTTCACGTGGTGGGGTTGCCAGTGTGCTCCAGCTCAGTGGGGTGTGTGTGTTACTTGCAATCCCAATCTCAAAATCATTTCTAGACTGTAAGTATAAGAATATAAAAAAAACTCCAAGCACATGTTTTCTGGCCTCCAAAACACATAGTACAAAAGCAAGGCAAACAGAAAAATATTAAGCCCCTAGCTGTCCTCAATCACTGATCGGGACAGAAAACATCTGGATGGAAATATAGAAGTGTTTTCATATTGGTACTTAATCTTCATATGAAGTGTGAAGTGTTAAGGCAGTGAACAGTTTTTTTTGTTTTTTTTTTAATCCTACAGTGATTAGGATCATGTAATGTGGCTCTGTGGATCCACTTCTGATGAGAGACCCCCAGTGTCTGCAACAAATCAGTGCAGAAACAATCCCGTTCTCCATCACCTTCCTGTGGACACTCACTCTCCTCCCTCATGCTATGGGAACAAGACAAAACAAAATACAACTTTGAATCACATAGCTTGGCGGGGCATTCTCACCCAGAACCCTGGGCCTGGCCCCTGAACACCTGGCTTGGTGCCCTTGCCCTTTTACTTACTCCCCGCAATGTTGACTTGGTACCACTTCTATTTTCAGGTACTTGGAACAAAGGACTCACCTCCCCTTGAGACTGAGAGTGGCATCGCCTGCCTTGTCACAGGGAGATGCTCCCTCCACCTGGTGAGGGGCGGGCCCGGCGCAGGAAGGACTTTGGGGCAGGCTTACCTCTGTGGTGCCGACGTTGCCCACGTGGATGCCCGGCAACCCGGACTCTGGAGACCCAGCCCAGCGGCCGGGCAGGAGTTCGGCTCTGGGAGGCAGGGGGGTGTGATGTGAGGGTGACTGTGCTTCTGCGTGGGCGGCTGGCACGGCGGCAGCACCGTGATGGCACGTCACGTGTGCCCGCGGCGTCTCTGAGTCCTGCGCCCTAGGTTGAGGTCCCTGCCTTGCCTTGACTGCTGTCCTGCTGGGTGAGCGGGTCTTCCTGCAGCCTTGCTGCTCCCTTGGTTGGGGTCCCCACCTGTTTCTCCAGGAAGCAGCTGCTTCACCAACTATTAGGATTCTTGTGTTTCAGACAAATGGATCCCGGACCTCCAGCCCATCCTTCCGCAGCTGCCGGGTGAAGAGGTGACCATTTTCTGGTGCTGGAGGAGGAACAGGTGGAGGTGTACATAGCGAGACTCAATGTAACATCACCTTCCAGGGTCATCTCAGAGATTTTCCAGGGGTTACTTTGAGCCATACTTGTGCCCTGCACCCCTGCTTTAGAATCCCCAAGCTGCAACTCTACTGTGTTCAGAACAGAAACGAGACAAGGTCCGGAGAGTCCCCAGGAGGATTGCCAGCATGTTCAACCCTACGCACTGCCTGGGCAGTGAGCTAGTTCAGCCTCCTCACTGGAAACTATGAGAAATTTTTCAGCTTGTTTAAAGGAAATGGTTTAGTTCGGCCTCGGGTGAAGCATGAAAGAGAACCCTGCTTTATCGTGTGAGTACACACACATGTAGATACACACACACATGTAAGACACGTATGGAATGTGAACACACCTATATGAACAAGGTAAGAAAAGGAGATTGGGCTCCTGGACATCAAACAGGCCAATTAAAAGAGGGTCCCCGGATACCAGAATTTTTCCAGAATTCCCCGTTTGTTGAAAAACAACAGGCGACGTGGGGTGTGGGGAGATGATTTCAAACATGTGTGTGCTTTGTATCGCTTGTGATGTGAGAGGTCAGTGTCCAGGGCGGCTCCGTCCTGTAGGACCTCTTGGGACGGCAGAGATGATCTGCATCTGCCCTGTGCAGATGAAGGGCCTCGGCTCCAGGAGACCCTGCAAGTGGGCTTTTATGTCTTCGATTACTGAGATTTCCTCCCTCTTCACCCAAGCTGAGTTCTGGACAAGCTCTGGCTCCCCTGGGGCTCTGACTCAGGCCAGCGGTCCTGTGTTGCTTCCCCTTTGGAACCTCCCTCTATAGCTTCGGCCGGGGCGCCCAGCCCCTCTGCTCTGCCAGACCTCTCAACGAGAGATGTTCCATAAATCTGGACTGCACCAGAGTACTGGACCTCTGCTAACAAGCTAATTCCAAAGAGGAATGACACTTGGAGCCTCAAGATTTTTGGGTACAATTTAAAAACTCAGAGGTGAGATAGTAGTGGTATTATTTCTGAGCAAATCTGGCCTCCCAGAACAGGCCCGATCACGTAAAGGATGCCAACGGTCGGTGGATGAAACCCAGAGCCCCCAGGACCAAGTCTGCCCTCCTTACAGGACCTGTGAGTCCCTCACCATGTGACCCCCTCCTTCTAAATCCGTCTCATCTCCCTCCACTCTCCTGGATGCGCTGCGCAACCCAAACTCCTGTTGCCTCAGAATGTCCCTCTTTACATCCGTGCCTCTGCCGGTGTCATCCCCGGGGCCGGGGCTCCCCACCTGGCATTTGCTCTCGGCATCACTCATCTGTGCCATGCGAGGCGGCTTGTGGCTCCATCCCATCAGCCATCTTGGGGTTTCTGGGTGTCTCCAGTGTCACCGAGCAGATACAAATGTTGGTGGTTAAATTCCAAATGGGAATTTCAAAGGCTGCCTTAGTTTCCTGAAAGCTCTGAGTAGAAGTTTTCTCCCTCTGCCTCCACCGCCACCCCACCATGTAACAGAGGAATAGAATGACTGCTTTGTTCTTCTGAGACAAACTTTTAAAAAACAGTCTTGCTCAGCCTGCCCCTATAAAAGGTTTATCTCCGGGGCTGGTAGGAGACATTTTAATTCCTTCCTGTTTGCTGACCCTTCTCCTCAAGGCCCCTCAGCGCCGGCCCCTCCCCGTGCACCAGGTAAGTCACCCAAGAGTGTGGGAGCCCATCTGTCACCTGACACACTCTCTTTACAGCCACTGCAGGTGGGGTGCTGGCCACCTAGACCCTGGGCGTTGCTTCTCGAACACTTCAAAAGGGTCCACCGTCTCCTCTCATAACCCACCTCCTTGCCTCTCGGGGGAGGTGTCTTCTGGCTCACTTGACTTTGTAACTCCTCTTTCTTCGTTTCCCATCGGCCCTTTCTTTTCCCAGCCCTTGACGTTGAGAACGAATTTAGGTAATTATCATTTTAGAATTTTGCGACATCGTTTGACATTTATGGAGAGCCGCACGTGTCAGGAATCATTAATCTCTGCAGGGAAAGTTCCTGATTTAGGCTTTAGCCCTAAGGTCTGTTTTGTCCTGATGGATCACCCCGAAGGTTTCAGAAAGTAAGGCACTGAGAAATGTTTCTGCTGGTCTCGTGAAGGGATTTCTGCATTTTGAAGAATGCAGTGACAAGAATAACCCAAGATGGAGCTTTCTGTTATAAAAGCAGTTCAGTAAAATAAATTCTCTTTTGTACCCAGGGTATCTCGTGATGTTCTTTACTCTTCCTGTGTGGTGGTCCTGGGAAGCCTTGGGGGTGTTGCATAGACAGGAACAGGGCTATAGTGGATGTTAACGGGAGAGGATTGGACTTACCATGCGTCTGGGAGCAGCTGGGGGAGTGAAGATTTGGAAGGGGGATGGGAAGATCAGAGAAGCCTCACCAGCCGGTCCATCAGAAAAGACAAGCATGACCGGCCACAGAAGAGGGATTGTGGTGGAGGAGTTTGGGGAAAGATCTCGGGGAAGCTGTTTCTCTGTGTAGCTACCACTCTAGGCACCCAAGGTGGTTCTTGGTCAGCAGAGTTGAGAGTCTGGAAGCTGAGCCAGACACGAAGCGGAACCAGGACAAGCCGAGCCCCACCAGGCAGCTCTGTCCATCGTCGTGTCTGTTTTATCCAACCCCTTGGTAACGGTGAGTGCTTTGCTTCTGCAGCTCAGACCTTGTGCAAAGTTCTCGTTGGGCCAACTCTACCCCAGAGCAATACAGGGGAGGGGATTCTGTAAATAATTCCCAGGTAAATTGAACTGACACAGCACAAACCACCACAGATGTGTTGAACCAGGAGAAGCACTTACTAGAAATAGCAGAGCCTGGGTGGAGACCAGGGCCTTTGTTGAGAGGAGCCTTCAGAAAAGACAAGAATGTGGAGCAGAGCTGGGTCTGAGGCAGCAGCGCAAAGCCAAAGCCATGGGTGTGTGTCTCCCCCTTTGCTGAGTGGAGCACGTTGAGGGCTGCCGTCGAGGCTGACAGCTGGAAGGCAAGCGCCTCTGGTTGACCGCTGGTGGTTTCTATTGTGAGACTGATCAGTGCTTTCCTGGGGTGTGGTTACAGAAGGACCCCTGGGAATGGCAGATCCCTAAGTATCCCGTCCCCTACTGCCCCACCGTGTGCCCTTGGTTTTTCACACCTGAACCCTAGACGCCTACCTCCCAACTTGTGAAGATTAACTGAGACGCACAGGTGACGTTAGTGGCGGCTATTATGATTATGTCTATTATTTTTGAGGTACTTAAAGAGAAAGGTCGGTGACTTTCCCAAAACACTGGCCACTGGCAAAGCTGGAACTCAAACCCACATGTCCTTATTCAAAGCCCGTGCTTTGTCCATTTCACCAGGTCCAAGAGTGACAGATGTTGTCATGTTCTGTCTGTTGTATCCCAAAGCAACAATAGAGTCACTCCATTTATAGAACAGGGTTTAAAGCTGGTTTTCCAGTGTTGAGAATGGATGACTCTGATCTTATCCATATTTTTCTTTTTATGCCCTTTGCAAATAGGCCAATGACAGCATCCATGAGAGAAAAAGAAAGCTTCCTTGGACTGAATAAGATGTCAAGCCCAAGCCTATAGCTCAGCCTCCAGGGCCGATTGACCCTAAGAGGGGAGGGTCAAGGCCCAGGGTCAGAGTGTGATGGATAGTGATGGAGAGAAGGAATGAGAGCTCCAAAGCAGGAATGGATAGGAAGGCTCGTCCACGGCACAGGGGAAGATGGCGGCCATTTCAAGGTTGGCGTAAGAATTATGGCTTTGGGCCTCTCAACATCATCTCCACACACCTTCCTGGCCTCTTTACAGTCCTCCTTCTCTGAAATATTCCCTGTCTGGGCATCCTGGGCTTTACTGACGTCTCTGATCACAGAGGAAACACTTTCACACCCAGGTCTTAGAGTCAGGAAGAAAAGACAACTACAGGTATAGGACAGAGAGGCTACACTCAGATGATTCAAGTTTCCTACAATTTCTCTTGGGTTTTTTCAATGGCAAGAATGACCCTTTTAGGCACCAGGGTCACCACGTGGTGGGGAAGACAGAGGCCCCCCATGTTGGGTGAGCCGGGGCTTCACAAAGGTCCCTGTTGAGTTTCAAGAGGCTGCAGAACTTGGTAAAAAAAATGCATCTTCAGCTTCAGTTTCTCTGGCATTCTCCTGAGGACATCTTTGGCAAGAGGCCGGGGGTGGGGCACCGAGGAGGGGATCAGGTCTGAGGACAGCTGCAGATGAAACTGTTGTTTGCAGAGGGAATGTGTTCCCAGCAGCATGCAGCCAATTGGACAGCTGTTTGGGGGTTCTTGGTACCAAAAACGGGAAAGAAAAAAGCTTTGCCTGTGAACCTGTGAAGACAGCATGGGCAAAACATCTGCTGAGCACGCAGAAGGCTCCTGGTGCCCAGCACAGGGGGTGGGGGGGAGGTGCGGGGACGAGGAGATCTGTAAACAAGGATGGAGCAGGTGGCCCCAAGCAGCCTGGGGGTCTCTTGTCCCTCCTCACCACCCATGTTTTAAGTGAGGACAGGGGGCCACTTTGGAAAGGCAGCTGCCACGGTCAAGAGGGCGAGGCGCCCACCGAAGAGCCAGCGCAGCACCGCGCCCTCACACTGAAGATGGATGAGGTTGTCAAGCCCCATCTGGGCGCTTCAGGCCGCTGAGGGGGCAATTGTGGAAGATGAGCGTCCGGGGCCTCCCTGGCAGGCAGGTGTTCTTGTAGATCCTCTCAGCATTTCACTGCCAGTGTCACCTGCCTGCAAAGCCATGACTCATGCCAGCGAGCATCTGAGGCTTCAACTCCACTTGTGTGACCAGCGGCCACTAGTCCCCTTTGGTTTAGAGAAGCTTCCACGGCGCCACACCTGGGATGCTCTACCAGCTGATCAAAGAGTAACCTCTCTTCCATAGAAGAGATGAGAACAGCTATCACAGTTTCCGATGTGTGGAGAGATCTTCATTTTCCAAAACACCTTCACGCTCTTCACCCCATCCCGTTGAATTCCCCCAGCCCCCTCTTGGGCAGCCATCATGAGCCCCACTGACCACAGGGGAAGCCGAGGGCCAGGGCTGTATGGTGGGCTCACATGGAGGGCCGGGAGGTCCAGCCCCAGTCAGGGTCCCCTCCACCCACATGGCAGCTGCGTGACACTGAGCCCTGCTCATCTCTGTGGGTCTCCGTTTCCTGGTCTGTTAGACAGAGGTGATAATCACCTATTTCATAGAATTTTCTGTGAGCTCTAAGAATTAAGTGTGAAGTTTGTAGAGTCATTCTGGGCACCAATAAGAGCTCAGTAAGTATTAGCAGTTTTTACTGTCAGTATCCCCTTCACCCTTCCCTGTCGAGCTTTCCAAGGACACAGGTTCTCCACCGTGTGCCCTCCTCCCCTTTTGACCGCTGTAAACCTGTGTCTAAGGCAGTAGCAGCTCTGGCTTCCTCCCCACTCACATGCTGCATCCTTTGGAAGTTCCTCCAACCAACCAGCATCCCCTCCAGGACATTAGACCTGGGTCCTTTTGTCCATCCCACCCCTTTTCTCCTCGACACTCCCCTGTCTGCGGTGGATGTGCCTTGGGACACGTGTCCTCACCACTACCTTGTAGAACCAGGAACGAAGATGTCCTGTAACATACCAATGGGTAAAACAATGAAACATCTTAAGGCCATTTAGTGAAGCCTGGTCTTTCGACTGAGCCTGAATCTAGCAGTTGGTTCAGAACAATGATGTCTTAGTCTGTTTGGGCTGCTATAACAAAATGCCATAGACTCGGTTGTTTAAACAATAGACATATATTTCTCACAGTTCCAGAGGCTTGAAAGTCCAAGATCAAGGTGTTGGCAGACTCTGTGCCTGTGAAAGCTCTCTTCCTGGCTTTCAGTATCATCACGTGGGAGGGACACAGCGAGAGGACAAAGAGAGAGAAAGTAAGGTCTCTGATCTCTTCTTACAGGGACACTAATCCCATCATGGAGACCCCACCCTCATGACCTCATCTAAACCTAATTATCCCCCCAAAACCCTCCCTCTAAATATCATCACCTTGGGGGTTAGGGCTCCAACAGGTGAATTTTAGGGGAACATGAATATTCAGTCCATAACAAGTGAGAATTATTTTACTTCAAGACACGGAACATAGCCCATGAGTTTGCTCCACTCGGCTTTCTCATCACTGGATGCAGAGACGCACACTCTGTACATGTCCAGAGATGATGGAAGAACCTCCCTGTTTGTGCTGGTCTCAAGATGATCCAGCTGCGGGGAGTGACCCAACACCTTCTAAACAGATGCACATCTTGGTTCCGGCCCACACCAAGCAGTGCCTTTAATTACGTACTTCCAAAGCGTTCATGAAATTCTCCCCCCACCAGTGTAAAAGCCTCCCAAGAGCCTTGTGCAGAAGAAAAGGGTTTTGCCATCATGGCTCAGGGATTGAAATGACCAAGTAGGATGGGTAAGTTCAGGAATGGGAGAGAGGTAAACTTATTTTTAATAATTTTCCCCCCAGGATTATACAATGAACATTTTCAAATGCAAGGAAGAGTGGGATGAGCTTTTCCGTGAACACCCATGCGCCCACCACCCAGATCCCACGACTACTGGCATTCCCCTTTACTTTCTCACACACCGTCTCCCTATCCACCATCGTTCTTGATGCATTTTGAAATAAGTTTTACATACCCGTGCATTTCACCCCTGAACATGTTAGCATGCATTTTATTATGACTAGAGTTCAATATTTGTTTGCAGTTTTTTAAGGTAAAAATTTACCTGTGGTGGGAGGCACTAACCCTGCATTTACCATTCACTGAATTTGGATAAATGTAGGAATCTGTGTAAGCCAAGTCCCTGTCAAGGTGGAACATTTCTAGCAGCCCAGAGAGTTCTTTCCTGCCCCTTCCCAGTCTATCTTGTTGTGAGTCATTTCCCAAGGCTACTACTATTTTTACCAGAGGTAAGTTTCTTCTGCCTTAGAACTTCATATAATTGGAATCACACTGTATGTAGTCTTTTGAGCCAGATTTCTTTCATTCTGTGTAATGTTTGTGAGTCATTCATGTTGCTACGTGTATCAACAACCCCTTCTTTCTCTTGCTGTGTAACAGTCCAAGGCTTGGATGTACCATGTTTATCCCTTCACCGCTGATGGACACTTGAGCTATCCCAGCCTGCTGTTATGAACGGGTTAATGGTTTTAGGTTTATCGTAAGGATCTTAAATGGTTGGCAAACACCCCTTAAACCCATCGCAGGTAAACTTTCAAATCTGGATGTGGCACGAAAATATCCAGAATATATGTTTATGTTTGAAATGTTTCTCTGGGGGCTAATAGAGACAGAGAATAAGAAATTATCCTCCACTTGACTATTTTTTTTTTTGGCCGTGCCACATGGCTTGTAGGAGCCTAGTTCCCTGACCAGGGATTGAACCCAGGCCCCCTGCAGAGGAAACACAGAGTCCTAACCGCTGGACCACCAGGGAATTCCCTCCACTTGACTATTAAGGGAGAAAATTAGGAAATAAGTCCTAAGAAATAAGAATAAGGACTTATTTCCTAAGAAATAAGTCTTTCTGTGGGGAAGGTAATTGCTGCAACAAAAGGCACAAGAGTATACTTTCTTTGTGCTTTTTTTAAAACTAGGGAAAATGAAGTCTTACTTTTTAGCTGATTTTTTTTTTTTTTTTTTGCAATAAGAATAAAACATTAGATGATTTTCCAAAAGCTTGTCTAAAGTCGTGAGTGGAGATCAGAATGATGCAGGGTCCCTCTGCTGTGAGGGTCCGTCCTTAAGTCAACAGACAAGGCAGACTCCACCGTGCTGCTGGACCTGGGATGCATCCCAGAGGGCTCCTTCCAGGGCGGGCCCTATCTGTGGCCCCTGCCCCTTCCCAAGGGCATCTCCCACCCAGAGTCTAATCAACACTGAGGTGCAGGCCGGCCTCCTTGTCCCCGTGGGAACCACTTGGAAGGCCAACTCATGGGGACAGCTAAGGCTTTGGGGGGCTCCCTCTGCCCAGGTGTAGAGCTCACTCCTTAATAAACACCCTGCTAGTTTCCATCTCAGTGTCTGCTTCCCAGGGAACCCAACCTGCAATGTCTGTATAGCCAAACGTATCGTTAAAAATCCCATCAGAAGAGGCCCCCCTTGAGACTGACATCGTCCCTTTCATTGGCTGCAAGGGGCCAGTCTTCCTGCCATTGGGATAGATAATGGGTCTTCAGCTGACCTGGAGTACCGGGCGATGCATCGGTTTGCATTTCAGGGCCATTGTGTATTCAGGGCGTCTTCCCAAAACCCAGGGTGAGACACGTACATCCTGAGAGGCACACAGACCTCAGGGGAGGGGGAATGAGAAAACGCAGATTCCCCCCCACCACTCACAGAGGGTGTGGTCCGGGGGGCAGAAGGGGGGTCGGTGCTGCAGTTTTGACCTCGTCTCCCTCCTCACTGCCCTGAACACATCCCTGAATCTGCTTGAATTCCACTCTGCTCCATGTGGAGAAGGACTTTTTTGACCCTTCTTGTGCTCAAGATTGGTGCAGAGAGGACATGGGGAAGAAAATACTCTCCCAGGACAAACAGACCACCTTCGGGCTGTTAGAGTCGGATGCGAGGGTGGGGGGCATCCCAAACAACTGTGTTTCCCAGGATTTCATGTTTCCAAGTGGTTTTTGGGTTTGGTTTGCTTAGTTTTTAATGGGGGATGTGTACAGTACCATCAGGGTAATCTCTCCTTTTGGAAAGCTGTTAGTAACTTGATATTGTAACTTTGAACATACTTGAAAACTGAGGAATATGCAGGAAAAAATATATAAAACTGAGAATAGTGGGGGACGGGAGTGGGGGCAGAGGTCGTCAAAGCGGAGCCCCTGGAACCACACCACTGGTGGTTCTCCTGCCACCCGCCTTAGGGTCTCCTGGTAGGCTGGTTAAGACACAGATGCCTGGGCCCCCAGCAAGAGTCTTCTGAATGAGTAGGTCTTGGGTGGAGTCTGGGGATTTGCATTTCTGAGAAGTTTCTAGGTGATGCTCAAGCTGCTGGTCCAGGGACCACACTCAGACTCACTGCCCGGAGGCTTGAGTTGCTGCAAGGAGCTTGGCTGCATTGAACAGAACGCAGAAAAGTGACCATGCAAAGAGAGGTATCAGGACCCTAGACACACTATGAACACAAATAAATAAAGGCATTTACTCCACTTCTGGGCTCTTCATTCCAGAACGACCACAGCCAAGCCAAGCGAGCTCCCCAAGCTCTGGGCAAATGAGCTCCAATGGGGAAGCATACGGCCCAAGTAGGCACAAGCAAACCCTTTGCAGGGGACCCTTCCAGAGCTGACCATGGCTTTCTTGCAGTTTTAAAGTAAACTCCTTGGACATCTGGGTCTTTCGGAGCCTGACTCTCCATGTTCGAATGTGCCTGCATTGCAAACGGAAGGCACCAAAGAGAACTGCGTCTCCTCTGAGAAGCGGCATATGATTATCCTGTGTTTAATGGTGTCCATGACTAGGGCTCTGCTGATAAGCCGTGTGGACCTCAGTCGGCCTCAAGTGCCAGCCTCCCTTCTCTCCCTCCACTTCTGCTTCAGTGAAGTCTGTCCTGGCTGCACACCCCTGCCCATCGCCCTTTGGCTCCTCAGAGGTCACTTGCAGACAGCTCTCCTACACAGCGAATGCTTCCTCTGGGGGGCGGGGGTGTTCTCTGAACAGAGGGATGTGTGCCCCTGTTCGTGGGGTGCTCAGACTGCCAGACGGTTTGTACCTCCAGGAGCCCATGGAGGGCAGGAGTTGGTGGGCAAATAATCCAGGTGCCTCCCAGGTAATCGCCAGGCTTCACAGCAGTAACCTGATCATCAACGCACCCTCCCTTCCCTTTTTCACTTCTCTTCCCCTCACCCTGCTTCCTGGAATCACATTCCAAATAAACCACCTGTACTCAAATTCTTTTTTTTTTAAACTTATTTTTTTTAATTTAAAATTTTATTTTATTTTATTTTATTTTTATTTATTTATTTTTGGTTGCATTGGGTCTTTGCTGCTGTGTGCGGGCTTTCTCTAGTTGCATCGAGTGGGGGCTACTCTTCGTTGCGGTGCGCGCCTTCTCATTGCAGTGGCTTCTCTTGTTGCGGGGCACGGGCTCTAGGCGTGTGGGTTTCAGTAGTTGTGGCATGAGGGCTCAGTAGTTGTGGCACACGTGCTTAGTTGCTCCGTGGCATGTGAGATCTTCCCGGACCAGGGATCAAACCCATGTCCCTTGCATCAGCAGGCGGATTCTTAACCACTGTGCCACCAGGGAAGTCCCTGTACTCAAGTTCTTGATTTAAGTGTTGCATTTGGGGTGAACTAAGACTTCTGTCTTCCCCCCAGGAGATGGGATGAAGCACACCACAGATCCATCTTTCTCTATGGATTGAATCCACTTCAACAATGACAGGAGAATGTCAATATCAGTTAACATCAATACATCATCATCAGTGCATCATTCGACCTCCATCATTTTCCCCAAATGACCATTTAATTTCTGGTTAAAACTTAAGTCAGATCATTCTGCCTCCAAAATAACAGAATATTTTTCTCTTATGCTCCCTGCATACGTTGAAGTATATTTGGTTGAATGCATGCTTAGCCAACAGCTTTGCCCCTTGCAAAGACGAAGACCATGTTCTACACCAAATGCACATAGTAGAGGAAGAAAGATGGATTTTTATAGCAGCGTCCACTCTAACTTTACCCACAAATCGGTGGTTGATGAGACTGTGATGAAATGGACAATGTAGGGTGTAAAATTTGGTCATGCTCCCTGGACAGAGAGCATTTTAAAAAGCAAAGGCTGATTATACCACAGGCCCTGCTCATTATGTTAAAACTGATAACACTATTTGAATTGGATGCTCTCCACATTCTAACGTCCAGGCGTTCTGAAATCACCCCCTTTTCCTCTCTGTGGAGGGTTCTCAGATCTGGGGCAAAGCTCTACCAGGATGCCAGGACTTGGGCATTTCATCCTGTGGCAGTTAAGTGCTGCCCTCATTTTCCTCTGGTGCTGGATTTATTTGCGCTGTGTGACTTTTCTCCTGAGCTGGTTCTTGGTGGCTGGAACCATATTGTCTCTACTTACATTCCCTCCAGAGCTAAATGCTCTGTAGTGCATAGTAGGTGACCAAGAAACTTGAGAGGGATTTAAACAGTTTCCTTAAGAGTAAAGCCAGGCTGCAAGACGCAGGGTGCAACATGGAAGAGAAACAAAACACAGAAAAACAAGCAGTGAGCCTGCCTAAGACATGGGTCGCACAGTCTAATCTTTCTGGGATTCTAATCATCCCAATCATACATCGGTAGTTACAGTTCGAAGATGAGGAAGCAAAAGCCGGTCAACTTTCACTTCCTCATCTGTTAAAAAAAAAAGGATGGCAATAAAATTTGTCATTCTCCAGTATGCCCTAGATGTTGTAAAGACCAATTGGATAAAATCTTCAAAGGTATTTTGACTCTGCCCAGGGAAGACATGGGCACACATGGCAGGACCATGTTTTGAGGCTAATATCTTTCCTGACAATGTCTTCATATTCGATCAACTGCCATCAGTAAGACTGTCATGTGCTCAAGTCCTAGAAGAAAGCTCTGCTTTTTAATGACCCCAAACTTAAAAATCTCTGTTCCTTTGTAAGCCAGGCTTCAAAGATGGGCTTTTGATTTGCTTATTTTCAATTGTTCTTAAAGGACAATGGGACATTCATGGTTTATATCATGTTTTCAAGGGGGCTGTCAGTGATTTGACTGCACGAATCCAAAAGGCATTTTCAGCCGGTTGGAGGCAAAAGCAGGGATGTGGGGGGCTTGATATCTTGTTCCTGGGAAGGAGCAAATTCACAGACTCAGAAGCCAGGGAGTCTTAACCTGGTTTGCATTTACTCTAACTCCAGTCTTTCGACATCCGAGCTGCTTACTTTTAAGGCTGTTAAGATGGGATTTTCCGTTAAAAAAAAAAAAAAAAAAAAAAAAAAGCTGTTGGGGACACTTGTATTTTAGCTGCTGAGATGGAAATATCACAATATACCCATGGGTGAATGTCTCCGCTAAGTTTTGGGAATATCATGCTGCTTGCTGTTATACCAAAGTAGTTCATCCCTGGCCCGCGTTAAAAGAAACCAAAAACATATTCAGTTTTAGCTTTTTTGTTTTGTTTTGTTTTTCTGGTTGGGGGAAAGATAACACATGGGGTCGGGAGGGTGACAGGCTTTCCTTACCACACCTCTCCCAGCCTGGCTAGCGGGGCTCCCACGGGCCTCAAGGTGGGAGTCTGGGAACAAGCCCAAGGGGTGTTGGGGTGGAGGGCAGCGTGCAGGTCGGGCTCAGGCCCGTGGGCCCAATGAGGGGAGCTGGGCTCTTTAGTACCTGGCTGTGCCCAGCACCCCCCATGGCAAACACGGCTATCAAAGCGCTGTCAGCACTCCGGGCCAGACAAAGAGAGGCGCATTAATGATTAACTCTGCTAAAAGCTCCGCTTTTGTATTCCCATGGTGCCGGGCCGATCTGGCTGCCATGTGACCGGCCGGGCCATTTTCTCGCAGATCGGGGAAAGCTGGTGTGCAAACACAGGTGGTGGCGTGTCGCCCGGCTGTCAGGGACAACGGCGGCCAGCAGCAGCTATTGCTGCCCAACGAGCTGCTCTGTTTGCCTCCACGTTTGCTTCCTTGGTGCCCTTCCTCTCTAAGTCGAATGCCGTTTTGCACTCATTTTCAGTTCTTCACCAGAAGCGTGAAAAAGGGGGACAGGCCCCCACGCAAAAATGGGCAAGGCAGCCACACAGCAACATGGCTCTGGAACCCCCAAGAAGGTTTGGTGACCAGACGCACGGCCCGGGAAACTCATTAAAACCTCCCAGGTCTTTAATTCCCGGCAAGAGCAAATCTATTCCGCGCAGAGGGAATGACTTGAGTGATCCTGAGCGAAGAGATGCCACCACAATGACGTCCCAGGGCTGCCAGCGTGGCCCCTGGCTGGCCACCCTGTGTCGTCTGGCCTGGAGCGACCCGGCTCTTTGGAATCGGCCGTGGCACTTGTATCCACCGGACAGATGGTACAAGGACAGGGTGACCTTGCTTGGTCCTGGTTTAGAGTCAAGGTCCCTCTAGCGGCACTATTTGTCGAAATGCATTTCTTCCTTGGCCCACATCAGGCTTTCTTTTTCCTGTTCAAATATTTATGTGTGTATTTTTGCACGCGGCTTCAACTGCTCCCAATCACACCAGCAGCCATAAAGCACAGATTATCAGCGCGAGGTGATAAAGGCCCTTTGAGTCAACATCAGAAATGAACAGAAAATGAAATAAAGTTATAAAAAGAGGACAGCATAAATGTCTACAAAGAGGATATCAGTTTGCAGATATTCAAGCAATTAGCTACCATAGGAAAGACATTTTATCCAAACTAACAGTACCGCTAAAACGATTACCAATGTTTGATATTTCAATATAGCACTCTGCCGGATTCCCAGTTAAAGGAAAAAAAAAAAAAAAAAAGCCCTGTGAGGTCTTTCTACTTGAATGCTGTTCCGAGGTGGTGAATGCCAGCTCAAACACAGCTTCCGCACTGGGGTGTGAAGTGGCGTGTGGGGTGGGTGTGTGGTGCCACTTTCCACAGAATGAATGGGAGCAGCCTCTGGCCCCAGATGGCTCCACCAGGCTACTGTAATCTGTTGGTGGTGTTTTTTGGGGGGCCGGGGGCGGGGTGGTTTATTCCGCATACTTCCCCATTGCTCCTAAACTTTGATTTGTTTTTCAGAACATGATACGGTTACAGGTCCCCACTCGGTACAAGCACCCAGTGTGGATTTCAGTGTCAGCAAACAATTTTAGGGAATGATTAATTTTTTTCAGGTGATAAGTAATTGGTTTTCCCTTGCAAAGGCTTGCAGAAGGCTGATATCACTGTTTCCTGAATTACTTAGGACACAGAAATCAGAGGCAAACAAAAACCCTCCAGTAGCCAAACAAGAAATAAATGATTATGAAGAGCACATTGTAAAAGTGGCATAGAGGAAGTTTCTCATGGGAGCCGAACGGAAAAATCAGCTATTGGTATATTCCCAAAAGCTTTTCGTCTCTTTGTGTTATTTAACCATCTAAAAAATATCATGGCATTCTTAAATTCTTTATAAAGTTAAGGGTGCAGATAAAGTATCCTACAGCATCCACAGATCAAACGCAAATAATAATTTCTGATAGATTTTTGTCCGAAAACTACCCTGTCACATGTCTACCGAAGTTTTCAAGTTATGCATTTTTTGAAAAATATGTAAATACGGCACAAATTTCCAAATGACAAACAGAAACGAAATGCATAGGAACAATGATAATAATGATAACACCTTTAGAAGATGCTTACCCCGTCCCAAACACTGTTCTAAGCACTTGCCATGTGTTTGCTCCCATGACCCTCACAATAAACCCTAAGGTACGTGCTGTCATTATCTTATCCCCACTTTACAGAGATGTTAAGTAACTTGCTTAAGGTCACACAGCTAGCTGCAGAATTGAGCCTGAAATCCAGGTAATCGAGTTGCCAAAAAAAGATAAAAGTTAGTCTCCCTACCACCTCTGTGTCCCAACCCCTAAGGGCTCACCAGTATATTCTTCTAGTTCATAATATAGGCACGTATAAGTATGTAAATATTTTAAAACACACATGGTGAGCAACTGTGTTTTAAAATATTTACAAATTTACGGTTCAAACCAACTGGGGAGTTTCTGAATGATTGTGTAAATCATGCCTCAGAATCCTCTTTCCAAGGGTGAGAAGCTGGGTATTGACCGACCAAATCCCCGCTCGGTTTGACTAGTGGCAACTTCTGTGGTGTTGGTACCTCTGAGCTTCCAGCCTGCCCCCGACGCACCAGAGAATCCTTTCAGGTAGAGAGAGGGTGAAGTCTCCTGCATGTTTAGATCCTTTGGCAGGTGACCCCTGGGATAGGGCCAAGGTACTGATGGGTGTGCTACAAATTCCTAAACCACTGTAAACATCGAGAGAGGAAGAGTCTAGCCTTTCCAGGTGACTGTCCTAGAGGATTCTACACTCACTTCAATAGATGTGTTCTGGTTAGTTTTTAAAAAAATAAAAGACTCTCTTTTATTGTCATGCCCCAAATTCTAGCAACCTTACGCATACGGAGCCTGTGGCTGAGGAGTAAGTAACGTGTCAAGGGCAGGATGCCTGTGCTCCTGCGGCTGGTTCCTGACAATTGAGCCCATGGGACACTTGTGGACAATGAGCTTCTCAAGGTCAAGATTCAGGTTATTTCACGTGTCCTCACACACCAAGACCTGATTGTAGAGCCACTGCGTAAGTTTGGTTCAGTGAATGAGTGAGTGAACTTATCAGTGAATGAATCTTTGTGTGAACAAATAAGCAATGTATGACCAGTAGGTACTGGGAAGAAAAGGGCAAGAGAAACATGGAAGATGTGGATGAGAAAGGAAACCCAAGACTGGGTAGAATGACACCTACATTCAGGAGACTTCACCATTCTTGAGGGAGGCCGCATTTAGAAGGCCAACCTCAGGAGCATGTAACAGAAATGGAACTTCCCTTCTTGCCACTCTAATTTTATTCAAATTTATAACTAATTTTAAAAAGCATGGACATGATTTATTTCTTGCTTCAGCAGTTAAAATGGACGCTTGACCTGCATATTTAGAGAAACCAGGCTGTAAGGGAGATATGAAATCTCAGGTCACAGGCTGAAACCTATGTGTATATAATCTTCTTTTTTCCTTAAAATATTGGCAAATATTGAAAATTGTCAGTGTTTGTCTGTATTAAAAAAGGAGAAAGACCTCAAATCAATAACCTAAAGGGTAACAAACTAAGTGTAAAGCAATCAGAAGGAAGAAAATAATTAGGATTACAGTGAAGATAAATGAAATAGAGAATAGAGGAACAGTAGAGAAAAGAAGCAAAATACAAATTTGGTTCTATGTAAAGATCAACAAAGTCGACAAACCTTCAGCTAGACTGAGCAAAAAAAAAACCAGAGAGACTGAACAACACCATAAATTCGTGGGATCTCTGACATCTACAGAACCCTCTACCAAATAACAACAGTATGCACATTATTTTCAACTGCTCATGAGACATATACTAATTTTGACAATATTCTGTGCCATAAAACGAACCTCAAAAATTGTATAAGATTTGATATCATACAGAGTGTGTTCTCTGGACACAGTGGAATAAAAGTAGAAATCAATAACAGAAAGATAACAGGAAAATCTTCAAACACTTGGAAACTAAACAACACACTCCTAAATAATGGGTCAAAGAGGAATTCTCAAGTCAAAATAAAAATGAACTGAGTAATGAAAATACAACATATCAACATTCGTTGTACACAGCTAAAGCAGTCCTGAGAGGGTAATTTATAGCATTAATTGTACACATTAGAGAAGAGTTAGTCTCAAATCAATAATATAAGCTTTTACCTCGAGGACTTAGAGAAAGAATAGAAAATAAATCCAAAGCAAACAAAAGAAAGAAAATAATAAAGATAAAAAATCAATGAAATTGAAAATAGAGAATAGAGAAAAATCAATGAAAAAAGCGTGTGTTCTTTGAAAAGATCAATGAAACTGATTAAACTCTAGAATGCTGACAAAGAAAAAAAGAGAAGACACAAATTACTAATATCAGGAATGAAACAAGTGGTATCAGTACAGATCATGCACGCAACAAAAAAAGAAAAAGGAACTGCTACAAATAACTCAACGCACATAAATTTGACAAATTAAACAAAATGAGCAAATTTCTTGAAAAACACAAACTATCACAATTCACTCAATGTAAAATAAATTATTTGAAAAGCCCTGTAACTATGAAGGAAATTGAATTTGTAATTTAATAACTCCCCCACAAAAGAAATCTCTAGTTCAAGATGGTTTCACTGGAGAATGCTACCAAATATGTAAAGAAAAATTAATACCAATTCTACTTAATCTCTTCTAGAAAATAGAAGAGAGGAAATACTTTCTAATTCTTTCTAATTCAAGCTGGTACTACCCTGATACTAAAACCAGACAAAGACATTTCAGAAAGAAAACTACAAACCAATGTCCTTCGTGAATATAGACAAAAAAATTTTTAACGAAATATCAGCAAATAGAATACAGTGACATATAAAAAGAATTGTGGACCATGACCAAATGGGATTTATTCCAGAAATGCAAGGCTGGTTCAAGATTTGAAAATCAATGTAATTCACCCCAATAACAGGTCAAAGAAGAAAAAAATCACATGATCATATAAATCTATGTAAAAAATGTACTTGACAAAATTCAATACCCATTCATGGTAAAAACTCTCAGGAAAATAGGCATAGACAAGGATATCCTCAACTTCATAAAGACAATTTACAGAAATCTACATCTATCATTATACTTAATGGTAAAAGACAGAAAGCTTTCCCCTAAGATTGAGAAGAAGGTAAGAATGTTCACTTTCACTGTTCTTATTCAACCTAGCGCTGAAACTTCTAGCATGTGCAATAAGTCAAGAAAAGTAAATAAAAGGCATACAGATCAGAAAGGAAGAAGTAAAACTACCTCTATTTGCAAACAACGTGATTATCTACGTAGAAAATCCCAAGAAATCTACAAAAATTCTCCTAGAACTAACAAGTGAATTCAGCAAGTCTGCAGGATGAAGATAAACACACAAAAATTAACTGTATTTTTACATACTAGCAATGAACACCTGGATGACAAAACTAAATTACAATACCACTTACAATTATCCAAAAAAGGAGAAATGCTTAGGTATAAATCTAACAAATCAGATACAGGACTTCAGTGCTTGCAACTGCATAATACTGATTAAAGAAACCAATAAGATCCAAATAAATGGAGAATACATACTGTGTTCATGGATTGGAAGACCCAACGTGGTAAAGATGTCAATTCTCCCCAAATTCACTTAGAGGTTTAATGAAATTCCTACCAGAATTTCAACAAGACTTTTTTTATAGCTATAAGCAAGATTATTCTAAAATGCATATGAAAAAGCAAAGGAATTAAAGTAATTTAAATGACTTTGAAAAAGAAGAATAAAGTGGGAGAGATCAGTTTATCAAATTGCAAGACGTATTTGTAGCTATAGTAATCCAGACGCTGAGGAACTCGCAGAGGGATAGACACAAAGATCAAGAGAACAGAATAAAAAACCTGACATAAACCCACACAAATATGCCCCAAAGAGTTTTGACAAAGCTGCAAAGTCATCCAACAGAGCAAAGAGAACCATTTCAACAAATGGTACTAAAGTAATTGGACATCCATAGGCGATATATGAACCTTGACCTCAGTCTCAAACCTTAGAGAAAAATTAACTCAAAATGGATTATGGGCTTAAATAAACATGTAAAACTATAAAACTTTTAGGAGAAAACATAAAATAAAATCTTAGGGATTTAGCATGAGGCAACGACTTCTTACACTTGATACCGAAAGCATGATCCATAAAAGGAAAAATTTATAAATTGAACTTTGTCAAAATTAAAAACTTTTGCTCTGTGAAAGGCCCTGTTAAGAGGATGAAACCACAAGCTACAGCCTGGAGAAAATACTTGCAAACCACTTGTCCAAAGAGGACTAGTACTGTAGAATATGTAAAGAACTCTCAAAACTCAGCAGTAAAAAAACAAGCAATCCTATTAAAAATAAAATGGGTTTGAAGAGACATTTCATAGAAGATAGAAGAGGATATACAGATTGCAAATAAGCATGTGAAAATTAATTGGGATTAGGGAAATCATTAGCCATTAGAGAAATGCAAACTGAAACCACAATGTGAAACAGTGACAATACTAAATACTGGTAAGGATGTGGAGAACATGAATCACTTTTAGATTTCTGGTGGGAAGGTAATATGCTATAGTCACTAGGTAGGTAATATAGGTAATATAGTCATATAGGTAATATGACTATATGCTGTAGTCACTCTGGAAAACAATGCAGCAGTTTCTTTGAAAGCTAAACATGCTACTGTCATATGACTCAGCAGTTTTATTCCTGGACATTTATCTCAGAGGAATGAAGACTTGTGTTCACACAAAAATCTCTGCACAAATATTTGTGGCAGTTTTATTTACAACAGCCTAAAACCACAACAACCCAGATGTCCTTCAATAAGTGAATTGTTAAATAAAAAGTGGTACATCTGTACCATGGAATACTACTCAGCAATAAAAAGGAGCAAAATGTTGATACATGCAATGCTCTGCATGCATTTCAGAGAATTATGCTGAAGAGGAAAAATTCAGTTTCCAGAGATTGCACACTATGTGATCCCATTTATATAACATTCTTGACATGATAAAATTATAGAGATGGAGAGCAAATTAGTGGTTCCCAGGGGTGAAGGAGAGGCTAGGATGGGAAAGACACGGCTTTACCTATAAAAGTACAACAGGAGGGCTCCTCGTGGTGATGAAAGTGTTTTATATCTTGACTCCATCCATGTAAATATCCTGTTGTAGTAGTTTATAATTTTACAAGACATTACCTTTGGCTAAAAGGTACATGGAATCTCTTCATATTATTTCTTACAACTGCATATGAATCTACAGTTATCTCAAAATTAAAGGTCGGAAAAAAGCACTTTTGCTCAGTTTTCTAAAAAGGATGACTTTTACGTTTTTAAGCCAGAAAATAACTGCAGAAAAACACAAAGAAACAATTGCAGCCAGTGATCTTAATGTCACCCACTGGCTGTCTGTGGATTCACAGGTGTAGCCCCAAAGCCATCCTTCCACATCAGTCCCCTGAAGGACAGACAACCAAAGTTCTCTCCAGAACCAAAACAGATGGCAAGTAAGAAAATGTTAAATTTAATTGTCACAGCAATTTGTGTGGAAAACAGTAGGTTGGGTTAGCACTATGTGTAAATAACCATGAACAGACCCCTTTAAACTATGTTTAATAAAAAAAAAAAAAAAAAACTTTTCTCAAGATGCACAATTTTAAAATATAATGTAATCCACCAGTTGTATAGATTCAAACATCACATTATTAGCTACAGGAATGGTTATCAACCAAACAAAAGATCAGAGAAAGAGTTGGTGGTGAATAAATACCTATTTACCCACTTATTTCTCATTTATACCCCTCCCCCACTTCTAGATTGGAACTGAGGCAACCTCAAATATGAAAACTTTCACAGACCATAGTGACTCTTCAGTATGCCTTTTGTAACTTGCAGATCAAGCCAATGTGGTTGGTTTCTTTCTCTAGACCTGACTTCCCATCATTGGCAAAAAAAGAAAGAAAAAACAAAGCGAAACTTCAAAACATGGAAGGTTTGTTTGCAGCCTATTTCCCAGGGCAGGCATAATGTAGGCATCTGGAGTAGAGACCTGCACTTGGGCAAAGCCACTTTCTAGAGCCCTTAGGCAGCTGCGGTGGCCCCCGCATCTCACTTAGCAACCGTCTTGCTCCCTGATTGGCTCCCCTGGGCAGAGCATCTGCTAATCCTCAGATCTGCTCTGGAGGGTAGCGACTGGCCTCTCCTTGGCAGAGGGGGTCCCACACCTCCCTGCATCCCGCAGTGCTTCATAACCACGGTAGCACTTGGGGTCTCGAGCCCCACAAAGGTTTGAGTTCCCTAGAGGAGCCTGCACCCTTTGTGAAAGTGTAAGGAGGGAAGTGATATGGCGTTAGTCAATACGCCCAGTGATAAATGTTTGTCTTGAGCAGAAAGCAAATAAGGGCAGGTTAGCCAGCCTTTTATTGCCTGCAGTGTGGTCAGATCTACTGTCAGCTGGTGGAGCCTTTTCCAGGTCATGTGGCTTAAAAGTTTAACAACCATTTTTCTGTCTTTTCTTTCTTTCTTTTTTTTTTTTTTTTTTTTTTTTTTTTTTAGCTGAAGTGCTAAGGATGGGTAGGAAAAAAATTTGCCAAGTCTAGCATTCATTTCCTTTAAAAATGTCATGAACGTGTTTTTTTGTTTGTTTTGTTTTTTTTTCCCAAAGCGTACGTAGGACCAATATCGGAAAACCTGTTTGTCTTAAGATAAGTTCCCAAACTCCCGTTTGCACATGGGGAGAGGGATTTAAGACTAGCGTAGACTTCCCCAAGAAATCTCTCCTGTCTCTATCCTTTGGGGCCCCTCTTCACCATGACTCTCAAACTTTACAGGACTCCTCTGGAGGGCTGGTTATAATACAAATTGTTCAGTCCTGCCCTCAGAGTATCTGATTCAGTAAATCTGTTTTGGGGCCCAAGAATTCACATTTCTGACAAATCTGCAGCTGATGCTGACGCTGGGTCAAGGGACCCTACTTTGAGAACCACTGCTGCGACCTGCTGTTCTCATGTTATCCAGCTGAGCGGACTTTGTGGTTGGGTCTCGTATTCTGAGAATGAGCACATGAAATCTCCATGTTTTTCTGAGCCGAGGAAGAATTTCTGGGACCAGAGGAAAAGATGGGAGGAAGATCCAGGACGTGGCAGCCTCACAAAGTCAAAAACTAACGATCACAGACAGAAACTGGAGGCAGAGTGGCTATCAGCAGAGGAGAAGGCTGGCACCGCCAGACAAATGAGGCCCCAGGGTGGTGAATATCCCTTTTGAGGAGCCCCTAAACTTTGCAAGGTTCAATAAGAAAGCCAACGCATGCCCTTGACCATGAAGGCAAGTAAATTCTACCTTAGCCCAGGGTATACAAGAAGTGAGCAGGACGGCATTAAAAAGTCAGGGAATTCCCTGGCAGTCCAGTGGTTAGGACTTGGCCCTTTCACTGCTGTGACCCCAGGTTCAATTCCTGGTCAGGGAACTAAGATCTCGCAAGCCATGTGGGGCGGCCAAAAAAAAAAAAAACCAAAAAACAACCGCTGGTTGAAATCATATTAGCTTATTTAGCCCAGAGCCCTCTGAAGCAGGTTGTTACCCTTATGTTAGAGAGCGGGAAATCGACTCAGCCAGCTTCACCCTGCGTGGATATGGCAGAGCAGAGATGGAGTTCAGGTCACCAGATTCCCACTCTCCTCCATACCTTGAGATGGCACATTCTCCCTAAAGATTATGATCAACCAAAGGGCATCTGCTGTCATAAATAGTGGCTTTGGTGTATCCGGAGGGATTCCTAGGATGGGAGAGGAGAGCTGAGCAGAGCCAGCTTCCATCAGAAAGCAGAGCTGCTCATTGACTTGCCATGGTGGGGGGAGACAGCTGACTCCATACAACTGTGTGGACAGTTGACAAGTGTAAGGGATGTGACAGGCGAGTGACCCAGTATGGTCACTTGGCTGGTTCCTCTCCCCCGGAAGTAGCCTCAGAGTTGGAGACCCATGTGCAGGTTTATTGCAAAGCATTCTCCAAGGGGCAGGAGGGCGAGGAGGGGTCGGCATGGGTCCTGAGCTGAGATGCAGGTCCCAGAAAGCCTCAGTCGACCCCTGGCAAGTTCTGAAAGTGGACGACACTTCAGCACTGACCCTGGGGAGGTGAGGAGGCAGGGCCTTTTTGTCCCCACATGGATAAATCACTGGATGTGGGGCTTCCAGGAAGAGAAGGTGTGGCCTTGGGTGAGGATGCTCTCTGATAATTTTTTTAATTAAAAAAAATAGAAAGATCCATTACAGAATCTGGTCTTGATAAAGGGAGCTGGTGCTGCCAGACTGATTTTTCATGTTCCAAAAGGTCTTCATGCAACAGTACAATTAGAGTTGACCTCAGATTTTAGTTCACCCTGGAATCGGCAAGCCAAGGGCTAGAAGAATTTCCCTCTGACTTAGAGAAACATGAATAGTCCTTACTGAAATTAGCCATATTGACATCTTTAGAAATTACCCTAGATGCCTGTGTCAGGGCTGTTCTTATTCCTTGACATCCATCCACCTCTTGTTCAAAGTCATATACCCCGGTTTTTAGCAAGGTGCTTGGCTACTCATGTAAAAGACTACATTTCCCAGCCTCCCCTGGGGCTGGGTGTTGCCATGTGACCAAGGTCAGACCAATAAGATACAAGCAGCCACATTGTGTGGTCTGTTCCCACCTGAAAATGGATGTAGTTTGCCATCTTGCATCGTGAAGACCAGGGCTAAAGCTTAGACACAGTAGATTCATGCTGCAGCAAACGACTGCAAGGAATTTCTGGGGTAGAATCTGGATTTTACATCTGAGCGATATGAATGTCTTTCTTGTTTCAGTCCCTGTTACTTGTAGTCAAACCTTGACCTAAGTAATACAAATACATAAATGATTTTTGAACAATGATTTTTCTGTGTGTTTGTTTATTGGGGGGACATGAGAATGGCCCCTCCCAAACATACATAGGACACACATACACACGCGTATACAAGAGAGGTTGGTGATTCCTATTTACCATTTGGAAGACCTATTTCTTCTTTCAGACTTTTTAATATCTATACTAAATACTTTTTTTTTCGCTATGTCTAGCACACAATTTGGAAACAGCAATCTATCATCATTTATGTGTTAATTTCATTCTACATAAATGACACTTCGAACAAAGTACATCCCTGCAGTATGTGGAAAACATATGGGTTTTGTCTGCCAGGGGTTATTAACTTCACACTTTCCATCTGGAGCCCATAAAGGATCTGTTCTCCGAGATAGTAAAGAGCCAAGGTCACACTAAAACATCACATTTGCAGTGAATAAGGAGGCCTTCTGATGTTTGAAATTAGGAGTTACCACTCCTGCTATAATTCTGAAAAGACACAACACTGCCTCCTAGTCTCCCATTTGCACAAAGGCATTGGCGTAATTACTACCTGTGTGTGTGTGGAAATTCTATGATGGGTTATGACGCCTAAAAGCCATTTGAAAAACCACTGAGATCCAGAAAGTGGTACTGAATCGTCATCATCTTATCAGTGACATGCTAATTAGGTCTCTGTTATTAGCAAGTGTCGGAAAGAAACAAGAGCAAATTACCAATATGCCTCAATGCTCTCCTGCCTGTCCATTCTAATGGCAGCACACTTTGAGTTTTAATCTTTGTGTGACACCTGGCCTGGTGGATAAGGAGTATTCTTGCAGAAGTAAAATTCAAAAAAAAAAAAAAAGGTAAATCTTATGTTTTAGGAAAATTTGTAAGAATGTGAAAGCAGACAGAATGGAAGAGAGGTTTAGTAACCCAGCTTTGGAGCTTGCTAGATTGGGTCCACCTTCTGCTTTACGACTTAGCGGCTAAAGTGGATGCTAGTTTCTGGGGAACTTGACCTTAGACAGTGGTTTTGTGATGTTAGGCCAGTTAGTTCTCTTTCTGTCTCCTCCTGCGGACTGCAGGCGATAACTGTCTTCATTTACTGAGGCTGTTTTAAGGTTTAAACAAAACAGTGTGTGTAACGATGAGCCTGAATTTGGAGTGCAGTCAATGTTACCCAAAAGGGGGGCTCCCAGGGGAAGGGGGGGGCCGCTATTTTGTCCATCTCTGTTCCAGTCCCTTTCCTCTTTCCTTCCAAGCACGTACGGCAACTCATGAAGTCAGCTTCACTGCCATTTGTTCATGGCCCTCACGGGGTTATGAATTCCTCATGGCAGAGACCACGCCTGGGGTGACCAAGGATCCCAGCTTGCCTGGGACTGTTCCAGCCTCAGCAATGGGAGTCCTGCACGTCGGGAAACCCCTGTGTTGAGCAAATCAGGATGGTGGTCGCACTCACCTCTCTTTCATGATTGGGTCTCACCATCTCAGCACGCTGACTGACCGAGGGAAGATGGTCACTAATACCTGATGACTGAGTATTGACGAAGTATTGACCAGCGAGCACCCGTGACATTTCACAACATGCTTTTTGGTCTGTTTTCGGGAGGATAGTGTTCGTGGGACCCCAATGTAATCACAAGAGTGGAGAGAGGCAGACAAGGAGCATTCAGAGGTGGATGTGACGGAAGACGGGCTCAGAGGAAGGACTCAACCCCCCTGCCGCTCCCTTGTGGCTTTGACGAAGGACAAAGAGGCCACCAGCCAAGGTGGAAAGGGCCAGGAGAGCGATTCTCCTGAGGAAATCCGCCCCCACCCCCCAGCATCCAGAAGGGAGAAATAATTCTGTCCACATCCTGTCTTTGGCCCCGTGAGACCAATATTGGTTAGACCACTCACAGAAACATCAGAAAAGAAATTTGTGTTTTAAGCCACTAAGTTGGTGGTAATTTGTTACAGCAGCCATGGAAAATGAATCCATACCCCTTTCAGAATCTGCTGAGAGTCATACCCACTTCCCGCAAAGAAAAAAAAAAAAGGCACTCAATTTTTGGGACTTCCCAGACAATGAACTGCAGGTGAAGGATCCCGGCTCAGAAGCCAACAGCTATGTTCCAGGTGAAAAACAAGACACACTGAACTTCAAGAAAGACTCACCTCGCTGGCCTCAGAACACACGATCACTGTGCACGCACTACAGTGTTACAAAGCAGGGATGGGGTGAAGGTCACGGCCATCTCGTGGTACTGAGATGCCCTGGTCCAGCATCCTGAGCACTGGTGGATGGGGAGGGACCAGCTCTACAAGCTCCTGTTTCCCTCACATGCAGGGCCTTTCAGCTCAGAATTCAGGCTTCAACTCTGAGAAAAACACTGCGCTGGGCAGTGGGAGGGCTTGAAAAGATGGAAAAGGTAGGGTTTTCTCACGATGCCCGGTCAGCTGTGATGGTGACCACAGGGCAGGGGCACTGCTGTCTGTCTAGAGCGTGCAGACAGAGGTCAGATCAGACTGGAGGGAGCCCAGGAAGGCTTAGATAGGGTCCTTCCTGGGGCATCGTAGGCACAGACCATGGCTGGAGCAGAGGCCCAGCCAGAGATTGTTGGACCCCCATGATTACTTCTCATGCTTCCTTCTGGGTAGGTTGTGCATAGTCTTTAGCGGTTTCATGTCAGCTGATGTGGCCACAACAGTTTTCTAGTGTGCACCCAACCCCAGCTGGAAGTCTCCACGTGGCTTCCTGGCCGTGGGGCAGACCACGTGCGTCCTTACTAACGGAGGTCACGTGTGCAACCCGTCAGGTCTGCTCCAGCTGTCCCAGCTCCTGGCTCTGCAGGGTACAGACCTGGCCAGGCACACCGTGGGAGCAGAGGTCAAGCGGAGTCCCAGGAGCAGTTGTGGCCCACCTGAGGGTGACAAAGCACAGGTGAGGTCTGCCATGTCCTCTAAGAACTCATCATCTGCAGCTCTTTCTGTGTCCAAGGTGAGAGTTCACGTGCAAGTGATAACGTGTTAAGATTGTATCCCTAGGGATGCTGAGGATGGGGAGAAGAGGGGCAGGAAGGGAGGAAGCTGAGTGGGGTTGCGATCTTGAAGTTGTGCAGAAGGTAACTTCAGCCTGAGCCCCCCCCCCCACCGCCATGCCGGGACTCTGGAGAGTAATGTGTGCCTCAGAAGTTACCCCCCTCCCCGCCCCGCCCCAAGCAAGGTGCTGTGCTTTAACACGGCCAGCCTGCCCAGGGGTGTAAACTCCCAGGTCCTTCTGCTGTCTGCAGGGGTGGGGGGAAGCGTTTCTGGCGGCTGAGGAAAGAGCCTAAAGGAGAGTCTTGGTGCTGCCATTTCTCCCTAGAAACGAGCACACTGACCCTCTTCAGTTCCATGCACCATATACTCTGGACACTGTCCTTGGGCCTGCGTGAGTGCACAGTGCCAGCTCTCGGGGATTAAAATCAGTGCAGACCTCCAAGCGTCTTGTTTCCCTAACTTGATTGTAAACAACAAAGCTGTTGTTTGTTGAAAGCTGGGAAAAAATAAAAGATGGGTGTGATCAATTAGTGGTGTCCGCCAGGTGTGGATTCAGATGGCAAATAGGTGTGATTGATTAGTGATGTCTGCCAGGTGTGGCTTCTGCTGGCAAGATGGATGTGATTGATTAGCAATGTCTGCCAGGTGTGGATTCAGTGGGCAAGATGGGTGTGATTGGTTGGTGATGTCTGCAAGGAGCCTGGGACTGGGGAGAGTGGGCCCTTAGACCAGGTGGGTTCCATCCCTGCCTCCCTCCGAGGTCAAAGGTCCTCAAGCCAAATTTACCTTTTAATCCCCATCTTTCGCTCAACTTGTTGGTCAAGAAGTCCTTTTCTTTCTTTCTTTCTTTCTTTTTTTTTTTTTTGTGAGTCTCCCTCTCCCTCTTTCTCCCCCTGCCCATTTTATCTCACTTGGGTGCTTATAGGTTTTTATTCTATAAACACTTCGCAGTCTTTGTGACATGGACTCATTCAGGACATGTTTACAGTACTTAATGACATCTCCCGGAGAGATAATGAGAATGCCTTTAAAGGTTGGCTTTCTCCCTGCCTGCGGAGGGCCGGCTCACCAGGCCTTCGAGATGAGCGCTGGGGGTCTGGCAGAGCGGAGGGGTGGGGGGAAATTGACTTAATTTCTTTTCACCACAGGAAATGGAGTGTCTGGGTGATCTGACCTAAATGCATGGCCTAAAAACCAATTAATTCTGAATTGTGAATTTGTGAGCGCATCCAGCTGTGTGCGGAATTCCCGATGAGGCAGACAACGCGTACCTGGCTTATTTGCAGAATGTGAAGATTTTTCCACATAAACATACCTGACGGTCCATTATTAACGTGCAGCCTCAAGCACAAAGCCCCTCAGCTCCAGGCCCTGTCCATTGGGGTTCCCACCCTGGCCTGATATGTGGGCCCTGCAGCCTCAGCCTCCCCTTGGGCCCTGGGAGGCTGCCATCGGAGGGGCCTTAGTGTCCCTAGACCCACACGGACTTCCCACGTGGCGGTCCTAAAGTTGGGGTGCGGGTATGTGGGTGCGCTGTCCCTCAGGTGCAGCTCACGCCCAGCTCTCCTTCCCTGTGGCCTGGGGTTCCCACTGCCCTGCATTTCTCCACCCTGTTTCCTCTGCCTGTTGGGTTAACTCCAGTTTTATTGTATTCAGTTTAATTCACCTCATGTTCACTGAGGCCATGATGCATGTGACCCTGATTTATTTGGGGGGAACAAAACTTAACCACGCAAAGAACCTGCTTCAGGCCCAAATAAGACAAAGTTGGGAGGGAAGCGAATAAGTGTCACAAAGTCACATGTGGTGACCAAAACCAGAGCTCTCAGCAAAACGCCGCGAGACACAGGAGGGAGATGGCAGGGCGTGCGTGTGCAGTGGGTGGTGCGTGTATTTTATGTGTGTGTGTGGTATGTATGTGAGGGTGTGTAATGAAGGTGTGTGTGTGGTGTATGTAATATACGTATGTGTGATGTAGCGGGGTGTGAGGTGTGTGCATAGTGTATGTAGCATGTGTGTTGTGTGTGTTGTATGTGTGTGGTGTGTGTGTGATACGTGAGGTGTGTGGGGCGTGGTACATGCGAGCACAGATTGTGGTGGTGATGGTGGTGGGGTGTGTGCGTGTGGTGTGTGTGTCTGTGGGGTGGGACCGGGATCACGGAAGTCTTCATGGAGAAGGTGGTGTCTGAGGAGCAGGTAGGATTTCTCAGAGAAGGGGGCACACACCACATGCAGCACAGGGGGTGCCAGGGGGGAAGCGGGGGAGTCAGCGAGGTGAGGGGCTCCGAGTGGGGAGGACTCCAGCTGGCAGGCAGGAGCTGGGGGCTCAGGCATGGGGGGGTGGTGATGCTGGGTGCAGGGGAAGGGGAGTGAGGGGCGTGAGGGGAGCTGGAGGGATGGGAAGGTGACCCCAGAAACTTGAGATGGGGCTGCAGACATGGCGAGGGCACCCAGAATGGCCTCTCTCCCCAGGGCTCTGTGGCTTGGTGTCCCTTGCAGCCCCACCCTGGGCTTTTCTCCCTTGTCTGTGGGCTGGGAAGCCCCCGGGACAGCCCCCTGACAGTGGAGGAGGGTCTGGGGGTGAGGCCTTTGGAGGGCAGATCCAAGGCGATCAACTCATCCTCGTTTGTCCTGGACTTTCACGGTTTTAGCACCAAAAGTTCTTTCTCCCAGGAATCCTCTCAGTCGCAGGCAAACCAGGACAGCTGGTCACCCCACTTCCCTCCAACACACCGTCCACCATCACAACATACTATGTGCTTAACGTGTGTCTGCAATTGTGTGGAGGGGGAGCTTGAGCACACACTTACCCCCACCCACCATAAGTCATGGGCTGAAGGGTTGAACTGGATCCCCACCAAATTCATGTGTTGAAGTCCTAACACCCCAGACCTCAGAATGTGATCTTATTTATGGAAATAGGGTCATTGCAGGTGCATTTAGTTAAGATGAGTTCACACTGGAGCAGCTTGGGTCCCCAATCCAATATGGCAGGAGGGAGAAAGCCATGTGAACACGAAGGCGGACATGGGAGTGCTGTGTCTATAAGCCAAAGAGCCCCAAAGAAGGCCAGCAAACCACCAGACGCTGGGAGGGAAGCCTGAAACAGATCACAGCCTCAGAAGGAACCAGCCCTGCCCACACCTTGATCTCAGACTTCTGGCTACCAAAACTAAGAGACCTTGCATCTCTATTGTTTAAGCTGCCCAGTCTGTGGTACTTGTTACAGCAGCTCTGGCAAATCCATACACCCGATTTCCAACAGTCCTTTGCTTGACATCTCACAAAGTGTTATCCTTTGAAAATTCCCAGGAAAAAAAAAAAAGCACATTCTGAGAGTCCTGAGTGTTGAGATGAAGACCTTTTCATGTATTAAAATTTCATTCAATTAAATTTCATTTCAATTTCACCCCTCTTGTGAAAACAGTCAAGCAAAACCGTTACGGATCCAACTGCCTTCTGCAGACCTTCATTCCACATGAAATCTTTTTATGGAGCTGGAAAGGCAGATGTAGGGATGGGGCAGGGAGCAGGCATGGCAGGAGGAGGACAAAAATGAACGCAGAAGCAGCAGCGTCTGCTGCTGGCACACGCTCTGTCTCCCAACCAACTCACAGGGTTCTTCCTGTCTGTCCTCTGCAGCCCACGGATGGGAGGGGAGTTGACTGAACCCCGGGTCATGGGCCGACCATGGGGAGGCTGCCAGACTGTGATGTGGCCTTGACCAAGGCATCGTAGAAAGGGCAAGAAGAGAGGAGGACCAGGGCCAGTGGGCAGGGCACAGCCATGAGGCTTAACTCTGGTCTTGTGGGTTTGTTTTGCTTCTTGCTGTTGAAATCCCAGGAAAGAACCTTCGTATGCAACTGATCACCTCCACTGCAGTCCCTTTACCCCGGCCTGACCCAAGGCACATGCCCCTGAGCCCCAGATTTCAGCTGGGTGAATATCAGCTGGACTCTCCCCTACTCTCTTGTGCCAGGAGAACACTTTTTTTCTGGGGGGGGGTCTTGTTTGAGCCTCCCTGATCCTTCCCTGCCTCCTCCCTCTCTCTTTCTTTTTGGAGGAAAACCCATTTCAGAACTTCACTGAATTTACCCAAAAAGACCCAACTAATAAATTCCTAACTCAAAAGATTAAAGACATTTATGTGCAACACACAAAAGAAAAGTCTTTTACATCAGAGTCCTGATGTTTGTATAGCTTAGCCAAACAGAGAATAATGGCTGAAAGACAAGGACAGACACAGACATTTCTTGTTTTCTAAAACTGGGCTCAATTACTCAAAAAATATCGCCTGCTTTGTTGTTTTTAAATGCTTTTATCTCTTTCTGATTTATGGCAGTTCCCTGTATAGAAATACATCTCTCCTTAACCACCTTCGGCAGGTGTATCCCTTTATACACAATCCCCAGGAGCTGGATTCATCTGTCACCTGCCCTCACTCAGGGCCAGAAGCCTTCATCATCTTTTTGCTCTGTGACCAAGTCAGCCGGTGGGTCTATTTCATCATAAATATTCAATTCTGTGTGACAACCAAGGACAGAAGAAAAAAAGGAAATCTGATGGATGTTGATCAGGATCTGAATTCAGAGAAAAGAGAAAGAAACTAATATTTATTAAATATCTATCTGAAGACCAGCTCCGGGGGACACATTTTCATATAATATGTATGTATGTATATGTATATGTATATATATATGTATATGTATATGTATATTCTTGGAAAAACTAAGTGTGACTTTGGGCAAGTTACTGAATCTTTTTATGGTAAATCATCTGTAAAAGATGGATGCATTAAAAAAACTAGCTACTTCATATGACATCATTTTATATTTATTAAGTGATTGTGGCTTTTTCTGTCATATTTCCCATGACTTGCATTTTGAAATATTTCTTTCAAACTCTTCAATCCCATTACCTAGAATATGCTTTGAATTTTGTTGAACAAATAAATACATGCATGACTAAATTAAAAAAGAAAAAAAGTTCTGATGGGGGAAGCCCAGTGGTGACCCCAAGGGATAAAACAGAACAAGTTGCTTCCTGTCTCCTCATGAGGAACAGAATTTTTTTTTTTAAGTTTTGCTTTGTTTCTTTCTTTGCTTTGTTTTTTGTTTTTTTTTTAAGTTTTGCTTTGCTTCTTTAGAAGTTTTGCTTTTGATTTCTTAAACAAATCACCTGAATCATTTTACATATAAGTGTGTTATAAACATGCACCCTAAAATATAATAAGACATCATGTAGATGGTGTTGTGCAGACTTTAGGTGAGAGTCAAAGCAGCATAGCGCCATAAAGATGTTATTTATTATCTGGTGCAAAAGAGACCATGGAGTTTTCTGCAGGAATCTTGAGAGAAGGGAGTCGTCTTCTACTCAGAAGAGTCTTTTCCAGCTGTTTTCCAGGTGAGTGTTCTGAAGCAACACTGCCTGGGGGAAGCAGCTCCTTGGCTTTACCAAGTTTGAGGAAGAGAACACTTGGTCTCGGCTGAGTCGACAACTCCAACAGCCTTCACTGACAATACTACGTTTTTCGGTTGTGATTGTGAACTGCTCTGGAATTTCTGTTTGAGCAACTCTTCTGTAATTGGGACCCTCTCAATTTATCCATGTTAGATGTAGAAAATCATACACAGGAAACATTCTCTTACCCTAGGAAGGCAGCAACAGAGCTAGGAAATGACAGATGGATGGAGAGAGCTGCTTTTTTAATAACTTGAGCATCCGTGGGGAATCCGTGTTGGGATCACTCTGCTTTTTGTAGATGAGCAAACAGATGATGTGGCCTCCCTTCAGGGTCTGACAGTGAGGGGCGTGGGACACCCTGCCAGCACATCCTCCAGCTCCAGCTCAACCACCTCAAGGAATCCACAGAGAGGCAGAGAGCTTCTAGGAGGCAAATCCTGCATGGTTTCATTCTTCATTAGTTCCTGCAGAGTAAGGCTGGGGACCATGACTTGCTTTGTGTCTGCTCTTGGGGTAGCCCTTATCTGAAGGTGGCATTAGAGAAAACCTGTATGAGGAGATGGACCTCACAGGAAGCGTGTCCTTGGGACTTGACATGTGCTTGCCCCTCTCTGATGCAATCACCTAATCATAGGAGTCCCTTCCTTAAAAGAAGACGGGGTTGCTTAGGGGAAGGGTTAATAAGACTAAACCTTTGCCCCACTATACAGACTTGGCTGAGCCCATGGAAGAGCTTTCAGTCAAGGGACTAAACTTGGAACTTGACTGACAGGATGATATGGAAACCCTTCCAGGTCTTCTCAAATATTCCTTCAATACCTTGACTTTTCTGTGGTTGGAACTGACAAACAGATCTTTGTAGACCAAAGGTTGCAACTCTCAATGTAATGCGAAGTTGGATGAGAACTTAGATATCAGCCGTTCTCAAACTCTTTGATCTTGGAGCCTCTTTACATTCTTAAAAATTATGGAACATTCCAAAGAGCTTTTATTTATGTGGGTTACATCTATTCATAGTGATATTTAGCATATTAGAGCTTGAAACAGAAACTATAAAAATATTTATTAATTCACCTTGAAATAATAATAAACCCATTAAATGCTAACACAAATAACCTATTTCTTACAAAAATGACTATCTTTTCCTAAACAAAAATATTAAAGGAAACGAGTGGCATTTTTTGCATTTTTGCAGCTCTCTTTAACATATGGCTTAATAAAGACACCTGGTTTCTCATATCTGCTTCTGCATTCCATTTGTTGTGTTATGTTATTTGGGTGGCAGTGTGTGAAGAAAAGCTATTCTTATACAGATTGTCGTTGGGAATCAAGGGGTGTTTTAGTAGCCTTTTCAGATCATTGTGGATATTCTTTTTTGATGCCATGCCAAAGCCCAATAAAATGTAGTTTCTTAGAGGTGAGTTGCAATGTGACTTCCAGGAAACTTGGCATATTTTTAAGCTTATGAAATTTCCCTGTTAAATAAAAGGACAGGGGTCATTCCAGTGTTTAAGGTGCAGGTCTGGTGGGTCTAGTGGTATATATCATGAAGATCTTCTCCACCGCTGCTTTGCTCAGTCTCTCCCTCGGCCACGCCGAACTCAAAGTTTGTTAAGTGCTTTATTGACCAAAATGAGACGTGGAATCAGTTGGGAAGAGCCCAAGCTTCGTCAGCCTCTCACCTCATTTACCCCATAGTTTTTAAAAGGTCGGGGCAAAACCTTTCAGGAGTCTACCCAGAAACTGTGCTGGTTTCCCTAACTCTGAAAGAGTTTATTGCTGCTCGGTGGGGACAGAATGAAGAGCCAACCTCTGGTTGGTTCTCTGGGCAATAAGGGAGCATCTGAGTGATGCCCAGAAGACAATAAAGGTAAATATAATTGTACAATAAACACAGTGGCCTTCACATGCACTCTCTTTGTGAGGGAGACAGCTGTTCTCGAGCACCTGCCCGGGACTCTCATTTACTGCCGTCTCCAGCCTTTGCCTGGACCCAGCTGCACACAGTGAGGGTTGGGGCTGTATTCCATTCCCTTCCTTTCCATCCCCTCCCCCTCCTCGCTTTGGACCACTGTTCCCCAACCTGTGTGACTGTGTGTAGATGGGTGTGCTCACGGGACCGTGAGCTCAATTTCTAACCCTGCCTTTGAGATTTGTCTGAAGCAACATCGTGAAACCCGAGGGAAAGAAATTTGCAAGTGGCCATCCATCCCACCTCAGAACACTGGTGGCGCATTTCATGCCTCCTTGTGCCACAGGAGATGAGCAAACCAAGGACAGATGTGCTCTCAGGCTCCTGTTGGCTTGACCTCATCTCTTCACCTACACCTCACCTCTTCCCTCTATATGGGAAGCCCGTAGAAAGTCACTGCTCATTGAGAGGATTTGACAAATGCTTTTTCCAGCTCTCTTCCCCGCTAAGAGGTCAGAACACCCTGCAACATTCAGCAGAGCCCTCTTTCCAATGGTCTTGAACAACATAGCAATCGTGCCTTCTTTCTTTTTCCAAAGATCCCAGAAGCTCTACCTCATGTTTTCATCACAGAATATTTCTTTCTTGTTCTGGTTTGTTTCCAGGAAAGAGACCTCTCGGTTCATACGGTTTTAGTTCCTGGGGGACATGCTTGCACAGCTCTGTAGATGGACCTCCTGGTAGAGACACCTTCTGAAAATGACTAATGCATCCCTGAATGGCTTACCAGCTCTTTGCTACCCCTGAACTTGTGCAGATTTGCAAGAGACACATTTACCTTAAAATGCAATGAACACAAGTCCGTTTACTTTGGGTTCATGCCAAGAAATTAATCTAACTTATTTGCAGGTGAAATAACTTCATGTTCAGGCCAATGAAGATCTATTTTAAGTCTCTTTGTCTTTGAAGGGTAGAGATGTGATTAGTGCTCTTTGCTTGGATACTTTGAACTTGAGGAGGCCACTTTGTCAGCATATGTCCCCAAGGGAAAAGGCCAGATGCTGAAACACAAGGCTTGAGCCTTAAAGGTTGGAGTTCACTGTCCAGTGTGTGCTCAGGTCCATGTGTCCCTGTGTTTGGGAAATGATCTCAATTGGTAATTAACATCTCTCCCCAAAAGATATTTCCAGGAAGAACAGCTAATACTGAGCAACGGAGGCTAGCCTAAATTTGAAAAGTTGTTTGTGCTGTGCTTTTCTGAGAAAAACCAAATTGTCAGTAGAACTGTCCTTAGAGAGCACTGATCAATATGTCCTCCAAAGAGGGGACGGTCCCCATCAGGAGGTGAGGCCAGGGCAGATGGGAGCTGGAGAGAGGCATCTGCAGGAGCCCTCGGGGGCACGCAAGGTGGTCTTTGGTTTCATATCTTACATTTGCTGGTTATCCAGAGATGTAGCATTTTAATTTAAGGAGCCACACTGAACATCTTCTGTGTGTTAAGAGACTATTTAAAAGACTCTTGACCCAAACCTGCATCTTGTGGGAAGGGGTGGGGAGCCAAGAGGTCAAGGAAAGATTCCGGGAAGACGGAGCCTCTAAGTTGAGTCTCTAAGGATGAATGTCGGTTAGCACTTTACATGGTGCCAGGGGGTTGGTTTCCCTAAAGGCAGATACTGAACCAGGGACTTGAGGACCAGACATTTTGGGAGATGATCCTGGGAAGCACCAAGGGGGAGCGGAGAGATGAGACCAGGAAGGGTGGGGAAAGCAGCTAGCAGAGGGTTTGTCTTCTTCAGTTACTACGACGCGGGGTTGGGGGGGGGGGCGGGGGATAGAGGAGGTGGCTAGGCTCCGTCCTTCTGTGGCCTCTGGGAGAGAGTGTGGAACATGCCTCGGAGCTGCCCCACCTGGGGAGACGGAGTGGGGTGTGTGTCCACCACCAGCCGTCAGCGATCCCCTGCGGAGCTGATTTCCTGGAATGCAGACCTGGCCCACGGGTCAGCCCGAGCCCTGAAGGCCTGAGTCTTGCAGATCACTGGAGCTGGAGGATGTCACAGGCACGCACAAGGGAACGGCTGCTCGCTGGCCCAGGACACATGGCATCTCCTGGAGGGACTCAGGACACATGGATCGCAAGCCATCCCTGGCAGAGGCGGGGAGCCAGAACCCCTGAGCTTGAGGAATTCAGAGGGTTAGCTAGGATGGCAGCAGCAGAGCTGGGTGAAGCCTGATTTGGTGAGCAGAGCCCACCTTACAGTCTCCTGAAGTCTTTCCTGCCTGCAGCTCTCCGAGGCCCCGGGGAAAGCTCTGGGATTGGTTTTGGATGGAACTCAGTCCAGAATGTCTTTAGTATCCCCTGTCAGTGCATCTGCATCTGCCTCAGGCTTTATATGTACCTGTGCCTGTTAAGTTCATGGAAAAATTGATGGGTTTTTTAGGAACAACAGGGACTTGACTGTGTTTGGTCTGGAGCAAAATAGCACCTTGGCTCCAGGTGAAGGGCTGGCATCCTGACCACCAGGTGCCCCCGCGCACTGGGTTTCCATGAGCAGGACCCATGTGCTGGTCAGCCCACTGTCCTCCTACCTGTCCCTCAAATGTACCAGGTGGAGGCCACCACAGGGCCTTTGCACCTGCCGTTCCTTCCTCGGGAACATCCTGCCCTGGTCATTCAATGATGCTCCTGCTTCCTGGTCTCAACTGCAGGGCCTGCTGCTAGGAGAGGCTCCTCTGCTCTGCTGACCTGAAGGCTCCTTCGGCCCCTTGCTGGGTTCTGTTTCCTTGACAGCATCTCTGCCTGCCTAATGATGTATCCGTATGCTCTCCTGCTTATCTTCTGTCTCCTCCTCTTATCAGGGGCTTGGCCTTGGTCACATCGTGTGCCCAGCCTTTGGGATACACTGTGGAATGAATGAATGGCCAGCAGGGAGTGAACGAGTGAATGAATGGGTGTTCAGCCCAGCATCTGCCGCCGGGAGTGCCCCGTGGGTCAGAGCATTTCTTTACATGGGATTTAAAGGAGGCCCGTGCAAAGTCTGCCACAAAACCTTGGCCTGATTTGGGGTTCATCTCCCTGCTAGGGACTGTTTCCCTTCATTTCGTTTCCTTCCTGAGCTTGCGAGCTGAAGATTTTCTTTTCTGTGCGATTTTCCTTTCTTTCTCTCCTGGCCTTTGTTCCCGAGTGCTCGGGGCTCCCTCCCTGCAGCGAACTGTCAGCAATGATTGATGCTAGGTGAACCGCTCCCGCTGAAGTTTTTGTGCTGGTGTTTAGTTAGCAGGTTTAAGTTTCATTTAATCCTGCGGGAAGGTCCTGGATGTGGGCTGGAACCCCCCAGCCCTGAAAAGGGCCCCGAGGCTTGGTTTGCTTTGGATAAGCCCTGAGACCTTCGATTCTTCCTAAAGCAGCCGGGCCCACCCACCAGGCTGCCACTGTCTCTTCTAGGAGATCTGGTGAAACTCCTTTAGCATCTGTTAGCCTCTCAGTGGCCTAGGGAACTCTTCCTGCAGATGGCCTCCTGCCCAGGTAAACCTGCCAGGTCCACCATCTGCTTTCCACCGTCGGGGCAGGGCTTTGGGGGCGACAGAGTCCCCGGTCCTAAGGAGGTGGACGACCAATCGGCACCCAACACCTTTACTGGTGCCGAAGCAAAGAGAGAGGGAAGGTGAGGGAGCCCTGTGTACAGGTGGGCCTGGGCCAGGGTGTGGGCTGGTGGGCACACCCCGGAAGAGGTGGGCTGCTTGAGGTCACCCTGCCTGGCCTGCTCACGGGCATTCTGTCACCGTGGATGCCACTGGGCTTCCTCTGGCCCTGGGCATGCAGGAGGGGGTGTTTGCAGATCCAAAGGGCCGCTTGTGTAACAGCACACAGGTGTCATCTTGGCACACATCTCCAACTTGGGGCCAGTAGAGGGACCATGGGCACTTTTAAACTAGCAAATATCAAATTATTTTTAAAATATCGGTTTCATCCATTGCTGGTGCGTAAAGCATACACAGAATTCGCATATTGGCTAACTCAGCTTGGGGCTGATGTAGGAAGACAAGAAGAGCTTTCAAGTCAGGTCCTGTGATTCTCTACATCATATACCCATGTAACAGGAAAAATTGCCATTTATCCCACAACCACCATCTGTTAAATTCCTTGGACTAAATGGAAATTCTACTGATTCTGTTCTGCCAAATGTGATGGTGTGTGCAAGTCCAGGCTGGAAAATATTGAATTTCTTTATATGATAGATGAGGAGAATACGAACTTCCAGGCCAATAGACAAGAGAAGAAGAAGCTAATAAGATGGCCCAGGGGCTTCCCTGGTGGCGCAGTGGTTGAGAATCTGCCTGCCGGTGCAGGGGACACGGGTTCGAGCCCTGGTCTGGGAAGATCCCACATGCCCCGGAGCAACTAGGCCCGTGAGCCACAATTACTGAGCCTGCGCGTCTGGAGCCTGTGCTCCGCAACAAGAGAGCCCGCGATAGTGAGAGGCCCGTGCACTGCGATGAAGAGTGGCCCCCACTTGCCGCAACTGGAGAAAGCCCTCGCACAGAAGCGAAGACCCAACACAGCCATAAATAAATAAATAAATAAATAAATAAATAAATAAATAAATAAATAAAAGAATAAGAACACTATGCATATTAAAACATATTAAAAAAAAAAAAAAAAAAAGATGGCCCAAAGCCGGCCACCCCATGAGGGACAGGATCCTGAGAACTGGTGACATTAGAAGAGGGATGATTAAAATATCACTGTAGCATGGCTGCCCTCCCCTTAGATGCCCAAATCCTCACTGCAATCTAATTCATTATCAAGTGCTCTGCATCATTGTGTTTTAAAAAGTGGCCACAAAGGGGACATGTCATCCTATTGGGATGAGATTTGGAAACATATACCAGGAATTGGAGCTGGCACCCGGAGACAGAGTCACCCTGAGGACATGAGCCTTCAGGAATGTACAGAAGAATCAGGAGGGCTTGGACTTCCCTGGAGTGTGAGATGGAGATTGAATGCGATTTGACCTGTGTTCAAGAGTCTGGGAGACACTACCTGACCTACGGCTGTGCAGTCGCTGCAGCTCAGGGCCTGGCATACACTCCAGAATCAGCTCATTGATTAAAAACGGAATGTGGCCCCTCTCAACATCAAAGCCAAACCCATGCCTGATCCGGACTGGTGTTATTTGTGCAGGTAAAGCGGAGATGGGGAGAAACCCAAATGCACACAGAGTCAAATGAAAGTCAGCTCTGATTAGATCAAGCTGGCGATTTAAGACTAGCCTTGGACTTGCAGAGCGGCCACACTATTTGCCTCTTTTCAGAGTTCAAATTTGAGAACCACTGGGTTTGTTGGTGAGTGAGTGATGGAAATTTGTATCTGGGGGAGGTCTCCTGCGTGGAGATCTTCAAACGGTTTTTGGCCAAGTATCCCATAAGTTACAAGAAGAACATGTACCCTAACGTGTAAAACGCAGTTATCTGGTACATATACTATATACATAAACAAGTATATTATTATATTATGAATATTATAAAACATTTACAGATTTGATTTTTACAATGATGAGATAAACGTACTTATAAATATACGTTTTGACATTTTCTTCCCACACCCCAGTGCGTATGCTTGTGTGCTGCCTGGGGTGCCAGCACCACTTGGATACTGTAAGGCCCACAGGGTCTATCTTTGAACAGACACAGAGATTGTGGCAGGGGATATCAGAGTTGGGCCAGAAGAAGGCAGGCAGAGTTTAGGGGGATAAGTGAGCGCCAGGGATTGGGGGTTTCTCTCTGGTGCCATCCACACACCGTCACTAAAGGTTCCCATGAAGCATCTTGAGGCATGTGTGTCTAATGTGCTGAAAACATGAAGTGAGTAGTTCCTCTGCAGAAGGTGGAAAATATTGAATTTCTTTATACAAGAGATGAGAAGAATATGAACTTCCAGGCCAATAGACAAGAGAAGAAGAAACTGATAAGATGGCAGGAAGCCGGGCACCACATGAGGGACAGACCAGTGGTAGAGATGGGTGAATCCTTCTCTGGTGGGTAGGGACCCAGTTTACCACCCTCCGTCCTCTTCTGTTAATGAAGGAGGATAGGGGTGCTTCCAGCCACCCAGCTCCAGGGTACCATGATGTGGTCCCCACTGCACACTGCCAAGATGTTTAGAAAAGGAATCTCCCCCACAGCATGGGCTGTACTGATCTTACCTTTGCTTTTAGGAAGATAAGAGGTAACATTGGTAACTGTTATTCTTTTTTTTTTTTTTTAATTAATTAATTAATTTATTTTTATGGCTGTGTTGGGTCTTCGTTTCTGTGCGAGGGCTTTCTCTAGTTGCAGTGAGCGGTGGCCACTCTTCATTGCGGTGCGTGGGCCTCTCACTATCGTGGCCTCTCTTGTTGCGGAGCACAGGCTCCAGACGCGCAGGCTCAGTAGTTGTAGCTCACGGGCCCAGCTGCTCCGCGGCATGTGGGATCTTCCCGGACCAAGACTCGAACCTGTGTCCCCTGCATTGGCAGACAGATTCTCAACCACTGCGTCACCAGGGAAGCCCGGTAACTGCTATTCTTGTTTCCCTAAAACATCTCTCTGGAGGGACTCATGGGGGCTGAGAGCAGTGCGGTACTCCTCCCACTCAGCCAAAAGTTTGGATGTAATGACAACCCGTATGGGGTTTAATCATCATATGATCAATAACGTATGACCCTCTGAAGCACTGCCAGATACCCAGGGACATATACCAAAAGTGGAAAAAAAATGCTGCCAATCATTCGAGGACCCCATCTGTAGGAAACAACACCCACCTGTGTGTCCGATCGCATTCGGAATACCCTGCAAGACTGTGGTTAGGTGCTTTCTATTGTAACGTGGCCGTAATCACTGGGAGCTCTCAAGCACGGGAAGGGAAGCATCTTGGGCACAAAGTACTTCTTATTTCATTCTCAGAACCACACTGAGAGGAAGGCGTTCTCCATCTCAGTTCACAGATGAGATATCCACATTCAACGACCCCCTTGAGGGCCAGCTGTCACATGGCAGGGCCGAAACGAATATGCACGTCTCTGCAGCAGAGCCCAAGTCACAGACACTGAAGGTGAACTATGCCAATAAGGGTTATGGTTCCTGTGTGTGTTGGTACATCCGGGAATTGAACTCAACTTCATAGAGTGCGTTCAGCATAACGGGGTGGTGAGAACATGGGCAAAGTGTGTGTAAGGGAAAGGGTGGCACCAGGAAAGCCACAGAAAAGTCAGAATTGACCGGATCGGAGAATGTATTGAAATAAAAGCAGAAGGACCTGTAGGGCTCACTGGAACAGTAAATTATCTATATCTAAATCCATCTCCGTATGTATTTTATTTCTCCACACTTCCAAGAAAGCATTTACAGAGGCTAAGCATAAAACCTAAGGAATAAAAAAGTTAAATGCATGTTCAAAAACCATGTAGAAAAAAAGAGGTCGTGGATACTCTTTATCAAAAAGTAGGCAAAAATTCCCTGCGGTTCTCAGACTCCTGGTGGCCAGTTCGTAAAGGGAAACTGCACAAGAGATTATATAATTCTCATGTGGTAAAGGAGAATCAGGACAGTTTTTCAGGAGTTCACCAGATACATCTGATACAATTCTTGAAGGGTCTTCTATTGTGCACATCTTTATACACAGGACAGGAAAAACATAACAATGACTGTGCCCTCGGCAGAAGTTCCTCTCCAGAGCCTTGATGTCTGTGAGTCTCCAGGTGATGACAGAGCAGGGGGTGATGTCCGAGGCCCACCGCTCAGATTCCCTTTCCAGGAAGGGCTCTCTGTCCTTCTGGAAAGAGCTCTGGGGGTTGGAGTTGGTCGGCAGCCCGTAGACACATCCCAGCCTTTGAGCCCCTCTAGCGTGACCCTGGCCAAGGTCAGAGCAGGACATGGTCCAGAGGCCCAGCAACTTCTCCCGGCGCAATTCTCCTAACAGCACAGGTGTCGCCTGTGTGCCCTGTAGTCTGACGGCCCCACTTGCTTCCCCCGATTTTCCTTTCACACTCTTTCTCCCAGTACACGTTTTGCCCTCCTAACTCCCCTTGGTGTCTCCTTCCCGGGGACCTGCCTGCAAGAGGGACGCTAATTCCTAATGTCATCACGAGGAAGGAGGAACGTGACCCTAAAGGGGTTTTAGAGACTCGCCTGTTTATAAACTCAGTAAGTGGCCGCAGTGTCTTCTGGTCAGAGACACCCCTTCTAAGTTAGAGGCTCCCTAATGAGACCCCATAAAACTCCAGGGAAAATGGCTCTGGCCTTTCACCCTGTTTCTTCCCAGGACCGAGCATTCCTTTTAACCCCTTCTACCCACAGGGAAGGCATTTCAGTAGCCTGTCTTCTTTCCTGAGGCTCAAGTCTTTGTGTTTGTCCCTGCACCTGGCACTGTGTCATCTGCTGTCACACCCACTAGCTCCCCGACAGTCACTGCGGCCTGATGAGGTAGGAAATCAGCCCCCAGGGCTCCCAGGGGAGAGTCGCCAAGCCCTGCCCAGTCCAAGCCCTCGCTCACAATCATTGGAAGACTGGATGGGAACCTCATTCTTCCAGCCCCACGTCCTCGTCCACGTGGGGAGAGCAGATCCTGCTCTGAGCTTTGTCAACTCCAGCTGAGGCCTGACAGGAGAGACCCCATTTAGCCCCTGGTCAGAGGGCAGGGCCTGCCTTCCCCAGATGCACTTGGGCCCTGGAGGGAGGCCGTGCTCATGAAGGGAAGGGCACCAAGGATACTGCGGTTCCACCCTCCTCCTGGAGCCGGGGCTGGATGCTTCCCAGGTGGCCTCACCACCCTGCTCCTGGGCCCAGGCTTCTCACCCCGGCCCGGCCCCACTCCCCACGAAAGGTGCAGCCTCCGCAGAGCAGGCCGGACCCAGTTCTGGGTCGAGAGGGTAGGAGAATCAAGGCAGACTAGGTTCAAACTGAAACCCCACAGAGACACACACTGGGGTGCACAAAACCAGGACCAAAGGGCACCATGGACCTTGTCCAGAACGTCTTCACATAAGGACGGGCTGAAACTCACGTGGCCTTTTAACTGACACAACCAGAGGCTGCCCTGAAAGAGAGGGATGCTTCTGAAGCCGACAGGCCACCAGGAAGGTGGGCACTAGTTTAACTGAAGCCAGTGGTGTGTTCATCACGAGCCCCCTCTGACCTGCTCGCCCGAGGGACGAAGGCGAACTCTCCCTCCAGGATTTCCGGGAGCCAGATGGATACACCCTGGTCCCCATGCTTTCCTGCCCCCAGCCGGAGCCAAAGGAATCCAGATGTGGGTCCATCCCTTCCGGTGCAAAGACTGGGAATAAGATGGCTGAAATGAAGTGATTTTCTTTTTCCCCTGAGAAGACAATTTCAAACCCCATCACTGTAGCTTGAACTAAAGAAAACTGCAGTGTGGCTTTTGGGAGTTTTGTTCAAGTTACAGTAAACATGCGTGCACAGGCACCTTCATGCAACTACAGAGAGCCTCTATTTCTTGTGCTTATCCCTTTCTCTTTTAACCATTAATCAACCCCCAATCAGAGCCTTGTGTTAATTGTATTACTAGAAATGTACTCCTATAAACACGTCTTGGGCCACGTGTTTTTCTCCAAGTATCTGATTTGGCTTTAACTGAGGATTTGCAGGGCTGCACAACGTGTGGGAATAATTGCCCCGAAGCTCCAAATATTTATCACCGGGGCCAGCGGGGAGCGCCAGAGGCTGACGTGGACCGTGGCCGTCTGGCCCCATTCTTCGTGACAATAGGTGGATGGAGAGACAAGTGTTGAACTGTTTACTGCTTCAGGACATTTAAAAAGGTAATGAATGTACAAACAGCATGAAAAAAGAGCCCTCTGTAAGGTGGCTTAGAGTCGGGAGAGAAAATTCAAACAATTTTAGCCTCAAAAAGTCAACAACAGACACCCTTCTACTAAGGACCTACAAACAAACAGAGTTACTCTGTACACACATTAAGTGATGCAGCGCCCTGCAGCCGTGACTTTGACCTCACAGGGCCTGACTGTCACACGTGCAGGCTCAGAACTCGGCAGGTTTGGGGGCCCAGGAGCAATGAATCCCCAGAGCTTGCAGTTGTAAGACTTTCACACCTGGCTTGTCCGGGGCCTGCGAGGGCCAGAGAGAGACTCTGATTCAGGCCAGGACTGGGGTGCCCTTGACCCGAAGACCAAGCCATACAGAGTGCGTGGACCGTTTGTCTTCCGTCTCCTCACCTAAAAAGACGTGCCTGCAAAGAAGTGTGCCTCCCCTCCCCACCCACGTGCTCATCCCACACACCTTATAAAATCTAAAAGAGCGTTAACTCTGAGTTTTCACGTTTTAAAGTCACTCTTTGCCAGAAGTAAATTCAAGAAGATTTCAAGAAGATTTCAATTTCAAGAAGAAGTAAAACAAGAGATAGAAAGGATGGTCTTCAAAAACCTCTCCAAAGTAAATTGGCCACAAGTTTCCTTTTAGCCCATTCCTTTAAATGCATTTATGCCAAGAGGGAACATTTAATATTACAATCGATAGAGCCCTGTCCTTTTATAATACTGGGTCTTAACGCCCATTGATTTTGGGGGCTGGCTGCACAAACTTAGTGATACACCTGAGAATTTTATGCCACAAAGAAGAGAAAATGACTTCCTTGCCACAGTGAGCAATGAGATGAATTACTGTGAGCTCACGAAATGGAAGGCTCATTCTCCCAGACTTTAGAAAACATGCAGGAGGAAGGCAGCGGATGTCTTCAGATTATTTTCACAGATTCAAAAACAGAGACAACTTGTAAAATGGGGAGAGAAACATATAGTGTCTTCATTTTTGCAGTGACAACATGGCAGGATCAAGGGTGCTGGAAGGATGCTTTCAAAGGTATTTTTTTACTCTGGCACACAGCTCCCTGGAAAATTATTTCTGGGGAAAGAAATGACTCACCCCCCCCCCCAAAAAAAAACCTCCTAATTGCAGTTGGCCTAACGCTTCTCCGGTGGGTCAATACCAGGCCAGTGCAGGTGGCCTCGGGCCGCTCCCTTCCTAGTGTTTGATAAAGCCAGCCTCCTTCCCGGATCAAGGTATTAAGGTTTGGGTTATTTGTATTGATTTTGTGTGCCGCCACGCTGAGCCAGTCATACTCATATCTGCCATTCACAAATTTCCTTTTAAAATGTCACCGCTACTTCATTTCCTCCACGATCCATCAATACTGCGGCCGGAGGGGAGAGTCATGATCCCCAAGGGCTGTCGTCTGGTCTGAAAGACCCTGGGGTGCTACACATCCCCAGAGTTTTCACCGATATCAACAGTGGGGAGGGAGTGGGTTAGGGGAGTGGTCAGGAAGATTCTAAACCAAAAAAAAAAAAGAAAAATCTTGCAAAGATTTTTCTCTGATATGCAGAAGGATTGTTCCTCCTTGTCCAGAGAACCTTGGCAAATGGATAGGCCCTCTAGTGGTTCACAAGCCTGCTCGGAAATAAGGGGAGGACTCAGCAGACATGTCATTTGACATCCCTTGAAAGTCCAGCCACACCCACAAACAGGTGTATACACGGGAATTTCGATACCTGACTGAACACAGTTATTACCGGCTACACCCACTCTTACAATTCTGCTGGACCTAAATCTTAAAGAAACTTTGTCTTATTTGCTGATAATACGGGGACAAGACTTTCCCTGGAAGTTCTACAGTATGCAGACTTTCTCAGCAAAATACGTAAACTAACCCATCGAATAATTTTAAACAGATACTTTTCCTTCCCAGAGTGGAATAAAACGAGCCTTCACTGGAAGCCAGGCAGGAATCTACACACAGGCAGTCATGACTGTATTTATCAGTCTGCGGTGATCCTTTAACAAACATGCAGTGGGGTAAAAATAAAACACATGTTTTCCCTTATTTCTCTGCAAGCGCTTACTTAAGGTTTTATTATATTTGGCCATGGGACATTCAGTCAACTTACTGATGATATCAAAGAATGATTTTACAAACAGTAAAAGTTACACTATTGACACCTCCAAATTCTAGAGTATTTACATTGTGTTAGGTGCACACTTGCACAGGGAGATTAACAAACATTACCAGGAAGGCTGTGGCCAAATCCACCCTGGCTGTTTATAAAACCTTTACAACGCATCAACTTCCACTAACACACTGGCACTGTTCAATTACCATCAGTTTTAAAGAGCCTTAGCAAAACATCCAGTGCCCATGTAAATAGACAAATCTGAAAACTAGCTGGTCTGTTGGCTTACATACTGTAGGTAATGTTTTCTTTTGCTCAAATTTGTTCTGGAAACTAATCACGCTCTGATAAAGCCATCTGCAAATATGAGAAAGATTGACACCCACATGTCAAAGTTTACACAGCCTGACCAAGTGTACATATAGTACAGATGATGTAAGGGCTCTGCCGTGCAGAGCTTCTCCAGGGCCATGTTGGAATGGAGCTCACTGGGAAGAATGCAGGCACCCTGTCCACGTTACAGCAAGACCTGCCAGTTTCCCAGCCAAGCTAAAGCTCTTGCAAAAGGGATGGACACTTTCCTCAATGCTCATTGTGGAGCTGTCACTTTGTTGCCCCAGCAGTATCAGTCTAGGACTAGAGGATGGTTATCACTCAGGTAATTCCAAACACAGTTGCTTTTCTACAAGTCACTAAAGCTTTACCTTTATCCAGAACGTGATAGTAACTTATTGTCCCTCTGCTAGGAAGGATAGCATTAAATATCCTTTGTTTAATGGAATGATATGAAATGGCATTTGCCTAACAGTTCACAGGTGAACAACCCCTTCTAGTGCTTTATCGAATTTGCAGGTATGGCTTGATATGTGGATTTGTCCACTCACACTCGGAGAAAGTCCAGGATGAAAACCTGAGTCCCAAACAGATGGAGCTCCTGAATGCGATGGAACAGGATAAGGAATTCATCTTCATTTTACATCAGCAAGGAGCCTCTCTGATGTAGAAACAAACCCAGTGTCCATATCCTGGGGTCCTGATTGCCCTCCTTAGAAACACAATGGAAATGAAATCCACAGCCACGTGGAAGGACTTATTTGTAGTGACCTGACTTTGGCTCCTATGCTCACTCCTTATTAAGAGCTCAGAAATCATGTTTTAATTTTCATTCTAGAATTTTTCTAGGGATCAACCAGAAGTTTCCTCGTTTATCATTTCCAGAATACAGCTTCATAGATCTTTGAAAAATACAGCAACATTTGCCTCTCTCTAGCCTTCTGACAATTCTCATTTTAAAAAAAATTTTATTACTAGGATAGCTCTGTAATTTCATCTGCCAATTCTTTCGATTCCCATTCTAAAGTCTGGATTATTTCTTAGCACTTCACCAATTCTGGATTTTGATTCTCTCTATCAAATTTCCAACTGTAAGATCAGTCATCTTGATAGATTATTAAATCTACACCCGGTAATGAGTTCCTCACTTCCTTGTCCTTCTTCATCTAAATATAGCAAAATAAAGCTTTCTGGAGGTCCCGAGAACTTTTGTTTTTGAAAGCATCATTAATATTTAGTTTTCTGGTTTCCTTGAAACTCACTGATGGTGACATTGTTCTGTGTTTTTCTCTGTCCATCTTGTACATATTTTAAAGATAAAGGCTCAACAGAAATCTCTTTGTTCAGCCACATTCAATTGTTTAGATGCCTTTATCTTCGCAAATATATGTAGGCCGACATTTTCCAAGCTAAGTCTTATAATCTACAACTCATGTCTTACCTAATTGCAAAATTTCATGAACAATAGCTATTCCTAATTAACTGCCCTTGTTCTTTCAAATACTTATTCTGTTGACCAAAAATGGATTTAACCAACGTGCCAAGAATTTTTTAAGGATGCACGCTTATATTATGAAGGCAGATCCCTTTGGCTTTGCCCAACCATTTGAGCCATCTTTGATCATATAATACGACTTCTAGAATCTCATAACCTCTTTTGTGCTTCACTACATGCATCGTTATGAAACGTGTAACAATTTTACGATGATTCTTGTTAAACAGAAGCCTTTTCAACGTTAGCTCATAAAACTTAATTCCCCATTTCCTCTTCCCAAAGAATAAATGATCTTTGCCCTCCTGTGGATAATTGGATCATGAAGGTAGGTGAGAGCTTAACCGTTACCAGGGGAGATTGCCTTCTGGTGGTTAAGTAGGAGGTGGTTAAGGGCAGAGTGTCTGAAGGGAAAGAGACAAAGAGGAGGGGCAAGAACCAGCATTTGCTGAATCCTGTGCTGGGCCAGATCCTGGTCTAGATGCTTTATGTTATTATTCTCATCTCGTCCATTCTCTTCTTGCCCCCTAATTTATTCTCATGCCACTCATTCCCTTGCCCAATACCCTTTGATGGTTTCCAATCACTCTCTGCACAAAGACCAAACTCCTGATCACTGGCTTTGAGGTTTGGTGTGGTTTGGCTCTTGCCAACACCATCAACCTCCTTTTTTTCCTTCGTCTCTTTGTTTTTGCTGCTTCATTGTTCCTGACCTACTTTCCATTGGCCGTAATTGTTTGGTCGACTTGTATATCCCCAAGCCTAACCCAATTCTGGCACAGAATAGATGCTCAATAAATATTCTTGGTTGGAAGAACAAACAAGTGAATGCATTTAATCCTTTCGGCCATCCTAAGATGAGGAAATAGAAAGTCAGATGGACTCAGTCCCATGCCCGAGCCTCAGCCGATAACAAGTAGAAGTTAGCAACGTCTCAGCAGTGCAATAGGACTGGGCCCACCAGCTGCATCCTGATGCAATTTTCTTTCCCCTCAGATGTGTTTGCCGCCCTGGTGTTGCTTGAGAGGTTTTATTTATCTGTGGATTTTCTTTGAAGAAAGGCAGCCGTAGGATGTTTTTTAGAGGCCAAGGTGAGAATTAGGAAGATGCTTTTACATGGCACCTTTTATAACATTGAAAAGTGATCATTAGGCTCCCTCGAGAGGATGAGGGATTTGCATTTGACTTGCGTTGCGCAAACAGGGCTTTTGTTGATTTATCAACAGGGCTTCACTTGGGGTTTTGGATTGGATTCCAGAGGTTGGCACCTACACTCTAAAAAAATCTAAACAGAAGGAGAAAATAAATCACCAACTGGCACTTTAAAGGCAAAGGTTTATACCAAATTTAATGAACTTCCTGTCTACTGAGCATGAGGAAAATGTCATGTTTACCCCAATGCTCCCTGCTCCTGGCAGCGGATGTGCCGAGTTGGAAGGGATGCAGAAGTGGGTCGTGTTCACCCAACTGCAACTCAGAAAACTCATTCGCGAGAGGGCAGTGGGCAAGAACTCTGGCCATCATGGCTCACCCCAGCCCTTGCTACCAACCCCACTCAGAACTAATCCCAGGAGACATGGGGGTCAAGTCATGCTGTCTGATTTGGGCTCCCCCTGGAAGCAGACCAAAATCAAGGTTTTAGGCGCCAGTAGTTTATTTAGGGGGTGGTCCCAGGAAACACCGATCAAGGAGTGGGGGAAATGAGACAGGAAGGCAGGGAGCAAAGGGCCAGTTCCCGCTGGAGACAACAGTATCCTCATCCTGCTGGGACCTCTAGGCACCAGTGTAGAAAACTCGTCTCAGAGTCATCCCGACCGAGAGGTGGGAGGCGGGGACGTTGACACACCAACTCTCTCAGTGACTGGTCAAGGGCTTCTCCAGGACTGTTAGTGCCCCAGAAATTCCAGTCAGAAGTGCCTTCAGGAGAAGCAGACTCCAGCAACCGATGTCCTCAAGCAGAGAGATGCAGGGATGGGCAGTTGGGAGTGGACGGGCATTTGCTGGATGGGTAAGGGTCTAGGTGGGTGGGCAGCATGTTGTCCTGATCTGGTACAAATCAAGCTCTGTTAGATCCCTAGTTCTTCTGTGACTTCTCTTTTCAGCTTTTACATGGTTCATACATGTTGCCTGGAGGTACATTTTGTCACACTTCTCCTTATATAGAATCAAAGCACTTTCTTTGACTTAATCATCATTTTTATCCCCAAATCCTTTTGATTCCCTTCACTGGCATTGAAACAGTTCTAAAACTACAACTAAAGTTGTGTATGACAAGGAATGTGCATTTCCTGACTCTCCCCATAGCAATAAGTGAGGAACACCTAGATGCAAATCTATGTAAATGATCTACCTGCCCTTGGAATTTGGAGTCTAAAATGTATCTGATATAGTTCCCAGTGGGGAATAAATCTTTTTTCCAAAGTAAATATATAGTCAGGTACTGATGAAGGAATGAGAAACAGGATGCATGGTTAAACAGCCCAATTATTTGAAAAAATGATGGGATAGTCTGCAAGCCTGGTGACCTCATGGAGACTTGGTTGCCCTTCAGGACATCCACTGCCTCGTGGTGCACACTTGGTTCGGCTCAGGGAACATCAGCCTCCCTTCCATTCCTCTTGGCCAAACCCCATGAACCTGAGAGTCACTCATTCTCCTCCTTGCCCTTGAGGCTGTTCAGTCAGGTTCACTGCTTTATCTTGATACCAAGGTCTTTCTATCTTTGCATGGGAAGAACACTGGGCTAGAAATTGAGACACTTGGGTTCCAGTCCCAGGGATGCCACTTGCTGGTTTTGTTTGTTCTTCTCAGTTCCCTTATCTTTAAAGTGAGAGTTGGATACGATTGCTCAAAACATGGCATTATTCTGGTTGACTTATTTTTAATATGCTTATTCCTGTAAACTTGCCCTTTCTAAGATATGTCTTTATTACTGTGACAGGAAGGGTGCTTTGACAAAGCTGGACTGCTTCTGTCCACTTATTTCCTTTCTTTAGAAAATGATTCCCCTTTTTCTGTTCTCACCTTGTTTCAAGAGATAGATGCAGCCTTCAACATCAGTGCACTTGCAGGGAAACCCTTGAAAGAAATTTGATCGTGTCTATGTATTGATGGATCAATTGACTAATGATTCTTACATTTTAGAAAGCAAAATGAGTAAAATTATGACCTTTTGTCTTGAGTCAGCCATGCTTAATAAAGACGTGGCTATTCTTTATCTGGAGCTCATTCATGCTGGTGAAAATGTGCTTCCCAGGATGTCAGGCATTAGAGAAAATAATATGTACCAGTCACATGAAATTCTGGGTTAAAACAAGCAATACACATTTGGGAAATGCTATAACCTGTAACTCTAAATATTGGAAGAAAAAGAAACAGCAGCTTATTTTAGGAGCCAGAAAGTCCTACAGAAAACAAATGAGCAATTCTGGTGATTCTGGTATATCTGATCGTAGAATAAAAACATGGAGAAGCACTGGTGTATAATCCTCTCATACCCATAAGGTGTAGAAGGCAGGAATGTAAGTTCTAGAAGCAATACAGCACCTTTAAACATCCCTGGGCAGAAAAGAAAGCCATGCTAGCAATGTTTGGGCATCTGGTCGACCCCCTCTCTGGGACCTTATGACCCTCTGAGTTATGCGGCCTCTCACTAAGAATTGTAACATCTGATTTTCAGTGTACTCAGAATACAAATTAGAGTGAAAACAGAGTATCGTGCAATTAATATTTCTTGAGTACAAAGAGGGTAGGAATATTCATTAGTGATAGATAGTACAACAAATTCCTCCAGCTCAGATGCAAGAGAGAGGAGGAAGTTACAGGGCAGGTTACCTGGTGCTCACTATTTAAATGTCTGTCTGCACCATTACACAAGTCACAATGTATAATGTTCACAAGGCTGGGATTTTAATCCCTGGTTGGTATTTCCTTATCTTGCTGTTGAAACACCCAAAAGTTGAAGAACAAAGGTCAATATTTAGACACATTATGAAATCACTTCAGGTCTTCTTGATTGGAAGTTTGTTTGGATTTGTTGAATTAATAATTTCTAAAGTCGGTATTCAACATTGTGTAAGCATGGCTTTTTAAAGTATTTCTCAGCCATCTGTAATGAATAATTAATTAGTAGAGGGAAATGACAGTTAATCTGAATTTCACTCATCTACTTATTAGAGTAAAAGAAAATTAAGTAGTTCTCCAGATAGAAGTTTTGGATAAGATCTGTAAAAAACAAAACACAGCAGTCCATTAAAAATATTATTTTAGTAATGCTAATAAAAGAATGGAAATGAATATAAACTTGTATTCAATTCAATAATTGGTTGAATACCTGTATGCAGGATCATCCCCAATGCATATTCTTTGTAAATGGTGGAATTTAATGTTATTAACGAATGACTGGGCTGATCTGACTGAGACACCTGCGTGGTCCAGGCAGCACCAAGGATGGGCTGTCTGGTGGGGGGGTGACCCTCTGGTACTTTCCCACCCAGCAGCTTTGCCTAACCCCATACTCAACAGCCTATACAACCTCAAACAACTCTTTGCAAATCTGTCTTTATTTTTATATCCTTTGTTTAGGAACAGAAATAAGGCAACTCTCCTACCCTGCTCATCTTCCCAGCCTCCACTTCACCCTCAATTAATCACATTTCTTTTTTCAGGGTTTCTCCAGGAGCAAAGCGGGGATATTGTCACAAGTTAATAAAGTTTATTATCCGGAAATTATCCAGTGGTTATGTTCTCGTTGTGACTAGCACTGATGTAATTTGTTATTTCAACTCACCGTCTGTGGGACTAGCCCTGGGTCACATCCTGGACATCATGGGGACCTGGGTCCCACACTTGAGAAACAGCTTCAATGAGAGAAAGACATTTGTTCTCTGTTGTCTTTAACGTTTTTACTCGTAGGATGATATCCTTTTCATACTTTCATTCAGGTCTAAAATCTGGGAGTCCTCCTGGACACTTTATTCTCCTCCTAATCCTCTTCCCGAGCCACCCAACCATCCCACACGGGCTTCTGTGTCCTACCCTATTCCTTTCTCTGGAAACCCCTCTTCTCCACCTTTCCCTCCACCTTGGTTTTGAGTCTCACTTTTGAGTCCCTTGAATGTTGTAGGAGCCCCTACACTCACCCCCAAGCCCACCCTAGGATCTCCCTTCTCCGCGTCATCCTTTAAAAATGCCAGGCTGATTACTTCCTCCTCTGCCCACATCTTCAGGGGCTCCTATCAGCTACGATCCTGTTCAAACCCCTCTGAGGGGCTCTGCCTTCTCTCCTCGCCCACCTTTCCCTTACTTCAGTCAATGGCACCAACCATCCACCCAGAGGCTCCAGCCAAAACTGGGAGCCATCTCTGGTTCCTCCTTTTCTCTCCTATTTGTCCAGTCCTGAGACTCTGCCTCCAAAACAAGACCTGTGCCATTCGCTCCTCTTCAGCTCCTGATTGTCTCACTGCTTCCTTTCTTCTTCCTCAGCACCTTCTCCAAACAATCCCAGAATCAACTTAAAGAAATCAAATCATGCTCTTTTCTCAAAATCTCAGGGTTCTGACAGCGTTTTGAATCAAATCCAACCTTCTCAAAGTGGCCGTCTTGATCCTGACCTGATCTTGTTCTGTCCTACCTTTGGAACTTCCCTTCTTTCCTGCTGCTGACGAATGGGTAGGTCCTGTAAACCCCAACATGATGTATATGGCGCATACCCCACCATCCACGATGCGCTGGACACACTGGCCTCTTACTCCGCCAACATGGTGCACTTGTCCAGCCCTTGGATCTTGCCCAGCTCTTCACTCTGAAAAGCTTTGCCCACTCACCTCAACACCAAGCCCACCTCCAGATACTCACATGATCAGCAACATGTTGGTCACCCACATTTCATCCTCTGAGGTCTCCCCTGTATAGTTCTTGTAACCACCCCCCACCCCAGTCTACTAAATGATGCTGTTTATTTATTTGCAGGGATGTCATTATCCAAAATTAAGTTGTTCTTGTATTTGTTTATCTGTTTTATTAACGATTGCCTGCTCTGTAATGCAAGCTTCTCAAGGAAAGGACACCTATTCCATTCCCAGTTATGCCAACAATTAGGCCTGGCATAGTTCTGGAAAGCAAAAATAGGTGTTGAATAAATGAACAAATGATTATTCTCAAACTATTAAAATTTACCAATATGATAGGGTAAAAAATAGTATCTTAATATTTTAAAACACTCCCTGATTATTACTGAAATTGAGCCCTTTTCATACTTTTACTGATAATCATTTTTTTTCCTTTTCTATGAATATCCTGTCAACATCCTTTGCTTATTTTTCTGTTGGTTGTTTTTTCCTGGTTTTTAGTTGTTAGTCTTTATTGTGTTTCTTTCTTTCCTTGTAGTTATTTATATCTTAGATAATTAGTTTGTTCTATATTTTGAAAATACTTTCTCCCAGCAGGTCATTTGTCTTCATTTTATTTAGGGAGATATGTGTCATTACATAGTTTCAAATGTTGATGTAGTAAAATGCATCTTTCTTAAAAGTTAAGAATTTTTTTCTTAAAAATACATAATAAATAAAAGCAACAAAGGCCTTCCACACTTTCAAACATAAACTCTCACTTGACTACACTGGTCAACATTAGGATCTATGACAGCTTCACAGGTGGATATGATATAAGTTCTGGCATGATGTAACGTGAAGTACACAGCACAATGTGTGAAGCATTCTTATAAAAGAAAAGTAACATACATTTGTTGAGGTCTTTGCATTCAATCTCCAGTCTAGGACCGTATGGGGGCGTAGTTACAGGTTACGGGACACCAGGAGGACAGAGCCAGGGAAATCCAGAATGTGGCCTTCTACAGCCGCAGTGACTTCAACAAGACAACAGCATGGGAGAAAGGGGGATTATTTCAGATGAAAAGAGACTTAAGATTTAACAGGCTTGGGCTTCCCTGGTGGCGCAGCGGTTGAGAATCTGCCTGCTAATGCAGAGGACACGGGTTCGAGTCCTGGTCTGGGAAGATCCCACATGCCGCGGAGCAACTAGGCCCGTGAGCCACAATTACTGAGCATGCGCGTCTGGAGCCTGTGCTCCGCAACAAGAGAGGCCGCGACAGTGAGAGGCCCGCGCACCGCGATGAAGAGTGGCCCCCACTTGCCGCAACTAGAGAAAGCCCTCGCACAGAAACGAAGACCCAACACAGCCATAAATAATAAATAAATAAATAAATAAATAAATAAAAATTAAAAAAAAAAAAAAAGACCTGCATTTGCCATCTTTAAAAAAAAAAAAAAAAGAATTAACAGGCTTTTAAAAATCCTGATTCAAACAGACTGTAAGATGGCATATTTGGATAATTAGGGAAACTTGAAAATTGTCTAGATATTCAATGTTGTCAAGGAAATATTTTTATTTTATTATTTTTAACAATCATCTCCTTCTTTTATTAAGGGTCAAAATTCCTATTTTTGAGATGCATATTAAGTATTTAGGAGTGAAAGTGCCTGAGATGTTCTTTAAAATAACCCTTCTTCCCAAATAAAAGACCATGGGTGTCAGGGTTGGGAATAGATAAATCAAGAAAAGCAAAGTGTTGATGGCATTTGCTCAAGAGAGATGGCTTGGAGGGGAGAGAAGAGGGGCCCATTTTCAGGCCCCAGAGGTGGAGAGCTCTGTGAAGAGGCAGCGTGACTTTCAGGGTGTGTGGGAGAGACGCCGACCTTCAGTCCAATGCTGGGTCTTCCCACCCTCACCGTGAGCAGATCCATCCCGAAGCCAGAGGGCGGAGAGCCCTGGTCCCTGAAGGTCCCCCTCACAGAGTGGAGAGCTGTTCTGGAGCAACAGACATCTTGGGGTTGGGAGTACCCAGCAGGCCTGGCATGTCGCTATTTTGTGTATGTTTGGAGACTTTTATAATTACTCATTTGATTAAGAAAAAAATGTACTTTTTCTGCTTTGGGGCAAGAAAGATTAGTACATAGTTTTTAGATCAAATATATTAACTGCATTATTTGAATCTCCTTGATTTTTACTTATTTCAGCATATTTGATGTGCTGAATTCCAAGAGAATTGTGTTAAAATCTCCTACTTATATTTTTAGAATTATAAATTTCTTTATATTCTTCATAGTTTTAGTTTTATATTATTTGAACCTATAAGTTTTCATGAATAGTAAATACATCCTCTTGATTTGTTGTTCAATATGAAATCAATTTACCAATATGAAATATTATTTGCTTTTTTAAGGCTTTTTGTTTGAATTCTGTTTGTCTGGCATTAGCATACCTGCTTTTTTGGGTAGTATCTGTTTTGCACATTTTTTCTGTTTGTTTATTTTCAACAGTTCTCTTCCTTTTGTTTCAAGCATGTGTGTATCTTAAACAGGACTTGGCCAGAAGTTTTTCCCTTTTTAAATTCAATCTGAACATCTCTTGTCTCTAAACATGTAAATCTCACCCCTTCATATTAGTTGTGATCACTGATTTATTTGGACATGTTCATGCCAAATTTTCACTTTTCAATTTCCTTGTTAAACCTTATTGACTATGTGCATGCAGGCTTTGATTGGATTTATCAACTTTGTTTTATATTTTTGCAATGTTTTGGAAATTATACATTTTATTTCTGTTCTTCAGTGATTTTTTTTTCAGTGATTATTTTTATAATCACTTACCCTGTGATTAAATGCATTACAATTTCATTTTTATCAACATCTAGAATTAGTTTCCCTCTCAAATAAGACTTTATTTTCCTCCCTTCTTCCCCTGCCTCTCACCACATCAAGGTCACCTAGAACTGCCGACCAGGGTGGTCACCACTGGCCACCTGTGGCTACCTAGCCCTGGAAACGTGCCTCATCTGGATGGAGAGGTGCTGTGTCAGATACACACCACATTTCAAAGACTTAGGCCAAAAGAATGTAAAATTCCTCATTAATATCTTAATATTGATTACATGTTGATGTGGTAGTATTTTAAATATATTGGTTTAAACAAAATATATTGTTAAATTCATTCTACATTTTTGCCCTTTCTGAATGTGACTACTAGGAAAGTTAAAATTATAGATGTGGCCCACATTATTTTTCTATGTGATTTCTATTGGACAGAGCTGCTGTAGGTTGTTAGTTTTGAGTTGTTACTCTTCAACAGTAAACCAATTTTTCCCCTTATTTTTTTCCCTTTGTCCCTCTGATTCATTGATTCACACGGTCCAGGCCTTGAATTATAGTGTCTGTTGGGTATAGAATTCTAGAACTCAATGCAATTGCTATATCGTCTTCAATTTCTGGCTCCTTCTGTAGAGAGGCTATTTTTCTGTTCCAGAAGATTTTAGGAGTTAGTCTTCACTTTTAGTGTCCTCCAGTTTCACTCAAAGTGTGGGTGTTTCCGTGTCTTGTGTTTCATGCTCAGAAAACTGAAACATAGTCTTTTGTGTATGTGTATGTCTTTGTTAAGCTCTGGAAAAACTTCCTGCACTATTTCTCTGCCTGTCTTGTGTCTTCCACAATATCTATACTTTAATCTGCATCTCCTCCTGAAAGGGATTTGCATCTTTTAGATCCATTTTCCACGTTTAAACTCTCTTTTACGTCTTCTAGTTGTCTTTCTCCCTTCATTCTTGCATGTAACTCATTGATTTGTGAGTTTTTCAGGGTTTTTTTTTTTTGCATCTATTCCTCTATTCAGCCCCCTCGCTGCGTAGAAGAATTGGATTCTCATTTGAAAGGTCTATCTGGTCCTTTCCCCGCCCAGCACACTCTTGTGTCACGGAAGCCTTCTCCTCACTTGTCTTGTGAGGATCTTCATTTTACTTCTTGTAAATGAACCAGCTTTTTGTTACAGCTTCTTTCCACTGAGTTGGGTGTCTCTCTTGTGAGAAAGGAGACAGAAACCACTCTGACTCCCAAGACGGATGCTCTTTGCACGTCATGCCCCACAAAACAAATGCTCACACTGTCTCACCAGCTCATTCCGGTGCACGCGGGCAGATCCTCTGCACTCACAGTGTGCCTGGGACTCGTGTGTTCTGCAGGTAACACCACGTAGTCTTTGCCACTCACTCCCTCTACCCTCTCTGACCAATCTCTGCCTAGAGCACCCCAGGGTTAATGCCAGTCCCCAAGTCCCCAGAAGTTTCCTTCCCTAACTCCATCCTTTTAGACAATATTGAAAAGTGGTGTTGTTGTTGTTTTTAAAATGGTACAGAAGTGTTGTCGGGTCAACATATTTACCTGGAAGTCTTTTTATGGGGACTTCATATTTACTGTAAACGTTAGATGATTCTTGGTTGTGTGTTTTTCTCACATTTGCAATGAAATGTTGGACGATTCTTGGTTGTGTGTTTTTCTCACACTGGAAATTCCCTATTAACCCATGTTTTAATGATCCCCCTCCCCAACCTCATTCACCGCTGGAGAGGGAGGTCGGGACCATCCTGCTGGCCAGATTGTGGGAGGGAGCTGCCCCCCGGGCTGGGGGCGTTGGGCTCCCCTGTGCATCAGCAGCCCCTCAGGCCTCGTCCTCGTCTCCGGCGGGGCTCTGAGTGGCCCCGGGTGCCACCACTGTGCAACACAGCAGGGCCACGAGGATGGAGCAGCCCTTACTCAGTCTCCCAAACCGCCACCCTTGGGTGGCCCTAGGGCTTCCTCAATCCCCTCTGACAGCTGCCTCAGAGCTTGGAACCCTAAAGAGAGCTTGCTCCCTGTTTTACAGCAGCCCTTTCTGCCCTCGCTTGGGGCAGTAGCCCCCCTTTCATCCAGGTTTATGGCTCTTCCATCTTACTAGGGTTCCTCAAAATTTCAGGTCCGCTGAGACTCAACTCTTGTTTACTAACGATGTAATGGATTCTCCGTGTAGATCTGGGGGCAGGAGCTGGAGGCTGGGGCGTGTGGGTTGCCAGCCATCTCCATTCCGTTCCTGCAAGCACCACTCTTCTGCCCATGCTGTTCTCTCGGCCTGAAATACCTTTCCCGCCTTCTTCCCTTTGCCAACGCCCTTCATCCTCCAACACCCATCTCAGGAGAGATGTTCTAGAAAACCTTTCTCAATTTCTCCAGGTGGAGTCAACCTCTCAGCCCTGCTGCTTTCATAGAACATACATATTTCTCTGCTTTTATTTCTTTATTTTTTTAGCTCATCCCATCCTACTTGAACACATTTATTTGCACATCTGTTAGATTTGTTTTCACTGTCAGATTGTGTGTTTCTTGAGTCAAAATTGAATGTCCTAATCATCTTTGTTTTCTTTATGCTAGCACAGGACCAGCTCAAAGGGGCTATTAAGGCCATCACCAAAAAATCTAGAAACAATAGATGCTGGAGAGGGTGTGGAGAAAAGGGAACACTCTTGCACTGTTGGTGGGAATGTAAATTGATACAGCCACTATGGAGAACAGTATGGAGGTTCCTTAAAAAACTAAAAACAGGGGCTTCCCTGGTGGCGCAGTGGTTGAGAGTCTGCCTGCCAGTGCGGGGGACACGGGTTCGAGCCCTGGTCTGGGAGGATCCCACATGCCGTGGAGCAAATGGGCCCGTGAGCCACAATTGCTGAGCCTGCGCATCTGGAGCCTGTGCTCCGCAGCGGGAGGGGCCGCGATGGTGAGAGGCCCGCGCACCGTGATGGGGAGTGGCCCCCGCTTGCCACAACTGGAGAGAGCCCTCGCACAGAAACAAAGACCCAACACAGCCATAAAATAAAAAATAAATTAATTAATTAATTAAAAAAAAAAAAACAAAAAACAAAAAACTAAAAACAGAACTACCATACAACCCAGCAATCCCACTACTGGGCCTATACCCTGAGAAAACCATAATTCAAAAAGAGTCATGTACCAAAATGTTCATTGCAGCTCTATTTACAATAGCCAGGACATGGAAGCAACCTAAATGTCCATCATCAGATGAATGGATAAAGAAGATGTGGCACATATATACAATGGAATATTACTCAGCCATAAAAAGAAACGAAATGGAGTTATTTGTAGTGAGGTGGATGGAGTTAGAGTCTGTCATACAGAGTGAAGTAAGCCAGAAAGAGAAAAACAAATACAGTATGCTAACACATATATATGGAATCTAAGGGGGAAAAAAAAAAAAAGGTCATGAAGAACCTAGTGGCAAGACGGGAATAAAGACAGACCTACTAGAGAATGGACTTGAGGATATGGGGAGGGGGAAGGGTAAGATGTGACAAAGTGAGAGAGTGGCATGGACATATATACACTACCAAACGTAAAATAGATAGCTAGTGGGAAGCAACCGCACAGCACAGGGAGATCAGCTCTGTGCTTTGTGACCACCTAGAGGGGTGGGATGGGGAGGGTGGGAGGGAGGGAGACGCAAGAGGGAAGAGATATGGGGACATATGTATATGTATAACTGATTCACTTTGTTATAAAGCAGAAACTAACACACCATCTTTATACTCCAATAAAGATGTTAAAAAAAAAAAAGAAGAAGAAGAAAGGGGCTATTCAATATGAATTTATTTAATCTAAACCTGGAGGATTTGACACCCACTCTGGAACAGGGGGCAGTGGGCATTTGCCTGGTGGAATGAGTGGTCCTGCTGGAGCCTGCTGAATAGTCTGACATCCTGGGAATTTGTCACTCTATTTTGAGTGTACACTCCAACCTGTACCCTCTCTCCACTATTCCATCACATTGTTATTATTTGAAATAAACGAAGGAGATGCTTCACTCTTTTTTAAGAACAGAAACCACACTGTTCTCCTTATATAATAGTCAGCTTCCTTTTAAGGGTGAACATATATGCTGAAAGTTTAAATAACATTTATTCCCCCCCCACCTTTGTTTCTCCTCTCTGCTTCCCTCCCAATCATGGAAATATTAAGAAATAAGAATGCATCTAAAGAGAAAGCATTCTGAGTAGTCTCCTGATTTGTCCTTATCTGCAAAATATATGCAAGCTAGACAGAGCTGATAAACACAGACAGCCCACGTGACTTCAAAAAAACAAACAAATAAATATACAGGCAGATGTTGATTTCCCTGTGGAAATTTTACAGGAGAGTTAAGTTATGGAGTGTACACAGACCTGAAATTGCCATGCAAACCGAGTTGGCGGGGATTTCAGTGTCTATACGTGGGTTGAGTAAACCAGTTCATATAAGGAAACCCTGGGATTTGGGCTGGATATTTGAATGAAAGCAGCTGGAAAGTTAGAGAGCTGAGATGTTTCCCCGTCACCGTATCTGTATGCATCCACCATTTTTGGTGGCTTTTGCTTTAAACAAGCGAAATTCACAAGCAGCTATGAAAGTGATGGCTAAGGGTGTCTGAAACTGATTGAGGAGAGAATGTCCTGAGTGGGAATTCCAGGCAAGTAGTTCATTTGGAAGGTGGCTCCAGGAAGCCCTGAGCTGAGTGGAAGGGAAAGGCAGCCAGTGCAGGCAGAGTTGGCAGGCAAATCAACCACCGTGGGCACTGGAGCCTCATTCCACTGGGACGTCTGGGGACGGCACGGAACACGCGCCTCTGAGTTATGCCTCCTCTCCCCCCAGGAGTGAGAGAGCTGGGGTATTTATCCACCAATGTCTGTCCATCATTGGCCGAGGGCTGCTCCCAGGGGGTGTCAGTCCCGGGAAGTCTAGTCTGCTGTTCTTGCTGGGACAGCGGACTCCAGGGCTCTCCTCAAGTAAAGTGACATGGGGGTGTCCCCAAAGTCAGGCCAGTCTAAACACCCAGAATGGTGGGAATGGCGGTAACCACATGAGGATTTTCCCCTTTAGGCTAATTTTTATCCTTCAGACAACGCAATGGGAAAACAACCTCCCGATATTCCATCGTTTATGACATCCATAAATGATGAAATTTTTATGCCCAACCTGTGAGAAAGTCACCTGTGCCAGCTCTTCAGTTCAAATCGTCTATCCACTCATTCAATAAACTCCATGACTGTTGAGAAAAGTCCCTAAAAAATAAACTTTTCCGGGCAGAGGAAAGATGAGGATGTGTGATTGTGGGCATGTACAGGAGGAGGGGAAGGGTTGGACGTAGCAGGAAGTGCCCTGGCTGGGGAGCTGGGGCCTGCGTGTACCTCCCACAGCCTTGGCTTCCTCACCTTTAATGCACTGCATGTGTGGACACTCTCTAGCCCTTTTCCAGCTCTGACCTGTAAATTCCACACTAAGATGGTGCATTGGGAAGAAGGGGGCACTAAGGTTAGGCTGAGGCTGCGTGCAGAAGGGTTATTGATAGGTGTCCAAGCATAGCCTCAGGGTAACCCTCCTGTTTTCAAAGCTCACCCAGATGGTGATATTGGGGTGGTCGACATTGTCCTTCCACACCTAATGGTCCATTCACACATATCGCACCGCCTGGCAGTAGGCCCTGTCTTCCTGGTCTAGCATACAGTAGCATACAGTGCTTGGTTTAAAAAAAAAAAAAATTTAGGAATGTTTTTAGAACACGTTTTATTTCTGTTTAGTTCCTGCTTCCAACTGTGCTCTGCCTTGTGGCCCTTCCCATTTTCTTAATAACGTCTGGGCAGATTTCATAACTTTCTGCTCACTTAAAAATTTTCTTAAAAACGGTGGTAAAATACACATAACACAAAATTTACCATCTTGACCTTTTTTTTTTTTTTGGCTGCATTGGGTCTTCGTTGCTGCACGCAGGCTTCCCCTAGTTGCGGCGAGTGGTGGCTACTTTTCGTTGTGGTGCACGGGCTTCTCATTGCTGTGGCTTCTCTTGTTGCAGAGCACAGGCTCTAGGCGTGCGGGCGTCAGTAGTTGTGGCACGCAAGCTCTGTAGTTGTGGCTCACGGGCTTAGTTGCTCTACAGCATGTGTGATCTTCCCAGACCAGGGCTCGAACCCGTGTCCCCTGCATTGGCAGGCGAATTCTTAACCACTGCACCACCAGGGAAGTCCCGTCTTAACCATTTTTAAGTGCACAGTTCGGTAACGTTAGTACATTGACATGGTTGTGCAACCAATCTGCAGAATGTTTCATCTTGCAAAACTGGCACTTTGTACCCATTAAACTACAGCTCCCCATCTCCCCACCCACCCCAGCTGCTGGAAACCAGCATTCACCCTCTCTGTGACTTGGATAATTCTAGGTGTCTCATATAAGTGGAATCATACAGCATTTGTCCTTTTATGTCAGGATTCTTTCACTCAGCATCATTTCCATCTGTTTTAGAGTGTGTATCAGAAATTGTCTTCCTTTTTAAGGCTAAACAGTATTCCATTGTATTTATACACTATATTTTCTTTATTCATTCATCCAGCAACGGAGACTTGGATTACAAATGCTAGTGTTTTTAAATGAATTAAAAGAAATGAGTGAAACCCAAATCTTGCCCATTAATGGCTGGCTTTCAACCCACATATTAGGAAACCTCAAACAAGCGTTGTTCTATATATAAAACTCTCTTTTTAAAACTTTTGCAATTTTGCACATTTCGAAGGGGGTTTTCCCCTCTTGAATGGAAAGTCAAAAAAGAAACTCACCTTTATCGAGTGTTTACTCTGTGTCACCCAGTCTTATAAATGTCGCCACATCCTACAAATGAGAAAAGAACGCTCCGTCATAATTTGATCAGTGACGCTGTTAGTGCTATTCAGGGCCTGCCATGTTCCTGGCATCATGTGAAACTGTGACCCAAACAAGACATCTTGTCGTGATTTTTTGTCTCTGTTTTTGTCATAACATTGTTGACACCCAGGAATGATCTTCACATCACTGACATCTTGTCATTGTGATTTTTTTTTCTCTGTTTTTATCATAACATTGTTGACACCCAGGAATGATCTATTTGTTATTAGACTTTTCCAGCAGATGCCAATAAGAAGTCATGATCTAACAAAATTAGAATATTACAACAGTTTTGACAATGGAAGCAAAGTAACTCTTCTTTTTAACTTAAGGAATTAGTATAATCAAATGATAGTGACAATCTAGCACCTAAAATAACCTGTACTTCTAAATAAGAATTCTGTGAGTAATGAACTCATGGGTGAGGACCTTCGCATGTAAAATTTAAAAAAATCCTTATTGTGAATGGCATAGTGTAATATGTAATATTCTTATTGACATTCATAACATCTGTTGTCTTTTAAAGTACCAAGATGAAATTGCTGGGTCCCCGGTTTAAATTGAATTACCTTCATTACAACATGAATCATGTAGCAATTAATATCTGTTTATTATTAATAATCTATAAAGTATTACATGAATGCATTATAAAAATTGTATATGCTGTTATGGAAAATTTATTCGGTAGGAAAATAATTGATTTTGAAATTTAGTGAAATGTGAACTTAGACATTATTTCAAAATGTTAAAAATTCCAAGATAAAATGTTAAGCTATTATAAGTTTATCCCAAGATATGAAAAAAAGTCACTTAAAAATTATTAGAGCCAGAAAAAAAATGAAAGCTACTCGATGGGGGAAATGAAAGAAAACGATTCAATTATTGAATCAAGATTTGAAGAAAATAGAAGGTCAGGAAGGAAGGAAAAGGCATCAGACCTACTGTTTGGGGCCGATTCTAGCCCAGGTCCTTTACCTGTAGAGCGGGGTGTGCATTTTTCTTCTATTTCCATGCCAGGCAAGCTGATGAATTTCTAGAAAAATCGGAGGTGAAAGACCCAAGGAAGTCATTAAGCCAAATGTACTTTCTGCCAAATGAAGTAGCGGCCGTGGGATCCAAATATCCAACAAAGGGATGTTCCACTCTTGTAGGAAATGTCCTAGCTCAGGGGAGTTACTGTCTTTCCAAAAGACAATACAGGGGGGAGGACACTGCCAGAAATTCATTGCGTATGACTAATTCCAAGACGCGGGAAAAAGCCACTTCAACTCAGTTTCTTCATTATCCTCAAGGGATTTAAGTGTGAAATATTTTGCAAAGAGTGGGGGGAAAGGAAAAAATAACTGAAGAATATGAAGAAAGCCAGGTGCAACCCTGTAGTTGGGAGGGATTTTTAAGGTCATCCTGGATGTCAGAGATGGTCCAGCTTGGGGCCACCTGGAGCCACCAGTCACAGGATATGGGCAGGGCTTGATCTGAGGCACTCTGGCCCACTGTGGCCTCCAGTGGGGCCCTCCCAGCAGCCAGAGCTACAAGTCCCACTTTGATGGTGGATGAAGACAGCATCTCACAGCATCCCCGCTAGGCGTTCCCACCTCTCAACCTGATCTGACGCAGCCTGAAACGGAGCCAGAGTGGGAGCTAACAGATGGGATTTTTATGAAGAGGCTGGGTTTTCCTTAGAAGGAACAGAGACCAGAGAGGAAAGAAACAGATTTTAGCTAGTCGGCCAATTCACAAATATGGAATCTCTGAATACTGAGGTTTAACTCTATTAAAGTAATTTCAGACATCAGAGCGGTAGGGGAAGGGGGCTTAGGAACAGGCATGAGAAGAAACAGTAACAGACATAATTACCCCTTGAGTCATAAAAAAATTTTGATGAGGAACTAGCTTGGATGACCTCACTTGCAGACGTTATAAAACACGGTTGCTAGGTGACGGTGGGTCATCCCTGAGGATTTTCTGAGAAACACAATAAATTTTGAATACCTTCGTTTCTGTTAAAATACACATAATACACATATTGATTAAGAAATAAAGATTTAAAGAACATAGGTCAACATAACGTAGATAGCAGGTATGCTCTCTGAGCTCCCAGAGGTCACCAGTCTGAGCTGATTAAAGTATTTGTTCCCATAATGTTTTCCACCATATCCCTGTGTGATGATTATTTCATAAAACAATTATTTTATAAAAGGGGGATATTTCTGCCTATAGAGTTCTTGATTCATTTAATAAAATATCTAGGGTAATTTTCCATTTTAGGTTATTCAGATGCATCGTTTTGCTTTTAGCAGACACCTAGCATATAAAAGATAGTTTATTCCAACAGTCCTCCTTAGAAGGACATTTCTGGTGTTTGGAGCTTTGCTATTTCAGATAAAGCCACAACGACCATCCCTGAACGGGTCTTTACAAAACTGTATGTTTTTCTATGGAAAGAGCACACAGAAATAGACTTACTAAGTAAAAGGATACGCCCATTTAAACTTTAGTGGTTAATGTCTCAAACATGTTGCACTAACTTATATCCTGCTAGCCAACTGTGCTTGAGGCTGCCAGAAAAGCAGTCGCTTTGGATGGAGTTTGGGAAGGTGACTTGTCGTCTGGAGTCCTGAGTCTTGTCTTGGTTACACGTTCGTTGCCTGACACTCGGGGAGCAGGAGGTCTTCCAGACAACCCATGGGCATCTTGCAATCCGCAACATTCTAATTCCATTACATGCCCTCTGTCGTGAGTGGTGTCCAAGTCTGGGTGATAAACGTTCTCAGAAACTCCAAACGCCCAGCCCAGGGGTCAGGGTGCAGAACGCCCCTGTTAGGCTTGAGTCCAGGAGTTCCTGCAGGCCCGTCTGTGCGTGATTAGGGGACAGACCAGGTCAGGCTACCTGGCATTGACCTGCCCTCTCTGCGCCTCGGTTCCAGCATATGCAAAATGGGGGTGGTAATCACATCTCCTCCTCCGTTATCAGGAGGATGAAAGTGAGCCTGGAATATTGGAAGTGCTCAGAGCACGGCATGTAGGAAGCGTAGTAACAGACTAAAGTGTCATCACTTCTCTATAGCCCCCACTAACTTTGAGGCCTTTCACAGAAAAAAAAAAACTGTTTGTAACTAGGTCCCACCTACCAAACCGTTCATGCTGGGAGACCTGCTTAGCAGGTGTGGGTCCCAGGCCGTCCCAGTGACATGGTGCGGTGATCAGATGCACCTTTGATTTCCGCTTTCTCTTCTCTGGAATCACTCTCCCCTCTCTTGGAAACACTGCCCTCTGCCCTGCAGCTCTCCCCTATACCCTGATCACTTTCTCCTTCAACACCCCTTCGAGCTGTATTTCATTGGGCGGAGGAGGGGGTGTGTACATGACACCTAGATCCAGAGTGTGAAGTTACAATAGGGCAGTGCTGGGGTGAGGAAAGTTCTGGACGGTGGTCCCACTCGGAGCCCCTCCATCGGACGGCACGACTCGCCTCCAGGCCTCCAAGCCAAAGGGAGCGGGGTTACAAGGATTTGGGCACAGCCTCAAGCAGACAGTCTGTCTTCTGCTGTCTTTCTAGAAATTAGACATGTTTCATAATTAACCCTACTGCTTCATAACAAAGGAAAAAAACACAGCTTCCTGGCAAGGGTCTGGAATATTTATTTCCTAAATACAAATTGCAGGGTGAGTGCTTCTCCTGACCATCCCTCCCCTCACTTGTGCAGCCGCTAAGCCAGCTCTGTCTCCTTTGTTTGGTATTCAAAGCACAAGAACAGTGGTCATGAATATCAGCTAAGAAGAGCGAAGGGATTCTGGGTGGAATATCTTAACCCCAGGACGTGGCCCACGCTGGGGTGGTCATGCTGTTTGTTTACTGGGTGGGACTGGGGATTGGAAACCGCGGACTAAAACAGCTTGGATTAGAGGGATTGAAAATATTTCATGTTTGGTACAAGCATAGGAAAAATGACCACTTTCCTCACACATCTTCTTGTCTGTTTGGTCAAGTGGGGTTAGGAAGCAGGATATAGGGAAAGATCACTTTTCTGCATAGATGCAGAATTACCCGTGGCCGCCTGGCTGCATGAAACAGCATCTTGTCCCCTATTCTTGCCTGAGATGGGCTGCTTAGACTTGCCTTCCCCCCTGGGTTTTATTTTATTCACCAAGATAGATAGATAGATAGATAGATAAATAGATAGACAAATAGGTAAATAAAATAGAAACATTTTAAACGTTTTTTTTAAAGTCTATTTATAAGAATAAGACATCCTTTATTTCTACGAAGTTCAGAATGGGCAGAGGGTATTTCATACTTAAAAGGGAAAAAGGAGCTGGGAAACTTGTGTGCAGAAAAATAACTGTTGGTCATGACACTGATGGTTAATTTTTTAAAGCTTAGGAAGCTGATGAGAAAATTCAGAAGAAAGTGTATGGAGTGAATTTAAAGTTTGGAGAGTCTAGATACCAGGCAGCCGTGGTTTCCCGGGCTGCCCCAGGCCCGGATCCGTGCAATCTCCCTCTCCATCCCCCCTGTGCCTGGACCAAGCCGAGTGCCAGCCTCTGCCACCAGGAGTGGCCAGGGTGACAGCACAGCTCTCGTGAAAGGGGCCTGTCTGGGGCTTGGCCCAGACCAAATGCACCCGAGGTGGGAACCAGTGGCCCTCGAGTTGGACAACTTCCACGGTGTCCAGACCTCCAGGCTGGTGGGCAGCGTCCGCTGCCCTGAAGGCAGTTCAGCAGGGGTCAGCTTCTCACTGGGAGAACAAAGTCCCACTGAGCCCGGGGTCCCAGCTGCACAGTTCTGCTGTGTAAACACAGCACAGACAACCAGGACGGCCAAACGTTAGGGTCCCCGTGCGATCCTTTGTTAGGATGGAGACATGGCCACAGACCGTTCTCAACTACTCCCCACATCCTTCCCTCTCTCCCTCATGTGCCAGCGTCAGAACAGCCTCCTACAGGACAAACCTTTGGTTGTTTCGCCTTTTTTGTTTTCCAAGCAGGGACTCCCACCGCACCCCAAACAAGCCAAGTGTTTTCGGGGGGCCTGGCCTCAGCAGAGACGGCCCCAGCCGGCCTTTGGGTCCCTGGACTGATGTTTACTGGTTCATCCCCACCACCCGGACTCGCCTGACTTCAGGTGAGAGGCGGAAGCCTGGGGGACAGGCTGCCCCCATCCTTTCACCCGCCAAGCCCACCTTTGACTCCCGATGTTCGCCGCCTCTCTGAGAGGCCTGGTTAATAGAAACTCAGAATGCAGGTTCATATCCCTGCTCTTAGGTGTTCAAGGGTGCTCTCGGGGACGCGGGTGGCATCAATCACTGTCCTCGTTTCCTCAAGAAGCTGCAGCGATGGACTGGCCAGCAGAGCCCCTCCGCTGCCCGCCCGCTGCAATTCAATTAGTCGTGGTCTGAGGGAGGCATTAGTATTCATACATCAGCGATTGTTCCCAAAGTAAACAGACCACGATGAGGTCTCTGATCCCCGTGGTGCCTTTAGCTGGGACACAAAAGGAAAAAAGCTGAGACACCAGGGTGGGACATTTGGCCTGAATTTTGATCTCCTTTGCAAGCTTCCCCAGCAGAGCTTGCTGATTTCTTCCTTTCCTTCTCTTTTTTCCCCCCACGACCTTACTGATCTGTGTCCTGTGTGCACATGCAAACCCAGTAGGGCTGCTTCAGTCCTTTATGGCCAACAGAGCCAGGAAGTCCCTTTCCACCCTGGGCATCCCCCTGCCCCCCCACCTCCACACTTTATAATGGATAGTGCCTCACAAAAATTGGGGAGTGGATCCTTTAAATGGTGTGAATGATCCTGTTAGACTATAACAGACCAATAACTTCCCAGTTTGCAGTAAATAACCCCAGCAGGAATAAAGGGTGACATTTATGTTTCGTAAAGTGCTAACCAAATTAACTGTGGCCTGGCGAGCCCCCATCTGTTTATCAGTTTTGCCGGGTGCAAGTGAGCCCAAGATAAATGCCAGTTTTCCTTGGATAAATTTTACAGCCATGCCGAAACTGCCAAAGCACACAGGAGAAGTCAAAGCAGGGCTGTGTTCTCATTGACGGAAAAGTCCATTTTGCTGGATGCACTTAGGCAAGAGCTCGGACTCCTCCTCCCGCTCCCAGCTCCAGGGCTGCGTGTTTATAATAGGGCTGTTTTCTCAGACTGGGGAGACAGCCAAGTCAGTGAGCTGAAAGTTCAATTCAGCTGGCTCTCCTTGAGAACCTGCTGCCGGGAGTGACAGGCGGGCTGGAGCGTGCCAGTTCTAAGGGGCCAGAACCGGGATGCCCCCTCCTCCGACTGCCAGCTGTCTGTTTTGTGGGAGGGGCGCGCATCCTGGCTCAGACAGTGAGCTGATGAACCGGGGGTGGTTCTGGAAAATCAAGGCGCTGGTTTCACTTTTGCTGCGGGTGAATTTCACGGCACACTCAACGCCTTCCAACAGTCAGCCAGGGGACGCCTTTAGACACAGCATCCTGGTACCTCTGTTGGCCTCAGGAGGGCCGTTGGCCAGTGCCCCTTGCCATTTGTGGTTCACAACAAACCCCAGGGATTTGCTGCTGATGTCCCCACCCCTTAAAGGAAGGACTCCCAGCTGCCACAAATGTCTCGGCCGATGGTCTTTGCGTTAGTCCTTTCAAGGATGGGTCAGCTGCCCAGAGCCATCGAGAGCCCGGCCCATGCCCCTTTCAGGCATGACATCCAGTGACCATTGATGCTCGTCTACAAAGACCGGGCGTCTGGGCTGTCCTCAGGACCACTCTGAGGAGGCACTCCACTGCCGAAGGCCGCGTAGGGTCCACTGGGACTCTCTACGTCAGGTCCTGCCCCCAAAGCCTGTCCTCAAGAGACATCCTGCACACTGATCTCCATTTCAGGGACCTGTCTACAAGGCTTGGGGAATGACAGTCTGCAGACCACTATTCCCCAACATTCAACCCACCCAGAAACTCTCCCCAGGGTGGCCAAAAAGTGGGCAGCACCAGAGGTGGGAAACCCCTCCCGCCTTGACCTGGCCCCTCTGAACAACTCCCAGGGATGGCACTTTGAGTCACTTAATTCTCTTGTTTTCCATAGAAAATTGAAATGTTCTGGGGTCCTACTGCCGGCTGTGCTATTAAAAATGGGTAGAATGATTCAAACTAGGGGCACACCTCGTTTTATTGTGCTTTGCTTTATTGCACTTCGCAGATACTGAGTTTTTTACAAGTTGAACGTTTGTGGTAATCTGGCATTGTCAGATGTGAGTTCTTTTTAGCAATAAAGTATTTTTAAATTAAGGCATGTACATTGTTTTTTAGATATAATGTTTTGCACACTTACTAGACTACAGTCTAGTGTGACCATAACCCTATAACATATAGTGCATGTGTAAACCTATGCTCTGTGTGACTGGCTTCATTGCAATATTTGCTTTATTGTGGGTCTGGAACAAAACCCTCAGGCTGCTGTACATATGCCCTGAAAAATGTTCGCTAACAGGCTGTCTGAGTCTGCTGAGGCTACTGTAAGAGAAAGCCACAGATGGAGGGGCTTCAACAACAGGCATCTCATCTCACAGTTCTCGAGGTTGGAAGCCAGAGACCAGGGTGCCAGCAGGGATGGGTTCTGAGGACCGCTGCCTTCCCGCTGTGTCCCTCACATGGCAGAGAGAGGATGCTCTGGTGTCCCTTCCTCTTCTTATCAGGGCACTCATCCCATCCTGGGCGCCCCACCCTCAAGACCTCATCTAAACCGAATTACTTCCCAAAGGTACTACTACATTGTGGATTAGCACTTCAGCATGTGGATTTTAGGCAGAGACTTTCAGTCCATAACACACACCGAAGCATAATTATAAAATGTTTATGAAAATGATCCTGAGGCATCATTAAAATTTAATCCAGATTTGAGATATTATGTTTAAAAAGGCAGAGTAGTGATTAAGCTTTTGGAATGGTTTCCACCCAAAATTGTTATAAATTTTTTAACCTCATACACCTGGAAGTAGGCAACTTTTCAGTTCTCTTAAAATTAGGTCTCCAGGCTGGTGTTCTCTAGAAACTGAGGATGGAAGACTTACTGCAGCTTTTGTTACCACCTTTACTGCACCCAACAGGCGCTTACCACTTTCCTTTTGGTGATGCTTCTCCAAGGCTCAAAATGGGAAGACATCCAAACTTAGGAGCCCGAGAAACATGTTTGTGTGCTTTCCTGATGGGATAACGGAGGGAAGACTTTTAAGGCAGAAGGGCATAGGTGTTAGTCATCTAGCCCATCCCACTAGAGAGAAAAACCAAGAAATGCAGAAATTCAGGGACTAGAGCAAGGTCATAGAGCTGATTTCTCCCAGGGCAGAGCTGGGACCTTGGACTTGGGGCTCCCAGCCCAGGGATCCTCCTGCTTCGTGAGCCTCAGGGCAGCAGCAATGACAGAAATTAAATGTTTCCTCTGCATACTTAGGACAGCTGGGCTAAGAACAGAAACTTGAAGTTATGGGGGTAAAGGGAATGCATTCAACTGCTCTTCCTCTTTGGGGGAGCGTTATTTGCTACCTGAATTGTGCTGTCCACCCGTTTTTCACCTGAGTAGCTCACGCTTCTCCGACCACTCACTTATCACTAGTGTAGATGTTCCGGGTGGCCGCAGAGGCAACACTCCCTGTCACCCAGGAGGGATTTGGAGGCGATTCAGAGGCTCTGTGGCTGTCTCGAGCTCTGTCAGTGATTAACTCATGAATGTGCATTTTCCATCAACATTCCCTAAGTTCTTCACACAGCATGATGGTCCTAGATCTCAAGGTTGACTTTGGATGGACCTCCAGAGCTGAGTTCTGTTTCGGTTTTTCTTCTCTCCTGCTCTGCTCGCTGGGTAACTGATGCACATTTATTTCCCAGTGGGTTTATGTCTCTGACAGCATGTTTACCTTTTGGTGAGAAATAACTAGGAAAATTGATGACAAGCCAGTCTTTTATTTATTTTGGAAGTAGAGAAACGCATTCTAGACTTCTTCCCGCTCATCCCTGCAGGCTTGCTGTGCCCTCATTAGATTCAGGAACACATTTGTAACGTCAGCAGATGTTAGCCTTCCTCACCATCATCAGAGTGAGTTCGTAAAACAGGCTGGTTTCTCTGTGTTTCTGATTTGCTTTCGTTGAAAACAGTTTGTGATCTTCAAAGAAGCAACTAGCATTCGGTCTATGAAAGGAGAAGAGGTCATTCTTAGATCTGGTAGAAAGTAGATGGGTGTTAACTAGACTGATTGAGGAAATCATTTTGCAGTATATACAAATATTCGATCATTATGTTGTACACCTGAATATACGTTATATGCAATTAGATTTCTATTTTAAAAATTTATTAAAAAGAAAATAGGCCAATTCTTCCTGTAAAACATAATTTGGGGATGGGTGTGTGAGTACTTATAAGGGGAAATAACTGTGTGTATGTGTGTGTGTACATATATAGATTTAAATGTTTTCACTTTTTGAAGAAAATACTTAAAATCTACATACGTATGAAAGGTAAAAACATAAAATAAAGGTACATTGATTTTTCAGCTAATTCTGAAGTTTATTTGCAAGTAAGTTTGAGGTCTGGTACATGTTTGCCCCTCCATTTATAATGCCCGGTCATCAGCCTAGCATTTCACATGGTAGTAGTCTGCTGTCACTTCTTACAGAGCTGATCATGATGCAGATTTGTAGTCTCTTTTCAGAGTGTCCTTCTGCCGCTACTCCAAAGGCCAGAATTCTGTGTGACTGGCTTGTCATCATTATTCCTAGTAATTTCTCACCCAAAAGTTGTCCGAGACATAAACCCACTGAGAAGTGAATGTGCGTCAGTTACCCAGCGAGCAGAGGGGGAGAGATACTGCGCTGGAGGGGGTGGGATGAGGCAGTAGGAAGCACAGGAGAACGAATGGGGTTTTAACTCCACTCCTGAGACACAGCACTACCTGCCATGGCTCTTTGACGGATGGCAAGCTAGTCAACAATTCTAAACCTCAGTTTATCTATGATACATGCTCACATTTTAAATAATGCCCATCTCAAAAGTTGTTGTGTTACTTAATAATCGATGTGAAGGTTTGCTTAGAAGGATGAATGAGCTGAGCCCTTGGTAAGAGTATAAACACAGATGCAACACTTCAGTCTCTTCCACACGCAGGTGGATGTGTGCACGGACATACACCTGACATGAATACGCATGCATGCACATGTGCCCACATGTGCTAATATGTGCACACATGTGCCGTGTGCATGTGTTCCTGCACACGTGTACATGTACCTTCATGGAAGCATGTGTGCATACCTAGACAGACACGTGGGACCCAAGGAAACCCAAGGAAACCCAAGGAACCCTCAGGCTGGCAGGGATTTGAGGTTGAAGAGAGCCTTAGAGATGCAGTGGAACAGACCTCTCATCACTTCCTAATGTGCCCCTAGCTGGGACAGAAAATTCATAACCTAATTCATAGAGATCCTGAAAATGTGCAAAAAGTAATTTAATCAGATCGCTTGGTCTTTTGTCTTAATGGACAAGTGAGAGTAATTAACGAGTTGGTACTTCTCTTAAGGAGATGTGGAAATGCATTCATTTATTCAAGCCATAAATGCCTTTGGGGTGCTGACCATATGCCGGGCAGCAGGAAAACAGTTGAATTAATTGAGTGACTGACCCCACCTCAGGGAGCATACCTTGTCCTGGGGGATGGAGAGGTGCAGATAAACAGCTACCCCACCTTGACAGGTGCTGTCAGAGAAGCCAGGTGTGCCCAGGGGCAGGAGGGAGAGAGTGATCGGTTAGCCTGGGATGGTCAGGAAGGGCCTTGAAGACATGGTGTCTCAGCTGAGACTTAAGGGATGAGAAGCCCCATCCAAGAATATGAAAATCAAAGCACAAGAAGTCAAGGACAGAAAGACCCACAGGCTGAAGAGGTCAGGGGGTGCTGAGGAAGGGCCGTGAGTCACTGCCCTTGTGTCTGCTCTGGAGGCAAGAAGGAGGGGGGCGCTGAGGTGGTCGAGGCCCAGCCGTGACAGGTAAAGAGCTTAGACGTGCCTCCTGGAGCAGGTGAAGAGGGCCTGGTGTGCATTTCAAGAAGACAACCAGCGGTGGTGTAGGGTGACGAGGAGCGGCAGAGAGGACATGGGATGGTCTCGCAGGAACCTGGGGGGCGGTGGTGGACTCAACCAGAAGGGGAGGAAGGAAGGGCCCCTGAGATGCTTCTGAGACACTATGGTTGGGATTTGTTGGGATTCGCATCTAATCTGGGCAATTTTTCCCCATGCAAAAATTGAGGAAGGCAACGCTGGGCTGAGATGGTGTGGACATCAGGCAAGGGCAAAGAGCAGGAATTTAATTCACACATTTGACCTTCAGAGGCACAGATGCATTCTGGGGGAAACACTCAAATGTCCTGACATCATCGCTATGAATGGGTAAACATTAGAATGGACCAAGAATTCGTTAGAAAATCTGGGACCAAATTTTACTGATCGTAAAACCTGTAGAATAAGAACACATTTTTTGGAAACATTCACTTAAAATGACATCTGGAGGGACTTCCCTAGTGGCACAGTGGATAAGAATCCACCTGACGATGCAGGGGACACGGGTTCGACCCCTGGTCAGGGAAGATCCCACATGCTGCAGAGCAGCTGAGCCCACGCGCCACTACTACTGAGCCAGCACGCCACAACTATGGAAGCCCACGCACCTAGAGCCTGTGCTCTGCAACACGAGAAGCCACCGCAATGAGAAGCCTGTGCACCGCAACAAAGAGTAGCTCCCGCTCACCACAACTAGAGAAAGGCCTGCACGCAGCAACGAAGACACAATGCAGCCAAAAATAAATAAATAAATAAATCTACTTTTTTAAAAATGACATCTGGTTGTGTGCATGTGCACACAGACACACACGTGTTGAAAACTGAAAAGAGAAGTTGGAAAACAAAGAAAGATGAAAAAAAAAGAGTTTTAGAAACACTGCCTTAAATCACTTTGCTTGATTCACCCTTCAGTGTAGAGGATAAATCAGAGTCCCATTTGGGGTGGAGATACTTGTTCAAAGGGCAGAAAACAATTATATTAACCAGAAGGACCCCATTCATCAACCCTGAGAGACTTTTCATCCCGATGGGACCTTTTACTTCATGAAGTTTGTGGAACTTTAATAAACTCATATACGACATTATTGCTTCTGACAGGTTCTATGTCAATTGTTATGGTAAGTGGTGGAAATAACTCTAGAATAAGGTCGAAATAGACTTTATTTCAATAGTTACCTCAACATATTTATACAACAGAAACTACTTTCATTCATGTTTTCCTTCTTAGTGTTTGAAAAATAGTAGGATCTTCAAACCTAAAGATTTAGAATTTGCTTGATAAAATACCCTGTGCCGAGTGAATTTGGATAAATTTCCATAAAATTTTGTTTGGCCTCTGCTTTAGTCAGTCAGGATCTTGGCAGGCACACCCAACTATGTACAATATGTAGGAAGGTGCTGGTACCACAGGGCCGAGCACAGCGGGAGCTGTCGCAGACCCTGAGCCCAGTAGAGAGAAGGAAGACGTTACCAGAACCCTGAGCTGGTATCGCCCACTGATGGGTTCTGAGGCCTTCAGTAGAGGGACACAGACATCCCAGGGTGACACAGAGGGGACATGGCTACCTCCTCAATCTGATTATCTCCATCCTCCAGTCTGCTGGTGATTCCCATTGGCTGAGCCCAGCTAGAAGCCAGAAGGAAGAGAGCAGACGATGTAGTTGACAAGCACCCGGCTCCCAGGCAGAGCAGGATGGTCAAAGGCAGGTATCGCATCTGGAAGGAAAAAGGAAAATGTCCAGCAAAGCCTTTTTTTCTTCTTTACTTTTTCTTTTTTTTATATTATATATATATATATATATATATATATATATATATATATGCATGTGTGTATATATATACGCACACATACAGAACTGAATCACTTTGGATTTTTTTAAATTACTTAATTTATTCATGTATTTATTTATTTTCGGCTGCTTTGGGTCTTTGTTGCTGTGCGCTGGCTTTCTCTAGCTGTGGCGGGCAGGGGCTACTCTTCGTTGCTGTGCGTGGGCTTCTCACTGTGGTGGCTTCTCTTGTTGCGGAGCACAGGCTCTAGGTGCGTGGGCTTCAGTAGTTGGGGCACAGGGGCTCAGTAGTTGTGGCTCACAGGCTCTAGAGTGCAGGCTCAGTAGTTGTGGCACATGGGCTTAGTTGCTCCGTGGCACGTGGGATCTTCCCGGACCAGGGCTCGACCCCAGTCCCCTGCATTGGCAGGCGGATTCTTAACCACTGCGCCACCAGGGAAGTCCCAGCATAGCTTTTTTTTTCTTAAAAGAGCTGATTGCATGTACTTGGGTGTGAATATCATATATCATATGCAAATACAAGCCCTACAGACATTTCATCGGCTCTTTCATAAGTTGGGTTCACTATCATGGCCCTGCTGACTGGGGACCGAGCTGTACAATGGCATCTGCTTTTAAAAAAAAAAAAAAGAGAGAGAGAGAAAAAGAAAAGAAATGTATGCTGGACATTTTCCTTTTTCCTTCCAGATGCGATACCTGCCTTTCACCATCCTGCTCTGCTTGGGAGCCTGGTCCTTGTCAACTACATTGTCTGCTCTCTTCCCTCTGGTTTCTAGTTGGGCTCAGCCAATGGGAATCACCAGTCAGCAGGGCCATGATGGTGAATCCAACTTATGAAAGAGCCAATGAAATGTCTGTAAGGCTTGCATTTGCATATGATGTATGATATTCACACCCAAGTACATGCAATCAGCTCTTTTAAGGAAGCAGATGCGAAGAAGTTAAAGGAGCAAAGGATTTATTGTGGGGAATACCTACAAACGGCAAAGAGAAGCAGCAGGAGTTGACAGCTACAGCCTTCGGGCCGGGACGCAGGTCTGACACCTGTGAAATGGGAGGGGAGGGAAGGAAGAAGCTGAGAAATGGCCCAGCTCTGACCCACTGCTCTACCACTGTCTGGGGCCCCCCAAGATGGATGGAGAAGGACTGAACCCTGGAGGCCGTCAGCCAACCACATGCCTCGAGGCTGAGTGACCAGTCCTCTCTGGATGGGGGTCTGAGTGGAGCGTCTCCACGTCTGCCACAGACACCATGAATGTCACCTCAAGAGGAGGAGGCCATGACACAGAGGGATGTTCTGGATGGACAGGAAAAGGAAGGTCAGCACAGAGAGAAGAGAGTCCAGGCAGGAGGAAGCCAGGGGTCAGTGACCTGGGACAGGCTCCCCCTCATCTGGACTGAAACCTTGGGTGGGGAAAGATGTTGAGAAAACCCAAAACTGGAAACCCTGGCTGGAGGGCATGCAGAGGGCGCCCTGAGTTCACAAAGAGTGGCCATGGGTCAGTGACAATGGCACAAAGGCCTGATCAGGCAGAAATAAGGCCTAAAGTAGCCCCCAGGGCCCACCTGAGGGATTGTGTCATGCAGGAAGGATGCAGAAGGCCTCGCCTGCTTCACAGCAAACACGCAGGGCAGCTGTCAGGCCTGGGGGTGGTACCACTGTGGTGGGAACAAAATCCTGCCAGGTGAGGTAAGTAACTTGAATGCAGACCAAATTAGCTGTTAAAGCCAGAACTCAGAGAAATCGTGGTGCTGGAGAGGGGTGAACCCTCAGCCTGCATAAACAGAGGGCGGACACGGGTCCCGGAGCTGCAGACTAGGTCAGAAGCACGGGCCTGGGGCCAGCGAGGATCTGAAGGATCAGAGCTCCACCCACCCCTGCAAAGCATCCAAAGCTCAAACCACCCCCAGCCGCCATCATGGGCAGAAATGGGAGGACCAGGAGCACCCTGATAGGAGGCGAACTTTGATTCAGCTGAATATCTACCTGAGATGCGATTGTGTTATAGGGGAAAATGCTAATACCCTCTTACAGATAAGATTAAATTCCCTTGCCCCACCTTAGGGCTATAGATTGTTAACTTCCTAGAAGACCCCAGAACAACTTTTTGAAGAAACAAAACTAAGAATTAGGTGCACTGCAGGGTGAGAGAACCCCGCCCTGACCGTCTTAGTAGCTTCTCAGAATGCGGAAGTCAGGGTCTACACTGGGTGGTTTTGAAGGACTGGGGGGAGGTTATGATCTAACAGCTTTGGATCGGTGACCCCCACTAGATGGAGGGTCTTGAAGCAAATCTCAGTGAGTGAGCTGCTGTTTCGATAAGTAAACTCTTTCAGTTGATTCACATTTCTGAGGATTAGGTTTTCTTGGAGGAAGCGGGTGAGTTATTTTTGCTTGGTCCAAACCCTTAACCCAGGCCAGGAAAATGTAACTGATGCTGTCTTAAGACTCCAACTGAGAGCTATGCTGGCTTCGGTTCTTACTACCCAAAGGGTCAGAGCATCATGAGAAGGAACTTATAAATGGGAAAATAAAGACATAGCATTTCTTTTTGTCTTTCTAGTAATTTTTAATACTTGATACAGTATTATTACTAACTGAAGTCCATACTTTATTTGGGTCTCCTTGTTTTACCCCAGTGCTCTTTTTCTCTTCCAGGAGCCCACCCAGGACTCCACGTCACATGTACTCTTGTCTTCTCAGCCTCCTCTTGGCTGCCACAGTTTCTCGGATGTTCTTTGTTTCTGATGGTCTTGACAGTTTTGAGAAGTGATGCTCAGGCATTTTGTAAAATGTGCCTCACTTGGAGTTTGTCTAATGCTTTACTTCCAGTGAGACTGGGGATATGAGTTTTGGGGAAGAAGACTACCTATGTCAAGGGCCATCACATCATATCAAGGGCACACACCATCCAAAGGACGTCACTGTCCGTGTTAACCTTGATCACCTGGATGCGGTGGTGTATGGTCAGTTTTCCCCAATAAAAAGTTACTCTTTTCTTCCCTTTGCACACTGTGTTCTTTGAAAGGAAGTCACTGCATGCAGCTCACATATAAGGAGTGGGGTTATGCCCCACCTCCCTGAGGGCAGATTATTTATGTAAACTATTTGGGATTTTTCTGCATGGGAGGTTTATCTATTCTATCCCATTTATTGACTTATTTAAATATATATATATTTTTTACAAATTTATTTTCATTGAAGTATAGTTGATTTGCAATATTATATATGTTTCATGGGTACAGACAGTGGTTCAGTATTTTTATACTCCATTAAAATTTATCACAAGATAATGGCTGTATTTCCCTGTGCTGTACAATATATCCTTGCTTCTTATCTGTTTTATACATAGTAATCCCATGCCCCTAATTTTCCCTTCCCCCCTTTCTTCTCCCCACTGGTAACCACTGGTTTGTTTTCTATGTCTGTGAGTCTGTTTCTGTTTTGTTATATACATTGGTTTGTCTTTTGTGGTTCCCTATAAATTTTAGGATTATTGGTTCTAATTCTGTTAAAAAATGTCATGGGTATTTTGATAGCGACTGCATTAAATCTGTAGGTTGCTTTGGGTAGTATGGTCATTTTAACAATATTAATTCTTCCAATCCAGTGGCATGGGATATCTTTCCATTTCTTTGTATCATCTTCAATTTCATCAGTGTTTTATAGTTTTCAGAGTCTAGGTCTTTCACCTCCTTGGTTAAGTTTATTCCTAGGTATTTTATTCTTTGGGATGCGATTTTAAATGGGATTGCTTTTTTACTTTCTCTTCCTGATAGTTCATTATCTGTGTATAGAGACACAAGGGATTTCTGTATACTAATCTTGTATTCTGCAACCTTGTTGAATTCATTTATTAGTTCTAATAGTTTTGGGGTGGAGACTTTAGGGGTTTCTGTATAAAGTATCATGCCATGGGCAAATAGTAACAGTTTTACTTCTTCCCTTCCAAATTGGATGCTTTTTGTTTATTTATTTAATTTTGGGGGGTCTGATGGCTGTGGTTAGGACTTCCAGTATTACGTTAAATATGTTTATAGTAGTATAGTCTCATGGATATTTATTGTACACTTTGGGTTATAGTCTAATACTATTTTATCAAAATTTTTCATCTTTGGCCTTTGGGAGCTCTTTCAGTTGGCTCCTGAGTCCCTTTGATATTCCTCCATCATTGTGTCTTTTCTTTAAAGTACTTCCTTGCTTCCAGGCACTACAAGTTACACCAGGCTCATCTTGTATTTCTTGGACCCAGTCTGGGAATCAGCAATTTCTCCAAAGACCTCTGGTCCGGTTTATTAGACAATGGGTGCTTAGTGTGCTCATTGCTACTGGGGTATCATTGCTTTTAGTGGCATTTCTTCTTTATGTCTGAGTAACACATTTGTGACCCTTTGTACCTGCTAATCTGCTTCTAGTTTTCCCATAGTAGTCACTTGGGAAGTCATAGAAAGAGAGACCTGACAACTTGGTCTCTCATGAAGGTGTCTCTGCAGGATGGGAAGTGTTAACCAGAGGAATCTTCTGGGCCCTCCCACTCCAAAAAGTTAAAACTAGCATTATATAAAGAAAAACACAGAGGAGTTTTCACTTTTTCAGTGCTAATTCTGAGCTTTAACAAGGTAAATTAAAAGTCTGGGAGATGAAGACCCATCTTGCTGTGACGGATGACTCCTCAAGATACAGCGATGAATGAGTCTGAAAACCAAACACATCAATACCTGACAGACGTGAGAAGGACGACATAGCTACCTTCAATGAGGTTAAACCCCTTCTCTCAGGCGGCAGGTGGAACCTGGGTCCATAGTTACAGTTTGATCCCAAGACAAAGAAATAAAGGTCAATGACTGAAGGTAATTCTTTATCATCAAATTAAGATGTGACAAATTTGTCTACTCTTCACTGACAATATTTTGCTTCTTCTGCAAAACCAAGATTAAAGTGAAAGAAAAAAAAAAGAAAGACTAAGCTTTTAAAGATTTCCTATTTCAATTCTCTGGCTGTTTCTGTTTGTTCATTGAGATGTTATCCATAGTGGTTTTGAAGCTAATAAGATACTGTGTCATGAAAACTTGAAGAAAAGAAAACAAAGCGACAAAATTATTTCACAAAGAGAGCTAAGTCTGACCCCCATGAAGATTTGGGTTTCGACTAAAGGAAGAGGAGCTTGAGGAGACATTGTCTTTAAAAAAAACATGAATGCAATCGAAATCCCTTGTGGTATTAAGTTTTACTATTTTGTGATTCTGTCAACATGTCTATTCACCTTGGGTCTTTGAAAGCAGATACGCCCAGGTAATTACACACACTGTCATGTAACCTGATTCTTGAGCCAGAGCTGATTGGGCCAGGACTCAGCTGTGATCCAAAGACACACAGCTGGATCCTGGCACTGATGCTGGGATTCCATGGTCGGTGAGCTGGTTGATGAGTTGGCCTGATATGAAAATCTGGGGAAATAATGGCACGCCATCCTAAATTGTGACTAATCAATTAATCAATCCTCTCTTCCAGGAGATAAGACGTCCCCCCTTCCCTCTAGGGGCTGTAGAATCACCAGAGCTTCTATAATAACCTGAACTGTGCTCTAAAATATCTCTGGTCTCCACGAAGTCTGGTTTTGTGGGTGCTGGAATAATGTCTTTTGCTTTCTAATTTCCTGAAGAGCCCTTATGAAAAAAAATGCTTCTCTGTGGTTACCTGAGCATGTCTTGGCTCCTTGAACCTTAATAGAGTCTAACAAAGTAGTTATACATTAAAAGAACCCAAGAGTATATATCGCGGGTTCCTTGAGGGCAGGTAGCAAGTCTTACCTTTACATCCTAAGTGGGTGCCTTTGGTCAGTGTTTACTATATGATTCGTGAAAGGGCGAGTGCATGAATGAAAGAACGAATGTCATGACAAGACCCAAAGAGATTAAGATTAAGAAGGTTACTGAGAACAGAACCAACAGAATTTCTTGACCCTGTGTGAAGCAGCACTAAAATGAGTCATTCTTTTCTGTTCCTATATTAGATCACACTGACATCAAGCAAAAGTAGCTTAGCTGCTTGTTCCAGGAACACCTGTTTCTGGAAGATAAAACTGTAAAACCACCAAACAATTTACTCATCAAGACTAAGCTTCCTTAACAGGACTCTCTTCAAGATCCTTGCCTTTGCTGTGTCCCCTAATCCAAAACCATGATATCATAAACCCTGTCCAGTCCAAGCCAGTTCTCTACCCAGCAAGAACCACCTTAAAAACTGCCCAGCCTAGACCCTAAAGACATGATTGAGACCCTACCCTATCTTACACATGAATCACTAAGACCCATCGGGGTGATGTTGTCCCTTACCGACATGTGATGAATTTGTTGATTCTTCACTGACAACATTTTGCTTCTTCTGCAAAGCCAAGTGAGTCTTTGACAAAGCACAACATAGTTTTGCTTGGTAAGTTGGTTTTTCTGGTGGCCTTTGGGGGAGTTTACAGTCAGTATGACACAACCAGTTTTAGGGTTTCTTTCTCTTTTTTCTTTTTTTAAAAATAGAATTCCCATTTCTTTGAATGCACAAAAATCTACTAAGCATAGAGAAATATAGATGTCATTGCTTTCCTCAGAGAACCTGGAGCACGAAGCAAAGAAGCTATGTCTTTGTTACTTTGTCCAAGAAATAAAATAATTGGACTAGAAGTTATTTTAAAATTCTTCCCAACTCTAGTCAGTGAGTCTGAGGAAGTGCTCACTAGATAATATTTTCCATAAATGTCCCAATCACTTGTTACTGTGTGAATGCAGAAGAAATCTAACATCGTCTCAATTCTGAAACAGACAGTGGCTTAGGGTTCATGGCCAACTGTGTTAGAGCCCCGTGGCCCATTAAACACTGAGTTTAATTTGTCAAATATACACAAAAATGTGCAGCTCTGGACTTGCAGTAAAGTATCTGTCATGAGACTCATTTTAACCCAAATGACTCTAAAAAATGGCTGTCAATTCCAGACGTTTCCAACTGGATTGGGACCACAGGCACACATGTCACACAATACACCACACACAGTGTAAACAGACCATTCATGTCCACAACTGAGATATTTATGGTATTTTCTGTGGTTGCCATGTCAACCCATGGAACAACCAGGCCATTAAATCATGCTGTCAGCAGGCCAAGACAGTAACACTGCAAAAAAATTCCAGTTGCTGACATGAAAATACATTTATCATTTCAAGACTTTTTTTTTTTTTTTCCAGCTGGCTCTTGCTTTATGCTCCTCACTGCTTTTGAGCTGGTCTTTCAGGGTACAAGGAGAACGTGAATGAGCTGTTTAGAGGGCAAGAGAAATCCCAGCCCATGCTTGATTACTTTTATTTTCACAGAATTTATTTTCTTAAGGTGAAAATCTTGAGGTCACATGCCACGAGAAAAAGGGCTGTGTTGAAATTTGAAGTATGATGGATAGAAATGCTCCACTTTCTAACTTGGATTTATTACTTCATTTTTCCCCTCAGCAACTCTCTTGGATTTGAGAGAATTCACTCTGATTTCTTCTGAACCCAGTTTGAGAGCCTCTTGTTGAAATTCGTTTCCCGGATCACAGAGAAAGTCCAACTAATAGGTATGGGACAGGCTCTATAATCAGAAACTTCAGGCCCAAGAGTAGGTTTTTCTGGGTCATCCTGATTTTACATGATCATATTAATTTCAGAAAAGGTAGTTCATTAAATGTATAACTACATTTTCAACCAGTAGAAGACTTTTCACATACATTCACAAGTCAGAAAGAGGGTTTTATTTTGCTTTTGTTTTTGTCACACTGAATGCTAGGAGTGTTAGATAAGAAATAAGGTCACTGTGATATTTCAGTGTAAATGATGGTAGAATCCTCAGACCAACGATTATCACGTATACTTAGAACAAGATGATTCAAAGTTCTCTCCACATTGCTTTCTATTCCCTCCTCTCCTATATTGATCCTGACTCAATTCCCCGTGGCCACCTTCAAGAGCATTAAACTTGCAGGATTTTGATGGGACTTTGGGCATTTTAGCTGCTCCTGTGACACTGTTCTCTTTTCATTCTTCCTGGAGAATGATCCTGAGAAACACAGCCAGTGAGAGTGTTCAGAGGACAAGCCTGGACATGAATCTTCTCTAACTGGTCATCAGAATAGCTCTACCTTGTAAACCCCACAGCCTTTGAAATATACATGGTCCCGCAGGTACTGTTTTAGAAAAGAGAGACGGGGTCACTGAGAAAGTGAAGGGAAGCCAGGAGGACAGGGATAGGACATTCTGGCTGTCGTCAGCGAGCAGGGACCAGAACAAGGTGAGAGCCTTGGGGAGAAACCAAAGATCTCAGCCACCCAGACGCTCACAGTCAAACAGAAGAGGTCGATCCTTACAGACCAGACTTGGACACCCTTGGGTCCGGGCTGGGAATAATGTGAACTGCATCTTCAAGGATGGGTGGGCAGTTTCTGACAGTTGGGTATGGGGAGAAGTGACTTCCAGGTTGAAGAAATCCTGGAGCAAGTGCCCAGAGGCAGGAAAATGCTGATGAATCCCAGAAAGAAAAGGTAGATCACGGGCTTTTAAAGAAGGGCTAAGCTGGGGGGCTGTGGGTGCCTGGAGGTGGGGGTGGAGATTGCAGCAGGAGAGGTTTTGAGTGGGAGGAGTTGTCATCAGATCTGTGCTCTTGGGGGATGTCTGCAAGATGACAGGGAGGAAGAGGAAGCCACAAAATCATTAGAAGCTTGTTAGAATAACTGGATTTGGAGAAGAAGATAATAAAAAGAGGATTCAAAAAATGGTGATTGGGTCTGGTGAGAATTCTTCTCCCAGATATTCTGAAGATAAAAATTGGCACATTTAGCATGAATGAGAAGTGATGTGTTCACATCAAGGAATAGTATGCAGCAGTGAGAAAGTGTAAGCTGCAAGTGAGCACACAAGTGTGGTTGAATCTTATAAGGTTGAAGAAAAGCAGCCAGGTACAAGAGAGTAAATACAGTGTGAGTCTGTTCATTTGGAGTTCAAAAGCTAATCTCTGCTGCCGGGTAGATAGTGAGGACCCTTGGGGAGGAGAAGTAACTTGCAAGGGCACAGCTGGGCCCTCGAGGGGCTGGTGGAGCTCTGCTCCTTCATCTGGGTGCTGTTTACAGGATGGGCTTGGTGTGTAAGACTCACTGGATGTACATTTATAATATGTTCACATTTCCTTATGTTAAACTTTGATAAAAGTTTTCCCAAAATGGCACACCTTGTTTTGGAGATCTTAACTTAAGAGGGAAGATTGTATAACAGCCCTTGAATCTGAATAAAAGTGGGGTAAACAAGGTCATGTTTCCCGGATTCCAGGAAAGCTAGGAACTATGAATCAGCAAATGAAGGTATCAGGTAGTGAAACCTGACATCTCCCTGCCACCCCCTCCAACCCCCCTGCAGCCAAAGGCTTAGAAGGTCAGAGCAAAACCCACAGGCCTGGAAACAGTCACCACTGGTAACATCAAGAAGCAAACAACCCAGCCATTGTCTCATCAATTTAAAGGAAGGAGACAAATAAAAATTGATAAGGATAGGGGCAGGGGAGCTATCTGTTAGCAGCGTCAGAATAAAACCGGTGCAGCTCAGTTTCTGCCAAGACTTGGGTAGAAATCCATCATTCCTCGCCCGCCCTGGTGGTCAGCCCCACTGTGGCTGGTGATTAGCACAGAAACCTGTAATGATTAACCGGCCTTGTACATACAATGGAAACCCGCAGACACAGACTTCTTATCAACCAGCAGCTCAGTATTTTAATACTTAGTCACACCCCAGGTTCAGAGAGGAAATTTACAGCTATTAATATGCTTCAAAATCTGGATGCAGTGTTAATTCCTGTAGTTCAGTATCACTCTTCTCAATTTCTCCCCATCTGGAGAAAAAGAAAGCTTTGAATTAAATTAAAAAGCCCCCAGTTACTCCCAGGTGGCTTCCTAAGAAGCATTTCTTAATGAAGAGTTTCCAAAAATACATTTAATAGATTGTTTACAGATTATTAACGCCTCGAAAAGGGAGCAGTGACAAACAATGATGGCCCGGTTGGGATGAGGGTACAAAATATAGATTTCCAGAAAAAGTGTAACCCTTATTCAAAAAATAAACTCTTTTAACCAATTTCTTTAATAACACATGTATGGGTCCTATAAAAATTGTAGACTGTAATCAGTAGTTTCCACTTCTCGTCAGAATTGGCTTAAGCAGACAATGTCTTTGCTTACCTGCTCTGATGAAGCAGGTGTGGCACTTATATAGAACTTGCTGTTACCTCTAGCTGTTTTGCAGATATGAACATACCTGGGCTCTCTCCCTTGCACCCCTGCTTTCCATTTCAGCTGTCCATTCATTCAGCAAAGTTGTTGAGGTCCTTCTAGGTACCAGGCCTAGATTTGTTTGTTGAGGACATAGATGGCGGTGAGTCAGGTCTGATCCAGGCTGAATGGAACTGACCTCTTGCTGCTGTGGCTTGGGACAGAATCTCACTCCCTTGGGCACTGGCTTTTGTAAATTCCCCCAACTCTCCACCTCCTGTCAGCCAGCTCCCAACTTTCCAGGCTATCGGGGTGACATCCTTAAAGATTAGGTGTGATGATTTTACACTCTAATGCATGTTTTCTTTTTGGCCTCCATCCCACAGAGTGATAAGCCAAAAACGATACAAACATGCAAATTACCTCCCACCAAACAAAAACAAAAGAAAACAAAACCTTTGATCAAATAAAGGGACAGTCCTTAAGATAAGAAAGGCATTTAGAGTCCTTCCAAGTCTGATTCCAGATTCTCCTCACCAGGACAAGACGTGCTCTCGACGTCCTCCCAAGCCCCTTCTGTGCCTCTATGTCAGAATGGTTTCTCTATTTTGCTTTGACTTAAGGTATATCTTTTTCCTGGAATGCCCTTTCCTCCACTGCCCTCGATAAAAATGTACCCATTCTTCAAACCTCAAGTTCAGATGTCCCCTCCCCCATGAAACCTGTAGGGAATGGTGCCCGACTGGCATCTCTCCCCAGATCTGTGTTCAATGAAATCATCTTCTTGGTAGCTTGAAATCAGCCCTGATGAGAGTATTGATACCATGGAAATTGACAAATCCTACCAATCGGAGCTTGATTTATCATTTTCTTGACCAGATTTAAGAAAGTGGTTGAGAAAGTATTAAGATAGCAGATTAAAGTAAAAAGTGTGCTGGGTTTAGAGCTATTATACTGTGAAAGCCCATGGATTTGAGGAAATATTCTCTAGTACTTGAAAGTTATTCTCCAGTTCAGCAAAGAAGCCTCTCACGCCACTGATGAACCCATGAAGTTCCAACACATTTTCATTGCTGCAGTTTAACATCTACAAAAATATCAACCAACATCTGTGTCGGAACTGCGTGTTCATCCATGACGTCTTTGCTGAATCTGCTAGTAAGAACTGATTCGTCCTGCAGGACAGGAATAAAGATGCAGACATAGAGAATGGGCTTGAGGACAAGGGGAGGGGGAAGGGTAAGCTGGGACGAAGTGAGAGAGTGACATGGACATATATACACTACCAAATGTAAAATAGATAGCTAGTGGGAAGCAGCCGCATAGCACAGGGAGATCAGCTCGGTGCTTTGTGACCACCTAGAGGGGTGGGATAGGAAGTGTGAGAGGGAGGCACAAGAGGGAGGGGATATGGGGATATATGTATATGTATAGCTGATTCACTTTGCTATAAAGCAGAAACTAACACACCATTGTAAAGCAATTATACTCTAATAAAGGTGTTAAAAAAAAAAGAAAAAGAAATAAAATAAAATTTTAAAAGTGTGTCTAAAAAAATAAAGAATTGATTCGTACTCCGATTTTCAAAAATCATAGTTGAATCACAACCATAGGTTGGCCATGAACACAAAAGTTCAGCAAAAATCAACAAAAGCATTCTGTTAGAACCAACTGGTCTTATGGAATTTAAACTAAAGAGTATTTTGTATTTTCTTATTGTTGGAAAACTGTGTACCATTAGTTCATTATATCAGTAAAATTTATAATAAGCAAATAAATGTAAACACACACACACACTTTTTTCCAGAGAGCGAGTTGTGAGACGTTTACAAGAACATCAGTACCTGTGGGAGGAGGAGGAGGAGGGGACCCACTAGCTTACCTGTTCACCTACTCACTTGCCTACAAGGTGACTTCCCGTCGAGCTGCTGTAAGAAGCAAGGGGGGGGGCGTGTGAAGCTCTTAGCTCGGCAGCCCTGGCACAGCAGAGGTAACAGCAATAAGCTTCACAATAATAACTACGGCAAGTGTCTGTTGAACGCTTACTACGTACCAGGCGTGTTCTGAACTTTGTGTTTACGCTTCACAGCAATCCCATTCATGGGTTCTCTGTCACTCCCAGGTTACGGAGGAAGAAACTGAGGCATAACACAGATTAAGAAACTTGTCTGGCAAATACCAGACAGGTATGCTATCTATCACTTATATGTGTGGAATCTAAAAAAATACAACAAAGTAGCGAATATAACAAAAAGAAACAGACTCACAGATACAGAGAACAAACTAGTGGTTACCAGTGGGGAGAGGGAAGGGGGTAGGGGCAATAGAGGGGGAAGGGAGGAAAAGGTACAAACTATTAGGTATAAAATAAGCTACAAGGATATATTGTACAACATGGGGAATGTAGCCAATATTTTAAAATAACTATAAATGGACTGTAATCTTTAAAAATTGTGAATCACTATATTGTACACCTGTAAATTAGATAATATTATATATCTATACTTCAATAAAAATAAATAAAAAGAAAGCTGCCTGGGTCCCCCACTGGGGGTATTGAGTTGACTGCTCTTGTGATTTTCAAACATGATTCTCTCTTTCTTCCTCCATCCACAGGTCTTTCTTTGCTCTTCCAGACTCTCTTATCTTCCCTTCTTGTTGTGCTTCTGTTTGCTCACTTCGGCTTCAGCCACCAGAAAAAAAGAGGGAGAAGAAATATCGGCCAAGATTCCTGTTTTTCCTCTTTCTTTGCTGCTCTTTTTGAGGTTTCATAGGCTTTTTAAAGTATATTTTGATTTAACTTTAAACTTACAGAAGCATTGCTGTAATAGGACAAAGAAATAGCAAAACAGTAAATAAAATAAAATGTATATTAGGAAAAAAATACATATTCGACCCTCTGTATCCACAGGTTTTGCATCCAAAAGGTTCAACAAACTGCAGTTTGAATTTCAATCCAGAGTTGGTTAAATCTCAGGATTTGGAATCCGTGGATATGGAGGGCTGAATGTACGATGTTATTTTATATAAGGGACTTGAGCATCCTTGGATTTTGGTATCTGCTGGGGCTCCTGAAACCAATCCCTGGCATATACTGAGGGACAACTGTATATACATGCACACAATATTAGAAAACTATCTACAGCGTTACGGAATAGCTTTCTTTTACTTTCTGTTCAACTTTACTGGAAATTAGTAATTTTGTTACTTAAATTGTGTGAGGCCCTAAAAAATATGGTTGTATTGAAATTGCCAAAACAATTACAAATGTTGTCTCTATGTCTTGTTTTTAATTAAAATTTTTAGTTTGAGATAATTATACATGCACATGCAGTTGAAAGAAAGAAAGAAGAAGAAATAGCAAACACCCTTTCTTCACATCACCCTGTGTCTATTTCACCCCATGTACTTTATCACCCTTTCTCTTCCTCTTCTCTCCACCTAGGTGTGCTGGACATCAGGTTGGTGCCGTCAGCTGGCCAAGTGGACACTGCAGCCACGGCTCGGTTCCTCGACTCCTACCCACAGTCTTGTGTGTGAGCAGAGGAACAGTTCTCTTTTCTAATTACACCTTCCTGTCTCACCCGTTCACAGCACGGCATTGTTAGCCCCACGTTTTGGTGGCTACATGAGTGTCACCCCTGCCTCTCACAGAAATGCATGGCACACCTTAGGCAGGTACGCATGGTGCTATCCCAACCCCTTGGGTCCAAACGTGTTTCAATATCTGCAATTCCAGGATTCTTAAAAGGCAAGATGGGGAATAGTGCCTTATTTAATAGCAGCCCCAGTGAGGTCTTGGGGAGCTATCCCAGAACCAGACAGAAACATTTCTTCAGCCAGTGCCCACAGAGTGAACAAGGATTTGACACATTTTCAGGTGAGGTCACGGCACTCTTAGTTACCAACTGAGTTTTGGTGTCAAAATATCAGTATTCAGAGCTTCTTGCTTTTTGGAACTGCTCATAAAGGGTATGGGGATATACTTTTTTATATGAATGAGATAGGTGCTAGATAGATATTTTAGTGATGAATTGACTGTATAGCATCTATGTGGCATGGAAATTTTAGTAAATAGGTCAGTTTTGTTTTAATTAACAGTATTAAAAATTCTAACAATCTCAGCTGTACTTAAAGTATTAGGATATTGAAAACATTCTGCTAAGTACCTCCCCACCACACACACCAGAGTAGAACTTAAGTCTTAAAGATGAAGCAAAGATTAGTGCTTTCTTTCTCAACAGAAGGGCTTCTTTGAAGTCATAGGGAATTAGGGACTCGGTCATAACGAAGGTAGTTGCCTTTTAAAATAGCAGGACACATTACAGCCATCCAGACCCCAGACTGGTAATAACATTGTATTAAAGAAGAGACAGGTCTGTGTACCAGACCACAGCCCTTTACAACAAATTGGTTCACGTAACAGTAAATAACCAATTTCATAACATCACACTGGTTATCATTTTAAATTACCAGCTTTCAAAATATACTATATGCTTCTAATATTTACTAAATAGATAGAATTAATAGCCCGCATTTAGCAGCCCATACTGAGACCTCTTTTCTTGGAAACTTTACTTTTGTTGTATTTGCTACCAGATTCCACCCACCATAAGACTGGACAACATCTGGGACTGTCCTCAAAAGGCTTCAGGTAGGTTCAGTACATCTACTAGAATTCTTGTTTCCTAAGCTGAGTTGGTACTAAACCAATATTTCAGGCTAGTTGTAGTTGATCTGAAGAAAAAATTGCAAAGTTGAGTTAGGATGGACCTTGATACTTATCCTAGATACAGAAACGTTTTCATGATGAATATCTTGTTTCATATCACTTATTCTCGGTATTCATTTACTGGGGTTGATTAACATATTGTGCCTATTTTAAGGACTGAGAAAATGAGAGTTTGAATGAATTGTCACAGTCATAAGTCACATCAGGGCTGCATCACGCAGTGATGCTACTTTTTAAGGTTTCCAACGTCAGCAGCGTAGTGCCCTGTACACGGCGGATGGTATTTGGGATCTGACTCACTGGACAGAGAGACCAAGAATCACAGGTTTTCCAAAGGATCCCTCTTTTCCCAAAGAAGGCAGCAACCCCATCTCTCCTGGGAAAGATACCCCTGGGTTGATGCTGTTCTTAAAATAGGAGGGCGTAGCTCAAAAAGCTCAGCGCATCTTGGAATGGAGAGCATGCAACAGCCAACGGCTGGCACCAGACTCAGTGAAGCAGGTGACCAGGCTGCTGCCTAATTATTTTTTTTAAGGATGCGCTGTGCCCTCGGAGCACAGTGGTGCTATCCGCAGCTGCCTGCCTGTCTCCAGACAGCCAGCCTGATGTGAATTATTAACGGAAAGTACCGTGACCTCCACGAACAATAGAGGAGGCTCCCAGATTTGCGGGCAACACCTGGGCACCCAAACCAGGCTCGGTGGAGGACAGACAGGATGTGGCAGTGCCAGGTGGCCGTGGTGACCCAGGCCAAGGGGCACATGCCGATACGAGCCCCCCAGGAGAGGCGAGGCTGAGCTGGCACAATGCAGCAGCAAACTAGAACGATGACATTTTTAAGCGCGGCTTCCCAGCTCAGACATAAAATTATATTTAAATATCCTGCCTCTGGGCAATCAAAAGAAGCCAGCTGAAAGAAATGTGCACTTCAAGGCTGTAAATCTGAAACTTCCTAATCCCCGAAAGTCCACACTAGACTTCTTGCCTCCATGGAAACAACAAAGCATTCAGCCAACTGATTGGCCGCCAATGAATTTTAGATAAGACAGCTTGGAAGGGAATGGATGTGATTTTAATGCAGAAGAAAGCTCTGGAAGGGAGGTCCACTTGGTTCATATTTGAATAAAGCAAACAAGGCAGACGAAAGGCTGACAGCTGTAAATGACATTGTCAGTACAAAAATTATCAGCCAGTTTACAATCTGTTTGCTTATGTTGAACAAACAGACTGTGTGTGGCATCCTTGGGCCCCGTGAATGGCAGAAATACTTGCGGGCTTCAGAAAAGCTATCTGCTCTCCGGCAGCCCGGCCACAATTAGATCGCCATTTGACAGCCGCACTGAAAAGGAAACTGTGTCCCCCGCCTCCCACTCCCCCCCATTGCCCTCGGCTTTCTCTTGTCCATTATTTCCTTTTCTTCGTCGTCTTCTTCATGCCCTGAAGTTGGGCAGAGACACTCGTCGTGGTGTGTCGATGGCCTGAATTATGTCACTTCTGTAGCTGCATCAAGCCGTTGAACTGCTGTGCCTGACATTCCAACTGGGGGATATTCAGTAACCTAGCGAGGCCCGGGGCCAACAGTGTTCACTTTTTATTCCTCACAGGAAGCAGAATCCAGGAGCCCCCGAAAGAATGTCACTTTTTTCTGCTTTGTGCAGCCCGTCTCGGAGACCCCATGCTTTGAACTTGCTGGCATCGCATCTGGTGCCGAAACAAAACAGGACCCAAGACGGGCTTTGCAGCAGGGCGGGCGTGGTGCCCCATCCCTCTCTGAGTGAGGCCCACACCGGCCAGGATGCAGGAGGGAGTGACAGCCCAGTGGGCTCGGCCTCCTCTTCAGGGCTGGGTGGTGTCTTCCCCCAGCCCCAGGCCATGAGTGGGTGGTCCCTCTGCTTAATCCCCTCTGTGTTCTACAAACTCATAACACAGAAATAGCTCCCTTTGTTGGAAAAGAATTGAGAGCAAACACAGGTACTAATTTTATCCCTCACATTCTCAGAGGCTCACCCTTGTTTAACTGCAGGGAGAGATTTAAGCCTTGGGTAGCAGCTTTTCATGGGCCAGGAGGCTACTGGGCGCCCACTGCTTCTTACCTGTGTCATTCCTGGTCACCTTGGACGGGGTGTCGGCGGTGGGGGGGTGGTGGGGGTGGGGGTGGGGAACACAACCTCCTGCCCGGGGCTCCCTCACCTTCACAGAACTGCGCACGGGAAACAGAATCTTCTCCCAGGAAGACAACACAGGCTCACAGACCCGGACGTTTGATTTTTTACGTGCCTCTGCGTATCCTTCGTGTTTATTGTGGTATTTCTTTTTTTTTTTTTTTGCCAGTGATAACCTGGAAGAATTCAGTTTGCAGAGAGGACCAAGTCTTCCCTTATGCCCTCTTTTCTTTTTTCCTTTTTTAATATAAAGAATCTGTTTGAAGGTACTTGGTTTCTTTGACCCCAGGAAAAAAAACTAGAGATGCTTGGTGAGTGTGGTGTGTTTGTGGCAGATAACGGGGTGGGGCAGAGCAGGCCACACAAAGCCGGAAGACGGTGGTAATTACAGTTAAGCAGCGAAGCATCAAAACACCTCTTGTATGGAAAGTTCATCCAATTACCACTAACCTAGAGAGGAGGCTCTGTCAGGGCTGTGCTTTTCATTTTAATCTAAATTGCTGTTTCTTTTTCTCTGATATGGCCATCGGTCATAAAGAGTTGACCATCATTAAAACTGTTTGATTTGGAGCCCTGTAGTGTTTGGCTAAGAGGGTAAATGCAAATTTGATGAAAGAATCAGGATAAATTTACATATCAGCCTCAGCTCACATGGAGAGAGTAAACATTCTGTTTATCTCAAGTGTCACTTTATGATTTCAGTGGAATATAAAACTGACCTTGGCCCAGTCGTTGCAAAAGGCCCAAATGAAATATGGGATTGTCTAAATACGATTTACTCAAGTAGAACTTGTGGGCAAACCCTGCGGAACTCAGCAAACAGGGCCAGAGAGAACAGAACCGAAAGCATTTTGTTCCGATAAACTCCGAATGGAATTCTGGAATGAGGTGTTGGTGAATAAAAAAGGATAAAAAAAATTAAAAAAAATCCCACTTCACGAATCTTTGTCAACCACCATGAATTAAAACATCCTATTTACTGGTAGTTTTAATCTTTATTCATCTAAAAATGAAAAAGCATAAAATCTTAAAAACCAGCATTATTAACCCTTTAAGGTAGAGTGAGCTTTCACCAAACCTTTGTTTTATCATTTGGGGACAAGGGTAAGATCATTGTTTGCTTGGTTTCTAGAAAATGTAATTGATTCGAGGAACTTTCAACACTCCATAGATAGTTTACACTGTAGGAGGATAATTCCTTTTGAAAGCTGTTTGAACCAACCACGTTTGCATTTTCCACATTTTTAATTAGTTTCTTTCTAAAGCTAAGTCAACGTTCATCAGTGTGTGAAGGAACATCAGACTTTTGTTCAAAACAAAGGCTTTTGCGTGCACAGAAAAATATTCAGAGACAATTGCAGACAACTGTATTGATATTTTCCCTTCACTTTCTCACACCCAAAAGTTTATTGCAGAAAATGAAGGAGAAAAATGAGATTATGTTCTCTTCTGGAGGAAAGTTGATGTCGTAATATACAGTAAGGTGATGGGGGATTAAGTATCTATCTATCAGTGGATATTTTTAATTTGAGCTATTTTAGAAAAGCTGCCCACTGTAGAGCAGAAAAAATATCCTAAAAAAAGAAAAGAAAAGTGAAAAGTATATCCAGCTATAAATAATTTGAATTAGAAAATCAAAGAATATTCTTGCAGGACATATTTATACATTTACTTTTATAGCCCACAAAATAATTATTTTTTAAATAAGCAATATATCCGCACAGAATAACACAGAGTTTTAGCAGAAAACCCCACAAGAACTTCATATCTGAGTATAGTTTGCCTCTTAATTACAAATAGCTAAGCATATTTAGCAATTTCTTCAGTCAGAGCTCAGGTTTTTGAGGCTTAAGCAGGTAGGAATTTAAGGAACTACTGTAAGTAAGGAGAAGGCAACTCATTACTAACAAAACTGTCTGGGTTTTTCAAATGATGTTTGAAAGGAAACTGACAGGTTGTCTACACTGGCAAGAGTGTGTGTGTGCAGGGCAGTGGGGCGGTGGGTGGGACGGGGTTGTATATGTTTGAGGAAAAGGGAAGATTGAGAACCTCTCCTCTGACACCTGTGCTCACACCCTGCACGCCTAGAGTGTTGCACACGACATCGATACTGAAGCGATTGTAAAACGCCTCAAAAAAGAGGCTCTAGGCTGAGAAAAGGGTCCCAGGAACTGGGCAAGCCCATCCTTTTCCAACCCCAAGATGTTCGGCTCTGAGCTTCAGAGCTTCCAGAAAGTAAAGTCTGCCCACCACACACAGGGTATTGGGACGTGGTGATTCTAAGAAAAAATAACTGAGAAAGGAAAGAATAATGGCCAAAGGACGGGGGTCTGAGTAACTCAGATGAAGATCTGGGCAGTGGCTCAAGGCAGTGGAGCCCTCCTGCCAACCGCAGGCCATCTCTGCCCAAGATGCACCTGGAGGGCGTTGTTTCCTCAAGCATGAAAGCTACCCTCTACCTATCTCCCTGGAGACCTCCTTAAACTAGATCTACACAGTACTGAAAGCAATCACTAGAAAAAGAGGAAACCACCCAAATGCTCACCAGCTGATGAAGGGATAAACAAAACGTGTCATAGCCATATGAGGGGTTATTACTTGGCAGAAAAAAATAAAGAATGAAAGATTGACACCGGATCAATCTTGAAAATAGGATGTTAAGTGAGAGAAGCCAGTCACAAAAGGCCACATGATGTACAATTCCATGCCTATGAAAGGTCCAGAATAGTCAACCCCAGTGGTTGCCAGGGGCTTGGGGTGGGAGGCGGGAATGAGGAATGACTTGAATTGGGTGTGAGGTTTCTTTTTTAGGGTGATTAAAATGTTCTAAAATTATTTTCAATATAGCAGTGTGTACTTGTCAATCCCAAATTCCCAATCTATTCCCCCGCACCTTTCCCCTTTGGTAACCATAAATTTGTTCCCCACATCTGTGAGTCTGTTTCTGTTTCGTAAGTAAGTTCATTTGTATCATTATTTTTAGATTCAGCATATAAGCGATATCATATGATATTTGTCTTTCTCATTAGATTGCCGTGATGGTGGCACAAGTCTGTGAATGTATGAAAACCGCTGAAGTGTGCATTTGAAATGGGTGAATTTTATGATATGTGAATTATATCTCAATAACATTGCTTTAAAAAAAATAAGGTAGCAATTACTTCTTCTGTATATTTAAAAAATAAAAAAATAGGGCTTCCCTGGTGGCACAGTGGTTGAGAGTCTGCCTGCTAGTGCAGGGGACACGGGTTCGAGCCCTGGTCTGGGAAGATCCCACATGCCGCGGAGCAACTAGGCCTGTGAGCCACAACTACTGAGCCTGCGCGTCTGGAGCCCGTGCTCCGCAGCAAGAGAGGCTGCGATAGTGAGAGGCCCGCGTACTGCGATGAAGAGTGGCCCCCGCTCGCCACAACTAGAGAAACCCCTCGCACAGAAACGAAGACCCAACACAGCCAAAAATAAATAAATAAATAAAATAAAAATAATTATTAAAAAAATAAAATAAAATAAAATAAAATAAAAATAAAAACAAAAACTGACAGCCAGAGCCAAGAAAAAGCTTCCAAAGAGAACCGTGTGGACGTCATTCCCCCCTCAGACTATTTCCACCCCGTGAAGGGAGTGAGCGTCAGAATCAAAGCTGAACATACATGTGATACGTAACCGTGGCTCATCTGTGACGTGCCAGCCTGGCGGCCACAGGCAGAACACAAGCCTCTTGAACCCACAGCCCAGAAGGAGAGAGGCAAATATATACCATAGCCAAGCGCCTAACAAGATTCTTGATTCCATGAAAAATGGAACGTCTTGAACGCAAATTGGGTGAGTTTACCACCCCAAGGCATGGAGAGCATCCAAAGGGCAGCATTCAAGTCCAGACACCTCCGTGCAGAAGCAGCACATTTGGAAGAATATGGTCAAGACGTGGGAGGAGCTGCCAATCATGAGAGGCTGAAGGAAGCATGAGACATCCAGGTGGGCAGGGGCGGAAGGTGCATGATAGCCAATGTACAGCATCACCCCGTGCTCTGGGTACCACTTCATTTAATCATCTGAGCCCTAAGAGCAAGATGATAAGCAATAGTGTCACCCCCATGAGGATGAGGAAACTGGAGGATGGAGAAATGAAGGAATTTGTCTAAAGTCAATTAGTAAATGGCAAAACCCCTCTGACACAGCCCTGTTGATTATCCAACTTTGGTCCTTAACCACTACCCTATTCTATTTTCTTGTTCTGAATAGTCCCAAAGTATGTCAGATTTACCAATAAGCAGAAGCTTCAGGGGCAGCAAGTTCATTTTCTGTATTCAGTAAAGAACAGAGACTCTCAGAAATAGTGAGTTCCCAGTCATGGGAGATGGTCATGCAGGGGCCAAAAGACCATTGGTTGGAAACATCGATGGTCTAAAGTACTGGGCTCAAATGACCTTTATGTATTCTTTCAACCTCGTGATTCTGACGTGGTGACTACAGAGTCCTGTGAAGGGAACGGGAGCCCCTGCATCCGGTTGTGCAGGTTGTGCACTGCACAACTCCAGAGCAGGGCACACTTCACATCCACACGCGTCATGGGTTTGAATATTTACTAGGACAGTTTTCCTGAAGATGTTAATGGAGAGTTTCAAGGGCTAGTAGCTATTTCTTACGTGCCCCAAGATTCTATTTGGACTTTTAGGGGTGGTGACCATTACGGATTTAGAAAACTTATTGCAGAAGAAGGGGGACATGAGGCCAGTGACAGGAAGACAAGTTAGGGGGTGACGGCAACGACTCCAGTGAAAAGGGGGAGGGCTTAGTGATGAGGATGAGGACACAGTGGGGATTGGGGAGCTGTTTCATTTTGTGCTCATTCAGGAGAGAGGTGAGCTTGAGACCCAGACTTCAGAGTCATGTATAGAGAAGGTAGTTGGAGGGAAGAGAACTGGTGGGTTTACATGAGAAAGACCCTGCAGCAAAATAAGACAGGTCTGGCAGCAGAACCCCGAGTAGTACGCAAATTCTCGGAGGCTGGTGAGGAGGCAGAGAGAGGAGTCTGCAGCCGGCAGGGGACGGCAGAGGGGTCTTTCAGGGAGGAATTGCCCCAGGAGGATGGAGTGAGGCTGCCAAGCCTCACAGTTGTCGGCGGGGGTTGGCTTTAGGAGATCACTTTCAATGGATTATGGATGGAAAATGGGATGGAAACCGGACTGATGGGTTATGGTCTAATGGCTGGTCAGAAAGTAGAGAGAGTGGGAATTCCCTGGTGGTCCCGTGGTTAAGACTCTGCCCTTTCATTGCCTTGGGCGCAGGTTCGATCCCCAGTCAGGGAACTGAGATCCCACAAGCCACGGAACCAAAAAATAAAAAATAAAAAAGAAAGAAAGAAAGTAGAGAGAGAATTAGAGGTGGGGCTTGAAGAGGAAACGTGTGAAGCCGTAGTTGAGTGGGCAGGAGGGTCTGGGAAGGTTGTGGAGTTTTCTGAGATGAGATTGGAAAGACAGACTGACACGCAAAGTGATAAATCCTTTGTAAGCAGGAACCCTGCCTTACGTATCCCTGTAACATCTAATGCAGATCTGGTACAAAACAGTGCTTGAATAATTTCCCATAATTTCTAGTACAGTCACTTCGTAGAATAAGACATCTCTTTGGGGGAAAAAAAATCTATATTTCTGGTCTTGACTGTCTTGGAAGGATGGCCCTAATCTTGTAGTACTGAAAACACACACTTCACAAAAACTTCTGTTTTTATTAGGAAAAGGGGAAAAAATTTCTAAGCAACTCAGAGTCATGGAGCCAGCTGGTTTTGTGGTGTAGCTTTTCTCTCTCTGTGAGTCCCACTTTACATCCGTCCCAAATGCACCCTGTGGCAGAGAAACATGGGAGAGTTTGGGGACAGAGGGTTCAGGGGGACTTGGAGACCCGGAGGCCAAGGCAAGTCCTCTTGCTGCCTCTGCAGCCTCCAGGAAGCGATGGTTGAAACTGCTGGTCATGCATCAAAGCTCTTACACTGGCTCGAGGCAATTAGTTAAAAAAATCAGCTAGAACTAGTTTATCATCTCCTTCTATCATTATTATTAAGTTCTTCAGAGGAGTTTTGCAAAATAAAAAGCCTGACATGTTTTAACTTAGGGGAAAAATGCATGACATTAAAGCATGCCGTATGAAAAGATCGTGGCATGTGAGAGCAGGACACCTTATAACTTCATTATAACTCTCTGATTTCCAAAGTTCCACATGTTTATTGAAGTGAACAATGGTGGGATTATGAATGATATTCATTATCATCTTTACAATACCCAGCCCTTAAAAGTAACCACTGCTATTATCCTTATGTCTTTTTTTTACATATACACATAAGTTATTACTACTTATGTAATTAAGTCCATCACTCAATATGTTGGATAAACAAATGAATGCATATACTCTTCGGTAATTGTCCCCTTAAAAATTCATTGCAAATTATTTCCATAGTTAAATGTGTTTGTCTACTACATGATTTTTATTACCTTCATATTATTCCAATCCTGTGTGCACAAATATCATGACTTGGTTAGACATTTTTTACTGTTGGGTAATTACATTGTTTCCTTTTCTTATTCAGTTGTAACCAATGCTATAGTTAACATCTTTTCTACAATCACTTATTATAATCCTTAGGATAATCTGGTATCTTAATGTCGTATATACTACCTTACAGGGAATGAACTTTTTTTTTTAGTAACTTAAAACAACACAAATTGTTGCAAAATTTCCCCTTAGAATGTTTATTCCAATTTACGTTGCTTGAGCTGACACCAATGCTCATTTTTTTTTTTTTTGCACTTTTATAAAGTGTTGGGTATATTCATTAAAAAGAGAAACCTTAGCCAATTTTATAAGATAAATATTGAACATGGGCACACATATGCTAAATTTGTTGAAGTTACTGACATTTGCTTACAAATGAAATACATTTTTTTCATATATTTACCAAACATTTCTTTCTCTTTTTCAATGAGTTTATATCTTTGGCCAAATTTTCTACTCATCTATTGATGTGTTTATCTTTCTCTTATTTATTTATAAAATCTCTTTATATAGGAAAGATATTAGTCTTTTGTCTACCATGTGTTTTGTGGGGTGTGTGTGTGTATTTTGAAATTTGATATTTGATGTATCCAAAAATAGCACTCATCTTCTTGGTGGGATCTCTTTGCTATTCTGCTTACATAATCCTTTGTTATCCTGAAATCATCTATTCCTCTAAACCCCTGATTTTTCTTCTAATTCTATTGTATGACAATATTTATCTTTTAACTTTCAGGAAATCAAATTCATCTGGAATATATGTGAGTGCATATATGATACTCTACAGGGCTCTAATTTTGCTATTTTTCCCAGAGATATAACCAGTTCTCTCGCTAGCTTTCATTCTTTCCCTTTCCTATTATTTTGAAAGCTACTCTTATCACATCCTGAACTTCTATGCATGCTGCACTCCCTGAGTTTCTGTTCTGTTCCATTAACCTGTCTGTTCTTATATTGGGATTATACTGGTGTAATAATATATCGGCTTTACACAGCAGTAATCTTCAAAGAAGAAGAATGGCAGGATGATAATAGTGCCTCTAATGTGGTCTGGCAGCAAAATTTGGAACTGAAAATCAGAAGTTTCACGTCCTAATGTAGGCATTGTTACCCATTTGCTGGGTGATATAGAGTCCCCTAAAATTTTAAAAATATCTCTTCATTTAAAAGTGTATATGTAGCATACCTTTTTAAATTGAGGTTATAACACCTTTTTTGCCAATCTCGTAGCAGTGTCCCAGAATCACGAGTGAAATTATATCAGAGCACTTGAGTTCCATCTCAAATGTTGTTGAGGAAATAATTTGTCCTTCCTATGGCAGAGTAAGGAAGACCTCAGATTTTGTAACATTGTTTTTAAAAATGAGTATCCCTGGTGTGAAAGAGGGGAGAGAAAGAGTTATAGGTTTCGTTTTCAACCCCAACTAATAACTTAGAAGAATCATCATTAGAACATGCCATGCAACCATAGGACCTACTTCTTAAAGAAAGAAACGCTTCAGAAAAAAACTCAAAACATATTTTTTTTTGGTCTCAGGAGGAAAAACCTATTTCAAGAAGAATCTTCATACTGGAGGTGTGTAGGGCATGTAACATCGTTGTAAAGGAGACTCAATTAGTACTGATTCAGTAGATTCACTAGCTGCTGAGCTGAGTCTTCCAAAACTACTTTACGAGTAGTAGTAGCAATAAAAAGTTGCTGTCTAAGTCCCTCCTTCACCTGTGTTCATATCTGGATAAAACCTTCAGCCACATGGGGCGGAGAGAGAAGGGTGGAGGGCACAGGGCACTGGGTAGGGCATCAGGGGCTTCGAGGTCTGACCTCACTCTGCCTTGAACTGCCTATGTGCCTTGGTTTCAATGTCCTCTTTTGAAAACAAGGGTGTTTGGGGCCAGATTATCTCTTAGGTCTTTGCCATCCTAGCTTCCTATGACTTGGTAACAGCATCCGATTTCCCGGTGCCACGTGGGAACAGTGCTCACTGTACCTGCTAGCCCGGAGTTTGGGAATCACGGCACAGGAAAAGAACACCGGGTGGAGAGGACACGATTTCTTAAGCTCTATGAGACCAGCGATATCATCTTCTTCCCCAGCATCTAGCTCTGTTCCCCAGGCACCTAGGCAAGGTGGATTGAAAGAATGAATCAATGGAGGTGAATAGATGGGAAAGCACACAGGTGGTTTGCCATCAGGGGCGGAGACCTGAGAGGTATTTACCCTTCCAAGAAGCATGAGACTCTTATTCCTTGCTTTCCCAGTTTCCCATTTTCCATCCCACCCAGGATAAAAGGGGGCCGGCTCCTCCCACACGCAGCCCTCCAACTGGGTCATATTTGTCTGCAGGCACAAGCCCACCCCTTGTTTATTCTGCCGGCAGGGGATGCACCTGGGAGGCAGCACTTCAAGGCCAACATCTCTCCGGTCCCTGAATTGATGTGCAGCCTCTCCCTACCCCCCAACACCAGTGAGCCCTGTTCCTTGACCCAGGCTGAGGTTCCCACCCTTGGGAGCGGGAGGCATTCATTGTCTCTCCACCTCAGCCTGGCGGAAACGTTTCGTTTAGACAGGTGTCTGACCTTCCTACCCACTGGCACAAGGCTCCTTTGGCTTTAAGCTCCATCCTCCCTGTGGCTGAGGTCTGGCCAGGATGGGGGGGCAGGGAGGCAGAGGGAGAGGACCCCACTCATTAGAGTTGCCTTTTGATGGAGTAGAATTATTCTGCCTCATTTTTCCAGAAATGAAGCCCGAGGATTAGGGACAGATACGCTGCTCAAACAACCCCAAGCCCAGCCCAGACGTCCAACCTTGCGCCCAGGAGCCCCTTCACCGGGGAACTCCAAAGCTGGCCAGGAGCCCGGTGGAAGGACCATGCGCCTGGCTTCTAGCGATGCACCCGGTGCTGCCAGGACTGCCCTGTGCATTGCGTGTCAAAGGGACCTGTGCTCCCCAATCTCCTTCAGGTTAGCCTTCCCGGGATGGATGAGCTGCAGGGAGGCTGGGAGACGTCAGGCTCACCCTGGCATCTGACTGCGTGAGCTCTGCAAAGATTAACAGCCTAACTTGGCAGAAGTCTGGGGAGCCCACCAAAGAAAGTGTCACCAGGCGCAAGATATAGTTATTTCCTTCAGGTTAGAACTCTGCATAGGTAGAGTTTTCAGGGAAGAAAGTCCATTCATTTCCTATCCCTGTCATGGAGTCATTGATTATGGGCCCTATACCTCTGCTAGAGATATGTCCTGAGATGGTCACACATCCCTAGATTTGAGAAGCTCACCTTAGCAAATAACATCTGCCAATTCTTTAAAATCTAGGACTATATAACTCAAAAGGTATGGTGATTCCCGGCCATTTATTAACAATTCTGTAACCAGAGACCCTATTTCCTTGTCTATTGTCATGAGGTCAACATTCTACCTCCAAGGGAGTTTTGGAATGCGCACCCAGAAGATCACACGAAGGCCAGGCAGGTGGGTGTGTTTGGTGTGTGGCTGGCTTGATCGGTAGTTTGGGTGTTTGCTTCAGTACACCAGCCTCTGAATTTGTCCTATTCAAATTTGTCCCTCTGCAAAACGAACAATGAATGCATGGCCACTTGTAAATGTTAAATCTGCAAATACCAAGCCAACTGAATAACGTTTCTGTACAGCGTGGGCTTCTTGTCATGTTGTCACCATTTCTCTTGGGAAGGGGAGAGGGTCAGGATGACCACTTTGCATGTGGGGAAGTAAAGGCCCAGGAAGCTCAGGCCTACGCAGGAGTATGAGCTCATTTGATAGAATCAATGCAGGAACCATATCACAAATCCCAGAGAGAGTACGCGGGAGGAAGAAATCTCATGAACCTTTTCAGTCATAAATAAATTCTTATGCAAACATATTTCAAAATGTGAGAGTGAGTGTACACCCATTCGAATGAGGTTTTATTCACCAAGGGGAAGGTCGCGTTTTCATACAGAACACTCAGTGGCAGGGAGAGATGAAACCGTCGTCCATAGAAATGGGGTCACGTAGGTTACGGCTCCTGGAAGACTTATTAAAAAAGAAATAATTCCTACTTCTCATTCATAGGAAAACTGGAATACTCTCAAGAAAAATTTCAACTTTGAAATATCATAGTGTGATTCATTTTATGGACAGAGTGCGTTTGGGAATTTATAGATTGACAGGCAATTTGATCTCACAAAGCTAATAGGTTGGATTTTATGTTGATGTTTTTCTTCCTTGATAAACCAGGAAGTTCCTTATCCACAAATCCTTTCTGAAATTTCACATTCTGTATGAATCTTGGGGAAGGATCATATTTTTAAAATTTCCCAAAATGTCTAACATTCTTTTCATTTTACTCCTGTATTTTTTATGTAGGTGATCTCATCTTACATCTGGATGTGTTGAAACAAATTATAAGTTTCTTCGTTAAACACAGGCAGAATTTCAATACACTTTAGTAAGTCAAATATTCATGACTGGACTTTGTTATGCTATGAGCCATGAAGATCCTTTAATATAAGCAGAGCTTCAGAACGTTCCATGTCATAATTTTCTGTATAGCTCCTTAAAATTAGGAAACATTGTTTTTCTTGATTCTTTTTTGTTTATACAAGTAATGTGTGATAATTTGCAAATATAGCTGAAATGTCACCACAGTGAGCATTTTAATATATAAATATAAATATACACATACACATTTTTACAGACTTAGGATCCTACTGTATGTAGATTTTTTGTTTTCTCCTTTGCTCCCTTCTTGATACATTGCAAGCAGCTTCCCACAGTATTAAATATTTTTTGAAAACATGTCCTTTAATTCTTTATGGATGTAAATTATCTAGATTGCCGTACATGTGATATCTTAATATTTTACAATAGGTAACAGTGTCTAATTGATTCATTGAAAAGAGGTCAATTTCATGCCATCAGTCAGTTTCATGGGAAAAATAACACATATTTAGAATGGCATTGAATTAGGAACTGTATAATTTGATCAACAGTTTGGCTTCTCAACCGCTGTTGTCGTATGTAATTGTAGCACTTCTGGATCCCTTCACCACCAGGAGTCCATGGATCACCGTGATCGTTTAAAGCCACGAGTCAGAGAACTGAGGTTAAGAATGAGAGGGCTATGCTTTGGAGCATTCTGATCTCTGGATTTTTCCATGAGCCTCATGCAGGGCCTACCATTTTAGGAGCTGAGAAGAAGGAATGCCCAAGGTGAAAAGCAAACAGCTCTAAGTGGGACTGGTGGATAAAGATCTATTTCTGAAAAAGCTGTTGTTTTCTAGTTTCTAACTAGTTTTATTTTCCTAAGTGATTTAGTTCCAATCTAGTTGTCCTGTACCAGGTATAGTTCTGCCAACAATCAAAGCTCTAGTTGAGTCTTCCGTGCTTTTGCACCTTCGAGTTAGCCAACTGGTTTCTCCTGTTTTTCAAATATCTCCTACCAAAAGGATTCTTGACACCTTAGGATGCAAAAAATGTGGAATTTCAAATAAATGCTTAAGCATTATTTAATAGGCTGAATTCTAATACGAGGCCCAGCATCCTTGCTTCTTCTTTACTCTAATAATTTGCAGGATCTTGGAGCTTTAATGATACCAAGCTTCACAGAAAATGATCATGGGTATTTAAGAGGAGAAGGAAGAGGACTTGGAGAACAGAATCTGAGTTTATATTTAAAGTTCAACCACAAAGCTTTATCCTTGCCCATCTCCCAATCTATTTTTTCTGTGATGTTGAACATTTTCTTTCAGTTTCATTGAAACTAGCCCATGATTTACTCTTTGTCATCCATCGCCCTTTAGCTATTTTTTTTTAAGGTAGAGCATTATAAAGTTGCCCCTCCTTTAGAAGATGTGTTACATTTACTATCCACTCATAAGAAGGCCAGTGGTGCCCTTGCAGCTGGTACTAAAAGAGGATTGGTTTCATATAGTAGCAAGGAGACACATAAAGGAGGGTGGGAGAACATCCATGAAAAACGAATGAAGTGAAAGGTTTGATGGCTCTTTCTGACCTGAGAACACACTATTCCTTTGGAAGCCATTCCCATGAAAGTACATCCTCGGCGAGTCAAGCCTCTCCTTTCCCCTTTTCCTTCTCTTGGTCTCAGATTGGGCAGCTCAGATGTGTGCCAGGTATCTGCTCCAGCCCAACCCTCCTACATCTTGTCAGAGAAGCTCATTGTTATCCAACGGAAGCTCATGATTCAGCAGGTACTTGACGTGTGGTCTCCTAGGAAACGGCTGCCAGGCATCTGAACCACTCACTGCCGACTGACCGCATCTCCAGCCACCGAATGCTTCCTGTAAATGAGCAGTCACCTTCCTCTAAGAGCAGCAGGGCCAGCGTGCCCCCTGGGGCTAATGATGGAATGAAAACCTCAACGAGGTTGATCCCTGCCCCCGCCCCAAGAAGTTTTAGGCATTTATGTTGGAACACAGGTTGGTTTTTGGGCATTCTCTTCAAACTAGGTTACCATGTGGACACAGGCCAGAAGCGTCTGAGGCAACCACAGTACAAACTTTCTGGCTTTTTGCCATTGGTGATTTCTTCATACCCACTCAAGTGTAAAGGACCAACCAGAGAGCAAGACCTTGCCAGCACCCAAGCCTGTACCCATCCATCTGTTAGCCAACATTGAGTTATATTATCTAGTCATATCTAAGGCTTGGACCTCGCACTGAGGATACAAAGATGAAGAAGATCTGATCTGGAAGACCTCAGTCTGGCAGGAAGATCAGCTTTCTAATCTAGTAAGTGTCCCACAGCAATAAATTTCACACAGAAGGTGTATGAACAAAACACTGTGGAAGAAAGGGTCAATATGAGGGAAGAATTGAATAAGCTTTCCCAGAGGGAGTGGGACATGTGGATTTGGATCTTAAAGGATGATTAGGAGTTTGTCTGGCAGAGAAGGAGGCCAAATCCATGTTTGGCTTAGACAACTACAAGTTTTTTGTTACTACCCTTTGGGATCGCTCCTCCACTGTGAAGTTGGGCACAATTCATTTTTTTTTTTTATCTGTAAACAACTTAAGGGTACAGGTAAATTCAGTTATAGACGTTGTTTTGTTATGAAATCACCTTGGTACAATTTTCAACTGCAGTTCCATTCTCTCCTGTTGATGTTTCCAGGTAAAAAGGACCCTTCCCGCAGACACTTAAACGCTGAAATGTCAAGTAGGTTTCCTAGTTTCTGCTCCCACTTGCTTCATTGAGTAACAGGAGTTTACCCCAAACTTCTCCTTAGCAATACATTTTTTTTCTCTCTCCAGACTTTTCTAACTGACCCGTCAGTGAGGCTGCTTCTCCGAGGCATTCACTGCAGTGAAACGACCTGGACCCAATGTCTTTTTTTACAGTCATGCCACGTTTTACTGCACTTCATTCAGCTTTTGCGATATTGTTTTTCACAAATTAAAGGTTTGTGGCAACCCTGCATCAACAAGTCTATTGGCACCATTTTCCCAACTGCCTTTGCTCACTTCCTGTCTCTGTGCCACATTTTGATGTGACACACCAATAACTCTTGCAATATTTCAAACTTTTTCATCATTATTAAATTTGTGATGGTGATCTGTGATCAGTGAGCTTTGATGTTACTATTGCAAAAAGACGGCAACTCACTGAAGGCTCAGATGATGGTTAGCATTTTTTAGCAATAGAGCATTTTAAAATTAAGGTGTGTACATTGGTTTTTCAGACATAATGCTATTGCACACTTAATAGGCTACAGTAGAGTGTAAACATAACTTTTACATGCACTGGGAAACCAGAAAGTTCGTGAGACTTGCTTTATTGAGATATTTGCTTTATTGCGGTGTTCTGGAGCCAAACCGCAGTATCTCAGAGGGCTGCCTGTATGTACCTAAGTGACTCCCACTTTCTCTGGACAGCTTTTGTCACTACAACTCTGCTCCTACTTTATCACCAGCTCCCTTTTGGCGAGTCTTACCCAGATGAACCTTCCTGGTCATCCATCTTGACTTTCAATTAAATTACCATTTCAAAAATCTAGCTTTTTTTTTTTTCAATGTTGGGAAACAGGGGTTATGGTCCGAAGCCAATACCAGAGAGAGAGGGGTGGTGTTTCCCACATTTGCATCAGTTACACAAAAATAATTCCCCTCTCTTCCCGTGACTCACCTGTGTACGTTTCAGAGGCACCAGGATAATTACAGGGAGCAGCAGGGACGACAAAGCATGTGCTGTTCTTCCTTCCTGCCCTGCACCCTCTTCTTCCACCTCTGGCTCTCTGCTCATTTGTGCGTCTACCGGAAGGTGCCCAGGTGGGCAAGGTCTTAGCTGCGCTCTGGCTGGCAGCAGGATTGATGCCCCCAGAAGGTTCACCTTCAAATCATTTGTTCTCTCTGGGAGCTGGAGTTATTGACAGAGGCCCATGTCTGAACATCATGGAAAACTGAGAGTCTGAGATTGGGGCGTTGCGGGCAATGACTGTGTCTTTTTTCTTTTTTTTTTTTTTTTGAGAAGCCTGGTTGTTTGTTTTTTTTTTTTTTTTTGGATTGTGGTACATTTCTTTTTAATTTATTTTATTTATTTATTTAATTTTGGCTGTGTTGGGTCTTCATTTCTGTGCGAGGGCTTCCTCTAGTTGCGGCAAGCGGGAGCCACTCTTCATCGTGGTGTGCGGGCCTCTCACTATCGCGGCCTCTCTTGTTGCGGAGCACAGGCTCCAGACGTGCAGGCTCAGTAGTTGTGGCTCATGGGCCCAGCTGCTCCGCGGCATGTGGGATCTTCCCAGACCAGGGCTCGAGCCCGTGTCCCCTGCATTGGCAGGCAGATTCTCAACCACTCCGCCACCAGGGAAGCCCGACTGTGTCTTATGGTTACAGCAGAGCGTGTGAAATTCTAGCTCTTCCCTCAAATAAAGGCCGCGGAGCCACAGACCACCACCCTGCTCACCTGAGGGGCCCTAACCCTCTGGCTCCCCCTGCAGGGATGTGGGGTCTTCTTGCCATTCAGAGGGGCGTCCCCACACGCCCACACGACCCACGCCTTTCTCCATGAGTCATCTGCCATTCAAATCCAGGCCACACTTTGAAACAGAAAATATTAAAAAGCAAATCCAAACTTACTCTTTGCCAAAATGTGAAAATGTAAGAGGTGAAACTTAGGGACAGCCCGTCGTGACAGGTGAGAGGCATCAGCTCTGTCCACTCCCCCGGGGCCTCTCTGTCCCAGTGCCTTTAGACGTCCCCCAAGACACCACACAGTCTCTTCCCGTCTCTCCTCCAACTCCAGTACGCGCGGCCTCTCTCTGAACCCATTGGGGCTCTTCCGAGGCGCGAATTCTAGAACACGTCTTCTTATAACTGTGAACTGCTGGTATTTTCACCCCAAATCTGAGTCCCTTCAGTGAAGCAAATTGTTACTTAACACAAGTCGCAACGCCAGGGAGGCTGGTGACGAGCATCCAAGCATCACTCTTGTGCGGGAATCAGTTCCTGTGTGTGCCTGGAACATCTTATTCTGATCACACAGAGCACGTATAGCGCAGAGAAACCTGATCAATGATTTAACCCTTTGATTTTGCTATGTTATGCTAATTCACAAAATCCAACTTTAATGGCGTTCTCCCCGAGAGTTAAACAGAAAACATTTAAGTAACTGTCAATCGTCATGATTTTAAAGGATGGAGCTTCTGTACAGATAATAGAAAGCCAGCACTGGTTTGGGAGGCTATTTTGGGTGGCTCATGTAGAGGCAAGGTGTGAAAATATACAGGTGTTATATAACAGACTAGATACCCCACTCTGACCAGAGACTTTTATGACCCAAATATTGGATGCAATATTTGCTACTGTGACTGATAGAAGGATGGATTATTTGAAAAGGGGACTGCTCTGGAATACAAGGAGGCTTGCCTGGGGTACCTGTCAAGTGTCAATCCTAGACACCTGTGCCACGCTTGGAAGGCTGAGAGCCTTAGAAGGTGAAGGCTCCACCTCTTCATTCATTCCATGATCAAGTTTCTACTGAAAAAGTGGGGTAAGGAAATGAAGTGATTATTTCGGCAATTCCCCAAGGAATGCGCTTTGGATGAAGTTCTTCTGAGTGACCATCTCAGAAGTTAGTTTTGCCTGATTGTGGGAGGTTTGACAAGAGACAAAAAAAAGAAAAGAAAAGAAAAGAAAAAAAAAAGGTGATTCAAAGAACTACAAAGCACACACATCTCTTGGAAAACAAATCTCAAAATTCAAAAGATTACATTCCTCTCAGTTGTCTCTTGAAATATCTTTCACGTTTTGCATTTTATGTAAATGCAAATTGATACCTTGCTGAGATGACCCAAAATCTAGATAAAGTCCCAATTCCTTTTTGGTCACATGGAGAAAATACAAATTCTTGGACTGGACTTGATGTATATAATTAGGAAGAAGACAGACGTCTAAAAAGCTAAATGCAATGTTTATTTTAAAATGTCCTAAGGTTAAGACCTCTCCAGCAAGTTTTTATTGCTAAGCCACAGCCCAGAGTGAGAAATGGGGTTTTTTAATGGAAATGCAGATGCACAGCCTTAATTATCAGATCACTGCCGGGCACCGGCATAATGAAGGAATTTTCTTATTTTTGCACAATGAATACTAATTGAAGTGGGAGAGGAAACTTGTGCGGCTGCACGGCAGTCAAAGGGTGCCATCTAAAGGAGGACAGCAAAGCCACACGGGTGGCATTGGCAAAGGCGACAAGCAGGACAGCCTCTTTCAGACCCTGCACAGCTGGATTTCCGCACTTGGATTTTTAACTCAAAAAACAGCATTGAATTCTACTGTTACTAATATAGTTATCCGGTAGAGATAAGGTGAGGCAGATGATACCCTTTTCCCCAAAACCTCCCTCCCTGGGATGGATTTCTCATCCTCTGACAGACTACAGAGAAGTGTCCCTGACACTAGTGCCAGCAGAGGGAGAAGTAGAGGAGGCAGGGAGAAGGGAAGGAAGGGGAAGGGAAAAGGTGGGTGAGGGGGTGGGAGGGGATGGAGATGAAGAGAGAAAACAGGGAGAGAGAGAAGGGGCATGCAAAGCTTATTTTGTGCCAGATATTCTGCTTTGAGATATGCAATATGAAATTTAGTGTACAGTCTCCACAAGCAGTTTCATCTGTACACATCAGGAGAGTGAAATAGAAAGGTAAAATAAATTACCCCAAAGTGGTACAGTTGGCAAGTGACAGGGCAAGCCTCTGTGCTTCCGGGGCCGAGGTGTCTCTATAAGCAGGAGGTCATGTGTGAGTTAAAGTGGTGTCCATTCCCAGAAGGAGAAGTGCTTGTTGGGTTTAAATCAGAATCACCTGGAAGATTTAATAGCATCTTTCTCCTTCCCAATTAAACCCACCCATTAAACAGACACAGAGAAACAAAACACACGCACACACACACACACACACACACACACACACGAGTTCCAGTTAAAATTCTCACTTCACCCACCTTCCTGCCTTTAAAATGTGATTTCCTAGTGCATCAAAAATTCATGCAAGGACAGCAGGGCTGAGACACTCAATGGGTTTTTCACATTAACTTTGACAAACTCAGTAGAATGAGCCCCTTTTCATGAGCCAGAGAAAACTTGGCCCCTGCTGTCCTGTTTCATGGAAATATATGGAAAACAAATGCCACTTGGTGACCAAGGGGTATTAATAGATGTGAAAATACACTGACTTGAGCTGTCGCCCATGCCCTGGAGATCTGGTTAACAACACTGAATGGATGTGGGGTGTGAGGCTAAGTATAGCATCTCCGAAGTGCCCGAGAACCCCCAGGGTGGCACACCACACGGCGTGTTCCTTGAATGGAGGGCATTTTGTACAACCGGAAAAGGGACCGTGAATAATTTTAGTCATTTAACGAACAAATCGCCACACCGCAGACGCTCACGTGGAGGAAGGCACTCCTTCTTCACGAAGATGGTCTGAAATGCTGACTCACTTGCTCCCCAGCTCACTTGTGCTGTCTGGACCGGCCAGCCTGGGTTCTCACCACCATCCACTCTGGAGGCCATAGCGACAGGGGCAGGACTGCCTGCCCCGCACGGAGGTCAGGGCAAGCGGCCTGGTGGGAATGCCTCCTGTCCGTTTAGCAAAAGGAAGGAAGAGATATAGCATTCCCTTCTTACAGGTCCAGGATGGCAGTGATTCAGGCAAAAGCAAAGTGGTCTCCTTTGAAAATGTCTATTAACCTGGCATAGACACTTCACAAGGCTAGAGCTTTTTCTTCAAGGAGAAAAGAGCTGTTTGGAGCCTTCCCTTTATTTTTTTAAAAATTCCTATCAAAATGTAGTTGGTTTACAATGTTGCATTACTTTCAGGTGTGCAGCAAAGTGATTCAGTTTTATATATATATATATATATATATATATATATATATATATATATATATTCTTTCTTAGATTTTTTTTTCCATTATAGGTTATTACAAAATATTGAGTATAGTTCCCTGTGCTATACAGTAGGTCCTTGTTGGTTACCTATTTTATATATAGTAGTGTATATATTTTGATCCCAAACTCCTAATTTATCCCTCCCCCTCCTTTCCCCTTTGGTAACCATAAGTGTGTTTTCTAAGTCTGTGAGTCTGTTTCTGTTTTGTAAATAAGTTCATTTGTATCTTTTTTAGATTCCACATGTAAGCGATATCATAGGATACTTGTCCTTCTCGGTCTGACTTAACTTCACTTAATATAATCTCTAGGTCCATCCATGTTGCTGCAAATGGCATTATTTCATTCTTTTTTATGGCTGAGTCATATTCCATTGTATAAATATACCACATCTTCTTTAGCCATTCATCTGTTGATGGACACTTAGGTTGCTTCCATGTCTTGGCTATTGAACACTTGGGTGCCTGTGTCTTTATTTATGTATTTATTTCTTTAATTAATTTTTATTGGAGTATAGTTGCGTTACAATGTTGTGTTAGTTTCTACTGTACAGCAAAGTGAATCAGCTATATGTATACATATATCGCCATTTTTTTTGGATTTCCTTCCTACTGTATAGCTCAGGGAACTCTACTCAGTGCTCTGTGGTGAACTAAATAAGAAGGAAATCCATGTGTCTTTAAATTGCAGACAACTAGACTGAGATTTTTATTTCTTTCCCTGACTTTTTCAGGGGAGGCTTTGTCTTTAAAGTTTGACTCTATCCATGTTACTCAAGTATGATCGACTATATGATGCAAAGTGAATCAGAGAGGGTGCAGGGGAGAGAACAATTACAGAGTCTGGGATATGCTTTTTATCGCAGAGAAAGCCTGGGATTCGAGGGCTCGGGTGAGATCAGGAGGTCCTGCTTCTCTTCAGGAGGCGGCTATGATTTAAGCCAGAACTTTTCAAGATACTTACAGGTGCGCTTTGAAAAAAGAGTTTCACAGTCAGTGAATTTGGGGGATGCTGGTTTACGCAAAGCTCAATGGATGACTTTACTGCAGGACGTTTTAGAGTCTTTCATCCGCTAAGGTGCCCATGACATTCCAGGTGGGGCGGTGAGGAAGTGCTGGGACTGCTTTCACGTTTGACAAGAGCACTGTCTCATCTGGGTCCCAGGAAGGCAAAGGAGGCAAAGGATTGACGTGGCCGGATGGGGGCCTGAGAAGCTGCCCGTGGGGCTCTATTTCCCCCAAATGCTGAACAACAACATGCTTTAGGCAGACATATTAATAGCACAGCTGAAAGCATGGGACACAGCGACACAAGTGAAGAATGCAAAACATCTTCTCCCAGTGTGTGCCGTACAGCAAAGGGAGACCAGCCAGCCGCCATGCCCTGAGGAGAAAGGAGGACCCAACGTTGGGAGCTCTTTTTGAGCATTACACTAGCTCCTTTACAGTTATTATAAGGTTTAAACATTAGGGACAGTAAGATATAAAGTTGTTCAATGCTTGGCTTTCTGGAGAAACCAGTGATCCAGGAATGTCGGGGCTTTCCTGGGCGTGGCCTGTGAAGGAGTCGTGACGAGGGTCCCTGTATCCACCTGTGCTCCAAGCATCAGCTACAGCCTGGGTAAATAACATGTCTTGTGCTGATGCTCGCGGAACTATATGGAAACCAACTTTATGGTAACTAACCTGGCAGACACCACCTTACCCATATGATCAAAGTTAACGTCACCAGTAATTGGACCAACCAACACACATGCCTCTTGATATGATGCACCGTAAAAGGCAGATGTCACTTCTGCAATGTTTCCTGGAAAAAAATGCACCAGTTAAATCTAATTATGAGGAAATATCAGACAACTCCTAAAAGGAAGACATTCTACAGAATAACTAGGCTACCCTCTTTGAAAGAATCAAGTTCATGAAAACAAATATAGAATGAAGAACTATTCCAGATTAAAGGAGACTAAAGAACCATGACAACGAAACACAACACATGGATTGTATCTTAGATCAGATGTTCTTTCTTTCTTTAAATATAAAGGACAATTTGGGGACAAAGTGCAACATGTGAATAGGCCTCTAAAAAGATAATTACATTAATTTTAGTTTTCTGTTTTTCATAATTGTTAGGGTTCTGTAAAAGAATGTCTTCATCACAGAAAATGCATTCTCAAGTATTTAGGGGTGATCAGGTATTATGTCTTTGTGTTACTCTTAAATTGTTCAGGGAAAAATACACGTGTGGCAGAATTCTAAAGTTGTCCCTAAGATTCCCACACCCTGGTGTACATGCCTGTATAATCGCCTCCCCTTAAGTACAGGCGGAGCCTGTGAATCTGATGGGATATCACCCCCTTGGTTAGATTACTCATCTGTTGACTTTGAGTTAATCAAAAGGGAGATTGTCCTGGGTGGGCGTGGCTTAATCAGGTGAAGCCTTTAACTAAAGGTGAAGCATTGGAGAGATACTCCCCAACTGGAGGGCAGACTGACATGTTGTGGGAAGGAAGTGACAGGAGGCTTCTAGGAGCTAAGTGCAATCCCCAGTTTATACCTAGCAAGAAAACAGGGCCCTCAGTCCCACAACCACAAGGAACTGTATTTTGCCAACAACCAGTGAGCTTGGATGACACCCCTGCACCTGAGATGAGATTGCATCCCTGGTCGGTGGCTTGAGTCCATGCTGGTGAGACTCTGAACACAGGACCCAACAGACCCATACCTGGACTCTAGACCCTGGAAACTGTGGGCTAATAAATGTGTATTTTGGCTTAAGCTGCTAAATTTGTAGTAGGTGGTTACACAGCAACAGAAAACTGACATGATATCCAAGCAAATATGTAAAAATATTAACAAGTAGAGAACAATTTACAGACGTTCTCTGTACATTCCTACAACTTTTCTGTAAACCTGAATTTATTTCAAAATAAAATGTTACCCTAGACATGCCATATATAAGGCTCACTATGTGCCAAGTACCATTTAAAATATTTTCAAATATACGAATGCATTCAATTTTCATTAAAAAACAAACAACCCTTTCCCCCATGACTTAGGTATTTTTATGATTCTTGTTTTTCAGGTAAGAAAACTGAGGCACAGAGAGTTCCGGTGACTAGCTGCCTGAGGTCACACAGCTAGTAAATGGTAGAGCTGGAATTTGCACCTGCTTTCAAAGCTCATACCCCTACGTCCTGTGCTGTAGTAACCCAGTGACACTGAAGGAATAAATACCAATTAAGCCAGCCAGCAAAAGTGAATGTGATGGCACGATCCTGCAATGCCCTGAAATCTGGGGGGAATCAGTTTTCCTTTACCCCCTGCATTTTGTTCACCCTGGAAGTGTCTGTAGTGTATGAGGATCGCATCAGAAAGACTCACAACACTGGAATTTAAACATTAGCAAATGTATTCATATACCTGTACTTGCTTTATCCCCCCAGTATCTGTAACCTCTTATAATATAACAAGCTAAGCTTATAATATATCTACTCAAGATTTTGAGTAGAGGTGAAGTATAACTAGAAGGGAGAAGAAATTAGGCAAGTATAATGGGACCAGGAATGAAGGAGGGACATAAAAATGAAAGCACAAAGTTCAACATACTTAACAAAAGTCAGCTGAAAATGTACTTCCCACCTTCTAGCATATTGATTTTATATATTTGCCATATCTCATGATTTGGAATAAGATGAAGTCATCCACACTCCATTGTGAAACTGAGTCTCCTTGAAATCCCTTTGACCTCAGAGAGGCAAACAGTGAGTAATTCAAAATATTTTTGAATGAAAATGTCAGTTTAAGATCCTCAGCATAAAACATACCTACAAAGCCTATTTGCAAAGTAAATTTACTCTGGATTCTTGATACCTAGGAAAGTTTTTTCTATTATATTTATTTAAAATTACAACAGTTTACATTAGAAACAAGCTCAAACAATTAAGGTAAAAGATAAATAACTGCATACAGTTTAATTTTACAAAATGCAAACATACATCTTTCATTGTTCCATTATCTGAGCATTAAGCGCCACATAATTGCACAAGGCATTTTCAAATGTCTTAAAGGCTCTAAAATTACGGAGTTGACTTTGGTGAAATAGTCTTTATTTTCCTGCACTATTATACAAATAATTGACCACACAGATTAAATTTAAATCAGAATTGGCTATGTCCCCTGCAGAGCTCATTTCTCTTTTGCAGCTGAAGGTTGGTGTCTTGTGATGGCTCATGGAGCTTGGTTAGGCTTTTGGGGGATACAGAATAGGGCCCACATTTCCATAATTTAAGATGTTTCAGCCAGAAGAGATCTATAGTCCCCTGTGACCATGGTGACACCACAGCAAGGTTTACCCAAGACAATCCAGCTTCTAGCTATCCCAGGGTAATTCTAACAGTGCCCCTTTCACTCTCAGAAATGTCTCAGTTTGGGAGATGGGGCCAGGAGGGGTAGATTAACTCTGCCCCAGACTCCGGCAGCAGAGACCTGCTGTCTGCTCCTGGGAATTCTGAAACCCCTCACTCCCCGCCACCTTCCACTATGGGGGCGGAAGGTGGGAAAGCCAAGGGGACTGTCCTTTACTTCTTCGTCATAGAATGAAACTTACTCATCATCACAATTACTCACCAAACCAGAGAGGAGGACAGAAGAGAATATTTTTATTTTTACATAATTTCTTCTTTAATTAAAAAGCATTGCAGAGGGGGTTGGGGGAGGGATGGAGTGGGAGGTTGGGGTCAGCAGATGTAAGCTTTTATATATAGAATGGATAAACAACAAGGTCCTACTGTATAGTACAGAGAACTATATTCAATATCCTATGATAAACCATAATGGAAAAGCATGTATAAAAAAGAATGTATATGTGTATAACTGAATCACTTTGCTGTACAGCAGAAATTAACACAACATTGTAAATCAACTAGACTGCAATAAAAACATTGAAGAAAATACAAAAAATTAAAAATGTATTGCTGATACACTGGAAAATGCAGATGGAGAACAAGGAAAACAATTCAAACGAAATCCCCTCCCCTAGACAGGACTACCAGTTATGGACTGTAGAGTCACATAGGAGCTGCAGGAAGTGATTCTAATTCCCGGTGGTAGGAGAATATTTTCACGGTGTTTTCACCTTTTAGAAACCTGATCTGGTGACTCAGAATTCATTCTGAAACTTTATCCCCTCAGCTCAATTTCTTCTCATCATAACTGAGACCTTTCCCTGTTACAGTGCCAGGGGAAGGGGGGTGGGGAAGGGCAGAAGAATGGATTTTCATGGTTAACACACCAGAAGAGGAAGGGTGGCCATGGGTCTCGTCTCCGGCAATGTCAGAACCCCCTGCAGACCACGGCCAGGCCCGCTGTCAGACACCATATGGTTGGGGGCTGGGGACAGGACCCTAGGAGGGGACAGCCCAGCTCAGCTTATCAAGCCTAATCTGGGCTGGGGAGAAAGTCTCTGATTTCACCATTGTTCCCCTGGCATCCAGCAGGATGCCAGGCGTGTGATAGGCACTCGGTACCTTTTTACTGCATGAGTTAATAAGGCTGAATTTTCACAGTTTTCATTGTTGTTGAGCCCCTTCTAGTACAAGTTAAAGTCTAGACCAAACTGTTTTGAGGTTGTTTGATCATTATTCTTTTCCTTCTGCAAATGCATATACATGTCTGATTTCTCTGCCACATGTTGGGGAGATGGGGCGAAGAGGAAAAGGCTGCTTCTCTTGGGGCCCCCGGAGGCACATAAGTAATCAGACTTTGAGCGGCAGCCTGGCCAACTTGGCAAGTTCAAGAGACAGACTCGGGTTCAAATCCCAACTCTGCACTCACTAGTCTTGTGACCTTGGGCAAGTTATTATTATTATTATTAATGTCCCCTCATTGGAGCTAATGATAATGTTAGGTCATAGTCTGTTTGAGGGTTAAATGTGTTAATTAATGTAACGTACCTGGAAGGCTACCTGGCACGTGGGGATCCTTCAGCAAGTGGAGCTGCTCCCATGATCTCACTGTGCATGCTTGGGCAGGTGAAACGGGCTGACTCAAAACATGGGGACGGTATGGTAAAATGGTGATTCATAGTGGTTTTTACATTACAAGTCCTTTTCGTCGTTTACATGAACCTACGAGGTACAGGTCCCCATTATAGCCCCCCCGCAAAGGCTTTAAACTGGGCGTTCACTCAGATAGTCAGAACACAAGGCTGGTGATGGGGCAGAAAGCCTGGGTGTGGACACAGAGCTGGGCCAACATCTACAGTGGATGGTCGGTCCTGGCGCCTGGCCAGAGCCCCTTGGATCCCTTTTACCAGCACTGGAATCTCCTTGAAGATACACAGAGAGATAACTTCCCTGCATCCACTTGGCCGGAAACCTCTGAAGTGTAATTTACAATGCAGAGATCCCTGGGGGCTCTGGGACTTCACCGGAAGGCACACTTTACTCACCATCCTTCCCTTCCCTTCCCTGCCCCGCTCCCCGCCACCCCATGCCAGCTTCTCCTTGATCAATTCCTCCCACCAGGACCCTCAGCCTAGGGTCTGCTGCTCAGAGAATCTGACCTAAGACTGCACCTGGCAGGTGTGGCTCAAGGAAAAGATCCCAACCCAATTCCTGGTGCTTGCTGGTTCAGCAGTAACTTCAGGATGCCAGACACCTTTCCTGAGACGTGGGGCTGACCGTCAAGGCCAGAGGATTTTAGTTCTCCTCCCAAAGCCACGAGGACTTGCTATCTGCACCCATGGGGACATCGGTGCCCTCTCTACCCCTTGTAGCCACAGCCCTGCTCAGAGCCTGCCCCAGTGCTCTTGGATGATGGATACACACAAGACAAATGCACAGATGCCACCAGTGCTTCTCTCTTACTAGCTCATTATATCCTCAAAATAAACGTGAGGAGCGGGCATTACAATCTCCACTTTGCTGATGAAGAGAGTCAGAGGTTCTGTTACTGGCCCTGAGTGACACGCCAGCCAAGAACAGAGCTGGGATGCAAGGTCAGTGCAATCAGAGACACGGTCCTTTATCTTCCATTGTATTGCTCCCAGGAGCTCCCTGACCTGGGGCCTACTAAACATACAGATTCCTGGGCCCCACTCCAGACACACTGATCAGATCTCCAACAATGGAGGCTGGAAATGCCAAGTGATTTTTCTGCCCACCAACATTTAAGAACTGGGTGGGGAGTAGTGTGTATATGGTAATAGTGTGTACCATATACACACTACTATATATAAAATAGATAACCAGCAAGGACCTACCATATAGCACAGGGAACTCTACTCAATATTTTGTAGTAACCTATAAGAGAAAAGAATCTGAAAAGAATCAGTGATATAACTGAATCACTGTGCTGTACACCTGAAACTAACACAACATTGTAAATCAACTATACTTCAATAAAAAATAAAATAAAATAAAATAGGTAAGAAACAAGGAAAAAAAAAGAATTGGGGTGGGGGTAATTAGGGAATATAGGGTGACAGCCTAACCATTGCTTTGCTGGAATAAAACAACATGAATTTTAGGGACTTCCCTAGAGGTGCAGTGGTTAAGAATCTGCCTGCCAATGCAGGGGACACGAGTTCCATCCCTGGTCTGGGAAGATCCCACATGCCGTGGAGCAACTAAGCCCGTGCACCACAACTACTGAGCCTGCGCTCTAGAGCCCACGAGCCACAACTACTGAGCCCACAGGCCACAACTACTGAAACCCATGCACCTAGAGCCTGTGCTCCGCAACAAGAGAAGCCACTGCAATGAGAAACCCGTGCACTGCCACAGAGAGTAGCCTCCACTCGCCGCAACTAGAGAAAGCCCGTGCACACAGCAACAAGGACCCAACACAGACAAAAAAAAATAAACAAATAAATAAATGTATTAAAAATTTTTTAAAAACAACATGAATTTTAAATACAAAATGCTCACATACTCTTGACTTACAGCTGTGGCTGAGGCTTGGCATCCCAGTGTTTATTGTATAAGATGCGTCACGGAACGTGTGCATGTTGCTATGCTGTAGGATTTTTGAGGAAATGGTCTATTGCCAAAGGAACCTGTAGCTGGTAGCTGCCACCTGATGACCCACCACTTCTTTTGTCGTGGATTTCTGCAGAGCATCTGAACAAACTGTCATTCAAACAAAGTGAAGTTTATTCAAGGTGGCAGTAGAGAAACCATGGCCTTGAGAGTCTCAGCAAAATTACAGAATGGGGAAGTCACGGTGGGGGGGTCCCTACGGGGTTTTAGGACCTGGGTGGTTGATGACATAACAGCTTAGGATCCGCGGGCCCAGCAAGGCGAGGGTCTTGGAGTGAGTTTTGATGCGTAAGCATTAGTCTTAATTAATAAACTATTTTGTTGGTTCAGGCTCTTATCTTCCAGGAGCAGAAAATTCTTGGAGCAAGCTGGTGGTTTTGCCTGCTCCCCAAACTGTTCAACACAAGCACAGAAAACCCTACCAGGGTGAGTATTGTTTAATCGATGTTAAGAAATCTTCTTGATTTTAGTTCTTAAGAGGGATAAATCATATGCCCTGGGATAAAAACAGAGTCTGTGACTCCTGAAACGAGCTCTCAAGAGTATGTGTTCAACAGCTATAAACTTTAAATTCCAATGCACCCACCTTCATGGAACCCCAAATACCTATCCCTGTGAACTTCCACATGACATGGTGTGGGAGCACAGACTGTACCCCAAAAGCCCAAGAGCAGCACAGACATGGTGTGCTGAGCCAGCAGACCTGAGGACGCCGCAGGATGAACCCCTGGAGACCCAGGGAGGAAGGAAGCTTCAGCAGTGGTGGAGAGGACAGCACGACCCAGCATCCCCCAGACCCCGCTGCTGACTCAGTGCCGGAGGCTCCTAAACCACGCACCCCCTGGGGGAGCACGGGCAGGGAGGCTGGGTTAACACCAATTTCCTTTAGACTCCAAATGGAATGGGGGTAAACAATAATTAAGTTGTCATGAAAGCTAAAGAAAATTGTATTTTCACATATCCGCTTTTGTGCCCTGAGTTTGGTTAAAATATACATGCGTGTGTGTGTATGTGTGTGATCTTAGCTTGGGCTGCCCCAGAAGTGAGCCTTCAAGGAAGATGTGAGTGTAGTAACTGACCTGGGAGACGATCCCAGAAGCACCAGCCAGAGGCGAGGATGGAGGAGGGAAGAGGATACAGGATGCAGCTTCTAGCCTGGGGAGGGGAGGCCTCCAGAGCAAGTCACAGAAGTCCTTGTTCTCAGGAGGTTTGCACTCACACGCAAATTAAAACTACAGGAAAAGTGCACTTCAAACAGAGTAACTTGAAACAAGCGGGATCTTTTGTGGCAAAGAGAGTCACCATCAAATACCGCACCTGCCCTTTCTTCTCAGCTGGGCTTTAGAAACTGTTTGTGAAGGTTCGGGCTTAGGTCACTTTATTGACTTCTGAGCTCTCTACTCAGATGTCAAACCCTAGGCAAGACTTTGGAACTTCTCACTTTATTTAGCCAAAAGGGCATTTGAGGGGCTCCAACCACCGATTTCTCTTTCTCTCATTCAGCAAGGATGGCGCTTGACAAGCTGGACAGCGGTGCTTTCTCCCTCCTCATCATCAGGTCACAGGCAGGAAAGAACAGCAAACAATGGGACCCTCTGGTGTCAGGGGCTGCTATGGGGGGGAGGGGAGCACGTGCCCATGAGGAGGAGCAGTGCGATGGTCTCAGAGTCACTCCCGTTGTTTCTCTCCCACCTGGACTTAAAAAAAAACAATGTGGGCAATTGTTTGTTGTCCAAAGAGCAGGTGTTAGAAAACATGGCAAATTTATACAGATCGTTGTCTCTGTCACCAAGAAATCGCTAATGACAGAGGGAAGACTTTTCACACTTAGAAAAAGGGCCATTTCCCTACTCTCTCTCCTGTGAAGGGCAAGACGTCTTCACCCCAGTCTAGGCGTGCCATGCTTCCTTCCCTTAGAAAAAGCAATACTGGCAAACAGAGGCAGGATATAAGTGGATTTTTTTTTTAAAGATGTTCTTTTTTAAATGAGCGATGGATTCAGCCCTAACTCATCTTTTTCTGTCTATCAGAATGGAAACTTAGAGATACTGACATTGTCCAATATCAAAGAAAGTTGTCTTGAGAGCCTGGAATGAAAACAGGTCATAAAACACAGGTTTGCATTAAAAAGTGACTTCTGCTTAAACTCCATTTAATCAGAAAAATAAATCATCTGGAAGCTCTTGTGCGAAGGGCAAACTTCATGCAGGAACTCAGGGAGTGTGGGGTCCTCACTCCTTTGTCAAGGGGGGCCGCCCCTTCTTCAAACTCCTGGACCACGAGAGTCAAAAGCAGGGGCGAGGTCAGCATTTTCCTCTCATCCTGAATTATTACTTTCTTGCACTCCTTTTTAGCATTTCATTCCAAAGCAGCAATCCTAGATATTTCCATAAAAAATGACTGTGTTTTATTTTTTCAAGTCTTAAGCTCATGGAGGGCTGGGGGAGAGTAGCAAAGGGCACAGGGTCCAGGAAGAGCAGGGAAGGGGTACTCCTGCTGCCCACCTGCATTGGTGGAGGGAGGTGCAGGCTAAGGATTACAGCAACAAGACCGCAAATACAGTGGCTGGTACAGATGGAAGCTTATTCCTCCCGCACTCAGTGATCGATCCTCCAAGCCTGCCTTCCGTCTCTGGGTGCATCGTGGTTGCAGGGGTCCTTCTTAGCCATTGCAAAGGAGGAAAAGGGCTCCCCTCTTGTTTCCCCAGGAGAATAACGGCACCCTTTCTGCTCACACCCCATTGGACAGACTTTAGTTATGTGGCCACAGAACCCGCAAGGGAGGCTGAAGCCATATCTGTACCTTTGACTAAGGAAGGAGCAAATGCATATTGACAAACAACTAGCCGCTTCTGCCGCTTGGAGTACCCCCCTTTGCTGGTAATTTTAACAGACTTTGAAGAGGGCAGGTGTAGCAAAGAGGTTTCAGTTTTCGAGTAGCTCTGATCTCTTTGTAGCAACTGCTGGGGGCCATTTTGTCCATAACAAAGAGAGCAGGCTTAGTAACAAAGAGAGCCGTAATGGATATTGGTGCCTGCAATGAATCTGGGATTGGAGATTGGTGTATTAGAGCATCTTGCTTCACAGGGAATAGGATAAACCTAGTGACTTTCTATATGCTAATGTTCTCTTACTTTTATATCCCTAGGTTGCTTCCCTTGGTACTATCCATCAATTTCCAAAGAATATGAAAGTCCTTGAAAAATAAAGTTGATGGCTCTCAGAAATATGCTTGTTAATCTCAGGCAAGATACTTAATTGCAAGTCAGTAGAAATTCAAAGGACACCCTGAAAATATAATTCATTTGTTACATAAAAAATGAAAACAAAGTGGCCAAACTTGCATCCACAGAGCAGAGTGCAGAATAATCTCAAAGATCTGCAGGTGTTTGGCCATCGTCCTAGATGGCCCTGCCTCCTTTTCTATAGCGTCTCTTGGAGATTTTCCTGCAAGCAACGAGGGGAAGGTTGTCTCAGCTCAGCTTTCCATAAAACCTCTCTCTGACAACACACACATTGTTCCCCCGTATTCTTTCCAGTCAAAGAGAGACCACAGCGCAAGCTTCACAAGCCTTTCTGTCTTTTTGTTTAAAATTTAGGAACAGCTGTATCCCTCACTGGCTATTATAGAGATGCTATAAGCTACTACTGAGGTACATTAAAAAAAAGTGAAAGCATTGTGTATAGAGAGCAGAAGAAATCCAGGTGGTATCCTTTTATCCAGGTGAATTTCTTAACCCATCCCAACTCCAGAGGAGATCAGCCCAAGCTTTGCACCAAGTGGAGGAGCCTGGTTTTAAGCAGATCTGGAGCATTCGTGTCTTTGAAAGAAATTGGAGACATGTAAATCATCTGAAGGTTTACTGCACAAAGCATGTTGTTTGTAAATTCGTCCTTTCCCTGGCTTTTTGTCCTTTACTCTTTTTTTTTTTTTTTTAATAAATTTTATTTATTTATTTATTTTTGGCTGCGTTGGATCTTCGTTGCTGTGCAAGGGCTTTCTCTAGTTGCGGCAAGCAGGGGCTACTCTTTCGTTGCGGTGCGCAGGCTTCTCATTGCGTGGCTTCTCTTGTTGCGGAGCTTGGGCTCTAGGCGCGCGGGCTTCAATAGTTGTGGCACGCGGGCTCAGTAGTTGTGGCTTGTGGGCTCTAGAGCGCAGGCTCAGTAGTTGTGGCGCACGGGCTTAGTTGCTCCGCGGCATGTGGGATCTTCCCAGACCAGGGCTCGAACCCGTGTGCCCTGCATGGGCAGGCTTATTCTTAACCACTGCACCACGAGGGAAGCCCAGATATTCTTTAATAAAAGCAAATCTTGTGGACCCCCCCATTTCCTGCACAGGAAACAGGAGAGGAACGGAGGACACGGCGCAGGCAGTAAACCTTGGCTGCTGTTCCTGGTCCTGCTCGGAATCAACCCTCTCATGTTTAAAGTCCTAGGAAAGAGTCTGATGGGTCAGAAGGCGGTGGCCAGCTGCCCTGCAGCGGGAAGAGGAGGATGGTGCAGCAGAAGACTCCAGAGGCCACTCCAGGGAGAGGCAGGGATCTTATGGTCCCACAAATGGGGAAGGAGTATTTCCCAAATGCCATTTGAAGTGCCCTTAGGAAGGGGAAGAGATGCTTTGTAGCCCAAAATGACAGATGTCCGCTTGGCCTCTTTCTCCTCCTCCCCATCCATGAGGCTGACCTCAGCCAGAGAAAACCCAAGTCTCGTTCTTCTCCCCATCTCTGCTTCTCTGTCTTCTGGCTTTGTCTGCCATTCTGGTTTCTCCCTGTTCTCACCTGCCGTGGTGAGTCTCTACCTGTATGATGCTTATAATCAGCACCATTTGCTACAGTTCACGTAAGTGAGGAGAATTTCCTGAACGTCATAGGTTATATCATTCACACATTCTTTCTGCCTCCTTCCTCATAAGGCCCCATTGTCATGATGCACTCCCCTTCACCCCCCATCACGTGTGCACCACTGCCCGTGGCTTTGGACTCGGCCTTGTGGCCTGCTCGACCAAGGAGCTGTGAGGCCAAGGCAGGGTGGATGCTGTGTTCAAGCAGAGGTTTTGAGAAGAATCTAGAGGTTCCTTTGCTTTTGCCCTTTGTCAAAAGCATAGCATGTCCTGAATGGAGGCGCCCTTCTGCCCGGGTTCTGGGCTGAAAGGGCACAGACACAGCAAGAGAGGCTGCAAGGCCCTGAGGTTCCTGGTGCTCTGTTGCTGCAGCAAAGAGGCTACCAGAGTGGACGACACAGGGATCTGCCAGAGGGAGGCTTTTCTCCCTCAGAAGCAAAATCCTCGTGGCAGGCCGCTGTCACCCACGTCTCTCCCCGCTCCTGCAGGGCCTGTGACACTGCTGAGCACGGGCTTAGCCTCTAATGAACACTGACGGCCCAGGAATTCAATATCTGTCTTCCTCACCCCACCTCCAGCCCCGTATTAGGTTCTAGGAAACAGAAAAAAGTCGAAGGTAAAGCACAGCTTGAGAAACACACAGGACCCAGGTGAGAAGGCAACAGTGCAAACTTCATGAAAGTAAATAATGATACGTATTATTTTAAATCTGCATCTTCTCAGTGTGTTCATTGTGTGGAAGAAAATGACAGGTCACAGAGGAAGGTCACCATAATCGTAATAACTCAACGCGCAATCTCTCTGTCTTGAAAAGACGTGTCACCGCGGAAGACGAATGCCTTGCCCACAATGGCAGGACACAGGCGAGGAGGGCGGAGGTCAAAAGTTATGTGTGCTGGTCAGTGTGCTTTGGGGAGCCGTCCACACTGGCCGGAGACAAAACTTTAAAGGTCAGTCTTGTCGGCTCTCCAGCTCCTCCTTGCACCTGCCTTTATGACCCTCTGCAGACAAAGCAGGGCCAGAGGCCTGTGGAAAAAACAGTATCGAACAGGCCGTTTCCTGCTGTAAAACAAAGCCAAGGACTCACTTTTGTTGAATTCATTCCAAAGAAGGAGCGTTCTTCGGAGATCTGGTTCCAAAACATAATCTCCTTTTTTTCTGGAACGTTCCAGCAAGTGAATTCTCAGGAAGCCTGGATCCCAGACAGCTCAGCATTTGCAATTCTACTTTGGAAATTGGAGTCCAAGGTTATTTTTCTCTCCGTGCAGGGCGTCTGAGAAACCTCACCAGTGGATCCTGAAAGGAAACAAACAAACAAAACAAAACAAAACCCAGAAACTAAAACCAGCATGGCAACCCATGCACCTCAATTCTTAGGCTTCATGGAGCTCCCTTGTCATGGGGGCACCAAGGGGTCAGGTTCATGTCCAGTGGAAGGAGCGGGGATGGGGGGGCGTGCATTTCTTCACCTCCTCTGAGCTCCCGACCTAGAAAAGGCAGATGGCAATCGGGGTTCCATGGTGTTCTTAGGAGAACTCTACAGGGCAACTCAGAACAATGCATGTTGGCATGTATGCACGTCACCACCCTCAAGGAGGTACAACTTCCTTCTTCTCTGTGGATCACAAATGTGTGTTCAAGGACGGGCGTAGAAATGTGATTGCAGGGAAACAGGATTGTGTGAACGTCTTGAGGAATTCGTTTCATTATTTCACAGTTATGCACGTAGACATCTGATACCATCTATTTTTGCATCCCTGGGCTTTACACGCATGAGATCACTTGATCCTAATCACGGGAGCAGGGATAGGTCGAGGAGGCAACCCCACCAGGGCACAGAGGAGAGGCAGGAGGCCAAGGAGGAAGAGGAGTAGCTTGATAAAAGCAAATAATATCATTTTAACTCTACGTCTACTCCATGTGTTTATTATTTGGAGAAAATAACAGGAAGGTGGTATATTTAAAACTTTCTCGAACTTTCAGAACTTTCAGCTAAGTGTGAGTGGCCTAATCCTTTCATCTCAAAACTATTCCTTCAAAGGTAGAAATTACAGGAGCCTGGAAAATCATTTAAAACTTGCAACAGGAAAGAGATTTGTTGCAACTGGACAGAGCATGTCTGATTGTTTTAACCTCACAGACCTGAGCTGAGAATACCCAACTAGCTACTTTGGGAAAGGTGATGTTTTCTTCTGAGGAAAGAATGATGACAAATGTCCTTGGCTCTTAAGACAGAAAGGCGCCTGTACAGTCGTAGTCTGTGCTGTGTGTGGTCAAAGGTTGAAGGGCAGGAGGGGGCCACTGGTGCTTCAGGAAGTCATTGAACAACCTTGGTCCCATCACCACGTAAGGAGAGCAGGACCCCGCCAAGGTCGTGAGTCACAGGAAGAGAATGAAGAGAAGATTTGAAAGAGTAGAAATCCACTGGGCTGTCTTCTAAAATCTTTTCCTTAGAAGAAAACATAACCCTTCTCAAAATGGCATCTAGTTGGATATTCTCAGGTCAGAAGCATGATTCTTGGAAGATACCAAATACGCAGAAATCCATTTCCTACTCATTCTTTTCACAGATGAATGAATTAATTATTCACCACATGCCCAGGACCCTAGGAAATGGAAATGCTGCATATTATAAGTTATATTCATACAGTGCAGAGGTTGCAAACTGTAGCACAAGGGCCTTATTCAACCCACAGATAGGTTTTGTTTCACTTGCCAGCATTTAAAAAATTAAGTTTCTACATGTAAAAATATGAATATGTCCCAGAATTATATATTTTCTGGCTTATCTGGAGAAATGAAATGGGTACAGACCCACCTCTTCAAGGCTGCCTCCTTCAGGTGGGGCACACACACTGCAGGTGTCTCCCCATCAACTCCACTCATTTAAGTACCTTGAGTTTGCAAGCCCTGCTTGTAATCTGCCTCCACAAGTATTAGTTCTGCAAACCCACACAGTAGAGGGTTTATCTGAGCTATATGTTCTCATGAAGCCCCCTCTATATCAGAGAACAAAAGCCTCCGAACTAGTGAGGTTTGCTTGATGTAGAGGTAGGATGGAATGACAACCCTGACTGCAGCGTGCTCACTCCATCACGTTGAGTTCAGAGTCTACACCTCCTTGGAGAGAAAGCAGAAGTTGAACTGGATGAAGTGGATGGAGACATGTAAGATGAGGGAGTTCTGCTTCACTGTGAGTCACATAAAGATATACTAACCTGGGTTTTCTTTAGTTGCCCTGTCCGGGAAGGGAGGTTCAACTTCTGAACAGTAGACTTTCCACTCATCATGGGGTTTTTCTCTTTTTCTTATCATGGTAAAATATACATAACACAAAATGTTAACATTTTAACCATTTTACATGTACAATTCAACAGTATTAGGTACAATCACACTGTTGTGCAACCATCACCACCCTCCATCTCCAGATTTTTTCATCTTCCCAAACTGAAACTTTGTTCCCATTACATACTAACTCTCCATTCTGTAGACCTGGGAAACCATCATTTTACTCTTTTTTTATGAATTTGACTACTGTAGGTACCACATATAAGTGAAATCATACACTTATATGACATGTGTGTGGCTTATTATAATGTTTTCCAGATTAATCAGTGTTGTAGCATGTTTCAGGATTTCCTTCCTTTTAAAGACTGAACAATATTCTATTGCATGTACATACCACATTTTGTTTATCCTTTCATCCCTTGATGGACATTTGAGTTGCTTCTTCCTTTTAGCTAGTGTGAATAATGCTGCTATGAACATTGGGGTACATATATCTGTTCAAGTTTCTGCTTTTAATTAATTTGAGTATCTACCCAGAAGTGGAATTGCTAGATCATATGGTACTTCTGTGTTTAATTTTTTGAGGAATCCCCAACCTGTTTCCCACAATGCCAGCACCATTTTCCCTTTCCATCAGCAGTGCACAAGGGTTCCACACTCTCCACATCATTATCAACATGTTGTTTTGTTTTTTTCTTTCTTTTTTGTCTTTTTATAATGATTATGCTGATGGGTGTAAAATGTTATCTCTATGTGTGGTTTTGATTTGCATTTCCCTAATGATTATTGATATTGAACATCTTTTCATGTGCTTGTTGGCCACCTGTAAACTTTTTTGGGTGAAAAGTCAGTTCAAGTCCTTTGCCCATTTTTAAATTGGGTTGTTTGTTTTGTTGTTGCATTATGAGTCCTTCATATTTTCTGGATACTAATTCCTTATCAGATATATGATTTGAAAATATTTTCTTCCATTCTATGGTTGCCTTGTCACTCTGTTGATAGTCCTTTGATATACAAAAGTTTTTCATTTTTAATTTATCTACTTTTTCTTTTGTTGCCAGTGCTTTTGTTGTCATATCAAAGAAATTATTACCAAATCCAATGTCATGAAGCTTTTCTCCTATGTTTTCTTCTAAGAGTTTAATGGCTTCAGGTATTGTATTTAGATCTTTGATCTGTTTCAAGTTCATTTTTTATATGGTTTAAGGTAAGTGTTCAATTTCATTTTGCATGTGGATATCCAGTTTTCTGAACACCATTGTTAAAAAGACTGTCCTTTCCTCATTGAATGGTTTTGGCAAACTTGTTGAAAATCATTTGACTGTATATGCAAGGATTTATTTCTGAGGTCTCTTTTTTTTATTCCACTGGTCTTTATGTCTGCCTTTATGCCACTACCACACTGTTTTGATTACTATAGCTTTGTAGTAAGCTTGAAAATAGGAAATGTGAGTCTTCCAACTTTGTTGTTGTTTTTCTTTTGTCCAAGATAGTTTAGGCTATTTGGGATTCCTGAGAGTCCACATGAATTTTAAGGTACATTTTTCTATTTCTGCAAAAAAAATTACTGGGAATTTGATATGGATGGCATTCAATCTGTAGATCACTTTGGGTATTAATGATATCTTCAGAATATTGAGTCTTCCAATCCATGATCATGGATGTCTTTCCATTTACATGTGTCCTCTTTAATTTCTTTTAGCAAATTAAATTAAATTTCATAGTTTTCAGTGTACAAGACATTCACATTCTTGGCTAAGCTTATTCTTAAGTATTTTATTCTTTTTAATGTTATTATAAATGGAATTGGATTCTTAATTTCTTTTGCAGATTGTTCATTGTTAGTGTATAGAAATGCAATTTATTTTTTGTGTTGGTTTTATATCTGGAAATTTTGTGAATTCAGTTATTTGTTCTAACAGGTGTGTGTGTGTGTGTGTGTGTGTGTGTGTAAAATCTTTAGGGTTTTCTACTTATAAGTTTATATCATCTGCTGGCAGTGATGATTTTATTTCTTCCTTTCTGATGTGGATGACATACTTTTTGTCTTGCCTATTGCCTTGGCTAGAACTTTCAATAAATTTTGGAAGTGGTGAAAGCAGACACGCTTGTCTTGTTCCTAATCTTAAAGGAAATGCTTTCAGTTTTTCACTGTTGAGTATGATATTAGCTGTCAGATTTTCGTATATGGTTTTTATTTTATCAAGGTAATTTCCTGCTACTTCTAGTTTGTTAAGCATTTTTATCATGAATAGGTGTTGAATTTTGTCAAGTGGTTTTTCTGCATCAATTGAGATAATCTTCTGTGGTCTCCCCTCCCTTCAGTCTGTAAATGTGGTATATTACATTGATTGATTTTCATGTATTGAGCCATCCTTGAATTCCAGAAATAAATCCCCCTTAGTCATGGTATATGATCATTTTAATATGCTGTTTAATTCAGTTTAGTAGTACTTTTGTCGGGGATTTTTGCATCAATATTCATAAGGAATATTAGTCTATAGTTTTATTCTAGTCTTTGTCTGGATTCAGTATCAGGTACGCCTGATCTCACAGAATGAGTTAGAAAATGTTTTCTTTAATTTTTTAAGAATTTGAGAAGGATTGGTGTTAAATCTTTAAATGTTTGGTAGAATTAATCAATTATAAGCCATCTCATTCAGGGCTTTTCCTTGTTGGGAGGCATAATTCCTGAAACTGTCACCAGAGCTGTGGCTTTAAGTAGGCACTTAACCCCCATAAGCCTCCATTATTAAATGGAGATTAACTTATTAAATAGAGATTATAATATTTCTCTTACCTACTTCACAGGGTGGTCTTGCTAGATGCCATGAGTAAGTCCAGTTTCTAAATTTGTGAATATATGCTGTAAGATTTTTGCAAATGGCTTTCTGAGGCCCCATGTGGAGCACTACAGTCCAAGTCCTCAGTTTTGGGGTCATTATATGATAAAAATTAGGAATTTCTGAGTGGCACTTTAAATTTTTCAAGTCTTTTACATTCATTGCACATGCATTAGCTTATTTAATACCCCCAACACATAAAGAAAACTATTATAATTTTTCCTACTATAGATGTGAACATGAAGGTCAAGAATAAATACTATTCAGATGTGAGTGTATTCATCAATCATCATTTTCCATTTCCCTTTTGTAACTTGATTTAGAAGTAGAGATTGCTTTCATATGCCACAGATGTCCCTCTGAAAACAACCATCTGAAATGTGATTGCAGATATTTGCAAATTCCACCCATGTGCCTTGAGGAAATGGGATAATCACTCTAGTCCTGAGACCCGTGACTCCTAGAGATACTGCTGTTTGGCTAAAGAGGTTCAACATCCGAGAGAAATGTCCCTCACATTATAGCACACACATTTCATCTCCAGGTCCCCAAGGGAAAAAAACTTGGTGGGAAAAATCATCCCAAGTTATAGATTTAGCTATCGAAGTAAGTGATGGGGGAAATGAATGAGAATCATAGCTAACAAGGCAGACTCCACCCCCTCACAAAGGACTTCACATATTCCCCTGAATTCAGTGGAACCTTAGTAGAATACCTTTCATCCAGACCTCCATTAGGAATAAGGTTTAGAATCATAGAATTTTCATGTTAGATGTGACCTGGTTAGACTTGACAGAGGAGGAATCTGTGCCTCAAGGAGCACAAGTAAGTTGTCCAAGTTTACAAAGTTCAGTCTGGTAGATGTGGGATCAGAAGGTAGGACTTCTGACCCCCAATAAAATGCTTTTCCTACTGATGTGATTGGTGCTTGCTCTTGAAGTTTGGTTCTAAAAATGTCATATTATGAGCTGGTAGATTGCTGGCCATGAGCCCAAGCTTAGCCTTATAGAGAAGTTCTAAGTTATCATCAGCTCACTCACACTGCTTTGCAAGGCTTCTTGTAATTCCGTAAAGTTATTAATTCATCTGTGGACTTGATATCACCATTACAAGGAAGTATGAAGTGAACAATTAAGAATGGGCAGAATTCTGGGAATGAAGGTGGAGAGCAGAAAAGAAGAGGAAGAGCTGGGAAGATAGACTATCTTAACCTTTATCCATTTCTCATTTGAAAAGGGGCTGGAATTCTATACGACCAACCCAGTTAAAAAAATTTTTTAAAAAGGTAAAAGACCAAATAGCCATTACCAAAGAAGCCACCCTTCGTCCAATCAGTGTTTTGGGGACAGCTTTTCTCCAATGAAATATCGATTTATTACTTTGTTCTCCAGGTTTGTAAATTGACGGCATTGGAACTGTGATTTCCCTACTTTGTGTGGGCCATCACAGGTGGACGGTATTTTGCATTCTAATTACCGTTGCCCTTGGGTCCTATTTGGCACAGATATCTCTTCCATGGGTTGACGGTTAAAAGAATAAGATCAGTCCCAATAGGTGGCCACTATTTTAATAAATATTTTCCTACTCATAGAACTATTCATCGATGCTTCTCTAACATTGAAAAGAGCGATTTACATTTTTAAATGTTACATTTTGAATTAGATTACAGAAGAAATAATACATTGACCAATTTTCCACTTGCTGTTGGTTATTTGACTACTAATTTGGTTGTAAAACGGTTTTTATGTTGTGGTTGTTGTTTAGACTAAACTAGGCATTCAAGTGAGTTTGAAATTGCTGCTTTCAAATTGACTCATAGTCAAAATATACAGAAAATACTTTATACAGGTACATATCAGGTTAAGTAGTAGTTTTTTAAATCCCTCAATTCTGTTTGAAGATAATAATGGACATAGAATAAAATAACTTAGACTTCCTTCGAGTAAAAAATGTAAAAGTTAAATGATATAGAAAAAATGTACTTATAAAAATGGAAATAGCAGATGCTTTGCCTTTATAATTTTTTTTCCTCATAGAACGCACATGTAGTGAAACATCTGGTATGATTCAGCAAAGAAATACAAATTTATAGCATTTTACAGTAGAACTAAGAAATAGCTTGATTTTATGTCATAACCATCCTATCATATGTTTGTGGAAAGCAAACATTTATATGGCGTCAAAAGCTCAAAGTTTACCTCAATCTTTTAATTTCTAGTACCCAAAGCATATTTAAACTCCAGTTAAAAATACATTGTGGATACTCCAATAAAAATCTTTTAAAAATACAGAATGGGAAAAGAAAAAATCTTATTGCATTTAGTTGGCATTAGATAAAATGATAAATTTTGTCATTTAAAAAAAATACATTGTGGAATAAACTATCTTGAAGGGTAGAGGTCAACAGGGAAAACAAGAACTAGCTCTGAACTTTGGAAATTGAGCTTACTGTTTTTCCCCAACTTGAATACAAGACCTTCTGTTTATCGTTGAGAGTAAGCAGGACACTGTCTGAGGTCCACCATCTCCTAAAGATTTTACCTCTGAAACTTATGAGATTTCCGGGCAGATTCAAGACAATGTGCCCTCTTCCGAAGGAGCAAGACCTCATGGGAAGTTTCCAAATGGACTTCATGTAGAAGGGTCCCAAATGCTGGGGAGCCAGCTGGGCCTCTCTCTCCTCTTCTTCTCAGTTTGGTGGCGAGTGAACTCAGGATTCTGGGATGGCTCATCTGTCATAGGATGGATGCAGGGAGCAGAAATAATTGGGTCTGCGCTGCTCACCCATCCTTTCAACCAACATCCTTTCAACCATTTTGCCAGCTGTTCATGGGGCCATAAATATCACCAGATGGTAAAAATCAACTTTCCCACATGCAGCAAACATTACTGAGTGAGCGACTTTGGCCTTGTGATGAAGACGACAAAGTGAGTCACCGTCCCTTCATGAAGCCTATAGAAAACAACCTGTATTCCCAGCTCACTGTTTGGTTTGCTAGTAGTAACCATGGGCTCTTCTGGAGACGGAACCATTTTTTCCTTTGACCTTTTGATAGACGTCCCTCCCAGCAAATGCCTTAGAATTCCTTCAGAGAACCTCCATGTGTGCAACTCGTCCAATAAGTTCTCAATAAGCCAGTCATGGAACCATGAAGTGGCTCAGGCATCCAGTTTCCTCCTTCACAGAGGGAAAGAAGGTCTCCTTGTACTTGTCCTGCTTGGGAAGCGCAGCTAGAGCAACGCGGCCATTGCTGCCAGCCCAGCTGACACACGGGAACCGCTTGACGTCCTCTGCCTCCAAACACAAACCTCTCTGTTCAGCAGCAACTTCTGGCTCCTGAGCCTCTCACTTCTCTCAACCAACACCTCTGGTTGGATGAAATAGCCTTTTAACACATTTGAACGCTCTGGTCAAGGTATATTTTCAGACACAGAGTCGAGAAAACACTCCCCCACCCGAGAGATTTTCCTGAGAGTCCGTCTCAAGATAGAAGACAGTTTATTTTTCATGGCAGAAATCGTCTGTTCCTATAAATTTTCTCAGACTGGATTTCAGGACTTTAATAGCTTTTTTTTTGGATCTCTCGTATTAGGAAGTTTCTTGATGGTGAGATTACAAGTGATTTTTTAAATCCATCAGTTATGACAAGAGTCGGAAAACTATGGCCCTTGGACCAAATCTTGCCTACCACCTGTTTTTGTAAATAAAGTTTTATTGGAACACGGCCACACCCATTCAATCACAGGTTGTCTATGGCTGCCTTCTTGCTACCACGGCAGAGCTGAGTCATTGGGACAAAGACTGTACAGCACACAAAATATAAAATATTGACTATCTGGCCCTTTACAGGAAATGTTAGCCTACCCCTGCTGTAGGGCATAAAAGCCAGCCTCCCACGACCTACCAATGCCTGCTCTCATTCTCACTCTAAGATCAACCCACGTTACTGTTCTTTCCAGCTCTCCTTTCTTGTTCATCCTTGTTCTTTGGGCCATGATATTCTAAACACAGAGCACCTGCCTCTCCCAAATGATTGTTGACATTGTGCCCCAGTCTTCAAATTCAACTTCTCAATGAGTCTGCACTAAAAGAAGCAGAATGGGTCACCTGCGGTTCCAAACCCAGCCCTCACGTTTGCCATCTTCTCTTGCCCAGAGGGTATACAAATATATTTTTGTGCACGTCTGTGTCTTGGACTGTCTTTTTCCGATGGATAGATCCTTTCACTTTTCTCTCATAAATTTAATTTCCTTTCTTGTTACGTACCAGATGCATTGCTGGGTGCTTTGTGCTCTAAACACAGTTCACTATTCTACACCTCCAGCAGCACTCTGAAGGTGGTATTAGTAAGCCCATTCTGTAGATGACAGACTGAGGTCCAGAGAGGTTTGGTTATTTGCTCAAGTTTACCAACTAGCAAGTAGCAGAGCTGGAATTTAAAGCCAGGTCAGCCTCGCTCCCAGTTGTATGCAAAAGGACTTCATTTCTAGTACAGCACCACGGAATAACAAAGAATAACTATTTTGACCATTCTAATGGAAAAATTTCAAAATCACTTTACACATTTATCTGCCATCTCACTTAGATCACACCAAACATAAGTTAACCTCTTCAGGATGACTCAACATCCTAACTATTCAAATAAGTTTTATGGTGGTGTAGAAGAATTTGAATCTACAATATGACAGCAAGTCATTGACAACTGTGTTTGAAATCCTGCGTCCACCCTACTCTGATGGGGTAAAAAGTGTACCCATTCCTCCACCCAGATTTATAGGCTGGCTTGTAGGCTTCCATCCATGGTTGGTTGAATCCACAGATGCAGAACCCACAGATACAGAGGGCCGACACTGCTGATATTTGCAGGCTCATGGTATATCTTCTGGTCGACTGTGTCTTATTGGTCATCAATGCCTGTGGTCTATGAATTTTCTGCCATAGCTGGCATCTCTAGAATCTAGTCTTGCTCCGTGAAGATTTATTGTTGCTGCTGATTGAGACCCAAACGCTTGTCATCACCCTGCCTGTCACCTTCAAGGTGTTGCTGACAACAGACAGATAAGGACCAGTCCCAGGGTCCAGCCAGCCACAGGTCTCCACTGGACTGTCTGGGAAACGAGCGGCTAACCATAATTTAACAATGCCCTGGTGCAGCAGAACACGTGAAGGGAACCACCTCTCATCCTGCTGCTGTGGTTTCCTGTGGCCTGGCCGGCAGAGGCGTGGACCCAGGGCACGGAAGGATGTTGTTCCTTCAGGTAGGGGTTCTGGACCTACCGGAGTTCTTCAAAAAGGAATGGGTATAGGGTCAAATTTGGGACCTGTCTTAGTGTTCAAAAAAACTCTTCACATGGGAAGGGACAGTCTTTTCTCTGAGGGGTTCTCTAATGTAAACAATGGGCTGATGAGCGGTATTTCTAGAGAATCAAGTTCCAACTTGCCCTAAGGAAGCACTTCTGAAAAGCCTTTCTAGGGGGCCGAGCTCCTGGAGCTCACAATGGGGCCCCCAGGTGAGGCCACTCCGAGGGAACTCATGCATTAACTACACAGAGGAAAGGTCTTTTCAACCTTGAAATTCTCTAATTCCAAGACTTTGGAAAAGTTATCCCTTAACTTCCAATGAACTGCTGATAAAGTTTTGAAGTTCTGACCCACGTGCTCCAGGCAAGGTTTCCGAGGAATTGCTTTCTGACTGGAGTGAACACGGGGTTTGCCTGGGGGCCTGTTAAAACCCAGATCTTGCTTCAGTGGGTTTGGGATGGGGTGTGAGATTCTGTTTGGGGGACAAGCTCCAGGACATGGTGCTGCTGGCTCAGTACCACCTTTTGAGTAGCAAGGTTTTAAAGAGCATGTGGGTTAGGAAGAGTTCATGAGAAATCCCCTCCATCCCCCATGTGGAAGTCCAAGTTCTGCCCCGGTTCCCATTCCCCCATCTTTGCCTTGACTCCACCTAAGTAGACGTTCTGCTTCTAAGTGAAGTTACTATATAATTTCTCATCCATTCTGGGACACTTTGGGAGTGAAAGATACATTATATTGGGACATATTGGAACTGAGATGTTTTTCATGTAAGGCCCTCTACTGAGGGGTTTTTTCCCCCATAAAATTTATGGTCTTACATCTTCCTTTATGTCTAAAACAGCATTTCTTGTGTTGCATTTGCTTTTGTGGCTAAAGGACACATCCTGTGTTATCTGCCCAAAGGGAAATGGGACAAGAAGCAAAAAAACTATTCAAAAGGTAAGTAAGCTATTTAGGATTTGATGTGTATTCATGAGTCATGGGGTAGAAAGAGGAACTGAGCTGCACCAGGTCGGTAAACCACAAACCCTCTGAATCAATAGTATTCAGTTTGCTGTTCTAATAATGGCAAACACCAAGGTGTACCAGAGTGGGTGTGAGGGGTTTCCTTCTTTTTTTTTTTCCTTATATGATGCTTGAACATGGTGTTAAGTTCATCCAGAGAAGGCAGGAAGATTTCTGCTTCACTCTCTGGAAAGGAGTGGGGCCTCTGCCTGAGGAATGGGAGTGTCACCTGATAGGTGTCCTTCTGTTGGACCTAAGAGTGGTTAGGTGTGTCCTGTACTTCATTTAATCCTCACAAAGACCCACCAGGCTGGCAGTGCTCCCTACCATAACTAAGGAGGAAGCAGGGCTTCCAATGAAGCCCTGAAGGAAATACCCCAGATGAGGCTGGGGTTTGAACTCGTGCCCTGCAGACTCTTGAAGCCATTGCTCATGTTTGTCAAAGAACAGTTTTTTAACCCCAGGAGGCTGCAGTCATCTTCCATGCCTTCATCTTGCAAGTGAGGAAACTTGGCCCAGAGGATTAAGGATTTTGCAACCAACATAATACAGCAAAGAGCAATGCAGTGGAGTAAGAAGCAGGCTTTTGATTTCTGGATTCGTGTTCCTTCCATTCCCCAGCGCTGTCTGAAGTATCCACATACGCACAGTGTTGTAATAGGCTACCGTCTTCATCTGTCTTCACTCTGACGTGTATAAGTATTCATGCAAATGAGCCTAGTGTGCAGGAGTGTGCGTATGTGTGCATGTGCGTTTGTGTGTTTTTGCAGGCAAGTGTGTGTGTGTACATGAGTTTGTGCATGTGCACTAGCGGGTGTGTGTTTTGGGGTGGGAAAGGAAAAAATAACAGTTGTTGAGACCCCCCCACAGGTGCCTAGCACTGAGCCAAAAACTTCTCTTAAATTATTGCACTTAACACGCATTGGAGATAGATATATTACTATTATCCACACTTTTCAGATGATAAAACCTGCAGCAAAGGATGGTGAGTTGTGCAGAAATCCACCAATCTGACATCAGAGAATGGGGTGGTTTTTCAATTAAACATTTCAGTTAGATCATACAGATCATCAATTTGCAAAATAATTCATTGTTTCGGGAGTCGTAAGGGATGTAATCTAAATTTTCCTGGATGACTCAGAAAGTGCTCCAAGGATCCTACGATGAATTATATTAGAAATAGAAGTTAGCATTACAGTGGAGTAAGGAGACGTTCCAGGTCGTAAAAATTGCTGGTTAATCCAGCATGGGGCCACACGGTCCAAGAGCACAGAAGCGGGAATCAGTGGACCTTGGCTGTGCTCAGGCTCAACCATACACCAGCAGCACGCCATTCAGCTAGGTTCCTGAAATAAGGCCAAAAATCAAGGGCCACCATCCCTGGCGGTCCAGTGGTTAAGACTTTGCCTTCCAATGCAGGGGGTGTGAATTCAATCCCTGGCCAGGGAGCTAAGATCCCACATGCCTTGTAGCCAAAAAACCAAAACATAAAGCAAAAGCAATGTTGTAACAAATTCAATAAAGACTTTAAAGATGGTCCACATCAAAAAAATCTTAAAAAAAAAATAGAAGGAAGAATTATTATCAGCAGATCTTTCAAAGTCCTCCTTGCTCTCAGTTTATCACGAATTCAGCTTGTACAAAGGACAAGGTGAGTAGGGGGAGACTTGAAATTAGGGGCTCATTATTGCATGTCAAATCCAAACTCCTGGCAAATGAGAATTGATGAGGAAGGAGGAGGGAGGGTCAGGAGACTAGAAATATGGCCTTTCTGGACCTGGCCTGCTTGGATGTCAAGGTTCCATTCAGGCCCAACCTTCTGTAAATGAATATATTTTTTATTTTAAGTATGTATGTATGTATTAATTTATTTATAAATTTTACTTTATATTGGAGTACAGTTGATTAACAATGCTGTATTAGTTTCAGCATTAGTACAGCAAAGTGATTCAGTTATACATGTATCTATTCTTTTTCAAATTCTTTTCCCAGTTAGGTTATTACAGAATATTGAGCAGAGTTCCCTGTGCTACATAGTTCCCTGTCCTTATTAGTTATATCTATTTTAAATAGAGCAGTGTGTACACGTCCATATATTTTTAAATCCTCCTGTTAATCCTATTGTTGCCGAACATCTAAACCTGCTCTTTATCTCAATATTAGAGTCTAGACCAAAGGTTCTCGAGTTTTGTGGTCTCTGAACCCCTTTACATTTCTAAAAAGTATCGAGGACTTCAAGAGCTTCACGCTGTGTGGGTTTTATCTATTGAGAGTTCAGGTATTGGATATTAAAATTGAGACATTTAAACATGTTTATTTAGTAATTCATTTGAAATAAAAGGATAACCTCATTCCATGTAACATAAACAGAATGTGAGAGCGTTGCTGGAAGGAATGAGCAGTAACTCAGTGGCAGTGGGTGAGAGTTCCAGGTCCTCCCCAGCATTTGGTGGTGTCATCGTTCGGGGTTTTAATCTTGGAGGTAATTTTTCAAATTCAAGTTTCCTTGTGATGTATTAAAGTTTTGTCAGCTGTTTATATTTAGTGTGAATGTGACCCGAAGATCATTCTCCGAGGAGGCTCTACCAGGGGAAGAGACCAGATTAATACTGTCGAGGAGACAGGCCCAGAAAGGGAAGACTGCGGCTGTGAGAATCAGCGCCCTCTGCCGGGCCTCTTGGTGGGCCAGACCTGATCTGCTCAAAGTTGCCTCTGGTCCTCAAGGTTTCTGCCCTTCCTCCCCCATCTGGAATGAGTGTTAACTCTAACAGGACCTTGTCACCTCACTTCCAGCTCTGTTCTTGCCTTTTTCCATATTTCCTCCCATTCACACCTGAAGCCCAAGTTATCTGTCCTGCTGATGAGCTGCCAGATGATGCTAGAGCATGCATTAACCAGGGAAATAAACCCCCGCAGTTACTGTAGCACAGAGTTTAAAATAAAGGATTGTTCCTATTAATACAGAACTGAAAGGGCAAAGGGGGACCCCAAGGTGTCACAAGGCAGCCACAGCAGAGGCAGCTGCCCCCCTTGGGCTGGGGGTCCAAGAGGAAGAGGTTGTGATGACTAACCAGGAGTTGGGAGGGGAAGCAGCTTGTGCTGGAGGCTGCTTCTGGGTGTTGGAAAACGGCAAACAGGGTTCAGCCAGTGCCGTGGAGGAGATGCCACTGCCGGGGTGAAGAGGCTCTGCTTGGAGATGCTGGCGGGAAGAGGGGCGTCCTGGGGGAGGGAGCTGGTCCCTCTCTGGCGCGCTGAGCAGAGACAGAGCCCACGGGGAGTGGCTGGCAGAGCCGCACTGAGGTCCTGCAGGGCCCCAGCACTGCATCCCAAGGCCGGCTCTGAGTAATAGCATTACCCGACTGCTGCTGTGATAAGCCCCAGGCTCATTATTGCACTGGACTTGGTACCAGGTCTCCTCTCTGATCTAATACTGCCTCCCTGTTGGACTCATAAAAGAGGCATCACGTAACTTTGTCTTGTATCTGCCCACCCCAGTCTTCCTTGAGTTGTCCTGCAGAGACTGAGCCTCCAGAAAGCTGGGTTCCTATAAGAGCGGCCGCCACCAGTCTGGAGCGGCTCAGCACAAACCACAGCCCCTACCATTTTCAGGAGATCGCCCCTCCTCAGCCTCTGCCACAGGTCCATCCGTGGATGGTGGGGAAAGAAAGCCAGTGCCTGATATACCCTGAGAAAACCATAATTCAAAAAGAGTCATGTACCACAATGTTCATTGCAGCTCTATTTACAATAGCCAGGACATGGAAGCAACCTAAGTGTCCATTGACAGATGAATGGATAAAGAAGGTGTGGCACATATATACAATGGAATATTACTCAGCCATAAAAAGAAATGAAACTGAGTTATTTGTAGTGAGGTGGATGGACCTAGAGTCTGTCATACAGAGTGAAGTAAGTCAGAAAGAGAAAAACAAATACTGTATGCTAACACATATATATGGAATCTAAGAAAAAAAAAAAAAGGTCATGAAGAACCTAGGGGTAAGACGGGAATAAAGACACAGACCTACTAGAGAATGGACTTGAGGATATGGGGAGGGGGAAGGGTAAGTTGGGACAAAGTGAGAGAGTGGCATGGACATATATACATGACCAAACGTAAAATAGATAGCTAGTGGGAAGCAGCCGCATAGCACAGGGAGATCAGCTCGGTGCTTGGTGACCACCTAGAGGGGTGGGATAAGGAGGGTAGGAGGGAAGGAGACGCAAGAGGGAAGAGTTATGGGGACATATGTATATGTATAACTGATTCACTTTGTTATAAAGCAGAAACTAACACACCATTGTAAAGCAATTATACTCCAATAAAGATGTTAAAAAAAAAAAAAAAAAGAAAGCCAGTGCCTGGCTGAATTGAGCAAAAGGGAACTCCGAGTTCCATTTCCAGTTATCCTCTACCCTCCTCATTTCCCTATGATCACATCTGATCAAGCTCACTTCCATCTTTATTTACCCTCAATCCATCTTAAAAGGAAGCTCCTGTTTTTTCACTGACCTCCCCAAGTGTTCAGTGCTGAGCAGCACGGGGATGGATGCTGTACAATATCAATTTGCTGGTCTAATTCGCCCCCTGGTGGTCAAACGACTCAAGGTGTCTTAGGTGTTCCCAGGCTTGCCGCCTTTAGGGACTTAAAAAAAAAGTTATAAAGCCAAAATATGAAAAAAAAACTGACTAAAAAAATTAAAATGACACCACTTCTGCGATAAAAATATGTTTCTGTTTAAAAAAAACCACAGTCACTCCATTTTTTATTAGATTTTTCACGTATTTCTGGTTGTTTTTATGAATGCCTCAAACTCCAGTCTCTAATATTTATGTTTTCTAATATTCTGCTGCTACCTTACAGTTTCTGCTCTTGAGACAAATCATAGGGCTCACGTCTGAGACTAAAGATATAGCAATGGACCTTTAGTGACCTATAATTTGATATAAAGCAAACTTCCTTTATTGTTCAATAAGCCACAATATCCCCACTGCACCACCCAGGATATTTTATAACTTAAAACGTGAAAGTTCAGTGATCTGTAGGTTAATAAAATCCATCAAAACTCCCAGAGGTTTAAAGAACTGGAGAGAGAAGCCAGGTGACTGGTATCCTCAGGTGACTCTGTGATAGACTACTTTTCTGGAATCATCTCTGAATAAATTCCTCCCAGGGGCACTTACTTCTCTCTCCACTGACCCTGCTCTAGGTACACCAGTGGCCTGAAGTAGAGGAAAGTTCCCAGGTGGGACACTGACTTTCCTGGGGTCAAAGTGCAAACTCTGACTCCAAGCCTAGGCCTAGCTTTCACCCCCGTGTGAGCTGGAATCTTGTCACCCCCTCCCTGAGCCTTTGTTTTCTCAGCTGTCCAGTAAGGACAGTGGTTACCTTGCAGGGGACCCAGTTCCCTGAAAACAGCAATTTTATCTGTTTGTGGTCACCTTTCTGTCCTTAGTCCTTGAGAATCGAAACCAGTATGACCTGATGAACAGCAAGTTCCTACTGTATAGCACAGGGAACTATATTCAATATCCTATGATAAATCATAATAGAAGAGAATATTTTAAAAAGAATGTATATATATATATATAACTGAATCACTGTACTGTACAGCAGAAATTAACACAACATTGTAAATCAAGTGCACTTCAATTAAAAAAATTTTTAAAAAAAGAAGAAGAAACCAACATGCCCTGTTAAAAAAAATTGAGAACAGGAAAAAATAACCTACTGGGGTACTCTAGGAAATTTCTGCTCCCGGAAAATCAGACTCTGAAGCGACTAAATACCTTACTTATCAAGACAAACACTAGCTCCTCGAGGTCCATTTCATGCCCATCACATTTCTGTGTCCACCAATCCATAGCCGATAAGGGAAAAAAACTCTGCCCAATGCCAACAGCTCTCCACTTCACAAGACCTGATTTAAAAATCACTCCAGCCCCAAGACCCGGTAAATATCCTTTCCTGACATCCTCGTTTTGAGGCCCTACTGTCACATGCTGTCCCCTCGACTGCAGTACGTGTAATAAATTCAGCTTGGCTGGGCCAACAGTTTTCTCTTGGTGGTGTTTCTGGTCCCTCAACAATGAACATACATAACACAACCAAGCCCCGGGGAGCACTGGTTGCCCTGCCTTCTGAGACATTTCCTGCAAAATGGGTGTCCTTTACTGTACAGATCATGAGACGGACATCATTGTGGACTCTACTTCTATGACCTTGGGAAATTGACCTAAACCGTCCAAGGTTAGTTCCTTCTCTGTGAGGTGAGGAATCACTAATAGTTACCACCTGATGTATTTCCTATGAGGGTAAAGGAGAAAAATCACATAATACCTCATGCACTTCTTTTGTAACAAAGGTCCAAATATCAACTCTGAAGATATTTACAAAGATAAATTTTTCCTTCACATATGACCATTTATTGTGTGGTGGACATTTTTTCATAGACATCAGGTACTTTATATCTATTCTTATATTAAAAGAAGCTTAGAACATTGTAATCAACTCTGCTGTACAGAGTTAATACAATTGATTAATACGAATGATATATTTTACTGCAAAATATTAGAAAAGTGATACAATTTTGTGGCTCTTCAATGTTTAATTGTTTGATTTCAACAGGAGAATGAAAAAAAAAAAAAAACCAACAGGAAAATCATCAAGACAGGCCTGGCTTTAAGATTTTTGTTGTTAGTGTTCAGAATTCGTTTTCTGCACTGGAGTACATCTGACCCCCTGGGCTGCAAAGGAAGTACAGACATTCAGTGATCTTTGGCTTTCTTAGTTGTCCCTGAAGTTCTGCTGTGATGATACCTCCAAAGACCCAAATCTAACTCCAGGGGGAATTTATAGCCAACCTGGGACAAGGGGACACCTGGGCCCCCATGTTGCACAGGGAACAAGCAGGCAGCTGGGAAGAAGTGCAAACATGTGGAAACACTCTGAGGCCTAAAGACAGCAGTTATGAATCTGAATTTCCCAGGAAAACTAGCTGCAGGGTGGGTGTACTGACTTGGCTGACAGAGCCCTTGGCCATGATGTTCGATTCTCCTGCAAAATGGAGGTGTGAGAAATCCTTCTAGAGTGTGAAAGCATCGCATCCAGGAGACTCCAGGGCCTGGGGAACAGCTGGGTTTGCACTTTCGCAAAGAGCACACACGTGGTCCTAGGAGATACTGCTTCTCCATCGTGAGCCTTGCACTTTCGATTTCCAGCCCCTCCTGCCCTATTCCTGAAAGCACAGTCTCTGGGCAACTGGGCAGTAAGTCCCGGCCCCCCAGCATTCTTTGTTTGAGGTTACGAGGTCTGAGTTTAATGTAAATTCTTAGAACCAACTGCCAAGTGGCAGGTTAGAGAATTCAAACTGAACTGGCAGAGCGTCTGGGGATTTTACCAGCAGTCTCAAAGAAACCAACACCATCCTGATGTTGCCTCCTAGGAACCGAGAAGCCAAGCCCGGGGATAGGCTTTGCCACTCAAATCTACTCAAATCCTCCAAGCAGCAGAGAACCATCCTCGATGGCCACTGTCTAGGGGTTTACCAGACGCCTGTTAAACAACTGGAAAACAACTACATGAAGAAAGATGGAAAGGAAGGAGAGCTGAAAAGAGAGGGCGGGAAGAAGTAGGGAATTTGTAAAAGAGTAGCTTAGAATTGCTCAGTGAATGCAATGATTTTACAGGGAGTTGGCAGTTGGGGGTCATCAAAGGAAGAGGTACTTTTGCTATAGAACCTCTACAGGTTTGCTGGCAGAGGCCAAACACCCCACAAATCCCCTTCCAGTAGAGCCATTCAGTGAATCCGGCGTTGAGAATCTCAGCTTCCCCATGAAGCCCGCAAGCAAATATCTCGGATTAGCAGGCGATCAGAACGGGCTTACCCCAAGTATTGTTTTCTAAACCCAGAGAGTTGGTGAAATTATTATCTGGTAATAATTCCAAAAGCCTTGAAACTGGTAACATTTATTCAAACTGGGGAGGAGAAATGTAAGGCCATGACAGCATGGATACAGTTATTGTTCTAGTTTAATAGCAGGATAGAGTTTAAATGGAGTTGGTGATGTTTGTTTTTTATTTCGGAAAAATGCACGAGGACCCCAAGGAGAGGACCCCGTCTTAGCTCTTGGGTAACCAGGTGCATCAGGAAAGGGTTTTACGAACTTAAGGTACCAACGATTGATGCCTCGAAACAGCTCAGATTTATCTGTTTACAACACACAGTTATGCTTCATATAGTTCAGGAAGACTGAAAGGAAGGCATACAGATGTTTAAAGTAAACTAACTCCACCTCTGAAAGATAGTCAAGGAATGGTAAGTACTGGGTCAGAGATTATAAAAGTTAGACATTTAATTCGGGGACTTTCATTTCAGTCACATACTAGCCTATGTATGTTTTAAGAGATAAAATGAAATATGCAAGTGAAAGTCCAGAAAAATGACAAAGAGCTGTAAAAAATGAAGGTCATAATCATTACTAAATGTCTTCCAGACTATGAAGAGGTCCAGATGACATGAATAGCTTTCTTATCAAAAGGATACCATTTGTATGTTACTTCTAGCGGAATTAGGGCCACTAGGAATGCTCTCTTCTTTCAGACCAGGCATCGTTTGGTTTAGAAAATGGACTTTGACAGCCCCAGTCCGGTATGACATGCCGGTGCCTGGGGCTCATGAGAGAGTGTTCCTTTCAGAGACAGCGAGGTGGTGACCCCTAAACTCCCAGCTTCTCCCAGGCAGGCGGCCCCCAGTCCCCAAGTCCACTTACGTGAATGGGAACAAGGTTTATGTCTTAACTTCTGGATTCGCTTCTCTGGCTGGAACAAATATCACCTAAAACCCATTCTTTATCAATAATGGAAACATCAGATCATTTTTATTAAGGTATCTGCAAAAATTACAAATTTGGGCGGGCGATGCAGATATGGGTTACATTTAGTCTGAGCAGGTGGTGGAGATACTGTTGGTTTACATATTTTTTATAGACACTGAACACAGATCTGGCTCGATGGCGCCCCCCAGTGGATGCGCGCAGACCTGCGGCTCCGCATCCGGCCGCTGGGCTGGAAGAACACGTGAGCCTTCAGTGCGCAAGTGAGGTTGGTCCACAGACCCCGCAGACACTGATCTGATGGAAAGGATGATGTGCCCACTGTGCTTAAACGTGAGACCTCGGGGGCCTTTCTGAATGCTGATGAGTGAAAACGGGCTGAAACATGTCAAGTGGGCATTTTCCTATTCCATAGGACAGATTGCATACAGGGTCCCACAGTCCTCACTTGCTGTTGGACCTGCTTTCTGACCCCAACGTTCGTTCCCGTCATGCGGTGGACAGCTTGCTCCTTGACCAGCCCCTTCCCTACGAGGCTGTCAGTCTGTATCCCGGCGAAAGTACATGGTATCCACACGCTCACTTCATCCTGGGCAACAGCACAAACATCCACTTGTTGGTTTGGAAGATTTTTGGAAGATAAAGTTTCCTCTAAACCAGAGGTTGGCAAACTTTCATTAAAGAACCTGAGTGTAAATATTTTAGGCTTGCAGATCAAGAGGGAAAATTCAAGAATATTATCTGGGGGCATATACAGCCATTTAAAATGTTATCATTTAAAACCACGAAACCTGTTCTTACTGGGCCACAGAAAAGCAGGTGGCTGGCAGGATTTGGCCCAGGGGTCGTAGTTTCCTGGTCCCTGCCCTTGCTTATGATTTATTTTGCAGATTATAAAGTTTTGTGACTCAATGTTACTGCAAACAAGGCAGCTTTTTTGTTTTCAAGATAGCCTATCCTCTCACTGGGCAAAGACGGAGCTGTCCTTCACCCCCTAGGTCACAGAGCTTGGCCTCCTGGATCACGGGGGGCGGGCGGTGGGGGCATGTCAGCTTCATGTATTTCCTGATCACTTGTTGTTCACTAGTGAAGTCAGATGTCTAAGGCCCCATCTCTGAATGCACTTACCATTTAATTGGTGAAAAGAAGGGCTCACCTGTGGAGATGAGAGGCAGATGTTAACCCAGATGATGAGCAGAGGCCAGGTGTGGGCTGCATGACAAGCCCAAGAGGGCGTATCTGGCACACTGTGGCCACAAATAATTGCAGTCATGGGTTAATTCATTGCATTGACACTGACTGAGACTCCTGTGAGCTTGCACTGTGCTAGGGTCTGGGAGGTCAGCCCTGAGAAACAGAGGAAGTTCCACATTTGGAGTCTATGTTTACGTAGGGCAAGGCAGACAACACACACGTGGGTAAAGAGTCAAGATGATTTCAGATACTGATGTGCCCTGGAAGAAGGTAAAACAGGTGATGTAAGAGTGTCACCGGGTGGGAAGGGGGGTGAGCCTGTAGAAGGAGCTGTTAGGAGAAAGAGCTAGGAAGATCGAACCAAAGCAAGTGCAAAGGCCCTGGAGCAGGAAGAGACAAATAAACAGTAATCTAGGAATTTGGATCAGGAGTTGCTGTCTAGAGCAATGTTTGGTGTTTGGTGGAGGATGTTTGGTGGAGACAGTGGCCTTTTACAGGGTCACTGAGAGAGGAAGGATAGAGAAATGCATCTGGAGAGTTCATTTTTCTAAATCCTGAGACATGGTGTGAACAAGGGAACCTGGGGAATAATGAATGGACTGGTTTGGTGGCACTGAAGGTTTGTGAAATATACTGGTGGGCAGTAAGCTGAGCATTAAGGCCCAGAGGAGAGAAGCGGACATTCATCTGAGGGTCAAGATTTTGTCCTGTAGGTGATGGAGAGCCAGCAAAAAGGCAGGTAAGCGGTGAGTTTTGCAAGATTCACTTTGCAGTGCTGTTTTGGGGTGGGTTGGAAGGGACAGAATATGGAATCTTATTTTTTCTAAATTTGTAACCCCCAAATTTAACCAAAGGTCCGTGTCTGGGAAATCAAAGCAGCAAGGATTCCCTCACTGTTTTGGGGGCCTCCTCACGACTGTGGTAGACCCCACTGCACTGCACCCAGGAAGCCAGCTCCCGGCATTGACTCTGATGACCCAGGCCAAGATCTTTGGTCTTGACTTGGTGGAGCTGGAATTAATTCCAACATTTGACTCAGGAAGCTCTGAGGGTCCACAGTAAGCCCACAGATGTCCCCAGATGTCAACAGCAGGAAAAGGGAGGGAAAGGGGGCAGAGGGAGCTCCCTGGAGGCAGCTGGGTGAGGATTCTGCCTCTTAGGTGCCAGTCCTGGCTCAGGGACTAGTTAGGCTGTGTGACCTCTGGGTGAGTGGCTTAACCTCTCTGGGCCTCGGTCCTCTCTCCCTTTAGCCTCCTCCCCGCCACCCAGATTCCAGGAATACAGAGCAAGGGTTGGTGATGGTGTGTGCCCAGTGACATTATCTGGGAGCTTAAAAAAATACCAGTTCCTGGCCCTGCCCCAGACCAGCTGAATGGGAGTCTCGGGGGTGGGACCCAGTTTTCACACTTGGAGAAAGTTCGCTGGGTGATGCTAATTCCCAGGTGGGGTGAGGAGGCACTGGCATTAGGCACAGGGCCCAAGGAGTGACCAGCATCCTGGGTGCCTGGGGAAGCACCGATTTCCAGATCATTTACTAAAATGTACAGGCACTACCCACCTCCGTCCCTCTGGCGGCGAGCAGGTAACCTCTTCTGAGGTGGGGATGGTAGTGTCGTGAGTTCACTCGACTATGATTTGAGTTACTAAAATGTCAGCAGGCTTATTCACTGAGGCGTCTGGAAGGCCTCAGGGTGTAGTGCTTCCCCGGGTTTGAGACCATTTGCAGGCAGGGGGTCCAGTGTTATTGGGGGAGTTGGGGTACAGGTTACTTCTGCTCTGTGGCCGGCAGCTGGGGCTGGGGTCTGCCCTCCTGGTGATGTGAGGTCGGCTCCGTGGATGTCCAGCTCTGCTTCCCCGCTGGACCCATCGTTCCCACGTCTGCTGACTCCTGGGCTTTGCTCCTTCTCTGCCCCTCGGCCCCTGCTCCCAGGTGAGAGGCCCGTTCATCACGCAGGAACGAGAGAGACTGATTGGGGCATCGTTTCCCACTTGCTGTCCCCCAGCGGATGGGAAGTGAGGTCCTGTTGGGAAGGGGACCTTGCAGACACCGGGTGGCAAGTCCAGCCCAGGTCTGGGGGCACAGGAACCAGACGACATCAGCGACTGGGAGGAGGGTGACCCAAAACCGGTGAGGAGGGGGCCCGGGGAAGACAGAGAGCCCCCGGCCGCAGGGCAGCCCAGGCTGGCCCATCAGGGGCTACTCCTTCAGCCTGAGCATCTCCGGTGGTTAAAATTCCAGGATGAATACATCTCCCAGGTTGGCTTTCCTCACCCAGGTTCAACCACAGTGAAGTGACAGGAGCCCGGGTCCCAGAGCAAGTGGGCTGGGGTCAGTCGGACCAGACCGACCCCTGCACGGGGTTCTGGAGTCTGAGGTCGCAGGGGTGGGTGCAGGGACATCGGAGGAGGAGCTGGACGGAAATGCTGCTCTGTCATCTGGCTCGGTGGTCCCCTCACTCTGCACCCCGGGGGCAGTACCCCTGCTCTCCTGACCCGGTGTCCCCCACTTCCATGCCCTACACACTAAAGCCAGACCAGCTTCTGTCAACACCCTTCCTTGGATTCAGAACCCTCAAGTACTTTAATTTGCATCTTATTAATGCTTCCCAGCTTTCAAAGTTCAATCCAATAGGAAGACCCTCCCTTTCCTGCTGCTTCTCCTGATGTCTGAGACTCGCCAGTAAGTGATTTGAACTTTAGGGAGGAGTCCAGGAGGGATGGAATGTACGTGTCTCACTTTTTAAATCAGCTGCACTGAGGTGTGATTCACGCAGAGTCAGGGAGCCAATGCGGTGAAACCGCGGAGTCTGAGCAGAGCTTCCCACCTCGTGCCCACACGCCCCTTTCCTGGGTCCAGCTAAAAAGCAGGCTCTGGCTCAAGGGTCCTGGGGGCCTGAGACCGTGCATTTCTGACAAGCCCCAGGGGCTGCCGAAGCTGCTGATGGGGAGACAGCCTGAGGTCATGTTCCCTCCACGAGTAGGCTGGGAAGTGAGGACCACGGGAGAGGACTCGGCCTCTGAGGACACGATCGTCTTGGCTCCAAGATCCACGGAAGGCAGGCTGGGACAAGGGGATTCTACTGTGCTTGGAAAACCTCATTCAAAGCAAAAAGCAGAATGTGAACCAGACGGGTCAAAAGTTCATGTGAGGGACAGGCATTGACAAGCATTTGGGGAAGGATTCTCCCCATTCTGCAGACAGAGAAACTGAGGCTAAGAGAGGTTAAACACCTTCATCCAGGTCACATATATTTGTAAGTGGAGACAGGCTTGCGAACAATATATCCTGATTCTACATCCAGTGTCCTCTGTTGGAGCTCCCGATCCTAGGTGTCTAGGAAGAACTAGGACACGGGAGACCTCAGTGGGGAGGAAAGGAGGGAGGAGGGGAGAATGCTGGGAGCAGGGGGAGAAGGAAAGAGGCATGTGGCTAAATCGCTCTGAGGGGCTTCCCGGGGCTTCCCTGGTGCAGTGGTTAAGAATCCGCCTGCCAATTCAAGGGACACGGGTTCGACCCCTGGCCCCGGAAGATCCCACATGCCACGGAGCAACTAAGCCCATGCGCCACAGCTACTGAGCCTGCGCTCTAGGGCCCGCGAGCCACAACTACTGAAGCCCAAGCGCCTAGAGCCCGTGCTCCGCAACAAGAGAAGTCACCGCAATGAGAAGCCCATGCACCGCAACGCCGCGCACCGCAACGAAGAGCAGCCCCCTCTCGCCACAACTACAGCGCAGCAACGAAGACCCAATGCAGCCAAAAATAAAAAAATAAAGTAAATAAATCCCTCTGAGCCTCTGTTTCCTCCTCTGTGAAAGGAGATAATTACTCCCTGGAATCTCAGCTGACCGATTTTCAAAGTGTTGTTAAAAATAAAACTACCCCCTTTAAGATAACATAAGTAAAGTGATTCTTTTATTTTCTCATTTTAATTATTTTATAAACAAGAAAAGCTTAACCAACTTTAGTTCACTTTAATAGGAAAAGAAATCAACTACCAAAATTAGCATAATATGTAAGATTTGAAATGATAAATCCCCGTCAAAGTCAATAAGAACAAGATTAAATCAAAATGGTAAATAATTTTATTATATATTTATTATAAATTATATATAATTTTATAACATATATAATATGTGTATATATGTGTGTATACATGTGCATGTGTATATAGATATATAGATCTATAGATACAGAAAACCCTCTTAGATATTGTCACTTCTTATTAACTGGTTTTTGAATACCATTTAGAATTTAAAAGCAATGCATTTAACAAGTTTGGAAGGCAAGGAAATTTAGCTGAACTAATTATTACATGAGTGCAGTTGTTTATAACAAGTTTAATCTGAAATTAGAATCAACAAACCTAACGGTTTTGAGCATTCACCCACTCTATACCTGTATACAATTGCTTGGCCTCATATTAAAGTGGCTTTTAACTTCACTTTCTCCTACCTCCAAAAAAACTGTTAATTCTAGAAACATTTATTAAATTTTGTTCAGTTTCTTTTTAATTTAATAATAATAATACTATTAATATTATCATTGCTTCTCTTTTCTATGTGTCTAACATTTCTCTAAAGGTGAGCAGCGTTACCTCCCAGTTTATAGTGATAAGTAAAGTGATTCTTGAACCAAAACATCTAGGACTATGCATGTGGTACACAGTACGAGCTTAATAAATAGCTGTCAAATTATGTATTCATTAGGACTCTTTCAGTTGGAAGGGAGAGAAACTTAATTTAAATTTGCTGAAGCAGAACATGGGATTGATTGGCTCACCCAGACGGGAACACAGGCATGGAAGGATCCAGCAACTCAGTGATACCGTGCTCTCCCCTCACTGGCCCTCTCTGCTTTACTCTGTTGAATTCACTGGACCGGTTCTCCCACATTGCAGGAAAAATGGATCCCAATAGGCTGAGACTTGATTTTCCTTCTTGGCTACCCCGGAGAACAAGTCTCTTTCAGCAGAAGACCCCTGACCGTGGGCTGACCATGACCAGGCTTGGGTGGGGTGCTAATCCCTGGTAGACGAGCCACCTCAGTCAAACCACAAGCCCTGCCCTAAATGACAAAGGCAGTTCTTCCACCAGAAGGAGGGATACAGGTTAGGCAAGACAACAGCTCTGGATTTCAATATATGAAAGCACTTTAAAAAATTAAGTACTATAAGCCTTAATACATGTTAATTATCATAATACAAGCTCAATAAATTCTTGCACATTTTAGCAAGAACAAGCTCATTCTCTGGTCTGCAGGCACTAGGAGATGATGAAGAGATCCCTACCCATCTGCATTGAGAGGACACAGAACAGACAGAGGACCACAGCTGTTGCTTAGGGAATAAGCTCAGCTCTGTGTCTCCCAAAATCAAAATGAGAACAGAGAGGGCTTAGCTCTGGGGCACAGGGGACCAGGGAAGTGAGTCCTTGAACAGGAAGACAAGCACCAAAAGAAAGGGCGGAAAAGCACAAACAACATACTTTACTTTTAAATGATGTACCTTTTTAAGCAAGACACAGGAACAACATACTTTATTTTTACCTTTTATTGAAATATAATTGATTTACAACATTATATTACTCTCAGGTATCCAATATAGTGATTCAATACTTTTATAGATTATACTACATTTAAAGTTATGAAAAAAATACTGGCTATAATTTGCTGTGTTGTACAATATATCCTTGCTGCTTATCTATTTGATACATAGTAGTTTGTATCTCTTAGTCCCTTACCCATAACTTGCCCCTCCCCCTTCCCTTCTCTTCCCCAATAGTTTTTTTTTTCTATGTCTGTGAGTCTGTTTCTATTTTGCTACAATTGTTTGTATTATTTTTTAGATTCCACATATAAGTGATAGCATACAGTATTTGTCCTTCTCTGCCTGACTTATTTCACTAAGCATAATATTCTCTAGGTCCATCCATATTGCTGCAAATGGCAGGATTTCATTCTTTTTTATGGCTAAGTTATATTCTATTGTATATATTTACCACATCTTCTTACATCAGTCATCTGTTGATGGGCACTTGGGTTGCTTCCATGACTTGGCAATTGTAAATAGTGCTGCTATCAACATTGGGGTACATATATCTTTTTCAGTTAGTATTTTTTTTTTTTCTGGATACATGCCCAGGAGTGGAATTGCTGGATCATATGGTAACCCTATTTTTAGTTTTTTAAGGAACTTCCATACTGTTTTCCATAGTGGCTACACCAAATTACGTTCCTACCAACAGTGTAGGAGGGATCCCTTTTCTCCACATCCTCACCAACGTTTGTTATCTGAAGACTTTAATGATGGCCATTCTGATGGGTGTGAGGTGATAACTCATTATAGTTTTAATTTGCATTTCTCTAATAATTAGCGATGTTGAGCATCTTTTCATGTGCCTGTTGGCCATCTGTATTTCTTCTTTGGAAAAATGTCTACTCAGCTTTTCTGCCTATTTTTTTAAATTAATTAATTAATTTATTTATGGCTGTGTTGGGTCTTCGTTTCTGTGCGAAGGCTTTCTCCAGTTGCGGTGAGTGGGGGCCACTCTTCATCGCTGTGCGCGGGCCTCTCACTATCGCGGCCTCTCTTGCTGCGGAGCACAGGCTCCAGACGTGCAGGCTCAGTAATCGTGGCTCACGGGCCCAGCCGCTCCGCGGCATGTGGGATCCTCCCAGACCAGGGCTCGAACCCGTGTCCCCTGCATTGGCAGGCAGACTCTCAACCACTGCGCCACCAGGGAAGCCCACAGTGAGAAATTCAGAATCTCCATTTTTAAAATGCATCTGGTTGGTAACTCTTCTCATTTCAAGAGAAGTCCAATCCCCTGATGGTTAACTTGGGGCAGAAACGTGTTATTCTAACCTCACCCAATTGCCCTGAACGCACAAGTCTTCCTTTCTCTTTTCTGAATCATCCGTATGATCCACACCCCAATTCTCTTGCAGGAGATCCATGACTTTGCAACCACGCATGACATAATCTTGTACCCACAGCTGCCTTTGATCTTGGCAAACCCAGGGTTGGTGTAAGCACAATGTATGGGCATGGCTGGGCCCTACCTTCTTTTTGTTTCTCTTTGAAGGTATTGACCTGATGGCAACTCCACCCTAAGATGCGAATTGGAAATATAATGTAAGAGGAAGACTATTTTGCCCAGGCACCAAAACAGGGAAGGTAAAAACATTTCCACAATTTTAATTAACGAGCACATTTGACATTTTTCACTATCATTATTAATGCACTTTAAAAAATCTGTCCACATATGAAAAAGTCTTAACATTCATCTTGGGCTCAACAATAAATGATGCATTCCTCACAAGGGGAAAATGTTCTATAATTGGACAGCCAAGATCATAAATAAAGGTTTACGACACATCAGACCAATTGTGTGAGTCTCTGGACTTGATGCTGGGGATGCCAAGATAAGGGAGATATTTAGATGAAATTTGAATCAGTTGGTTGAAAATACAACTTTTATAACTCAAAAAGAGTCAGTGAGATTGAAACAAGAATGCCATCGTCTTGAAAGTCTTGACGTCATTTTGCAAAATCTCTACTTCAATCACACCAATGTGTGTAATTCTAAAAACAATCCTCAAAAGATACAAGCCTGGATTCAGTTTCCTCCTTGTTCTGACAAATATTTTCTTTTCTAGTTTTCAGCTCTAAGTGTACAACAGTATCCATGCGACTTACAGACCGAAGTTCCTTGCCACACATTTTTTTTTTCACTGTTACTTTCAACAGTTTGGAGATTGCTTTGAGGTTAAATCAAAAATCTTAACCTTGTCACTGGCGTTTTGTTTTCCCTTGGGGGAAAAATGCGGATGGCTTTGCTCAGTCCTGAGAAGGTAATGAAAGTCATTCTAATTTTTATTTAAGAAAAAGCAATTTTCATAAATGGTGTACCACTAATGGATCATGATTATCTGTAAGCCCCACAGCAAATTACTCTTAATCCAGTTTGCTGTGTTGCCTTACCTGAGGGAAATAATACCCACCCTTCCTCTGGGCTGGCATACTGTTCCCAGAGACTTCTTCAATATATATTAATCCCATCATTTATCTTTGTCAACTGAGAACAAAAATAATTTGCAGAAGAGTAAATAGAAGCACGTAGGAGAAGGGAGCTCGGCATTATTAAACAGCGGAAAGCAGGTGCTTGCAAAGCCAAGCTTATTTTTATTGCAAAACTTGAGTAATTCTCCTTCTGCATCTGTGCATAGTAAATACAAGCCAGGGAAAAATCTAATATTTTAGAGGAAACTGAAATCACTTCAGCTGAGGAACGAGGGCAGACACTGGTCTTGTGGCTTGCTCTTTTTAATCAATCTGAAAATAGGAGATGAATGGCCTCGAAAGGGTAGAAGAGAGCAATGAAGGGGTGAGAGTTGAGGCGAACTTACATTTGATTTGAAAAATGCAAAATAATAAAAATATAGCTGGGATCATCACTTTTCCAGACCAGGTCTGCGTCTTGATTGCATCTTCTCACTTACACGTTCCTGATTATTAAAATATTATTAAAACTGTCACTAAAGCCAGTAATCATACTCGTATTAAGTAGTATTAAATTTGATAGTAATGACACTAATAATGCTATTAATACTAAGATTACTAATCATAACTTGTTTGTTAGAGCCACCAGGTGGCAGACCCCCTTGTAAACATTTTAAGGTTGTCCTCAGCATTGCACAGACAAGGAGGAAGATAAATGAGGGTCAGAGAAGTTAAGTGATCCTCACATGGTTAAACTTGAACACAGCTTTCATGAGCACGTGCTGTATGTCAGACCCTGGCTATGAAGCCTTTTGGGAGATTGTATGGTTTACCCCCACTTTACAGATGAAGAAATTGAGGATTAGAAAGGTTTAGAAACATGCATAGGCTCACAAGGTAATTTAAGTGGTTGAACCAGAATCCCAAACTCAGATCTCCCTGTCTTCTGACCTCTCCACTAGTTTGTTATTAAGTTGGGAGTGATTTTCAAATTGAAATTCATGGGCTGTGAAATCCATGCTCTTCCCCCTGCTCTGTGGTGTCTCCTTTAGGAAAACACAAAACAAAACAAACGCTCCTGGGTATTTCAAAAACCCCAAGATGAACCCAGCACAGTGCTGTAGCCAAGTAGATCTTGGAAAACAGCTATTATGCTCCCAGCCCCTTCCCCTCCATCCTGCACCTTCACCTCCTAGTTCTTGTTGGAGCTGTGGTTTGTGCCTAACACTGGCAATGGTCTCTACTAGCACTGACTCCCAACCCATCTCTAAGAAATTTCCACTAAGAGATGAACATCTTACCTACTGAGAAAGTGGGCAGGAAGCTGTAAGCTGCTCCCTAAAAATGGGGGCTTTTATTTTAAGCCAAATAAAACTGAACTGTAAGAATATAAGCTTTTGTTCAGTTACTCTCTCTAGAGTTGGGTTGATGATGATAGGGACTCGGGCACACCTCGGTCTTGGTAATATACCTGTTCGGTAATTCCTTCAGTTAACAACAGTTTATGGAGGGCCAAGCACTGGGGCAAACCAAGTGAAATAAAGAGAGATCATTCTATTAAAGGGCTTGGAGTTTATTTTGCCCCATGTCTAATTAACACAAATCACTGAGCCCAACCATAAAATTATGTGGGCACAGACAACTGGTCTACCTCTTTTGTTCATCAAGGTAGGGTGGCAAATCAGCAGGTTTAGGGATTCTGATAACTGGGTGATGTGCTTAGCAGAAGAAGTAGACCTTTCCTAGGTTACTGGTCTTTGTAAGAAACATAGCACTGAGGCTCTAGTTGAAAGGAACTAAGCAAATAGTAACTGATTTCTGTGGGAAAAGGTCTTTTCATTTGGAATTGTCAAGTGTAGCCATACAAAGATCCTAGGGCTCACCTGTCCTTAAATATCTGTATCATCAGATAGCTCCCATCAGTGTATCATATCCATCCAATATATGCAACTCAGAATATCCCAAAAAGGCTCCAAATGTGTGCTATTAAGGACATGTTTCACTCTTAGGAGAAGCCAGTCAAAGACAGGAATCTCCCTTGAGTCTTATAATGGCTGGATTCATCATTAAGGAACACACTTCTCCTGCTGATGCCTCGGAGGGTTTTCCACCCTGGAGTGCAGCACAGCTTGATTTAGGATGGGAGAGGGGTCTGCCTTCCATGAAGAGCGGGACATGGGCTATTTAGGTCAATCTTAGGAAATGCTGGTACAGGAGTTAAGGTGTGAACAGAGATGTTGTTACACAACCCTTGCCTGAATACCTGTGGGAAAGTGTTCACCTTCATCCAGGAGTAAGAGTTTCCCAGGTTGAAGGTTGCTGCTGTACAGTGCATGGCACCATTGTTCTAGGATTTGTGCTTTGGAAAACCAGTGTTCCCCGTTCATGTATTTAGTACTCAGAGCAAGGAGTGTGGAATGAGAGTGGAGAAGTGGAGGGGAAGGTGGGGAATGCCCTGCCAATTGTTGCCCACTTGTGAATCTGGCATTTGAAGTAGTAGTTTCTAAGAACGTGGTTGAGCTGCGCAAAGGTGTGATGATAACCCACAGCCCCATCTGCCCAGCAGGATAAAGGGAGGTGATGACAGGTGAGTTGGCTGTGCTGGATGGATGGCCACTGTCTGCAGACCTTGCAATTCTGCTACCAGGGTCATCTAAACACCAAGTGCAGGCCCTTTCCCAAAGCAGTCTAATTATTCATGTCCATCTGAACAATTCACTCAGGCTCATCTTTGCAGCATTGCAGTCACCTCCAACAGTCTGGACTCTGATATTATATGTTTGTTATATAAGAAGAGCTCTTTGGTTTTGAACTTTGTGTCTGGCTCTGCAAAGTTCTTCACAGAAATCTCGTGGATTCTAAAGCAATCTTTTAAGGCAGTTCTTGCTGTTTCCATCATGCAGATGAGAACCATAGAGAGAGGTTAAACTTAGCCAAGATCACACAGTGAGGGAGTGACTGGTGGGAGCTTACATCCACATCTGTCTCCGGGCTGTGAACCACACGAAGTTACCTTGTGCACAGTAAGATGTCTGTCAATAAATATTTTTGAATGATTTTATATGGAACTTCCAAAAGCTCAACTTTTACCTTCAATTATCACTGGTCTTGACTTTTCAAATATACAGAAATTGTGATTATTACTCTCCTCTCATTTAACAGATGACGTGCAGGTCCCATCAGGAACCCCATTTTTCATGCTTCCATTTATTTTTTTAGTTCCAATTCACTCTTCCAAGAAATATTTACTTAGCATCTACTCGGTCCCAGGTTGTGTTCCAGGCACTGGGGATGCAGAGGAACAAAGCAGACACACCTGCCAGTGACACAGACATTTTAATGGTGTGTTATTAATACTAGAAATGAAGTTTATTGGATGAAGGACATGGCTTCGCCTGGTTCCAATGAAGGGTCAAAATACCATAAAACATCTAGGTTTGATTTCAGAATTTCATTATACAACTGAACAGAGAAAGAAAGATTTGATTTTAAGGAAAGAGACCTGTGTAGACAGATTGTTTCTGAACAAACAGCATGTAGTGTTTGATGCTGGAATAGCCCTAAGTTATGAACTTGTAGTGTTTTAACCTAGTAGAACAATTCTATTTTCCTCAAGATGAAAATTTTAAACATAAAAATTTTTAAATATTAGTCATTAATTATTAAATATTCTAGTGATAAAATATTACTATTATACTTATCTTACCACCACCTACATTCTATAATTAACATTTTAATACACTTGTTTGCTTTATCACATATCCATCCCTCTTCCAATCCATCACACTATTTTATACATTAATTTGCAGACATCAGTATCCTTTATCCTCAGACACATCAGCAGGTGCGTCATTAACTTGAGCTCATTTGTTTACGGTTCTCCTTTCTCTCCACCCACTCCTCCACCTCCTCTTCCTCCCCCTCCTTCTTCTTGGAGATAAAATTTACATAGAACAAGAATCCTAGCTCCTAAGTAGACCACTGGTTGAGTTTTGACAAACGCGCCCACCTGAGAATGCATTTATTTATTTAAGTTCATCCCAATTCTGGGCCTAAATAAAGCTGTAAAAATCCAGGGAATTGGTTTATCAAGGCTTCCCACCTCTATTGGAGATCAGTTTCCTCCTAGGGCATAACTTCCTCTCTTAGTTTACTCCCAACTAGCAGTTACTCCATCTGTACTGGTTTGACATTAACTATCATGAAGTTATTAACTGAGACAAGCACTGGCTAGCTAACTTTGTAGAGGTGGGTGGTGAGGGGTTGTAATTTAAAGGAAATATTTAAGACCCAATGAACTAAAAGCATACAGCAATCATGGCAGAATGGTTGTCATTGATAATCAATGTATTTGACAAAAGCCTTATCAAAGTCCCTCTCAGATTTTACCATGACAATGGCCCCTGGGGTCTATCTCACCTTCTTGACTTTAACCCTCATTTTAGGAAGATGATGCTTGTTATACACGGGCTTTGGAATAGGTGTTGAAATATACCACTGAGTCGGAGGAAACTCTCTCTCCTCAGGAGGGTATGCATATTAAAATTTTATTTCTCTGAAAACTTATTTCAGTCTGAGATCAGATCAGAGTGGAAATATTCATAGAGTGGTGGTGTAGACTAACTGCTGTCAAGTGGAATTTGGTGTAAGGTGGGTTGTCATTGAACCCACTTCGGGAGGAATTGAAACTGCACACCTCAGATGGGACTCCTCTAACCCAGCCAGAACCCAGATTGGGACTTGAACCCACTGTCTTTTAGCTGAGATCACACACCTGGTCTCAGGACTTAATGAAGCTCAGGTTCTTGATGTCTCATCACAGAACAAATTCAGTGAGAGACAAAGTGATAGGTAAGAAGTGGATTTGTTTAGAGAGAAACATGCTCCACAGATAGAGTGTGGGCCATCTCAGAAGGTGAGAGGCCCTGAAATATGGCGTGGTTAGTTTTTATGGGCTGGGTAATTTCATAGGCTAATGAGCGGGAGGATTATTCCAACTATCTTGGAGAAGGGACAGGGATTTCCAGAAATTGGGCCACCGCCCACATTTTGGCCTTTTATGGCCGGCCTCAGAAGTGTCATGGCATCTGTGGGTGTGTCATTTAGCTGATGTATTACAATGAGCATATAATGTAGCTCAAGGTCTACTGGAAGTTGAATCTTCCACCATCTTGGACCTAATTGGTTCTAACCAGTTTATGTCATATCCAACGGCTGTGTCATTCTTTTAGGTTGTGCCCTGACTCCTTCTCTCCTGTTTCAGAATTAGTGGTTGAGGTTGTATCAGGAGAGCTCTTAAGTCCATGTGATTTTCATAAAGCAGGTAGGTTGCCAGCAAAAAGAATTCACTTTTGTTTGGTGTTTTGACTTCCAAAAGTGGAAAGGGTAAAGCATTTCAGACAGGCCTGAGTTACTGGGTGGTAAAGCTGAGACAAATATAGAAACACGTTAGATTTCCACAACCCCTGTCATCCAAGGAAGGAATAAGATCAGGAAACTGACAGGCATGCCATCTCAGTTCCTGTCCCCATTTTGCCACTCTTCAGCTACATGACTAAGTCACTCACCTCTTTGGACTCAAGTCTCTTTTAAAATACACTGATATAAACTGATATAAATTGACAATATCTGGCTAGAATAGTACCAAGAACTCTCATATACCCTTTAATCAAATTCACTCGTAGTTCACCTTTTGTTCCATTTATATGATTTATCTATCTATCTATCATTTATCTATATATCCATCCATCCATCTATACATACACATGCCTAGTTACACACACACACACACACATACACTCTCTTTTTTCCAAGTCATTTGAGAGTAAGTTACAGACATTGTTTCCCTTTTCCCCTAAATACTATAATGTATATTTTCTAAGAACAAGGACATTTTCTTACATAATCACAATAGAATTAGTAAAATTAGGACATTTAAAGTTCATGTAATACTGTTATCTAATCCACAGTCCACATTTAAATTTCATCAGCTGTCCCAATATCCTTTCTCTGTGTGTATATGTGTTGTTTGTGTGTATGTGTGTGTTTACTGGTTTAGAACCCAATCCAAGATCACACTGTGTGTTCAGTTGTCTTGCCTCTTGAGTCTTTAAAAACCTGGAATGCTTTCTCATTCTCGGTCTTTGTTTTTCACAATCCTGTCTTTTTTGAAGTGCCAGTTGTTTTGTAGAATTTGCTCACTTTGGGTTTGTCTGATGTTTCTCTGTGAAGAGATTCAAGTTACGCACATTTCGACAGGAAGAACCCAGAAAGGCAGTCCTGGTCTCAGTGCATCATATCAGGAGGCACAGGATGGGGTCTGACATGACTTCAGTTATATTTTCTCACTTGGTCAAGATAGTTTCTCTGCTGCAGAGCTCTAGTTTTCCCTTTGTAAAGTGTATATTTCTTTTTTTTTTTTTTAAGTGTATATTTCTAAGGGGACATACTTTGAGATCTTGTAAATATTCTGTTCCTCAAAATTTTACTCACTACTTTCAGTTTTTGCCTGAATTAGGTATCACTGGATGCCTGTTGAATGGTAGTTGTGATTGTCTAATTCCATTATTTTTTATACATTTATTAAACTGGTTTTCTACTGCCAGGAAGAGCTCTCTTTCTCACCTCAGTTAATTGTTTATTCATTCATTTAGTTATCTCATTTAGTTACCTGGGAGCATGAATTCTAATTTTGTTCAAGGTTATACTCTGTAGCTACCAATATTTATTTTGCTTCTCAAGTGGTACCATATTTAGCTAGCAGAAACCCTTCCTGCTGACTCCTGTGTACTTTTGGAATTTGTTACGGACTGAACTGTTTCCTCCAAAATCCATACGTTGAAGCCTTAACTTCTAATATGATTGTGTTGGGGCCTTTAAGAAGGTAATTAAGGTTAAGTGAATGTGTAAGTGTGGGGTCCTGATCCCATAGGACTGGTGTCGTCCTTATAAGTGGAGGAAGAGACACCTGTCTCTCTGTCTCTGTCTCTGCCTCTGTCTCTCTCTCCATGCATGCACAGAGGAAAAGCCAGGTGAGGACACAGCCCATCTGCAGCCCAAGGAGAGAGGTCTCACCAGAAACCAACCTTACTGGCACCTTGATCTTGGACCTCCAGCTTCCAGAACTTCAAGAAAATGGGTTCCTGTTATTTAAGTCCCCAGTCTGTGACACTTTGTTACTATGGCATTTGAGTGGACTAATACAGCCCCACCATCCTCTGAGTGCGTCTTCACGTTCTAGCTTACATTACAGGCTCATTTTGACCTCTCCTTGCCCCAGCCATTTCTCTAAAGATCCCAGATTCCTTTCAGTGGAGAATGGTGTCTAGTAGCTGACATCTGGATGTTAGATGCCATATTACTTGAGGATCCACTGCCTCAAGACCTTCTCATCGGACAGAGTTAGGACAGATCAATGCTACTTTCAGGTGAAGATCTCACACACGCCTGAATCTTCTCGAGTCTCGTTTCTTGCTGTCAAGTACGAGGTGCTGATTCCTCCAATAGTTGGTTCCACTAATTTCTCATTTATCAGACCATAAAGCGTTCAAACCTATATTCAGCGTGTGTGGAAACCATCTCTCAACACACGTACACACCGTGCACTTATACACATACTCAATTTTGTCTGACACAATTACACAAATCCAGTTGGAGAGGGAGTGGGGCTTTATTTATTTACTTTACATTTGAACATCCCTTCTGCATTTGAAAGTCCAAATACCACACACTGGCACGTCAGATGCTGACAGATTCAAATGCTGTTGAAATAGGTGAAAAAACATAGAAGGGCCTTATGAAAATAAGAGCACAGGAATCCCCAGACTTAGTGCGGGGGTGGGTAGAGGGAAGTAGAAAAATGCTCAAGCTCACTATGCTGGAAGACTTGGCTCGGAGAGGGGTGACACGCAGGATTTGGCTGTGCCTGGAGGAAAGATTTCACATCCAGGGAGGCCCACCGGGAACATGTGCTGACAGCTACCACCTTCAACTGTTGGAAAACAACTTCAGTTACCTGCTGGCCTCCAGATGAAAGTATCGGGGGCCAATGCTGGGGACATTGCCTGGGGATTAATACAGGCGGAAGCAAAGGACTGATGACTTATCTTAGTCACTCTTTTTTTTTTTTAACATCTTTATTGGAGTATAATTGCTTTACAATGGTATGTTAGTTTCTGCTTTATAACAAAGTGAATCAGTTATACATATACATATGTTCCCATATCTCTTCCCTCTTGCCTCTCCCTCCCACCTTCCCTATCCCACCCCTCTAGGGGGACACAAAGCACCGAGCTGATCTCCCTGTGCTATGCGGCTGCTCCCCACTAGCTATCTATTTTACGTTTGGTAGTGTATATATGTCCATGCCACTGTCTCACTTTGTCCCAGCTTACCCTTCCCCCTCCCCATCTCCTCAAGTCCATTCTCTAGTAGGTCTGAGTCTTTATTCCCATCTTACCACTAGGTACTTCATGACCTTTTTGGGTTTTTTTTCCTTAGATTCCATATATATGTGTTAGCAAACTGTATTTGTTTTTCTCTTTCTGACTTACTTCACTCTGTATGACAGACTCTAGGTCCATCCACCTCACTACAAATAACTCAATTTCGTTTCTTTTTATGGCTGAGTAATATCAAAGACAATTTTGCATAAAGTCCAAAAACCGTTATGTACATCTCCTTCATTTTAATGATGCTTATATTTTTGTTAATAAGGCTCTATGATCATTTGTTGCTTTGAATCGAGGGGGTCAGCACATGACAGGCACCACCTCTAGGACTGAACTGAAATTCTTAACACTGTGTCCCCGGTGCCCTCTAATTCCTGCACTGGGTCTTAGTTCAGGTCTGCACTTTTCTATAATGACCCACATTGTGATGGCTTTGGGGCTGCATGCAACAGAACAGTCCTACATGACTTGCTTTTTTTTTTTTTTTTCCTCGTTGATAGATTAACTCAAATCAAGCCTGCCTTTTAACCCTAATATTTTGCCCTGAGTGCACATAGCACAGCGCCTGCTTTTCTTTGCAAGTCCATTGTACAGAAGATAAAGTGCAGCCTTTCACTGTCCGAGTTCGTCTCCCCGTGTCTCCCATGTCCTTAGAGTCTCAGAGCCTAGAGGCCGAATCAGGTTTTGTTTGAAGCACAAGCACCTGGCACGTGGCCAAGGCTAAGGTCTGGGAAGGGGAGGGCTGGCCAGGAGTCAAGTCCACTCTGGGGTAGAACGTAGGGCACCTTGGCTCTGACACTGATCTCCCAAGATTCACTCACTTGAGGGAAACTCAGAGCAAGTGGGGTTTGCCCAGGTCTCCCCCGGACTTCTGGTTCCCATCCCAGCATTGGGGGAGGGACGTAAAGTGAACTTATATTTGTTTAGTATTCCTAAGGGTAAATTCTCCACTCTTCTCTGACCCAAACAAATGGGTAAGGGTTGGTGGACATCTTTTACCTCTGCTATTGCCAAAATCTTCAAAGATCTGCCCCAACAACTGCTCTGGCACATGCCTATGTCAACTAAGAGAAGCTGCCCTGGGCTGGGACCTCCAACCCAATGAGCAGTTGTGATAGAGGGAGTGACCAGTGAGGGTCAGCTCCGGCTACACTATGGAATCACCTGCGAGCCTCTGAAAAAGGCAAACAGGCCCAGCCTCCGAGATACTGCTTCAGTTTGTCTGATGTGGACCTTTAGGCACTTATGTTCCAGTGGGTATTGTTTTAATATTTTATTTTTTAATGATGAAATAGTCCAAACATATAGAGAAACACAGTGAATGCATACCACATACCCAAGGACCTGCCACCTAGACTTGGCAACGTACTCCTTTGCTTTAGCGGCGGAAAAGAAGGAGGAAGGAAAGAAAAGAGGGAGGGAGGAGAAGGCAGGTGGAAGATTTAAAGATAAGAAAGGAGTGAAAAAGGAAAGGAAATACCATCTCTTAGTGTCTAACATGGGTCAGGTTCCATGACCTGTGTTTTATATTCTCTATTTCATTTAATTCTCTTAGAAGATGAGAACAGGTCAGGAAACTGCTTCCTGGTTGGGGGAACCACATTCTAAGGTCACAGAGCTACTAGGAGACCCCTGTATTTGAACCCTGCCTGTTCAGGCTGCAGAGCCCCTGACCTCTTTCCTCCACCCCTGCTGAGAGGACCAGGAGCCCAGGAACAGGCAGACAGAGGTCTGTGCCCCTGGCGAGGGGACCACCAGCTCAAACGCATCCTGTAGGGTCTGACTGGTTCCTCCAACCCACCCAGGACCTCGAGCCACGAAGGAAGGATGAACAGAACTGGGAACCATCACGATTGCACTTTCAGATGAGAGTCAACCCACGCAGTGACCGAGGGCACCCGATGTTGCTGGGTTTAGGTGGGGCTCTGGGCAGCGTGTCCTAATGATTGTCATTATACCGGCTACAAAATAAGGTAGGGGTCAAATCTCCACCTCAGCCGTAGTCCAATAACCCCTACTGCCCTCCAGCATGGGTGGCCAGGACCCCTGCCAGAATTTGTATCTATTCCACTTTGGCTGAAAAAGGAGCAGAGGCCAGGATTAACCAGGAAGGAAAAATAAATATAATATCAATAAATGCTTGGTGAGCAACCCCTGGGTTCTGAAAATGGGTTATGACAAAGAGACAGGGAATGGATGTTTCCTGATGGTGGATACAGGGACTAGAGAGCCCCGTGCGAGTGGACATTCCAGAACATTCTCTCTCACATGAACAAAGACAAGGGATGCAGAACCTTCACGGGGGAGGCCGTTACAGGTCAGGCCATACCTGGGTCTGCTCATTCACCGTGCCAGGTGGTGAGGGGATGATTCGGGACTTCCATTCCCTTCCCGCCCCACCTCTCCCTCATCTCTGCTCTCTCCCCCCTTCTCTCTTCTGTACATCATTTTATTTCATTAAATGATAAACTGCTAAAGATGTTCCATAGAAAATTATTCTCTATTTGAACTAAATTCAACACAACAGTTTAGAGCTCAGAAACGGGATGCTGATTATAAAATGATGCAACAGTCAAACAGAACGGACGTAATTAGAAATACAGGAGGAGGGGTTTGGGTGCAGTGATGTTTGTCTTCATGATCCAGGTGGTGGTTACACGAGTGCATTCCACTGGGAAAGTATATGGACTGGACCCTTGGGACACAGTACTTTTCCCCAGCTGTGTGATGCTTCCGTAAAGTTACAATAAATTACGGTGAATCAACACACCAAACAATGCTGTGTCTCATATATGGACATGCATATGTGGTTAAGCGCGTAAGACCATGAGGAAACTGAGGCCCAGAAATGTCAGCATCTCACGCTGAAGTCTGCGTGCTCAGGAAGCAGTGGGGACAAGCTGACGATCCTGGAGTGTTTCAGACGCAGTCCCTCCAGCAATCAGTGCTGAGGTGCGGCTTTGCAGCAATATTGATGGACCTAGGGATGATCATACTGAGTGAAGCAAGTCAGACGGAGAAAGGCAAATATCATATGATATCACTTACATGTGGAATCTAATAAAAAATGATACAGATGAACTTATTTACAAAACAGAAACAGACTCACAGATTTTGAAATCAAATGTATGGTTACCAAAGGGGAAGCGTGTGGGGAAGTGGTAAATTAGGAGACTGGGATTAACAGAAACACACTGCTACATGTAAAACAGATAACTAACAAGGACCTACTCAAAGGGAACTCTACTCTATAATCTGTAATTAACCTACATGGGAAAAGAATCTGAAAAAGAATATATATATATATATATATATATACATATATACATATACATGCACACTTAACTATTCACTTTGCTGTACACCTGAAACTAACACAGCATTGTAAATCAACTATACTCCAATAAAAATTTTTTAAAAATACTAAGGTTTGGCCGCCAACTGAGAATCCTGCATCAAACCCGGGGCAGTGAACACCCAAGAGACCATGGAACTGTTAACTCACACCAACTGCCCGGATGAATCACAAAACTAACTTGAGGTGTTTCTGTTCATATATGAGCCCTGCTTTAACCATTAATACAACGTCCTTTGTAATATCTTATCTGCGGTTTGCAAAGCCCTCGTGTGTGTCTGAGGAGACAGCATAGAGGGGCTGCACTGGGCCCTGAGAATGACCGCAGCTGCACAGCTCAGGAGTAACCAAGGACGGGCTCTGTCCTGGGACCTGACTTCATTTCACCAGGCCGTGTAGACATGCGCTCTCCTGGTTCCTCATCCCTGATCACGAGGGGATTCTGTACCCTCTCTCCATGCAGGGCCCACACACTCTTCCTGGACTTTGAGACCGAGGCCTACTTTGATATTTGGGGCATCCCTGGGAGAGAGGTGCAGTAGAACAGGTTGAAGGAAATTGGTCTCTCCTTGGACAGATATAGAAGTCAAGGCTCAAAGGGCTCGAGCCCAGCCAGGCAGCCCCAGGTAAGGATGGGGAGCAGGAAGCAGAGACTCAGGACCCCAGTCCAGCGGGGAAGAAATCCAGCTACAAGCACACTTACCTCCACGCTCTGGGGCTGTGTTGGTTCAACTCTTACAGGGCTAGTCAAGGTGCGTATTTCCTATGACCAAGGAGCTTTTCTTACATAACCATTGTGTTACTGTCAAAGCAAGAAAACTTAGCATTGAGACAGTGCTGTTTTCTATCCCAGAGTCCAATTTCAAATGTCATCACTTGTCCAAATAATGTCCTGATTGGCCATTTCCCCCAGTCTAGGACCCAATCACACTTGGATTCCCGTGTCACGTCTCTTTAGCTGCCTTTGAAGTGGACATTCCCTCAACCTTTCCATGTGGCTCTTGACCTGGATGTTTTGAAGAGCAAAGGTCAGTTATTTTGTAGAATGTCACTTAATTTGGATTTCTCCGACGTCTTTCATTTGGGGCAGGAAAATCACAGAAGTGACATTGCATCCTACTGAGTGCATCTTGCAGGACCCACAGGATGTGTTTGTCCCAATAGTGATGGTGTTTACATTGAGCTCAATTAATTTGGGGTGCATGTTGAATGAAATGACCCTGGGTAGCTCCCACATTTGGAAGACTGATTCTGAATTACTGGAAGGCTTATTTTACTTTGAGGGTTAGGAAAATTATCCTTTTGCCTCTGCCATAGACCTTTCAAATATACACCAGTAACTAAAGAAGAAAAATAGAAATGAACAGATCCATTTGGTATTTAACTAATTAGATAGATGGTCTAGTAAAGGACAGGGCTTGAAGCCATGGATAAGATTTTTTCCATAGAAAATGAATGGGTATTTAGGATAAATAGCAAATTTTAGTATTCTATGAGAATCTTACCTGACTCAAGTTAGAGTACCTTTGCTAAAGGAAATTTCCAATATTTCTTGCATTTTCCTAGTAAGCCACAATGCGTGGAATGACCATTAGGTGGCGCACTGGTTCCAGTAGTTTTATCAGCAAGCCTCCCAGTGGGAAATTGGCTTTCTCCTGGAAAATGCCAGTTTTCACCAAGTCAACTCAATCAGCTCTCTGAATCTAAAAAGAATGATTGGTTTGTGAAAATTTCTCATTGCATGTATTCTGAGCCGGCATTGAATTCTTTTCCATAAGAATGCTTTCCTCTTCCTCAGGTTTTCTGGCTCCGGATTTAAGAAACACAAATATCTAGGTGCATGATTAAAAAGGGGGAAAATAATATCAGTCACTCAGTAGAACCACTAGTTTTTAAATATTTGAGAGATTTTTGCCTCTACCATTTCCTGGAGGAAAAGAAATATACAACGAAAAGAAACCCAGAAACGTTTGAAACTCTTGTTTCATGGGTGGCACCATGTGTTCTTGTGTGTGTGTGTGTGTGTGTGTGTGTGTGTGAGCGGGCGCGTGTGTGTTTTACAAAATCCCTTTCTCATTCACACTAAAGTTTCATGTAAGTTTTAAACTTTTTAGAAATTTTATTTTAAAATTTATTTATTTTATTTATTTATTTTTGGCTGCGCTGGGTTTTGCTGCACGCGGGCTTTCTCTAGCTGCGGCAAGGACTACTCTTTCTTGTGGTGTGTGGGCTTCTCACTGCGATGGCTTCTCTTGTTGCAGAGCATGGGCTTCAGGCGCACGGGCTTCGGTAGTTGTGGCATGTGGGCTCCATAGTTGTGGTTTGCGGGCTCTAGAGCGCGGGCTCAGTAGTTGTGGCGGACTGGGCTTAGTTGCTCCGCAGCATGTGGGATCTTCCCGGACCAGGGATCGAACCCATGTCCCCTGCCTTGGCAGGCAGATTCTTAACCACTGAGCCACCAGGGAAGTCCCAGTTTTAAACTTCTAAATTCTAATAATTTGAGTTATGATATGATAACTCAATAACATAATAAATATAATTATATGATATACTAATATAAGAATATGAGAGAATCTCTAACCAAATATTTACACACTGAAAAGTGAACTGACTCTTCTTCTCACATCTGATGTGACTGCAGGATGCTCTCTGCTGCAACCTTTTTCATTTAGTGCTTGGTCAAAGTTCAAAAGCACTAGAAACCTCGTATACAGAGTTCATCTCTCGAGCAAGGTATGGACCAAACCATGGTGTGTTTACTGAGTGTAGCTCCTATCCCTGACTTCCGTTAATGATGTCCCATGAATCACTTAAGTAAATAAGTGGTTCCCAAAACTTCAGTAGCATGTGCCTGCATCCCTGAAGTGGCATAGGGGAGGGGACCAGAAGCAGGGCAGTCACAGCTTAACCTCTCTGCTGAGACCACACGGCCAGGAAATTCCATGCAGATGGATGGAGCACCTTGGGGGCCCAGCTCTGAAGCACTTCAGCTGGATTTGCCTGTTCAAACACTAGAGGGCAGTGTTCGGGGTTACGTCAAAAGTTCTGCCCTGGCTGATAGTTTCTGCTTATCAGAGACCCTTATATGTGGAATCTAAAATACGACACAAATGAACTTATCTACAAAACAGAAACAGACTCACAGACATAGAGGACAGACTTGTGGTTGCCAAGGGGGAGGGGGGTGGGGGAGGGATGGATTAGGAATTTGGGATTAGCAGATGCAAACTATTATATATAGACTGGATAAACAACACGGTCCTCCTGTATAGCACAGGTAACAATAGACAGTATCCTGTGATAAACCATAATGGAAAAGAATATGAAAAGGAATATATATATATATATGTATATACATTCTTTTTATATATATATCTGAATTACTTTGCTGTACAGTAGAAATTAACACAACATTGTAAATCAATTATCCTTCACTAAAATAAAATTTTTTTAAAAGTTAAAAAAAAAGAGACATTGAGTATCTCCCAAATTAGGAAAGAGAAAAAAGACTTCACGTGTTCTTTTTTTTCCTCAAGCCTCACGTAATTATAACTGAACCAAATAATTCTTCGTCCTACTACTCTAAGTGCAACAAAAAGTTTAATCACTTTGTATATGAATAACAACAAAATCCTTTTACTTTTGGCAAATTGTAGTACCTATAGGTGCAAATCAAAGAATCAATTTAGACCCCATGCACAAACGGCCTTGCAGGTTCCACCAATAACTCTTTGCTTCTCCAGGGACTTTGAGGACTAGGGAAAATATTGTTCACTTGAGCGAAGTGAAGCCAACACTTATTATTTCAAGACACTGAAGCCACAAAACTTGCTGTTTGCTGTGCGGTAGAGCCCTGTGCAAATCTTTCTTAGCAGCTTCCTAATTCCCTGCTCCACAAACATCACAGCTCTCAAACCCTGGGATGTAAAACAATGATCCAAGGCACCTGCTAATAAGGTAGAGCCTGGTAGAGCTGACTAGGGTGACAGACCAGGAGTCTGCATCTTACCGAGCATCTCACGACATGCAGACCAGCTTCAACAAGCAACTGTCCAGGCAGCAGCAACTTCTCGTAATTGGCTGTGCTTCAGATGCAGGTCACTTTCAAGTTTACAAAGTGTTTTCAAGGACACCCTAGTGCCTTAAGGAGTCCCAAGCATTCCCATATGGCAGCTTCTCGGGAGACCTACCCTCTCATTTCCGTGCACTATTTAGCACGGATAGCTCTGCCTTCCTGAGTTTCCTATGTAAACTATCTAAAAATCAGCTACCTTGAGGTCCAGTTCCAGCAGAGAATCACAACCAGAGAAAGATAATCCAATTACAAGACAATGTAAACCTTTACTTCCTTCTCTCAAGCAATGCCCTAAGGGACTACATTAGATATCTGTTTCTTTTAAAGCTCTGATTTTCATTCTCCTCACTTTTGTCTCTTCCTGTCTGAAAAAAAAAAAAAAAAGAATCTCTCCTGAGTACAGAGTGGATTCTTGTCTTTCTTCCCTGCCTCATTTACGTTCTTGATATATCCTTTTATTTCTGACCAGTAATTTTATATTTTTCCCCTTAAACTACTTAGCTTCATCGGCTTCTGCAATTTTCTGTCCTGGGTTGTACTCTGAGGTCTACTGATGACCCTGATTCTTCGACACAGCCAATTCCCAGAAACTCTGGGATGACTAGACACCACAACAGAAAAGAGAAAGGACAGAGTGACGACTGACCATACACGAATCCATCCACCACAAATGAATGCACTGAGCTTCAAAGGACCTTTGAAACCCATTTGTCCTTCCTTTCCCAAAGGACATTGGGACAAAAGCCCCTGTAGCTAAGAAACATTTGAAAACACGAGCATATATTTTCTAACTTCGTTTTTAGCACGCTTTCATAAGTTGAGTATTATTAACCCGATTTTTCAAATAAGGAAACTATAATTCGTATAGATTAAATAAATTCTACGGTCGCAGAATAAAAGTTCCACCCCCTCTTCCACAGACACATTATTCAAACATTTAAAAAATCATGATATCACATAATATGATAAAAATAATATTTTCTTTTGCGTGTTATAGCCTATGGCAATGATTTCCAGCAAAGTGCATAATAAATGCTGAATTTAGGTTGATTTAATACAATCTTATTTGATATTCATAATTTATAAAACAAATAGTCTTCATTTAACAAGATAACTTTCTTAATTACAGAATCTCCTTTCCTCTTGCTTTCCTTGACATGTGTTCTCTTTTGAATATTGCCTCTTTCCTTGTCTCTTTCTCCATTGCTGCCAAATCAGGACACAAGTCTTTATATAAAGAAGCCTCAGGCCTTGCTCATACAAACCTGAGCTAAAGGCTTCTCGGGTTGATAGAAGACAGGCCTGAGGCTGCCGTGCAATCCCCGTTGGCATCTGGGGTCCGAGGCATATAAAGTGTTCTGCGTGGCTTGGAGCCGTGGCCGTTCTTACGTGGTCCACTGTTTGCTTTGTGCTTCTGTGGCTGCTTCAAAGGAAAACTCCACTAGATCTTCACTTGGAGGTCGATTTTGATTGGGAAGAAGCCGTAGTGCCCTCTGGGAACCTATAGATTCAATGAAATTCCATGAAATGTTACCGTGCGAACTCGAAAAGCTGATTCTAAAATCTATGCAAAAAATGAAAAATAAATAAAATAAAATAAAATTTATGCAGATGGGAATTCCAGGGCAGTCCTGTGGTTAGGACTCCACACTTCCACTTCAGGGGACACAGGTTCGATCCCTGGTTAGGGAACTAAGATCCTGCAAGCCATGCAGTGTGGCCAAAATATTAAAAAAATGAAAAATAAAATAAAATCTATGCAGATCTATTGAGGAAAACACTATACACTCCTACAAGGGAGAAATTGCCCAATCAGAAAATAAGACTTAAAGCTACCGTAACTAAGAAATATTGTATAGGTACAGGGATAGACAGAAAACAAAAAACAAAAAACAAAACACCCCAGAACTGAATAGGTGTCCTAAGAATGTATCTATGCATATATCAGCAACTCTGATTGGAGGCAGAGCTGCTTCTACAGGTCAGTGGGATGCAAAGGGCTTTCAACAAATGGTACCCTGGAGGCTGATCATCCACAGAAAAAAAGTGAAGTTAAAACTGCGTCATGCCAGGCTTCCCTGGTGGCGCGGTGGTTGGGAATCCGCCTGCCAATGCAGGGGACACGGGTTCAAGCCCTGGCCCGGGAAGATCCCGTATGCCGCGGAGCAGCTAAGCCCGTGTGCCACAGCTACTGAGCCTGTGCTCTAGAGCCCACAAGCCACAACTGCTGAACCCATGTGCCACAGCTACTGAAGCCTGTGTGCCTGGAGCCTGTGCTCCGCAACGGGAGAAGCCACCGCAATGAGAGGCCTGTGCACCTCAACAAAGAGTGGCCCCTGCTCGCCGCAACTAGAGAGAGCCCACGCACAGCGACGAGGACCCAATGCAGCCAAAAATAAAAATAAATTAAATAAATAATTTAAAAAAAAAAAACTGCCTCATGCCATACCCAAAACAAACAAACAGAAAAGGTGGATTAAAGACTTAAATGTGAAAGGCAAAGCCATAGTAGTTTTAGCAGACAATATAAGTAAATATCTCTATGACCTTGGGGTAGGTAGGAGTTCTTTAACAATTGCCAGAAAGCACAAACTGTAAGAAATGAGATAAACAAATTCAGTCACAGTTTAACTAAGAAGTAATGTTAATAAAAAATTGAGGTAAAAAGAATGGAAAGCCTGTGGGGGGAAATGTTCTTGCAGCACAGGTGACGGACAAAGGGGTAGGAGACAGAATGTGTAAAACTATGCTAAGAAGGCTAACAATAGCAACAAACCACAACAGATAAATAGACAAAACATCGGAAGAGGAACTTTACAGGAGAAAAAATTGGCTAATAAACACACGAAAGATATTCAACCGAATTAGGTAGGTGTAAGGGAACTGAAAATCATAAAATCAGATGAGATGCCATTTCACACTCACAGAACTAAAATAAATTAAAAATCTTGGTAATATCAAGGGTTGGCAAGAGTGTGCAGAAATGGGAGTAATTTGTGGAGAGCTGGTCAATTACTACACTGTCCCTGAGAGCAGTTTGTTTCTATCTGGGGATATTAACACGTGGACCCCCTACCACCCAGCAGCTCTACCTTCCACACACATTCCAGAGAGAAACTCTGGCCCCTCTACTTGTATGAGAACATTCGCAGCAGCTTTGACTTCGACAGTGCATGTGTACGCGTGCAGACACAAACACACAAACAGGATGCAACCCAAATGCCCACGAAAGGAAAACAGAAAAAAAATTGTGAGCTATGCAGAAAGAGGGAAAATCACCCATTAGCGTCAATGGATGAATGACAGCTGCAGGAAAATCATGAATAAATCTCAGGAATGTAATATTGGGTGAAAAAAGCAAATAGCAGCAAAGGACACACCTTATGACTTCATTTCTAAATGAAGCTCAATGAATGCAGTGCTAAATACTATATTTTAGGGATACTTTTATACGCAGTAAAACTATCCAGAAAATCTTGGAATAGGAGTGAAATGAGACGAGATGAAAGGGGCGCCCGGGGGAGACCCCCAAGCTAATGGCTGTTCTTTCTTTTTATTTGAGTGGTGAAGAGGAGCCTTTTCAACTTACAGCCTGCTCTGCCTTTCTGTTTCCTCCACCATCACCACAGACAAGTGTCACTGGGTCCAACCTTCCCACGGATTTCTTTGATGCTCATCTCTGCTCTTCCCAATGCATTAGCCATATTTTTCCAGGTCAATCTACCCAAAACACAGGTATCCTTATCTTAGAATTCAGGGACTGACAACTAATGAGGAGCCCTGCTCCCATTGCCCCCACCGTGTGGTCCCTGCTCCCAGGTCATGGCTCAGGGAGCCTTAGAAGATTAGGGTCTTGAGTGGGATGTGGAGGGGGGCTGTTCTGTCGTGTCATCTGTTGTCATGCACGTTTACCTCGGTGGTAAACAAGTGACACCCCCCAGCTCCCCCTCCCCCCCCCCCTTGCCTGCAGGCACTTCTGTGGGCAGACTGCTTAGAGCATGGAAACATCCAGCACTGAATGAGCAAAGGCACAGCTCACGGGTAACGAGGGTGACGTGGGCAGAAACGTGGTGAGCAAGTGAGTGTCTAAAAGTAAAACAAAACATGTAGTGAGTGAGGACCCGTAAATGCGGGAATTGGATTCAAAGGTGACTGACAGGCTGGGAGAATTTGTGAGAAGGAGGTTGGAAAGTTAGAAAGGGTTCATAAGGATCCATGTCTAAGTAGAAGAAATGGTCTTTTAAATGTGTGGAATCAGCTATAGATGAACCCAAGGAATAAGAATTTCATTCCCTGAAACGTCATCTGGCTGGAGGAATAGATAAATAACATAAAACTTCAATAAATAACTCAAGGCCAGTAAGACACACAAAAGGGTGTGGAGGAAACACTCCCATTTGCTGAGAATGAGAAGAGGACATCAGTGATCTCCAGCTGCGGACCCCAGAGAAGACATCACACAAAAGGGAGCAGTAAAGAGAGGTCTTGACAGAGGTGAAATCTTGTGATCATTGGAAATGAGGAACGGGGAGATTTCCAGGCTCAGGAAACTGCATACACAAAGGTCCAGAAGCATCAGAGTGCAGAGACCCCTCAAAAAATAAAGATTAGTTAGTGAGGATGTGGAGAATAGGGAACCCTCCCACACTTGGTGGGAAAGTAAATTGGTGCAGCCATTAGGGAAAACAGTATGGAGGTTCCTAGAAAACTAAAAACAGAGCTACCATATGGTCTGGCAATCTCACTCATGGGTATATACCTGGAGAAAACTCTAATTCATAAAGGTACACGCACCCCTATGTTCATATCAGCACTATTTACAATAACCAAGACATGGAAACAACCTAAATGTCTGCTGACAGATAAATAGATAAAGAAGATGTGGTACATATATACAGTAGAATATTACTCAGCCATAAAAAAGAAAGAAATACTGCCATTTGCAGCAACATGGATGGACCTAGAGATTATTATACTAAGTGAAGTAAGTCAGACAGAGAAAGACAGACACCATATGATATCACTTATACATGGAATCTAAAATATGATACAAATGAACCTATCTATGAAACAGAAATGAACTCACGGGCATAGAGAACAGACTGGTGGTGGCCAAGAGGGAGGGGGTTAGGGGAGGGATGGAGTGAGAGGTTGCAGGTAGCAGATGTAAGCTAGCATATATAGGATGGATAAACAACAAGGTCCTACTGTATAGCACGGGGAACTATATTCAATATCCCATGATAAATCATAATGGAAAAGAATATTTAAAAAAAGAATGTGTGTGTGTATATATATATATATATATATATATGCATAACTGAATCACTTTGCTGTACAGCAGTAACACAACATTGTAAATCAACTATAATTCAATTAAAAAAAATAAGAATTTCATTCCCAAGCAGAACTCTGGAAGTAGTGTGAGCCATCCCACAAGGTTGGGTCACTTAATAATGGCACGAGACCATCTACATGACACCTGGCATGCAGCCGTGTAGGGGACCATGTTCCCAGAAGGGCTGGGACTTAGATCCAAATTCTGATGCAATGTGGTCTCTTGATGTTTTTCTCTTATTTTGCTCTGAGTGCTCAAGAGTACATCCACCCGTGCGTCCGTGCCAGCCCAGCCCCTCAGTCATTCCCGGGGCTACTGATGACATGGCATGTGAACGCTGTTTCCTAATACAGGAAGTTGTTTTAAAAAGATATTTTTAAAAATACTATCACTTGCACCCATTCTAGAAATTTTGCAATTAAATAGGAATTGATTAAAATATTTTAATTTTAAAATACAACTAGTCAAGAAAAATAATTATCTTCCTCGCAATTCTGAATCGCTGTTTGCCGTCACCCTGTTGCTGTAAGAACGCCCTTGAGATACTCTCCTAGCATCTGTCACCACAGCCAATGCATCACACATTCACAGTTTGCTGAGGGAGAACCCTGACATTTCCCCGCTGGTGTTTCATCCCGTGGAGGGGGGGGAGTAGAACTTGACATTCCTGGTTTACATCCCTGCCTTGTTTTCACATCTTTTCCGCTCAGCCTGGGGAGATGGGCGGACCCCTTTAAAGCAAGCCCCATTGCACAGGGTCTGTTTCAAGGGACCATCCCATAAAACAACGTGTGACAGGACCAGAACACCTGCCTTTTAAAGCACTTCCTCCCTGTCACGGAAGACTTGATTTCGCCTTGGTGCATGGGATTTCCCTGACAGCCTGAGCACCTTACGAGGCCTGAGTACAGGTGCAAAACAGATCTTCCCGGGACGGCGCCTGGTCTTTAAGTAGAGCAGAATGAAGTGTCACGGACTGTGGCCATTCTCAGGGAAGAAGTCACTGGGGAGAAGGAAGGATGGCCCGGGGTGGCCAAATGTTCAGGGCTGAGTGCAAATTTCCCTCATTTATACAACAGCAAATAAATATCTGTCTGGCCGAGAGGGTGACTGTATATACAGGTGTCTACTTGGTGATCCCTTATTTTATTTGTGCACATGAAGGGAAACTGTGTAGAAACACAGATGTGCCTTTGGGCCCCTTGGCCACGCTCGGTGTTAAAGATGTAAGCCCTGCATCTCGATGGAAAAGAAGACGGGGGTGGGGAGGGGAGGGAGAGGTCTCCTTGGACCCCAGTGTTTTCCACCATAGGCCCAGAGATGGGCTCCCAAAGGATGGGTTTCTAGGCTTAGAGCACGTGGGCCTGGCCCATCTTTCTGAAACCAGTGCCTGTGAGAAATTCTGGAATCACAGCAGAACTGTCATTTCCAGAGCATCTTCCAAAGTTCCCTGGGGAGCTGGACTTGGACCCAGGGCCTACACAGAGGACAGAGGGCTCTGGGGTCAGACTCACCTGAGTTCCATCCTTCCACCCAACTTGCTAACTGCACATAATTGGGAAAGCTAAGCAACCTCTCCAAGCCTCCATTCCTTCATCTTTAAAGTGGAGGTTACACAACCCAACCAATTTACTGTGAGGATTAAATGGGCTGGTCTCTGTAAACAAGAGCTTGTCACATACTAGTTACTTGATAACTAGCACGGCTCCTAGGGTCACATTCTTACTGAGAGTCTGACATGGTAGGAACTGACCAAGTTTGCTGTGTGAAGGTTCTCCAACCCCATCCAGGATGTTTAGGAGTCCCTTTGTATTAGATAGAAGAAGTCTGGTTCTAGTTTACATGGCCTGGGAAGGGAGGGGGAAATCAGAGCACCAGCCTGTCTGAGGTTCCAGCTCTATGTCCCACCTTAGCATCTGGAGACTCAGGAAATGTAATAACTAGATAGCCCTTTGAGGCTAAGAGACCAGATGCCCTCAAAATGTGGTAGTGGTGCCGCAGGCGGTCCCCGGTGTCTTTTGGGGAAGTACATGGGCATGGAAGTTTTCAGATAAACCAATTTCAAATCCCTGACTTCATGTGACCTGCTGGCACAAAATGGATGTACCCGAGGACATGCCTGCAGGTAAAATAGCATGTGGCTCTCCATTCCCACGTTCCCTTTCACAGCTTCCCTCCTCTACTTCATTCATTCACTCATTCATTCATTCGATATTCACTGAGGAGGACCCTCTATGCCCTAGGCACTCTTCTACGTGTTCAGGATACAACAGCGGAGCAAACAGACAAAACTCTCTGCACTTGTGAGAAGACAGACAGTAAACAAGGTAAAACCGGTAGAATAGATAACATTTTTAATGGTGACACTTGCTAAGGAGAGAAATAAAGCAGAAAGGGGGATTGGAGGGGGCGGGGGGAGTTGTAATTTTAGGTGGAATATTTAGGGAAGTAGAGGACATTTGGGTAAAGATCCAAATGAAGTGAGGGAGCCAGCCTGCAGGTTTCTGGGGTAAGGATGTCCCAGGAGAAGGGGCAGATCCCCGTGTATTGAGGCCAAGTGAGGTCTTGAGTGAGGAGCCCATGGGAACAAAGTGAAGGACTATGGGGAAGCAGCGTCCTTCCTCATAGAGCATTTTTTACGTTGTCCGATTTTGTCCGATGCAACCAATCAAGGGGCAGCTATGTGTTACACCAAGACTGCCGCTGTCAGATGGGCCACAGTCGGGAGACTGTCCGGCCAGTTAAAGACCACCTGGCCCTTTGCAGTCATTTGCCCTCAAGAGTGAAATTCTTGAGAATGTGGAGGAATGGACCAGGATCCATGGAGATTCCTTCCAGCAACGGGATACTTCCTGCCCCTGGGACATTGGCTGGGAGCAGAAAGAGGGTTCTTGCAGGGTGGGTGGGTCTGCAGTCCTGAATGGGCAGAGGACCGCGATGCCTGCTGGACAAATAAGGGCTCCTGAGGACAGGAGAGAAGCAAAAGGATGACCAAAGACACAACCCATTCCTCACAAATGATGGTGTAAAGAGGATGAACGGCTTGGAGAAAAGGGAATTCTTTGAATTTGATTTTGCTTCAGAGTGAACCTCGGTGAGGGGAGCAGACACCTAAAATGTCTGTGGCAGGCAGGATTCTGGAATAGATTACTCATTCTGCTTCCCTTGCAAAAAGAATGTGATCACAAGAAGCTAGCATGAGTTCACTGAGAAATAACAATTTCACACTAAACCTTCTTTCATTTTTTTTTTAAGGAATACTGGATTAAACTATATGGTGGGCATTATGTTTTAGTGAAACATTTGGCCAAAGATCAGAGAAGACCCTTCTCTTCTTGCCAAAACCTAATTTAATCAAGAGGCTGTATTTATGAGGCAGTGGGGGGGGGGGAATCACAATTCTGATAAGAAATAGACAATAGTCAAAGGCCTTTTCAATAAAAGCTAAAGATCCCATTCATAAATACTCAGTCCTCTGCTACAGAATTTTCCTGTTTGAACAGTCTCAAAGGTGTGGGCAGATCTGAAGATCAACTTCATGCCCTATCCTTACTCCTTCCATCTTAAGAGCGGCGGAAAGAGAAGTTCATCTAAGTCAGATGTTCTCCATGGGTGGCTTTCCAGACAGGTAGCATCAGTACCACCTGGGAATGTGTGAGAAATACAAATCCCAGGGCCCTGCCCCAGGCCTGCTGAGTCAGAAACTCTGGGGCTGGGACCTTTGCAATCTGTGTTAACACACAAGCCCCCGGGGGATTCTACGCCCTGAGTTGGAGAACTCCGGCTCCACGGCGCGGAGCACGGACATTACGTGCTGCTTATGTAAGTTTCCTCATAAGTTTCCAGACAGCAGAAGGGCCTGGTCCTTCTGGACTCTGCTCTGACAGTGATCGTTCAACAATCCCCTTGGTCCACCGAAGAAGGTGGTGCTGTCACCTAGCAAATGGCCAAGAGGCCCCTGTGGCCTGCTAGACTACTCTCAGCTCTTGACAGGGTGTTTCATGATGCATTTTGGAAAATAAGGGGAAATGTAGAGAGACTCTTCTGATGATTTTTAGGGTCAGTAACTAGTTGCAAGGCTGTACCCCCAATATTCCCATGATGGAACAGCACTGGCCCAGAGGGAGGACCCCAGCCATGTGACACAGCCCCATCGAGTTACATGCCTCATGAGTAACTTCGATGAAAATTCCCACGGTGTGTCTCTCGGGTTATCTAATGATGCACTAGGTTATCCATGACATTGTCTAACAAAATTAGGGTTCAAAACTGATGAACTGCTTCAAACAACTGGCAGGGACAAATGACCTTTTTACATCTGGGATGCAAATGTCAATGACGCTAAGTAAAAATGGTGACGCAATGACCCCCAAATGACATCTGTGAAGACCTCTTGATGGTGCTGTTGCCATAAGATCTTTAAGACGAATCAGGAGACGCAGAAGCCACACATTTGACTTCACTATTTGGTGATCTTACAGTGACTATTGGGTCTTGAACAAAGAAGGTCATAGGTCTGCTCCATGCTGCCCTGGTCAGATCACCAGCAGAATGAGCTCAGCCCCGGCACCATGTGTAATCTGAGCCAATCATGAAATGGAAGATGCTGAAGCTGTGTCTTGGGGAGTACTGAGGAAGGCTGAGGGTGTGACACCTGGAGGACGGAAGACTGAGGACCTCGCCAGTCATCTTGTCCTTGAAACGCTCCTCTGTGGAAGCAGACCAGGTTGGTTTGGTGTGGCTGCCAGGGACAGAACCTGAGCAAGGAAGAGAAAACTGCAGACACAGGTTTCCATGCAACATACAAAAGCTTTTTCCAAGAAACATAAAGGTTTCCCCAGGATGCAGTAAACTCTGTTGCCCAAGTGTTAAAATCTGGAAGACCGTTTAGGGGATGAGGTTGAGGGGAGTCAAGCAGGGTAAACATAAACTATCCTTAAAGTCTATTTAATCCCCCTCTGCTTAGATACATAGCAGTAAGTGTCCTGGTGACCTGATGAGCACATCATAAAAATAGTTAAATCTTGCAGCTCGCTTACTGCGCTAGGCACTGCTCTGAGTATTTTGCATATACTCACTCATTTAATTATCATGACAGCCCTAGGAGAGATGCACTATTTTTATCCCCATTTTACGTAGGAGAAATCAAGGCACAGAGGAAATGAGCTGTTTACCTGAGACCATACAGCTGGCGCTGAGCAGAGCTGAGATTCCATGCAGGCCACCTGGTTCCCAGGCCACATACGCCCTCCTGTTCTCCATCACAGGGACGATCCACAATTGTACAACAGGTCAAACAGGCCAAGCAGGTCATGTCGTAGGAGAGACCTGTGTACATGCACATGCACATACACTTATATACATGTATGAACGTGTACGTATATGAAAGCTTGAGACACATTGAGTGTGATCTGCAACCCTTGTGATCACAAATGCCTTAAACAAGAAAATCCCGGTAAAAATCATTATTCAGTCTGGAAATCCGTGCTGAACAGAAGGTAAGCACCCAGTGTTTTTCCCTCCTTCCAGGCTTTACATTTTCTGTTCCCTCTCCTGAAACGCTTTTCCTTGTGCTCTTCCCAAGATAAGCTCCTCATCAAGGAGGTCTGTCCAGATCTTCTAATTTAAAATTTTTCCCCTAATTTTCTCAGTCCTCCTCTGCGATGTTATCTTGATCTATTACTTAATGGTTCTTATCTCCATCATATATTGTAGTATTTATTTACTTTTTATTTTCTGTCCCATCCATCTAGAATGTATCTAAATGCACAAAACCTAGACACCATTTGATTTTGTAACTGATTGAAAGGCTGCAGCCAAAGGTTACTGGTTAACACATGGGGCCCTAAAATTAATACGTAGTTGAGGGTGTGAGTGAATGAATGAATGAATGAGTGAATGAATAAATGAATTCATTCTGAAAGTTCCAATGATTAAAGATATTGCCTTCATACCAGGCTCTTTGTGCGACCAGCACACTCACTTCAGGGACTGAGTGCAAAATGCCCTGGGGGGCTTTGACCTTGGAGCCTCCTACCAGGTGTGGACATGAGGTCTCGCTCCACACATGTCGCCTGGCTTCTTGTATTGTACTTGGGTTATACGACTGTGGAAAGCTACCATCCCAGCTTTCCTGGTCTTTCCCGGCTTCGCCTTCTTTCCTTCTGTTCTTCCCGCCTTTGTTGAGTTGCTTTCCTGACCTCACTCCTGGCCCTGACCCCATGTGTCGTATGCAGATATCACTTTTTATTTTCCTGCTGGAGTTACATGCCATGGATGTGTCCCCAAGGCTACATCGCGGGGACATCTGGCACACAGCTGCTGGGCAAGGGTCCGCCTCGCTGGTTCTCTCCTCAGGGTTCCTCAGCTCCCATCTTTACCATCTGTATGACTCTCCACGCTTCTACCTGGGACACTGCTGTTGCTTGGGTCATGCATGGGGTGTGTAAGAGTTTGGAAAGGGGGCTGGTCTGTGAAGACAGTTGTTTCCCTTTCAACCCCAATCCTTCTGGTTTGACCTTCCTTGTGGACACTTCAGCTGGACCCCCGCCCTGGCAGATTTCACCCTGCACGCCCCATCTGCAAACACCCATGGGCACACTTCCATTGCTGGTGAGGTTATTGACAGCCTCGCAAGTAGCAAATTAACTTGAAAATAATTCTTCCTAATGTCAAAAAGCTTCCGAGGGCTTCTCGCATCCTCTCTCCGTTCTGTGCATTTCTAGAAGCAAGTCTGAGTCAGGAGCACAGCAGCTGCTACAGCTCTTTCACACTTGCTGATTTTCCTTTGCTCCCATCCCTGAGGAAGCCTTCCATTGCTCCCCTGAGGCACACTTGCCTTAGCACACAACTGGCAAAAGAGGTCCTTCTAGATCCCACCTCTGCTGGCCAGAGAGATAATACAGTGTTAGTTAGTTTGGTTGATTATTCTCAGTTGGTTGTTCATTCATAGAAATGATCCTTCTCAAGTCGAAGTCTGTTTCATTGTTGGCTCGCCGACAGACAACTTTCTCCAGCCTGTGGTCCACACAATTAAGTGACCAAAACCATCCAGCTGGTTGTCTGGCCTCGTCCACAGTCACCCAGACTATTGCCTGGACCTTGCAGAGCACACGCATACTTTCACAAACTTGCACTCTTTTGCCTTTGTGGATTAAGTTTAGGAAGAGTCATAATTACTGTGACATAAATGTGTTCAATTGTGGAAATCCTGTCCTCAGAAGAATCTGGCACAGCCTCCTGCAGTCAATCAAGGGCTTCAAAGAAAACAACTAGGGGCATCTAAAGTGACAACAGTTGCCTGACAAATTGCCATTTCAAATCCCTTTGAACTAGAAGAGTGAACTTAATAGCTTTCAGCCACTGATTGTTTTCCTTTAAACAGGCTTTTCTTCTTGTCTTTTGGGCCATCTGCTGAGCCCCTGCTTCTGTAGACTTGGAGACTGTTCTTGCCCCCAGTTTAGGTTAAAATTAAGATATTTCATACCGTTTAGTGGCTGCCATTTGAATTTTGTCTTCGACCGGCCAAGTCAATCACGGGCTGGAAGAATGCCAGCCTGGAAAGTAGTTGCTGCTAGTGGGGATGGCTGGTAGCAGACACATTGAAATCAAACACACTTCTGTTCAAGAGGCAATTTCAAATTAGCATCGGGGACAGAGACCTGGCTGATAAGGTCAGGATCTCACCAAGGGGCAGCATGGACAGAGCGCTGTTGCTTTGTTTAATCCCTAAAACCATGTTCTAAAGCAGCACTGTCCAATATGGCAGCCATGGGTCACCTGTGGCCATTTAAATTTGAACTGATGGAAATTAAATGAAATGTAAAATTTAATTTCTCCGTCTCGGTAGACAGGTATGATGTGCTCAATGGCCACAGATGGCCAGTGATTGCTATCCTGGATAGCACAACTATAGGACATTTCCATCATCCCAGAAGTTTCTATCGGGCAGTGCTGATGTAAAGGAGGCATTGTTTTTTCATTGTTCAGATGCAAAAGGTGAGCTGCGGATAAGCTAAATCACTTGGTCAAGGTCACACTGTGAATGCACGTCCCTTTGGGACTCTGAGTCAAAACTCCTGGAGTCATGGCTCTCACCTTGGCTTCCTTCCACGTCCCTCCTGCCGTGGGTCTCTCACCCCATGACCTTTCCTCCTAAGACATCCATGGCCCTCTCCCCACCTCCACCCTCCATCTATTTAACAGCCACGCGGCCCTCGGCACTCAGGCCAGTGCTACTTCCTCCAACGATCCCACTTCGAGTGGGTCAGGACTCACCACGTCACCCTTTGTCATCCTTCTCAGCCTGCACTTATCCATTTCCTTGTAGTAATTTTGGGAAATCTTACTGGTTTCTTGGCTAAACTTCTGCATGGAGATTTTGCAATCGGCTTGTTATGGGACATACACATAGAAACACACGTATGAGTGCACTTTTATACTTCTAAGCTGTATGAGTCAAGCTAACTGGACTTGCAGAGATGTCCTGTCCTCTAGTTAGATCTAAATAAGATCTTTGATGCAGGATTCAGGCTGTTCCCCATCTTGTCAGTAACAGCAGGCCACAACTAACTCCATGCACTGCATTGAAAAATGGTCAATATTTACACTCAAACATTTTGTTTTGGAGTCAGTCATTATTATAAACATTTTTCTCAGCCAAAGTCACCTATGTTAGATTCTGTCAAGGCCCAGCCATTTCCTTCAGGCTGGACCACCTTAGGGCAGCATTTCAAGCAGCCAATGGCTGCATCTCTTCACTGGGTCTTCCCCTGGAACCCAGAAAGGTGACTGAGAGCAGAGCGGTGGCCTGGGACAGCATGTAACCAATGACTGATGGGGGTGGAGCCCTGATACCCCAGCCCCCAGCCCCTCAGGCTGGGCAACTTTGATATGCATGTTTTATATCTTTTTCCAGACTTTCGTAGCATTAAGCTGCAATGACCCACAGTAGTAACTTGCTTGATAACCTCATTCTCAACCTCACCTCCCCGCCCCCGCCCTGGGCTGTCCTGGGATCACCTTGTGCTTGGACCCTCTACACCTGAGTAGCTTGCAATAAGGTTGGAAACCACGACACACACACCTGCAGAAAAGATAATGGGTCACACGAAAAAGGCAAGAACGCGGGGAGGAAAAATAGGCATTGAGAGTCTACTGGGTCGGCTTCCAAGACAGCGTTTCACATAATCATACACACAGCCCTGTAACATCAGGTCAGGCAAGGGGAAGAAATGGGGGCTCAGAATCATAGGATGTGCTGGGCAGGTTCTGGACAAGTCTTGTGAAGCTATCCCAGCCTGTATGTCTCCTCGACGCGATACTATTAGATACCAGATGTGCAGGATAATTAACAGGTGATCCGACAAGGAGGGAATGTTTGGGGTTAGAGTGACCAGACGGTGACCCTTGGAAGACGTGACCTGAGGGACACTTTGGTGAGGAGGACGGACAGGGCACTTGGGAAGCGGGATCAGACTCAGGGGCCAGAATGCACATTTTGGCTTCACGTGTTTTCGTTCATTTCTGAGCATATTTTGCCTTTGGCTTCTCAGATCTTAAGAATTTTAAAAGCACACATGTCAAAATACTTATCTTTTCTGCTGTTGCTGCTGGGGATCTGAATGAACACACATTAAAAGGAGATGCATCCTTGTGAACTCATGGGCCAGTTTTGAATAAAACATAAAAGGAGAGAGTTGTTATTTTTAGAACCATAGAAAGAAAGCAAAGCTAATTGGCGTCATCCCTTCGTTACTGGCTGGGCATCTTTAAAACACGGACGTGGGAGTGGAGACAAGGTCCACACCAGTAGGTGCTCTGCAGCCAGCACCAACCACCGTGCTGCTAGCAGCCTTCTGTCCTCAGATACCCACGAAGTCAGGTAAACTAACTTTGCTAAAAATCTGTGGGAATGGTACACTCACCAAGAATAAACAACTATTTTGTTACCCTTGCAGCCCAATGGCTAAGAGATGAGGAACTCACTTTAACTGGTGGTTCACAGATCCCATTTCTGACCACGTCTGTGTGCAGGTACGGGCGTCAGGAATGTGTGGCTCTCATTAGAGCTCCTCATAATGTCACCCCAGAGTTCTCTGGCCGATGGCTTCCTTTCAGGGCGCTGTGCCTGCTGAGTCAGGGCAGCAGGCGGAAGGTTCGGTCCTGGCTTTCTTGGGTCCATCTCCCCCAGGCTGTTCCTCAGCACTGTGGCCTCTTCTGTCATGCCTGGATTCCCACGGACGGTCCCCAGTGCCATCTGCCACCTAGGAGCAGGCGAGGTCTTCATTCCTGGACTGAGGGTGGATGCCCTTCTTCCAGCTGAGTCTTCATGGTTTTCTGTCCCACTGTCCCACGCCGGGCCCTCTGTGATCAGCATCAAAGAACTTTCAAAGGACAAATATTACCGATTATGTAGAGAGAGCAGAGCCCAAATATACACCAAGGAACAACTAGGAATGTAATGATCCAGGCGTCCACACCCATCCTGCAGCCACCGTGCTGATGGCCGTGGTCCATTTCTTCCTTCTGGGGGCTCCCACCACCCCTCCCCCCCAAGAACTGACCGGCCTCTAAAGGCTGCACTGTATCCTCCGAAAAGGCCCTGCTCTTGATGACATTCTTAGTAATTACACAGTCCCCTTCCTACTATTCTAGCAACAGTAATCACAGTCTCTGACATTTCTGTGGTAAAAGGACCTGGTAAGTTTCTGTTCTTGTTGAGATGGCCCAGTAAGGCTGATATTCAACAGACAAACAAGGACCATCTCCTACGTCAACCTCCGGACCAGAGAGCAGAAAAGGAAGAGGAAGAAAGACGGGGAGAAGTCACAGACCAAAGGGTAGGTTTGAGGTGTGCTGGGCGAGGGGCCAGACTACTGGGAGGGAATTCCTGAAGATTTTGAGACGTGTGGCCATGGGTAATGACTTTGATCCCCTTCACTGGCGAGATGGTAGAATAAACAGCCATTGGGATTCCTCTTGGGTCACTCGGTGGTGACTCGGCTGAGGTTCTCTGGAGTTGACCTCATGTGGAGAGCAGACCACTTGGGCTGAGGGGTTACTCCCATTTGTGTGCAGGTATTTATACACACACAGATACACATACGTGTGTGACGAATGCATGCACATGTATGTGTATATAAACATACATGTTTGTCGATTGTCTTATTCAATCTTTAACTGACCCTATGATCTAGACCTTCTACCTTGAAGAAAACTGGGGCTTCTTGATACTTTACATCAAATTCTAGGCTTTTCTCACATTCTTCTGAAATCTTTTGACTTGCTGAGAACTCAGAAGACTCTCCTTCAAGAACTTTGATCTGAATTGAGAAAATATTAGCTACAGCCTTCCACCAGCAAGGGATAGAAACCCCAATCCCAGAGGGTTCAAGCAGAGAAACGATGCGCTGACCCAGCTGGACCGGGTTCTCAGGTGATGACGCCATTGTAACCTGTCACCTGGCCTGATGCCCTCGGCCTTGATTTTGGCCTGAGGCGGGTGCTCAGCAAAGGTGGGTCAGGACCGATGAGAGGTCGGAGGTACACACCTACCTGATTACAGCCGCCACCAGCCACGGAGAGAAATCAGACACACGCTGTGCCCAGAAGCTCTCCAGCCCGTAGGCCTCTTTCCCTTTTTACACAAAATCCAAACGATCGATCTTCAGGATCTCACCTGCGTTCTGATGGTCCTTCTGGCACAAATCCCTAGACTTTCCCCCAAGGCAAGAGCAAGGTTTGTCCTGTCCCCAGTGACTTTATCTATATCGTTTTTTCCAGTTATAACTCAGGAACAGAGTATCCGAGTAACCTGTGGAGTAGTCGGTGAAGCTTTGTCTGTGAAAAAGCCTTCATTCTACTCATTGAAATGCTGGGCACTTGGCTCTCTTAATACAAAGGATTGTAGGACAGAGAAACAGCTCCCAAGTCTGCTGGCTTCTCCCCCAGATGGACTGTCATTCCCGACGCCTGCTTTGCCCGTATGCTCTTGTCTCTTCATTAACTTAGCCCATTCTTTTCTACCAACCATTCTTAATACCTTTCTTCCCTCCCCCCGCCCCCCCGCCAACACAGTGGATTCCCTGTCTGACCCACAGTGAGTGTCCCCTCAACAAAATCCACTGTGGCTCTGGGAAGCAAGGAGGGGGCTTTGGACAAAGCAGAACTGTGAGAAAGTTCTGGCAAATGAAGCACAGATGGGCATATATGGAGAGAGAAATCCACAGAGCCAAGCAATCTGCAGCCTGTGCAGGAGGAAAAGGTGCATTTGGAGGGTGATTTCTGCCTGCAGTATCCCACCCCCTAACCCTAACCTCTCAGAGGAACTTCCAGGTCAGAGCAGAGGGGCTGGCAAAGCGGGCAGTGGCAGCAAAGCACCAGAGGCTGGAACTGGGGTCAGGTGCGTTGCAGGGTTACATCGACTTGCCTGGGATCACTCACCTCTCAGGTAAACCACTTGCACTGGGATCCTTGTCTCACGATCTCTTTGTGGGGAGCCCTGCCTGAGGTAGCATCTGTCTCTACTACACCAGAATGTAGGTGCCAAACAGACTGAAAGAGCAAAGAGGTGGCCATGAACCCCACCTTGAGGGGGTTCCCAGGAAGACTTCCCGGAGGCGGTGACATCAGAGCTGAGGGAGGAATGGGCTCTGGAGATTATGCAGAGGAGAAAAGGCAGGCAAGTAAAACAGAGAAGCAGGTCCACCCAATGCTTCTTCTCAAATACCATGCAATTTGAAATATATCAGTGTGTATGAGTGTGTATATGTACACATTAATATTATATATATGCATATGTATGTGTATAAACATGTATATGTATATGTACACGTGTGTGTGGGTAGGTATGTGTATGTATAACTGACAATATTTAAACTGTGAACTCCATCTGTTAACCGTTTGCATTTTCTGGTATGAAACATTCTGACTAAAGATGGAGTATCAGATGTTTCATGGCAAATGAAGATGGATTTGGAGTTTCTTCTCCTGGTTCTGCTTTTGGTCACAGGGGATACAAGAAGAACAAGAAGCACTTGTATTTGGAATCACCCCGATTCCTTTTAAGGATGCCGGATACTTGTTATCACAGGGCCCCTTAGGGTTTAGTGGGCCAGGTATTGGGGCATGGGGGCTGACGTGTGACCAGGGCTACGGGAAAAACCAAGCCCACAGAGGGAGAAAGGGGACACGGAGCCTGAAGGCCTGGCACCGCGTGGGGCGAAGAGTGATGTGGCTTCTGCGAGGCGCAAAGGGGCATCTGGGAAAGGCCGTGATGGGGACCAACACCGACTTCGGGCACCTCACCTCTAAGGACAGGAGACGATCCCTCACAACTGCTTTGGTGTAAGAGTGCCCGCCCGGTGAGTGGGCAGGGAGGAGTGGGGCTTCGGGACACCAGACGTGAGCTGGCCCCTCGGAGAAGACCTATTTCAGATCCAGCTACTTACACACCTGTTCCTCCCTCTCCCCACTTTGACACTACCTGGAGTCCCACTGCTTGGGCAATAATTCTATATTTATGAGGTCAACCCTACACAAAGTGAAGCGGGAGCAGGGGCTTAGCCCAATACCTCAGGGAACACGCCCCTTGTCAACAGGGAGCCCAGGGCTGAGGGCAGGAGACCCCGAACATCCTGGGTGCAAAGCCTGTCTACACCACGGAAGGAAGTGCAATGACTCCAGCTCCCCGAGGCTGGCATGAGCGAGGGGCTATATGACCCCCAGCAAAGCCACAGAAAGTCACCTGGAACAGTCACTTCCGACACACCCACAAAATGTACAAACAATAGTTAATCATTTTAACTGGTCACTGAATGTTTAAAAAATACTAAAAGAAATGTAGACAGGCTACCGAACAGAATGCAATTCATAGAAATGTAAGAAATAAACAAAGAAACGCCATGCTGGTGACAGGCCACTTTGGACTAAAGTGCCCCTTAGAGTCCAGGGAATATACATCCAGATTCCTCTGATGTTGCAAGAGGGATGATTTGGCTGAAAATTCTGGAAAATGCTTTGGAAAAACATTGATTGAGTCAAGATCCCAGCTTTGGAGTTGCCATCCATCCCTGAGTTGGGTGGGGGGTGTTATTAATTGGTGTAATTCATGTTTTACTTCAATTAAAATAAGCAGTATGGGGCTTCCCTGGTGACGAGTGGTTGAGAATCCGCCTGCCAATGCAGGGGACAAGGGTTCGAGCCCTGGTCTGGGAAGATCCCACATGCCGCGGAGCAACTAGGCCCGTGAGCCACAACTACTGAGCCTGCGCGTCTGGAGCCTGTGCTCCGCAACAAGAGAGGCCGCGATGGTGAGAGGCCCGCGCACCGCGATGAAGAGTGGCCCCTGCTCGCCGCAAATAGAGAAAGCCCTCGCACAGAAACGAAGACCCAACACAGCCATAAATAAAAATAAATAAATAAATAAAATTTAAAAATAAATAAGAAAGATATAAAAAATAAATAAGCAGTATGCCTGTTACGCAGCGTATTTTGGGGATGTTGAGATACATACAATCCAAGCTCTGCTCCTCGGGGGACACAGACAAGTAAGCACCTTAGAAGACACTGCCAGCCCCTCAGTCCATGCCAGGGGACCCCGGCACATGGTTCCAGGTGTCTCTGACTGAGACATTGCCCAGAGTTTGAGGGGGGCTGGAGATGCCAGGGAGTCCACGTTCCGGGAGCAACGCCCCAAAAGGAGGGACCAGTGTTGGTCGGTGAGCGCAGGCACTTCCTTGCTCTTTGGCGGGGCCACTCTCGGAGGCCTGCCCTTCACCCTGAGCCCACCGCCCCCAGCAGAGCCAGGCCCACCCCTCACCCTGCCCAGGCCTTCCTCCGGTCTCCACCTCCCACCAGTGGCTCCCGGGGTCGCCTCCCAAGTCAAGGGTTGGCATTAGAATCCTTGTCTTGGGGTTTTCCTTCTCGGGGGCAGGGGGTGGGGGACACACTAAGACAGCATCTGCTTCCTACGCCGGGGGACGCTGAATGGAAGTGCTGTGCAGAACTAGGAAAGGCAACGGGTAACGACGCATCCCAGGGCAGAGGCTTGAGACGAGGGGTGGGAGGGAGGAAGACAGTTTCTCCGAGGCGGTGCCCTGACGGCCCTCGTGAAGTGTGGTGAGCTGAGTTCACCAGAGATTGTGGCCATGGGGAGGGGTCCACGAAAGCCGAGGAGAGAGGACCCGCGAGGCGGAGACACGAGGACTCTCGCTGACCTGGGGGGGCAACGGGATCCGCTGGGGCCTCATTTGTTAGATCTGCACAGTGAGGCTGTGGGTTCGAACAGCCTCATCGAACCTGCTCAGCTGCAAGATTCCACAATTCCAGCTTTAACTCCCTTTCAGGGGAAGTAACCGGAAGCCAGGATTATGGACGATCGACTCCACCAAGACCTCTTCAAAGCATCTGCACAGAAGTACAAGGTGGGCGCGAAGGAGAAAGAGGGGGGCGAGCTGTAAGCCCCCCTCTGGAGGCCTGCTTTTAATTCAAGCCACCCTGAGTGATGAGACTTGGTTGACGGGAACGCACAAGGAGGGGCGGGCAGGGTGGGCGGTTGTGTATCTTTTGGGGGGAACCTGAGTCTGGAAGAGGGACAGAAGGAGGGAAAAAGAGACGACCCACCTTCAGACGGAAAACTCGGCTTCAAAAAGTGAGTGAGCCAAATGGAATTATTGGCAAAAGGAGCCTCGCTGCGGGCTCCGGGGCGCAGGCGGGTGGAGGGGGCTTCCCGCTGCTCCCGGGGCGTGGTCCTCGCGTGAATGAAACGTTGCCCCGCCTGCTGGAGCTCCTACCACAGTGGGTTTCATAGCCAGGAGTCAAGGTACAGAATTTACACAATACTGAAAAGGAAACTTCTGGGATTTGTTCAGGTGCACACCAGATGTCATGCTGGCGTTGGCCCTACAAGCGGTGACTCTCAGAAACCACTGCCGACCCTGGAGCCCCCGGTTAACCCTTAGGAGACCACAGCTGCCCAGCCTGAGACGGTCCATGGTCAAGAGGAGCTGGTGGTCCCAAGTCGGGAGCTCAGCACCATTCACTCACGGTTGCTGCAGGCACAAGGAGTAGCGTGCGAGAAGTACACCAGGAGCCTCTAGATGGTAAAGAGTTTACTTAGGGCATCAGGAGCCAATACAAGAGAGACCGCTGGTGACAACCTGCACGTTGAAATGCCTTTAACTAATTGCAGGGTCCTCTATCAGGGGAAAAAATGCCAAATGCGCTGTGAGTTCTCAGCGTTTTCGTGGGTGTGGCTGGGGAGATTAGCTCACAGGAGGTGGGGACCACGCTTACTCCTGTCCTACCCCAAGGCCCTGGCGATGCACACAGTAGGCATCTAATAGATGTTGCTGATGGTGAAGTTCCTTATGGATCTCGGGTCCCCTGCTTGCAGGCCGCATGGGTCTGTCATGTGACATCTCGGGACCTCGGCTTCCTCATCTGTAAAATGAGAGGGCTTCTTGAGATGAAGTCTCCCCTTTCCCCCCCTGAAATGCACATTCAATCCAAATCTGTTCTAAGAAGGCAGCAGCCCCTGAACCAGAGGGGAGGGAGGCTGTAGAGGTGGGTTTGTTATGAAAGGCATGTCCCTGGTTAGTCTAAGAGGTTCTTTCAGCATTTCCTCCATCCTGTTTGGACACGGCCCCTTTTACCACAGAGCGAGGAAGCACAACAAAGTGGGTTTCACTGACCACGAAATAGGACAGGGCACGGTGGCCTCAGCAAAGCCCTCGGACCTTAATGCTTTGGGCGATGTTTGGATTAACTGTTTTTACCTTAAAGAGACTCCTGGGCCAGAAGAAAGTCCGGAACATAGTCAGTTATGGGAACTGACAAGAGACGTGATCACTGGAATTGGAAGACCAAAAAAGATTCAGGAACAGAAGGAAATTCTTTTCTGTGCAGCGCTGGTCAAGGCAAAGCTAAATGAAGCTGGGAAGTTCAGGCACGTTCTGGCACAAGGCCCTTGTGGCAAAACCCAGATGTGTCACCACGAGCAGTGGATATCCATGAACTTGTCTGTTCCTTTCTTTCATGGGAAATGCCTATTCGTGCCTTTCAGCCGTTGGTTCTGGCTAGGACAGTCACTCATGGTTCTCTGATACCCTGAGCAGTGAGTGACCTTTGGGATAAAAAGGAAGAAATGAGGAAAAGAGAGACTTAGAAAATGTTCTCTGAATTGTATCCGATTATCCCAACCCCTCAGCATCAGGACTTTGTGGAAAAATCACTCAACATTCTAAACACATTTGAGCCTAAATTTGGTGGCTTCTCCATGGACCCAGAAGGTGCTGGACATGTAATACTTGTTATAAGGTTTCCAACTGACAGATGTTGGAGGCAAGAGACTATCCACCAAGTTACCTCCAAGAAACCAAGGGCAGGAGGGAACCCGCAGCACTGGCTCTTGGTGTTCCCGGATCTGAATGAATACTTACTTGAGGCTAGTTTTCAGGTCTCTTGTTGCTCAAGCAATTCATTTAAGGTTCAAGAAAAAGGCAAGGAGACTATTACCCTGTGAGTCCAAGGGCATAGGAGGGATTTTGAGGGCTTTCCAGGTCTCACAGAGTAAAGCCCCACCTCTCGGGGCGACCTGAAGCCCCTTAACACATCTCCAGTTGCATCTTCCTTTTTCATTCCTTACTTTTTGTTTCCTGTTCATTCCCTGACCTCTTTTGAGGATTTGCTGTTTAGGATATGGAGGGATGGGAAATTTCTCTTCTGATGGTTGAAGTGTAAAGTGGTAGAAGCACTTCAGAGGGCAGTTTGGCCATTTTTTATCCAAGTTGGGCTTTATTCCAGATGACCTCCATTCCTCTGCCAGGCATAAACCCTGGAGAAACCCCCTCACTGCACAGGAGGATCAGTAGTGATTATTTTTGTGATGATTACTTCACTTTATTAACATCACCAGCTGACCTCAGGTGATGTGGTCAGGCAAAACTCTTAGGGCTTTTTTGGTAGAAAACAACAGCTCCCCATAAAGTTAGAGGCGAACCTTGACTTCTCTCCCACAGCCTGGTTCCTAGGCCACAAGGAAAGCCAGCTGCAGATAAAATTCTGACACTCATGCAGACCTCTTCAGTGAAACAGTCATTACCAGGGAAACGCAGAAGTAGCTCAGCCCCTTGTCCTGCGAGCTCAGTGAAGCCCCACCCCCGTCCACCCAGGTGCCCTAATCCCGGCCTTGCTTGGAAGTCCATGTGATCCCACAAACAGGCTTCTGTTCACATAGTGGCCCCTTCGGGCAGAGGGAACCCTCTGGACTCCTCGCTGGCTATGGAACCAGGGAAAGATCCAGCCTTGGGCAGAGTCCCTCAGGATGCTGGACGCTCTGTCCACGCAGTGTCTCCACGATACATTATCCAGCCCCCGCACCTGACTCCCTCAATTTCTCCAAAGGAGAATGCATTTCAAAGTGTAGCAGCTTTACAAGCCACAAACGTCACTCCAAATACACATGCTCATTAGCCAAGCCTCGGCATATGGGACATGAATAATAGAAGCTCCTACAATCGCCGACTCAGGAGAGGGGTTGCCTCTCTGATGGGGAGCCGGGCCGTGGCTGGACAGCCAGGAGTGATGGAGCTGTACCGGCACGAGATCTCAGAGTGTCTGTGCTAACGTATTGAAGGTACAGCGCAGGTGCCTACTCCTTATGTTTTTAATAATTCATTCACACAATTACTGAGAATTTGGCGAAAATGTTTTTTTAAGGAAAAATGGAAAGGTAAAGCATAATAGTAACAAAATCCAAGAAAATAACCATTAAAACCCACTGACACACACACACGCGCGTGCGCGCGATAACTTGATAGATAGATAATAGATAGACGATAGCTAAACCGACTGCGGTGAATAAATTTAGGTTCCAGGCAGAGCGGTTTGCAGTGGTTATTTCTGAAACGTGCACAGCATAGACTATTAGCGGAAGACCTCATCTTCACAGGACTTCTGTGAACAACAGTGAAATCTGAACCCAGAGCATCTGCAGGTGGTCCATCCATTGCGCTATAGCAAAATCTGAAAAAGCAGAGACAAAGCGGTGATGTGGTGGGTGCTTCCTTTGCACTAAATTCTTCACCTCCACCCTCACCCCCGTTAATCCTCTCCACAAGCCCACATGGTAAGGACTGTCATGTCCATTACTGGAAAAAAAAATAAATGCTGATAAAGAATGACATTTAAAATTGGTTTGGTAAGCTCCGAAGGAGAGAAGATGTGTATGACATTGCCATAGATTCAGCATATAGTCAGTGTGTAATAAGTAGCCATTGAATAAAAGACTGGAAAAGAATGAAAAGTCATCAGTATAAGACGTTAAAATAATCACGAAACTGTTACCAAATATTTACATATTTGTTGTATAGGTCCTGCCTAGATCATCTGCTCCTCCGTGCTTCTGGCTCCAGCTTCTCGCTGCCCCCTCACTGGGAAGACCCACTGGGATGTTGAGGGGGGACGGGGAGCAGGTGGGGCCCCGGCCACGTGGCCTCAGCAGGCCCAGCCCCGGGGAGCCAGCCATGAGCTCCCATCCCACTCTGGGCAATGGTTATTCTTTGGCATTGAGTTTCAGGAGCAAGGGCCTCTCATTTCTCTCTTTAATTGGATGTGCCTTTCCGTCCCTGTTGCTGAGCTAATGGGGGCATCTCTGAGCCTCAGAGGGAAGGTGCCCCCTGTGGGGAAAGACCACAGACCAGGACCTCAGGCACTACGGCCAAGTTCATGCTTCTCGTTTGGTATGGTTCTGGGCTCCTACAGGCAGAACAGAGTGTATTTTCTGTCGGGGATATTGAACATGGGCTGACCACTAAGAACAGAGGCGAAAAAGAAACAGGTCTTTTCTTCTTCCAGACAAATCAGAGCAGATGGAAAATGTAGGCGACCACTTCACACCCCTGCTTAATTTTTTTTCAAATTACGTAACTGAACAAAGCATTCTGTTGAAACCTCCCAAATCATATTGGAAAAGGCTGCAGAGAAATCTGGGCTGGAAAGAGTCTTGAGTTGAGTTAGAGATGGGAAAGTGTGTCCCAGGCCATCACCCCAAGTCCACTTCACATTAGTGGATTTAAAATGCATTCCCCATAGATAACCAATAAGGACCTAGTGCATAGCACAGGGAACTCTACTCAATATTCTTGATAACCTATATGAGAAAAGAATCTGAAAAAGAATGAATACATGTATATGTATAACTGAATCTTGGAATCACTTTGCTGAAACTAACAGAACATTGTAAATCAACTATAATCCAATAAAATTTTTAAAAAATTCAGCCAAGCGATAGGACTCAATTATTTGAAGATCATTTTTTCCTTCATCCTCCATTCACATTAAACACACAATATGCATTGCCAGAAGTCAACCTTAGGAAAAGCCCTGTCCCCAACACCAGGACTCCTGGTCCAGCCAGAGCATCCCTGCCTGGCAAAGGGCAGATCCCAGTGTTCCTGGTGGAATCACTTCGGTGAACGGCTCCAAGGGTGGGGAGCCAGCACCAGGGACAGAAGAGGGACTATGAATGCCCTTGGCCAAGGAAGGAACTCCTAACACAGGTTAAAAACATCAGGAGCACAGAGCAGGAAGCAGAAGGTGTGAGTCATGTGAGAAAAGGAGTTGTGGGAATGAGCTCAGGATGGGGACAAGCTTCTGAGGATGCCGTCCGGGCTGCTGGTGGAACTCAGGCTGGTGAAGGACACACAGGCCTTCAGAGAGGAATGCTCCACGAGACAGGGCATCAGGAGGGGCAAGGCCGTTGGAGCAGAGACCTGAATGCTGTAAGTCAGAGGACATCTGGGGACTGAGCCCTCGGGGGGGGGGGGGGGGGACGGTGGGGGGGCAGCATGTGCAAAGGCTCCGAGGGGCCCTGTGCTTGATGGACCCCAGGGACAGTGGGAAGGATGGGGAGCTGGGAGAGGGGAAGGAGGGAGGCTGAGAGGCCGATGTGGCCCAGAATATGGAGAAACTTGGAGTCCATAGTAAGAACATCACACACCATCCTTTAGAGAGACTGGGAGTCATTGAAAAGTTTGGGCAGCTGTGTCACATGTCCCAACTTGCGTTTTAAAAAGAGCACTTTGGCTGTCGAGTGGCCATCAGAGACGCTTGGGATGGTCCAGGCAGGAGAGGGTGGCAGCAGAGATGGTAAGAAGTGCCTGGATTCAGATAAAACAGGCAGAATTTTCTGCTTAATTTTGAATGTAGGTATGAGTGAGCGTTAAGGATGACTGTAAGGATGATACGGACAGAGCGGGACCCTGTGGGGCTTCTGGGCACAAAAGCCTTTCTGTGTCCCCCCTTTCTTGATTACAGGAAATAGTCTTCATTCAGCCTCCATGACCTTTCCTGAGTTCCAAGGGGCAGATTCAAACAGATGCTAATCAGGGAAGGGAGAGGCATGCAGAGACAAGGGAGGAGCAACCAAGAAACAATAGTGCAGCCTTGGGGCAGGGTCCCGGTTCCCCCTCAAGGGATACACATAACAATATCTTTGAGCTCTTTTGCAGATACTGAAACCCCCACCAGGTGGGAGAAGTTACCTGTATGCTGCCCACAAGCACGTAGACCCAGTCCTGTTTGAACGAGAAGGTTGATGATGCTGACTCCCACTTACCTCATCACCAACCAATCAGAAGAATGTCTATAAACTGATCACACCCTCTTTGAACCATTGCTGTAAAACTCCTCACTACCCCCTCCAGGTCGGGACGCACAGTTTTGAGGGCACTAGCCCCCTGTGGCCCCCTCTGCCTGGCAAAGCAATAAAGCTTTTCTTTTCTATTTCACCCAAAACTCTGTCTCTGAGATTTAATTCAGCATTGGGGTACAGAGGCTGGATTCGGTTTCAAGGAGTCTTTTACTGAGATGAGCAAACTGGAGAGTCTGGTGGTTTCAGATTTGGCAACAACACCTTTACGCTAACAGTTACACAATGGAGTGGGACACTTCTTCCCAAGGCTTTTTTCATGTTTTTCCAGAGCTGGACGTGGTGAAGGCGGCAGATGACTGCTTCCTTCACTCTGGGACTCTGTAACTAGAGCCCAAGTTCCAAAACGTTATTGCATAATTGACTCATCCAGACAAATGGTTAAAAACATAGATTCCAGAGAGTAGCAGAAATCCTGATTCAAAAGGCTGGGAGAGGAGTCCAAAAATGGAGTGGGTATTTTTAGCAACCACTCAGGAGATGCAGGGAGTCTGTCTTGGAGGAGATGCACTTGATGGTTTTGGGGTCATCAAGAACATTCTGGGGAGAATACATTTCTTGTAGGTTGACGTCAGTCAGCCCATCAGTCCTGGACCACCTGTGATAAAGATCCCATGTTCTCTGCTCAGATGATTCAAACCCACCCAGCAAAGGCAATGGGATCCTACATGAGAAGAAGGATGAGGAGGACATATCCTTCCAAGCCTCATCAGCGTCTGAAGGGTTGGCTGAAGCAACCTTGAGATGTCTCCTGTTATCACCTGAGAGAGGATGGACTCAGTCGTTGAGTCCAAAGAGATGGGCTGAGAAGCGGGCAACCTCGCAGGGCTCATTGGTGAAAAACACTGGGTATATCCTGCAGGGTCTCTTAGGTGACCTACCGCTCAGCATTTATTTGAGGGGAATAATGAAGAAAACTCTAATAGGCCCTTCTTACGGTCCTCCTATCAACTGAGATAAAGCACAGTAATGATCAAATCCGGTCCAATCTGTGTGACCAGTGACTTCACAGGAGGGTCATAAGCACAGCTGATTATTCAACTCTAACCAGGTGATGGCGTCTGCATCATTTTCAGAGCTCTCCAATCAGAGACATTCTTCCTCTGGTTTGATCCTATGTTCTAGAAAATCCCATGCATTTGATGTGATTCTGTAGCAATGCACAAGCCAAACTGGTTTAAAAAATACAGATTCCTGGGCTCTAAGCCAGATGCCCTGAATGGGAAACTCCAGAGGCTCCATTTTTTTTTTTTTTCATATTTTTAAATGAGCTTTCCCACGTGACTGTGATAGGCAGACAGGCTTAGGCACCAAGGATAAAGACGGTTCCTCCAGGAAGACGTTCCCCAGATGTCCTGCTTGAGGTGGGACTTAGAAAACACAGCAGCTGGCTTTGGAAACCCAAAAGCAACTGTCTCATCTTTTACACGCAGGTCATCCGTGTTGGGGTATGTCTCGAAGTCACCCAGCAATCCCTCCTCTAGTTGGCTGTCCCTTCCACATCCAGTTAAGACAGAGACCATCCTGGAATGACGGGAGGCTTATTTTGTAAGTTAATCATCAGAATGAGGTGGACAAGCATTTGTGTCAATGTGGGAGTCTTTCATGGCTGCAGCGAACAAGACATAGAGTCTCTCCAGGTTCGGTGACGGTGGAATCAGCCTCAGCACAATTTCCCAGGCTTGTGGACTGGTGTGACTCATAAATTGTAACCATAACAGGCCAACACGGACTTACCTGCAGCCATACAGAGGGGCTAATTTCTTAGGAGGGATGGGGTTCAAATTGTGATAAATGAAGGCAAAAATATCTTTGGGACATCATAAACTGTGGATATTAGCAGTAGTTTTTCAGCCAATCCGTGCAAACTTTTTTTTTTTGTACATGGTTCCAAAAAGCCACTGTGACTCAGAGACATCTGACATTTAATAGACACACACAGTCACAGAATGTGAAATCGCCGTAATAAAGAAACGGTGGTTTGCGCTCTTGGTAAGGTACTGACTCAGGCTAAGAGGTACCTGCTAGAATTTCTGGAATATGAACATCTCCCTGTTGACCTCCAAAGCCTCAGAATGTCTTTTCTGTGGAGGTTGTAAAGATGATTAGAAATGAGTGCTGCTTTTGGAAGTGAAACATGGCTTGAGGCTCTCAATTTGTGTTCCAGAGGTGACGAGGCATGAATTGCGTAGACTCTATCCTGGGCAGCAGACTATACCAAGCTCAGAACCTATGGAGGGGCAGTGGACATTCCACATTCACATTTTCCCCCCACTCCACCCACCTCCCCGCCCCACTCGCTCCGTATCTGATGCCGGACTCCTTGGAGTCTCTCTCCAGTTCTTATTCCACTGACCCATTAGAGACATGGTGCAATAGCTGACATTTCAGAGATTTTTAAATTGTTGTATTTCATACCTGAACAAATCACCTTCTTGATCTCTAAATGTTGGAGACCCTTGCCATTCAGTCCTGGGCCGCCTTCTCTCTTTCTGTTTCTCTTTCTAGGTGACTCATCGGTGCTCGGGGCTTTAATTACCAGCTATGTGAATCTTTCCAGAATTCTATTCTAACTGCCAACCTGATATTTCCGCTTTCCCAGGCTGCTTAAATTTAACATGTCCCTTTACAAGGGCAGCCGCAGATCTTTCTGCAGAGAAGGTGTGGATTATAGCCACAGAAGACGTTCCAGCGGCATCCCTCTGTGCTCTTGGTCCTAATGAAGAATAACAAAATCTCAGGAGAAAAATTGTGCATGAAAATGCTCCTGGTGTTGGGAGCTCTGATGACGAATATGTCAGCCCAGAGTTAACTTCCATCCTTGCTTCAAGCTGGGTTTGGGTGCCCGTGGAAACACCAGGGTGTCCCGAGGCACCCCTTGTCCAACATCTCCACCCTTCTTTCTATCTCTTCGCATAATGCACAGAAATGGCAATAAAAGTGAGAGCATAGATGCATAAAGAGGAAAAAATTCTGGCCAGCCTTCCAGGTACCTTGTGTGGAAACAGCTGAGTAAGCGGTGATTTTGAGGCATTTGCACATCTCACTTGGATAGCAGTGAGAGTTTTGAAAGAATTCATCTTTTGCACTCAAAGGGAAGCCAGATACAACATTTGGTAAAGAGCAGAGTCTAGGGCACTGGTACAGATGCAGTCTGTCTCGCCCAAATGTCCACGTAGGACCACGTGTCTGCTCTACTGTTTCTTCACCAACATCTCAAGGAATCTCCGACAATTTTTCAACTTGTCTAATATTAATGAGAAAGCATCCCTTTTTTCTTTCCAGATAGTTGGCATCATGGAAACATAAATTTCAGATTCAAATGTCCTGATCTCATTCTTTGGATGGAGTTATGATCAAAATTAACACATTCATAAATCTTGACAAGCTTGATTTTTCCAGAATGTATCTCTGAGCTTGGACTCCTCACCCAGAGTTCAGTTCTAAGGGGTCCTGTGTTTTTAGTTAGGAAATTACCTAGAAATACAAGGGTGCAGTTTTCCTTCAGTGCTGCCTTGGGAAAGATGCTGGTGGTTCTGGGGAAGCATGAGTGAGGGCTGGCAGGCAGAGGAGGCAGGGCCAGGATGGTACTGGGGAGAGTTTTATTTGGAAATGAATTGCAGCCAAGCGACAGGACTCTGAAGATCATTTTTTCCTTCATCCTCCATGCACATTAAACAAACAACATTTTTCTGTCCCTCCGTCTCTTTTACGCTTTTTGTATGCAGCAAAGCTGTGCCTGGTGTCTCCGATCTTAAATATTCCACCTAAAATAGGAATATGCTCATTTTTTTTCCCCTTCAGTGAGTGAGAAGTTTCCATTAGACCTAGAAAACAAGACATAACTTTGGAACACAAAGGCAGGTAAAGATGTGTTATTCATTCTTCTCTTTTTCTCGAAAGGGACATTCCTTCCCATCCCGATCTCACCTGGTCTACCTCCTATCCACCACGTAATACCTTTCCCGGGAGCCAGGCTTTTCTTTATGACCCCAGGACACTCCAGTGACTGTGGACACGTGTCATGTGTTTTACAGAGCGCCAAGCACGGCCCCGTCCTCACATTCAATGCTCACTGAAACCTACGAGGGAGATACCACATTATCTTCACTATTCAGACATGTGGACCAAAGCTCAGAGGCTCCAGAAGCTGCCCCTTGTGTCAAGGCCATACAGTTAGTAAGTGACAAAACCAGGTCCTAAGCCCCTGACCAGGGGGGTCTGCTCTGCAGGTCTCTCCGGTGCCTCTGTCCTCCGCAGTAACCTCGCTCATTATTCCTTTCACGCTTATTCTTTTATCTCCAGCTAGACCATGAAGCCCTTGATGACAGCTCGTGTCTTGGGCTTTCTTTACATCCGGATGTTGCGCCACTAAAGGAGATGTGCAGGAATGTACCAGAAATGCCTGCGGACTGAAATGAAAGGTCATATGGGGATAGAGAAAACCAGAGACTAAAAAAATAGGAAAATAAACTTTAAGATAAAGGGAATCATTCTATGTCTTGTTAGTACTAGTTTATATTAATGGTCATGAAAATCATGTAGCTTCCAAGCAAGTTATCAAAATAAGGAAAGAAAACAACTCAGTAACACACATTAACTTTGATGAATGTATTGGATAGCGTTTTTTTTTTATGACCACACTGCAGTAGGACACGAGGGGTTGGGAGGGCTGTGCAGTCCCTCCAACTTAGGTCGAGTCAAAACCCAGCCTCGCCTCCAGGCTGAGTCTCTGCCCTGGATGCCGCCCAGAAAGGACTGTGGATGTCCCAGCACCTGAGGATGGGGGATGCTCTTTTGCCAGAACCCACCTGTACCAGCGAGGCCCTTTGCTCTCCCACAGGTTCTGCCAGTCTGGACCATCCCAGGGCCTGGTCCTCTCCCAGGATGGGCAGTGTGGGCTTAAAGATGGGGATAGAACCTCGGCCACAATTTGTTTATGCAGAATAGGCCATCTGTCCATCCAGGGAAATTCTGGAAGGGTCTGAAAGAGCCTCTCGGACCCAATAATTACCCCCTACTCATGCAGGCAGACTGGCCTTAGATGAGTTCCCTGGGTCAGCTAAGTGTCACAAAGAAAGGAGAGACGGCACAGAGGGCAGAGGGGAAGCGGGCTTTGTCTGGGCCTGGGGCAAGTGGGCAGAGGGCCGAGAAGGGGAGCGTGTGGACTTGGGGCAGGTGGAGAGAGAAAAGGCGAGCGCCCCGAAGGAGAGAGGAGGCCAGGCCAAGCCAAAAGGCCCATTCGGACCCCAGCCGGGGCCCAGGCGAGCAGGAGCCGTGGGCAGGGGAGCTAGAATCCGGGTTGTAGGAAAGCTGCCTTGACAGGTAGGGAATGTCAGCTTTCCATAGAGTAACGCTCTGGTCGCCACTTGTCCAAATAGTCATAAATCACCGGTAAATTCCTGGTGCTGTTGGGAAGGTTTGAACTTCAAAGCCTACAATTCACAAACAGGAACCTTTCATTAACTTTGGAAAAAGAATCTCACTTTATTTCAATTTGTGTATTTTGGTTATTTAGTGGAAGCAGGTATTTGCTGACCAATATGACACATGGTTTTGAATCAAACGCCTTTTATTATGTAAACATCAGACATCGAAATGATTTGTTTAAATGCTTGACCAGCGTTCATCTGTACCAAATGTTTGAACTTGCTTTCTTAAAAATGAGGCAAGTTTGCTCGTTAGTTTTTTTTTAAAAAAGCTGCTTTTATTAACTAGATACAGTGAGACTAAAAAAATTAAAACCTCAAAGCTGTAACATTTTGATTTTCCTGGAGTTCAAAGTACTACCTTTCTCCATTAAATAATTTCAGGCATCCTTCTTGAGAGAAGGGAATACAAGCAAGAGAGAATCTGGAGTTAAGTGCCAGCTAGCGTGTTGTTCTGCTGGGGAAATAGCCCTCCTTCTTCAACCTCAGCTGTGCTTGGATGTTCAAGTCGAATCATTTCTTTCATCAGACACACGCAAATGGAATAATATTCTCTCCACTGAACATCGCTGCTGCCTGGACCTCTTAAAGTTCAGGTCAAACACCTCTTTTTGTTTTTATTGAGAGTCACTGCATCACACAAAGAAAATATTAGACATTGATCTTGAGCGAGAGCATTAAAAAGCAAATGGAGATCGAGCCTACTTTCAGCTGGGACAACCATTTCCATCACGCTTGACCTGAGTGTCAGATGTCTGACTCTTCCAGGAATCAAGGTGAAGAATGATAAACACGCAAGTTTGGGGGAAAAAAAAAAGGCAATCCAGCTTGCATTTTCTGTAAGCCGGCGGCAGGACATTTAACTGCCAGCCACTGACAGGGTTTGGGAAATTCATCAGGGGGAAAGTAGCCAAAACACTGTTCAAGCAGGGTGGTCACCAGCAGTAGGAAAGGAGGAAGAGAGAATGAGAGAAAGTCTTCCCACAAAGGCCATCTGCCTTTCCACGTGGCTAAGACAGCGGAACTGTCACCATCCTGCCGGAAGCTCAGATGAAGATGGGGCAAGGAGGAAGCATTTCATATAAACCAAATAAAACACAGATGACGCAGTCATCATGCAGGCTGAGCGGGCTGGCGTGCACCACGCCTCCTGATTCCAAGAACAAAATGGTCACATTGCATCATATACGATACCTCCAAAAACTCATGGTCACGTGGATTTAAATATCAACCTGGGGTAAAAGTCCCTTCCACCACTGAAGTTTGTTTTACTGTTTAGCCCGGCTGGCTGTGCATTGACAGGGAGACAGAGACACCGATAAACAGTCCAAATGTCAACCAGCTCCACAATCAAAACAGCTCCGCCTACTGTTCTTTATTTTTTTTAACATCTTTATTGGAGTATAATTGCTTTACAATGGTGTGTTAGTTTCTGATGTATAACAAAGTGAATCAGCTATACATATACATATATCCCCGTATCTCCTCCCTCTTGCGTCTCCCTCCCACCCTCCCTATCCCACTCCCTAGGTGGTCACAAAGCACCGAGCTGATTTCCCTGTGCTATGCGGCTGCTTCCCACTAGCTAGCTATTTCACATTTGACTACCATTCTTTAGAAGCACTCACATACACAGCAATTTGAGAATTTTGTAAGAAATAAAAAATACTTCTTTACATAAGAGTTCCCTATTAAGTTAACCATGATGATAGCATTTATATACATCAGGACTTTGATTTTTTTTTAAACTAAATTGCTTCCAAATACTTGGCTCTTTGTTTCATTAGTCAGTTATTTTATTAGTGGAATGTCGTTTACCTTCCTGGGGAGACAGCCTGATGGCCCTTGCAAGGCTGCCAGCTTCAGCGTTGCCCCGGTTTCTGGCTTGCACGAGGGGCAGCCGTATTGTGTTGCAGAAGCCCACTCTATGTTGGAGTGAAAGCAGCAGAAATAAAGTTTGAAGGTCACATTCCTGAAGTGAACATTTACGTTTGTACTAAAATAAAAAAAAAAAGGCTGGTTTTTTGTTTTCGATTTTTGGGGGTTTTTAGATGACTGCCTCCAAGGCCTTTTTTTTTTTTTTTTTTTTTTATGAAGTCCTTTGCTACCTTTGCCTCTAGGACCAAAATCCAGGATTCTCTGATGAGCTCCTTGCTTGTAATGTTTCTGTTCACTCTTTAATGAGTCTGTGATTCCATGACCCAGGCCCCCACTTCTCACCGGGCCGTGTTCATCTATAAGAGAGCAGCTCAGTCCCCTACTTCTTCACGCAGAGCAGGGCTAACAGCATCTTCATACCAAGGGCCGCTTGGCGTCCTATCTCTGTGAAGTTGTCCGTGGTCGGGTCCTGGGCAGGTGCAGAACAGGTTCCCTGGAGATGTTTTTCCCGTTTCCTGTGTCTGGAAAAGCACAATATTCAAACTTGAAAAGTGGCAATGGTCTGTATTTTTGGATGCTCTGTGTAACCTTGGAAAGGTTACCTAGACTAACTTATACAATTGCTTTAAGGATTGAATGGGATAATCTACATTAACATTTAGCCCAATGTGACAGTGAAAATATTGAAGAAATGATAGCTAATGTTAAGTAGTGTTACCTAATTATTTTGGTTGACATAAGCAGAGGTCTCACTTCTGTATTTGGATGTGCATATTTCCAAATGGACTGAAAAACCATACCTCAATGCAAAGTTCTTTTGGGGGCTACCAGTTTTGGATTCTTGAAAAAAAAAAAACATCAAGCCAAAATACTTTGCTTCTATGTCTTCTGGCAACTTCTATGCAACAAAAATATGAGTAAAAACCAACTGACTAAAGTCTTCCTCAACACGTTCTCTCCAAAATGATAAAATTACTCATTAAACACTTTGATAACCTTGAAACGGAATGAGACTGATATTCTTGTCCAGCAAAGTGACAGAAACGGGGCAATGTGTCACAGAGCAAAGTGCCCTGCTTAAGAAACAGAAGAACTGAGTGCAAACCTTTTCTTTGCCCTCGACTAACTGTGTGATCTGAGGCAAATTAATCCTCCAAATCACTTTTCCTTTATCTGCAAAATAAGGGAAAAGGTACCTATATCCTGGAACTGCTGTGAGGGCTGAGAAAAGGGTTGCACGATTACCCTTCCCATGAGATGGAGAAAAAGAATTGTTGAAACTGAAGGCAACTTCTGATAGTTTATCCCAAAAATATTTGTGTGATGGTCTCATCTTTCGAGTGACACACACCCACAGGGAGATGACACAGAATGGATGTCAGTGTGGCTGGACTGGGGCTGAAACGCTTCAGGGTAAAACCTCCCCTGATTTTATTACTTTCACAACCTCTAACCCTCAAATCCCAGGCCAACTGTGAATAATTACTAAACCTTACACCCTCTTTTTATCTCTCTGGATTCCAAAAAATACAAAAAAATATTAATATCGTGATTTGTAGTCAAGGCTCTTTGGGTTACGAACAACAGAAGATCCAGTGGGGAGCTGTAGGAGTAAAAGGAGGACGGACTGATTGTCAGGAGACAGGGGCTCCTGGAATCTGTGGACACAGGTGCTCTGGGTCTCTGGACTGTAATAAACCGCAGTCTGGAGCTTCCACGGGAGCCCAAGACATTCTCTGTGTGTCTCTCAGCCACGCTTTCCTCTGCGGGGCTGCTCGCTCTTCTTTCTGTTGCAGATCAGCCTTTGATTTCCCATTTCCCAATGAGCAAAGCAGTTCCTGGCAACTTCTGGACTACACACACCTGCAGTCAAGACGCAGCCAGTTCAAGATTGTGCTCTCCTCCTCCGGATTTTTGCTGGTTTCCAACGGAAGATGCTAATTGGCCCAGCTTGGGTCACGTGCTTCTGCCTGGTCCAATCAGTCTGGCTAGAAAGGGGAAGGGTCTCATTTGATAAACAGGCTGCTCTCCCTGTAACCGCGTGGTTGAAGATCTGGGATTTGGAGTTTGACTCTCTTTACGGTCCCCACTTGGAGTAGAGGCACACTATGGCTGTGAAAGTCCCAGAACAAAAAAACAAACAAAACCCACCTGTGATTCTTGCATTTTGTTGTTACAGAGTGGAGCCCCACATTCAGCACGGAGATGGAAGAGTTTAGGTTTTGCCTCTCACCACCACATGTATTGGAGTTAATTATTTTTCATACCAATGTTTATTCACTGCCCCAAAGCAATGTACTGGGGTCACTACTTCAAATGACATGAGAAAGCACAATTTGATTTTTCTAAGACAGAAAGTTTTTTGTTAACTCGCAAATTTAAAAGGATTGTACATATATACAGAAAACTCAGTTTTGCCATGTAGGTATGTTATTGTTGTGAAAAAGAGTAAAAGTTCTTTTCATCATTGAGAAAAAAAGACAATTTTGTTCATACATATACAGTAGAATGAATGCTAAAAGTCAGTAGAAAATTATAATTTTGGGTAAGGAGAAATAGGAATTACAAATTTTGGATGACAAGAAATGGAAATCATAAAGTATGAAATCATATGGTAAAAAATTACATGGGTATCAGTGAACCTGGTACATATTAAGCAGATAATTAAGCTCCATATCATACTTGTAGTATTCGAAAAGCAAGCAAACCCCAACATACAGTAAAATTGAGTAATTATTTCTGAACACAATATATATTTCCAGGCATGTATTAAGGCTGTCTATCAAGCAATTATGTCACTTTGCTCAGTTTGTAGTAACTGAATTAAGTCAACTATATAGTATTTTGATTAAATCCTGATGAATATTTTCTAGTTGTTCAAATCAAAGGAAAAGTGAATCCTCTGACCCAGGTGTGAACGTGTACAGATATTTATTTCTTTTTTTTAAAGACCAGATCCTATACACCATTTTTTTAATAGAACATTCATTTTTTAAAAATATTTATTTGTTTATTTATTTGGCAGTGCCAGGTCTTAGTTGTGGCACACGAGATCTTTGTTGCTGTGTGTGGGATCTTTGTTGCAGCATATAGGATCTAGTTCCCTGACCAGGGATGGAACCTGGGCCCTCTGCATTGGGAATGCAGAGCCTTAACCACTGGACCACCAGGGAAGTCCCTAGATATTTATTTCTGGCTTTATATCCCACATAGAAGATGAGATGGCAGTCCATAAACCTGGGACCTCATTCTCAGAGCTGCTTCAAGAAAAACACAATTAACTTTACCCCTGTCCCCCATTGCTATGGAAATTCTGTACAAGATTGCTATCAGAAATAGAACAGAAAATTACTTTTGAGGCTGAGTTTTGCTGTTAACTGTTACTGATTCTTTTTTTTTTTTTTCAACGATGTAATTGGCCAAGGGTTTGGACTTATTTTCTGACAGAACGTTATCCATTTAAATGTTCACCTTCATTCTCCAGTTAAAAAAATCTTACAGGCTTTGATGTCTTCAACTCCAAATGTTGCTTAACTTGAAGAACTTCAGGCATCATGAAAGGAGCCCTTGGGTCAACCCGTTGTCAGGGAAACTGGAGGTGAGTACAGGCAGGTCGGTGCTTGAACCAATGGCCAAAGAATGACAGTTTGATTATATGGGGGACAATATTATTTCCCATTCAGTCCAACCAAGTGAGGAATGAAACACTGAGCCAGTATCTAGAATGTACAGGGACCAGGGCTACCCGGAAACGGTGCAATGTTCCCCTTCCTCAGGAGCTGGAGGATTGTGTGGAGACCCCATAGCTGATCCTTTTTGCTCCATAGCTACCAGGATCATCAGTCCTTAGCATCTCTATCCATTCTACTCTGGATTATCCCTGTGGGTGTTCTCAACCCTACCAGGGAAGACCAGAGTGGGTTGAACTTCCAAATCCCTGCAGTTTCAATGAGGGAAAATGCAGCTGTGTCCTCTCGGTCAGAATATCTTAACTATCAAGTTATCAATATTAACGATGATAATAATTACACGTGATGTACTGTGCAATCCAGTCCACACATCTTACCGATTACTTTTACAACAGCCTACAAAGTAGGTGCCATTATTTCCATATTGCAGAATATGAAACTGAAGCCCATGGAAGTTAAGAAATTTGCCGATATTTCTAGCTAGTAAATAGTAGGATTGAACCCCAATCCATCAAAATTCGAAGTTTGTGTTTTTCTCACTATGCCATATAATATATAGATATATATATTTTTTTAATGAAATAAATCATGTGTTACAGAGACCCAAGTCTGGGTTTCAATTCAGAAAATACTTATTGACAATATTTATTGACAATAAAAAGCACATGGCTCATTATCACAGGTCATAAAATGAAGGAATAAAAATCCCCCCCCCCTTCCAATATGTCCTGCCCACTATAATGTCGTGATTTTGAGTGGCAGGCATGTATGTGCATGTATTTACTTCTTATTTTTCCCAAGTTGAGAAAAAACTTGAAATACACAGACAAGTCTGAAATTGTCTTAATCAACGATGATTTGGAAGGTGCCAAATTGTGGTGTAACTGTGACACTATTTTGTCAAAGTGATCCAAATCAGACTATCACTAACTGCACAGGCCTTTAGCCATGATAAAGAGTATTCTCATCCCAGGTAATAAACAGAATAAATAGAATAAACAGTAATAAACACTATGAAATTAAATTTTATTAAGAGGCTAATAATTCATGATTTATTACATGTTGACAGTAATTCATTGAAGGGTTCATGCATTCATTGATTCCATATTGTAAGAGCTCACCCTGGTGTAGACACCGGAGATGTAACCCTGAAAAGAGAGCCCCGGTGTCTGTTTTCTCAGAGCTTTGAGCCTAGAAGGGGACACAGTCAAGCAAACTGGAAACTACAGTGGAGTGGGAGAGAGGCTTGGATGGGGAAATACAAGATGTTACTGGAGCCCAGAGAAGAAGCCACTTACCTAGATTTGGAAGGACGGGTAGGATTCCTAGAGGAGGGATGCCCAAGCTAAGACCTGAAGGATGAGTTAGCTGAGCAAAGTATTCATAGGGACAGGTGAACAGTGTTCTAAGGCGAAGGAAACACATCTCCGCAGGCCTGCTGAACTGGAGAAAGTTTAGTATGACCAAAGATCACCAGGAGTGTGATGGCAAGAAGTGAGACCAGAAATGGTACCTGGGGGCAGATCATCAAAATGCCTGTAAACTTTGCTGAGAGTATGAAACTTATTCTAAAGGAAATGGGGAGCCATAGAAAATTACATGCAAGTGAGACAATCAGAGTTGCTTTGAGCTGCGATCCAGAGAGTAACTGGAGACGGAGGCAGAGGGACCAGTTGAGAGCCTGCTGGATTAAGCTATGGGTGAGTGACCGTGGCCTGAACCAGGCTGTTGGCAATGGATGTGGAGAGAACTTGACAGATAATCTGCTCTACAAGCATAGAATCTTCCAGACTCGGGGGTTGATGAAAATGGCTGAAAGGCATGGAGGAGGGATGAGGAGAGCCAAGGGTGGCCTCAGATTTCTGTGCCACCCCACCACATACATGCGACCCTTACCACTTGCTGCATGCCAGGTGATTCCAACCAGGAGCGTTTTCTTGTCTTTGCTGGAGTGGGCTTCCATGTGGCGGGTCAGCAATCTGGGGGCGTGAACACCTCCTTGGAGGAGCTCTCCAGAGATGACGGGTAGGAGTTGATGGAAAGTCCCTTACCCCTCAGTGTTGGGGTGGGACAACCCTGAGGCTTGTTCTATGTGGAAGTCCCAGCAGGGCGGAGCCCCAGACACCCACAGAGGGGACTGGTCCCCCTCCAGCCCTGCTCCCCCTCCTCCACTCCTTCTCCCCCTCTTCCACTCCTCCCCCTCCTCCCAAACGCACTGACCCCCAGGGTGCTCCATTAACATCCTACACACTAGACCCCATCTCTGCTCTGCTTCTGGAACCCTTTCTTGGCCAGTGGTCTTCAGAATCCTTATCTGTCAAATAAAAAACTAACAGCACCCTCCTTTCATGCTGGAAGGATGTCTGAATTGTGGAAAGGCCTCGAACCTTAAGGTGGGCTCCTCCCTTTCACCCAGGCCTTCCTCACAACTTCAGGTGACCCCGACCCTCTCAGCTTCAGGACCAACAGAGACACAGGACTTTGTCCGGGAGCAGACACAGGGGCCTTGCCCACTTCCCCATGGCTTATCTTATTCACCACTTTTGAAATGATTTTTTGTAGACACTTGTAGGCTTGTTCTAAGAACCTTAGGAAAGTTACTCATCATCTTTGAACCCAAACACCTTCATCCCTTGACTGAGGACCAGGAAGCCCCTTTAATCTTTGCTTATTCAGTAATCAGAATCATTAGTCAATTGTAAAGCATACAAGTAAACAAAGAAAACCTCACTGGATGTCCATTACAGCATTACTTTCAGTAATAAAACCATAAAGATAACTTAAATGATAGGCAAATTGTGGTAGATTCATGGTGGAATATTGTATGCACCTTCAAGTCATATTTCATAAGAATATATAGTAAGTACTTCTACCATTTTTAACCCAAATGAACCAATTTTACAAAACACTACAGATGATTTGACTCCCAACTCTGTAGGTATAGATATGGATAAAGAAACAGAGATATGGAAATGAATATAAATAATTTTTTAAAAGAGCTCTAAGAATACACATCAAAATATTAGATGTTATCCTTGCTGTGTAGTAGAACTCAGTGGTTCAATTATTCCTTCATATTTTTATGTATTCCCTAAATTTTCTGCAGTGAACATATATGCCAACACACATACAGGTCATTTTAAAATATTAGAAAAAATGGCAGTCATAGACCGTGAAGGGTTTGTCTTGTTCATTTTCAAACATCAGCTTTAATTATTTGGCTACCTCACAGCCAGGCCCTCCTTCTCCAAGGGGAGGAAAAGATGCCGAGGGGTTAAGTGAGCTTATTGAAGTCGGAGAAAGAGATAGTGTCAGCCTCAGCGCCTCTCCCTGCCACAGAAAACGGAGCTTATTAAATGTCATCTTCTGGAGGCCAAATGGGACACATACAGCTGAAGAAGTGAAATCCCTCCGGTTCTCCGTCTGCTGATTAAAAAATGTAGAAACTCAGAACACTAATTCAGGTGGTCTCACCCTGAAGTTTTGGAGCAGAAAACGTAAATGAATTCTCACATCACTAAAATGTCATCACATTTTATGAAAATGTACCGTCGTTGGCCTGCTTTTCCCACCTACACAGTTTTTCTTGGCTGCATTTCAGGACGGCCTTGTCTTGTTTCTCCATCTTTCCTTGATTCCTCTGTGCTCCCCCTCTTTCCACGGAGGACCACGCAGTTCCAAGCTTTGCCCACCTCCGCTGGCCCCAGATCTCTGGACAAGTGTGCGGGTCCAAGCCCCACAAATGGCCTACATAATCCTTGATGCAAAATAAACACAACCCAAGGACGAATATTTGGTTGTTTTCTGGACTCACTGTTTTCCTACAAAAATAGTCAGTGGAGTACTTTGCAGCTAGGCTGGAGCTCTGTACCGACTTTGCAGCCATTTGGCACCCGTAAGCTCCTTGTTGCCAGCTTCCTTCCTAGTGGATGGCCTCTACCTGATCAGAATGAGGGTTTCTTGGGCTTTTGAACCTGGAAAAGGGCAGCCAGGATGCCTGACTTCAGATGTCAGTTTGGAGTTTACTAGGAGCTAAAGCTCTCCTCCACGCCTCCCCTCTAGAATGAAAATTAGGCAGGAGTGAGTGCTCACAGGCACTTCTGGACTGCAGCTGGGAATACCTAGAAAACAGTGGGAGCATTAAAGCCATAGGATGAACATGACCCCTGATATATACCTAGAGCGTGAGCTCACGTGAACTGTCGCTGCTGTGTACCTCTATGCTACGGACAACATTATGGATCTATTAAAATGGTCAGCATTGGCTCCAGCCAAAAATCAGCGGTGCAATTTGAAGCATGACTCCTTGGTTCTGTGCCATGCCCCTCTGTTAAGCCCCCTCTAATCATGAGAAAATTTAGCACGTTTTCAGAGACCCCGGGGTTTCACAACTACAGTTGGATCAACCACAAATAACACAGCTAGTTCCCAGGTTTCCAAGGTCTTTTGGTGTATTACCTGGAGCTGCCATTAGAGGTCAGCAGTAGCCAACTCCCTGAGAGATGGCTCCCATTTGGCCAACTTCCGAAGTCTAGAACATTCTTCAGGAAAGCGTTTCTGTGGCTTTAGGGTCTTCACCAATAGCACTAGTAAGGCTATGGGTAACTTGAGCTTTCCTGGTATATTCATACCAGGTTTGCTTCTAAAACAATATATTCAGTAATTCAACAATCTATTAAGTTGCTAGGTTTTCATTAAGACACACATAGGTGCGGATAAGGGGGGGTTATTGAATAAGGGACCTGTGCTACAGGGGGTGGGGTATCTGACAGAGTGGGAGCAGAGCCTGGCCATAAAACCCATAACACAATACTGACTTGAAACAAGGATGTGGGTGGTAGCTTCAATACATCTGGGACCACAAGTAATGCAGACCACCCCACAGCCAGGGAAGGTTCTACAAAGAGGCGGCCATAAATAAATGTATGGACACGAGAAGATACCCATGCCATATTGTTGAGTGGGTGAACCAGTTTAATGAAAAGCCTGGGATGCATGATCTTACTGTGTACATACACACACATGTAGCTTTTAAATATGAATCTTCAGAGTCTAGAACCTAATAGGAATTATGTCAGGGTAGTGAGGTAGTGATGGGTTTCTAAAGTAGCTCTAGAAATTTCCCTTTTAGACAACAGAGAAAACGTCACCTTTCTGGTGACTTCCCCGTGGCCTCCAGGAGGTCCTGGCTTCTCTATTTCCCTGGTCTCCAATTTTCTCTCTCCAGCTGGAGTGCAAGGAACCTGAGGCTGGGACTGAGTCTGGTTGGGGACCGTGGTCCCAGCACCCAGTGCAGTTGGCCATGCAGGCAGGAGTTCTCACGGTGTCGCTGAGAGGAGGAACGGAAGGCGGGGCGTGTGACATCCACCTGCCTGAGCCCCGACTGGAGTGTGAGCTGCCCTGGGGGCTCCCAGTGCGGGTGGCTCTCCTTCTCCACGTGGCCCCTTCCCACGCCTCCTGGTGGAGATACATCCGCGGGCAGCCACCCAGAGGGCCTGAGAGGGTGGTCAGCTGGGACCATCTCTGGGCAGGGCAGGTGCAGGAGCTGCAGGGGTCAACCCCACTTCCAGGAATTTGTCCAAAGAACACAATGTGTGAAGTCACATTGTGACTAGAAAACAGTGGGCTCATTAAAGCCATAGGATGAACATGACCCCTGATAGCTATCTATCTATCTATCTATCTATCTATCTATCTATATATATACACATGCGCGTTGATACACATGGCATCATGGAGAAAAATCAGAGCTCGCCTAAGTGTCCACGAGCAGGGCACTGACTAAGTAGCCCAGACTCTGGTGTAGTATGCATGTTGGAGCACCCCAGGCATGACAAAGGTGATGGCTGGCTGTCTACATGAAGTGCAGACAACAATTGCTCCAGAAGTTTGTTAAAGAAAGATTCTTGACTTCCATACTCTGCGAGATTTTGATTTAGTAGAACAAAAAGCCCAGGAATCTGCACCTCTGGTAATTCATTGCACACCTGGTGGGGGCCCATCTTTGAGAAACACTAAAGCAGCTGTGTATTAGTTGGCACAGAAAGGCAGGCGTGCGAAAGCAAAGATCCACAGAATGAAAACACATGGAAAATCGTCTGAAGGATTACAGATCCAAAAGCTTATTGTGCTGGGGTATTAGTGGAGAATTTTTACAGTGAATCCAGTTGCAATTTTTTGTTTGTTTGTTTGTTTACCTGTATTTTCCAAATTTCTAACAAGAGGTTTGGGTGACTTATGTAAAAAGGAAATGATAAAATCTAAAACCAAAATCACCGTCTTGCTTCGCTGGTGGGCATTTGTAGCATGGCTGCGGAGAGCTGATCGGTGACGGGGGGGCGGCGGGGGGAGGCAGCAGGGGGTTTGGGATCCTCTACCTCCTCTTTCTAAGAACTTCAGTCCCCAAGCTGGACATGGGGCTGTGTCATCCTTCAGTTTTAGAGGTGACCTTTTTTCCTGAGTCACATGAAGATCAAATGAATCGATTTTTCTCACTTCACACTGTTCTTTTTTTCTCATGTAAATTTTCAAAAATCATTTAACACTTGCTAAATGGCATCTGTGTAAAATGGGACTGTGTCTGATGCGATGTGCATGTCTATCTTTAGCTATTGTAGGTTTGACCTATCAGAATTTCCAAGGGACCCACACAGCGTGAAAAGAGTACATACACCTGAAACAATTGGAGAGGCCCCAGCCAGGTAGGAGTGCAGAATTTGGAAACCAAAATCAAGCATCAGTTCCAATCTTTGTATTGTCTGGAAGACATGGGGGCAAAGTGAATGTAACCTTTCTGAGCCTGGCATCCCTTGGTATCCAGGGATAATGACGATGAATGAAAAGGGTGTTTATCAGCATAGAATGGGATGATGGGAAGCCCAGGCAGTGTCTGGTTGGTCCTGAGCGGGAGCTCAGCAACCGTTCACTCCTTGTCGTCCGGGCCAAGCCCTCCCCTCATAAGGACAGGAATCTACTGCACTAAAGCCTGCCTCAGGCACACGTGTGCGTGGGCCCCGTGCTCTGCTCGGCCGTGTCACTGCCACACGCTTCTCTCCGGCCAGAGGCCCCATCCTCAGCATCGTCCTCATCTGCTTTGTTTTCATTCCACCTCGTCCTGTTTATCCAGTCTGGGGGGCTTCCACCATGAAGGATTCTGCTCTTCACACCTCCTCTTCCGAAGGCTCAGAATGTTATTTATTGAACAGGGAAAGGAAAGGAAGTGTCTCCATGCAGGTCTCTTTGGAGGCCCTTCATGCTTGGTGGAGGGAAGATTCGAGGAGAAAACCCAGTGTTCCTGATTTTCCCAGAGAATCAGCCTTCCTGGACTGAGGCAGTCAATCCAAGGGGTGTTCCCAGCTCCATGTCCTGGACCAGGAGGCTGCAGCCCTCCTCTCAGTGGACTTGAGTGTAGGGCCGAGAGGTGCTAAGTGCACAAAGCAATGGTGGAAAGCGCAGGACAGAGTCCGAGCTACGTTGGTTACCAAGGAGGTTTCTCCTCATATCAAAGTACCTTTGGTTGCCAGAGAAGGTCGGCAAAGAAAGGAGTCGTGACCCCTGCTCTTGTGGGATCTCAAGGCATTTGTGTACCCTTGTCCACAAAGCTGGCAAAGAAAGAAGACAGGAAGCTCAGGGTGGCCAGCGGGACTTCCAGGAAGGGGTCTGGCTGGAAAGGGTTAAGAAATGGGGTTGGATGATGGAGTTGGACCAGAACATGGCGTGGGCAGATGTGAGGCGGGTCTACAGGCAATCAAGGAGGGAGCTGGCCTCAACGTGGAGCGTCATGGAGAGCTGGTGAAGATTCTGCAGCCGACAGGACAGTATGGACATTGGGAGAAAACATGCGAGCATGGCTACTCCACCTTGAGATCTCCGGTATTGCCAGAGTTGGAATCTGCCTTATGAAAGTGGATGATGGTGATGATGGTGATTATGATGATTAGTGGTCTTGTAACTGGTACTCGGGAGAAGAAGCAGAATCTCATCCTCCACGTCCCGTCCCGGGCTCAGCCTGCATCTCCCTCCAAACGTCCACGTCATCTGACTTTGATAGTAATTCCTTCCTTACGTTATTTCAAACTTGAAATGTAGTTTAAGTCTCTTCTAATGTATAAGCCCCTTCCCCATCCTTTTCCTTTTATTTCAATTTATCCATCAAAGACGTAGTTTCCAAGGTTTTTCAGGCTGCCCCCTTGTGGCACATTCAATGCCTTCCTCTGCATTTCCTGAAAACCGGCAGCTGATCAGACTTGCGCCAGATCCCTTGCCAAGAGCTGTGGTATTGTCGTAAGGAACATTTTTCAAAGATTATTCCCAAGACTCTCCCCTGACTCATCAAATAATAATTGTGTTTTTAAATAAATCCACAGGAGGTTCTGGTGCATGGTCATGGTAGAGAGCCACTGTAAAGATGCTCCAAAAGCTTGTTTCTTCCCTCGAAAAACAAGGTCCAAAAGGGAGTGGATGGGGCAGAAAAAGCCCCTACCTCCCACCCCACTTCCCTTCCCCTTGGGATCCTACAGCACTAGAAAGAATTTTACCATGGCCATACTTTTCCTCCTGATATTTTTTTCCCAAGATACCTTATGACTCTCTTCTCATCTTTTGTACTGGGGTTTTGAATCAAATGAAAAATTAGTATAATAAAACATAGCTCTATAAAACAGCTGTCAGAACACAAGGCCCGAGCTCTCTGAGACACACCTGCCTTCCGCCTCCCTAGAGGCTCTGTGCTCTGTCGGGGAGAATGTTGGTCCAGGGCCCCGCCCGGAGACCCGAGTTCAAGTCCAGCTCTTCCATTTCACGCTCTGACTCTCTTTTCCTTATGAGTGGACTAGGAAGGCTAAACACTCTAACGTCTGAATTCTCTTCCAGTTCAAACATTCTATAAATCCAGGATTCTGTTTCTTTTTAACACAGGGCAGTTAATAGAGTGACAGCGGGGGCTCAATCCATAAACTGAGAAGGATGGAAACTCAGCAGGCCCACCAAGGCCCCCCACCCCTAGTGCTGTGTCTGTCACCATCCATGTTCAATAAATGACAACTGAATGAACTTATTCCCTCATCTGCACTCAGTTAGTGCGATACACATGGTTTCATGGCTGGAAATCACAAGATGATTTTTGTTTGTTTTGTTCCAGATTGTTTAGATATCAAGGCTGTCTTATACGAAGTATTTGATTAGCTTCCTCCAGAAGGGGCGGTCTTCCAGTCTTTTTGAACAATAATATACTGCACCTCAAATATTTTGTTTTCCCGGAGTTTAAAACTCCCTTCTTTGTTAGGTTGCTTATTTTTCTATATTCCTATGATCAGTTCATCTCCCAAACTTCCACAGTTGAAAAAGTAAGACAATTAACTTGTATAAATTTCAGAGAGAAAATGGGACTTCCCAGTTATAAATCTGGGAGGGACGGTATATTAGCTTTCTGTTGCTGTGTAACAGAGTACCACAAATTTAGTGGCTTAGGGAGACATACTTCGATTCATTCACAGTCTCCGTGGGTCAGGAAGTCCAGGCACAGTTTTGCCATGGCCTTTGCTCAGGGCCCCACCAGGCTGAAGTCAAGAGCCAGCCGGGGCCGTGGTCTCAAGTCTGAGCCCACTTCCAGGCTTATTCTGGTTGTTGGCAAAGTCAAGTTCCACGTGGTTGTGGGATTGAGGTCCATGTTTTCTTGATGGCTGTACGCCGGGACCATTTTCAGGAACTTGAGGCCACCCTGGTGTGTCCTCCACAGCAGGGCAGTTTGTATCTTCAAGGCTAACATGACTCATCAGCATTGGCTAAGGTGGAGTCTTATCTAAAGTAGGGTAACCACAGGCGTGATCATCCCACCACATGTGCGTGTAATGTAACCCAATCACAGGATCCAGAGCCTGTGGCGTTCACCATCTCACTCACACTCGGGGGAAGGGGGATCATACAGGGTTTGTACACCAGAGGGTGGGATCCTTGGGTCACCTTAGAGATGAGGATGAGGATGGCCTGAGAGCCAGGTGGACACACCAGGGCCTGTGAGCACCCGGCCTGCCCTAAGATCTCTCTGTGTGCTCTTCATCTTTCCTCTTACACTCTTGGCCCCTGCGAGTCCGGGGCTTCTATCAGCAGTTTCAGGCCCAGAGGAGACGATGGTCTTTCTCTCCAGTTAAGACATCCTACTGAGGGATTCTGAATGGCCCAGACACCAGGCCAGGGCTTGGGAACCAGGACTAGCCCAATCTTTGGCCATGGGGGCGGGGCTGTTGGAAGAATTGGGTGAAACCGAGCATCTCTGCCTCAGGGGACACCGAATCTCACAGGTTCTTTAGGTCTTTGAGAGTCTGAAACCAAACACATCAAATCCCTCTAAATCAACTCCCTACGCTCAACCCCTGAGTTTGGCTAATGGAACCACTGGGTACCAGATTCTGCCTGCCATCCTTTCTTCTGGCCTCACCAGCTCCATCAGCGCCACCCCCCCCCCCCAACTCGTCTGCATTCTGTTGCAGGTTGGGGTCCCAGAGGGCAGATTTTGAGGTGGAGATTAGCACACAGGTCGATCTGATTAGGAAATACCCTTGGGATTAGCACCTGTGAAGCAGGGTAAGGAAGAAGGAGGGGCAGAGGGAGAGGTGAACTGTGATGCATACCCAGTGCCAGCCTCGGCCAAGGGGGTGGGCAGCCCCAGAGTTAGGATGGACCTTCTGAGTTGATCCGGGATGGGATGAGATGGCCAGTCCTTTATCCTCCCAGACTGACCACTCACTGCACATGGGCCCCTGGAAAAGGAGGTGCCCTTGGGCAAGGGGGGGGGTCTCTGAGCCCCTGAAGCCACCGAGAACTGGAGGGTGTCCACCCACAGCCCTTCCCACAGCTGGAGCCAAGGACCTTCCCTAACTGGGGATCCAGATGGTGCTCTGTAGTCCCTCCACATTCCCCCACGTGCATCCCTCCTCTGTTCCCAGAAAGGCCGCCTAGTGCAGGCCCTTATAATCAGCTCTTCACTCTCTCGTCTGCTGGGCTCCTTCCTTCTTGGCCAAACTCTAAATCTCTTCTGTTATCACGTCAAACCACTGTTCAAAAATTCCTCATGGCTCCTAATTTCCAACAAGTTCAAGTTCCTAAGTCTTAGTTAAGCTCTGAGATCCTTTACCATCCGATCTCACCAATATTTCCAGGATTTTCTTCTACATTTTACCCATCAACCTTCCTCCTCATCACAGTGTCAAGTTTCTGTTTTCCAAGTCCACTTTTCCTCATCCTTTCTCCTTCCTGACATTTCCCTACCCCCTTGTCCTCCTCCACCACCTTCTATGATGAAAACCCTACCCACCCTTCACTGTGCTGCTGTGAAAGAACTTTCCTCCAGGGATGACCATAGCCCAGAGTAATCGCATCTTCCCCAGATCTGTTAAATTCTTATTCAGGGCAAGAGTAATTCTATGCTCTTGATTTAACACCAAGTATTCTAGGGTATCAACTACTGTGTACACTGTTGATTTAGGTCTCCCTAAAAGCAGGGTCCTGAGACAAGGACGTGGGGGTAGGGGTCCACGTGGAGGGGATGCCAGTGGGTGGAGGAGGGAGTGACGAGACGAAGCAGAGCAGGGAGAACACCTGACAAGGTGTCAGTGGGCATTACTGCCTGAGTGCCTGGAGCCTGGCATCACCCAGGAGCCTCTGAGGAACCACGGAGGCCACCTGGGAGTCATCCACTCGGGGACAGGGAGCCTGGGGCCCTGACCAGTGAAGCCCATCAGCCCCTATGGCTGACCCTGCTGCTCCGGGGAGTGTTGGCTCCCCTGACTGCCAGGTTGCAGGTGCCCATGATGGAGCAAATCAGAGGAGACCTTCAGGAAGTTGCTCTGAGCAGGAAGCCGTAGATGCTGGAAACTGTGGCCACTCCACTCCCCACCTAGATGATGATCGATGAATTCATTCATACCGTTAAATGGAATGTTGCCTGCCGTATCAGTAAACAAATGACGTCACAGTCATCAGCGATTGCAGCCACCAGCCAGTGGTGAGCTGGTGAGCCCTGAGGGAACTCAGGAAGGAAAAGAATACCTGCCATCCAGCAGCCATCAGACTCATCACTCCCTATCTTGAGCCCTGAGGAAACTCAGGATGTGAAAACACAAGATACCCAGATAGCTGAGGTGCATATCAAAGGAATGATTTCAGTGAGCCCAGACTCTTGCAGCGCTGAATTCCTTAACTTGAGATATCTGGTTTTCTGGAATTAGCGGTGATCTCAGACGACCTGCCCTTTGTTGCAAGACTCCTATATATCCTGGCTCCCCTCTCACCTCCTCAGAGCAGTTCTCTCAGGGTTACTTGAGATGCTGCCTCCTGGGCTTGAAGTCCTAAAAATTCCCTCCGAATAAAACATAACTCTCAACTTTTAGGTTGTGAATAATTTTTTAGTTGACACTTCTGGGTTCCCCACGGACCTCCATGCTACACGTAAAGGGCACTCGGCCAGTACACATTGATGTTGCATAGAGTCTGGGGAAAAGCACGTGTGTTTTCCTTACAAGTTCACACAGGACACTCCCACCACCAGGTGCGCGGGCTTCCCACACCAAGCGATTCTGTCACATCAACAGCTGTACTACAATGCAGTTCAATTCTGATATCAGCCAAAGTCAGTGCATACCCCACAGGTTAAGTCGGGGCTCGGTCCTACAAGACTGACCCCCCCATTTCAGACGCCAATCACAATCCAGGTTGCTACCTGTGTTTCTCACCAACAGGCTACAAATTGGGGTTCCCATGTTCCCCTCCTCAAGTTCAATAATTTGCTAGAAGGGTTCACAGAACTCAGGGAAATATTTACTTAAGTTTATCCATTTATTATAAAGGATGTAATAAAGAATACGGATGAACAGCCAGATGATGAGGTACATAAGGTGAGTTCTGGAAGATTCTGGAGAGCAGGGGCTTCTGTCTCCACGGAGCTGGAGTGGACCACCTTCCTGGCACGTGGATGTGTTCACCAACCCATACCTTCTCCAAACCTCGGGCTTTTGGGATTTTTTTAGAGGCTTCATCACGTAGGTATGATCAATTATTAACTCCATTTCCAGCCCTTCACCTCTTCCCAAGGGACGAAGGATGGGACAGAAAGCTTCAAATCATGGCTTGGTCTTTCTGGCAACCAGCCCCCATCTTAAAGCTCTCTGGGAGCCCACCAAGAGATGCCTCATTAAAACAAAAGGCACTCCTATCACCCAGGAAATTCCAAGGGATTTAGGAGCTCTGTGTCAAGAACCAGGTCAAAGGCCAAATATAAAACAAAAGAAGCTCTTAGGGAGCCCTTATCACTTAGGAAATTACAAGGGTTTTAGGAGCTCTGTGCCAGAACCAGGGGCAGAGACCAGAATGCAGATTTTTCTATTATTTCACAAACAGACACCAGAAGGATGGAATAGGACTCCTGACTCTGCCAGTGACCACTGTCCTGCCTCAGTCTCCCCACCCTTGGCCCTGCTGACTTACCTCCTAACTCTCTGGCCAACCTTATACTTCTCCATTGCGAGCTTTCATTCCTCTTCAAACTGCCATTCCCTGCATTTATCCTACATTCTTTCCTTCCTCTAAATATGGCTATCAATTGACCTGTAATAATAATCATAATAACTATTATTATTCATCCATTAAACTGGCTCTTGGTCGAATCCAGGCCTTGTTCCAGAGACGGGAATGGAGTACGCCTGGGATTTATCTTCTGTTGCTAACAAATCAACAAACAGAAATACAGAGTTGGGCTTCCCTGGTGGCGCAGTGGTTGAGAGTCTGCCTGCCAATGCAGGGGACACGGGTTCGAGCCCTGGTCCAGGAAGATCCCACATGCTGCGGAGAGACTAGACCCGTGAGCCATAATTACTGAGCCTGCGCGTCTGGAGCCTGTGCTCTGCAACAAGAGAGGCCGTGACAGTGAGAGGCCCGCGCACCGCGATGAAGAGTGGCCCCCGCTTGCCGCAACTAGAGAAAGCCCGCGCACAGAAACGAAGACCCAACACAGCCAAAAATAAATAAATAAATAAATAAATGGATCAGCACTTTTTAAAAAAAAAAAAAAAAGAAATACAGTGTACTGTCAGTGATTAAAAACAAAGCAGATTAAGGAGATTTTAAAAAATGTGGGCCTAGGGTCATCATTGATCAGGTGCCTGGGTCAGGGGTCTCCAACAGCATAATATCTGAGTAGAGACCTTTCTTTATTATCAGTTGAGAAAAGTGAGGTTTAAGAAGTGACTCCTCCAAGGTCACACATGTAAGAACTGTGATAATTGGACCTGGCTGCCAGGTCTTCACCAAAGCCCCAATTTTAAAAGTGGTCCTGAGCCTTTGGCAGAGTGGGTGGAGAGGGACAGGCCTACAGAGGTTCAAGTTATCTTTTATGATGAAGGAAAAGGAGACTTTTCTCCTCACTTTGTCTTCAGGAAATAACCTCTCTTAATAATTTACTACTCGTGTTTAAACAAGATCAAGATGCACTGCCACATCCAAATGATAAAAGAATTGACCATCTCCCACGGAGTCTACCTGCCATTAAAAAGGATAAGGATCCAGATGAGAAGAAGGGGCAGGAGTTGGTCCACATCTGGGCCGTCAGGCTCCTAGAAGAAGTGTTTCCCTTGGGCGAGGTAACGTGGGCCTAATACGGACTCCAGCTTCCTCTGCATGTGCCCTATTGTGGCTTCGGGGGCCTTGAGTGGAGCACATGAGAAGTCCCTTAGATTTCCAAGCTTCCTGGTTATATGATATTGATTAGGTTTTTTTCTATTTTATGTCCTGTAATTTCATTTTCAGGCTCATAAACCATATAGTACCAAACACAGGCTGTTTCGAATATAATGAGACTTCTCAGAACCTTAAAAATGCTTCTGGTTTTTTTCAGCTTCATTTTACAATAGCGAGATCATCTTATATTTAGACCCTTTTCAGGGTGGTTGGGTTGGGCAATTTTTCCAGCGGGGACATAGAGTGTGTATTTCCAGCTGTAATTCATGCGTTCCATCCCATCACCCACCAACAGTCAGGACGGGCCAGGCCTGGTTTTAGCTGACAAAGATGAGACTGGGTGGAGTGGTGAGTTTAACTCATGAACAGCTGTGCTGAGTTTTATCTTAATATCATGGGTGTCGGCTGTGTCATTGGAATGTCCCCACCAGGTAGCACCACACCTGAAAGAGGTGAGGGAGAGAGGGAAGAGGTCTCGGGCTCTGGAGCTCGGCTCCGCCCACAGATCACAGACTCTGCTCTTTGCAGGGGCATTTGCCAACCCCGAGGGGTTCCGCTTCAAGCCCTTGTGAGGAGAAACCTGTAGGTAATTTACGAGGACGACTAGGTTAAGAGAGGCTATTGCCCCAGGAGGGGTGGTAGTTACCAGTTTCCTGCCTGCACTTTTGTCTGTTGTTAGTACCTGTGTCCACACTGATCAAGGCGAATACCTCGGTTTCTCCCAACTTGACTGCCAGCAGGGACCCTGCGAGATCCAGCCCTGGGGCAGTACTGGCCAAGATTACACACATCTTTAGGTGCACACAGACACCTGTGTCACACGTGCCCAGAGGTGAAGGGGGCTACAGGCTTGGCCCCGACGGCTCAGCCACTGACCAGGGTCCAGAGACAGAGGTCTGTGGGGCAGGTTCTCTTCCCACAGCCGAGAAGGCCCTGGCCTTTGAGGTTTCCACGATTCAAGAAGGTTCCGGAGCTGGGAGCCTCCGTGGGCTCCGCTCGTGACATACGAGCTGCCGACAATCCTGCCAATGTCTGAATGAAAGTTTATGTACTGACTCATGGGGCAAGGAGAGAATTTTAGAGTCAGGATGTGAAAGTTCTTTTTCTTTCCACGTTGGAGGTCATTACAGGCGAGCCCTGTTCCCGAGGAGGCCCGGCCGGCCCACAGAGCAGGGCTGTTTATTGCTACTCAGGTGAGTTTCCTGCCGAGGGCCCTGGGTTTCACCCTGGATGACATGCCACTAAATCGATTAACCCACAGAACACAAGTCACGCCTACGACTCCTGCTGAGGGTCTAGCGGGGGGTCCTGATTGACCCATCCTTCAACCACTCCCCAGTCTGCTCTGGCTCCTGGGTTGACATCACCTCCTAACCGCTTCCCCACGTGGTGGAGCTCGCTCTGTCCTACCCTCATCTCAGGGCTGGATACTGGAAAGCCCTCATGCCTGCTCTGCCTGTGCTCAGTGGACACCCCCTGCCCACGTGCCCACCCCCTGCTCACCCGCATCCCCCGGGGCACGCTGGCCTTGCCAGCCTCGGGCTCCTTTACCCTCCTCTGCTCCAGCCCACGGCTTCCCCAACTTGGCTGAACATCGGAGCAGCTAAGAAGCTTAAAAATGCGGATGCCTAAGTCCCCGGCAGTGTCTCCAATGTAATGGGTCTTGGGTGCATCCTGGGCAGGAATATGTTTTAAAAGTCACCCCACGGTGACTGCAGTGTGTAGCCAGGGCTGAGAACCACAGGCATTCCATTGTGGTCCGCATCACCAGCCAAGCCTTGGGGTCTTGTTCCATGTCACTTCCTCCAAGAATCCTTACTAGTTTGCCAAACCAAACCCATTTCTGAGTTTTAGTCTCTTGATACAACTTTTTCCTTCATGCCCCTACTCACAACGTGAGTTATGTATTCACAAATGTCATCTTTTGTTTCACACCTCTCTCCTCGTGTCAGGGATCATGCCCACTTCAAGTGCCGAAGTCGCCCACGGCCAGCAGCAAGCCCGCGAGGAGGTGGGTGTCTCTGAGTGCGTGGATGGAAGGAAGGACAGTGGAAGATGCAGCTGCATCCTGGGTGCCATAGGAGACTGGCTCACTCCAAGGGTTGCCATGGTGCGTATCCCAAATCACCCACAGACAGTCATGGGTTTCTAGCTTTGGGACCGTGTGGATGCTTCGTGAAACCAGAGTGGGGCTGAGGGGAGAAACATGATGGTAAGAAGGGCTCAGCTGAGTGGAAAGCAGAGGCTGAACTGCCTGCCAGGGAGATGAGCACCGAAAGAAAGAAGGCTAAAATGCAAAGTCTTGAGTCCCAGAATCAGCAGCCTCTGCACAGATGACACTTTAACTCTCAAGGAAATGTGACTTTTCCAGAAAACAAGCCTCGTCTGTAGCTGCAGTTTCACATACCCCATGGCACACAGGTGCCCATTTCTGAGCACGTGATGCCCTTTAGAGAATGTGTGACCCCCACGGCTGTTAAGTCAGACACGACAGCAGATTGGGGTTGCCATGCAAGGGGCAGCAGGCTTTATGGCTTGAGTTGGAACCTCCAGATTCAGAAAGACTTGGGTTCAAATTTTGTCTCCACCAGGGACTTCCTGTTGGCTTTGGCTGAATGACTTCATCTGTTTAAGCCTCAGCATTCTCTCTCATAGTGTGATCATGGCTGAGCCCCCAGAGGGCTCTTGGGAAGATTATTTGAATCACCCCCCAGCCACACCACCCAGAGGACTTTATCCCACTGCCTGGCACTTAGTAAACCCTCAGTAGATGCTCAGCGGTTTCAGAGAGGGAAAAGCCAGTGCAAGCTGCAGCAGGTAAGTGCAGCAGTGTGGTAGGGCCAGTGTTTCTTGGTACTGTTTCTGATTGAGAACTGCCGTTCTGCTATTACAGTTCAAAGGGGAGCCAATCTGGGAATATGGTCTGCAACCTACATTCTTCTTTCACGGGATCTCACCCCGGCGCAGGCAGAGAGGGGAAAAGGAAGTCTCTATGGCACTAAAGAGACCTGTTGATCCTCCTTTGCTCCCTTCCATCTGGAGTTTTTTAATCCCAGCCCCCAACTTCACCAGATCTTGGAATGAGAAGTGGTCCCCATCAGCTATTTCAGAGGCTGTGAACAGAGTCTGCAAGATGCAAAGATTCTGGATTCAAAGCTGGTGAACATTACATTTAAAGCAAAAGTTCAGGTGTGTGGAGAGGAAAACCAGACCCATGCATACACTGTTTACAGACACCAGCATTTAGTCTCTTTGTAACCACAAAAGTCTGTGTTCGCAGTTGTCATCTGTACTCTTCCATTTAGGCAGGGAGAAAAGAGGCCGTCCCAGACCGACAGGATTTTGAGGGGTGATCACAGCACTTGCAAAGCCCTTCCTGTGGCGAGGGCCAGGAAAATGGTGCACAGACATGAGAGCATGCATGTGTGCATGCGTGCGTGTGTGTGTGTAAATGTGCACAGCTGTACTTTGGGCTGGGTTCCCCCAGAAGCACAGCCTGAAGCCAGGAGTCAAGTGCAAGGAATTTAGTCGGGAAGTGACCCCAGGAGTCCCTGGTGGAGGCAAGGTCTGCTGTCAAGTGCAGGGCAGCATGGCTCAGTCCCTCCGGGAGCTGCAGGGGCTGGTGTAGGACACACTTAACAGTGGTCCTTACCCACATACGGCCAGTCTCTCATTGTCTCTGGCTTGCTGTGTGGCCCAGAAAAAGCCTCAAGACAGAGACACCCAGGTGACAGCAAGCCCCCCACCTCCACAGGTAGAGCGAGTGCATGGCATCTGCTGAAGGTGCAGGTAGATGTCTCGTCAGGGAGCGTGGCCCAGAGCCTCCCTGGGCACCTGTAAACCGGGGAACAGCAGAGACACAGCTTTGCTCCAGCAAATGCAACCACCAGATGGGGTCACCTGGGCCTCTCTTGCATCAGCAATCCTCTCTCCTTCATTCTCCTTAATCCAGCCTTCTGTGTATTCATGAGCCCACCAGACATGGGACTCTGGTTTTGTAGCCAAAAAGAAAACAAATCCCAGTTTCCCGTTATGTGGAGGAAGGGCCTTGCTTGGTGCTCAATCCTGTCACATTTTTGTTCATTTGTTTTTGAAACCAGGGCCTCAGAACCAAGGTCCTTGTAAAGAAACGTCATCCACTGGGTGTAGGGAGGGGGAGGGAGGAATGCACCCCCTGGGCCGCTGAGGGCATCTCCAGGGGCTGCTGCTCTGGGGCCCTGTGACCCCTAACAGCCGCACTCAGAACCTAGGCTGCCCTGGCTCTCACACGCCTCCACCGCTCACATCCCCTACCTGCTGACTTTTAATCTACAGTTTCTGTGTTACTAATGCTTCTAAGTCAGATACGAAATAAGGCCAGGTAGCTTTCCTTAATTGCCAGCAACAATTTTTGGGAAAAAACAGTGTTTTTTCTTATATTTTTCTAGCACATGAGGAAGATTTAATAGCTTTCCTTTTAAAATTAACATATAGGGAGATAAACCTTTTTGGGGGCATATAGTTCCATGAGTGTTAACACGTGTATAGATCCCTATGACCCCAGGACACAATCGGGATGCAGCATAACTGCTTCTCCACCCTTCTTCCAACTCCAGCTCAGGTAGACATTTCTTATCTCCCTCTTCATTTATTTCACTGTATCAGGAAAATAGCTAACTAACATAAGGCACCTGTGTTTGTCCTGATGTTATCAGCAGGAACCTGAAGAAGCTGATAAGTAACTAGTAGAAATAAGTTGACTTAAAAAATAAGTGAAGGAGAAGCGTTTTTCAGACATGGTGGAAGTTATGGGGTTTGGCGAGACAGGACTGGACCCTTGGGAATGTTGTTCTCTCCACCTTGTCTGACCTCAGAATGATGTGCAAGTGGTGGTCCAGGGTGGAGTGCAGGGAGGAGAGCCGTCACAATCAGGGATGCTGGGAGTTTGATTTCAGAGCCAGACTGCTTATCAAGTTCGGGTGCTCTGTGCATCCAGCCTTAGTTCCAGAGGAAGCCAGGAAAGTTCAGGACACAATGTGCTGCAGAATCAGGCGCAGATGCTGACAATAACCGCTTTAGCAGAGCCTCTCATGCAAAACCAGGTTTTTATGTAACTTGAAAAGCATGACACTAACAGAAAGTGTCATTCATCTTGCGAGTTATGGTTGGCTGTAAAATAGAATGCAGAATTCTTTCCCTATGAAAGACAAAATGTTTATCTTCTACTTCCTTGGTTTTCTTTCTTTTGGTCTTTTAAATGTGAATCCCCATCTTTACCTAAGCTTTATCTTTAAAATTCTAATTTAAAAGAAGAAGAAAGCTGAAGGTTTCTATTTTAATTGTCTTTGGCCAAAATGGGCATTGAGCCACACTCCTTCAAGCTGTGATATTTTTTAAAAAAATTCAGCTAGCCAAAGGTCATTTGTGTTTGCTCCATGACTTGGAGGAAATCTCTACAAAGTATATTGAGGAATCTGTGGACCAAACGACAGTGGGTTGTGTTCAACCCAGCTTTGCCACCAACTCTTCCTCCACTCTCAGGAGAGCAACTGCCTGTGTCAGAATTTTGCTTTTCTTATTTGCGGAACAAGGGGTTTGGGCTAGATGATCGGATCAGGTCATTTCAGTCTCTAAACATGCATAATTCTTTCCTCTTCTCAGCCTCCACGTTTCCTTCCTCTCTACATAGAAAACAAGTCTTACGCACAGGATCTCATTTGATCCTCAAGCTTAGCCAGCAAACGACGCAGTTTCCCCCAGCTCCAAATGGGGAAACTGAGGCCCCTGCGGATTGCCTTGAGTGCTACATCGTCAAGTGCATGAAAACGGAAAGGGGGACAGAACTGAAGCCGAAACATCTTCACACCCACTGTGCTTTCCTGCCACCCTTTGCCTTTCAAAAACAAATATCTGAAAGGAAATTACATTCCAAGACTAGTGACCCCAGGATCATTTATTTTCCTAAGGTGCCTTGGGCAATGAAGGTACTTGGGGTTTAGAATGAACTCCCTGGGAGTAGACCCCACCTGTGGGAATTCTTCCAGCAAGTTCACAGACCGCCTCACGTCCACAGCCCTTTCCCAGAGGAGCAGCTCTGACCACTACAAAGCCAGTAAGAGTGGCTGGTAGTGGGGGCTTCAGTCTGGGAAGTGGGCAGAGGGAAAGCAAAGACCTAGGATCATTTCACAGGTGGAAAGCACTCAGCTGGGACAGAATATTCATCCCCAGGACACCCCCGTTAGGGGCTAACAGGTAATGGGATTGGACCCAGCATCCGTTCCGTCAATTTCCCCCTGATTTGCTGACTGCCACCGTTTGAGACAGGTTTGCAGCAACTCTCAGTAGAGAAGTGGAGAATCAGGATGTGAAGTGTCCTGGAGGGCTGCGCCTTCTGGTGAATGAATTTAGCCAGAAACATTTTGCTGTTGTTTTAACACCTGTTGTTAATTTGACTCAATTCAAAAAGTACCTGTTCAGTGTGAAAAAAAAAAAAAAAAGAAGGCAGGTTATAAGAAATATAATTCCATTTTTACAAATAAGAATATGCATGCACCTTATTTTATTGACTATGAAATGTCATCAGTTATTAAAAGCCTTATAATCTTATGTGCCACCAAAGGAAACATCTTACCAACTAAATTTGATGCAATTATTTATCTTCCAGAATTTTATTTTATAATTAATGATCTTCTTAAGACTTATGCACATAGATTTTATCATATATCACCCTTTTGTGTATGAAAAAGAGACAATGTAAATTAAATAAATGGGTTCACATTTTTCTAAAACCTGTTCATGTTCTAGTTTTGCCTCTTTTGGATCACTTTTCAGCTCAGGGGCATTGATGCTCTTGCGGGGTTGGTTGGTTGGTTTGTTTTCCCACACGGGGTCATCCTCTATGCCACTGAGAACTTTGAGGATACCGCATTTCTTAAAAGGATGGTCTGCTATTGTCTTCAATATTTTCCTCCAAGTTGATGAAATTCGTTCTACAGATTTTGAGAAATTTGTACAGGAAATGACAATTAGATCATTACTATTGCCCGGTCAGCCAGAATTGCAAAATGCGCTCCAATTTCAGTGTGGTAAATAGGGGGGAAAAAAAAAAAGAAAAGAAAAGAGAAAGGGGGGGGAAAAGGCACTCACATGGCACGTAGGAGTGTAAATAAATTGACAGAGCTTTTCTAAGTAACAATCTAGCACCATTAAGTGCCCGAAAAATGTCCAGAGCCCCTGATTGCCTCTAAAATCTAATCCCTCAATCTCACCCCTCATACTTTAAACATAATCACCCTGATCTATGCACTGTTCTCTCAGTCATCTTTTTCTTGCCTCTGGGCTTTTGCACATGCTATCTCTCCCTCCCAATCCCCAGTACTCATTTGTCACTGATCTTGTTCCCTTCCTCAATACCTGGTGTAGGCGCCTCCCCTAGGGCTCCCATTCCCCCCCAACCCCCCACTACGGTATAGTTGGCTATGGATTTGTCAGCTTCCACCCCTAGTCATGCAGGCTCTGTGGGAGAAGGTCTCCTAAAATATTCACCATCACACACAAATTCACCATCATCACACAAAAATATTTATTTATGACTTTTAAAAGTCTTTGATCATTTTTAAAATATTTGTTTTAAAAATATATTCTGGGCTTCCCTGGTGGCGCAGTGGTTGAGAATCTGTCTGCCAATGCAGGGGACACGGGTTCGAGCCCTGGTCTGGGAAGATCCCACATGCTGCGGAGCACCTAAGCCCGTGAGCCACAATTACTGAACCTGCGCATCTGGAGCCTGTGCTCCGCAACAGGAGAGGCCGCGATAGTGAGAGGCCCGCACACCGCGATGAAGAGTGGCCCCCGCTTGCTACAGCTAGAGAAAGCCCTCGCACAGAAACAAAGACCTAACACAGCCATAAAATAAATAAATTAATTAATTAAAAATATATTCTGAATAAACATATAAAATAATATAAATTTAAGAGTAAGAAACATAATACATTATATATTTTAATACATTATATATATAGTATATTATGTTTCTTATCCATATATATACATATATATATTTTTTCATAGCAACAAATGAGAACTTGATCGCCTTCTGCTAGCCCCTCCCTACCCCAGACTTATTCTCCAGAGTCTACCTCTCTTGACTAACACTGTTTGGAGTTCTTATTATGGTTGTTTCCAAACCCATAGCTTTTGCCACTTCCTGTGATGTAAATATTACCACCTTGCAAGCTTCCAGTGGGTTGCAACTGGCTGGTTAAATTCCTTAATATTTAACAAGGTTAGACAAAAATCCATTGACTCTTCATTATGAGAGATATCTCAGTATTTTCTTTTCCCTTGCTTCTTCCTCAAGTGCTTGATAGTTATAGCATTATTTTTAGGGTTTTTTTTTTTTTTCTTTTGTTTGTCATTACAGCTGTAAAAAATATCCTTATGATTTTATCCTTAGTTTTGGTCAATTAAGCCTTCATTTTCCATCAGTAACTTGACACACACAGCTTCTATGCAAGAAAAGGCTGTTTCTTGACCTTCCTTCCCTCAGAACTTCTTCAGCTCTAACTTAGCAAAGCCATTAGCATTTGCCTTCTATTTTGTACTAACAATTAACCTTCCGTGCTTTGCTCACAGTTTGGATCTATAATTTGAAAGCCAATAAGTATAATTTTCATTTTGTGATTACAGAAATATCCTTTACTGCTAGAACAAATAGTGTTCTAATATTCCAATTTCTTCATCACGGGTCCAGTGCCAATGAAGTAAAATGTATCTTAAAATCAAAGCCAAATGGTTCCTCTTTTCTTACAGTCCATTGGTTGTTTAAAATCATTAAAAAAAAAAATCACTTTTTTTTAATTTGCTTTGTATTTGGAGCATGACTTATTATTTCATTTTTGTTTCTTTTTTCCTAGAGTTTTTAATTGCTTTTCTTTTTTCTTGTTGGAGAAAGAATAATGTGCCTCCATCATATTTTCAACTTCCTCTATCTTATCTTCTCAGTCAGAGGGTCCAATACATGGCGTTTTGTCCTCAATAATTTTTTAACCAAGATGCTCCCACCCAGAGCCTCTGTCCTTCACGTCCAACCTGGAAAGTCCCCCCAGGTTCACAGCCCAATTGTCATCTCTGGACTTCTCTTCGCTTCTCTCTGGTGGAGTCCACACTCTTCCACTCTTCCACACATCCTTCATTAACTTCCTAAGAAGAGTTGTGTCTAAGATAAGCTTTGGAGGTTCTCATGGCTCATTATTTTGATTTTGCCTGTATCCTTGCCTGGGAGTTTTTCTGAACGTAGAATTCCACATCCAGAATGATTTTCACAGTATTGAGGGCATCACCCCACTGTCATTTCACAGTAAGTTCCACCAATGAGAAGTCAGAAGTCATCTCAGTGTTATTTTCATTCCCTTTTCTCCCTCTTTATTCTTGGTGTTCTGTAATGTCCGGAGGTAGTGTCTTATTTAGGAAGATTCTCAAAGAGTCTTTACATTAGCACAGACACCTGCCCTTTTGTGAGGTTCCCATTTGGAGAATAGGAGGTGAGTACAGCAAAAAATGTTTTGAATGATTTACTTGACCACCTTGGTAGACATAGTTTGGATTGTTTTGCCCTGGTTTGCAACTGCTTAGTGCTCTTTTTTTTTCCCTTCTACCCATTTGCTGAGGTGTAACATTCATACTGAAAAAAGCACAAATCATAAGTGTGCAGCTTGACTTTCTCCCAAAATGAACACATCTGTGTAACCTCACCTGGCTCGAGACAGAGACATCAGCACACCTGAAGCTTCTCTGGTCTTCTTCCTGGTCCCCGTCCCACCCCTCCCCCTGACTCAAGCCACCACGGCTCTGACCTAAAGCACTGTGGATTCCTTTTGCCTGTCTAGACTTTGATGTAAATGGAAGCATACAATGTATACTTTTGGAATCTGATTCCCTTCATTCAGCATTACTTTTGTGAGAGTCATCCTTACTGTCGCTTATAATTGTAATCCACTCACATGGTGTCCTATTGTGTGAATGTTGGTCTTCATCTACTGTTGTTGCATATTTGGGTTGCTTCAGTTTGAAATCTGTTATGGGCTGAATTGTGTCCCCCACAACTCATATATTAAAGCCTTCACCTCTAGTACCTCAAAATGTGACTGTATTTTGAGATAGGGCCTTAAAAGAGGTAATTAAGGTAAAATAAGACCATTGGGGTGGGAGCTAATCCAATATGACTGACCTCTTTATAAGAAGAGGAGATTAAGACACAGACACAGGATGAGTATAATTTTTGTGACTTTCTGTCTGAATTAAAAAAAAAAATCCCACAAGGACTCAGAGGCAAAGAATATACAAATCAATTTTCACTGCAAAGTAAAGGAGCTGTTACAGTGGAGGATTACTGGACTGAATGTCAATATTATGACATAGTATGAGTGTGTTTCATGTTTGGTAATTGCAATCATTGTTGCTTTTGTTGTGGTCATCCATGTACAATGCTTGGTGTCAGTCTACTTATCTCTTGTAAAAATAAAATACAGTGTGTGTGTGTGAAAAAAAAAAAGACACACACACACACAGGGATGACCATGTGAAGACACAGGGAGGACACGGCCAAGGAGAGGGGACTCAGAAGAAACCAACTCCGCCAACCCCTTGGGACTTCTGACCTCCAGAAATAAGACAAATTTCTATTGTTTAAGTGACCCAGACTATGGTACTTCGTTACTGCAGCCCTAGCAAACTGCTGCAGAACTATTACAAATAGTGCTGCTGTGAGCATTTTGTATATGTCTTTTAGTGAACATCTGTACAGATTTCTGCTAGAAATGTACCCAGGCATGGAATCGCTGTGTCCTGAAGTTGTGTGTATGTAGATACCATCAAAGAGGTTTCCAAAGCGGTTTCATCGATTCACACTCTCTCCAGCAATATGTGAGAGTTCTCACGGGTCCTTCAGCCAACTTAGCCTCAGGCTAGAGCCTTATCCCTGTTCTGACTCCCTCCTCCCCTCGTCCCTCACTGTCCAGTGCTCCTGCAGCCTCCTCTTCTATGTCATCTTATCTTACACAGACTTGTTCTGGTTTCATAAGTCCACACTTTCCCCCTTGCTTCTTTTTTTTTTAACATAGTTTTTTAAATTTTTATATTTATTTATTTATTTATTTATTTATTTATTTATTTTTGGCTGTGTTGGGTCTTCGTTTCTGTGCGAGGGCTTTCTCTAGTTGCGGCAAGCAGGGGCCACTCTTCATCGCGGTGTGTGGGCCTCTCACTACCGCGGCCTCTCCTGTTGTGGAGCACAGGCTCCAGACGCGCAGGTTCAGTAGTTGTGGCTCACGGGCCTAGTTGCTCCACGGCATGTGGAATCTTCCCAGACCAAGGCTCGAACCCGTGTCCCCTGCATTGGCAGACAGATTCTCAACCACTGCACCACCAGGGAAGCCCCCCCCCCCCCTTGCTTCTTTGATTCACTGATTGTCTTCCTTCTAGGATGACTTTTTCCCTTTCATCAAAGCTTACCTATCCTGATGTTGCCGGGGTGACAGTGGATAAATACGAATTAATCAGGTAAATTATTCAGGTGTTTATGGCCGTATCCTTGGATAGCGGTCACATCCTGTTATGGTTTAGAAATACTGGGCAGTCTGACAGGGACCCCTCCCACACCAGACACATTTTCATGTTTCTCAAAGTCATGGTCAATAGCAACTGACTGTCTTGTGCATGAGGTCACTTCTGGGCATGGAGGGCAAGCTCATGCATTTTCTACTTCTCCCAGCTCTGAATTTCCTGTTCACATTGATGGACACATTTGTTTTACCATGTTTCGTGCCAACAGTTATTCAGATGTCCAAGAGGCTTAAGACAGAGTGTAATGCCATTAAGACCACCAAAAAAAAAAAAAAAAAAAAAAAGCCCTAGCTGCAGCAAGGCAATGTTGCTCATATTCCCTATAAATCAAGGCCATTTTGATCACAAGTGTTTGTGAGTTGATCCCTGGAATGAAGGGAAGTGTCTAGGGGAGGAGACAGCTCCCCTTAAAAGCCTGTTACCTCTGGGAGCAGATTACTTGATGGATGACTCGAAAGCTACAGAACAAGAATCTACTGTGTGCACAGCTCAGATAACACAGCTGGAAGAGCTGGCTGATGTGCAGGACAAGAGACCGGAAGCCAACATCTGGGCCAGCCCTGCATGTAAAGTGCAGGGCGACATGTTTTACAATTACCTTTCTCTCAGCCCTCACACAGAGCTACACACGGGCGCTCTCACTTTACTAAGGAGGAAACCAGTGTTCAGAAAGGTTAAATAACTTCCCCACTGTTACACTTCCCTTAACTGGGGACTGCGGTTTGAACCCAGGCTTGTCTAGCTCTGACATCCATGTCCTTTTCACTCTAAACATTCACTGATATTTAAAAGACTTGAGCAAAGACTCACGAAAATAAACGTGATACTCTTCAAAGGGAATAAATGTAAAATCCTTTAGTTTGGTTTAAAAATATACAATTGTATAAGTGCAGGGAAACATTTGGAGTAGCCAACATTCTTAATATAAGCTGGCAAGGTGTCACAACCACCAAGTTAAATGAATCGACATCCTAGCCAGTTTTGTGAAGCATGTTCATAAACCCTCTCCTGAAGGGCATAGAGAAATGGGTTAGCCTGGAAGATCTGCCATCGAAACACTTGTTTCCAATGCGTATCAGTTAGGTGAGCTTGGGTGAGTACTTTTCCTTTCTGAGCCCCAGTTTATAAATCTATAGAATGGGAACAACCATAGTTCCCAATGTTCTGTATTGTTGTAAGGAGTGCAGCATGCCAGGATGCATGACAGGTGACTCTCAGTGTGAGCTTGGTGGTGCTCTTACACCATCTGGAGTTTCTCTCCTTCCAAAGTCCACAAGTTGAGTTAAGAATGGCCCTGAGTTGCCTCCAGAAGAAAGTTAGTGGAGGTTCTCACCTGGATTCCTTCTCAAAGGCACTAAAGAGCAAAACAAAGATGGGTTTACATTAAAAGACAGGAAAGAAGAAAGATTATTTTCTTTTATTTCTCCTCTCATTTAACAAATATTTCTTGCGCACTCAATATGCACGTTCAAGATACTGTGGATGAAACAGTAAACATCTTGGTGCCTGTCCTCAGGGGACTTCCGTTCCAACGGAAGAGACAGGCTTGGAACAGGAGCAGCTAAATAGACAAAACGCAGTGGAGGATTGGAAACTGGAAGTGTTATGAAGGAGCAGACGACAGGCTGAGACAGAGGGTGATAAAGGCTGAAGTGCAGGCAGAAAGCACGCCTGTGGGAAGCAGCAGGTGGAGCAAAGGCTCCCAGTGGAAAAGAAGTAAGAGAAGAATACACACGGTGAGTGAGATCAGAGAGCGGGGTCCGTGCATTTGAGAGGATCCAATGGTGCCTGTGGCCTGGTGTGGAGTCTGGATTTGGTTTTCAGTGCTGTGGAAATACACGGAAGGGCTTTAAGTGGAGGCCAGTGGGAGGTGGTGACATAGCTCATGTGGAGACAGGGTTTGGAGGACGCTTGTGTAATTTGCTTTGGAGACCACAGTGGCCTGGGTAGATGATGGCAGCAGTGGAAACGGAGGTTGGGGGGGTGGAGAGTGCATGGATTTCAGGCATGTTTTGGAAAGGAAATTGCCAGAGAAGATCATGTTGTCCAACCATGAATAGGTCCATCTAAAATCCAGACCTCTCTGCCTGTTTAAAAAGATGGATAGCCACCTGAGAAGAAAGTTGTTCAGTCAAAACTTACACATAGAGAGGTCCCTAGAATTTTTCTAGTGTCAGTCTAAGTGTATTGAATGCCTGAAATTCTATATTAATTGCTGATGATAATTGTTGATGATAATAGAAAGAATCACATATTAAATCATCATATAGAGAAATTTTAGGATTAATTAATTAGGCATCTCAAGCTATCTTCAGATATTGTCAAGTTCTGGGGAGTAGACAAATGTTACTTATTTTCATAACTTCTATGAAAGGTCACTTTTTCACCATTCTCTAATTCTTGGGTCAAGGCTAGAGACCTTAGACTAGAGGTCTGCGACCTGAACTGCACATTAGAATTACTTGGGGGTCCTCTAAGAAAAAAAAAAAAAGTCCCAACATCATTTGGAGGAAATTTTTAATATTTTTAAAGATTTCCCAGGTAATTCTAATGCAGTCAAGGTCAAGAAAAGTACTGCAAACCTTTTGAAACTGTCTTACTGTCTTACACTATTGTTTTATTTTGAGACCTTTCTCGTCCCCAGAAGGCAGGTATTCACTTGAAAAATACACACATATATTATGGACAAGAGAAGTTTCACAAAATGAAGGAAGTATGTGAAAGGAGAGGGCTGGGCTGTGGAAGGGGAGGTGGTGTGGATACACACCAGCTGGTGCCTGCAACTTTCTCTCTCCTGATGAGCCTGGAGTAAACGCCCAGCAGCTGGACCCAGCCAGCCAGGCAGCGGACAGACACCCTATTCACTGTACTCCTGGCTGGCTCTGCCCTGCCTTTGCAGTCTGGCCTTTATTTGTCATCTTAAAAATTTCCATTTCAACTTTTGGTCAACAGATTCTCCGACTTCAGCTCTTCTCAGCTGAGGATGGTGATAAAGAAGAAGAATACCTACCTGACCTTTGCAAATGTTTTCAGCAAACCGACACACACACACAGGGTATGTACACTCTGGGGCGCACAGCTAAGCCCTCGTCGACATGAGGCTTCCTTCCAACGGTGCACGGCTTGGCCCCTGGTCAAGATGGCTTCATCTTATTAGAAATCGCCAAGGCTCACAGAGTCAAAACTTGGACGTTTACTGTTTACATTAACAGAATATTTTCCACAGGCTCATAATAAATCTTTATAACCGCATATGGCCGAGTTATAAATATCAGCTGGGAAGAGCAGTAAAAGCACAGCGTACCGAAAGGCGTCTGCCCAGCTTGGAAGCACTTTAGGTTTTATTAATTTACTTATTTTATCGAACTGTAACATTTCAGGTGCCGGAGTGATGTTAAATCACTAGTGATGTGAAGTAGAAAAACTAATAAAACACGAAAATCGTTGCAAGAAATATAACGCAGCAATTAGTTCACTTAGTATATTCGTGGGGTGGGGGCTCAGTCCTTCAGACAAAACAAAACAAAATGAAACACAGGAAATTCCCTGGGAATGATTTCTTCGTGCCAGGCAGGTGGGGGGAGGGGGCTCTTTTTTGTTGCGGTTCTGACACCTCCCTCCTGAAACAGATGAGAGATTGATTTGGATATTCACCCACCTGAACCTGTAGAAAATGTAAGAAAAAAACAGAATGGATGTACCCCGAGCTTCCCCCCAGGCATCTAACAGGCCACCTTTCTGTTTTCCTGTAACCTATGTCCCCGGGCGATGCTTGGAGCGGACTAGCCATGGCCGGAGAGGGTCCAGGCCCTGCGGGTGAACCTGCTGGTCTATTTACACATGAAAAGCTGAAGACCAGGCAGTTTCTGCAGAAGCCACAGCTTCTGCACGTGGTGTTCCAACCCAGGCATCAATTTGTAGATTTCACTTTTTTTTTTTTTTTTTTTGACTCTGGAGAAATAAAACATAAGTATATAGTACCAGGCCTATATGAAGGGCACAGAAATAGTTACTGGCTGACTGATTTAGGGCAAAAGTGTGAACATGTTTTCCATCCAAACTCCAAATTAATTGGAAGGCCATTCTGTGAGTTCCGATATTGGAACAGGCAGTTTTATACACAATCCGAGGCAAGGCAGCCCCGGATGTACACACAGTCCTGAGCTCAGAAGGCCCCTTTCTGTTTTAAAATACTGTTTCAAAACACTATCATGGCTAATGTTTTAGGAGTGACTGTTGCACTTTTTTGAGAGAAAAGGATTGCATTTTGTATCTACCTCTTTCTACAGCTGTTTGTCTCCCCGCTCACACATTCCCAAACTACAGGGTAGGGCATCGCCAGGACAGGAATAGATTTCAAGTCTGGCATCTTTTAGAGACTTAGGAGGAAAAATCCTCAAACACGAAGAGATTGAAACTTTAATCAAACATGTTAGTATTCAGAATCACTGTTCTACTTTCACTTTCTACTATCCTTTTACTAAAGAGCCACATATATGAATGTGTCTCATGTTTGATTGATTTCAAGATGACTAAATGTTCTAAAGAACTTTCCTTTGGCTTTTTCACTTGCACTCTCAGACTTCCAGTGTCTTGTTTCCTTGGAGTGTGTTTGAAGCCAGAAGTCACAGGTAGGACTTTGGGGTTTGGGAAAGGGCAGAATTTAAAACATGGCATGGGGAGCCAAAGCTGCAGAGTTGCTTGGTTACAAAAATTACATTCACCCTAGATATTTCATATCTTTTTTTTTTTTCTGTTTACACTTAAAAATCCATTTATTAATTAGATAACAATAAGATAAAATTTAAAAGTATTTTCCATATAGTATGCGTGAGCTTGCCAAAATTACGTTGCCCATAAAGTGAGCTCAGAACCATAAAAAAGAAATATAAATATAATATATACTTAGGCTTAGCATATTTTGGTAGCACATAAATATTTATATTGTTTTAAAAATCTAGAAGGAAATGGTTTCTCAAAAATATAAATTACTAGGGAAATTTTAAAGAGTTTAAGGAAAAGATTGCTTTGTTTGCTTTTCTCAGACAAATGAAAAAATTATTTTCTCTGTAAGTTGGGAGTATTTTAGTATTTTTAAGCTGTATTTGACTGAGTAGTTAAAAGCTACTAAATAAATATAAAATATGTGTTCTGTTTTAGGGGGAAAAATCCATTTTACCAGTATTAGGTCTTTGCTTGCGTACTGCCTATTTCCTACATACAGAAGAGGGACTCTTGATGCTAGAATAAAGAAGTTTGCAGAGAGATAGAATCATTTAGATTAGTATTAAACTAATTAACCAAATACTGTCCTGGGAGTCCTCTTTTCTTGCAGTGGTGCTGTTACAATGATGTCTCGCCAAGAAAATTGACTCACTTTTTTCCCTAAAGGCACAGCTTACATTTCAGGAAATAAGAGAGAGTACTAAAATAAAAGTAAGATACAATACCATTTATTATTTTTAATTATGGCCCATAAGCATTGACACAAACCATGCATTTCAAAAACACTATGCCTAGACTTTGAGATAGACTTAGACTATTGTTAGGGAAATAAAAATTATTACTAGACAATTATTATAAGACAAAATTATTAAAAGCACTTTCGCTGTCTTTGAATTGCCTACACTTGTGGGCACTTGTTATACGGTCCACACCCTTATTCAAAGGGCCCTCCACAGTGTATCAGACAAGCGTCAAGCATCCTGGAGTTTTTCCATGTAAACTTTGCAGAAATCACAACTATTATGACTCATAAATTGTACACTTGTTTTGTATATAAGTTGTCAACATGTCAATACTGGTCATCTAATCTTCAATTTAGATCACTGTTTTTGAAATGACCTAATCACAGTTTCAATTGGTAGATTTTCTTAGAAGTTAACGGTTTATTACTTCCCACTTCATCACATTTCAGGACACTCCCCACTGCTTTTACCCCAAACTTGGAATTTCCTGCATTTACTGCTTGAAGACAGGCTCTAAGATCTGTGATAACATAAAGAAGTTTTACATTAGGTCACTTTCTCCTCATGATGGGATACAAGATGGGAATAAACCCAAGCCTTTGTTGACCGGACTCTCCTTCCTGCATCTCAGAGTTGGTGGCATTTAGTTTGTTGGAAATCTCTGCTGTCAAGGAGGTCAGGTCATAAACAAGATTCAAGGACTTCCGGCACAGACACTCCTTCAAAGCTATGGTCAGGCAAATCTTGGACTTTCATACGGTTCCACAGAGCAAATCTGGATCAAGTCCTTTCGGAAGTTCTCCCTCAAATAAGAATCCCTCTATTGCCAAAGAAAGCATTTGTGGAACTGTGGCAAAGTTCTGTTAAGAAAAGACAAGGCCTGTATCCTGCAGGGGGAGAAGGGACATCGTGCTACCCTGTGAAGGAGTCACAGCTTCTGCACCTGGTGTTCCAACCCAGGCATCAATTTGTAGATTTCACCTTTTTTTTTTTTGACTCTGGAGAAATAAAACATAAGTATATAGTACCAGGCCTATATGAAGGGCACAGAAGTAGTTACTGGCTGACTGATTTAGGGCAAAAGTGTGAACGTGTTTTCCATCCAAACTCCAAATTAATTGGAAGGCCATTCTGTGAGTTCCGATATTGGAACAGCCAGTTTTATACACAATCCAAGACCAGGCTTTCGCCTTTGGTATCAGTTCATTTTCAGGGGCGAGGAATGTTTATATTAAATTCTATTCCTCTCTGAGTAAGTACTCCCCTCTCAAAAGACAGGCCAGTTGGAGAGGCTCCTGAAGGGAGTGCCCGTGTAAAACACGTGCCAAAATAAGCACCCTTTCAGCGCCCACGGGCAGGAGCTGGTCCACCCTGACTACACTTTGCTTTACTATATCCACAGTCTTCATTGGCGAAGCAAGTCAGAGGTAAAGCCAGTGTTCATGAGAAAAACTGAAGAAATACTAGGAAATTAACAGGCTTGTTACAGGACAGATGAGGAGCCCAGCCATATAGGGGTCCTCTGGGAAACTGTGGGGCACCGTCCGTTTGCAGGGCCTCTCTTGGTTAGAATGACAGCCTCAGAGCTTACTCTAGGGGTCCTGGTCCATAGGAGGCACTTAATAAATATTTGCTGAATTGAAATGCATTGCTAAAAGCCAGGTGAGTATTTATATTGATTGATTAATTCATCCACCCACTCTCTTAAAAATATTCAGTGGATCCTAACACTTATCTAATCCAGGGGATATAGAGGAATGTGGAAATGAAAGACACAGTCCTTGCCCCCCATGGAAATCTCTAGGGGGTGGGGGTGGGGGGATGATCAAAGGTCGTGTGTGTCCATTGACACCAGAGCAATCTAGAGCCTTCCCCCGGAAGTGATGTGAGCAGAGTCACAAGGGGTCCTGGAGTGGTCTGCAAATATGTTGGAGTTGCTGGAGCACGGGATGGCTGTGCAAAGCAGAGCTGGGATTCTTGTGCAGGTGCTCTGAGCCTTCCTGGGCTGGGCTGGGCTGGAGTCCTGCCCCTCTCCACCCACCAGCTCCCCGCCCTTCCCCCAGCCTCAGGTCGGACACCAGCTTGCGGTGACATCCTCCAAACACTCACCTTGTGGAGAGATCAGATGCCCTGAAAGGTTAACAGATTGTGGCTTCACTGGTCTTGGGTGTGGCCTGGGCCTGGAGATATTTTACCCCCCAACTCCCCCCCCCCCCCCCGCCGTGCCATAAACCTAATGCAGACAGAAGTCTATAAATCCACCCTTGGAGGAGAGAACTGTTGCCGGCTGTGCCAAAGTCATCAGTTGTTTATTCTCCTCCCCCTTTTAATTTGCCTGCATTTTCCATGCAAAGCAAAATGGCTTATACTTTCCGGCACTTTTGCAGGCATGCAGAAAGGATTTAGGAAGGATGAAAGTGTTTAAAACACTTTGTGTACTGAGGTTAATATTCTGCCTAAATAATTTGCTATTTAATCCTTTATCTCCCCAGGTTGACTGCTGGGCCTCTATCCGCCAGGTCCTGGGGTTCTAAGCAGCTCTTCTGACCACTCTCCAAGTCATTTATAAAAGAAGATGCAACAGTCGCGTAAGTGGGTCTTAAAATATAAATCCATAGCTTGGAATTGTTAGCCAACTCACTCTAGAAGACAAAACAGAACATCTGTTTTGTCCACTAGCAAGCAAATCCCCAATGAACAGCTCCTTCCCGATGGGGTTCAAGAGGCACAGAACCTCAGCCAGACTTCTAAGCTGGGGAACCCAGCCACGCGGCAGCTGAGATCTGGAGAGACAGCTGCCGATAACCCCACGGTGCAGACAGAATAGAGCTGATTTTTCCAGTGGAAGGTAACGTTTGGAAAGATTCTGCCCCGCTTTGGCTGCCAGGCCTCTGGACGCGGCTCAGTCAGTTGTGGGTGTGGAGGAAACACCTCCTGGAGCACAGGTGACGTCTGGCCGCCTGGCCTACTTGGGCCAAAGGAGGAACCATGCGTTCAGCAGCGGAGGTGATGCTCGTTCTGCATCAGAAGCTCCTACACCTGGTGCTGAAAGATCCTGTCTTGAGTGGTGTCGACGCCACACCTACTCTCCTTACAGGATTGAGGGCACAATTCCATGACCACCCACTGAATTTGTGGTCTGACAGCCACACAGCAGGATAAAAAAAAAAGGCACGTATGGCATGAGTTAGCATGATGTGAAAAGAAAATTCAGGAAAAAGTCCAGGGTGTGAGGAGGTGGGGAAACTCGTTCTGCAGGGAAGGGAGTTTGATCTGCTGAGAGATGAATGCTGAGCAGGTCGACGTCCCTGGTTTTTCTGGACTCTGCTGTTTACAGAAGCCCACAGGCCGCTCTCATTTCCTGCTGGCAGCCTTCCTGAGAGGAAGGGACCTCGCAGCAGTTAGAGGCAACAAGGTATGTTTTCAAACACGAACGTCAGGGTTAAAATTTCCAGCAAAGCACTTCCCATCACGGTGACAGTCAAATCCATCTCACCTTCAGATCTGGATGCTGCCAGAAACACTCACTGAAACCCTAGCGTGGGACAGGGAAACATGCTACCGTTCTCCACCCAGAAGCTTCTCCTGGGGTCACAGCTTCCAAAATCCGGCTCCAGACATTCTTCTGGTGACACCCCCCTAAGCCAGAGTGGCCTTGGAGGCTCTGCGGGCCACGACCTGTCTCTGTCTCCTGAGAACAGCCGACCTTCAACCACAGCTGTGGGATGTGATGGGAACAAGGGGCCCTGTCTTCCTCTTCATGCTGCACCCACCTCCACCTGGAAATTTAAATGAGACACTTACAAACAGAAGCGGGATGGCTCCTGTAGAATTTAACCAGAGGCAGAAGTACGTGAAATGGCTTGTCCTCATGTGCCGTAAAATAACACAAAGAATTCTGCTTGCAGAGGGTTGGAGGCGGACTCCTTTGGGATTTGTCTTTACATAAAAGCACATCGTTTATTTTTTTTCCTATTAGAAAAATAAGATAAAATAGTTTAGATTTTGAAAAGTATAAAAATTGGTTAAAAAGGAAATAGAGAATTGCCTATAACACTTTCCCTCAGATCATTACCATGATTTTTTCCGATATATTTACGTCTATGCATGGAGAGATAAGCAAAAATTATAATCATGGGATCATGTTTGATGTGAATTTTTTTTTTTAGGCTGCACTGCACGGCAGGCTGGATCTTATTTCCCTGACCAGGGATCAAACCTGTGGCCCCTGCATTGGGAGCTCGGAGTCTTAACCACTGGACCACCAGAGAAGTCCCGTTTGATGTGTAATTTTAAACCTAGCTCTTCAGTTTAATATTTTCTCCTTTTCTAATTACAAACATGGTTTGTTTTTACAATACAAAATAAAATACTGCAGAAATTTAAAAATAAGTAAAATAAAAAACAAAACTAAGAATCTCTAGCCCACTGTCTCTCTTCACCACCTTTGAACGTTCCACGCATAATCTGACAATTATTTTTCTCTTTTCCAGATATACATATAGTTTTAAACTTTTGTCCTCAGAGCTCCCCATGTCACTGTGTTTTTCATAGAGGTGGACAAGAATTAGTTAACGCCTTCTCCTACTGAATTTCTTCGTCCAGTAAGATTATTTTTCACCTTTTGCTATGACAAAGTTTGCTTCTGGGAAGATCCTTTCAACTTCGGCCTCACTGCTGATAGTTTTCCTTAGAATAAAGTCTTCGAACAAGAATTAGGAAACTACAGAACAAGAACTTTTCATCAGCTCGAGATATAGTCTTAGCTCCCTTCACAAAATATGAGCTCTTTCTACATTAAGCATAGGTATTTCATTGTAATTTTAACCGATTTCAGATGTTCTAATTTAGTTAAGATATTGTTTGACATTTCAGGTAGTAAAATCTTCCTATTACTTTTCCCTTGTGATTTCTTTCATATATAGAAAGCCCTTCTCCAACATGAGAACTTACGGACTTTCACGTATTTTTCTGTATTGTAAAAAAATAAAATAAAAATTTTTACTTTTTCCATTTAGTTCCTTAATCCAGGAATTTACTTTAGTAGGTCGCATAATGTGAGATTGTTTTGTTTTCTTTTTCCAAAATAGGTAACTGTTCAGCACCAATTTTTGAAGAATATCGTATTCCATGATAAGTGATGTTTCCTCTAGCACATGCTCAGTCCAGGGCACCCATTTCTGGTCCATTGGCCCATCATTGATTTTGCATCACTGCTACCTGGTTTGGCTTTTTGTAGCTCACAGCATAGCAGGTAAGCCGGTGTGTACTCAAAAAATTGCATGGTGCTGTAAAAATACCTGCCATTAGTTGTACGACTTTGTGAAGAAGCACTAAAAACCGTCTGGCTTCTGCCAAAAAGGGATAGTTGTGGTCCTTTTCGCATGAGATTGTTGGATGCAGGGAACTGTTGACAGCTCAGGACAGACAGGGCAGAGTGTTTACAGGGATTCATTACAAGGGTTGCTTACAAGGTTAGTTACAAGCCGTAGCTACTGTTACAGTCTCTAGCTGCCAGCAGGAGCAATGCCTGGTGGTCCTCTTCCTCTGCTTTTGTAAAAATCCTGGATATTGTTGCCTGTCTATCTTTCCAGAAAAATCTCTTTTACCCTTTCCAAGGAAATTCCATCAAGATTTTGATGAAGGGTATTAAGCTGATGCAATCATTTGGGAAAGACTGACATTGGTGCCATAACCCACCATCCTCGTACCACACGATACGTCTTTCCAATTCTAAGATTTTATGATCTTCAGTTAATTCTTGTGGTACGTATGTGAGGCTTTTGCACATTTATCCTTAAAGTCATTCCTCTGTTTTTTTTTGGGGGGTGGGGGGTTGGCCTTTTTCTTTTTGCTCATGTGACGCATATATTTTCTCATGTTTTCAAATAACTTACTGCTTGTGCTCGGAAAATTATAATTTTGGTGTATTCGTTTTTATATTTAACAACATTGCCTGATTTGGGCATTAGTTCTAAAATTTTAACTGGTTTTTCAGGCTTTCTAAAAATTCAGTGGTGTCATCTTCAAATAATAATACCTGTGAGGTTCCTTCTCCCCAGTCTAAGCCCCTCCTCTGTGTTACCATCCAGGAGAATCAGCTCCCACATCCAGAAGGACACTGAAAACAGTTGTGTGGGGACTCATCCTGGATGTGAGGTGTCAAAGAGCCCTTTCTTTACCTTCTGTCTCTGCCACCTGCTGAGTGATCATGCAACCCGGTTCCCCTGTGCTTCAGTTGCTTCATTGGTTTAAGTGCACTGATAGCACTTATCTTGGAGGTAATGCTTTGTGGAGTGGCTAGTTAGTCATCCTGTAATTCATTGCTGCATCTGTCTACACCTGCTCTCCTTCCTTCCCACCTGTACCCACTGGACATTTTCTTTCCACCCTGACTCCTTCTCTGTCTTTTTTCACGGCTGGTCCCTCAGGTGGCCCTTATTCCCTGAGCCAGTTTTTACCATCGATCAGAAACTGCTCACTTTTTTCCTCTCTCAACCAAGGACGGATGTTGCCTGTCTACACAGCTGAGCTGGGAGCCTGCCCGGAGATTCAGTTCGAGGTTGAGGGTTGAGAGGAAGAATTGAAATCCCTTGGTGGTCTGAGAAATTCAGAATGGTAGCATCTTCTAAAGATCTTCAGTACAGGAAATTCTGAGAAAACATGATCTGGCGTTGGACCCAATGATTTCAGGGAACCTTAAATACAAGCCGCGATGAATTAGCAGAGGATTTTCAGTCATAATACTGTCACATATTAATATTCCAGATCCTGACCGAAGGTTGGAATGACTGTATTAGTCACAAATGTTTCTGCTCTTTACCTCTTTTTAACTTATTTCTCTCTAGAAACAAGATAAGTCGGAATTCATTTGAACATTTTGGTCTTGGTCTGTGGCCACATCTGGTCATCTACATGGTTTATCTTTGTGATTCTCAATTCACGGGAAGAAAGAGGATGTAGCCATCGATTGCAAGATTAATTCAAGCCTGATCTCATTTCCCTTCAATTCAGCAACTCCTAGATTGTGTGTCAGTCCATCAATCAAGAATATGAGAAAGAGAGATGACAGTAAGTTGGATGAAACTGAGAGATGGATCTAATAATATCCTTATTACCAGGTTTTCTCTTTGAGCCTAAAACTGCATTCTTAGATAAAAAGACTCCAAAGTTACAGTAATTCCTCTTGATGACTTGCATTAAACTTGGGGTTGAGTGAAAGGTATCCAGACTGGAAGGGAGGAGGATCTGGACCCGGAGCCCTCGGGGCCAAGCAAATCCCAAAGACTGCCTGCAGCCGCAGTTAAGAATTCATGGAACCTGGAGTTTCTAGCTCCTCCCACCTACTGGCTGTGTGACCCCAGGCAATTCTCTTACCTTCTCTGTGCCTCACATCTGTAAAATGTGGACGATAATAGGAAGCACAGGATTATTACAAGAATTAAATGAGTTAGGGTGTATAAAATGCCAAGGACAGCACCCGAAGCAGGGGAAGTGCTGCATTCGTGTTTGTTGAAATGTTCCAGGGAGGTTGCTTATGCTGTGGGCAGGGCCTGGGCCGGGCAGAGCCAGGGCAGGGGCTGCGTTTTCCATTTTATGGAGGTGGTGGTGAGGGTGGGTCCCCGCATTTGCAGGGGCTGGTGTTGTCCCCACCCAGCCCTGAGACGTGATGTCAGATACACTTTGCATGTGAGGAAAGGAGGCTCCGAGAGGGAGGACATGCATCCAAGGCCCACAGAACAAGTGGTCAGTCCAGGGCAGAGTGACAGAATTCAGCAGGGCAAGGAGGAGCCCGAGTGGTTTACGGTCCATCACACCCCGGCTGGGCTGGCAGGAGTGTTTCCAAAACAAACAGAGTAGGTCCTGTTGCTGGTAACACTGCTGTGTCACAGCAAGAAGAAATGAGCAAACAGAAGGCAGGAAAACACTTTTCTTGACTTTGTTCTCTGATTGTGAAGTCCAAAAGAAACACCTGTGGAAAAGGAGAATTCCAATAATATAGAATACACGATTCATATGGAATGAGTTACACGAAAAATAAATCTCCCTTCACTGACTAAAAATGTTTCATATTCAACAATCATTTCAACAATGAAGTGAAATATGACCCATTACAATATTTCTGTTATTTTTTTTACAATTTTTGAGGTTACAATTAAAATTCATCATAACTAAGCTATAAATCTAAATTTTCCTAATTCAACAAGAACAACAACAGAAACCAAATAGACAACCCAACTGAAAAATGGGTAAAGGACTTGAATAGATATATCTCCAAAGAAGATATACACCTGGCCAATAAGCACATAAAAAGATGCTCAGTATCTCTAATCATTAGGGAAATGCAAATTAAAACCACAATAAGATACCACTTCACAGCTACTAGGATGATTATTATTAAAAAAAAAACAAAAAACCCTTGTGCTTTGCTAGTGGGAATGTGAAATGGTGCCCTTGTAGTGGAAAACAGTATGGTGGGGCCTTAAAAAATTAAATAGAATTACCATATGATCTAGCAATTCTAACTCTTGGTACAGACACAAAAGGATTGCAAGCAGGCACTCAAAATATTTTTGTACATCAGTAGTCACAGCAACATTATTCATGATAGCCAAATGTGCAAGCAAACTAAGTGTCCATTGACCTATGAATGGATAAACAAAATGTGGTATGTGTGTGTATATATAATAATTCAGCCTTAAAAAGGAAGGACATTTTTATACAGCTGCAGCACGGATGAACCTTGAAAACATATGGCAAGTGAAATACACCAGACACGAAAGGACAAATATCAATATTATATGATATTTGTACCACTTATTTGAGGTACCTAGAAGAGTTAAATGCTTAGAAACAGAAGTGGAATGGTGATTTTCAGGGGCTGGGGAAGGAGGGGAAGCGGAGTTATTGTTTAATGTGTACCGACTTTCAGTTTGGGGTGATGAAAACGTTCTGGAGACAGATGGTGGTTGACAGCGGCCCAGCAGTGTGAATGTACTTGGTATTACTGAACTATATACTTAAAAATCGCTAAAGAGGTTAATTTTATGTTATGTATATTTTACCACACACAAAATAATTCTCTATACTCTAACACATCCCAGCTGCTACTGCCCAACTGACCTTCTCGTAAATGTTCCACTGTCCTGGTGTGGACCTTGAGATTCTGAATCTCCCTCCGGTGAGAAAGTATCAAGGAGACATCAACAGAGGATCTTGAGAAACGTGTTAACAAATCAGCTCTTCACAAGAGTCGAAGTTATCCTTATGTTGCTCCTCATTCCCTTAAATAATATCTGCCTTCAGAATTGTCTACTTGTTAAACTTCTGATTGCTGTGCATACAATTTATAAAATTTCCAGGGTCATTCACTCATATTTTGCATTTAGTGGGGTGTTTTTTGGGGGGATGGGATTCAAATGATGCCAAAATACAGGCATATCCCAGAGCTATTGCAGGTTCCACTCCAGACCACCACAATAAAGTGAATATTGCAATAAATGGAGTCATACGAATTTTTTGGTTTCCTAGTGCATATAAAAGTCTACACTATACTGTAGACTATTTTTTTTAATTAATTAATTTATTTTTGGCTGCACTGGGTCTTTGTTGCTGCACGTGGGCTTTCTCTAGCTGTGGCAAGCGGGGGTACTCTTTGTTGCAGTGCATGGGCTTCTCATTGCGGTGGCTTCTCTTGTTGCAGAGCACAGGCTCTAGGTGCGCGGGCTTCAGTACTTGTGGCACGTGGGCTCAGTAGTTGTGGCACACGCTCAGTAGTTGTGGCACACGGGCTTAGTTGTTCCGCGGCATGTGGGATCTTCCCAGACCAGGGTTTGAACCCATGTCCCCTGCATTGGCAGGCGGATTCTTAACCACTGTGCCACCAGGGAAGCTCTACTGTAGACAATTAAATGTGCAATAGCATTATGTCTAGAAAAACATTATACATACCTTAATTTTAAAATACTTTATCGCTAAAAAATGCTAACCATCATCTGAGCCTTCAGTGAGTTGTAATAGTTTTGCAATAGTAACACATCAAAGCTCACTAATCTCAGATCACAATAAAAAATATAACAATAATGAAAAAGTTCGAAATTTTGCAAGAATTACCAAAATGTGGCACAGAGACAAGAAGTGAACAGGTGCTGTTGGAAAAATGGCACCAATAGCTTTGCTCAAGGCAGGCCTGCCACAGACCTTCAATGTGTCAAAAACGCGATATTTGCAAAGTGCAATAAAGCAAAGCACACTAAACCGAGGTCTGCCGATATGAGAAAGAATAACGGGAAATTATGGAGAATTTCAGTGCATGGTAAGGAACGTTTAAATAGATCTAAAATGGGTAGATTTGCTTAGCTACATTTAGAAATATAAGCCAACTTTTAACCCATTTTGAAAGTTGCCAAAGCATGTTTATGGATCTCTCTGTAAGAAAAGCAGCACTTTTACAAGCACAATTTTCTTCTTAAGAAAATTCAAAATGTGCTTAAATTGAGCTTGAAATCTAGCCTTGACTTAAATAATACCCCAATGAACAATTGTAGGTACATTTCCTTCTCTGGCACCACGAACGACTCTTAGAATGTTAGGGAGCTAACCAGGGATCTTTGGGGAAACGCCTCAAAAATCCCCAGGAAAGGCCAGAAGAGACTTTGCCTTTCTGGTTTGTTCCAGCTTTTAAAAGATCATTTCCTTTCCCACACTTTCAGCAGAGTAGTCATAGCCTGCGTCAGAGAAGCTCTATTTCATACTTAGAAATGGTGAAACTTCCCTTGGGGTTCTAGATCTTAACTGTCTTGTGGATTTTAATTGGAACAGAAATTGCTCGTTTGGGCTGAGCCGGTGGTTTGCGGAAATGTGAAGTCCTGGGAACCAGCTGGGGCAGCGGGAAGGCTGGCTCCCTCTGCTCGTGTAGATAAGTGCAGACAGAATATCAGTTGTCACTGTCTTCCAGCTTCTATTTGGAGTGAAGATGTAGGGCTGCTGTCAGAGGGAAAGAGTGGAGATTAGGACACTTTGAAGGTGGTAACATGAACATGATATTGGGAAAGAAGTCAGATGAATTCACCGAAAAAAGACAAGAAAATGATACAGAGGGTATCTGCCCCTAAATAATCTGTTCTTTGATTAAAATCAACTTGTTCTGTATTCCTTAGCCCTATTATTTTCCTACTTCCAATTTCTCTAAGCAACATTTTATAGAAATGGACCTTGAAACAGCTGAAAAAAGAAAAACAAACAGTAATGATATTGGCTATCACTCACTGAGCTCATGCTCTGGGCCAGGCACTGTGCTAAACTTGTCATATGTTTCAATTAATCCTTGCAACGGTTCTACGATGTAGATACTAGTATGACCCCAAGTTCACCAATAGGGACCTTAAGTCTCAGAGAACATACATGAATTTCCCAAAGTCCCTTAGCTCCTAAATGGCAGAGCTGGGATTTAAATTCAAGGCTCTTGTTATTTCAGAGCCACTGCCCTTGATCACCAAATTACATTATCATCTATATTAATGAAGGTTACCATACAATACAGCCATAGCTGTTGTTGAGTGGTGTGAAGATGGGATGATTGTAATCTTAGCCCTTTCTGCTTCTGAAAAGACAACACGGTATTTTAAAAAAAGCCACGCTAAAAATTATATTTTGATATAATGTTTCCTTAGAACACATAAGTCTAGGGCCAATTAATATTGGGATCCACAATGATCATTAGCATAGTAAATGCCCTGAGAAGTCTTGCAGTGAAAAGGTGTTTAATGTAAGTAAATGTAATTAATTTTACTATCAATCCTTTGGGAATAATTGAACTGCTAGGTAAAAATTACACACGATGATAATCACTGTCTTATGGAAACAGTGGAAAACTATAACTTACATTCAATAAGAAGAGGCTAAATTTATTACATTTATTCCTATATTGAAATATTATATAACCATTAAAAGTATGCTTACAAGACCTAAAAAGCAGGCTTTATAATAATAAAATAGTATGCATTTGCTTTAGAAAATACATAAATAAATATAAGAAAATTAAACTCAATAAGCACAATACCCAAAGGTAAAAAACTTAATGTGTTGGTGGTTTTTTTTTTTCTTCAATATTTGTTACATTATTTTCTACACACACACACACACACACACACACACACACACAATTGATTTCATATGTGGATAACAACTCTATTTTTCCAGTTACTATGTTTTTTTTTAACATCTTTACTGGAGTATAATTGCTTTACATTGGTGTGTTAGTTTCTGCTGTATAACAATCAGCTATACATATACATATATCCCCATGTCCCCTCCCTCTTGCGCCTCCCTCCCACCCTCACTATCTCACCCCTCTAGGTGGTCACAAAGCACCGAGCTGATCTCCCTGTGCTATGCAGCTGCTTCCCACTAGCTATCTAGTTTACATTTGGTAGTGTATGTATGTCCATGCCACTCTCTCACTTCGTCCCAGCTTATCCTTCCTCCCCCCCCCATGTCCTCAAGTCCATTCTCTACGTCTGCGTCTTTATTCCCGTCCTGTCCTTAGGTTCGTCAGAACCATTTTTATTTTTTAGATTCCATATATATGTGTTAGCATACAGTATTTGTTTTTCTCTTTATGACTTACTTCACTCTGCATGACAGACTCTAGGTCCATCCACCTCACTACAAGTAACTCAATTTCGTTTCTTTTTATGGCTGATTAATATTCCATTGTATATATGTGCCACATCTTCTTTATCCATTCATCTGTCGATGGACATTTAGGTTGCTTCCATGTCCAGGCTATTGTAAATAGTGCTGCAATGAACATTGTGGTACATGTATCTTTTTGAATTATGGTTTTCTCAGGGTATATGCCCACTAGTGGGATTGCTGGGTCGTATGGTAGTTCTATTTTTAGTTTTTTAATGAACCTCCATACCGTTCTCCATAGTGGCTATTTTGTGAGCCTTTTCGCGTCTGTATTAATCAAAGGCTAAGCGCAATCGTTTAGTGACTTTTAAAACATGCCTGTGTCTCTCTAATTGATATTTCCATTTCTCATTAGCAGAAGTTCTCTCATTGTCATCACTCAGCCATGTTGTTTCAAATATTGCTGGTATCCTTGCTAACCCTGGAGTGTTTCCTTTTGGCAATTAAATGTTCCGGCATGTCACTTGTGCTCATGGCTCATCGGCAGGCAGCCGGGGCCCCACCCAAACACAAGGGCTCCAGGCAGCAAGAGCCTCCACCGTGCCAGAGAGGTGGGAGCTGAAAGCACATGGCAGAGAACACCAGTGGCTGCCCGGTCAGGCCCGCAGCACTCACTGCACGAAGTCAATGGTACCTCATCCCAGGAATGTGCCAGGTTTATCCAACCATCATCCTTGTTGGACATTTTAGGGTTTCCATGCTCTTTAGTCTTATAAAAAGACCTGCAACAGATTATATATTAACCTTTGATTCCATCTCCGGTTATTCCCTTTGGATACATATCTTGAAAGTAAACTATTAGATCGGGACATATAAACACTGTAATACCCTTCACTTATTTTATCAGTTTTTTCCAAAGCATTTGCATAAAAAACTTGCTACCAGCAGCAATGTCAAGCCCAATCAACCTCTAATTTCACCACCTCTAAGTATTGTGATTTTAGAAGTCTATGCTAATTTTATATCAGACATAGTATTCCATTGTTGTTTTAATTACTAAGTTAATGATATATTAAAATGCTTATTACGTGGTAAGAAGTGACTGGATAAAATAGTCATACAAAGTAATACTATGGATGGGGAGAAATCATCTAAATACTACACAATAGTTTACTGTGAATACTGAAAAATCTGTATTTTTTTCATTTGCTAATTTTACTACTATTATCAGAATAAAAGTAATGTTTAATAAATTTATGGTAAAGTAGTATTTCAGATCAGTGTTGGGCAAAAGAATTATTCAATAAATAGTATTGGGAAATTGAGTAGTGTATAGTATAGTATACCTACACTATAAACATTAATAAATTCCAGAATAACACCTGTATGTAAATAAGCAAGCAAACAAAACAAATCTCAATGCAATTATGTTATAATAAATGTCAAATTAAAACCAGTAGAAAAGAATCCCTTAAGCAGTATAAAAAACACAGAAAAGATTTGTTCCCATAAACCGTTAATACAATGGGGGGAATTCCCTGGTGGCCCAGTGGTTTGGATTCCACACTTCCACTGCAGGGGGCACGGGTTTGATCCCTGGTCGGGGAACTAAGATCCTGTATGCTGCATGGCGTGTCCAAAAAAAATAAATAAATAAATAAAATTAAAACAATGGAACAATAGGAGTCAACAAGGGTTAAGGGCAGATAACAGAATGAGAAAATATGTTAACATATGTCACATGTGCAGAATTAGTGTCCAGAATACATCTAGAACCTCTTTAAATCAATGGACAAATGGTAAAAATAAATCCGGATATAACTAGGGCAATGCAAATTAAAGCTATCAACAATTTCTTTTGGCTCTTTCACACTCTTTTCAAAAAACGATAATAAATAATGTTGGTTGGTGGAAATGCTGGCAAAGTCTTTCTGGATCGAAATTTAGCAGCATCTATTAAAATGTCATCTACACTCCCCTTGGCCCAACATTTTGTTTTTCGGAATATCAATCAGAGACACTGCCACATACACACAAAGAGTATACAAGAATATTTGTTGTAAATTTCTAATAATAAAAGACTGGAATCAACCTAAATATCCATGGAGGCAGGAACGGCAAAATAAGTTAGCTTACATCGATGTTATGGAATACTAGCTTGTTATTTTTAAAATAAGTTATATCTACGTGTGAGGACATGGAAAAATATCCGAGACATATCATGAAGTGGAAAATAAATGTTACAAAGTGGTCCATTGGCTTTGTTCTCATTTTCAATGTAGCAGAGCACAGAGGTTAGGGTGCGGGCTCCGGACCCAGGCTGCCTACGTTCCTGTCCTCTGTGCATCAGTCACTACTGCCCTGGGCAGATTGTTTAACCTCCCTAATCTTGGTCTTCACGTTTCTAAGACTGGTGCCATGACAGTACCTATCGCCTAGGGTTGTTCTGATCATCAGGTGAATAAACCATGTTAAGCGCTTAGAAAAATCTCAGGCACATTGCAAGTGTTAGCTACTTATTTAGTTAAAAATAAAAGCACACGGGCTTCCCTGGTGGCGCAGTGGTTAAGAATCCGCCTGCCAATGCAGGGGACACGGGTTCGTGCCCCGGTCTGGGAAGATCCCACATGCCGCGGAGCAGCTGGGCCCGTGAGCCACAGCTACTGAGCCTGCGCGTCTGGAGCCTGTGCTCCGCAGCGAGAGAGGCCGCGATAGTGAGAGGCCCGCGCACCGCGATGAGGAGTGGCCCCCGCTCGCCACAACTGGAGAAAGCCCTCGCACAGAAACGAAGACCCAACACAGCCATAAATAAATTAATTAATTTAAAAAAATAAATAAAAACACACAAACCAAGATAGACCATATACCATATACATTTTTGTAAATAGAAAGAAGAAAGCATGAGAGATTATTTATAAACTATGAACCTTAGTACCTTCAGAGCCAGAAAGTGGGCAGAAGAGGAAGCAGGGAAGTTGGCTTTTACTTTGTGTGAATTGTTAGAAATGTTGCCCAAAAGGATGTATGTATCTATTATTTGAGCCATCAAAAAATGGAAGCGATAGTTAAAATTTTTTAAATTTAATTCGTAGAATTGTCTCCTCACCTGTAGTTTTTACTTCTCGGAAATCATTTTATAACTATGTATATGTTATAGATTTACTTCTAATTTACTGCATGATCTACGGCATCCTGACTGCCGTCGCATGATCTACAGCATCCTGACTGCCGTCTATCATTATACAGTTGATGTAAGGAGCAATTTTCTTTCACATATTCAACTTCCAACTAATTTTTATCGAACAATTCCTATGTTCCAGGCACTGAAGTAGGTAATGGAATTTTAAAAGTTAATATAATCGAATCAGGTTCCCAGGAAAAGAGGAAGGTCTGAATAACCAACCACTTGACAGCGTGATGCTTGGGAGAGAGAGACACAGGGAACTGGGGGAAGAGCCAGGAGAGTTCATGATGCCAAGGTGACAGAGCCCTGTGCAAAAGCAGGGGGTCCTGAGCTCTTGCCCACCATCCAGCCCCAGCACCAGACACTGTTGAGGACGTACAGAGGCTGGGGAGGAGGCAGAGTTCTGGAAGAGGAAGGAAAGGGAGGTGCAGGCAGGGACAGGTGTGAGTGGGAAGGCTGAGAGCGGGGCTGGGTGATGCCTCCACGGGAGGGCCAGTCACCGCCTCCTTACCTTCCCAGTGCCCATGGGTCCAGATATGGCCCTTTCTACGCAGTTGACCTGGATAGATAAATAAAATTCACCGTAACTATTCCAAAAAGTACTCCTCCAAATTCACCATAACTATTCAAAAAGATAAAAGGAAGTCTCTGGTACCTGTTTCGATGTCAAGTGATACTGTGAATAAGCCTGTTCTTACATCAACAGTCTGAACCCTTAACAAAAATTAAAATTTGGGCCAAGTCTGTAAGGTCAGCTATTGCCCTTTGTCATTTCTCCGGTTTTCAAGTGACTCTTCTTAGTATCTTCTGACGAAGCCACCCCAAGTGACCCAGCAATAAGATGGTGGCAGCTCTTGTCCAAAATGAGAAAATGGCCTCTCCAGCCTACTGCTTCAGGAAGGGAAGCGTGAAAAAATACATGCACATGGGTTTCTTTCCGCAGTTAAAAAGGAGCTTATGGCTGAGTAGACCACAGCCTTAAGAAAACACTCATCTGGTGTGCTTGGTTTCTTTTTTTCTAGATGCCAAGTAAAATTAGTTATCAGTCACTTAAAATTTTCCCTTCCCGGAGTAAGTGTGCAAAGGTTGAAGTGTCAAATGAGGTTAAATGCTGCTGTCTTCACAGTACCATGTGAAGTTGCAAATATTCTGCTGATTGGACCAACACAGATCATTTTGTGTTAGTTAAGCCTCCGGTGTAGCCATTAGAGTGGTTAACATGTAATTTTAAAACGGAATAAAAAAATAAAGCAATATTTTAACATTGTAAAACACCATGTCTTTTATTGTCAAATTGCTGGTTTGGTCAAGACTAAAATAGCCCTTAATTGTACCTGGATTTCATAGTCTTATTTAGGGAGCAGCAATCTATATTTCCACTTTTCAAAATGAAGTAGAATTAAACACAACTTTTTCTGAACTAAAATGAATGACCTGTTTAGTTTTAATATTGAAATGTTATGAAGTTAATAATAATGTTATAATAATTGAACATGATAATCAATAACAAAAAATACAATTTCCTAACATTATATTTTGACAAGTACCAGATCAACTAAAATTTACTCGACCTAAAATTCCTTTCTTTCTTCAAAAAGAGATGTGATCATTGTTGTTACCTCTTTGGTGAAGTCATTTAATAGTCAAAAATATATTAAATACTTTTAGCATCGACCAAGTAACTTTACCTGATAACCCATTTATTTTCAAAAAACGCAAGATGATTTGTAAAGTAGAAATTCGTTTATGTAAAACACGTTTCTCACAAAAATACTTGCTCGTCCCCAACTTGAGGCATTTCCTTTGAAATTCCCCAACTGATGATTTTCAATCAATCATTCTATTAAAACAAATTTGTCAATTGAAATGAAAACATCCAACAATGCCTCTATATGGTATTACATGTTTGGCTAACAAGGAAGTTATTACAGAAACCTTAGAAAAGAGCTTTTTAATTTAAAAAGAAAGAAAAGAAAGAGTCCTACACATGCAGAAGGCACAGAATGACTCCTGAAATATCAAGGTTAGAAATGTTCCCCAAATTTGGCTTTCACCGACTTACTCAGGAAAGAAAAGAGCAGTGCAGCAGCTCTACAGAGTCTGGCCGACCGGCATAGACCTCACCCAGAGAGATTGGACGCATATGGACGCCATTTGTAACCAGGGGAGAGAACCCAGGGGTCAGCCTAACCTTTGGTGTCTGCCTATCCATCTGTTTTCACATTAGTTGCAAATTATAGAATCCTCCAGACCCAAATGACCATAAATCAGTACTATGAGCATGTACACTTTTCCCGTCTGTCATAAAACAATGAATTAAATTCATGCCTGTCAAAATAGGCTGCAGCAAAATGGCCTTCTCCTGCAGCCCAAGGAGTACAAAGCTTCGCCTCATCGCTGTAATTTATGGCCTCCGTGGGGCTTTGGGGTGATTAGGCCTCGGCCCACCAACACGCAGAAAAACAGTAGGAACTCCAATAACTCCAAATGGAAATCTTGGGTCAAATTTATCAAACAAATCAGAGAGAAATCTCTTTCTGTTTGGAAAAGGAGGAGATATATTGCATGTTTAGCGTTCATGCACCGCTTTGGAACTTTTGGCTATTCGGTATTTGTGAGTTTTGGAATTTCTCGCTTACAGAGTATCACCAAAGGACATGTAATGTATTAGACATGAGCCATTTTTAGCCAAATAAAATATACAACCGCAAGCAAAGAGGTTTTTCAATGTTAACATCAACATAGTTGTGCAAATGATGTAACTGAAAATTTTCTAGGTAGAGCTAAAAAAAGCAGAACTTTAGTGCTGGAAAAATACACTGGGAGAAAATGAAATATGTTAGCCATAGGAACCCAACAAAGGTAATAAAAATGTTGGGGGGAGCCACAGCGATAAGGTGGATAGACTTTATTCCATGCCACTGGGTTTATATCAACCCCGCCACACAGTAAATGTTCCTTTAAAACTTCCCTTCTATAAAATTGCCCTAAAGTGAAATGCAGCTCAGTGGCGTCTGAAAGTGAAGAGACTGAGAAAATTCAGCACGACGCAAGGCAGGCAAAAACACTGATGTTCGCCATACAAAAATTATTGGTCACAGTCAGATGTGATGAAAAATAAGCGGACATAATTTGGTTGGGAAAGGGGGTGTGGGGAGGGAGTTGCAAACAAAGGCGTGTATGCTGCTAAGTCATCTGGAGGGTCTGGCACTTGTCCTCCCCTTAGAAGCCACAGTGTGCTTGAGCTGGTGTTTATCACAGAGGCTCGCAGGCACTCATTCAATCAGAAAGTCATATTTCACCCAACACCCCTGCTGTACTGGAAACGTTCGGCACAGTTAAGGCCGGTGAAATGAGAAGATGATGTGGCAGCGCTGTATGTCATAGGTCTGGTTAATATCAGGCCGTGAATTATTGCGTCTTTAAGAGAAATCCCCCGGACTGGAACGCACGTCCAACAACAGTTCTCAGGCCGGCGGCAAAATATGGTTCCTGCCAGGGGTAATGATGTTCTGTCTTCATCTCTGATCCGCGGGCCATGTCACTCCATGGGTTCCCAGCCATGTGAACCCACAGAGATGGGGCGTGGCCCCGACACTCAGCACTCAGCAACACTTTATGGTTGAAATACCTTTGCTTTCTTTACTGCCTCTGCATCTTGAAGGGCTGGGGAAGAATACGGTGTTTCATGCTGGCAGCAAGGTGCAGCACAGGGCGTTCTGGAAACAAGCTTTGGAAATGCTTTACTAGTGCTGTGGTTTACTTGCCTTAAAAAGATAAGCGAAGTTAGAAATACCTATTTGATATGGGTATTCTGAAAAGTAAACTTAAGGAGCTTGGCAGAATCTCAAGATGGTAGGTTTCCTATGATTCAGAGCCTTCTTTCCTTTGCTCCTCTGTCTTTCTCTTTTTTTGGCTCTCTCCTTTCTTTTTTCCCTTTTCTTCTTTGTCTTTCTTTCTTGGTCTCTGTCTTTCCTTTCTTTCGTCTTTTCCCCCACTTGCTTTTCTCTCTTTATCTTTTCCTTTATCCCTTCTCTCCTCTGCTTTCTTTCCATTCTTTTTGCCTCGCTTCTATAACGGACGCTAATCACTCAGGCTCACATGCAGTAATTCAGCTGCTGAAACTGAACAGTTCTTGCCCATAGGTAGAGTTTTATGGAAGACTGAGATATTAAACAACACATTACACACTCAGTTATGGCTGTGATCATTGCTGAGAGTGAAACCTTCTAGTTGCTATAAGAACATGGAGCAGAGAAGCAGAATCCGATCGCATATTGGCTTTCCGTACCACTAAGCTAAGAAGTTCCACCCCAAACCAAATGGAGCAATCAAGGTCGTTTTCCTGTAAGACACATCACAGGAGTTATCATTATAACCACTGGTTTATTACTTCATACCCAATAAAGTGATTCACGGTTTGTTTTATTGCAGCCTTGTATTTTTTGTTTTTTAATGGGAAACCGTAGTAGCTCCTATTATGTGAAACTGACCACCAATAACTACAGGCTTATTTTATTTGAGGGAGAATTTATTAAATAAGAACATATGGTTGAAAGAGAAGAGAGAATGCCACTGAGTTTCTGTTCTCCTCCCTTTTACTTCTCAAACCAAAGGTTATGGAAGCCGCTCGCAATTGATTAAACCATGGCCCGGCCACCTGAATCCATCGCCAACAGCCCTCGTCAAAATCAAGTGGCAAAATTAAAAAAATAATTAAAACTTCTAAAGATAAAGTCACAGATGGAAACGGTTTCAGGAAGGCTAGTGCAAAAAAAATATTACTGAATGGGGAGAAATCATTTCATTCTGTTTACTTTAAAATTACTATACTATTTTTTCCAGTTCTACAAATGCGCACACACCCACACTCCTGTCAAAAATTAGATCACAGACATCAAACAAATACATATCAACAGGTTTTAAGAATTTGAAGGAAATTACCTAATGTATCTAGATAAAATTTATTTTTGATTCACAATAAGCCTATTTTCCCTTTTAATCTCTATCTTTGCGGATGGATGTGTCGGTAAAACATGTCTTTCTACTCAACATAGGAAACCGTGTTTTAAAATTTCCATTTTGACATGCTGCTTGTTCCCTGTTCGTGTTCGGTTTACTCTAACATGACAATTGGAAATCTGGCTGAATTACTGGTAGATTCTTGAAACTTTGAAGGGAGGGAGGAAAACTGTGTTTATGATTTCAGTCTAGATGCTGATTGGCAAGCATGTATGAACAAAGGAGTCATGAAAATGGGGCGTTCCTGTACTTTCACCGCACCTTCAGCAAAAGGGATGCCCTTGGGACGGTGTTAGAGCTTGTCGACCTTAGGATTCTGACCAAAAATCTCCCCCAAAGTCTCCTTCACCCCGAGAAGCAGGGTGAAGAAAGACCTGCCCTGAGCAAAACCACACTCTCTGCAGGTCCCACTGCAAAGATCCCAGCTGCCTGCCATAGGTCTGCATCACAGGCGGACTTGGCCGCAGGGTCTTTGTTGCCCATTATTAGAAATTATTTATTTTCCTTTTTCTGGATCCATAATATTTTAAATGTGAGGTTTGGCCATTAAATTGTGGCAAGTTAGAGAGAACACTCTGCAGCAGCATGGAGCAGGAAACCCTGCAGGAAAGCCGTATAAATCCTGGCTGACGTGGGGAGACGGGAAACCCCGGGCTTGGAGCCACCGCCTTAGGAACAGCAAATTGGGGAGCCATTTTGGCTCGTGGCTTGTGGGGTGGGGGGCCTGCAGGGCAGGAGCTGGATAGAAACCCAAGAAGGTTAATAAAAAGGAAAAGTGACTCCCCCAGTTAATGCTAAATACAAATCAATTATTTGCGTATGTAAATAAAATAAAACAAAATAATCCATGGTACAAATGTGCCATGAATCTGCGAAGAACTCAACCATCCTCCATGCAAAGATTTTTCTCAGCCTTACGTGTTGCTGAAGGCTGCCATTATGTGACATTTTTGTGATATTTTCAGGTAAAACTGGATGAGAACGACCTCTCCAACGGAGAGGTGGGAGAGAGCAGTATTCCCTCAATGCCTCGGGGGATGAAGCTGGCTTACCTGTTTATTTCTGGAATTAACTGGGTTGTAATAATAAAAATGTGTGGCGTTTACCGATGGCCTCTTATAGGTGAACTTGAAATGCCAGACATTTCTACCATCACATAAAAAGAAAAATAAACACAAACCTTCCCCAGCCATTGACAAAGAACTCACATTCGATCTGATCTTCAGAACAACTGGGAGGTAGGAATTCTTGGGAAGCTGGTTTTATAAACGATGCAACAGGCTTCACAACTGCATGTGCCCAAGCTCCCAGACGCTTATCCTGAGTCACAGACGGTCCTTCACACCAGCCTGCAATGGAAGAAAGGAAACTGCTGGAAAATGCCTTGTTTCACCGACAGTTTGGCAATCTGTGGTAAAGCTACTTACTTCTTTCTCTTGGCTGCCGTTCCTCTGCTGTTCTCTCTACATCAAAGGGCATTTTTACCTAGAGTTTCTGTGCCAAAACTGGCTGAGACTACTTGATCATTTTATTTTATTTTTTTATATACTCTTTTTTAAAAATTCAGTCATTCATAAGACAGTGTTTATTTACTTGTTTTTGGCCGAGCCGTGTAGCACACGGGATCTTAGTTCCCCGACCAGGGATCGAACCCGTGCCTCTTGCAGTGGAAGCGCAGAGTCTTAACCACCGGACCACCAGGGAAGTCCCTACTTGATCATTTTTAAAGCCCTTTCACGCACATTATCTATGATTTTTGACCTAATCTTCTGTCATTACAAAGCCCCCTGTCCACTGCAGCGGAGCGTCCCACCCCACGTGCCATGGGAACGGTTCTATTTCTACCCCCTGGGCTGGAGGTATGGATGGTGGGATTTGATCCCAAGGCAGCCTGGATAGGGCTGTTGGGACAGTAGCTGAAGGGAAGCAGGCTTGCCCTGCGGCCCCCCATGACGAGTGGCATCCTTGTGGGACCCAAGCCCATGCTCACCTCCTGCCATCTACTCTTGTGCAGTGAGGCTGTGCCCCGCAGAGAGAGACGGGGCAGCTGAGGGAGAGGCTGTGGTCTGGGGGCCCTCTGGGACCTGGGAGTGGGGATACCTGTAGGGTCACTTGTCTGGCAACAATCTAGACCATAGTCCCAAAGCCCTGTCCTCTAGTATATCAGAAACTGATGTCTTTGTGGCTGAAGTGCCCTTTTCATCCAAACTACATATTCAACATGCCTGCTATCACTAGGCTTGTGCACACTGCAGAATAGATTTTCATCGCTCTTTCAAAGCCCAAGTTTGACAAATAGAAATCAAGTGAACTAGAAATCTGTGCTCTTTATCATATGAAATTGTAATCGTTTATTTTTCTATTCAGGAAAAGCAGGAGCTTTTGGGTCTTTAACATTTCAAGCGTTGTACATTTCTGAATGATGTACAATGGCTATTTTTTATTATCTACTTGAGTGAACAAACTTTCTGATTTACAATGACTGTAAGAAAGTGGGATTATTGAGTAGGTAAGCTCGGTAAGGTCCAAGGTGCCTGACTTTCACCAGCCCTGTGAGTCCTGGCAGTGTCACTGGGGGTCACAGAGAGGCTGGGAGGGCGTTTTCTACGTAAGCGGTTCTGATCATCGTAAAGCAAAGGGACCTATATCTCCAAGTCTCCAGTAATATATTATGACTCTTTTCTCATTCTAAATAAATATTAATTTTGTATCTGGTTTTACATTTGCAATTTTCTGTTCTCCCTCCCTCTCAAATTGTATAAACTTCAGGCCCTAGAAACCTGGGTCTGTGGCTGATAGGGAATTTCATAAATTCCATACCAAGCATAAAACCTGACAAAGTTAAAGTTAGATTACAGGGGCAAGTTCAAGTTTCTCATTAAAAAGTGAGGTGGGGGAGGGGAGAGGAAAAACTGTGAAATAATGTGGAAGATTTATACAAATTCCATGTTTAAAAATTTTTCTAAAAGGATCATATTTTATTTTTCTTATCATAATTATATAACATAAGGAACACATAATGAAAATCTCAGCAGGCACTCTATAAATGCCCCTAAATCTCCTGGTTGCTATGCTGTACAAATGTGATGGTTCTCAGTGTGCTGTGATGTAGAAAAGGGGAAGGAAGCAGCTCTGTGCTGTGCACTATCCCCGGGATGCTCTGTTCTGATTCTGGAGCCAGAAGCCCCGGGGTGCCCAGCCCTGCAGGCTCTGGTGGCCACACAGAGACGCACGACCAGGCGCTTGGGCTGCAGGGCTCAGCCCATCCTTCAGACGACAGGGTAACAGTTTACATTTGATGGGTTGCAATGCCCGTCAAAGCTGTCTGCGCTGTCACACGTGGGGCGGAGTGTGGATGTGTTTGTGAAAGTGCCCTTTGAGTTTCTTGAGAATAAGTGAGGATTTGCTTTCCTGGGATCTCATCCAGTTGTTAAGTCATTTAGCTTAATCTTCATCTACACAAATAATTCAGACTCACCAAGCTGCCGGGCTATGCGTTTGGAACAATTCCCCTTTGGTCTCTGCTGAGGTTACCTGCTTGTTTGGTACTGGTGACCTTGGCACTTTTGAAGAGGACTGTCCCGTTATGTTCTGGGATGACCCTCACTCTGGGTTTGCTTGATGTTTCCTCAAGATTAGATGAAGTTTATGCATTTTTGGCAGGAAGGTCACAGAAGCCATGCTGTGTCTGATGATGTGTCTTTCTTAAGACGTCACATAAGAGGCTCCGGTGGTCGACTGGTCCTAGTGTGGGTAAGGTCGAGTCCAGCAGGCAAAAATAGAATAAAGGCTTCAGATTAGATAACAGTATTGTATTAATACTAATTTCCTAATTTGGACTTTGTGCCACGGTTACCTATGAGAACTTTCCTATTTTTAGAAAGTACACTCTGAAGAGAGAACCAGAACAATAAAGGAAATGGGTTAAAATGCTGACATTTGGAGAATATGGGTGAAGGTATATAGACATTCTTAGCACTATTTTGAAACTTTTGTTTAAGTCTGAGATTATTTCAAAATAGAGAGTTAAAAAAGAGTGCAGGGCAAGTCCACTGGACACCACACCAGACCTGAAGGAATGCTTCTGTTTCTGTCTGCTGGGTGTTTTTTAGGTGCTGTTTTATAATCCAGGGGATTTTCTATCAAAGCCACTTTTTGAACCCAGTTTTCAATGGGGAATCCATCAGTCTAGAACAATTATTACAATGAAATCTCTGTGGGATAATAAATTACAATTGCCTTTTAGTCTCTTTCTGAACGCGTGGCTTTGAATCAGCTTTCAATTTTGCAAAGATAGACTCAAATATGTCTAAAAATCACGTGCCGAAATACACAACAGAAAAGACTGGTTAAAGGACATAAAGTAGACACTTGAACTCTTTGGTTCTCATTTCATTGTCACTTTCCCATCTTCTGTCAGCCTTTGGGTGGAAGCTGCTTTCCAAATTTTGAAAGGAAAACTATGACTAGGTTAGGACAAAATTCCAGGACATCCTGGTGGGACGTCAAAATCAGCAGTGATCCCTGAAGTAATTGGCTTATAGTTGTTCCCCTCACATCTGATGATGTTAAGGTCGTGTTCAAGATCCTTGTTGTTTTTAACAATTTGCCCAGTTGAACTGGCTGAGGAGACATTTCCTAAGGATCCCAAAGACCACAGTAATTTTTTTTTAATTGCAGTCCATAACTTAAGACTTTTTTTTTTTAATTAATTAATTTATTTATTTATGGCTGTGCTGGGTCTTCGTTTCTGTGCGAGGGCTTTCTCTAGTTGCGGCGAGCGGGGCCACTCCTCATCGCAGTGTGCGGGCCTCTCACTACCGCGGCCTCTCTTGTTGCGGAGCACAGGCTCCAGACGCGCAGGCTCAGTAGTTGTGGCTCACGGGCCTAGTGGCTCCGCAGCATGTGGGATCCGCCCAGACCAGGGCTCGAATCCATGTCCCCTGCATTGGCAGGCAGATTCTCAACCACTGCACCACCAGGGAAGCCCCAAGACTTTTTAATATCACAAAGTTTGGGTAAATTAGAACGCCAGACAATACATGCAGTTGCCTGAATGGAACATTTAGATAATCCTGTGGCGACTGCTTTCTCAAAAATGAAATGTACTCTGATCAGTGCCTGGCCATGAATACTGCATAGCAAGAGCTGTAGAAACCCCTCCCAGAGTGCTAGCCTATTGACCTGATCAGGAAGGCATTTTGAAGCAGCTAAAGGAGCAGCAGAGCTGGGGTTGACCACATTTGGATCTGCCAACCAGTTCTGTCATTTACTTTGGGTAAAAAATCACATGTAACATGACAGCTGTGCAAGGCTGACCAGGTTGTTGACTGCAATAAATGCACATGGCCAGGAAGGTGGGTGCACAAACCTAGCCCAACTCTGCTTACCCCATTATGTATCTGCAAGGCTGTACCAGCCCTAGGAAAGGGGCCCTGTTCTCTAATCTGTCCCCTAAGAGGAGACACATCCACCCAGAGAGGCACCTCTTGGCAGTTGCCTGGAGAATGCAAATGTGCCGACAGCAGCCTGAAGAGATCTCTGCACATGTCCTGGTTTCAACGTCCTCATCCCTGAGGTGGGACTGAGCTGGTAGAGGTTTCAAGATTCAACCCTGGGGTGTTGATGGCCATAGTGTTTGAGACAGTAAAGAGGAGGGAAACAGCCCAGTAAAGCCAATGAAAGGGAAACTGCTCAATATGTTATGATGTGTGAGAGAGATCAGGCCATTTAAATCACATTTTCAAATAATATTTAATGATATGGAAAAATACAATTAACAGTAAGTAGCATTAATAAAAGAAGCAGAAACACATGTTAAAATCATATGGGATTACAGATGTCACAGTACTGACAGTAATTTTCTCTAGGTTATAGGAATATTTATGATTTTTATGTTATTCGTTTTACAGGCGGTGTTTTTTTTGGTATTTTCCATATTTTAAGATGATAATATATCATTTTCAGAGAAAAGTGTCATACTGAGCAAACGCTAACCAAAAAGTTCATGTTCTTTGACCAAGGTCTTTGACTTCAAACTGTTTTTCCTAAGGAAAAATTTAGAAATATAGCTAGACATTAAGGAGAGAGTTACAAAAAACTGTGAAAAAGGGGAAACAATCAAGAGAAATGGTTAAGAAAGTCAGTTCCTGCAGATGCCACCATGAAACGATGTTTATAGTCTTGTTTTATTTTTAGCCTTCTTTTATGCCCACAAGGCTCTTCGAGACCGTGTGTGCCTGGCTGAGGGAAGAGAGAGGCTTGTTTGTCCTGTTGTAGGTGTAAACTATGAGGCTGGCATCCTCACTTCATTTTCAGACATATTTCCTGAGAATGAAACATGACAATCCAAAATTATTGAAAGATAAACAAGACACAATCTGCACATACTCTAACACCTCAGCTATGTCACTATAGAAATACGGGACACAGAGCCAGCATGAGAGAGAAAACTGGAAGGAAAGCCTAAAATCTCACAAAGGTTATCCCTGTGAGGGGATTACAGGCAATATGAATCTTATTCTTTACAGCACTTTCTGTGTTTTCAAATTGTTCTACAATTGGCACATATTAATTATGGGGACAGGGGTGGGGGAAAGCATATTTTAAAAACAAAACACCCCGTATGGTTTACCTCATTTAGTGACATTATGCCAATCTTTTTTCAAAATGTCTCACTGGGTGACAGTCTAGAGACATAAATGTGATTGTGTCTTGAGGATTGTATATTATCCCTTTGAACCATTGGGGAAACTTCTGGAATATTGCACAGCTAGGTAAAACATTATGTTTATTCCATATAGTTTTCCTTCCTCAAAACTTTTCCTCTCCTTCCCTTTGCATCGTAATTCTACAGAACAGCTTATGTTTTATACACTGAGAACATAGCAATGAGCAGATATTTGTAGGATTTTTTTTCAAATTTTTATTGGGGTATAGCTGATTTACAATGTTGTGTTAGTTTCAGGTGTACAGTAAAGTGAATCAGTTGTACATATACATATACCCACTCTTTTTAAGATTCCTTTCCCATATAGGTCATTACAGAATATTGAGTAGAGTTCCCTGTGCTATACGGTAGGTCCTTATTAGTTATCTATTTTATATATAGTAGTGTGTATATGTCAATCTCAATCTCCCAATTTATCCCTCCCCCCTTTCCCCCCCAGTAACCATAAGTTTGTTTTTAATATCTGTGACTCTGTTTCTGTTTTGTAAATCAGTTCATTTGTACCATTATTTTTTAATTCCACATATAAGCACATATGATATCATATGATATTTGTCTTTCTCTGTCTGACTCACTTCAATCAGTATGACAATCTCTAGGTTCATCCGTGTTGCTGCAGATGGTATTATTTCATTCTTTTTTATGGCTGAGTAATATTCCATTGTACATATGTACCACATCTTCTTTATCCATTCATCTGTTGATGGACATTTAGGTTGCTTCCATGTCTTAGCTATTGTAAACAGTGCTGCAGTGAACACTGGGATTCATGTATCTTTTTGAATTATGGTTTTCTCTGGATGTATGCCCAGGAGTGGGATTGCTGGATGATATGGTAGTTCTATATTTGTTTTTTTAAGGAATCTCCATACTGTTCTCTATAATGGTTGCACCAATTTACATTCCCACTAACAGCGTAGAAGGGTTCCCTTTTCTCCACACCCTCTCCAGAATTCACTGTTTGTAGATTTTTTGATGATGGCCATTCTGACTGGTGTGAGCTGATATCTCATTGTAGTTTTGATTTGCCTTTCTCTAATAATTAGTGATGCTGAGCATCTTTTCATGTGCCTTTTGGCCATCTGTATGTCTTCTTTGGAGAAATGTCTGTTTAGATCTTTTGCCCATTTTTTGATCGGGTTGTTTGTTTTTTGATATTGAGCTTCATGAGCTGTTTGTATATTCTGGAGATTAATCCCTTGTGGGTTGCTTCATTTGCAAATATTTTCTCCCATTCTGTTGGTTTTCTTTTTGTTTTGCTTATGTATTGAAGAGACTGTCTTTTTCCATTGTATATTCTTGCCTCCTTTGTCATAGATTAGTTGACCATAGGTGAGTGCTTTTATCTCTGGGCTTTCTAGCCTGAGAAAATATTGATCTATATTTCTGTTCTTGTGCCAGTACCAAACTGTTTTGATTACTGTAGCTTTGTAGTATAGTCTGAAGTCAGAAAAAAGTATGGAACGCTTCACAGATTTGCATGTCAACCTTGCACGGGGGCCATGCTAATCTTCTCTGTATTGTTCCAATTTTAGTATATGTGCTACTGAAGTGAGCACAAGATTTTTTGTTGTTGTTTGTTTTTTAGGTCTGTTTAGTCTGTTAAAGGGGTATGAAAAACTTGCTGGTATCTTGTGTTTATGTCGCTGCTATAGACTTACCTGGAGCAAAGTGCACCTTTCTCCTACCTTCGAGGATGAGGAGGATTGGAGGACTGTCCAGGTTGGTGGTGTGGAGGGAAGCTAGGGGCTTTCATGGTCAGACATTGGAGGTCCTGCTCCCAGGCAAGATGCCGTTGCAGAGAAGGGCAATATTCCACAAATGGGGAAGGCCAGATGACTCCAACTCCTACCTACACCAGTGAATCCCATGGAGGTACAGTGCCAAATGCCAGGTTCCAGCAGCAGAGGGCTCAGGGGGTGGACATGACTTATGGGGAGCTGGCCAGCCTCAGATGGAACAGGGGGCCTGAGCCAGGAGCAATGGCAATGACGGCCAGTCACCCACATGTGAAGACAGGGACATCCCCATTTCCACCGACTGAGTAATCCCTGAGACTCTCTGGCATTAGGGGAGAGGATGGAGGAAGGATCCCCCCCAAAACATCACAGATCCTGGATTTCTTACCTAGGCTGGTGAGTAGGAGCTCAAGCTGAATTTAATTTAATACTTAAAAAAAAAAAAAAAAGAAGAGAACCATGGCATTTTATACCCTGAATGTCATGGGAAAATTTATGCTGGTCTTAATAAATGAAAAGCACTTCATACATAAAATGATTTCTAAGCTATAATTAATAACCATATAGCATTAAAACAATCCCTGAAAATCCTGGTCAGAAGGCTGTGCTGAACCATTAAAACCAGGATGGTGGACTCCGCAAGCATGCTTTCTCCTGCCAAACTAGAGTTTAGGGGCTGAGCAGAACTGACACCTCCCAGGGCTGGGTGCTGCCCTGTAGGGAGATCCTACATCCTCCCAACAAGTCTTCAGGGCACACTGGAGTTTTCAAGGAGTCAGGGTCTTTTTGCTGAAAATCCCATTGAAACTTCAGAGAGTGATCATGACTTTCCCAAATCTACCCCCTTTTCCTTGTCCCTTGAGGATTCCAGGTCCCCAGTGTGCCTCTCCAGAATTATCCCTTCCACTTACTTCCAGACTTTACAGAAATCCACAGGTCCTCATGCAAAACATGGGGGCAGGGGAGAGAGGTAAATGTGTTTCAACCTTGGGAATTTTAGAAAATTAATCTGGTGTGCATGGTATGCTGCACCCCAGAGGGGTCTGGGGGTGCACCCTGTGGTCACACACATCAATAGCTTTGCTTCGAATGTATGAACGGTGCCAGAGGAATAAACCAGGGCTGCCTCATGTTGGTTCAAGTCTGTCAAAAGAGTTACGAAAACCCTTCCATTTCTTGGAGATTTATTGATTCTCGAATTGTGGATAAGGCATCATGGACCAGTATCTAATCTGCCTGCTGGAAATCTGGGACTGGTTGTCCAAATGTTATCTCAAAATTAGTATCTCTAAAATAAATCTCCTGAACATCATCCTTAAAATTCCTTCTTCACCCAAATTCCCCATCTTACTCATTGGTCTATTTACCAGCCAGTTTGCTGAGGCGAAACCCTCGCTTCTCACATCCCACACGTTGACTTCACCTGCCGGTCATGTCAGCTCATTGCCCACCACCTCACTGCCCCCACCATGATTCACACCACCATCACCGTAACTATGGGTTGGGCTATAGGACTTCCTAACTGGAAGCTATTCCACCATCTTGGATTGCAGAGGGAGGAAGCTTTTAAAATAATAAATCAGCTTATGTCACTACCCAGCTTTCCATCCTTCAGTGCTTCCCATGAGTTCTCTTCCAAGAACATCGAAGTCCCAAGCATGGCCTCCCAGTCCAGCTAGTCAATCCATCTCTCAGGCCCTTCCCTCCATCCACACTGGCCCCATTGCCCCTGCTCACACCTGCCAAGCTCTGCCCCACTTCGGGGGATGGCACTTGCTGTTGCTTCAGGGTGGCTCCTCCTTTCTATCCGGTCTCAGCTCAGGTGGCATCTCCTTAGAAAAGCCTTTCCTGAAGATTCTTTCTGAGGTGGACCCACCCTCCACCTCTGTGTCTCCCTGTCACGTGACCCTTGTTCTCTAGGCTCCAATCTCATTAATTGGAAGTTAATGTTGTTACTGTATTCAATTATTCACATCACCATCACCATCAGGAGGTCAGGCCCTTGGGTTTGTGGGATCTACAAGGGCACCGATGAATGGGCATGGGGTGGGCTCTCTGTTCTGCATGACCTACTTCAAAATTCCAGGTAGAGGAGACCCCTTGTTGTCGGTTCACCTTCCAATGCAGAGCGACCAGCAGGGAGCTTGATCTGTGGGTCTTGGGGCTTCCTTCAAGAACTCTGGGGACTTTTAAGTGGGTAATTAAATCTTGAGAGATTGGTCTTGGGCATTTCATTCAGCTCAAAAAATATTATATTCATTGATACTCACCATACAGACCTCAGAAGAGGAATTCATTGCTTAATGATTAAACTTCACATATGTTACAGATTAAAGTCCATATTTCCCATGACATATTTATATAACACATTTCCCAATTCTTCTGCTGCACAAGCCCACGTTTCTTTTTTTAAAATCAGATTAGTTATCATCTTGACCTACTATATGTAACCTATTCATCAATTTTTTAAAATTCCATCCAGTGGAAAAGGATGAAAATTCTTGCATGCCTAAAATCATAATGGTTTCTTTGTTTTATATAAGGTGGAAGAGAGTGATCTCAGTTTTTAAAAGTTTTATCTGAAAGAGAATTAAACGAATTGACTATGCTTATAGAAAAAACTTCGCATTGGCTTAAAAAAGGAAAGATACATTTCTAGAGACTGTTATTATATGCGGTAATTTAAAACACATATCAAAACTACTTTCCTCTAATATAAAGGATACAGCCTTTTTAAAAATGAAAAGGACATGAAAGATATGTTTCTCATGCCATTTGATGAAATGTTTGACAGAACATAAAACCCCTGAGATTATCTGGATTTGATGTTCTTGGAGGCCATTCACCATGATTTCTGCTTTTGTGGTTGCTTCAGGATAAAGTAAATTATGAGCATTCACCTAATGTGAAAAGTCAGATCAGACCATCTGGCTCTGTTTCAACATGATCTTCAAATTTTCTTCTCGGAATTAAAAAAAAAAGAAGAAGAAATAAAAACCACTTACTGAGTAGATTTATTAATACACTTGAGATCGAGGGGATGGAACTAACTGTATTTACTTCTGAAATAGTTGAGAAACATACTTTCAATCACAGTTATGTAGCAAATCCTACAGTAAATACTCAAATAAATTTAGTGACCATCTTAAAGTTTCTCAGAATACCCCATTCACCTTATTAAATGAATCCCACTGATTCAGAGTTTGTAACAATTACTACTTGACTGGGCTAGAGTTTCTTGTATTTTTCATTTTAAAAAATAGTTTCAAGAAACAAAATGGTTACTGTAAATAAGACTTCAAGTACTTTTCCAACCTTTCATATATATATTTTGCATTTTTTTCACCATCATCCTTACCACCATTTATGTCTGGAATCATTTGTTCAAAGCTCACTCTGAGCATATATGTCCTCCCAACATCCTCACAGCAGTGTCATTAGCTGGGTACCAGGGTCACCATGTTTATACATGAGAAAACAGAGGTTCAGAGAGGTTACCTTGTCCAGGATCACACAGCTAGAAAGAGACAGGATTTTTATTCCATGGATTTTATTTCCATCTAGTCTTGGGGAAAAAATGCTAGCCACTAGCTTGTATATCTATATGCAAATTTTAGAAATTAAACCACATTTTAACATCTGCAGTATAGACCGTTCCTCGGTTCAAAATAACTTTCCCTGAACAAAACAGGATTCACGTGGTCAAGTGACTTGATTCTCTGTTTAGACCTCTGTTTTCTTAATTGTACTTTTAGAAATACAATATCATATATGCCTACCTGTCTTTTCTTTTTCAATCTGTTTTAGCAGACAGTGTGGTTTTCTGGGTACTAAAAAGATTATCAAAATCCAAATCAACCCTTTCATAATCATCAAAACTCAGACAACTGCAGATTCCAGCAGATCTGCAATTTTGCCCTTGGAGTTAATGGTCAACCCAACATAACAAGTTGGTATGTTGCCTTTGAATTACCAAGAGTGGCTGCTGCCATTATATAAAGCAGTGTTTACTGATGATTGTGTTTAAAGTTTCTTGAACCCTGTGGACCCTTTTCTTTCCATAGAGAGAGGTTGCATAATGGAACATAAGTAAGAAATGAACCATCCATGGCCTTTCTTCTTCTGTGGTGGGCGTGGTGGCGCTACACTTCTGAGAGATCTAAAGTCAGCAAAAAATATTCACAGATGATGCTTTGCTTTCCACCAAGGTCTAAAAACAGCAGTACCGTGATTAATAAATCTTTCCATGGTGAAACTCCTTTATGACATTTACGGTTAAAATATTGCCATATGAAATCCAGTTGAAGCTTGAGTCATTCGGCTCAAAGTAACCCAGATTACTATGTGATAGTTCTTTGGTTATACGGCTACGAAGAGACCAACAGATAATCATGACAGTATTCCAAATGCAAAATAAATTCAGGGCACTCAGTAGCTTTATAAATTAGGTAGTTAGACTGAGTCAAAAAAAAAAAAAAAAAAAAAGGAAAGCTATTTGCTGGCTCTCAAATGCAATAACAAACCCCCCAACAAAATTTTTGGGTTCTTCTATGGTTTTCCCTGGCCCTTCAACTGGCCTTCGTGAAGTAGGAGTTTACGTAAAAAGCCAGAGGTGAAGCAGCCGCATAGCACAGGGAGATCAGCTCGGTGCTTTGTGACCACCTAGAGGGGTGGGATAGGGAGGGTGGGAGGGAAGAGATATGGGAACATATGTATATGTATAACTGATTCACTTTGTTATAAAGCAGAAACTAACACACCATTGTAAAGCAATTATAATCCAATAAAGATGTTAAAAAAATAAATAAATAAAATAAAATAAAGCAAAAAAAAAAAAAAAAAGGCCAGAGGTGAAAGACGAGTTGTTTTACCTTATTCAGTGAATGTCAGTTGGGTCCTTCAGGAAGCAAATGCCAAGGCAGAGTTACAGATGCCGGAGACTTAGTGGAAGTAACACCTCTGACAGATAAGGGAGGGGGCAGGAGTGGGGAGGGAAGTCTTCAGATCATTCTGCAGGTCTCCTGTGATGGGAGGAGGGGAGGAAAGAGGCTTGGGTAGGAGGAGCCTCAGCCCGCAGGGCAGTCCTAAGAAAATAAAAAGAAACTCCAGAGACTGGCAGAAACAGGCAGACCCCAGGATGCCCCATCACTGACCGGAGGCTTCCTAGTCCACTACAAATGCTGTGGCAGATTCCAGAACTGCTGTCTGTTCTCCTCACAGCTGGTCAGCAAGTTCTTTCTTAGAGAAATATCCCAACAGCACACCTCCATGACTGCCATAGAGTATTTTCAATTAAATTACGTGTTAAATATTTACACCATTACAATTCAGTCCTACATTTTAATTCAACCTCTAGTTACAGAGTCCTAGAAAGTCAACTGAGTGGGTAGGACCATGCCTTTTATTAACAAAGATGTTAGGATGTTAATGGCCTCAGTTGTCTCTCTCTCTGTGTTTCACACTCACATCTCTACTGGTTAGAAGCAAATATTCAGCTGACATCCACATCCAGTTTCCACAGCATGATGGTAATTTACTAGTCTTTGAGCTTCTTCTTTTTTATTTATTTATTTATTTAATTTTTGGCTGCGTTGGGTCTTCATTGCTGCACGGAGGCTTTCTCTAGTTGCGGTTAGCAGGGGCTGCTCTTCGTTGCAGTGTGCAGGCTTCTCATTGCAGTGGCTTCTCTTGTTGCAGAGCACGGGCTCTAGGCACGCAGGCTTCAGTAGTTGTGGCACGTGGGCTCAGCAGTTGTGGCTCGCAGGCTCTAGAGCTCAGGCTCAGTAGTTGTGGCGCACGGGCTTAGTTGCTCCGCGGCATGTGGGATCTTCCCGGACCAGGGCTCGAACCCATGTCCCCTGCATTGGCAGGAGATTCTTAACCACTGCACCACCAGGGAAGTCCCTATTTGAACTTCTTGATGCTACTCCCCATCCATAGAACCATGGCTCCATGAAGCAAACTGCACAGTGGTCTCCAAACATTTACTTGATTCAAACCATTCCGTTTGGTCTCCTACAGCTGATCATTTGGTCTGACCCCAAAGTATCTCAAAAGTAGACAACATGGGGAGGGAACATAGAGGGCATTTCAATCCCTTTACTTTCCTGGATGAGTCATCCAGTATCTACAAGTCCCCAGCCATGTCAGAAACCAGCTCCACGGGGAGGGATCAACACCTCTATAGCATATGCCTGTTTATAGCTCAGCCAAAAGAAAGCTCTTCAGATCATCAAGGATCCCAAACATCTTCAAGTTGAAAGTCACCCCCGCCCCACCAAATGCATGTTTTGCAAGATTCTACCCAATTGATTTTTTTCTAAAAGATATAAATTTTTATCCCAAGTGTCATACAAAGTCATGAAAAAAAAATGCTTTCAGAGCAGGTTCCAACACAGCAGAAGAGATGAAACCAAGTTCATACACACCTCACCCCTTACCCTACAAGAGGAGAGAATCTGATAAAAAATCAGGTGGAGATGCATCTGCCTACTGGGGCTTCCATGACAAACTACCACACTACCACAGACTGAGTGGCTTGAACAAAGAAGTTTATTTTTTCACAGTTCTGGAAGCTAGAAGTTCAGGATCAAAGTGCTGTAAGGGTTGGTGTCTGGTGAGGCTTCTCTTCCTGGCCTAGAGAAGGCCACCATCTTACTGTTTCCTGACAAAGTCTTTCTTCCATGTGTAGGCAGAAAAAGAGAGTCTGCTGGTGCCTCTTCCTCTTCTTATAAGGGCACCAATTCTGTCTGATTCGTGGCCCACCCTTATGACCTCAGTTAACCTTAATTACCTCTGTAAAGGCCCTATCTCCAAATACAATTTGAGGGGAGGGGGAGGACTCAATTCAGTCCATAACAGGGGGTGCAGACCAGTTACATACTGTGAAACAGGGAAAGCCAAAATATCTGAAATCTATCTGTAGTGTCACCAGCCACATTGATGAATCACAAATGAGGTCAAGAATTAAAACAAATAACACTTCCTCAGTTTTATAGCTGTGTATATCCTCATTGCCAAGGTGAAGCCTCGAGAAGGGCATAAATCAAAAGCAGCCCTTGGCTCACTTATTAAGACAGTAAATTCCTCTCCTTTTTTCTGCCCAATGCTGAGGACCACATGGGCCAAGCTTTTGGTAAGATGATGGACCTAGGTCTCCACCACCCATTCAGCGAGTCTGTAGAATTCATGGTGCCGGGACACAGAGGTAAGCGTTCACAGGTCTTGTCTAGAGAAGAAGAGGATTAACCATCAGGAGAACATGAGTTTCAGGTTGCTTCTGTAGCTTTTGGCGTCTCTGACACATGGGGAGGCAAGGGCGAGAGTACTTTCCTCTGCAACTGCTAAGACTATTTATCTGAGGGACAGATCATTTATTCAAACCATTTATCAGATGCTCTTCTGTGGTGCTGCGGCAGCATCTAGCGAGCATAATAAGGTGGCCTGGAGCCCTTATCAGTTCTAACTGTGAGCAAGAACCTGGATTTACGGGCAGGAGGGCGGGGTTGTGGATGCAGAGGGAAGATGGGTCGGTTTCCCTCACTAGTGTCCAACCATCCCTGCCAGTCACAGCTGCTCATTCCTTGTTAAGTAAAAGGACCGGCATGCTGAGTTAGGGGTGAGAAGGGGTGATGACAGAGAAAGACGGGACCATCTTTCCACACAGGGTTGCTCTAGGGTCTCAGTTGTCCGTTGGTGACTTGACGTGCACACGTTTGGACATAAAAAGGGAGGGATCACAGGAGGAATCCAGGGATGCACAAGGCTCTCTGACTTACCGAGATGCACTCCCTAGCATACTTTTCTCCTAGTCGGGAAACACAGGCAAAGTAATTGTGAAGAATTGTCTGTGATGATATGATAAGAAAATGAACAAAGCTTTGTCTATGAACGCAGCTGATGTCCAATTCACTGTTAGTGAGGCATGCATCATACATGATGTAACTGTGAATCTATTTTACCAGATATGTTCATGTTCTTGCACACATGTTCTATGCTCTTGCCTGGCATCTCTCCAGAACAAGTGGTACACGACTATAAAACAAAGGGGTACAGGTTTGGAGTACAGCAGTCTGTTCCTATGGAATGAAAAGGTCACAGTAGATTTACATCAAGATTCCAACGGTGTCTTAGCCTCACACCACTGTGCTCCCACCAGCCTAAGCCAGTCCTGGGCATTCGGCTCCTGGCAGGCAGGGCTGCTCTCACCCCTTCAAAGGAGAGACTTCCTACTGCCCCATACCTACGCTCTGTTAGCAGACAGGGAAGCCCAAGAGAGATGCCCCTTGTTCCCCCAACATATGTCTCCTTCGGGTGGGACCACTCTGCATCATTTCCCAGGGCTGCCCCAGGTGTGCACCCCAGGGGGCCACAGTGGCATGCTCTGTTGGCTTCCTCCTCTTCCCTGTCGCTCGTTCTGCCCGCTCACAGCTTCCTGGGATTACTTCCCAGTAAATTGCTTGTGCCCAAATCCTTGTCTCAGGGCAGTTTCAGGAAGATTGCAACCTGAGGCAGAATCAATTCATCTTTCTCCATATTTGTTCCTCTTTCACAACCATCAGTAATTTTCTTTTTCTGATCAGTCTTTGAAAATTCAGATTCCATTCAACAAGATGAACATTCATAATCACCCGGTTACCGGGATGTTAGGATGTAATTTCAGAGAAATCTACTGTCTGGTTGCCAGGATGCCAGGAAATTTGGAAGAGAATGGTCATACACCGCCCTCAAAGCCCGGCTCTGAGCCAGAGGCTATGGGTTTCAATTGGGGAAGATACATTTTCATCCTGTCACTGACTTTTCATGGGGGTTATCTTGGATCAAATGTTTCGTGCCCTTTGTGCTTTAATTTTTGATTCATTGCCTTTATATATCTTTAAGTCAACCCTTTCTAGAAATAATATTTCTTTGCAATTTGAAAAATCACAGGATAAATAAGAGTGCATCCTGATTTACTGGATTTCCCCCATAGAGTTCCTATCTGCAAACATGAATGACTTTCATATTTCTTCTTTTCATAGTTAACCACAACCAAAAGCACACTTGTAACTCAATGTAGGACACTCTTTCCTTTATAAGCTTCAGTTATGCAACACAGTCATACAAGTAAGCCCCAAGATTTATAATCAGTTTAACCTTTGTATCCTATTTCTGGCTTTGTTTATGCTAGCTTAGTCTCCATCAAAACGATGTCCAAATTAATTGGGCATTTGTCTTAACCTACCAATGACTTCATTCCACTGTGGACATGTATCTAATGTATTTACAACACACACACACACACACACACACACACACACACACACACAGTTGTGGGTTTGTTGTTTTTCTGTAGGGAGTCTGTACTTTCTTTTATTTATAATTATTTTGGAACTTCATTTTGAAAGTTCACTTATTTATCATCTTCTAAAAACACACCCTAATGGAATACCACAATGGCTTTAAACCGTTCTCCAGTCTGAAACTTATCCTTGATAAGAGGCTAGCTCTGACACTGAAGGAAGAAACTGGAGGAAAGTAACGTCAAGGAACCACATGATTAACTTGACTTTCTCCACGCCATCCCCTCGTATTCTTTCGAGCTGAGAGTTTTTGCCCGAGTGAGCCTGTATCCCATGCCTCTCAGAGTTCCCTGCCCCCAAATAAGGAACAGAGGCCGTTAAAATGTGGAAAATTAAGAAAATGCAGAACACATCATTAACTCATATAGTCAGGAAGCTGTGGCAATCTTTCCTTCTCCTCACATAAGGCCCACTATAAATGAAATATATATTTTAATTATTTCCAGTTTAGATATTCCCAGCGCACAGTACACAACCTCAACGGCTCGCTGTAGAAGAAAGGAAAGTTGGGCGGCGAGAAAGCAAGAAGAAAGTTGCACTTAATGCAGAACAGTTGCAAGGCATCGTCACATCGCCCTGAGCAAAACTCTTCCTTTTATTTTGTAGAAAAAGCAATTGATTTCCCCTACGTGCAGCGTCTGTATTCAGATTCTGTTTACTCATGAGCTGTGACAGGTTTACCCAAAGCAGCTTTGCAAACCAGCTGTCCTTCACAACCTCTGTGGTTATAATTCTTTTAAGTTGCAGGGATAACTTAAAATGTCCACAGCCCTCCGGGATGCAATGCAGGCAGCAGGAACTGTTGACATATTTTATTTTTTATGTAGCATTTTCAATTACAGAGAATGGCACAACCATGAACCTTCATTCAAGGCTTCCCTCACTTGACAGTCATCGGGAAACATAAAGCATCAAAGTCCCTTCAACTCAGCCTCTTTCCAGAAAACTCTGCCAACTGGCCAGGGATGCCAATCCTGACTCCATGAAAACCAAGCTGGAGCCCTGAAAGCACAGAGTCTATGCCTTTCCAGTGACACCACAGGGGTGGGGGTCACCCCCAAGAGGGACTTGGTGGAAATCATGATGCAGGTGGGACATCACTTTCAAACTCTTTAAGCTACTCAGCCAGTTTCTGCCTGTCCTTAAAAAGAAAAAAACAGATTTCTTCAAAAGTTCTTGTAACTTGTTCTTGTTTTTCAAGCTTAATAACTCTCTACTCTAAAATTTTATCACAACAATCGCTTATGTTAAATATTCTCCACATCTGCTTTAGCAGTGGCGTAGCGGGGTAGGGGGGGTGGCATTTAACATCCGCCTTGTGCAAGACAGATTTAGTACTTTGAAGAATCCAGGAAGGTTCTCCTTATTTTATAAAGGTGTCTACAAGCACTGCTTTGGCCTGCAGCCAACTTATGATTATTAAATAAACTTATACTGGTATTCTACCTAACTAGGCCCTAGTGGGAACGTATCCTAGAAAATTAAACTGTCAGGGAGTAGAAATAAAATGGTCACAAAGCATCACAAAATGCTCGGGGAGAAATGAGACTGATGGAGGCTTAGTACCGGCCCCTCTCCCCCAGGAGTGGTGTTCTCGGGCTGCTGGAGTCCTCGTGATTCCCAAATTCCCACTTCCCTCTGTGCATCTGAGTCTTTGCACGGACTGTTCCAGGAGCCCAGGGTGTTCCGTGTCTCTTCCCAGCTTGGGAACTCATCCTCCAAGACCTGGATCAGAGAGACCTCCGGGGAGGGGTAGCACCCCGCACAGCTGCGGTGCAGCTGAAGCATCATAGGAGACCCTCACCCTGTGACCTCCGACAGTTCTGTTCCTGTATCCTTTCTCCCCAGCAGCCAAGTCCTCAGCGAATGCGCATGTCTGCCACTCACCCTCCTTAGTATCACAAGCCCTCTGCCAGGTGCCAGGTGAAGAAAATTTGTTAAACGAATAAAGATAGACTAACAGTAGAAATACATACGTATATACCTATGTATACTCATATGCTAGTTTCATTACGTAAAAGAGTTCAGATTGGCTGCAAGAAGAGACTCTTCCAGCCTACAGCTCTCAATTCACTATGAGAAGCAGCTCACAGTTTTCATTTTTCTGGACGGAAGACCAGCATTTTTCAGAAAAATATCTGCTTCAGAAATAACCATTATAGTGTCAAAGTTATTTTTAAAATACTCATCAAATTTTGTTTAACGCCTTTATTGGAGTATAATTGCTTTACAGTGGTGTGTTAGTTTCTGCTTTATAACAAAGTGAATCAGCTATACATATACATATATCCCCATATCTCTTCCTTCTTGTGTCTCCCTCACTCCCACCCTCCCTATCCCATCCCTCTAGGTGGTCACAAAGCACCGAGCTGATCTCCCTGTGCTATGAGGCTGCTTCCCACTAGCTATCTACTTTACATTTGGTATAAAATACTCATCAAATTTTAGGCACCATTGGTTGCTTGCATATACCTTTTTTACTTGACTTACAGACTCTCTGTTGGAAAAAATGTCCATTTGGATATGTGTATATGTGTGTGTGTGTGTGTGTGTGTGTGTGTGTAAAATCATCAGCACTTCCCAAATAACCAGGGTCAGGACAAAATGGGTTTGATTTCCTAGAATAAATAAAAACATAACATATGCAGGCTAATGCTCAAGTCTGTCATTAGAAAAGAAAAAGGGGGAGGAGGAGGAAGAAGAAAGAGAAGACGAGGAGGAGGAGGGGAAGGAGGAAGAGAGAGTAGGAAGGAAAGGAAAGACTTAGTAATAGAAACCTCCTCTGACCCCATGTATAATGTTCACTAAAGCTAACATTTATTAAGCCCTTGTAAGCCAGGGAATTTTAAAAGTACTTTCCATGTATTGCCTTACGCAATCCTCACCCACACTCCATGAGGCAGGTCCTACATCACCCCATTATTACCCGTGAGACAATGGAGTCACAGAGGGTGACCTGCCCAAGGTCACCAGCTAATAAATGGTAGCATCAGGATTTGAACTTGGGCTCCTGGCTCCCTTGAAAGAAGGCTCCAAACATGCCATCTCAATGTCCTCACCTTTCACTCCCCCTTCACCAACTCCACACTGGCCTCTGACCCCATTATTCTAATGGAACAGCCCTGGTGGGTCAGGGGTAACTTCCATGTTAGAGGGGATATTACTCAGGCCTCATCAGACTTGACCTCTTGGTCAGATTCAGTCCTGCTGACCTCCACATTTTGCATACCTTTATTCTGGGGTACAGTTCTTCCCTGTTTTCCTCCTACTTCTCTGCCGGCTCTTTCTCTGCCTCCCGTCCTGGTGTCTTTTTCTTATCACATCCATTTAAAAGTTGATGTTCCTCAGGTGTGGTCCCTCAGGTTTTTCCCTCTTATGCAATGTTCTCACCCTAGTATCTAAGACTCAAATCATCTCATCTAATTCCCAGTTTCAATTATCACCTATGGGTAAATAACACATAAATGTATAGTGCCAACCCAGACCTCAGACCTACTTCCTGAGTTCCAGACCATATCTTCCAGATCCTACCTGAAAGCTCCTCCTGGATGTGGGGAAGATACTTCAAACTTGCTCATCAGATATGTATTGCTGAACCTGCAGCAATGCCTGACACACAGCAGACAGTCCGTGCATTCTTGTTGAAAGAGTTAAGAAATAAATGGATGAAACTCAAATCTCCAAAACCAAGCTCATAATCCCCTATCCCCCCAAACCCATCCCCTTCCAGGGTTCCTTCCTTCCTGAAAGGCACCACCTTTGAGAACTCTGTTTTCCTCTGTCATCTCAGCACTGACTTCTGTCAATTTCATTTTCTAGTTATGTTTCACTTTGTCCACTTACATAGATGTCTACCTGTGCTCCCTCCGTCTCCCCCTGGGCTACCGTACAGGTACTTCTAACTGGTAAACCCACATCCACTCACACTGTTTCCTATCCATTTTCCACAACACTGGCAGGGTGGTCTTCTCAGAAAATAAATCTGATTGTTTGCCAACAGGGTTAGAACCGTTCAGGGGTTTTTCATTGCTCTTATAACTAGGACCCAAATCCTTAGTGTGACCAATAGGATTCTGAGCTGTCTGACTCCTGCCTGAATCTCCAGACACTCTTGTTACAGCTAAGGTTTTAATTCCCTGTGGAGACCAAGCTCCTTCCTGCTTGGGGTTGGGGGGTGGTGGCCTTCACATATGGCATCGCTAAGTCCCTGAGCATCTCCCAATACTCTTCTTCAATGAGTTGATTCCCACTCATTCTTCTCTGGTTTCTGGGCTGTTTCCATCCTCTTATTAAGGCTCTAAGTGGTCATATTACATTTATTTACGTGATAATCTAGTGAATAGCTGTCTTTCCCATTTGACTATAAACTCTATGTAGGTAGGAAGTTTGTTTTTTTCTGCTTAATGTTATTCTTATTTCTAGTCACAATGCTTGTTCAATAAATAATTATTGTAACTATTGAAGGAATGTATTGATGAGAAATTTATAAAGGAAGATCAACACCAAACATGGGTTGAAAATCTACGAGAGCTAGAGAAATATAGAAAGAGTACAAGAACCATACAAGCAGAGAAGAAGATTATCTGTAAAGGAAAAAACTTCCAGACAGGGCTCATTAATACCTGGAAACAGTTTTTGCCAGGAGATACTGCAATGCTATGTTAAGCTTTGAGGAGAAAAAATGTAGTCAAAGCAATCTAGTAAAGATTTCATTATATTATTCAAGTATAAAGGCAACAGAAACTCTTCCCCACACATACAGAGCAGAATCACGGGTTCATCATTGTTCATTTTTGATGGTTGATTGCATTCCTCCACTGTGCAGGAGGTGGGAAAAGGGCAGAATAATCAAGCGAGCAGAAAAATACAAAAAAATAAAACGAAGTAACATAAATAAAACCTAACATGTCTTTCATGTTAATAAATTTGAAAAATAAATCCATTGAAGCAAATGATTACTCTCAAGTTGAATACAAAAGCAAACCCCAATACACTGGAACTAAATGATCAGAAATGTTTGCAAGCAAAAAGGAAGAGAAAAAAGATCTAAATGTAAGACCTGAAATTATAAAACTATTAGAAAAAACATAGGAGAAAAATTTCATAACCTTGGATTTGGTCATGATTTCTTGGACCTAATACCAAAAGCACAGGCAACAAAAGAAAAAAATAGATAAATTAAACTACATCAAAATTAAACTGTGTATCAAAGGACACAATGAACAGAGTGAAAAGGCAACCCATGGAATGGGGAAAGTATAGACAAATCACGTGTATGATAAAAGGTTAATATCCAGAATATGTTAAAAACTCCTATAACTCAACAACAAAAAACAAACATCCAAGTTAAAATGTGGGCAAAGGGCTTGAACAGACACTTATCCAAAGAAGATACACAGGGACTTCCCTGGTGGTGCAGTGGTTAAGAACCCGCCTGCCAACGCAGGGAACACGGGTTTGATCCCTGGTCCGGGAAGATCCCACATGCCACGGAGCAACTGAGCCCATGCACCACAACTACTGAGCCTGCGCTCTAGAGCCTGTGAGCCACAACTGCTGAGCCCATGTGCCACAACTACTGAAGCCCGTGCGCCTAGATCCCGTGCTCTGCAGCAAGAAAAGCCACCGCAATGAGAAGCCTGTGCGCCGCAATGATGAGCAGCCCCCACTCGCCGCAACTAGAGAAAACCCGTGCGCAGCAACAAAAAGACCCAATGCAGCCAAAAATAAAATAAATAAGTGAATAAATTAAAAAATTTATTTAAAAAAACAAAGAAGATACACAAATGGCCAAAAATCACATGACAAGACGCTTAATATCACTAATCATTAGGGAAATGCAAATGAAAACCACAATGAGATATCCTCTCAAACCCATTAGGCTGGCTACTATCAGATAAACAGAAAAGAATAAGTATGTGTGAGGATGTGGGGAAATTGGAACCCTTGTACAAGCTTGGTGGGAAAGTAAAGCGGTGCGGTCACTATGGAAAACAGGATAGCAGTTCCTCAAAAAATTAAAAAGAGAATTACTATGTGATCCAGCATTTCCATTTCTGGATATAAACCCATACGAATTGAAAACAGAGACTCACAAGAGATATCTGTACACCCACATCCATGGCAGCATTATTCAAAATAGCCAAAAGGCAGAAGCAACCCAAGTGCCTACGGATGGGTGAACCGATAAACCAAATGACTTATATACCTACAATGGAATATTATTTAGCCATAAAGAGGAAGGAAATTCTGATACCTGCTACAACATGGAAGAACCTTGAGGACATTGTACTAAGTGAAATAAGCCAGTCACAGAAGGACCAATATTGTGTGATTCCACTTATAAGAGGTATCCAAAGTAGTCAAATTTATAGAGATGGAGAGTAGAATGATGGTTTCCAGGGGCTGGGGGGAAGGGAGAATGGGGAGTTATTGTTTAATGGGTACAAGTTCAGTTTTGCAAGATGAAAAGAGTTCTGGAGATGGATGGTGGTGATGGTTGTACAACAGTGTAAATATACTTAATGCCACTGAACTGTACACTGAACAATGATGACAAATTTTGTCATGTGTATTTTACCACAATTTTTTTTAAAGAAGAGAAAAAGCATACCATGTAAATTGGAAGTAAAAAGAGAGCAAGAGCCATGAAATTAATAACTGATAAACTCAAGGGAAAACGATTTAAATTGGAGAGAGAGGCCTACTTTATAATCATGATGGTGATTGTCCTCTACCGTGAAGAGAAAACGATTAGAATTTTCTATACCCCAAGTAACCTGACATCAAAATATAGAAGTAAAACTTGTAGAATCACAAGGAGAAAGGGAAAGAAACAGAACCCTAAACCAATAATTGGAACCTTAAACACAACTTTCTTAGTTCTGGGCAGATCAAGTAGATAAAACATCAGAAAGAATAGAAGACTTTTTAATTAAATTGAGGCATAGTTTACATACAGTAAAATGCTTAATGAATTTTTACATATGTATAAACTCATGTAATCTCCATCCAGGTCAAGAAACATACAGACATTTCCCCTCTCAGAAAGTGCCCTCATGTCCCTTGACAGTCAATCTCCAAAGTAACCATGTCCTGACCTCTATTGTCAACCACAGAACAGTTTTGACTGCTCTGCAGTTTCATATAAATAGAATTATGCAGTGTGTAGTCTTTTTAAGATCCATCTATGTTGTTGTGTATATAAACAGTTTGATCATTTGTATTGTTGTATACTATTGACTGTATGAATATAACACAGATTGTCTTGTGCAAGTATTTAATGAACATATATTGCTTTCATTTCTCTGGGGTATATACCCAGGAGTCGAATGGCTGGGTTTTAGGGTAAGTGTACCTTTATCTTTGTTAGAAATTGCCAAACCGTTTTCTAAAGGGTTTGCTTCATTGTAAACTCCCAGACAGGAATCTCTGAGAGTCCCAGTTGCCCCATGTCCTTGCGAACGCATGGTGTTGTCTTTTCCGTAGAAGTGCACACGATCTCACTGTGTTTTAATTTGCATTTCCCTGATGAGTAATGATACTTGAACACCTTTTAGTGGGTTGATTGACCATTTGGATATTTTCTTTTGAAGTATCTGTTGTAGTCTTTTGTCCTTTTCTTAAAAATTGGTCCATTTGTCTTTTTCTTATTGATTTATGTTTCTTTATATATTCTAGGAAAAAGTTCTCTGTCAAATATACTTATTGAGAATACAGTCTGTTTCTTGCCTTTCACTTCCTTAAAGCTGTCTTTCTTTTTTTATTAATTTTTATTGGCGTATAGTTGATTTACATTGTTGTGTTAGTTTCTGCTGCACAGCAAAGTGAATCAGCTATACACATACATATATCCCCTCTTTTTTGTATTTCCTTCCCTTTTAGGTCACCACAAAGCATTGAGTAGAGTTCCCTGTGCCAAACAGTAGGTTCTCATTAGTGATCTATTTTTTACATAGTAGTGTATATATGTCAATCCCGATCTCCCAGTTCATCCCACCTCCTTTTCCCCCTTTGGTATCCATATGTTTGTTCTCTACATCTTTGTCTCTATTTCCGCTTAAACCTGTTCTTCAATGACCAATAATTTGTAATTTTGATGAAGTCAAAATCCCCAATTTGTATTCTTTTGTGGTTAATGCATTTGCATCTATTCCAAGAATAGATGCAAGGTCTCAAAGGCAACCTTCCATATTTTCCTCCAGAAGCTTTGGAATTGTAGTCTCATATTTAGAACTATGATCCCTTATACTTATTATTCATTTTACTTATTAGGAGCAATTGAGCCGAGAGGTATAAAAGGTATCAAACTCTACTTAAAAAAATAAGAAAATAAAGGTTTTTATACATCAATAAAAACTTAAAAGATGACCATAATTTAGGCCACCCAAAATTCCTCAATCAGTGCTGAAAGCATGAATAAGAAAAACCACATTCTGTGTCCACAATGCAATAAAATGAGAAATAAATTTTAAAAATTTAAATCTACTTGGAAATCTAAAAAATTCTCTCCTATACACATTGGATGAAAAAGAAAATTAGTATTTCAAAAAGAAATCTATAGAAAATAATGACACAAATTGTTTTAAAATCTTGGGAACAAAGTCAGTTTTGCACTCAGATAAAAGTCACTTTAACTCAAAAAAAGAAAAAGAAAGGAAAGAAGGAAGGAAGGGAGGGAGGGAGGGAAAAGAGAAAGAAAAGAAAAGAAAAAGGAAAAAGAAAAGTAAAGAAGGGAAAAGTGAAGGAATTACTACTGATAACAAAGAAATATGTGAATTTGAAATCAGAAAAGCCATTCTCTCCTCTTTCCCTCATGCTAAGAGACCTGGAGACCCACTGAGCATCCCTTAGAATCAGGGAGCCCCGTGACCCTGCTTTGGGTCCTGTGATGGGGTCAGAGCATGTGGTTGCTGCTCTGCCCTCTTTCTTCCTTCTCCCCTTGAACAAGGACACAATGGCCATCTTGTCACCACGTTGAAATGGCCAGAAGAACCTGAGAGAATCTAGTCCCGACAGACATGAACTAAAGACAGGGCACCATCAACCGTCTACCTCTTGACCCCTCGATTTGTGAGGAAAAAAAATTACAGCTGCAGAGACTGAAAGCATTCTTCACTGACAAGAGTGAGTAATGAGGTGAGGATGGGGGTCATATCCATGGGAAGGATTTGAGTTAACACATAGATACAGGTACAAATGGGAATTTATTTTATGAAGATGTATCCAGTCAGTGGTGGTAAATTGGAACAACTTCATAGCCACTTGGAGTAAAGGAAAGAATCAAGATGAAGCATTTCCCAGCTTCTTACAACAAAATATAGTCCAAAGTATCAACCTGGAATTTTGCCAAGCAAAAATTAGTATATGTTATTCTCTCCTGAAACACTCCTCCCAATATTTAGAAAGAAATTCCTGACTTAATGTCCACTTTTTAAACAATTGTAACTGCAGGCCAAGTATAGAACAAGTCAATGGGAAGTATTACACTGGCTTATTATACATTTAAAATCAGAGCCCCCTTAAACTGTATTAACCACAAAGATGAATTTGTATGAACCACAAAGATGACTCAATATTTCCCTGAAGTGAAACCAGCAAGGAAATAATTTTTTTGTTGCTGTGTTTATATTTCTGAAACAAAGGCGTGTGCATCTTTGTGTTTTTATTTTCTAGTTTTCTTAAGAGTATTCTTCAATCCTTATAAAGTGACTCATGCAGTACTACTTTAAAAGATTTTTTTTTTCAGAAACAGTTAAGATATAATGGAAAATATATGTTTCTTGAATTCATGTTAATAGTTGCTAGAAAAACCACCTGGGCCTGAGCCTTTGGGGATGAGATATTGCAAACCACCGTTTCAATTTTTATTATTACTATTTTTATGGTCATGAGCCTTCTCGGTAATCTTCCTCTAAGACCAATCTTGACAATAATAGTTTCCTAGAAAACTGTCTATTTCATGAGTTTTTAATTTATTGGTATAAAGTTGTTCATATTGACCCTGATAGTTTTAAAAAATATTTCTGCTATGTTTGTGTTAATATTATCTGTTCTTAATATTATTTATATGTTTACTTTCCCTCTCTCTGTCTTATTGTTCTTTTAAAATAGTATCTGATTTTATCAATTAACTCTCCTTTTTGTTTATTTGTTATTAAATCATTTTCTTTTTAATTTCCTTCCTGCTACTTGATTTAGATTTTTGTGTTATCCCTCTTTCTACTTTTTGAAATACTAGGTCATTTATTATAAATTTGTCCTTGAAGTACAGCTCAGGGTGCACACCACTGGTTTTTATATAAGGTGATTTTGTTTGAAGTATTTTATACCATTTCCTTAGTTTTCCTCTTTAACGATTTTTTTTAGAAATACGCCTTATAATCCCTCGAGGGTGCTTTTGCTGTTACTTGTTGTATTTTAATTTTACGTATTTTGTGGTCAATGTTCCCTCCCAAAAACCTTAGTCTAAAACCATGAGGAATGACCCCAGTCTAGTCATGAGAAAACATCAGGCAAATCCAAACGGGAGATTACTGTACAAAATTCTGCCCTCAGAACTGTCAAGACCATGAAAAACAAGGAAAGTCTGAGAAACTGTCCAGAGGAGACTAAGGACCCAGGACAGGATATAATGTGATATCTTGGATGGAATCCTGGGATAGAAAAAGGACATTAGGCGAAAAGTGGTGAAATTCCAAACAAGTGTGGGGTTGAGTTAGTGGTAACCCAGCCATGCTGGTTCCACGTGAGACCAACATACCACCGTGAAGTGAAGTGATGAGTAAGGGAAACAGGATGAACGTTCTGTGGGGCTTCTGCATCATCTTTACAACGCTTCTGCAAGTCTGAAACCATCCTAAAGTTTATAAGTTTGTTTTCATTTCAAGTTAAACAGAACTAAGCAAAAACCTCTGTGGCTTGCCCCTCACTGGTCCATCGTAGGCTCACGTCCTTCCCGTGGCCTTGAGGGCCCTGCATGGTCTGCTGCCCGTCCCTGACTGCCTTGACCTCCTGGCACCCACCTCATCACTCTGTCCCACCTGTTTGCCCACCGTGAGGTCTGTTCTGTGTCTGGGTCCTGCACGGCTCACTCCCTTCCCCACTTTATAGTTTACACTAATGTCTTCTTCAAAGTGATGTCTTTCTGACCACTTTATTTAAACGTACAACTGTCTCACGCTTCCCCTTTATCCCCTTTTCTTTATTTTTTCTCCATAGCACTATCACCTGTATCTAACACACACACACACACACACAGGCCCACAGGCACACACACACAGGCACACACAATTTTCTTTATGGTCTCTCTACATTCCTTAGAATGTAAGCTGCATTTGTGTTTTATCCACAGATGTATCCCTAATACCTATCAAACATCTGACACATAGTAAGAACTCAGTGAGTATTGACTGAGTACGATTAATCAGATAGGACCCTTTAGCAGTAGCTCCACAAGAAATGGTGATGGACTGGACTTGATTTATGGCAGAGAAGATGGACAGAGTGGTCATCTTTGGGATGTTGAGCTTCGGGTGTTGAGCAAACAGGATACGGATAGATTAGATGTAGGTTTTCTGCAAATGACAGGAGTGAAGGATGACTCTGAGGTATGTTGAAGGTGGCACCATTTAATGAAATTGGAGAAACTTCAGAGGGGTTTTTGGGAACACAGAACTCAATGCTATGTTTGAGATGTGTTGCATTTGGCATACGTCTTAGACATTCAGATGGAGATGTTTCATATGAGTTAAAGAGAAAACAAAGGATTCATCATAGAAACATTACCAATTAAGTGACAGAGACCAAATTATTAATTTAGACAATAGACCAAAATGGATTAAATACCTCTGTTAAAACAAAAGTTTCTCAGTTTGGACTGAAAAACTGCTCTACTCAACATTGCCATCTATAAAAGCAAGGCTGTACACAAAATAACTTGCAACTGTTGAAAACCAAATGATGGATAAAGGGTAATATACAAATGCAAACTAACAGAAAGATGGAATCTCAATAATGTCCTTCTAATAATTTTACCTCTTGGTTGGGGTTTGAGACAAAGGATAACCAAAGGGAAAATACTAGCCCTGTTGGACCCACACCACCCATGACAGCAGAATCCACATGGGCTAAGGATGTAAGGCAGTGGGGGTGAAGGGCATGGCCGACTTAACTCTTGCCAGTGGCAACCACTGCCCTACTTGATTTGGAGTTCCAGAGAACCCTTAACCTGGACACCTGTAAACCCTAAACACAGAACGTTCCCTGCTCTGGTTGTGGGTTCTGGGGTTGTAAGATGTATATAGTAGGAAGTGGAGTTGAGATGTGTTTGGGAGATAAAATTTATAGGAAACGTGGATTTATTGGATATCTATTTATAATTTCAAACTCAGTACAAACTTATTTTTTCAGTGTCCATGGAACATTTACAAAAATATAAAATTATGGAATTTCCATGAAGAATCTTCATGTATTCCTAAAAGTAAAAATTTTATAAGCACATGTTTATAACTGCAACCAGCACAGACATTGATACAAACATTGACGATGACAACAAAATCTAACCCCTTGGAAACTGAAACATAAAATATCCAAATTAATGCGAGGGTCAAAAAAGAAATTAAACATTCAATTTAGTCTCCTCCGAAATAATAATGGTTGGAAAACCATAAATCCCAATTCATACCATGTGGTAAAAATTGTACTCAAAATAAAATTTATAACCTTACATTTTTTAATGAATAAAAAATAAAGAAGAAATTCAAACGACGTGAAAATGTAACCTAAGAAGCTAGAGGGGATAAATAGCCTCATGAAAGGAAAATGAAGGAATTAATAAAGATATATGCTGAATTTGGTAAATTAAAGAATGATAAAATTCATAAATGAGTTCAAGGGGGCTCTTTGAGAATTTCAGGGAATTAGAGAAGAAGCACTGGCACCAGTCTAAAGGGCACACAGATGGATGTGGCAACCAGTATCCATGGAAACAACCATGTGGCAAGCCAGCGGGAACCAGGGCTCCCCACCAAGGGCAATGATGAGATGAGCTGTGTCTTGGCAAAGGGCCCAAACCCACATCCCTCCCCACCCCCACCAGTCCTGAGGCCATAATGGGTCTCAGCTCCCGGAATCTTAGGTACCACCCCAAGGAGGAAGAGGAGGGTCTGAGCCCTGAGTAGAGAGAATCTTGAACAAAATGGACCAAGTTTACATTATTGAATTAGATTGAGAAACTAGACTGATTAATTAGACTGATTTTGACGCCTGAAAATGAATAGATCAAATTATTCTGTTGGGCAATAGAGACCAGAGAACTAAATAAAGTTCAGATATATATATATATTTATTTAGTTCAGAACTTTATTTAATAGAACTTTATTTATTTATCATATATATATATATATATATATATATATATATATATATATATATATATATATATATATATATATATTATGTTATATCTTGTGTATAATATAAGTTGGTTTTCCTAACAGGGTTAAGAGGTCTATGGGTTTCACACCCACCATAGATATGAGACGAAATGTTCAACTTCTCCCTCTATAATAATAAAGGAAGCACAACTTACTGTCTATGACAGTGACACTTGTTTGATCAATGTCTGTCTTCCCCACTTTCTCATGAGCTTCACAGGGGCAGGGCCATATCTGTTCACTCAGCATCGTAGGTGAGGGGTATGGGACATAGCAGTGCTCAGTGAGCATGTGCTAGAAGAATGAAAAAAAAAAAACAGGAGAGAAAGAAGGAAGAGATGGAGGGGAGAAGGCAGAGATAGGAAGAGGAAGGAAGGCAGGAAAGAAGGAAGGAAGGAAGGAGGGGCAGGGCAAGGAGGGAGGCAAGGGGGTGGGTTAGTTCTGTGGAATACCATTTGGAAAACACGGATTGTGTTTTCTGAGGCCCTTTGCCCTATAAATATTTATGTTGGAACACTCGCATGTGTGTAACACCCAAGGGAATGTGGGGGGGGGGATACAGAACTAAAGTGCGGGGCATTGGAATTATCACTTAAGCATCTGGGGTAAGGGCAGGGGCTTTAGGCCTTGACAACCACAAGATGATGGCTTGTACTCCAATGACACTTTACGGCGGTGGAATCATCACGAGCCCTATCTGCTTCTCCTACCCTCCATATTCTTATCCCCTTTCACAAGTTCCCTTCTCTCCTTTTAAGCGTATTCATCTCCATTTCTGAAATAAAAATTCTCTAAATCATAACCACATGTCATCGCTTTATATGCTCCGCTCACTCCTTCCCTCCCTCCCTCCCTCCCTCCCGACCTCCTTTTCCCTCTTCTTGTTCTGCCTCTCCCCCTTCTTTCCTTGAACAAATATTTATAGCAAGTCAACTCTGTGGCCATTCCTGTTCTGTTTCCCCTCATCTGCACCTTTTTTTCACTTTGTCTCTCTCCCTCCTGAATCTGGAGCTCACAATGAAGGTTCTACTCCGGATGTGGTCAGCCAGCATGTACAGTGGGGCAGTCATGCTTCTGGACCTGAATGTTAGGTCTTTATTAATCCAGGCTAAAAGTACCTTTGTGTTGGGGCAGCCCATCACATTTTGGTTCAAGATGTGCTCACAATCAACTGAATCCTCTTGGGTGTTTGTCAGTGGCCAGATTGTTCCCATTCTGGGTCATAGGACTAATCACCATCGTGATGATATTCAGATGACCTATTTATCCCCATTACAGTTCACTCTGTAGCTGTCAGTTTCTCTTTGAAATCAGTGAAATCCTTTGCAGTCTCACACTTTATTTGCCTAACAACAGAATCACGTGAGAATTAAATTTCGTAGCCTGATAAAAGCAAGACTTAAAGGGTTGACACATTTTACCCATGTTATTCCATCACGGATTCTATTACTTTCTAATGCATTTGTGGAAACTCCAGGCTTTAGAAGGTAAAACTGGGGCCACTTCTAGGCAGGAGAGACTGAAGATGGGTGTTACCCTCATTTCAACAAGACCAGCCCTGATCTCATATTTTTTCCTATTTCAGCATTCTGCATGAGATGCAGGGCAGAAAAAGAGAAAGGATCGCATTACTTTTAAAACATTTGGAAACCAGCAAATTTTACAATTCACTCCCTCCTGTTTACTTTTTTAAGTATTTACTTACTTACTTACTTACTTACTTAATTAATTATTTATGTTGTGCTGGGTCTTAGTTTCAGCATGAGGTCTTCTTAGTTGTGGCATGCATGCAGAATCTAGTTCCCCGACCAGGGATCGAACCCGGGCCCACTGCACTGGGAGCTCGGAGTCTTACCCACTGGATCTCCAGGGAAGTCCCCACCTATTTTATGTTTAAATGTCAAAGCCACCTCACCCATTCTAGTCTCTCTCTTCATGCAAGGTAGGGAGAAATCTTTTCCTTTTCCTAGCCTGGGTGAATCCCCTATCGATTCTCCCAGCTCCTTGCCCTCCAATCTCTGCTGCACCTGCAATTTCTTTCTCTCAGTTAACATACTCCTCTCAACCTGCAGACTGAACACCCATTCTACCCCGGCCCCACCCCATGATGCCTCTGCTTCCCCACCCCCTCGCTCTCTCTGGCTTTTGAGTTGTATCTGGTGCTTGTACCTCTAACCTGTCTTCATCCAAGGGCACCACATCTACTTCCCAACACTTATTTTCCTGATCCCTCTGCAACAGTTCTTAAAATCCAGCTATCAGCCATGTTTTCCTGCTGCAAGAGTCTCCCTTGAAACCCCTCCTCTCTCACACCCTAACCCACGTGCATTACCACTGTCATGGCCCAGGTTTCAATGTCGTCAACGTTACTTGAATATTTTACAAATTTGGGATATATCCACATAACCTAATCCAGTCAAACTTGTGGTTTTTGACATCCATCTATAACATATTAGGTTGAATCCCATAAAATCGCCATTTTGCAGATCAAAAATGTACTCTAGTTTCGCAAGATGTTACCATTGGGAGAGACTGGGTAAAGGGTACATAGGCTCTTTCTGTATCATTTCTCACAACTGCATGTGAATCCATACTTCTTAAAATAAAAATTTTAATTAAAAATGGTCAAATAACAATTTCATAAGATACAACCTAATAGCAGCCAAAAATGTTCAAAAACAAATGAGTTATTTATTTTCTCCTTTGGGATTTTTCCACGGGCTACAAAGTGCTAATTCAGAGAGCCCAACTTTATAACCACTAAATAATTTATGAAATAGAGAATTTTTCTAGGAATAATTAAACTTGATCATACAATAATTAAGTTTAAGCATTTAGTAGAAATGTAGCATTTACACAGTGCCAAATTAAAAATCTTCTTTAAAAAAATCTTCATTTTCTTTATAAATATGTTTTTTCATGTGTTACATAATTTTTAGGCCAAATGAATCTAATGTCAATTGCATGACCTTAGGCTTGGGTTTAGAGGAAAGAATCGAACCGATTTATTTTTATTTGCTTATTTGTTTAAAATGTAAAGATTAAAATATCGACCATGGATTGGGTCAAGCCATGGATTAAATGCTAAAGGATCTTTGAATGACAGGATCTCAGTGTAAATGGGGCATTAAAGTCATATGATCTGATCACACATACCTTTCCTGCAACTCTACTCCCCAGAGTATCCCAAACCATTCTTGGACACTCCCAACTGCTAGAAATGTGTCTTATTTTTCATAATAAGGTAGCACTTACCCCCTTTGAAACTTCACTTTCTTTAGTGTTAGTTCTATGCTCGAGTCAAAGAGAGTTAAGTCTGGACTCTCTCTGTGTTCGACTTGTAAATAGCTGTACACGGCCGTCTCGTCCCCCTTTATCTTGACTCTTCCCCAAGCCCAGAGCTTCCTGAGCTCCCAATCCTTCCTCGTGGCCATGACGTTTTCTCTGCTGATACAGGTTCCTGTGTGTATTTGTTCACAGTAAATGCAGTGCCTGGAATCCCGGCTGTGGTCTAAGCATTCAGCTGACTCCTCCATCCATGGAGACAGCAGATATAATCAATGAAGACCGAGATGATCTTCTCAGATATTCTTGGTTTTGGTGTCCAAATTCACTGTTAACTCTTCTAACTCTTAACTACCGAACCAACATCCTCTTCCCCTCTTTCCCTTCTCTCCTCCACTTTCAGACCAAGTTTGAGCTCTTGAGAGTGAAGAAGGTCCCATAACAAGAGAAAAATAACTCGGTTCAAATGTGAATGTCCTCAGTGGCTCTCACATTCTTCCACACTTGAAGGAGTATCGCAGAAACAGGTGGTGAAACAGAAAACACGTTGGAAGTGGGCCGTCCCATTTTTCTGGTATGATTTTCAGGTTCCAACTTCTGATTAGCAGAGAGAAGATCAAAAATCTCTTTGAAGAAAACAGTTAGTCAGTGAGCAGCATGATTGGAAGATGGCAGGGCTCATTCCAGAGTGTTTTCCATGGTGGGAGGGGAATGCCAGGCTTTCTCTCAAATTATAGAGCGAAACAAACAGTTATTATTTCCAGACAAGCGATGAGGCAAATGCTGGACCAAGTTAAAGTTTATAAGGAATTGCATTATAAGGATGAAAGGAAAATAAGCGGTGAGATTTGGGGCTGGGTGGTTCTAGCAGGACCAGTGAGGGCTGGGTGCCCTCCCCCACCTGCCCAGGGGGCTCTCAGATGGTACCTGGTGAGGGGCAGCCGACCACAGCTCTGGAGACTTCCATGATTCGGAGGGTGAGAGGTGCTCTGGGGGACTGAGCTCCTGGAACAGCGCTGGAACCGCCCAGCCCTGATCCTCAGAAGCTGTACCTTTGTCAACAAAAATAATCAATAAATCATCTATAATAAGAGTAGAAAAGAGCTTTATTTGAGCCAAACTGAGGACTAGCCCGGCAGCCCGCTTCCCGATGACTTTGAGAAACTGCTCCTGAGAAGCGTGGTTTCCAGCACAGTTTTGTATCTTGTCAGAACAAAGAACATTAAACAAGCCAGGGATCTATTTCAAGGAGAAAGAAACACACACGGACCAGCACCTACACAGCAAGTCAGCATGAGCTTGCGCCTTGGGAGGGAGTCATATCATCAAAGGAGGAACAGCATGGGCATCCCAGGAAGAGAGGCATTTAATCTTTATTCTTAACATGGACATTCTTTACTTTTGGTCAGTGTGTCCTTTTCTCTAATAATTAAAGCAGATGTACAACGTATTGTTTGCTATTGTAGTTGCATAAAATTCATGTTAACGCAAGTACAAGCCAGAATGACTTCCCTAGATCTCAATATGTGAAAAGTTCTTTTATCATCTTCCACTCAGCGTTTCCCTACAACTTCCCTCAAGGCATCACCCCAAGCTCCACTCTATAACCAACCCCATCTCCGGAAAGGTAAGACTTAACCTGAAGTAACATTTGGAAGGCATCAAAATACAAGCCACATCTAAGGCCTCGAATTCTAAGAACATCGTTCCCTTTTTTATCAGCAGGTGGCGCTGTTGCATGAGGCTGCGTTTCTTCCGCTGAAGTCGATCAGGAGGACCAAGTCTGAACTAGACAGCGTATTTAATTCATGGATCAGATTTACAAAAATAGTAACCACCTTAACCAAGTGATGAATGATTTCCCTTATCCTGGGACAAACCAACTCCACATGTCTCCTGGTCAGAGGCATGTTACCTTATGCAGTACTTTTGCCCAAAATGCATAACCTGAATCTAATCCTGAAGAAACATCAGACAAACCTAAAGTGAGGGACATCTACCCAATAACTGCCAGTACTCTTCAAAAATATCGCAGTCAGGAAGCCAGCAAATGGTGAAGGAATTGTTCCCGATTGAATGAAATTCAAGAGACATAACTAAATAAATATCCTGCATGGTTCCCTGGACCAGGAGAGTGAAACTGCTCTGCCAGACACTGGCAGTTATTGAAGAAAAGGAAGACAATAGAGCCGCAATGACTAATTCAAGTCTACAGGGTCACTTAGTTGTCAAACCAGGCAAAATGACCCAATTCCTGCCCTGGCTCCAGGACACTGTCCCTTCCTTTGCTCCTCATGCTGGGGAGACATAGAAGATGCAAAGTCAGGTGCCAAGGACACGAGAACACAGAACAACTCAGAGCACGCCTGTCTCATAACAAGAAATTCAGAATATTGTACTACATAAACCTCAGTTTTCAAAATTAAAAACCCAGCAATTCCCATCCTGGGTATGTAATCGAAAAAAACAAAAACACTAATTCGCTAAGATATATGCATCACAATGTTCACAGCAGCGTTATTTATAATTGTCAAGCTATGGAAGTAACCTAAGTGTCCATCAACAAATGAATGGATAAAGAAGCTGTAGTACATATATACACAATGGAATACTACTCAGCCATAAATAGAATGAAATACTGCCATTTGCAGCAACATGAGTGGACTTGGAGGGCATTATGCTAAGCAAAATAAGCCAGAGAAAGACAGATATTGTATGGTATCACTTATATGTGGAATATAAAAAATACAACAAACTAGTGAATAAAACAAACTCCCTGGTGGTCCAGTGGTTAAGACGCCGTGCTTCCAATGCAGGGGGCACTGGTTCCATCCCTGGTTGGGGAACTAAGACCCCACATGCCTGAGGGGCAGCGCAGCCAAAAAAAAAAGCACACTCACAGATCTAGAGAACAAACTAGCGGTTACCAGGGGGGTGAGGGAAGGGGGGAGGGGCAATATATGGGTAGGGGATAAAAAATGGGTTATTGTGGGATTATTTGAAATCATGTGTGTGAAACTTTTGAACATTGTAAAGTACTATAGAATTTAATCTTTCATTCAAAAAAGTTTTAGAAATTACAAAATAATAATAAAATAAAATAACATAGAAGAAAAAAACCAGCAGGCTTAAAAGACACTTCACACTTGTCAGGGCTGCTTGGAACTGTCCCCCAGGGCATCCCTGGAGTGGAAGATCCCTGTTCTTCCCTGTGGTAGAAGTTCTCACTTAGAAACACCAACAGGCCCGGGGGGACAACAGACCCGACCAAGGACTCAGTCAGCAGAGCTCAGCCCCCGGAGCGGCTCCCCAAGGCCCCGCCCAGTTTCCATGGCAGCAGCAAGAGTCTGACCAGCTGCTAAGAAAGCTGGCTCCTCCTCAGTGATCAGAGGCTGCAACCGCCCGTGTAGCACCTCCAGGTGCTGGTGTGACCAGGGATGGAACACACACACACAGGCCTGGCCTGTGGTCCCCTCTCTCTGGCTCGAGGTGTTTAAAGCCTGGAGCTTGTCAGGTCCCGCAAGCTGGAAATCCAGAGGGGCTCCTCTGCTAATCTTTAGGCAAATATTTTCTCTGCTCTGCTAGCTTCATGGTGAGTTACCGGCCTTGTGCCTCCGTGGTAAACTGATGAAGCCCAGTTGTCCGCTTGGCAAGGTGACCAGGGCTTTCCACCAGCAGGCAGCTGCTGCGCCCTGTTGCGGGGTCTGTCCTGGCACCAGCCTCCCAGATGGCAAACGAGAAAGTGGTCCTGCTGCCCCCAAGGGGAGCCAGCCCAGGACCCAAGGGAGGGGACAGCCCAGAAGGACAGTGGTCCCCGATCGTGGATCAGAGACGCCTGGTACTCAGGGCCCACCTAGCTTGCCCGCCCCCTGCCTGGCCCCTAAGTGTGCAGCGCAAGAAACAGGAGGGTGTCACCCTCACTGCCTCTGTTGTCACTCCTGGTCTCGGTGGCCGGCTCACTCTCAGAGGCCGACCACACATGCTACTGAACCCAAGGCGCACCTCACTCTTGGGTTTATTGTGCGTTTTGACTTCGCCTTGAGTCTGAAATGTCCGCTTACCTTTCCACTGTGGAATGCCCTACACACACACACACACACACACACACACCTGTCCTCCCCCGCCCCACACCTGGATTATTGACCGGCTGAGACTCTCACTCCCTCATCCATCCCCAACGCCACCCCCTCTCCCAGCCCTTAAGGAACAGGTCTTACAAGTCCAAGCAAACCCTCCTCTGGGGGTTCTGCTGAGCAGGTGTGTTGCCAACAGAGGCAACGTTTCACTGAAGCAAACACAGAGTTTAATCTGGCGGCTCAGCATCGGCGACACCTGTTTCCACCATATGCCTCTCGTGGGCACAAACCCCAATGCGCGTTCCATACAGCAAACAGGGAGGGTGGGCATGGCCACATGGGTCTGAAAGACCCCAAAGTGGGAGATGCTGTACCCTTGGTTAGCTGAAAAGCAACCCTGTAACGTGGACTTGGGCACAGGGAGCTGCTTTGAGAGGTGGTCCCAGGACTCTGAGGAGGGAGAGCTGGGAGGCCAGACAGGGAAGGAGAAAAAATACCAAGAAAGACGGTGTTGACCAACGTGACCCGCTGTGGGCACGGGGGCCTCACTCCCGCGGGACCGAACACGCCTCAGAACACATAGAACACAATTGTCCCACCAGAAGGCGTCCAGGAAGCCGGGGAGTTTACTCGCCCCCCCCGACCCCCCCAGCCCCCGCACCCCGCCACTCCATCTGCTGGTGGCCTAGGACTGCTCCGGGGGCGGGGGCATTAACAGCCCTGCCCACCAGCCAGTGGAGAACTTGCTGGCAGCAGGAAGAGAGGTCAAGAAAGATGAAAAAACAGAGTTGCCTTGTCTGGGCTTTGCTTCTTAGGGGGGCCTGAGAAGGTGGCAAGATCCAGAGGTCTCCCCATTCCTTTAGTGTGACATGAAATTAGCAGAATTAAAAGTGGCTGTCCAATGTTGAGTTTGTTCTTTAAACAAAAATCTCAATATCTGTCTTTCCTCCTGTTTTAGAAGAACAAACCTACTAGTGAGTGTATTAATGAGATGCATCTATTTCAGAGCTGACTTTAAAAGTTTAGTTTTTTCCTTTATAAGCTGTGAATATGAGTATGCCAGCAGTATGCACTATAACTGTCACAGTATTTAAATAAATTTCACTGTCTCTGCAAAAAAAAAAAAAAAAAAAAAAACAAACAAACAGTGTCTGTCCATGAAGGGAGCATCTACAAAATGAAAGGACAGCCTACTGAACGGGAGAAAAAAATTGCAAATGATATGGCAGATGAGGGGTTAATATTCAAAATATATAAATAGCTCATACGACTCAATATCAAAAAAAAACAAATAACCCAGTTAAAAATGGGCAGAAGAAATGAGTAGATATTTTTCGGAAGAAGACATACAGATGGCCAACAGGCATATGAAAAAATGCTCAACATCACTAATTATCAGAGAAATGAAAATCAAAACCACAGTGAGATATCACCTCACACCTGCCGGAATGGCCATCAGCAAAAAGACCACAAATAAATGTTGGTGAGGATGTGAAGAAAAGGGATCCCTCGTACACTGTTGATGGGAGTGTGAATTGGTGCAGGAAAACAGTATGAAGGTTTCTCAAAAAACTGAAAATAGAACTACCATATGATCCAGCAATTCTACTCTTGGGTATTTATCCTAAGAAAACAAAAACACTAGTTCAAAAAGATACACGCACCACAATGTTCGTAGCGGCACTATTTACCATTGTCAAGATATGGAAGCAACCTAAGTGTACATAGGCAGATGCATGGATAAAGAAGATGTGGTACATATGCAATGGAATATTACTCAGCCATAAAAAAGAATGAAATTTTGACATTTGTGACAACATGGATGGGCCTGGAGGGTATTATGTTTAGTGAAATAAGTCAGGCAAAGAAAGACAAATACTGTATGATAACATTTGTATGTGGGACCTAAAAAATAAAACAAACTAGTGAATATAACAAAACAGAAACAGACTTACAGATAGAACAAATTAGTAGTTACCTGTGGGGAGAGGGAAGGAGGGGGGCAAGATAAGGGTAGGGGGTAGAGGTACAAACTACTATGTATAAAATAAAAAAGCCGCAAGGATATATTGTACAGCACAGGGAATATGGATAATATTTTATAATAACTATTAAAGGAGTATAATCTTTAAAATTGTGAATCACTATGTTGTACACCTGAAACTAATATAATATTTAAATCAACTCTACCTCAATTAAAAACAAAGAAAAAGATGGCTGCAGGTGATATTTAGATTGATGGACTAATGGGAGTCCTCCCCGAGCCTCCAATCATCCCCGTGCTCCTGATAGTGGCCAGTTGTTTTCTCATGTGGCCAAGGACACGTGGATGTTAACTGACGGAGATGAAGAGGCTCTAAGGGCAGGAAGTCTAGAACAGAGCTGACCCAGGTGGCAAGAGGACTGACATCCAGGTGGGGCCATGGGCACATGGCTGGATGCTGACCAATGATGCATAAGCAGGCCTGCATCTCCCGGCAGCTGCAGGGGACAGGTGCCTGCGTGGACCAGGTCCTCACCTCTGATTCCTGGTAATTGATGCCACACAAGTTTCCTAGAATTTAAACACAACCCCAGAGATACGAGCAGAGGTGGGAGAGGACTGAATCCATGAAGCTCACCAGGACTGGGTGGGATTAAACTCTTGTTACTGGATGAAAATAGGCACCAGACAGAAGAAGTGAAGCTTAAGAATAGAAAAATAAAGTTCCCTTCTTCTCAGACCCGGGCCTGAGAAATTCATTCCTATTACACCTGGCATGGCCCTAGTCCCCTTCTTTTGTCCTGAGTTTTACCAACTCAAGTTTATGAGTTTTCTGAGTTTGAAGTCGGTCGGCAATGAGGTTGCATTTACCCACTAGTGGACCCTGAGAACGGGATGCCGGTAATAAATTTAGGAGTGATCCCAGAAACCACCTGTAAGGGAGCAGGGAAATGAAACAGGGAAGGGAAAGTAGCAAATAAAGCAAAGGGCGTGGACCACTTCTACCGTGGGCATCTGGAGCTTAATCTGCTGAGGGCCTCCGGGAGACCTCAGAGGCGAGGCTGCTGGGGCATGCCCACAAATTCCCAGCAGTTATTGTTTGAGGGCTGCTCCTGAAGGATGGACATGAACTCCCCAGCATGTCTGGCCTGCCCCAAGCACAGGCTAAGAAGCTCTGGGGTGGGGAAAGCTCTCAGGCCAAGAGTCCCAGGTGTTTGAGGTGAGGAACCAACAATGGTCCAGAAAGAGCGGGTGTCAAGGGGGTGTGATGGGGCGCTGGCAGCATCGGCACCAGTAAGCCTAAAGCATATCCTATGCAAAATCACAGAGCACGTAGAGATTAGTCCCTGGATATATCGGATGTTGTGTCATCATATCGCATCTTCAGATTCAATGTGGCAAAATGAGAAGAATGAAATCTCCATCAGGGAAGCAAATCCCACCCCACTTCTCACGGTCTTGCCAAGCCATCTCATACCATATTTTATATCAGAAGGCAGATGGCACAGTGAGAAACAGGACTTGGAGGGACCGTGAAGAGGCCGTTGTTGCATTATTAAAGGTACTGACGCGGGAGTCACAGGGTGCTAAGTCTGGAGATATATGAGGCTGATAAGCCCGCACATGACTCTCCCCTTGACTGACGGGACACAACCCACACGAAACCATCTCCCACGAATAACTGAAGATTCAAGAAGCCACGCTCTGGGCTTCCCCAGCTTGATCCCCTTTCTGATCATGACAGATGTGCTTATGACACTAAACAGAGCCTCCAGAAGATTTATGTGCCACGGACCGCTTGTCACCGAGCCTCCAACCCAGCCCATTTGAGGACGGCTACACACACTTTTCTTTGCTTGACTGTCCTGCAGAATGTGAAATCAGCCCCTGCTTTCCTGGAACTTTCTCTTCCCTTGCATTCAGGGACCTTCTTCTCCGCTGTCTCTCCTCCCTCTACACCACCGTCCAGGGACCCCCTGAATTTCTCCACCATGTCAGCCTGACCCGGGTCCTCTCCAGGGCTTTGTCCTCAAGACTTATCTCTTTCTACTCAATGTTTTCTCTTTGGTCTCTTTCTCTCATTTACACCTCAAGCTACAACCATCACCCACAAAATGACAACCTTCGCTTTATCCTCAACCCAGAAAGATGCTCCCAGCTGCCCACCAATGCCTCTAACACAAACACACAACCCACTTTGTTCTCCTGCCCTCCACACCCGCCCGTCCCCCTACCTCCACCCCCAGCCTGCTGCATGGCCCTGCCACTCATCTAATCAACAAGAGTGCGATATTGTCCTGTCTCTCCACTCAGTCGCATGGGTCCATCAGGGGAAAGCTCTTAACGCATCCGCCCCAATTCCATTCTCTTCTGTCTCTGGCTGCCACTTTGCTCCAGTTCTTTTTCCACCTATTTCCAGGCTCCTCCTAAAATGTAATGATAACGTGTACCTGCTCTGCGTAAACATGTTGGTGGCTTTAGCTTTCCATCTCCAGCCCATCTGCCTCTGTCTCACTTACTGTACATGGCTGGGAATCCCTCTCTCTGCCTCTCTCTCTGCCTCTCTCTGTGTCTCTGTCTTTCTGTCTCTCTGTTTGTCTGTCTCTTTCACACACACACACACACACACACACACACACACACACCACACATTCAGCTCCACATCATTGCGCCTGACGCTCTCAGTCAAAGAAGCTCAACCTTCTCCCAGCCATTGTTCTATATCCAAACCTCAAGGCTGATCTCACCTGTCCCCTCCTTGGAGACGCACTCCCAGACAGGCTCTTACCCTCCAGACTTAAGGAGATGCCTCTTTTTGATGCTCCCATGGGTCCTCTGCATCCCTTTAAAGAATCCTTATGACTCTATATTACACTGTGGCCTTGTTGAGGGCAGAGGCCGTGTGTTTTCATCTTGATATTCCCAGCCTGGAGCAGAGTACCTGGCACAGTGGGGGAGTCCCCCACGTGTTTGATGAATACGTGGGAAAATGAATGAACGAAAGCTGATCGTGCGAGGCACGCACAGGTGTAGTTTGACAATGGGCAACAGTCACGTGCTGCCCCCTTTTCTCTTCCCCGAGTTTCTCCCGGAACCTGCGTGGAGCTGCGGAGGCCTGAGGCTGCCCCGGCCTCCCCAGAGTCTCCCCCGCCAGCTCTGGGAGCAAGAACGGAGAGGAATGCTGCCTGTGCCTCGACTGGGGAAGACTTTACAAGTTCCAGAAAATTGATTTTTCCAGGCCTGCCTGGCTTGGCATAAAAGCCAGACAGATTTTTATTGAATCTGGCCCTAGGTGGTTAGATTTTTGACCTCAACAATGTGGCCAATAGAGTCAACCATGAATACTTTTTGCTTTCTCGTTTTCGCCACGTGGGCTCACTTCCACACATTGGCCAGTAGGTTCAGGCATCCTTGTTTCTTCCCTGGGATCTGCCATTGTAAATAAGTTGTGGGCGCATTTCTGAGGAGCAGCGCGAAGGCTGGAACCGCGGGAAACGCGGACCTGCTGGTGCCTAGTGGCTGTTTGTGTTTGTCAGTGGCCCCTGTAATTTGTAAGGCTGTCTTGTCTTCCAATTATGCAAAGGGTAATAAGAAGAAAATTAGGGAAAGCATATGAGTATAACAGCAGATCTAGACCACTGATATTTTGTAATTTTACGCAAATACGATACAGATTTTTTCCCCCAAATCCACTCAACTGTAGTGAATACTGAACAGAGAAAACTCAGAAAGCTCCATTTGAAAAACCAAGCACAAATGAATATCTCATCTTGCCATCTTTGAACATGAGCCATCCACCGTAAGCACCAATTCAATTAAGGCAGGAATCCAAGGTCGTTGTTTCTTCTGATGAAAAGCATTCATTAGGTGGATGGGAATGCAGCGTGCTACAAGGAAAGGGGCTGCCTTTTACGGTCCTAGGGATTCTGCCACATCTTTCTGAGATTGTCTGCAGTAGACCTCACCTGCTAATTCAGACGCTACTCTACCTATTTAAAAAAGTCCAAAAGGAAAGGAAAGACGCATTCTCCTTCTGATAAGATGCAAGGTCATATTTTCCGGAAAGGAGAAAACAATCTGAACATCCACCTTATCAAAATGAAAACGAAAAATTAAGGTTTCTATTAACAACCTACTTCCTGTAGAATCAGCAAAATGATACCATTAAAGGGATTATTTCTTGGGAATGAAATTAATCTATAAAACCTAGTATGTCTTAATGTAGGCAAATGGTGAGATTTTATTTTTTTGTTTAACTTGATACTCCTTTGTATTATACTTTCTATGAAATACCCCTGAAGGAAACAGGTATACCTAGAACCATCCTCACAGTTCAGACCTTTGCTTTTGAGATAGCATCTCACTGCCTGCCCACAAGCTCCCATACTTTCCCGACACGCTTCCAGCGTGTTTCAGTTATTTTTTTTCTTCCTGCACGATCATAGGACATGCAGTGCAGTTACATAACTAAGCACAAAAACAAAGCCTATGTAGTAGGGTGCTTTGTAAATGATCCTGGCCAGGATTTTAATATGTAATTCATTTACAATCTTAATGGGGCAAGAAATGCCTCTGTTATTACTTATGCATTTGTTGATATTTGATATCTTTTACTAAAGTAGCAAACTTATTTGCACTGATTTATTGCTTCCTTGTCTTTCTGTCTACAAGGGCAGCAAGTGCAACCCTGAAGAGTGGCCCTGTCTCAGGACAGTGGGCTGCTTCCTCCAGCTGTAAGTCTCTCCTTTCTGGAGGAGGCGCTCTGGACGTCTCTGACTCCCACCCATCTCTTCCAGAATGTTCCTTGCGTGAACAAGAATGAGGAGAAAGGGCCCGCTTCCCAGGGCCCGAGCTTAGCTCTTGATCTTTACAAGCAAGTTTGCTGCTGCTTATAGAACCAACTGGCAACGGCCAAGATGAAGTACGACCCTAACATTTTTTTGGCAGTCTACAAGGTTTCTGAGCTTCTTTATTTAACGTACTTAGCATCTGGACCAGCTTAACTTTCCCGCGGCAATGTTTTGGATACTTTAATGGATAGGAAGTGCCTTCTCATTTTCTCTCCTTTGGGGGAACCGAGACTCATGCACAGATTTTCCTCTCAGGTTTGAGTGAGAGGCCTCAAGTCAAAGCCAGGATTTTTTCCTCCTCTGCACATGCCATGTGCCCAAGACCCAGGAACATGCTTCTGGGGGTGGTGGAGGGCACCCTCAGGGCCCCTGCACAGGTGACAGGCTGGGACAGGGTTATAAGATTAGACTTCCTGCTTTGTTATAATTATTTTTAAATTTATGATTCTTGTCCCTTTCAGTTTTGAAGGGGTGTTCTTAAAAGTATTTTTCTTGGCTACCAGCTAAGGTTTGTTGAAAACTAAAGGCAGAGTTAGGGGAAAATTTAGAGGATGGGGAAGCAAATGGCCCCCCGGGGGCAGTAAGGCTCATTTCCCGTCCTTGTGCAGACACTGAAGGCTGAGGATATTGCAGAGTTCAGAGTCCGCAGGCAGCAGAGGGACAGCCAGTGTCGGCAGATGGGCCATGAGAGCTCACAGTGAAGTCAACTGCAATCCGATGCAAAGAGGATGCTCTCTCCTATTTTACACTGAAGCAACCCCAGGATAAGGAATAAAGGCTACTCAAAAAGGAACATGAAATCTAGTTTCTCAAAGAAAAACAAAATCCTTAACAAACCATTAAGCCCCAAGACCAAAGGGCAGTGCCCTACGTGGAGAGCTGACCCATAGTGAGGACCCTTCCCCGGGATGGCTCAGCCTCCTGGAGCTTCTTACAGCTCTTTGCAAACACACTTCCTTGCACAGCAGGTAAAGCTCATCAACCCAAGGGGACTCTGGGAGAAAGATTTGAGCATTGGTCCTTAATTTCTCTGTCTTCAATGTCAGTAACAGAGCCAAACAGCTCAATGTATATAGACACCAATGGAGCCCTCTCCCCAGCACCACCAGCTCCACCAGTGGAAAGGTCAAAGGACAAAGGGCATCGCCACTTTGGAGAATGCTCAAGAACTCCAAAATACCCAGGGATGAGTTGGACAGAAAGCAAAGGAAAAAAACTCTGTTTAGAGTGGAGTTGTTGGAAATTCATTTCCACAGGAAGTAGAATTGAATGACGGGACTCTCAAAACAGAATGAAACCTGCCTCTTATCCTAGAACAAACAGAGGCTGCCAGAAACTCGTGTGGCTTGCTTGCCAGAGCACTTTTTATTAGAGTCTCATTGTAATAATTAGTGGTCTCATACAAATTTAGTTGGACAACTCACATCAATTCCTGCTTCTCTTGTTTTAAAGATACAGTCTCTGTCACATCCACGTAATTTTTAGAAAAACATTTTTCTTTGCAGAATCAGTGCATTGAGTTTCACAGTTGTGTTTTTAGATAAACTGTGGGGCAACAAATTCCACACTGTGAGAAACTTCTCAATGCATGATTATATTTTATATTTACTTTTCTATCAATAAACGTTCTCTAATTTTTTTTAATTACAAAGCCAGATTGGGCACTTGAGAACTACTAGCCCCTGGCTGAATGTGGGACAGGCTTGAAATCACTCACCAAGCTACACACAGATCTATCAGCAAAGGACAAAGGCCGTAAATTCTAGCCAATCACTGGCTGAACATTAAGCTATACTGAGCCATTGGTGACTTCTAGGAATCCAGGCTTAAAAATAAAAACAAGGGGGGAAAAAGCTGAGCAGTGACATCACAGGCAACACACTTTGGAGGAAGTAGATTTCACAGAATTAGTCCAGGCAAACCACCAAACAAACTAACAAAACCAGCAACATCAACAAGCCCTTGGGGAGGAGAAGGGGGCACTCATCGAAATCCAGAGTTGCTACAACATTATTATTTTAAACGCCCAGCTTTCACTGGGAGAGAGAGAGAGATGCAAATAAACAAGATAGTGTGACCCTTACACAGGAAAATGGTAGAAAATAGAAACTGCCTTTGACGGGAGCCCAGAGGTTTAATGCAGCAGACGAAATTTTCAAAGCAAGTCTGTCAACCAAGAATCTCATAGCCAGCAAATTATCTTTCAGAAATGAAGGCCAGGGGAAATCAACTCCTGGCATGACAGCATGGGGAACTCTGATGAACTGCTCTCCAAGGAAACTGATGAGAATTATTTTTTTTAAAACCATTGAAAGCTTCTGGAAATGGTCCTAAGGACAAATAGCAAATGAAGAAACATCTATTGAAGAAAATCTATGAAACTCCAGTAAGAAACTCTGTGGTAGATGAACCATGACCCCACTCTCTTTCCCCAGTCCCAGTTCAGCAAGGCTCAGACTCCCCTCCAGAAAGCTGCCACCAACAACACAGGGCTCCCCGCCCCCAGCCTACAGCCAAAAGGGCTTTCTTCCCAGAAGGAGCAGGACCTCATTTCTCATCCTGCCCCAGCTTACAAATTTGAATTCACACACACAAAAAAACAAAAAGCACAAATAAAGGTAATTTTGTCATTGTATGAAACAGTATAAATGCATATTTCTCATTTTTCTCATTTCTTTGTTATTTTTGAGTCAGTTGTATAAAATAATATGTATATAATGTATTATCTGGCTTATCACATATAGAAATGTAATATACATGTAATAAACTCGCCAAAAATAGCTCAAAGGAGGTGGGGAGAACAAAGCCATTTCCTGCACTTAGGGAAATGACTACAGATGATAAAGTCATAATTATAACAATGAATTCTTAGGTTTGTAACATTAATATATATAATAGATATAACAATATCACAAAAAAGGAAGAAAAAGATCTATAAATGAGTAATGTTTCTATATATAACTGCAATTATGCAAGGGTAAATTTGAAGCTGACTCTGATAAATTAAGATGTAAATAATAAACTCTAGAGTGGCCACTAAAAAAAACTCAGAAAATATCATTTAGAGAAACTGAAGTGCTACATCAGAAAATATTCACTTAATAAAATAAAGCAACAAAAGAGGAATAGAGAAACAAAACGATATGAGACATAGAAAACAAAAACTAAAATGGTAGATGCAAATCCATCTATATCAAGAATTAAATTAAAGGTGAATGGATTAAACAGTCCAATCAAAAAGTCAGAGTTTGTCAGACTGGATTTTAAAAACCATGACCCAACCATACACTGTCTACAAGAGGCACACTTTACACTCAAAGATAAAAGTAGACTTTTAAAAAAGGAAGGAGAAAAAAAATATATATATAAAGAACTGTGTAGCTAAAGGGATTTAATATTACATGTAAACAGCACCACCTTTTTACCTGGGCAAGAGAGATTATGCTGTGGAAGTCCCGAATATTAACAACCAACCAAAATTAACAAACGTTGGCTACGCAGTTCAGGTCCAGGCAAGTGTTTCTCTGCATTTCTTGCCTTATATCCTCAAAACAAAGGGTGACTGCAAAGGAACGTTTGTGGGCTGTACCCCTGCCAACATCAGAGACAGACTTGGCTTCAGAGGCTTGGGAGGTTTTAATCAGTGGAAACAATGAGGTAAAATAAGTAAGTAAGTGAATAAAGACAAATTAATTTTCTCTCGCAAGGCACGAAGACAAGTTCTCAGATAACAAAGCACTATTTCCCAGTGGTGCCAGCCATCCATTTTCTTCCTTCTTTCTGTGTTCCGACATGTGTTTCCAGAAGCATTCATGAATTTTCATGGTATTTTCAACATTTGCATTTTTTCTCAGGGAACATTTACTATATTAAATGATTCATAGCACTTTTAATTTCATATGTATAAAATGTCTGTGCATAAAATGTATTTGTATAAAATGTACGTAAAAATGTATGTAAATACATATCAATACATTTTATACATAGATATGCATACATGTGTATATGTACATATTTCGGTATGGACATAACATATACGATTCCTTACATTTAGGAACTAAATGGACATTGAATGTATCTATTCCAGGAACTGAAAATAACACAATCAGGTTGGACAAAGGATGAAGACATGACTTCCCTTTTTACTTAATATGGTAGCATGAACATTGTCTTTTACAACAGAATATCTAACTAATCCCGCGTTTCTGGACATCTATGTTGTTTCCAATTTTTGCTTTTATAATCAGGGTTGAGATAGATAGCATTACTATCGAAGCTTTACAAACAGCCGTGGATAATTCTCTAGAAATTACTTGCTGAGTTAAAGGTAATTAAAAATGTTTAACATGGACTATTTTACTTTATAGCGATTAGTAATTTTGTTAGTTTAATAAATGTAATAAACGTTTGGGTATTAGTGTCTTAATTATAAAATGTCTGTGCATAACACTCAATTGTCTTTTTCAGTTTTTTCACATACATAACAAAAGTTAATTAATCACAGGAAAAATCATGAACGGCAGACCATCGAATTATATCTCAGAAAATGCCTACAGCTTTAGTTGCTCTAAAAGTGGGCAATCTTAGTAAAATTGGAATCTTTTAAAAGAGATGCCCCACACACTTAGAATAAATATACATGTATTGTATATGCATGTATTTGTGGCATTTTATTTAATTATATACTTATTTATTAATGATTATTACAATGCATATGTTTTATAATGACCATACCACAGAAATATGCTGTGACTTAGAGCATTTCTTCCATCTGAAGCCTCTGTAGTTCAAATGGAAATTTTATGCTGTGGATAAATACTTATTTACAAAAGAAAACTAACAGGAACAAAATTTCTTACCAATTCTTTTCAAAGTCAAATTTAAGGGAAAACACAATAAATATTTGTTAATAGGGAACAGAGCCAAAGTTGCTGAATAAAAACAACTTAATACCAGATAACAAAACAGTCACTCAAAGGAAAACTCATCTTAAGGTATTTATAGCATAACCATCTTCCCTGGTACAAAGGCTTTTATGTGCTGTTTGCTTCTTCGGCTTATCCTTACCAACATGTGTATAATCCTTTTGTGTTATTTTGAAGGGAACTATTCAACCAAAGAAATATATTCTCCAATTCATCTATTAAGCTTTAAAGTTCATTGACACAAAAATGTATTTGCCAAATTGGCCAAAATCTGATCTATCATCTATATTTTGCCACTATTTTTTATAAGAAAATATTAGTATAGATCTTTCTTGATGTACAATGGGGATACATCCCCATAAACCCATCATAAGTTGAAAATATCATCAGTTGAAAAGACATTTAATACACCTAATATAACAAACATCATAGCTTAGCCCAGCCTACCTTAAATGTGCTCAGAACACTTATGTTAGCCTATAGTTGGGCAAAACCATCTAACACAAAGGTGTGGAGTATCTCATGTAATTTATTGAATATGGTATTGAAAGTGAAAAGCAGAGTGAGTGTCTAGACACAGATGGTTGTAAGTGCATTGGTTGTTTCCTTGGTGATGGAGGGGCTGACTGGGAGCTGTGGCTTATGCCACTGCCCAGCATCACGAGAGGATGGGACCCTGTTGTATCACTAGCTTGGGAAAAGATCAAAACTCAAAATTCAAAATACAGTCTCTACTGAATGCCTATCGCTTCACACCCTCATAAAGTCAAAAAGTTGTAAGTTGAACTATCGTAAGTTGGGGACCCATCTATACTTATCTTCATGTGACACCATACTAAATAAAATTAATAAATGCTCATCAGGAGTTTCAAACTGAAGTATACATGAGACTGAACAGTATTCAATCGAATTCTTGCAAAAACGTGCTGATTCACAGCTCAAGTAGTTTAAATATTTACATACTAATTTGACACTCATCACTCTGACTTGAGCACTATAAATATGCTGAAATGATGCACATTAGGCAAAATGAAGATGTCATTTTCCCTCATGCAACCACAGGCCCGTCTGCTATATCTTCTCTTCAAAAATCTCCTTGTCTGTTGTGATCTGAATGTTTGTGTCTCCCCCAAATTCATATGTTGAAATCCTAATGTCCAAAATGATGTAATTGAGGAGTGGTCTTTGGGAGCTGATTAAGGGTGGGGCTTCCAGGAATGGAATTAGTGCCATTATCAAAGAGACGCCCCTTCTATCATCTGAGGACACAGTGAGAAGGTGCCATTATAAACCAGGAAAAGGGTCCTCATCAGAATGTGACCCTGGACTTCTGGCCTCCAGAACTGTGAGAAGTAAATCTCTGTTGTTTATAAGCCCCTCAGTGCGTGGTATTTTGTTATAGAAGCCAAAACAGACTAAGACCCTGACTGAACAGACTAAGACCCTGACTGTGTGACTCACTGAGAAATCCTGTGGTTGAATGAAGCTCTGGTAGGTCCTTAGGAGAGGACTTCCAGGTGTCAGACTGTAGTGTGACTTTTAGCCTCTTTGTGGACTGTTTCCAAAAAAATGCTGGTGGTGAATCTCTTCCAACTTAGGTCTTGCCTGAGGCCATAAACTGAGGAAAGTCAGGCATCCATAGAACCCCCACAAGCTATGACTTCAGTCAGGGAACCCCACAACTGGAACCCAAGAACTTTGATAAGGCAGGTAGAGTGAGAGTGAGGGTGTGAGGGTGGGACCAGGCAGGGCTCTGAATTTCAATAATAAAAGCTGTCTGTGAATATTCTGTTCTCAGGTGATTCAGGATTTCCTCTGAATCCTAAGACATTTCTCTGCAAAAGAAACCTGTGTTCTCAAAACAACTCAAGAGGACACATAGCCGCTCCCAACGACTGTCCTGAAAATTAAGACCTCTTCTACCCTGGCTCCACTGTGGCCAGAGCTGCTTACGCCATCCTTGGTCTTCTTTAAATTTTTTTTCCCAAATTAATTTTAGGCTACAGTAAAATCAGAAAAGCAAACTGATTCCACGTGCCTCCCACTCCCGTTAATGGAAGTGGAACAGAAATGTCACCCCCTTAAAGGAATGGCTCTGCCAGAGCATCTAGCAAGGTTTCATATATTGTTTTCATTAGGCAGAAATAAAAAGTCTTTTTTTCTTAGGGCAGGGCACTAATAGAAAAGGTAATTTGTCAGGAAGTATAATTATTTTTTGATCAACTGCATATTGTTGCATTTGCAGAAAAATGGCCCAATAATTACATCTCTAGACGTTTCCAATTTATATTTTCCTAAAGCACACAAGGCTCTATGAAATCATATGGCAAAGAAGACAGACCAAAAAAAACCAAAAAACAAGAAACCCCATCAGATGGACACATTCATTTTTAACTTATAACAAACCGAAAGCATTTGAAGCTGCATAAACATGCCTATGAGAAAGCAAAGGTTTTTACATCCCTCCTGACATGCTCTGAGTTTCTCCCTAGCTGTGTTCCCTCCCATAGCGAAGAGAAGAAAGCATGTTGAAAAGTTACACTGCTCTTTATTTGTTGTGGCTCATCTGTGCTGCCCAGCCTCTCAGCAAGGAGACTGATGGTGTGGAAGCTGCATTGCTGACTTGGTCTCATGGATGACTAGACCCAGTGCCTCTGCCTGGCATGGACTCTGCAACGTGGGAACCATCACATGTGTCAGCGTGACAACATTGGGAGATCGTGCTGTCTCACTGGAGATCAGGGGGACAGGAATGGTGATAAGAGCCCAGATTTGTCTGTCCTTCCTTCACTGTGACTCTCGGTGGATAGGCCACATCACAGGGAAGGGGCAGAAAATAATGCATGTGTATCAGAGCCTTAACAAATGGACAAGAAAAAAAAAAAACTATATATATATATATATATATATATATATATCAATTAACAACAAACAGAAAAGATCAAAAAATTTTATTAGTCAATTAATCTGCAAAAAATTAGTAGTAACAGCGGATAATAGGAATTTAGCATTTTACGTGTAGTAGCCCCAAAAAGTGTTGAATGCTCCTGAGGGCCTGTAATATGAATTATAATTTATCACTTGGCTTGGAAGTCACCAATTACTATAAGGCTTTTAGTACTATTTGACATAAAAATGGATGTACATAGTACTTTAATGAAAATAAGTATTTTAAATAAATAGATTTTTTAAAATAGATCTTTATTGGAGTATAATTGCTTCACAATACTGTGTTAGTTTCTGTTGCAAAACAAAGCAAATCAGCCATATGCATACACATCCCCAGATTTCTTAATAAAAAATATCACGGGGACTTAGTAAGACTTCACAGTATGGCTCCAGGTTGATGCACTGTTGTTTATTTAATATATTCCGTGTGCTTTCTAGTGCTATTAGGTGTTAAGAAAGCTTGCAAAGTCGTTGGCACTCTGTGAGACAAAGTATTCTTACTGACCCTCTCACATACAGGCAGACTCATTCCTGTGGTGGATGGTCTCCGAAGATGGTTCCCTTCCCTCCAAGTACAAGCGTGGTGCTCTACCCATCAGGAAGCAGAACCTATGTCCCTTTTCCCCTGAATATAGGCTGGTCTTGTGACTTACTTCAACCAATAGAATGTGGTAGGTGTGACACTGGGCCAGTTCCCCACCCAGCTTTAAAGAAAACTGTCAGCTTCCACATTCTCTTCCTTGGAAACCCACTGCCAATTAAAAAGTCTAATTATCCTAGGACCACCGTACTATGAGGAAGCTCAAGAGAGCCATGAGAAGAAGACATATGGAAAGGGAGAGATGCCAGATTCTCCCCTGCTGCTCCAGCCATCCTGCCCAAGGCATAGACTGCAAGTAAATGAGCCATCCTGGATGTGCCAGCCTCAGCAGTAATCATGTTCAACAGAAAAACCAGCCAGCTGAGCCTAGCCTGGATTGCAGTGTCATGAGAAATAATAAAGTCCTGCTGTTTTAAGCCACTACATTTTGGGATAGTTTCTAACTTAGCAGTAGGTAACTAAAACAGAAATTGATACCAGAATTATATAGCAATAGATAACTATTCAGATATGTAGTAAAATATTTATGTGGGGAGTTAAAAAGACATAAACTATGTAGCACAGCCAACCCAAGACAACTTAAGGAACAATCTGGATACATATTTGAGGAGAATGCAGAGAAAAATCTATCAAAAGGATGAAAGGATAAATGAGAAAAATACTTTCCATTACACACACACAAAAAAAAAGATTATGAGAGAGAGGAAAAAATGGGGTTGAGGGAAAATATGCTCTTAATTTAATTCCACTAGAATTTCAAATTTAGGAATAAAGGAAAGTAAAAGTTGTCAGGACTAAAAAACAAAACTGGGCAATAAATATTGCCTGATATCTATATCTATATAGATAAAGATATAGATAAATGTCTCTATGTATTATATAAAATATATTAGACACATATAGACATTTCTCCAAAGTAGATCTACAAATGAACAATAAGTACATAAAAAGATAGTCAACATTATTAGTCATTATGGAAATGCAAATCAAAACCACAATGAAGTACCACTTCACACCCACTAAAACTGCAATAATAATAACAATCAGAAAATAAATTTTCACAAGGATCTGAAGAAAATGAAACCCTCATACATTGCTGGTGGGAATGTAAAATATTTCAGCCACTGTGGAAGAAATTTTGGCACTTCTTCAAAAAGTCAAATGTAGAATTACCGTATGACCTATCGATTTCACTCACAGGTATATAACCGTAATTACTGGAGACAGTCAAACAAGTATATGTATGTGTATGTTCTTAAAAGCAGTGTTCACAATAGCTAAAAGGTAGAAATAACCCAAATATCTCTCAATAGATGAAAGGATATATACATTGTGATACATACATACAGTGAAATACTATTCAGTCATAAAAATGGATGAAGTACTGAAACATGCTACAACGTGGATGAAACCTGAGAACATTATGCTAAGTGAAAAAAGGACTGACACAAAAGGTTACATCTTGTATGATTCCATTTATGTAAAATATCCAGAGTAAGTAAATCCATAGACACTGAATGCAGATGGGTGGGGCTGGGTGTTGGAAAGTGGGGAACAACTGCATAATGGGTGAGGAGTTTTCTTTTGGGGTGATGAAAATATTTCAGAACTGAATAGAAGTGGTGGCTGTGCAACATTATGAATGTGCAAAATGCCATCAGATTTTTCACTTTAAAATGGAAACGGTTATTTTTATGTTATGTCAATTTTACCTCTATTTAAAAAAAAGAATATCTAAAGGGAAGCTAGTGTGTAGATCTCCCAGATGGCTAAGATAAACTAGAGTATTAGAACTTGGGGCTCATTTTTTGTTCTGTGCTGCCTGGTAACAAAAGTAAATTGTCTGTCTCATTCTGTTGATTTGTTTGTGTACGTGTTTTCATGCTTCCCTTTTTCGTGAAATGATAACTGAACGGAGTCACTTATCCTTCGTAAAAGTGCCATTATCGTCACTGCCTAAGACATCAAAATCACAACAGCAGGTCTTTGGTAGAAATTGAAAAACCAATTCTAAAATTCATTTGGAAATTCAAAGGACCTAGAATAGCCAAAATAACTTTGAAAAGGAAGAAAATGGAGGACTAAAACTCACTGATTTTAAGACTTGTTATAAACTACAGTAATCAAGACTATAATTGGTGCAAAGACAGACAAATCAATCAATAGACCAGGATAGAGAATCCAGACGTACACCTACACATATATAGACAACTGATATTCTACAAGGGTTCAAAGGTGATTCAATGGCAAAAGAATTTTCAACAAATGGTACTGGAACAATTGGGTATATGCAAAAAAATGAACTTCAATCCATACCTCACACCTCATATAAAAGTTAGTTCAAAATGGATTGCAGATCTAAATGTAAAACCTAAAACTATAAAACTTCTAGAAGAAAACATAGGATAAAACCTTTGTGGCCTTGAGTTAGGCAAAGATTTCTCAGCAATGACACTACAAACAAGGTCCTACCAATTTTAAATGAAATACCATTTACCAATTTGTTCTTCATGGACCTACACTGTTTCATTCATAAAAGAAGGAGAAAGCAAGCCACATACTGGGAAAATATATTTGCAAAGTTTATATCTGATAAGGGAGTTTTATTCACAGTACAGAACCTTCAAAACTCAATAACTTAAAAATTAACAATGGGCAAAGCAGTCATTTCACCAAAGAAGATATATGAATGGTAAATAATCACATGAAAGATTATCAACATCATTGGTCACTTGGGAAATTCAAATTAAAACCGCAGTGATATGTCACTACACATCTATTACAATGGCTAAAATTAAACAGATTGACCATATCAAGCGCTGACAAGGATGTAGAGCAATTGTGACTCTTGCATACCGCTTGTGGGGATGTAAAATGGTACACCACCACTTTGGAAAACAGTTTGGCAGTTTCTTAAAAAGTTAAATATACACCTTCCATTTGATATAGTAAAAATGAAACCATATGTCCATACAAAGACTTGTACATGAATATTCATTGACACTTTATTTGTAATAGCCTAAAACTGGGCTATTACCAAATATCCATGCACAGGTGAGTGCATAAACAAATTATGGTATATCCATTCAACAGAATATTACTCAGTAATAAAAAGGAATAACATACTGATACGTGCAACAACATGAATGAATCTCAGAAAAATTATAGTGAGTGGAGGAAACCAAACTAAGAAAGCCTACAATCCATATGATACTTATTTATATAAAATTCTAGATAATGCAAGTTCATCTATAGATCTATAGTGCCAGAAAGCAGATAGGTGGTTGCTTCTTACAGTGGTGGGGAGTAGTTGCAGGAATGGGCAAAGCGAAGGATTATAAAGGGGCACAAGGAAACTTTGGGGGTGATAGGTTTGTGCATTATCTTGACTGTAATGCTGGTTTCACACGACAAAGTGTATCCCATTATACACTTTAAATAAGTATGGTTTATTACATATCTACTACACCTCAGTGAAGCTCTTAAAAGCATGTCGAAAGCAGAAAGCTGGCATTTGTTGCTCATCAGACATTCACTAAATATCTGTCCATCTGTTTCTTGCCCAACTCTTCTGTTTTTTATTCATACCTTGAATAAACAGAGTCAACGCTTTTACTTTTAATTCCTTGTTTTGATAATTCTCGATATTTAGTTTTATCTTACAAATTTAGGTCCAAATATAATATGCAAGAATATTTAGACACATCCAAGCCTCTAGAGGTGGTTAGGGACCCGGGTCCAGCTGCTGTCGATGTCAATATTCTTAATGTTTAGGACTGTGTATTGAAAGCATTGCTAAAAATGCATATTTCTGGGCCTCAGTCTGACCTGCTACATCAGAATCTCCAGGGGTGGGCCTCAGGATGGGGATTTTTAGATAAGCACCCCAGGGGATTCTTAGGTGCTCTGAAACTTGAGACCAGTGGGACCCCCTTTGCCTTTTACTGTGACTAATTATTAATCCACATACCTTTCCATCTTCCACACCATAGGTCAGCAAACTTTTTCTGTAAAGGGTCAGATAGTTATTTTAGGATTGTGGACCATATGGTCTCTGTCACAACTACCCAACTATGCCATAGTAACAAGAAAGCACCCAGAGACAACACATAAACAAATACTGTGTCTGGGTCCAATAAAACTTTATTTACAAAATAGGTGGGGCTGTGGGCCATTTGGCCACAGGTATCATTTGTGGACTCCTAGTCTAGACAGTAAATTACTCAACAGCCAAGAGTGTTGAGTGGGGTTTGCCGTTCCCTTCAGGCGAGAACAAGGGCAGACCTTCTGAGGTTCAGATTTGGAACACAGTGGTTCATGGCTAAAGCACCAACACAGTACTGAATACAGATTTCTGGGCCCTCTTCTCGTCTTCTGAGTCAGGATCTCAGGGACCAGGGCTCTGGACATTCTTAGGCCCCCTGATGACACAGATGCACAGCCAGGGGTGGAGATTCTGAAAGAGGATGCAGCGTGGGTTCCCTGGGGTCCCGTGAAGTCGTCTACACTTCCTTCCAGGAGGTTCTCAGTGTTGCTACCACAGCCGGCACCTGCTCCTCCATCCTGGGTCTGTCATTGCAGGGGGAGCTTCTTTTTGAATATTTGTGGAACGAAATCTAGAGCAGACCTGGACCCCAGCCCTTGGGGAAAATAGAGGCTGAAGGGCCTCCCCAGGAAGCTCCAATGGCCCCAGATGGCAGACACAGAGCAGCAGGGTCCACACAGCCTGGCCCCACCCATCCCTTCCCATTTCCCCAAACTCTGCCCCATCTCTGAGGCCATGATTCTGGGGACCATGTGGGGAACTGAAATAAATGTGTGCTTTAGAGTCAGACGAACAAGGTTCAGATCACAGCTCTGCCACGTTTGGGCCAGGGGATTTCAATCAACAAATAAGAGATTGTTCTCTCTGGACCTCAGATTCACACAAATCGGACTGGTGAACAGTATTCATGTACATTGTTTTCTCATTCAAAGCTGTGAAGTGGGGAGAATAATCAATATCTCATACAGTTGTTCTAAGGATTTAAGGAGATGATGGAGGTGAAAGCCTGACACGACCCAGACACTCATTTGAGGTCAGCTTTTCTAGTGACATTTCCATCGTGGCTGAAAGGACACGACATCAAAGTATTATTTTTAATACACTTTTAATTTCAGAATAGTTTCAGATTTATAGGAAAGTGGTGAAGATAGTAAAGAAAGTTCACATTCAGCCAAAACCCAGTTTCCCTACTGTCAACACCTTACACTAATGTGGTACATTTATCACAGCTTGCAGACTGTTACTGATCCGTCATTATGAACTCAAGTCCACACGTTATCCAGGTTTCTTTGGTTTTCCTCTCCTGTCCTTCTCTGTCCCTGGACCCCATCCAGGGCCCCACGTGGCATCAGTTGTCATGTCTGCTTCACCTCCTCTAGACTGTGACCATTTCTCAGACTCTCCTTGTTTTCCGTGACCTGGCAGTCTTGAGGAGTTGCTGGCCAGGAATTTTGTAGGAATGTCCCTCAGTTTGGGTTTGCGGGATGTTTCTCGTGGTCAGAAGGGGCTATGGGTAGTGTTTTTATTTTTCTCTCTGTAGTTTCCATCCTTGTCATTCAGGTCTTCAGTGATGGGTCACGCTGATGGGCGTGGCTGCCTTAGGTCACCCAGAAAAACAGGGCTGGAAGGGGGCAGGTGCCATTATTTCTAGAATTTGAGCAGCGACAGGAAGACATAAGGGGAACAGTGTAATATCTCTACACGGAGCTCGGATTTGCACACACAAATGTGGTTCTCACTCATTACACATGTGCTTGTAGTAAAGTTCATCTGGGATTTTTGTCCTAGAAATGGGTACAGTGTAACAGTTCTTATTAATCCCTTAACTCCAGGCAATCAAGATTAATGAAAAGCCCTAACTCATTGTTCATCACCGTTCCGTTGCATAATTTGCAGGCCGTTTACGTCTCTGTGTCATAAAATTTAAACAACAAGCTACTCCTTCAAGGTCAATGAGCACAAACTTGAAAGATCTGAGTCAGGCCATCAATAAAATGTGGCAAAATGGAATCCAGGAGGACAATCTGTTGCGTTCAGAAGTCTGAAATGAAATATGATCACCAAATGATACAGAAAATTTCAGCAGCTAAAATCCAGCTACATGACTTAGAAAAAGTTGCCTGCAGTGGGATAACATCTGTTATAAATGCCAGAGATGCAGTCACTATTAAACTGTATAAAATGTCCTTTAAGTAAAAACATCACACTTCTTCTCCAGCTATTGTCAGGAGCCAAGGCATTTGCATATTATTGCAAAGTGCGTGCCGTCCAGAGGGTGGATATAACAGTCTTTGAGGAAGCGAAAGCCAAGATCAAGGATAACTAAATAGGAGGGACCTGTTTTGGGCATCTTTTACCCTCATGCAGAACTCCCTACATAGGAACAGCAAGGGCACGTGCATGTGCATATCAAAAGCTAGGTATTTGCTCAAGTTCTTAAGAGTGAAAAATATAGTCTCCTCATTTGTAAAGTGAGCAGGCAGCACTAAGTGATCTCCAGGGTCCCTTCCAGATTGGAAATCCTAATGTCCTGTAATTCTATTATCCAAGCCTTTGATATGGAATACTCAATGAGAAATCAGCTCAAATCAGGTCTGACAGCCAGAATATCATGCGAGGATCAGTCTTCCTACTTCCAATGCACTAACCGAACCGAGTTAATGGTGTAGGAGGAACACGCTACAGGCCTTGACAAATTCCATCCTGAATCCAGTATCAATATCGGGCGGGAGGAGGGGAGTTCTCTGGGAAACAGAGCAACGTGCGTCCACAACAGTAATGCCTGGTGAGCACGGTTTAGAGAGTGCTAAGTTTAAAACCGGCCCAGAGTTTTAAAGAAAAATATACGTCAGGAGATTTTCCAGAGGATTAGTTGGCTTTTTCCACACTTGAACTTTGGGAATTTGGAAATCAGCCCAAGAGCTCAGAATGTGTCAACAAGAGGCAGAAGGGAGCCCAGGGCTGAGGAGTCAGGAGCGGAGGGGTTCTGGAGTGATTTTCCTTCCCTCTTTCAGAAGCTTCCCCAATATGCAACACAAATCAGTGACAACAAAATCAACACACCCTGGGAAACCTACCTGTCTGTAACCTGTGCTGGTGGCTGCAGTTACTACGGTGAAAGATGCTCTTATCTGGGTCCTGCCCCATTCTGCTGGGCGCTGAGATTCACACCTTACACAGCCGCACAGCTCCCTGGGGCCAGCAGCCCTGGGACTGAGAGATACCTCATCCCTGGCTCAGGAGATGCCTGAGGATGGTCCCCTCGCTCCTGGAGATGGAGCCAAGCAGCGGCAGCGTCATTATAAATGCAGACTCCTGGGTTCCACCCAGACCTGCCCACAGGATCTGATATTAACATTTCCCCAGGCGATTCTATGCACGTCAGAGTTGGAGAAGCACAGGCCTAGAGCTGCCCTTTCCTCTCCTATTTGGGAGAGAAAGCACTGAGCCAGCTTCAGGGAGTCAAGGGGCTTTCTGGAAGGGGGCAGGGTCCTGAGCCTCCTGAGAAGTGGCCTACGAAAGGAGAGTGGAAACTGGGTTCTGGATTCTTCTCCGTGTAGGTGGGCTAATTTGAGATGGCCCCTCCTTGTTCATTTCTCAGCTGTCCACAAGCAGATGTAGGGTCATCGTTTGGGGGGTGTAGGGACAGGGACGCCCCTCCCCCCAGGAGAGCTGGGCTTCTCGCCTGTGCCCCGTGCACCCTGTGCTCCGTCCGGGAAGATCCCGGGTCATCCGCCAGGTCAGGGGGGTGGGGCAGAGCATCAACTTCTCTCCGCTACAGCATCCGACCTGCCCAAGTCCTGACCCTGCACGGCGGGAGAGCCCGGCAGGTCCTGAGGGCCTGAAGCAGAGCCAGGTTCAATGCCAGAGGCAGCCCCGGGGGATGGGTCTGGCCTGCTTGGTCCTGGGGGAGCTGGTTCCACCTCCCGGACACCTAAACCCAGGAGCCTTGGCATCCTATCGCCGATTTTCTGTTTCTTGAGCAGATGGGCCCTCGCTTTCACGCTGCCCCTTCTAACATCGTTCTACCTTGTTCTAAGCTCATGCTACTCAGTGTGGTCTGAGGACGGAGGCGTCGGCATGGCTGGGGGCTTGTCGGCCACCAGAAGCTCAGGTCCACCTGGAACCACTGAATCTGAACGTGAATTTCACACGATCCCACTGATTCATGTGCACAGTACAGTGTGAGAAGCACAGGTGTAAACAACTGCCACTCATCTCAGAAAGCCCACCGGAGATGCTCTCAGAGGAACGCCCCCTGCCTTCCGAAGCTTTCACAGCTCAGAGCTGGTCACGGGAAGCCAGTTAATGGGCGTCTGAGCTGTCCGTACCCTCGATCGCTCGTTTCTTGAATTTCTGTTCCTCTGAAATTACACGGAAGAGTATTTCTTGTTTTGGCCTCTCTTTAATCACAGGGCACAGGTTATGTGGATGTTCATACTGTAGCCTGTACTCAGCTTCATTCCAGAACATTGTTACAAAATATCAGCCTAAATAACATGTGGAACATTACGTGTAACTTGATAGTCACTAGTAATATATCAAAGTGGGTCCAAGTCAGGTTGTCCCTTTGAAAGTTCTCGAGCTGAAAGCAAAATGTTAAAGAGTTAAAACAGAAGCCTCACTTTTCTGCTTAGTCAGACTATGACGGCGACATATTCAATGCTTGCAGATTCTGAAACCTGAAAACGTGCAGAATGGTGTGCCAGAGCCTCGCAAACCATTCACAGGTCATGATGACTTCCCATGAGCTACGTTCTATTGCTATAAATCTTTGCATGTGGATGTCAGCCCTCCAATATGACCTGTTTCTTGAGGGCAGGGATTGTGATTTAAAGTTATTTGCCTTCCCTGAGGTGCCACATGGCACCCAATACTCAGCAGAGTGATGGGTATGTTGGAAATGATGGTGGCCGTGATCACCAGGATGAAGGTTTTGTTGTTTCCAAGACTGGTTAAACTCTTCTAGGGTATAGATTTTTCCTTGCAGTTATTCTGTTTTCCAGAAAGAATTAAGTTTATTGACAACTATGAAGTTGGAGAATGTACCAAAAAGGCTTCTGGGTCCTTCAGAAATGGTTCTTCTACTGCAAAAGTGTCTTCCTTTTAGGGAAGAGAAAGTCCAAGAACCTAAAACTTATTTGGCCTAATGTGATTTCAACCACCATCATTTGAGAAGAAGATCCAGGTCCTCCAAAATAGAAAACTCATTCTCCAACCTGTAGCAAACTCCTGAGTTTCCCTTCTCCTTTAAGTATCTTGTTTGTCTACAGACATTAGTCATGCTTATTTCATCTATTTTAAAATGAATTCATACCTAGAGGAAGGAGGCCACCCAGTGTTAGGCTTCAAAGTAAAGCCAGAAGAGAAGGAGTTAGGGATGGAGGTGATGAAGTATCCTTGCCTGGGAAGTGAGGCAAAGCATCATAAAAGAACATGAACAAGGGAAAGGAAGTACTCTGAGCCCACACACCTCCCTCGCTGCCGATGGATGTTAATTCCATGATCCCTCATCTCATCTTGCCGATAAGAATCAAAGCCTTGGGGAATGGGGAGCAGTTCTGAACCAATGTGTCAAAATGCACTCAGTAGGTGCTTCTGCTTTCCCCTGCAACCTCAATCCGAGCCAGCAGTCCTGTCAAACTATTGCAGTTTCATGACTTCACCTCTCAGAGCCTGTGTCTGAAAAGAATACCTGTTTGCTGTCTGACCCAACCTCCATGCATGCTTGAGCCCATCACTCTCCAAAGGGAACTTTTGCTGATACCCACCTCACTGCAGACCATGCCTCTCTCCTGGTTCCTGGGGTTCATTCCTTTTGGAACTCATGAAATTGCCTGTTTACTTGGCATCTTTCCTCTAGACTGGAAGCCCCTCGAATGTGGACATGATCTTGTTACAGCTTGATTTCCTGCTGCCCCCCGCACACTGCTAGGGGATGTTAAGCACCCAACCCATATATATTGAATGAATTAATGAATGCTCTATGATACTCATTGATTAGCAATATTATTAGGCTGTCATAAATTGGCTCTTATGTGAAAAGAAATTATTTCTTAAATTATTTCTTTATTTTTCTTTACATCCATCACTTACTCTTCCTCAGAAGTAAAGGAAGGGGCAAGGAAACTTTGTTATAGCCACAGTTTCCTGTTCATACTCATAAAGCGGTCATTTGATGTTGCTGGTGGGATGTAATTTTGTGCAGGCACTTGGAGTCTCAGGGAAAAGCCTGGACTTAATGATTTTTCTCTCTTTTTCACTTTAGAAGATCCCTTCAGTCCCTTTCTCTCTTTCTTTTCAAATTTAAGTGGGATCTCCTAGAAGCCTCTGTGATCCATCTCTTCTCTAACAACTCCTTGGGTTCCAGACATAACCTCTCAAACCTTCTGCTGGCTGCATGCCCAGAGGAGCTGCTGGGGAGGGGCAGAACGCGGCAGGAGGAGGGGTTCAATTCTAGAACGAGTGCCTGATTCATGAACAAACTGTTATAAGACAGTATATCCTTCAGGTGAAAAACATTGCTCAATTGCAGAGTAATTTGTCAGGGCCTTGGAATTCACGACATCTAATAGTTACCCCATTCAGTGGCTGCTCTCTGACCATCTCCACCATTTTTGCAGAAGTTAGATGTTGTCTTTTTTATTTTATTTTAAATAGTTTATTTTGTAATTAGCTTCTATTTTGTAATTGATTTCTTAATCTTTTTTTTTTTTTGGCTGCGTTGGGTCTTCGTTTCTGTGCAAGGGCTTTCTCTAGTTGTGGCAAGCGGGGGCCACTCTTCATCGCGGTGTGCGGGCCTCTCACTATCGCGGCCTCTCTTGTTGCGGAGCACAGGCTCCAGACGCGCAGGCTCAGTAATTGTGGCTCACGGGCCCAGTTGCTCCACGGCATGTGGGATTTTCCCAGACCAGGGCTCGAACCCGTGTCCCCTGCATTGGCAGGCAGATTCTCAACCACTGCGCCACCAGGGAAGCCCAGATGTTGTCTTTTTTAAATCATAGCTCTCTTAAAAGGAAAAGGAAGAAGCCTCATAATGACCATACAGTCTTCCCCTATAGAACCTGATGAACTGCTGGTGGACTTAGAGCACATCAAAGGAAAGTTAAAGATCACCTAGATCAAGTCTCCCATCTTAGAGATGGTTAAAGTGAGGCCCACAGACACTTGGTGAATTGCCTAAGGGGAGAAGACCTGAGTCTCCCAACTTTCAGTCCAACATGACATTCATCCCGGCAGTGATTCTCATAGTGTGGTCCACAGACCAGCAGTCTCACTATATCCTAGGAACTTACTCAAAATGCAGACTCTCCACTGCAACCAGATCTACTGGATCAGAATTTGGGGGGTCGGGCCCAGCAATCTGTTCTCACAAGCTCTCTGGGGGGGTTGGATGCACCCCAAGTTTGAGAAGCACTGTAGATGTACCACACACTGTCCAAAGGTTGATCAAAACTCTTGGGCAAGTCTTGTGGGCCCAAAATTGTGTTGACCAGGGAGTGGGGTAGAGAGGAACATTCTGGAAGCTGAGACGTCTTTGTCAGGACATCTATGAAGCAGCAGTCTCTATTTATGTCCCATCCTACTCAGAACTGGGACATAAATAGAGACTCTTCCCCTTAAGAAACTAAAGCTTGAGAAGATAGAGGGAGATAAAGGACCCCTTCAATCCAGTTCTTCCTTAATCTCAGGTTGTGTGGCTTTTATAAGACTTCACCAAAAAATAAGACAATGGGAACTGGAGTATGTTCTGCTCTCCTAGAACTCACCTGACAGACTCACCTGATGGTTTCCAAAGCCCTTCGTTAGCATTTCCTGTCAACTCTGCTCCTCCCCGTGTACGGACCTCGATCTCACCTTCCTTCATCAGGTGGACAACACGGCATCCCTCTTGTGATGGAGAATCGCCAGGCTTATATCCTCATGGCTCATTTCCTTGGATTGAGAAAAGCTTGTCTCACAACTTTTGGCTATCAAAGCTCATGGAAGAACTTTTATTGGTCCAGCTTGGTCAGATGGCCACAGCTTGGGCTATGTTCTGTTGACAGACAAAAGAGACACCACGATTGGCCGACTCTAATTTACTGTAAGCACATAAGGGAGCCCCCCCCCAGTGTCACATGATTGAAATCAGTGGAAGGATGTTGCCCCTTAAGGAAATGATGGGGAAATGGCTATCCCGCTCCTCCTTGTAGAAATGGTGCCATGGTGATTCATAGTCAATGCCACTCTCATCAACTATGGATGGGTGTGAACTGACTTTTGTTATTAAATGTTTTGCCATCACAGGACCTACCCATGTGATTAACAGTTTAGAGAAGATATGACTTTGGGGCACAGGGTAGGGGCAGGGAAGGGATGAAGTTCTTCATTAAATCAAAACAATAAATTATGGTAATACAGAGTCCACAGACAGACATGGTTCATGCTGATTCAGAATAAAGATTTCAGAAACTGAAGGGCCATGAATCTATTCATGTTTGTAGATCATCATGTATTGTTCTAAATCTATTAGAAAGTGTATTATCATTCCCATTTTTCCAGGAAGAAAGCTGACACTTGGAGGGCTTTACCAACACTATTAGTGGTCATGGAGATCCCAGGGCCCCCAGACCCTAGTTCAATGCCCTTTCAACTATATCATGCTGCTTTTATAAAAGAAAAAAGAAAGATAATCAGGCTACCAAGGTAAGGCCATCCTGAATGTACATAAGCATTCTGATGACCATAGAAGTAAGAAAAGAAGATTGTCATAAGTAGGAACATTTTCATTTATACGATTGGGAACAGGAGGTGGACATGTGTTACCCACTATGCTTTCTTCCTCCAATGGAATTTCCTAGTAAGAGTTCAAGTGTGGTTAGATTGGGGGTGGACATGCTAAAATATGGAACTTTTATGGATCTGTTGCTGTGTCTTACTTTATATCGAGTTCTTGACTATTCTCACAATTTTCAATCTGATTTATGATGACTTAGGAAATTGCACATTGATCTATCACTGCGGAAATATGTGACCATGTGAAAACGAACATGGGGAAAGAGCCTGAATTCACTCAAGGAGGTCACTGAAAATTTGAGGAGGTAAAATAGAGAAAATATGGAGGAGGCCAGGAGGCAAATGGAACCCAGTGACGTGGGTCCTGAGTGGGAAACCAGGGACAGAGAAGCAGCAGCTGCCCGCAGTCAGAAAACTCAGTGAGTACTCATTTCAGTGGCCAGTTTTTGAACATGTCAGTTTAATTATGATGCATCACAGTTGACAGCAATACATCTGGAACCAATTACAGTGCATGTTAAAATCAATTATTGCATATTTCAGCTATCCTAAACACCGTAGCAAGTGATCTGGGCATTGCTGCAGATTTCAACTCCACTAATCATTTTTACTATCATGGTTCAACAAGAAAAGAAGTATATATATATATTATTGATATATATATGTATATACATACATATCGAGAAAAGCACATTTTATAACCAACGTCTAATGTAAAGACCAGACACGGTAGCAATAGACAGTGAAGCTTCAAATGTTTGCTCAGACAAAAGTGTAACCTTACATCATACCTTTTTTTGAAGAGACATTACAAAAGATAAAATGCTTTGCTATCTCCAAACCCTATTTTGGTCAATTTAATCCCCTTTTTGCTCCGTACCAGCAGTGGCGTCCATTTCCCAGCTGCAGTAGACTGGCTATTTTGATCTAAAATATTTGCCTTAACTGTTTATGCAGTTTTTGTGGCCTTCTTTTCCTCCTTCAGATTTCTAGCTTAAAAAATTCTCCTTCAAATTCCACAGCTTATTCGTTTTCTGTTTACTTTATTATGCACCAGAAAATAAGTGGTTTATTGAAAAGAAGAAGGAGGAGGAGGGGGAGGAGGAGGGGAGAAGGGAGGAGGAGGGGGAGGAGGAGGGGAGAAGGGAGGAGGAGGGGGAGGAGGAGGGGAGAAGGGAGGAGGAGGGGGAGGGGAAGGAGAAAAAGGCCAAAAAGTGGGTATGGGCAGCATTAGCTGTCCTTGAAGATTCACACGTTTTCTGGTTGTATTAAATCCACGGTGGCCTGTATGTCTTGGTTAGCTCTAAAATAGGTTTACCATGAAGAAGGGTTATACCCTACAAACTTGGATTTCTCCTTCCTGTCAACTGTGTACAGCATAAGGCAGTTCAAGAAAATCTACAGTCTCTGGCCTGCTTGAGGCCTTGGAGACTCACACGGGTCCATGGTGTGGGAATTTGTCAACGCAAATTCTCCCGCCCTGGGCCAAGGGACCTGCGCTCTGAGGTGACTGAGCATTCCAAGAAAAGCCACACGCCTAACACAACTTGGCTCGGGGGAGGAGGTGGGTGTGTATCCCGGGAAAGGGATCAGTGGTGTCTGAGCCAAGAAGAGCTGAGTGGTCCAAGGCGGGCAGAGGAAAACAGCCCATGTGGTTTAGTTAAGAGAGGGCTGGGCTGGGTGTCGGGAACTGGTCTTCTCTGCTCAGCTGGGTGTCCAGCTGGGGCGAGGCGCTCAATGGCTCACTATCCTCCAGACGTGGCCCAGAAGGAAGCAGACCAAAGAGAGGATGGGGCCTCTGAATGTGCTGCAACACACCAGGGGACCACGGGAAGGAGACCTGGTGTCTTTTAAAGTTTTGAGGATCCGAGTGGTGACACTTCACCTTTGTTGGTTTTGTGGCTACACGACGGACCCCAAGTCATGTCAGATGTCTTTTATGCATGCATTCATTGACTTGAGAAGCATTTATTTTGAACTAGTCTTCAAGATACCCATCCTCCCCTGGTAGAACTAATACATTTCCAGAGAGGACAAATGTATCAACAATCATGTAGATATTAAAGGAAGAAGAATAAGCCAAGGACCCCTGGGTTGTGCTCTGGCTAAAGGGAGGATGTGACCTGCCCCTGTGACCTACCACTCAGAGGGTGTGGTAGGGAAAGGAACCCAGCACCACACCTTCCCAAGAATCAGATGGGCCCTTGAGCTGACATTGGAAAGCCAATGTTTTCAAAGATGTCTTGTGTTCCTATAAGTGGGGACGTGGGCTATGTGTGTAGTGACCATTTGTGAGCTGGAAGACCAAGTTCAGACACAGTGGGGGAGGAAGGGGTTGCACGGGTTAGGGTCCCAGCAGGAGACAGGATTCACCCTATGGTTTGAACATGGAGATTTTGATGAAGGAGCAACAGACATGCTATGGACAGAGCGACCCAACAAGGGAGAGGGAGGCCCCCGGGAACAAGCACAGTGGGAGACGGGGAGCCGGAAGAGGGGCTGCCAGGTCAGCCCTGGTTCGGGAGGGAAGGATGCTGGAGCCAGAACTGCAGCCCAAGTCAGGGAGGGAGCGGGGGAAAAATACTCCGCCTCTTGCCCTGTTCTTGGACATCCTTCAAGGGAGCCTGGGTGTGGAAGTCCACATCCATCAGATCCCTGCACACAGAGCAGCTCAGAGAAAGGCAAAGGAACAAGTGATATTTATACGGCACATCGAGATAAACAGGTAGGACTGGAAATGGCCAGCATAAGGGCTCCAGCCGCCTTGGACCACTCTCAATAACCCTGAGGGTTCACGATGCCTTTTCTCAACTTATCTGCAGCCAAACAAGGCACTCAGACTGGGAAACTGTAAGAGGAATTTGCCCGAGTTAAAGGTATGCAAACAGGGCGTGAGAAGGAAGGCTCTTCCAGGATGAAGTGATGTTATAAGCAAAAGGACAGAGTGTGGATGCCTCTCGCGTGCTTCGGGCGGTCCTACGTGGCTGGGGAGGGGGGCGAGGGAGACAGCCTAGGAAGGCCATGCTAAGGAATCTATTGATTCTAAAACAATGGAAAGAAGTGAGAGGCTTTCAAGAAGCACTGACTTCACCTCTCTGTCCAGAAACACACATGTGCTTTTTTTTTTTTAATAGATCTTTATTGGAGTATAATTGCTTCACAATACTGTTTTAGTTTCTGTTGTACAACAGAGTGAATCAGCCGTATTCATACATAGATCCCCATATCATCTCCCTCTTAAGCCTCCCTTCCACCCTCCCTATCCTACCTCTCTAGGTCATCACAAAGCACCGAACTGATCTCCCTGTGTTACACATGTGCTTTTGATTCCAGCGGGTTCAGTAACAAGTTTGCAAGTGGCTTCTGCCAATCAAATCTTATCAACAAAACAATCGGTAGTTTCATGTAGTAGTTAAGAGCATGGGGTCTGATATTTGAATCCCTGACTTCGAGCCCTGCCTACGCCACTTACTAGCTGTGTGACCCTGGGCAGGTCACATGTGACGCCTCAGTTTCCTCATCAGTAAGATAGGCATAGAAATGGCACTGACTTCATTGGATTGGTTTGAGGAGTAAATGAGTTCATATTTGGAAAGTTCTTAGAATAATTATTACTATTCATCTTCATAATAGCCACATGTAGTGAATAGTAGTTACATATTCAAAAGAGATATTATTGTAACACTTACCAACCTCCTTCAAAGAACATTGAAAAGATACCCTAGAAAGCACCTTTAAAGAGCTCTGAGCTACAAAATATCATGATGGGCAAGTATAGCCTCCAAATTCTTGAAGAAAATACAAGCTGAGCCTGGGCTGTATGTTCATCAAAATCAACCAGCCCTGAAGCCAGAGCCGAACAAAGCCATGCACTGTATTATGAGAAAGGGCATGGCCACCTGCTCTCTGGTGGTGACCGGACACACACTGTGACTATTTCCAGACCTACAGGGCTGCCTGGTGACATGTCCCAGCATTCTAGAGGTAAGCTCTGGATGCCTTGATACAGTGATTGCCCTGAAGGCACTCAGAGCCAGGATGGGTAGACAGCTGAGATGAGCTCCCCAGCTGCCTGTAACCCCCACTGTTGTGAGTCACCAACAGCTGCTTTCAGTGCCACCGACCCATCCGTTCCAACAAATTATCCTTTCCATCCAATCTGACTCACTTGGCACAAAGAGCGAGGGTAAACGCCGTGTGGTCTGATCCCTCAAGTAAAATACATAAAACGTGCCATTGTGTGTTCATGACCCTCTGCCAACAATGCAAAGTATTTTCTCTTTCCCCTTTCCTGGTGACATCCATAGCCCTACAGTTGACATTTGGTCTTTGAAAATGTCTTCCGTAAAGAGATCATTGGAGGCGACACAGGGAGTGGAGGCGTGGGAGAGGCTTCTCGGTTTATCAGACTGTGAGTGCTGGTACCTCATTAACTCTTTTTTTTTTTTTTTTATAAATGTATTTATTTATTTATTTATTTATTTATTTTTGGCTGTGTTAGGTCTTCGTTTCTGTGGGAGGGCTTTCTCCAGTTGCGGCAAGCGGGGGCCACTCTTCATCGTGGTGCGCAGGCCTCTCACTGTCGCGGCCTCTCTTGTTCCGGAGCACAGGCTTCAGACGCACAGGCTCAGTAGTTGTGGTGCACGGGCTTAGTTGCTCCGCGGTATGTGGGATCTTCCCAGACCAGGGCACGAACCCGTGTCCCCTGCACTGACAGGCAGATTCTTAACCACTGCGCCACCAGGGAAGCCCTCATTAACTCTTAATACCTCCTCCGTTCAAGGTGAGGCAGCCGTTTTCCTCTGGTCATCTTAGTGCCGCAAACACTGCCACTCACCACAGGTGTTAATGGCAAAGGAATTTTGAGGTTTCTGGATGGAGCGAGCATTCCAAGTTTGTAGAACAAACAGTGAGTGGGGATACAACGTCCATGTTTCCTAAAAGATTTTTACTTAATGGCTCTGCTGCCTGAGCTCCCTGGAAGGCTCCGAGAAGAGGGGCGTTGCTGTCCTGTCTGACACCTACGACTGTCCTCTCTCCTCTGCACACCCTGGCGACAACATCTTCCCTCCACGTGTGGTCCAAAACTCAACAGAGCAGAAGAAGAGGCCCAAGATACCAGGACATATCAGAGAAGCTCCCACAGCACAGCAAATCACGAAGGCATTCTTAGGGCAGGAGTGCCCTAGAACAGTTGTTCTCAAAATGTGATCCTGCAGTCCAGCCAGGAATCCATTAGAAATGTGCCTTCTGGGGCTGTATCCCACAAACCCTGGGGTAGGAGTCCAGCCATCTGTGCATTAACAAGCCCACCCGTTCAAAACACAACCACTAGAGTCAACAAATGAAAAATTACACTCATCAAATTGTGGTTTTGAGTAAGCAAGGGCCATAAATTATCCACACTGCAGAACTCTACAGAACGAAGTCACATAAGTTGCTCAGACTAGGAGAGAAAGGGGCTGAGAGTCGAGATGGCCATAGAAACTTCAAGACAGGATGGTGAGGAACTGCTCACCCTCCCCACCATAGCGGGAGAGGGAAAAGAAGACGAACTCTGCTCCGTTGTCGGCTGGCCCAAAGGGTATGAACCTGGCCTGTGATCTAAGCAGAGAAATTTCATGATCAGAAAAAGGAGTCCCTTGTGGGTAAGAAGGAAGGAGGAAGAGACACGGGCTGTTTTGGAGGAGAGAAGAGAGCCACTTGGGGGAGTTGGTGTGAGGCCAGAGAGAGCATGCTCTGGGGGAATCTGTACAGCAGCTCTAGGACCCGCATCTCTGAGGTGGTGGGACACCCCCTCCACAGCCTGGCAGACCCTCAGGACACAGAGGAGGGAGATAGATGATACTTGGATTCCATCACTGAGGGATTTAGAGCTAGAACTCCAGCCGCCATCTTGGGCAAGAAAAGCCACGGAAACCCACTTCATTATGATTTTTGTTTCCGGGTTGGGGAGGTGTCTGACCTGCCTGTTTTGACACCATGTGAACAAAGCTTAGCCTATATATCATCTTGGGAATTTTAGACGTGCCTGGAATTTTATAGTCTAATGTTCTATCACAGTTCCAAAAAGGGGGTCTGATGAGAGCAAGGGGTTTTGAATCCATTTAATAGAGTGACATTATGCTTGGAAGAAATGGCATCTTCTGTCTATGGTAGCCCAACACCTGCCCCGAGCCTTCCAGGGTTTTTGCCTTCTGTTCGCCACATGACCTCCCAGCTCAGCCAAGCCAGCTGCCCCCACTGTCACGGTCCCCAATGTGTAACACTCTCCTGTCTCCATGCCTTTGCCTTTAAAGCTCCCCAGGCTGCATGCCGTTCCTCTCCCCCTGTCTTGGGTTGCTTGCTTCCAGGATTCTCGACTCTTCAATATCCAGTCGCCTGGTCTCTGATTTTTCCCTTGTGTCTGCACAGCTTTCATGTGTGCTATTTCAGGTGTGCAGCTCTAATCTGTGCTATTCACGTGGACTTACGTACAGAGAGCAAGCCTCATGGAGTCCATGCTGACCACTGGGTCCTCAAGGTTGACCCCAAAGGCCGTCAGAGTTATTTCAATTTCGGTTCCTAGATTTTCTGAAAGTAAATTGCTGAAATAAAGGAAAGGCTCTTTACAGTGACTTTGAAAGACTTTTCCTTCAAATATCTGCTAGGTTAGGAACTAACACCTCTGTTTCAGAGAAAGTGAGAAACTACAGGTGTACTGAGAGCCAGCAGTGCTGCACACCTGCTTAGGCAGGAAAGTGAGGGGCGTGGTTTCCTGCAAGAGGGTGGAGAAAGGGAGAAGGCACAGAAGGTGGCAGAATGGGGTCCACTCATCATACAGTATTATTATGTATCATAAAATTATCCTAATGTACTATACTATTATTAATTAGGACACTTGTTCAGTTGCTATATTGACACCACCAACAACAACAGTCCCACACGTGGTGACTTAAACAAGATAAAAGATTGTTTCCCTCTTGCTTAAATGCTCATACATAGGCAAGCCAGGACTGATATGATCCAAGGGCATCAAGGAACCAGTCTCTTAGTTCTTGTTGCCTGGATTGCATCTTCTGGTCTAAGAGGCTGCCTCAGCTCCCAGAACCACAGGACTTGAAGAGGTGGTACCCACCACTACCACTCACACACCTGATTAGAATTTCCCCGTGTGATCCGGCCTCACCACCAGGGCGCCTGGAAGGTCCTTTAGATGCGGCAATGCGGCTGCTTCCCACTAGCTATCTATTTTACATTTGGTAGTATATATCAGTCCACGCCACTCTCTCACTTCATCCCAGCTTACCCATATCCACATGATCATGTTCACAAAACTGTTTTTACAGCGATCGGAAAATAGCCATACTTGGGGTCCATTTCATTCAAGAGAGAGGATTCTAGAATCCATTCCACGTCCCTCCGTGAAGATGATCAAAAATATGCGGGTTATAAAAAGAAAGAGAGAGAGAAAGAAGATGGCACTGGGGTCCCAAGCAGGACAGACGGCTCTGTTGTAGCTGATGTTTTCCCTTCTCCTATAATCAAGCTTCAAAGGCCCTAACAGACAATGGCTAAGTTGTCCCAGATGGTAGCTTACACGTGGGGAAGGGACAGCCAGTTTGAGACTGCGCTGACACGAATGGGGAGCCTTCCTGGATGTCCACCCAGGGGGCAGGGCGGGCCTGGCCAGGCTGGGGCTGCAGACACATGGAAGGTCCTGGAAACCTGACAGTGAACCGATTGGACAAGCCTGTCTGAGCACCAGGCGTGCCCCCAGCATGTGCAGGTTGTCCGGCATCTGTCCGCAGCTGCATCTCATGTTCACCAGCCCACCAGAGCCTGGTGCTGCCACGGCGCAGTGTGAAATCAGTTAAACCCACGGTGCCCTGCTTTTCAAGAATCTCTTGTTGCTTTGTTCCTTCTTGTTCATGTTGGGCTGCATCACAGCCAAGTAATCTCACATGTATGAGATGCCTCACTCATTCCTCGGGTCTGGCTGGGAAGACAGGTCATTGAGAGCTCTGGCAATGTGTTTTTCTTAAAAGCAAATCCCGCTATGTAAGATATAAACCCGGGGTGATTGTTCTACAAAGAATTCTGAAACTTTCAGAAGAATTTCTCAAAGAATGTTGTTTAAAGAGCAGCTTTCTAAGTAAGAGGCAGTTTACAAATTGATTTATCTTCAATTTTAATGACTCTTTTCTCCTTCATGTCTTTACTGTTATTAAATCTGTCTATTGAGCTCATAACTACTGTTTCTTTGCTGAGACCATCTATTTTTCCATTCATTTGAAGAGCATTCACAGTTGCTTTGGGGGAGCAGTTCTACAATAGCTGCTTTAAAATCTTTGTCAGAAAATTCCAGCATCTGTGTGTTGTCATCTATTGATCATCTTTACCCATGCAGCAGAGATTTTCCCAATTCTTCATGTACTGAGTAATTTTGAAGTGTATCTTAAACATCATGTTTATTTCTTTGCAAAACTCTGAATCTTGCTTTCATCCCTTAAAGAATGTTAATGTTTTTATTTTAGCAGCATTTAGAACATTCTCACATTCTTGATCTCCTACTATGTCTTGGAAATCCAGTAAGTCCTTGATCTTTACTGCATGTCTCAATGAGGACAATAAGGTTTCACCAGAAATATTTGGGCTGTATTGAGATTTCATAAAATTTAGTTTTAAAGGTAGATTCACCTACCTAAGTTGTCTAAATGCAGTTAAAAGTTTTCCAAGAACTGAACTGAATATCCATTCTTAAACCTAAATTTGAAAATAATTAAAATTAAATAAAATTACAAATTTAGTGCTCAGTCACACTAACCACTTTTCAACTGCTCACAGCTCTGCGAGGCTAGTGGCTGGTGCCTTGGACAGGACAGGCATTGACAGGAGACTTCCGGGCCCTCAGAACCTTCCATGTGGATTCTGGTGACCTTCCTCTGAAGCCATCTTCATGCAGGGTCCATGCAGGACAAACAGAAGGTCAACCGTCTCTCATTTCTGAATGATGGACAGCGACCCCTATTGGAAATGCAGCTCACCTCGAGCAAAATCACTAAACATTCACTATCACTCTATCAATTATTCAACCTGCCAATCAATCGATTATTCACTAATTTATCATACTTTAATGTGACGTTTACTAAGAGCCACCCTCTGCCCAGCATTGCACGGCAGAGAGGATGTCCAAGGTGTGTCTTTCAAAATGAGAAGGAGGTGGCAACACAGCAAGGGGGGTGAATAGTGTCTCCTTCAGGTGGATTGTGGTGTCTCCGTCCCCAGTCTGGGGTGTCATCGTTTCAAAAGGCAGCCCCCATCCAGGAATATCCAGAAGGAAACCCGCCCTGAAGGTATTGCCACTCCTCTCACCCGGACCCAAGAGCCAAGAGCAAACATCACCACGCAGCATTCAACCTCCAGACAGAGCGCGGACGCTCCAGCCACTCAGAGAGTGTACAGAGGACTGCCTGGGCCACCTGGACGGAAGTCACCTGTGGAGTGGACTTCCCCAGGGACAAGTAGGGAAGCTTCACAGGCCTGGGCCATGCATCCCTCTGCAACACACATGCACACAGACACACACACCCCTACGCATGCACACAGACACACACACTTATACACATACACACTTACACACACTCCCCACTCTATGAGTCATTATGAGGGAGCAGAGAGCCTGAAATCTGTAAAACAGGGTGGAGAACAATAGGGAATCTTGATGGTAGACTCAGCGTCATGTGGTTGTAGTCGTGTGGCATTCATTCATAAATTCATCCATTCATTCATACACTCATTCATTCATCCACTCATTCATTCATTCATCCACTCATTCATTCATTCATCCATTCATCCATTCAACAAAAATTCACTGAGTCAGCAATTGCAAGGAAGGTCTGACAATATTCCTGTGAAAAAGACACAGCCCTTGCCCTCTAGAAAATCACAGTCTACTGGGGAAGGATAATTAGTTCCCCACCTGGGGAACTCAGATAAAAATAAGAGGAGACTTTGCAGAGGGCTGGAAATTTCTTAGTGTTGTAGGAAGGAGGGAGCCAGAGACATCCTGCTGAGCGCTGTCAGGCTGCCACGGGCTCTTCCCTGGGATGGAGGGGTTTGGGAGAATGAGCTGGAGTTTGGCTGGAGCTCAGTGCAGCTAAAAGTCAGGGAGTCTGGGCAGGGGGATGGCAGAGGGGGCTATCAGGTCTGAAGGACTCTGTACAACAGCTAAGCAGTTTGGGCTTTTAATTAGGAGAGCTGATGTATTTCAGACGTTAAGACAATGAGGGTGGTGATTCTCAACTCTGGCTGCACAATAGAATCATCTGGGAAGCAATAAACACCCCCCAGCTCCAGCTGCATTCTCAGATCCATAGACGAAAATCCCCGAGGGTAAGACCAGGCATCAGTCTTTTTTAAAGATGGGATAGCCTTCACTGCAGGGGTCGTGGGCCACTCTTCTCTGTGCCAATAAGGGGCTATGACCTTAAGTGGTACCAACGTTGTACTCATCAAGCCAACACACAGTTAGGAATCTCTACGAGGAGACGGGAACTGGAGATGTGGGCTTGCAGGAGAGTGGCCGTCGTTGGAAGTTTCAACAGGGCACTGTCAGCAGGCACATTTGTGTTCCCAGCACAAAACTTCAGAGAAAAGAGCCTACAGGTGAGCGGATCTCCTTAAGAAGGAAAAGGACAATGGCAGAGGGAGGAGGACCGAAGGGAAGTAGGGGGAAGGGGACTGCTATCCGAGAGCCGTCCATCTCCTGAGAGCAGAGCCAAGGCTCCCAGCAGGGTTTAGCTCCCCTCCCTCCATCAAGGACACCTGCTCGGTGACTTTAAGGCATTTCATATTGTCACATTCATTCAGCTGCAGATTCGCAGCCTGGGCGCCAAGCAAATTGGAATCACCGCTCCTGTGTTAAGCATCCTTCCCCTCCACCCACCCCCTCACCCCCACCCCCAGAGCATTCATGAATTTTCGTGGGAACCATGCACTTGGGGAAGCCACATGGGCAGCAGGACCTGACTTAGCATCAAATCCGCGTTTCATTTCTTTTATAACCATCCACACTGCACAATTGTGGAGCTTTATGAGGAGAATAAAAATCACATTCTCAATTTTAATGAGGTAATCAAATCTAAATAAAAC